>NC_139914.1:10372188-11754688 GCF_905171665.1 Trachurus trachurus
ATGGATGAGGAAAATCAAATCACAAAAGGAAGAGTTAAAGGAATTTAATAAGTGAACAAAGAAAGACATAGTAGAGAGGAAAAGAAGCTGCACCAGAGGTGAAGAGTTGGAGAGAAACGGAGGGACACAATGTGAATAAAAGATGGAAAAATGCAGCAGTGTTTTCCATCAGTCTGTTGGCCGAAGCCTCGGTGACATTGTCAGGCCTTCTGGATCCCCATGGAAACAAAAATCAACATGTTTGCTTGAAATGCTTTCATTAAAGCCTTGTAGCCGAGCCAAAAAAGCACAACGAGGGACGAGGAGATGCCGAATAAAAAATCCCCACACAAATAATGCAAACAAACAAAGGATAAAAAGAGGGGAAAAAAAGAGCAAAAACAAACTTGGTTAAAGCAGTTCTGTTGAGCTTTTTTTTTTTGTCTCTTTTTTCCCCACATCTACTCACTGACCCGTGTCGTTTTGTACACAATGTGACAGGCAGGCGACACGGGGCGGACTTTCAGGACGTTTTTGAGTAGCCATCACTTTGGGGATGAAACTGTCCTCAGTGTAATAATGCTGCCATATTTGCATGGGGTATTATAATGATAGCCTTTGGCACATTAGAATAAGCTGTGGACAGGGAAAGTAGCTTAAGCAAACAGTTTGAGTTTACTGACTTTTTTTTTATTTAATGAAAATCACAAAAGATAAAAATGAATTAACCCTCGAGCATTTTATCTGATCCACCTTGTTCATCGATAGTCTTTTGTAATACAGTAAATAAAACTCAGTGGAAGGCTAAAGGTTTAATTATATTAATATAAACAAAAAATAATACATAATACATACATGTAATTGCCATTTTTCAGGAATTTCATGTAATGATTTAATGTATACAATACAGTGGAAATCTCAAATATGCAAAAGGCCTTTATTGACTCCACCCATATTATCCCAATATAGACTGGAACTAAGCTGAGTATAATCAAGCAAAGAGAAAGTAGGACATCTGTGTGTGTGTGTGTGTGTGTGTGTGTGTGTGTGTGTGTGTGTGGTCAGCCTGACTCGCACACAAAGCTCTGCCATAACGACAGTCAATTAAAGCTTCCTCTTCTCCTCCTCTCTGTTAATTGAAATTGAATGACAGAGTTTTACCTCCCGCCCCTTTAACTCAGCACGTAAGGAAACGCCTGGGGCTGATCTGCAGCTGATCTCTGCTCCCCTCGAACCAAGGAAGAAGTTTAAGTACAAACATGGCAAGTAATAAGGCTGTTAGGGTATTAAATACAGCAGCACACACACACACACACACACACACACACACACTCAGGGATGCATGCGCAGCTAAAGTAACAAGGTAATTATATGGTAAAGCTCAGTGTAGCTGAAGTAAACATGTCTAGAAGGAATGTATTTAAGATGTGACACTAACGATCACATCACATTTGATTTGATGTTATTCTTTATTTCATGTTATCACATTTCAAAGGCTGTGATATCATTATGGACATTTACACATTGCTTTGCTCATAATTAATAATTATGAGTGTAATGGCTACAGGAACCTGTACTTTTAAAAGGAAAAGCAGGAAGGTTTCTGTGCCTGTTGTTTTCAAATGCACCGACTACTTATGCTTGTCTGTTAGCGATATTGGAACATTTAGTTTTAAACTGAGGATAAATGTTGTTTTTGTCTTGTGTTTTTAAAATGGACCGAACAGCAGGTACATAAAGTTCATGTCCCTCACTTCAACATTAACATGAACTCTCTGTTTATTTGTTCTTCAAGGTACAAAATCTGTTCTATTGTCAAGCTAACGTCCAAGCATCCATCAAAGATGTGAGTGCTTCTAAAGGGCTCATTCTTCATAGTTTAGTGCTTTGCTGAATCACTTCATTTCCTTCTGTATGTTTTTATGAATAAGGCTCAAATTGCACTGAGTAGTTTGGGGATGTTTATAGATGGAGCAAAGTAAAGTTCAAAGAGTGGAGGTTGATAAAGAAAGGATGAGTCTCAAATTAAAAAGGAAAAAAAAGTAAAAGTAGGCAAAAAAGAAAACTGAGGGTGAGGAAATGGGATAAACGGACAGAAAGCAAATAAATGAAACACAGAGACCAGTGGCAAGCTGTGATTTCCCAGTAAGAGTTAGCTCTTCATCTGCTGGTGAACCCAGCCCTTCACCAGAACAAAGCCGCCACATACTGCACTCGTTTATCGTCCGTTTTTCATCTCTCCTCTTTTTTTCTACATGCAAGAGCTCCCTCCCTCTCTCTTTTCCTCTTTCTCTCCGACACAGTGGGATAACCCACAACCTCACAACCTCGCACCTCCCCTACCGCTTCACACACACACACATTCTTTGCCAGATACTGATGGACATGCAAGACTGCCACACTACATACTACAGTTCCTACAGCATTACGTTTTTGATTTGTGCACAATTACAGCATTCATTTCATTAATTAGCTGTCGTGGTTCCTGTCAGTCATCAGCAACACTTGTCAACATGTCGTCCTAAATTCTGTGACGAGCCCCCACCCTCCCGCTTTGCACACCTCGGTCCACGCCTCTCCCCGGTGCGGGTCAAGAGGCGGTGCGCTGACTCCGCCACCTGCTTTCTGATCGCACAAACATAAACAAACCAAACACTTATTTCCTCCTGATCCGTACCCCGCAATCACGGCACCAGTAAAACCTCACACTCCATTTACCTTCAGCGCAGGTGACTGCCTGGGCACTGTGTATGTGTGTGTGTGTGTGTGTGAGTCAGAGAGAGGGAAAGAAACAGTTAGCATGGACTTTTAGACTTTGAAGGAAGTGAGAAAGACAGAGAGAGAGAGCACTGTAGCTTCTTTTAATGAATTGTGTATTTTATTCTTTGTATAATTTGTCCTGCTTTTTCTTCTTTTAAAGGGACAACGAGGAGTTTTGGAAAAGCGAAGTGTTTTCACACTACATTTTTGAGCCTCCGCGTGCACCGTGAAATTCTTTGACTGGCGCAAGACAGACTCACGTTTTCATTCATCAAGAATTAAAGTCAGAGGTTCGAAGACGATCACATACCGTTGTAGTTCTGACCATAAACGGCGAACCGCGAAACCGAAAGTAAGGAAACGCTGGTCGGCTCGCCCAGCATTTCCACCACCACTAATAATAACAAAATAACGATGGAGACAAAACGATATATTTATCGAAAATGGGCCCATTAACAAGTGTGGGTAACGAAGATTAATCCACATTAATATGAGACTTTTTTATTGTCGCAGAATTTTTCGTTCTGCCGATGGAGAAACTCCTCGTTGTCCCTTTAAGGCTGCTGTCATGAACTAATTTCCCCTTGGGGATAAATAAAGTACAATCAATCAATCAATCAATCAATCAATCAATCAAGCTAAAGGAGGAGAGAAAGTTGTGGAAAACAGAGAAATAGTTGAAGTAAAAGAGAGGAGGGATAATAAAAAGACAGAGAGCCTGTGGCCAGAAGTATGTAGACATCCTCGGACCAGGCTATGCGATCTTGGCACTTAGTTCTGGTTAAAAGACCTCTGACCCCAGTTTCATCCAACACCTTTGTGGTGAAGTGTAACACTAATGCTCAGGTGCAGCGTCTAGTGACCACATCGTTTTGTAAGCAGCATGGGGGTGAAAGACAACGTATCCAGGACGATGGGCGATGGCGCCGTATTACAGCGTCATCACAGAGATGGCTTGACCTACCGCTCACCCCTCCATCTTGTTTGTGTTCTGCTTTATTTGTTGGAAACAACAACAACAGCAACCAGCCTCTGCAATTATTCCTCAGTGCTGCTTCACTCTCTGTAATTATACACCCATACGGTGTGTGTGTGTGTGTGTGTGTGTGTTTCACTCATGGACACGTCTGCAGTCGTCGATGTGAATGTGGAAACGCTCGTTTATGTGTGGCCGGGTATGTGTGCGTGTGTGTGTGTGTCAACAACAATTACACACCCATATTGGCCAAAAAGAGAGGAAGAGAGAGGGAAAGTGAAAGAGACAGATGAAGAGAGAGAGAGGGGAATGAAGGGACAACAAGCTGAGGTCTTTGTTGCTAAATGACAGTGATTCACCATCAGGCCACCCATTTAGTTTAAGTGTGCTGCTCATTTGCCTGTGTGTGTGTGTGTGTGTGTAGATACAAAGGGAGTGTGTAAAATAAAGATGAGAGGATGTAACAGACATAGAGGAAGAGCGAGGCAGCAGGACACTCTCCCTCTTTCTCCCCTCTCAGTGTCATCAAGAACTGGCAGTAAACCAAACCCTGTGTGTTAATTTGTGTGTTTTAGTCCGTGTTATCACCGTAAGTGCGCAGAAATATGTGTGTGCAGGAGCATCTGCATTTTTTGTCTCACATTTGTGTGTATGTGCACAAGGTAAGTGATAGTTAGCTTGTGCCCTCTCCTTGTCGCTCCTGTCATGCAGAATTTTTTTTTTTTTTTGGGGGGGGGGGGGTTGGATTTTTTGGTTCGTCTGATTTTCAATCTGGCACATAAAGCGCCATCGTTGGGAAAGTTTAAACTGCACCTCAGGGGTCTCTCAGTAAACGCTCTGGTGTTTTACCATCATTTCATCTCAGCTGAAGGTTTACCGCGTCCTTTTAAGGGTTGCCGTGTAACCACATGTGTCTGAAAACAGCTTTTTCTCACAGCTCATTTAAAATCAGACTCAGACGGGAATTCAGAATGATGATCATTTCAAGCATCTGATTGAAATGACCACTAGTCTTAATTACAGATTTACAGCTTTTGGTTCTTTTTTTCCACTCTGCAGTGAAAACGACAACTTTTTTGAACCAATGTTTTGTTATTTGTTGTCTCCAAAATGTACGATCATGATCTTTTTTTTATTTTTTATTTTTCTAAAGGTACTTCAGTGGGATATTTCCATGTGGGGTTCAGGAGTTTGGGATCACAGGGTAACATAATATGACAAGGAGAAAGAAAAGCAGCGGGGAAAGGAGGATGATGAGACATAAAAACGTATTATTTTACAACTGAAATCCTGTGACCTGAGCTTCATTTCCCTCCCTAAAGTTAATTCAATTCAATTCAATTCAATTTTGGATTTAAGTTCAGACAGCAAACGAGTTGTCACCACTGCCTAAATGAACATCACATGAGAACTTTCTTCTTTCCTCAGGTAAATTCTGCGGAGGTGTTCCCTTGCCCCCTCCAGCTGAATCGTATCTATTATTAATGTCTGAACATGGTCTCTAAGGATCTGCCATCCATTATTAATGCCCTACAATTTCTCTCCTTCTCTCCCAGGATCTCCTTCTGTCTCCACCTCATCCTTGTCGTTGTCCCTCCTTTGATCTGTCTGTCCCAGCTTCCATCCCATCCACCGTCTGGAGAAAAGCTAATAACAGGTGTGTGTCCCCACCCCCTTTATCGTGATATCTCCTCCTCTTCCTCCTCCTCCTCCTCCTGTTCTCCCATCTTCAATCTGTCTGTGATTCCTCGGTGTCATTGTTTTTTTTTTTTTATTACAAGGTGTTAAACGTGTGCTCGTGTGTGTGTGTGTGTGTGTGTGTGTGCGCCACCTGGGTAAGGCGCCACTTTGGCAACCTGCTAAACATGTGTGTGTGTTTGCATTAATCATGTATGAAGGCTTGTCTAACTCCTTGAGACAATTAACACACACACACACCAACACCGACTCACTCATCATCTGTCTTGTGTGTTACTCACACCTGCCCATTGTACAGTTTTTACTTCACATCTGTCCAACACACTTTCAAGTGCTGCTTGGATCATTTAACCATCAACCTTTGTTTAAAAGTCTAATTATAGTGAAATAAGTGACTGTAAAGACTTACGGGCTTAAAACTTTGTGTCTTTCTGTGGTGGATTATATGACAAAAGCTGAAAATACTTTGTGCCACGAAGAAAGAAAGAAGAAGCAAAACTCCAGCGACAAAAATCTGCAAAGAATTTTTTATTTTTTTTTGTAAACCCTCAGTTTAAGCCATTGCTACCAAGGTCTGTAGCTCCATCGTATGTCATTTAACATGACAAAAAACTCGTCCTTCTCTCTCTTGAATAGAATCACTTGAAGACTCATCTCTTCCAAGAGCACCTGCCAGCCAAACACCTTTAATGTAATACCCTAACATGCTTAACTAGCACTCACTAAGCACTTTTGGTCTACTTCTTTACTTTATCTACTTGCACTTATTAATAGATGTGGTGCACCAAGGTCTTGTACTGCACTGAAGCATTAGTGATGTCCTTCTGTTGTCGGATGCTTTGAATAAAAGTGACTGCCAAATGAGTAAATGTTAATGTAAATGTAAAATTGACCTTTATGTCAAACATCATGCACCTGCAAATCTCCCAGAGGAGTCTGCCTTGTGATTTAAAGCTGTGGTGCAGCTCACACTCACTTCCTATTGAGAGTGACAAAGGCTTCTTGCTTGTTACGGCCTGTAATATTTAATGAGATGCTGCATAAAAAAGAGGCCAATGGTTCTATTAGTCTGGTCTGTGAAACAGTTGCCAATGGCAACATCTTAAATAACAGTAAATCTGTTGCTGTGAAATTCACTAATGTAATATTTGTTGCAAATAAACTCATACATGGTGCAAAATCGGGCAAGACAATTAAAAGATAAAATAAGAGCAGAGAGGTAGTGTACAGGGTGTGTGTGTGTGTGTGTGTGTGTGTGTGTGTGTGTGTGTGTGTGTGTGTGTGTGTGTGTGTGTGTGTGTGTGTGTGTGTGTGTGTGTGTGTGTGTGGTAGGAACAGACGGTACTGGCCTTTTGCTGGCACATGAGTGCGTTCAGGTGTGTAAGTGTGTGCACGTGTGTGTGGTGACAGTTATTCTTTCCTCAGGTGCATCTAGGAGGGGAGTGCTGGGGTGTTGTCTTTTGGCAGGAGTGTGTTAGTATGAGTGTGTGTGTGTGTGTGTGTGTGTGTGTGTGTGTGTGCGCTCCTGGATCGTCTTCCAGAGAGTCTGTAATTACTGTTGTCGGTAGATGCTTGCCAGCCACAGAAGAACCAGACATTCATCTTATGACACACACACACTCTCTCTCTCTTACTCACTCACACTCTCAATTATCTACATGTGAAGTATAAACTTTCCCTTCCAATTACAGACTCTCCCCTGCCGTTAAACACAACTTGAACACAAACCACCTTAATGATTTCCTCCAGCAGCTCAGCTGTCAGTGATATCACAATCTTTGAGTGCAGAAACTGTTTAAAGAAGCTCAGTCTCTTTACTCTGGCTGCTCCTCGTCGCTCTCTTGTGTTGAAAATACATGTTTATGATGTTGTGAGACATGTTTGATGAATGATCTTGTCTATTAGTTTCCAGCCTGCAGGCACAGATCCCTTTATTGGGTCACGGGTGCACTAATCTGTTTTAACTCTTCTCACGACTTCTGTCTCTGCAAGATTTAGATGTCACACATATTTACCTGACTCTGTAGAGTTATAAATGCAATTTCTTTTTCTGGTTTGGATTAAAGGCCATTATAGCTCAGTGTTTCCTTGCAGACTGTGTGGCCAACGCTGAACATCTCTTGCTTCTTAACAGCTTCTTGTCATCAAAAAGTTTGAAGGATTTTAATCAGTGCTCGATCTGCTTTTGTATCCCCGTGATCTTTATAAATGCCACATAATTCAACAAATAACAGTTAGGTTTAATTAAGATGATTAAAAACTCCCATCTAATCCGTCAACACACCGTGTTTATATCTTACACTGCACTGAGTGTGTATGTGCGCCTCTCCTCTTCATGCTTGACAAATCAAGAAGATCACTGTATAATGACTGCATAACAAGCATGTCCCTAAGATACACAGACACGCACCCACACACATATACATACTGACAAACAAACATGTCCTTAAGACAGGCGGAGCTTATCAATCGCTGTTAATTAAATTCTTGTGTGTATTAATGAAAGACTTAGAATTGCTGTCTACGCTGCTTTATAAGTGTGCGTTTGTTCCCTTCTTGTTTGTTTGCGCTAATGAAAAGATTTCACCTTGTAGCAGTTTTAGTTGTTGGAAGTGTTTGTGCAAAGTGTGTACATGTGTGCAAGGATGTGTGCGATGGTTCTATATAGTATGTTGTGTGTTTACCGCCTTAAATGATTTTCTCAAGAGGTGAGGATGAATGATCTCAGAAGAAAAATAGAAAAGAAAATGTATTTTAAAGGCTTGTTGACCTAAATTACAGTCAGTCTCTCGTGTTGTGTATGTGAGATCTTTTTTTCTCACAAAGTCCCTGTTAGCTCTGTGCTGTGTGAATTATCGTTGAAGTTTTTAACTGTAAGTTGATCTGAAATATCTATATCTTAAAACCAAAGAGAAGTATTAAATGCAGTAGCTGAAGTTAACTGTTTTTTTCTATTCTTTTTGGATAACAAAATCTTTTCAAATATTTTTTTGTATATAGTTATTACTTGTTACTCTTTCTCTGAACAGGATTGAAGCCCCAAGGCCAGTTTAATATGGGGTGTCTGAAAAGAGTCACTGATGAAACATAGTGACTCTGAATACAGATCATGACTCTTCATTTCATGTACATTCCTCCCACATTAAAACCGTCCCTGGGAAATATTCAAATCAATTTAAAGTGACTATTGCCATCTATCATTATTGTCCATTCCTCACATAATACCACTGCCACCACTGCTTTCAGCCTGCGGCAGCCATTAGTAACCCCATTAATTCCTCAATACCTTTTATTGACCAGTACACATATTCTGATTTGTCTCTCAATGGAGTAAAATACAGTTAATTCTGCCTTTTTTTTTAACGGTGTCTGATCACCTGTCAACAATATCTAAAGAGCAGCAGATATGCAGCGACTAACGATGACATGGAGAGGAAATGTGGCGAGTCTCACTCAAAATCCCCTCATCCTGCCTCATCCCATCGTATCTGTTCTTTAACCACTCGGCACCATCTGTTCGTGTTGAGCTGAGAAGGAGCATTTTGTCCCTGGATCTCCTCTACTCCCCTCTCTGACGCTGTGACCCGACCCTGCGCCCTGCACTCGTGTTTATTAGGAAACGAGAGCTTTTCTTTAAAGCTGCTTCTTTAATGGCATTAAAGTGGCTTTGATGATTTACAATTCATACATTTAAATATTCAAGCGTAAATGTACAAAGCAACTTGAGACTGTTCCCCAGATCCTTCACTTCTTAACCTTCTCCCATTTCTCTTATCATATCCTCGTTTCCTCTGCTCTCTTCTTTCCCCCAGATTAACACCCACCTCCTCCTCCCTCTCCCCTCCTTTCCTCCTCCTTCCTCCTCTAATGTGCCCTGCCTTCCCCTCCATTTCCCATCCACCCTGCTCCATCTCATGGGCATATGTCAAGAGGAAGCAAGCATCTGCTCCTTGAGAGGGATTTTTGTGTACTCTGCCATTCTGTGCCAGAAGTCCGTCAGTCGCACGGCGGCAGTATGGCCATGCGCTGCCTGGCGAGGAAGTGGGACATGGACCCAGGAGGGAGGCTCTGCTTGATTTCATTTGGGTGTCTGTGTCTTGGTGTGAGTTTCGCGGTAGATTTCTGTGCTGCAGAGAGAGATCTGTATGTATGAGAGGCTGGCAGAGCCGCACCTGGTGGAGAGACAGGAATCAGGGTGACGTTCTGTTAAGGACAAGAAGTGAAAGATGAAGTGAGTACGAAAAAAGCAGGACGAACAAAAGATACAAGTGTTTGTTGGTAGGAAGATGAATTGTCACCAGAACTCTTCAAAGTGAAGGCCAAGTGAGGCTTTGTGTTGGAGGCCCAAGTGGGATGCAGCTGGGAAGACTTGAAACATTTGAGTGAAGCTTGTAGTTTGAGTGGATAAAGTTTTTTGTGTGTAATCAAAATGAAAGAAGGATTTATATACATCTCACTTTTTATTGTTACTCCTCTTCCAACCACTGCACCATCATCACATGCTGAAGATGAGCTTTACTTACTGTATTGTATAAAAAGTGTGTGCACTGACCTTCTCTTGTGTGATGGGGTCCAAGACCATGTGTGTAACTGTGAAACACTCACAGTGACTTTAGCCATGAGCACCTGCAGGACTGCCAGTTCATGCACACACATGAATCCAAAAGAAACATACACACACAGTGAATAAGGCTTCATGCACTTCCACTCCTACAGTACTTAATGTGTATTTTCATAGTCACTCAACCCCACATGAGTCAGTTATAGGTCACGTAGTAAACAAATGTGTCATGTTTTGATTTCCTTTACTGCCATAATGCGTCATCCTCGTGTTCTTGAGTGAGAGGAAGATCTTTGTGGGTCAGTGTCAGTTGCTCTTCCTCCCAGGTCTCATCTGCTTCTTCAGTTTATGTACAGTATGAATACTATATGTCCATGTATTTTACATGTGACGCCCTGCGGTGCTCTTGCACAATCATGTTTAGGGTGAGAGTTTGATTGTTTGGCCTTTTGATAAATAAGAATGCAAAAACAAAAATGAGGAGAAATGCAAATATGCTGCTTATTATGCACCAGAAATTATTTAAAACAATAGATGGTTAAACTCCAGAGTCTTGACAGCAAATTGTGTTTTAAATTTAGGTGTGTGCGTCATTGTTTTGCTTTTTTAAAATAAAATTTTCATCCATTTTTTATTTAATATACAGACAGATGAATTTATGTAGGTTTTATAAAAAATAAATAAATAAATAAATGAAATAATGAGCCTTAAGCATATTCAAATTACACATGCTGCCACACAAGGCATGCACTTTTAAGACCTCTTCACTCTCCAATTTAGTGCAAGAATAAACAACAGCCAGCGAAAAGAAAAGAGCAAATGTGTCATTAATAAAAAAGAAAGACGAGCTAATTGTGCTGCATGCTCTGGAAAAATCAAAAATCCATTAGAGGGAGGGAAAAAGGACAGTGAACATGCTTTTTGAAAATCAGATGATGTCTCACAAAAGAAGAAAACCAAGAGCGCTTTTACCCTTAATTTGGTCCTATATCCTTGATTTAAGATGGTCTTCTTGTGTACGTCTGTGTGTGCTCGCGCACGCGCGCGTGTGTATGTTATTGTTGTACTCGCTTAATGCATGCCAATGAGTCACGCAAGAGGCAACTTTATCTAATCTCCATAAATGGCCATACAGTTCACAAAGGTCACACACATACACACACTTGCAAACACACACACGAGCCCATGAGAGAGAGAGAGCATAAGGAGACGGTAATTGAGAGAAATTAGAAGAAATGATGGAAGGGGCTGGTCGAAGTAAAGAGGACTGAGAGACAGAATGGACTCCGGGGTGAAACAATTAGCTCTGTCATTTAATGTTTGCTCTGCTTTACCAGCACAGAAAGGTCAGCGCGCTACCGCAAGGGAGAAATCGCTACCTACGGTGTCTAGTGAGGGACAACTTTGTGTATGTCAGATCCTTTTCTTAGAAACACAGGGGAGAGCTGACTAAACCCCGGGTGAGTTCACTCCAGGCTTTTTACTTCTAATCTGTTGCAGGCAAATTTTACTCTTGTTAAAGAAGAGAATCTGACACAGTCTGTCAGCACCTCATCATGTTAACAAAAATCTTGTAATCATGAGACTATGATAACACTGGGTCCTAGTGAGTAATGCTGCCTGCAGTCTTAAGTGTCTTTTCTATTCAAGAAACTGAAGCAGATAAAATCACACCAGTAGCAGTAATAGTGGTAGTTTGCGAGAATGGCAACAAGGTGTGTGCACAGGAAAACTTCAACCATGCATGACAAGTGCAGATCGACCTGTGCGTTTGTGTCTTTTAAGTGTGTGCTGCACACTACAACGTTAACAACCTGCAGTGACTGGCTGGTTGCAGACATTACGATAAAACAAAACCGTGAGTCATCAGCAAGAGAACACGCTGGAAGTTTTCGTGTCACTGTGTAATTCTGTTGCGTTACTATTAACAGGCGTGTATGGCAAGTGCAGTGTCTTTTTGAACAATGGGCCTTTCACAGCAGACATGTTGACTGGTCAAACACAGGTGTCACTAATAGCACGGCTAATTGAACTGATGGAACAGAGCCATCAGCGGTGTGATTAGTTCCACCTGTGTGTGACAAGTCAGTGTGTGTTATTAGAGCTTTACTAATGGGTCAGTCACTGCATTAGTTTGCTGCACTGTTTCTGGCATTTCAGAGGAGATAACTGGAGATGCATTACATCATATATAAAGCATCATATGTACTGTTTGTATATAATATAATATAATATTCAGTTATGGATTAAAATACTTTTCTTTGAGACTTAAAGCATGTTCAACCATCTCAAACTGCAGTGGAAAAACCAGAACAGTGCATTTATCTTAACTGTGATCGTGCTTCAGTTAATATTAAAGATAAACACATGGTAACAGTATTAACAGTAACATTTCAGTGGAGTTCCCCTTTCAGGTGTGAAGCTCCTCCTTGTGTGTGTGTGTGTGTGTGTGTGTGTTTGTGTGAGCATGCATGTGCAGGCGCTCTTGGCGTAGCTTTGATGTCGTCACAAAGATCTCTCCATTATTTCCTCTTATTGTAGCTGAGGTAAATTCGTGTCTCTCTGTAAAGCGTCCGTTTTTCATTTCGCCTTCTTTTTTTTTTTTTTAGACTTTGTTTTTGATCCCACCATGAAACCGGCTTGGAGGGGTCTCAGGGGTGGGTCATTACTTTGTGTGCGTGTGTTGTGTGTGTGTGTGTGTGATGTTGGCATTACCTGCCATCTCTTTGAGGCCATCTGGAGTCGGCACATGTGGGAAAACCCAGTGTGTTAGCTCCGAGTGTGTGTGTGTGTGTGAGGCTGGGTGTGTCACTTTGACATGCCAACACATTTGTCAAAGATAACATCACAGTTAATGTTAAATTCCTATCCAACTGAGCACAGCAGCTGAGAGGAGGGACAATAAAACTTTGTTAAAGACATATTCTCCTGTACATTTCTCTAGACAACCACACACACACACACTTACACATTGTATTTCAGCAGTTTGGCCCGAGAGCATTGTGTGTGCATTCAAGTAGAAAATTGATCCGTTATGTGTCGAGCTGGCGGCCTAAACAGGCTGACTCACGACTTAATAACGCCCAGTTACTCTCTGGGTGTGCTCACTTTGTAAATCCTTGTGTTGATGTCCAGGCAGTTATGTGGGCGGGACTGGGTTCGGATAAAACGACGAAAACGGTTCAAAATATTTAGCCGTTTTCTCTCTCTCTGTCACTTTCCTGTCGAAACTTAAAGAAAGAAGTGATGAACCTGCCGAGACGCACTTGTTGAAGTCTCAGATGGGACTTGAACACCAACAGGAGTCAGTTTCCAGTCAGGTTCACTACTCTTTAGTGTCCCCTGGAAACACCCTTGTGTTCTCAAACTGATGAAGATATTTGCGTCTTTGCATGTTCTTGAGCTCTCAGGGCCACCGTAGAGACTCGGATACTATATTACTATATTCCAGGATGAGATTATTAGATATCCATGCATCAGATGCTGTAGTTGGTTGTTTGTAGCCTCTGTTTTTTTTTTAGAGAATAGAAAGAAAGTGTTTAAGTTGCCCATTAACATTCAGAATTTAAAAATGTAGTGTAACAAACATAAGTATGTGATTATTCTCTGTGTGAAACATATAGTACTGATGATCATATTTTATTTACAGTGCAGTGAGTGTAAATGGCTGCTTTAAAGCACCTCACAGCCACAGGGGAACAACTGTGCAAAGCTTTATTTACATGAACGTGACAACAAGAGGAATATTTAATCTGGATGTTTGTTTCCCTCAGCGCCCTGCTTTATATTCATCTTCTTTACAGTCACACTCTCCGCTGATGGCTGTGTTTGTAACCCCAACACCTGAAAAAATGAAGTGAAGGTCAATATAGTTTCTCATTGTGACCCCAGAGTGGTGATTTTGAGTTACAACAGGTCTGACAGTCGGTTGTATGAGGAAGTTCTTAAAGGGGAACTATGCAAGTTCGGTCACTTTTCTGTTTTGCTAACCCTCCTCCTGGCCATGTGCATTTGTTTTCAACAAAGCAGGCGAGAAAGAAATCCATGGCGCTATTGATAACATTATTTATCATACATGCGTAGGATGTATTTCTGTCTTATCTGTCATAAACAAGAAGAAGGAAGGCTGGTTTTCGGCCAAGAGTTAAAGAGTTTCGGCAAGGCAGAGAACCTACACTCTCCCTTGTAACAAGTGACAAGTCATTTATTTAACCATCACAATTACTCTGAAGCTGTTTAATCACATAGTTAAGGAAGAAATCTTGCAGGATATAAAATTACAGAGCATGCATGAGTTTAGTTTCATTAACATGTGCAGTACATACAGCAGATCAGAGTATAGAAACACATACAACCTTCTGACTGCGATCAAGAGAACTGTTCTGCTCTGCACAGTGATCGCTGTCCCTCTTTCACCTTTTCTCTTCCTGTCTTTTATGTTTCTCTTTCATCCCTCGCTCAATCCAATCGGGCCCACGACCTGAGCAGCTGAGCTCTGCCTTCGTCGGCTCAAGTTGGACACGCACACGCGCGCATGCGCAAAATAATTTGCATGCATTCATACTTGCACGCGCACGACCACACACACACCCTCCACACTTCATACAATGCCTTCGATTAATTTTCTTGCCTCATTTGTTTGAGTCAAGACCCTTAAGAGTGCACACAAACGCTGACCTTCAGATACAGAAGATTAGACACTTGAACTCAGACTGAAGACAGACGCATCCTCCGAGTGGGAGAACCTTGTGGGGAAGCGACAACATAGTTTTCTAAGAGACTGGAGGCAGGCACTTGAGGGAAAATTAAATCTCTCCAAGGATGCTGTCAGGGCATTGAGAGAAGATTGGCGTTTTGTGTCTAAATACATGTACACCGAACTGGCTCGGTTCACTTTTTTCTTTTTTCACATATTTTTGTTTATGGTAGACTCGTTTATAGAGCTTTAAAGGCTGTTCCAAAGGTTGAGAAACCTGCCTTAGAAGGCTTAACACAAGATCTTTGTCTATGACGGCAGGTGAAAAAGTTTGAATTTAATTATTTGCTTTTTTCTTCAATGGTTGAAGAGGTTTCTCAAAAGAATTTGGGAAATGAAAAAACATAATTAAAATCACTTCAGTACAAAGTCGGAGGAAAGTCCCAGTGGCAGCATACTCACAGGAGTTGTTACTGGAGGTTTTTCCTCTCCACTTATTCTCCAAATGCAACTGCCTAGGTCATTACCTTGTCTTTTATGTGTTTTATAAATTTTCAGAATGTGAACTCTCTTAATCCAGCCATGAATTGTGAGCTAGTTTATTTCTCTCCTAAATTGATTGGGCTCGTAATAATATGTACGACCATTTCAGTCCACGTTTCAAATGGTTGATTTGTATTGCTCATAAAAACTGAACAAGCTGAAGATCCGACAGCCTCCAAGCAAATGAGAAGAAATGAGAAATATTAATTGTACTCAACATGCATTGTGCATAACTGGTCCTAGGAACATATATTTGATAATCATCACTGAGAGTCTATTAAAATATAAACACTGCTGCAGTGTCTTCAGCTGAAAAGCAAACTGATGTAGGTTACTTCAAAGCTTTCCCTCGAATCTAATTGTCCTGCATTTTGCAATTCAGCCTTCTGAGAAAAAAACGTGAATATACTCCATCGGGTTAAGACATTTTAATCTTTCATTTTTTACACTGGAGAAAGAAAAGGTATTCTACTGCTGCCCTCCTTCTCTCCTCCCATTGTAAATATGAATGAAGTTTGATTCTGCATCTATGAAGAGACGTCTTTTGAAGGATTTGCCTGCATTGTGAGGATAAAAGGCATTCTACTGCTCTCCTTAGCTTTCATTATGAGTTCTTTTCCTATTAGTTCTACTCCAAGAAGCAAGGTCACAAAGGCACTGACCTGGTGCTTATTTCATCATTATGTTTGCAGACCTGCCAACCTTGAAGAAAGTCTGGAAGTTCTACCTTTGACCAAAAATATGTGTTGGGGTTCAGGGGTGTTATTACTTCTCTTTGTGGTATTTCTCCTTCCTGAGAACATCCATGGCTGGGGAGATGTTGCACATACACATATACAGTTGAGCTTTATACATTTTAATTCAGTCTCCCTGATAAAACAGAACTCTGGAAAAACAGTTATAAGTTCTGAGAACACTTAAAGCTCATAATTTCTTGATTTCACCAAAAGATACAAGCTCTAAAAGCCTCAGTGCTGCTCTCCAACTTTGAATGTCTAGGTCATTGTGCTCTTTCTTCTTCAGTTTTCATTTTTAATAAAATCTCCCAATATTCATTCAGCAAGGAGGAAATTTTTCAATTTTTTTTTTTCCGACTCAGTTTTGAAAGAACCAGGGAAACAGACTGAGGCCGATGCCGTGGACTGAGACAGACACACACTCGGGGACAGATGAAAGAATCAGTCATCTGAAAGTTTCTCCAAAAAGGATGCAAATGAAAGCCAGAGGTAGAATGGCAGGGGGACTGACTGGCAGGGCAGATCGCGTGCCAAGCCACTGTCACTGCCACTTTATAGACACACACACACATACACACACACATATATTGTTGTCTAACCTGCACCTGCTGTACACACAGTCACATTTTAGGGGTAAAAACCAGTGGATATCTTCTACAATTTGCCCACATTTTCACCAAAACCCAGGTTAGCTAATGATGTGTTGTTGAAAGTTTCCTCCCCATCTCTCCACTTTGTTTCTGTACCTCTGGTTACCACGACGCCCAGGGCCTGTCACTCAGACAACTGTGCAAAGATGAGTTAAGCACACACACACACACACTTCCAAAGACACACACATGCACACAAACAGACACACACACGCACTCGGCTATGCGCGATGGGCGACGGTGTACAAGTGACTGCGGGTGCCCACATCAGAATGCAGGTTGGAGGTTTGACATTCCTGGAGGCTGTGTCCGTCTAGCCAGTTAGGGGGAGGACAGCCAATAACACACACACACACACACACACACACACACACACACACACACACACACACACACATAGCACTGCTGTGACTATCTGATGAGACTAATGCTGATCCAAGTCAATAGTGAGAAAAAAAAGATGGCTTTTAAATGTTCCACCTCTTACCAGGCTCGTGTGTGTTCGTGTTGAGGCTTGAATGGATGTGCTTCTCCTTGATGCTTGTCTCTACTCTGCCCATGCACGTTCATGCATGCGTGTGTGTGTGTGTGTGTGTGTGTGTGTCCTGTAACAGTAATGAAGGCAGTCGGAGAGATTATCACAGCTGGGCGCTCGCAGACCTCAAGGTTAAAGGAGCACAAAGGCGCAGCAGAAACTGTGTGTTCTGTGTGTATGTGATTGTGTGCATGCCTTTGTATATGTGTACATGAGGCTGTATAAGCGCCTGTGTAAGATTTGAGCATGAGGCAGCAGAGCCACGAAAGGCATGACGGTTGATTGGCTTGACAGAGAGCGAGAGAGAGCGGGGGTGGTGAACCAATAACGAACTGGAAGGGTCGTGAAATATCAAGACGGTGAATTGACAGGATGTCGATAGATTAGAGGGAAGAAAGCCTGCAGAAATCAGTGTTTTGTTGTTGTTGTTTTTTGAGGAAGACAACTTTGTTTTTGTTGCAATGTAAAACAATGTGAGAAAATCACTTTAGACTGATGTTTTACTTAAATTATGCAATTTCTTCTGCTATTTCCCAAGGTTCCTGTGACCCATACTCACCGAGCACCTTGCTGCAGTGCAGAGATGTTCTTATTGAAAGTTTTGAGTGACTCTGGCCCCATTTATCCAATCAGAGGAGGCCAGAGTCTGTGGGTGGGAACTCACTGTTGTCAGTCAATACACTAACGATCTTCTGGTCGACTGCCCCCTCTTGCCCCGATGCTTCAGGCACTTAGAGGAAGTCACTATGGCTGACTCAGGATGCAGTTGAAGGGGAGGGGACGGTGGAAGATATTGAATCTCTAGATAGCAGGGACACAGTCTCCAGCGTTTAGCCTACATCATGCAGCTTTGGGTAAATGAAGTGAAAATGAGCATCATCAGAAATAGCTGAAATGATTTCCTTTCCTCTGCAGCTAGAAGGAGCACCACAGAGTTCAGCTACACCTGTAGTTCAATAAACAGAAGGAATTTGGATTATTTTACCTGGTCCTTAGCCGTAGCAAGTGGCTGAGGACGGCTCATGGTGTCTTTTGTCTGTGCTCTAAGTGTTTCCTTTGGTGTTTACGACTGTTTAGTCAACCTTGCCAAATGGCCTCTGAAGTTTTTAATGCCGCTCATTCAATTAAAGTTCGAGGCAGAGCCGAACCTGGGGGGGCAATAAGTCACATATTGGTATTATCCTGCCCTGCTAATTACCGAAGCAATGAACTTTAATTAATATCCGAGCTGGATGTGTGTTGAAGTATGCAAATGTGTACGTGTGAGCGAGTGTGTGTGCGTGTTTATGTGTTTCTTTGCGCACTTGTGGCCAACTCTGCTTTATCTCAAGCCATCGCTCTCCGACACACGTGTATACACACACGCCGAGGCGGAGGCTGACATTTCGCCGAGTGTCTCGCTTCACATGAGAAACGCTGACACCGTGAACCGAGGCGGGTTAGCAGGCGCCGTTAGCATTAGCATAATTATCTCAATTATCAGAAGCTTTGAAGACCAGGACCAACAACAGGAATGATTGCACCGACTCAACCCACGACTCAGTGGAGCCCGAGGAAACAACATCTCAGAACAATCTTGGACTTTTTTCATTTCATTCTGCTTTTCTGTTTCCCAGTGAGACAATTCAGTACACAGCTTTTGAAAAAAATGTCCCCTGATGCACAAATTATCCCCAGCACCAAAAGCCTGATACGGTAGTCCTGGTGGCACCAAAATCAGACAAATTACCAAAATTACATATAATTTAAAGTGTCTAGTCCACAGTAGTCCTGTGAGGAAGGCTCAACAAGATTTTATTAACAAAAGAGGGTCTGCCGTTTCAAACATGGTGGAGTTATTTTGTCTGAGGCGTTTTGGATCTCTGTTGCAACTCTGTGGGCGAAGAGAGGAGGAGACGTGTGTTGCAGCGTTATGATGGTTTCAGATATCAGCCAGAGATTGGCTTCTCTTTTTTTTTTTCATCTCAGCCATCTGCAAGTCCTTTTTTTACTTTTTTATTTTAATTGTTGCTAAAATGTGCCCGACACAACTGTACATTTAAAAAAAAAAAAACGTACAAAAAGGTAGTGTTAAAGTGAACTGATGCCTGTGTTTGTGTGTGTGTGTGTGCGCTACCTACTGGGCTTTGCCTAGAGCTAGCAGTGCCCTTCACTTCCCTTTGCCCAGAGCTTTGCTACGGCCACGACTGCTGCGAGGCAGACAGAGACACTCTCACAACTAAAACACCTGTCCTGATGAGAACAATGGCTTCTTGGACACGTAGAAATACTTTGATTTCCACCTGTCCTTGTTGGACGAGGGGGGTGACCGCTTTGAAAAGAGTTTTGCTGCGCTCCTTGAACTTAGTGTGACAGGAGACATCTTGACGAGACAAAGAGGACATCTCTGCCTTCTGTGTGTCATGTTCAGGTTGTTGAGGGATACACTTTAAAATGTTTAATCTGGTTTACAAACATGTGAGGTTTCTTCAGTATACAGCAGCTGACCTGCTGACCCTTCAATCATCATCTTGAATTTAGTTTGTTTGAATAGATACTTGATTTTTCCGATCAGCTCTTACTGTCACACTTGTGTAAAAAGAACAATTTCACTCTCAGCTCTTTGCACAAAATAACACAAATCTCTGACCCATCCCTTAATCTATCAGACGCTTGTAGACGTAGTTAACATTCAGCTTTCAGAGCTCACCCCCGTCAATCCCTTCCCTCTTTCCTCTTCCCTCCCTTCCCTTCCCTTCCTTCATCCCACCCTTCACTTTCATCCCTTCCTGTCGCCAGCCTCCCTATGATTTTTTTTCCTTCCCCACATCCTCTCCCTCCCACCTTTTGCCTTTCTCTCTCTCCCTCCATCTTTTTTGTCCCTCTCTGTGATTGTTTCATGTGTGTTGATCTCACCTTGTGTGTTTGAAGCCCAAAGAGCAGCGGCGGGCGATGCTGGATCACACTACTGAAGCCCCCGACACATCTCAAAGAGAGGAGGGGGGAGAGAGACAGACAGATACTGTAGGTAGATAGACAGGCAGAGAGAGAGAGAGATAGATAGATAGATAGATAGATAGATAGATAGATAGATAGATAGATAGATAGATAGATAGATAGATAGATAGATAGAACATAGATAGAACATAAATAAGAGTAAGACAAAGGAAAGAGAGACAGTTACGTCAACTGTGCCTTTCATGTCTGTCTTTAATGCCACTCATCTGCAGATGTCACCAGTTGTTTTTGCCAGGAACACACACACACACACACACACACACACACACACACACACACACACACACACACACACACACACTGCTCTCTCAATCACCTTGCCACAGGCTCTATCCTCCTGCTTCAAACCAGCACTGTCTGTGCGTGTATTGAGTTGATTCAATCAATGGCGGCTTGTGTTTGTGTCTCACTGTGTGTGTGTGTGTGGCGGGGGTTTGAGGGGGTGTGGGGGTGTGTGGGGGGGGGGGGGGGGGCACAGAACCCGATGTGTATTCCCCTGCACTACCCTGAGTGAGTTATATGACAATATGCACACATTAAGCTAGATGAATTCAGTCAGGAACACACAAAAGCACAGAACACAGAAAAAGTCTTGGTAGAAAGAAGCAGCGTTGACTCACCTGTAAAGTTCCTCTGAGCTGCATCTGGACAAACATCATTTTGTTTGTTAGTCCTGATGTCAGAGAAGAAATCTTCAGTCCAAAAGTGTGTGAGCATGGTTACCAGTCAAGGTTTCAAAAACATACACACCCATACACACACACTTTGCCATCACATCCTGACGGATGCAGCTGCAGTTGGATCCTACACCTGCCCCCAACCTTTGACCTGGGAAGCAAAGATTCTCCACCTCCTGTCTGACCCTGGACAGGAAGCGGTGCAGGATGAGTCCAGTCGAAGGCAAATAGTCTAAAAATCTGTCTTATTGAAAGAAACATCAATTATAAAAGAGCACTCAGCTGTAACAAAAGACACAATGCAATTTTCTATTCTCAGATCGTAAATGTCTGTTTTTCTTGCAAAACAGAAAAACATGCAGTTATCCAAACTGAATCGTAAACTTCATCTGAACTGTCCAAATAGCAAAACAATAGCTCTATAAAGCCACTGCCCTGCATTACCCATGGGTCTCAGAAAACCTCTACGTAGCTTTTGAGACAACCCTTGTATTTCCTGTGCTGAAATTACGAGGCTTGACTTTCACCCTGCAAGTGTACGTGACTCGGTTGATTGTAGATTAGTGTGCCTCATGCTGTAGGTGTGGTGTGCATTCTTATAGTTTTGTTAAACGTCAGGAAGAGTAAATCTGTCAGCACATCTGGTGTGAGGAAATCACCAGGCCAGTGTCCATATCGGCTTTCGAACAATGTCAGCGTGGAGTAAAGGATAAAACACAATACAATGGAGGATCCTACAATGTTTAAAAGAAGAACTGCACAGCCCACGTATTATATTATACTATATCCACACAACTGCTAGAAAAGAAGAGTTATTCTTTTCCACTCATTAGGCTCAGAGAAGTTTCAGCGTTTCTGAACACACTCGCTGGCAGCTCACCAGGAGTTTCCTGTGTCGTTAAGCACTGACGCACACAATCTTCCTCGGCTTGAAAATTGAAAATACCAGGAACACACCTCGCTGATGAGCCTTGACCAATGTCGGCAGGTCAGTGTGAAGGTTTTAAAATAGTAGTCATGTTCTTCTGCTGATAATTTAACAGGAGCAGCACTGTCCAGTTTGTTGTAAATGACTTGTGCTTAATGCTGCGTGGACATGAAACTATATATTTTTTTCGTGATTTAGATAAAGATTATTGGCAACAGAAGTAGTTCTTATGACCCTGAGCTGATTTCCAGTTTGAGCCTTGTCTTTACTGAACTTTAGCTGCACCTGTTTGTTCAGTTACTTCAAGCACTGATGTAAATCTGAATGCTCTCTGCACAGAAGCAGTTGCATTGCTCAGCAAATGCAGGTTGAGTCCTTATCAGTTTGTTACCAGTGGCTTTTTAGCAGAACACCAAAGCCCAGAAGTGGATGCAGTTGCTGAAAAGTTTTGTGTTTTGAATTCTTTTTTCAACTGCTCATTGTTTGTGATCGCTTTTTTCAGGAGCTTGTCACGCACCTTCACACCTTCTTTATTTGCAGAGTTTAATAATACACAACAGAGAACGATTTCAGCTGCTGAAAAAAGTAGAATCTCTGTGTAAATGACCCGTCTGCTCAGCTGCATGTTTGTCTGCTCAACCTGAGTCTGTATGGCTGTGTGTGCGTGTGTGTTTTGGTGCACTGTGTGTGTTAATCCACATTGACGAACAAAATACTACATCCCAGCTCCCAGCTCGGTTCCATTTCCTGTGGAAACTCCTCCATAAAGTGTCTGACTTGTAACTGCAGGTCCAAAAGGTGAGATTGGTGTTTTTCTGTGGAGACACAAAGAGCTGCACGCTGTGCGCACACTTTCCATTATGGAAACTCTGCTGCTATTGTGTTTTAATGGAGATGGAAAAATGAGTGTCATGAGTTATGTTTTAATTATGTGGCTGTGTTATTTTTGTGACACGTGCATCATGGGGGTGTCGTCTTTCTGTCTGTGTCAGAGTTGCTTGTTGGTTTTTACAAACATCTTAAAAATATGCTACTTGTGTGTCTGTGTGTGTCCGTCCTCCTGTGTGTGTTTGTACTTGTCTTTGCCTTCGATTGACCAGCAGTCCTGTGTGTGTGTTGGGGCATTTAGAGGATAAAATTCACACACTGAGCCGTGTTTGAGGTCTGATTGATCTGAAAAGCCTGATTACCCTGCCGGCATCTTAGAAAAGAGCAGGTGATCCCTGACGTTTATGTATCTATTGGTAACTTGGGAGCACTGCTGGAGCAGATCAGCCTGCATCTTTGCACAGGGATGACTGTGGAGGACATTTCTACTTGTTTGTTTTAATGCAGTATTCTATGTTGGAATCGTTTCAATAGTAAGAAAATTGTAAAATTGGCAGCGTAGATTCTTTTATGATGGCTGATTAAACTATTAAACTATACTTTTCTCTGTTTGCAGTCACATTTCAGCTTTTCCTCCACATATTTTCAGTATTTGAGCTCATCCTGAACCCTTCTCCTGCCTCTATCTCTCTCTCTCACATCCCTTCATCTCTGCGTGTCCCCTCTCTTCCCTGCTCTAAATATCTCATTCGCTGTTAAACATTAGAGAGCTAGCAGCTGGTCCTTTCTCCTTCTTTAACCTCTGCCGCCCCTTGTAAGCATGTGTGCGTGTGCGTGTGTGACAGTTTTTGTGTGTGTGTGTGTGTGTGTGTGTGTGTATCTGCCTAAGGCGCTCAGGCAAATGGCGCAGTCCAGCAGCACAGGCTACATGCCAACAAGCGTGATAAGATGGACACACACACATCTCTCTTTTGTATTTGAACTAATCTGACTTATTACGTTTGAATATGTTCATTCAAACACTGAAAAACTGTTGCGAAGAAGAGTGGCACTTGTTGAAAAACAGCATGCTGACGAAAGCCGACGTCGATGCGCTGAAATAAGCCTGAGAAGTACAAAGACCGAGCCGCGTCAGTCGCTTTATCGGAGATCTTCGCGCTTTGCCTCTTTGGCACCTGCTTACAGGAGTGAAGCAGCGGCTGCAGCCGATGGAGCAGAAAAACACTGAGCTTTTCTTCTGCTTGTCTGATCAGCAGGGTGGCACCGAGACACCTGGAAAGACTCCAAAGGAAACACACACACACACACTCACACACACTGTCCACTAGGATGAGTGGCTAATGTGTAATGAAGAAGAAAAGACACATCTGCACAGAGCTGCTGTGTTCTTAGAGGGGGAGAGGGGGAGGCAGGAGGAGGGATGATGAAGATGTACAGTACGGTGCCTCAGCTGTTGCACACAAACTGAATGAATAGTGAAAAGACATGAAATGAAGTTTTATGAATAAGATTTTAGGTGAAGGTTTGTCATTTATTTATTTTTAAAAATCTCTTCTGGATTCTGGTTCTGGTTTAAGGTGTAGATTTCCCATCTTATTTCAAATTTTCGACAACTTTTTTTGGTCTATCAGCTGTTGTCCATGTGTTCAGGTTCACTGCATTATTTTCACTGCACTTTCACCTTGATTACACAGTGATAATCATCCGCTCACACTGTACGTCATTCATTTAAAAGCATTTTAAATAATCCAGTATGTGCTTTTTAGGAGAATATGCAGATTTGTGTCGTTCCTGAAAAGCAGACCGTCGTCTCTCTAGGTCACCAGCTCTGTCGATCTTTAACTGTGAGGAATTAGGAGACAGACAAAAAGCCAGCCCCAAAACAAATCCACAAAAACATAATGTCAGATTATACATGTGCCATTTTAGCAGCTCAGAAAGTCATAAGATTATGAAGAACAGATTTAAAAGATTTGAGAGGAAGATGTGAAGAGTCAGGGAGGAAGAGTGATAGAAAGAGAAAGAGGGGATAATAAAGAAAGACATCTGTAGCACTTGTAAGGACATGGATTTACTGTCTTAATACAGTTACATCTCTCCCAAGGGGACCGAAGGATTAGATATGGTCATTTCATCAGACAGAGGGAAGCGGGCGGGTGGAGGATTAAGGAAAGACTGAAAGAGGAGAGGAAAAAATAGACTATAAGAAACAGAAATGGATGAGGGGATTGAGGGATAGACTGGAGGTGGAGACACAAAATCATTTTGCATCTTTGCTTTTATGGAATTGAACTAAATCTTTACAGTCGGGGACTATTTAGGAGTTGATCTGTTGCTGCATTTCTACTGACGATAAAAGTGAGTTTTCAATCCCAGAACACACACTCACTCACCGACACACACACACACACACACACACCATGTTTTCAATACCACTGGCACTCGAAACCTGCAAGGACCCAAATGGCCCCGGGAATTGTGGGAAGGGACACATGAAAAAGCATGAGGCTTCCTTCCAGCCGGGGTCACTGCCACACCAGCTGTCCCCACACAGGGGACCGGGACACACACACACACACAGAAAAAAAACCTCTCTAGATATTCATAAATACAAACACATTCATCAACATTTATAATTGAGCTATTGATGATTTTATTCATTCAGATAACTGATAACTGAGTCATGGTGTGACTCCATTCAACTACATAAACACAACCAGCTGTATATGAAAGCATTTTATCACATTGTGCTGTAAGAAAAACACAAAGATCCAATGTTGGAGGTGTGTAACGTGAGTTGAGGTGATGTTTTTGATGGAAATGAAAGAAACAGAGGGAGAAAAGAGGGGGAGAGGAAGGTGAACAAACACGACGGGTCGACGTAGAGAAAGAGAGAGAAGAGGAAAAGCGAAACGCGGAGAGGGAGTGAGACAGTGGAGAAGGAGGAGAGGCCAAGGCTCAGCACCCTCAGACATATGGCTGTCTCCTTCTTGATTACACTTCAGCTGGCTGGAAGATTACCAGCTCTGTGTGTGTGTGTGTATCCTGCATATGCCTGACTGTGTGTGTGTGAGTTTCCAAGAGCTCACACTGAAGCCTGCGAAAGATTATGTGTGTGTGCTGTGCTTAGAGTACTTTAAGAAGTCAGTGCGCCAGATTATTAGACGTTTATAGTTTTACTTCTGCTCATGATTAAGTGTGTGAGTGTGTGTTTCTGTGTGTTCTTTAGCGGGTCTTCGGTGGATTACTGGCATATTGAGTGGTGTGTGTGTATGTGAGTGTGTCTTAACACCAAGATTACTCCAAGTCAAGTAGATTGAGCCCCCGGGTCACAGAGAGGATGAGAAGCGAGATCAGATCGCTTCTGATGTTCTTTAATCTCACACACTTCCACTGCCAGTGTGCGGCTGTGTGTGTATGTGTGCGCTACGCCTGCAAACGTGTCGTCTTTATATTGTGTTTTTTATAACTATATTTGTCAGTGTGTGTGCTTCTGTATGACTGTGTGTGTTTTGTGCGCCTGTGTGGTCTCATCTGGCTGAGGCTTTCTTGGAAGGAAACATGTCCATATGCTACAAGAAGGCAGCCTGTGACCTCACACCAGGACCCTGCTGTAGTTTGCCACTATCTGCAAGGAGGGTGAGAGACATAGGCAGACAGAGAGAGAGAGAGAGAGAGAGAGAGAGATGGAGAAATGAAATGGGGTGGTGGGCAGAGAGAGGGAGGAACAGGGAGGGAGGGAGGGAGAGATGCCAAGACAGAGGGAGATAACAGCGGAGAGGAAACTGTGCACACACACGCACACTGTGTACGTCAACGCAACGTTTGTTGTTGTTTATCTCGCAGATGCACAAGACGTCCTCAAAGTGGGAACATGACAAGCTGATGTTTACGTTCACCACAGGTGGAGAAGAACCAGAGGATGTGGTGTCGAGATGAAATCTACAGTAAACATCCAACACTCACTGAATCAAAGTCAGTTCAGCAGCAGCAGCGAGCTAACGTGGCTAAACTCAGTCGTTCCCTGCACGTTGCTTCAGGTTCCCGTGTGAAATGAGATGTAATCCAAGAGGAGCAGACATTTTACAAGTTGTCCTCTCCAATAAATCAAATCCCAAAGGACTGAGTAGAGATGAAGAGTTGTGATGAGCTGCGTTTCTGTCGACTTTTGATTCGGCGCTGTCCATGGTGCTGATCTGCCATGCCCTCCTGGGAATGTGCTGATGTGTCCTAACCGTTTGTCATTTATTTATTTCATGATTGTTGCAACCAGCCACTCTAGTCACTATGTCTATTCATACACTTTAGTCCTCAACGCAGCAGATTGTTGTGTTTTTTTTTTTTTTTTTTTCCCCAATGCTGGTGTCTGAATCCATCTCTACCCTCTGTAGCTACATGTGTGCAGAGCGTATGTCAGTTCACGTCCACAATAAGTTTGTTTGTGGAGGTTGAGCCTTGAGAGGAACGAAATCACAGAGCAGGAGACGGAGAGGTTTAATCCAGACGGACACTAATGGGTCAAGGTTTGTTTTTTGTGTTTCAAGCGTGCATAAACATCATTCAAAGCCATTACAGCTGACGTCTAAGGAAACGCTGTCTCGCAGAAGACACACATAGCCTGAGGGTGATGAAAGAAGAATAATAAGCAAAAATTAGTGTGTGTGTGTGTGTCTGCTTCCCCATGCCAGATCATTCTCCTGCAATCCAAAGGCATCTTCATTATCCACATATTTATAAATACCCTATATGCCTACATATCTATATGTGTATGTATCTATACCATTACTCCATGTAGCCAGTGGCAGTGTTGTGGCTGAGGAAATCAGTGCTGTCTGTTGTGCTTCGTCCACATTGGCTGACAGATTCTTGTTTTCTAGCTTTCAAAAATACTTCATGTATAAAGTAACACATTAAAACATTTAGTGAAAAGGTGCAACTTTGATATTTTTGACATATTGCAGGCAAATCTTTGTTTTCTTTATGATTAATCCTGTCAAAAATGATAGGACCAAACTGAAACTCTTCAAATTATTGACAGTATTAAAACATACAGTCTTTTTTCTGGACTTATCCTTTAATGCATCTGCTCCTTGAACAAAGATCAATCACCCAGCTTCTCTTGATCACAACTTTTTCCAATCAATCATGATAATACCACAATATGGCCGACACAAAAAATACCTATAATCCCTGGACAGAGTCAGAAACATTTACCCCCACACACCACCCACCACCCCCACACCCTCCAGCACTGTGTTGAAGGGCAGTCTGTCTAACCATTAATACCCCCTCCCTCCCCTCCCAGCCCACCCCAGGCCACTGATCTGGCTAAAGACCTGAAATCGCCCCCACAAATGGGAGCTGTGACATCAGCTGGGTAGACAGATACAGAGCATGAAATTTCCTGTGGTTTTTTAAAGGACTTTGGCCTGTGTGTGTCTGTGTGTGTGTACTTGTGTTGGTAGGTTTTCAGGGCCACAGAGAGAAAAAGCTCAAGCATGAGTGCAGTCTGTGTGTGTTGCCATGAAATCTTTAGTAAAATATTTGCACAGCGGCCACCGTGGATGAGTGCGATAACCTCAGAGCTTGAACTCTATCCCCCCTTTGCTGAAAATGGCTCAGCTCTCTCTTTCTCATTCTGCCACCTCTGAATCTATCCCCCTTTTCCACACTTTAATATATTCATTTTTTTATAAACTCCTACAGTGTGCTTTCCTCAGCTCACCACCCATGATGACCAATCACCCATTATTAGCCTGCATTGAGCCGATCACCGTGTGTGTGTGTGTGAGCGTCAGATGTAAAACTCTCGCTGTCTTGTTCGACTTGCAGAACAGCACGTATCCCAGAGTGCACATCAATATAACAGAGGGAGGACAGAGAAAGATGGAAAGAAAGGGGGAAGCACTGAGGGAGGGGAGGAGAAAAGACAGCTAGATGGAGAGAAGAGAAAGATGTGGATGGATAAATGAGACGAAGAACAAAAGAAGAGGACAAACAGATGGATTTCTGGGTGGTGAGTGGAAAAGGTAAAGAGCAAGGTATCGCCAGAGGAGTGGATGCGAGGAATGGATGGAGGGATTGGGCGGAGGGAGAGGACTCTTGGCAGAGCGCGGTGATAATCCGGCGGCCTGTGTGAATGATTAGCATATATGCTAAACACTTCAATTCTATCAGCTAACACTGAGAGGCCGAGATAACTAACGCAGGACGTGCTCCTCCCTCCACCTCTGCCGCTATCGCTTTCTGTCTTCTGTCGCTTGTCGTTTGTCTTCCTTGTTGTTTTTTCCCCGTCACACTTTCCTCCGTTCATCCTTGAGCTTTCTGTGGTGAGTTTCAAGTCTCAAGTATCTTTTTTTTCTTTTTCTTTTTTACTTTTTATGATCAACTCATCCAGGCCTTTTGTTCAATCTCTTATATTCTTAAGCCTTTCTCTACCTTCATGGGCTGTAAGGCACCCTAACAACCTGCTAACATTTTTTTGTCTATTATTTTTTATAATGTGTGTTATTTGAATAACAATTCAATGTATCTGATATATATATATATATATATATATATATATATATATATATATATATATATATATATATATATATATATATATATATATATATATATATTTATTTATTTATTTTTACATTCCCCCTTAAGCAAGATTTCCTTGACTATGTAACAAATCCTCCAGAGCTCCGTTACACAACAAAGGACAATTCGTGTTAGCATCACGCGTAAACAACCCACATCCTTGTTATTTGCAGTCGATCATAATGTGTCTGAACTCACATGTATATGCCTGCACATACACACACACACACACACACACACATACTTGAGGAGGAGTGAAAGGTGTCTATGAAACACAAGCTGTGTTTGTACAGAGTGGCAGTGGAACACACTGGAGCTCTTCAGGCTCCATTCAAATGCAAAACACTTCCACATACACACACATACACAAACATACATGCATAGAGACAGTACTCATGCCTGCCCACACGCTTTATGACACTCAACTATTAGCACACACTTATGACTTGTACGCCTGTTTTACACACAGACAATGAGACAGGGGGGTTATACTGTACTGGACAGACATAATTACTGATTCTTTTTGTAATGATCCTGCACAGTTCCCCCCGAATCCACACAATCTTCTTACATATACTATATACAGCTTTGTATAATTACTTTATATTATACAATGAACTATAATGGAAACTGCAATTGATTCCTGCAGAGGCCAGGACCTGATGTACGTACTGTATGAAGACAGGTAAACATCACTAGAATAAACTGAAATCACAATGACATTACAGAAGTTTTCATACTTTCTACTCTGACACTGGAGCAGGATGTAAATATTACTCCCAGCACTGATTTGTTAGTTTGTGGTAGAAAAGGATTTCGACTATTGGCTGAAGCTTTGTATGATCATCTTGATATTTTGCATGATCTGTGAAGGCCACTGACAAACACATTAATTTCCTTCACTTGTTTTACCGTATTTCTTTTTCTGCCTTGTTACTTTTCTTTCTTCTCTCTCCTTGTTTCTGTCACTCTCCATTTCCTCCGTCCCTTCTTTTCTGTCTCACCTAGCATCTGTTTGTCCTCAGCGTTGAGGCGTTGGGCCTCCCAGTGCTCCAGGCCTTCCAGACTGACACTTCCCTTCCATCTTTTATTCAGCTGCTGCCCAGCCAAGGGCTCCTCCAGACGGGCTGTGCCTTCAGGCCAGCCCCGGGCCTCAACGCCCGACAAGGCCTCTGGAGTGGAGCTCTGCACTCCACCCTTGCCCCTGGACACACACACACACATACACACACATTCTGTGATATATAAATCCCATTCACATAAGCATGCCGCCTGCAGTTGCACCAAAAAAACACACACAGCAGAGTATCCGGAGGGCCATTCATATTGGTCATGTCACCTTTTGTTTTTATTCATACAACTAGTTATTCATTTATTGTTGCTCTTTTATTCATTTGCTCACAGGAGAGTGGAGGGAGAGGGTTTCATGACAATGCTGAAGATGCTGAAAAACAGTCGGGATGAAAAGAAGTCATTTCCTGGATTTAATGTGGGAACAGTATTTTAGCGGCGTCCAAATAGATGAAATAGAAAAGGGAGGAGCAACTCAGGTTTTTAGTTGTAAAGCTGAGTGAGGGTTGAGGTCAGGTTAGGTTAGACAGACACACACAGAGAGACACATAGCAAGAAAAGAGTGCGTATCTGATACTGTTTGACATGTTTTCCGCTTCCCGTCTCTCTGAGGGTCTAGATACATCCTTGCATTTGTGTGTGTGTGTATGTGTGTGTGTGTGTGAGACAGGCAAGCTGCTTAGCCCTGGCGCGGCTCCAAACAGGAAGACTTGAGCCGTGGTGTTGAGAAATACTTCCAGGTTAACGTGAGGTCAGCGGTGCGACTACAGGAAGTGTTAAGCTGACAGCTGTGTCCATCGATCTTGCTGACACATACACACGTGTGTGAAGAGAAAGACATGTATGCAGACACATATGCAAGTCCACACACATAACTGTAGACACACACACTTTTGCGGTGCCCAGGGACTGTGAGGAGCCTCCTGGTCTATCACATGCGTCCTGTTTTCACTGCATGGCACAGAAACAGAGGAGCGAGGGGGGGAGAGGAGAGAGGCAAACAGGCAAGTGAGCAAAAGAAAAGAAAAGAAAGAAGGGAGGGTGAGCCAGGAAATGTAAGAGAAAGAAAATTAGGTTAAGACCGACATATTGTATAGGTTTTTAAGAGATACGCATGACTGACAGGACAGTTCTGCCTCTGTCTAGAGAGGGTTGTGTATTTAGTCTGATGTGTGGGAAGGATGTGTGCGTCCGTACCTTCACCTGAGTGCATGTTAATGTGTGTCTGTCCGTGCCGTCTTGAGGATAGGCATGGCTACGACAGCCATTGTGTTCAAGCGAGCATATGGTTTCTGACACATCTCTTTCTAGTGCCATACTGTCTGTCTATACGGCATAATGGCAGCCAAGACAGCAGTCCTTTTTACTGCCACTGAAGGCCCGTTTGAAGGAAAACATGGAAGAGCATTAGTGGAAGTTTATTCCCCGGCTTATCGTTTTGGACTCCACGGACGAAGATTGGTTTTTATGAAGTGGATTCACTTTAAAGGAAAAAAAAAAGTTTGTGTCTCGGCTTACTTTTTCTTGATTTCTATTTATACTTGCTGGAACAATGTGATCCTCGGTGGGAATGGGAGAACAGGGAATAATAACGTCCAAGTGACTTGGAAAGTCAAATAGAAAAGGAGGAGAGTTTCCTTTCTTATTGTTTTATAGGGGTTTTGTTGGAAAATCCTGGAAATGGTATTGTTTTGAAAGCAGCACTCAGTAATGATCCAGAGGGAACGGCAGATCCTGTTCATTTGCTCTGTCACTCAAAAAAAACCTCCTCTTCCCTGTTTTCCCTTGTAGCCACACGCAATGTTACAGCCAGGAGAAGTTTTACAGTCCAGTGCAGGTGGACAAATACAAACCAATATGCTAAATTCAGTGTTAAGAATAACAGAAATAATTTCCCTTGAAAAAAGCTGCCAAGTGTTAAATGTTCCTTTTCACAAACACACAAAGAGTGGATGAGTTTGTGATGCCAACAGCGGTTTGGTGAAAGGACACACAACAGCTGCTAAGACAGCAGAAAGGAAGGACATGAAAGGGAGGATAAAAGATGAGGGAACAAGCTCACATCCCAGAGCATGAGAGGAACAAATAAATGGGTTAATCCTCTGGAAAGACGAGAAGAGAGAGGGATGAGTAGAAGAAGAGGGAAACATTGTTTGATTACAGTTCTTCTTAAAAGGTGACACTCTCGACGCTACAAAGAATGTCCCCGCAGAGCAAACACAAGCACACGCGCTGAAATTAAACACTCATGGGAGGCCACTGAGGATGTGACAATGACCGACAGGCTGAGAAACAAGAGAGTTTATGAAGATAATGAACCTGAGGGAGGGGAAGGGACAGGAAGAGAAAATGAGACAAGTGAGGAAGCTCAAAGGGAGAAGGAGAAAGACGGGAAGAAGGAGACCTCTCAGGATGTAGTGTGTGTCTTGGAGATGCTCAAGCTGGATGATTGTTTGGAGATGGTCACCAGGGAGACGCCTTAGAGGACCAATGGAAAAGAAATGAAGTGGCGATAAGCACGGCTGCCAAATGAGCCTGGAACATAAACACCATTTACTCAAGTGCTGATACGAGAAGTTCAGTAAAGGATTTAGAAGATTAATTGTCAACAATTTTTTATAATCAGCACCATCAAACCATATAATGAAAAACCAATACAATGCTAATTTCTGTAAAAGGCTGCTAATAGTCCTACATGGAAGAGGTTTGAAACCATAAGGAATCTTTGAAGGGTTCGATATCCGACCAAACGGAGGCACCGGAGCTTCAGAGAGGGGAGCACCTGGTTTGCCCATTTAAAGAACTCAGAGAGGGCGAGCACAACGGTTCTGTGGTTGGACGAGACAAATTGAAACCTCTTGGCAGGACCTCAAGCATTAGGTCTGGTGAACAGCAGGCGCCGCTCACCACCTGGCTAATACCATCCCTACAGCGAAGCACGGCGCCGACGCTTCTCAGCAGCAGGGACCGGGGACACCGGTCAGGTTTGATAGAAGGTCCAGCAGGACAAAACAGCCACGATGACGCCGGAGTAGCTTTGGGACAAGTCTGTGACCGTCCTTTTGTCCTTGAGTGGCCTGGCCAAAGCTTCGACTTAAACCTACAGAACATCTGTGGAGAGACCTGAAGACGGCGGCTCACACACACCTCGCTTTCAATCCGACGGAGCTCGAGAGCATCTGCCAGGAAAATGGGATAAATTGCTCAAAGGCGGCCGCACATTTGATTTCTCCCTTTGTTATTGTGGGATATTGAGCAGATTGATGTGCAAAAATGGCAACAATATCCATTTATAGTAAAACATGCAACTATATAATGTGGAAAAAGTGAAGGGCTTTAAACACCTTTTTACAACAACACACCTTTTATTTTTATTCAGGCTCCATTTAGTTATTTGTGTGTGAGCGCTGAAGGAGGAGAATTGCACGAGACAGACAAAAAAAAAAGCTGGTCACCTGACAAGTGGGCCTCCCCTGCGTTCATGCAAGATGCTCCTCCAGTTGGAGGCTTTGCCACCTCTTGACTTCATTTTTTAGCCCTTTGTCAAAGAACAGGGTCCTGCAGAGAAAAGGAGAAAGACGAGTGTGAAGAGAAAGACGGATGAGAGAGGTTTTTGTTCCTCCTGCTGTGAATCAGAGTGATTTATCATCAGGAAAAAAAGGCATATGCTGAGATCAGCAGCTTCTTGACCCTTAAACACACACACACACACACACACACACACACACACACACACTCTCTCTCTCTCTCTCTCTCTCTCTCTCTCTTCTCTTCTCTTCTGTGTCACAAAAAATCACAAATTCCAGTTGCGCTGCAGGGACAAGAGTTTCCATCCCTTCAGTGAAGCCACTAACCATCTACTCCTCCAGCGTCTTTGCCCCATCACCTGCTGTCACCCTCTGATCGCTCTCTCTTTCCATCAATCACGTCATCCCCTGCTTTCAGCGCTGCCTCCATTCATCATTCCTTCATCTTTCCTCCATCCACTCTTTTCTTTCTTCTCTCCCCATCCTTCTCTCTATCTATCCCTCCATCCATCAGCGGGTACAGGGGTAGTGTTTTGACAAGGGCATGGCTATCGGTTAGCCTATATATCAAATCTGTCATTACTCTGTGATATGATTTTAGCTTGTAGGTTTGTTGGGTGTGCACTGGGTGATTATATTGATACTATCAATATTTTATTTGCTTATTTTATTGACTATTTGATTTTTTTTTTTTTTTCAAATTGGGAAAGAATCTCTGGCTCTTTAACATGGCTTCATTTTGAATATGAAGCTCATCTAATTGTGCTATCAAATAATATTATGTCATTTTTTTGTATTTTTCTGGTAGAAATGAATTCTGTCCAAGCATTCCAGCAAATGTGATAAACAAACGTTAATTTTACTGAAGCAGAGAGTGGAGGAGTTGAGATGCAAGAAAAAAACAACAACTTTAAGTTAATGGTTAATAAGTCATCTATGACAATGCAGGAGCAGTAATGTAGAAATCTGGTCAACAGTTTTTCTTTGTGACACATTTCACCAACTCGCAAAACTCACAGAACTCATTCAAAGTACAAAGAGACAGGCAGGGAAGGAACTCCACTAATTATCACCCTCTTCCTCTCAAGAGCTCTCTCTTCCTCGCTCTCTCCATCCCTCCTTGATGCCCCTTCTTCACCTCCTGGTCTCCTCTTGCCCCCGCTCCTCTCCTCGGCCCGCTCCTTCCTTCCCCTCAGCCATCTCACACGTCACCTCCTTAATCTCTCTCCTCTCATTTCCTCTGTCACCTCTGTGGCCCCGGCAGTTTTTCTTTGCACACACACACGCACACACACACAGAGACACACACACACACTTACATGTCCTCCTGCACCTGCAGCATTCATATGCAAACACATATTATTCACAGGCACATGCATGCATACGTGGAGACAGAAAATAGTATGTATACGCAAATTTTGTTTGCAAGAAAACACAGTGTGAAACACACAAGAATTCAAATGCACACACACGCACACACACACAAATGGGGGTAATGGAGGATGATTATGGGCAAGAGGGGGGTGGTAGCTAAGACACGACCCCCTGACTCAAGTAACCACTCAGAGAGCGACGTTCATATGAACTACTCCAACCTTTCCACAAGAGCTTGATTGCCTCCTGGAGGACCTGTGTGTGTACGTTCACGGGGGCGTGTGGGCAAAGGTGACGAAGAAAGGGAGAAAGACAGAGAGAGACGAGAGGTAGAGAGAAGTTGTCTTCCACCCCGTCCATCCTCCTCCTCCTCCTCCTCCTCCTCTCAACAGTACAATACTTAGCAGAAATCCTTGATGGAAGCGATCGGCCAATTCAGCCTTTTACTTGAAGAGAGACCACTTGAATAAAAATGCAGAAATTGATTAGAAATTGAATTCAGCATGCATGTGTGTGTGTGTGACTGTTTGTGCCGTCGTATGAATGCTGGTTAAAATCCCTGAGGGACGAAGGCGTTTGCCTGTGTGTTTCATGACTGTCGTGTTCTCCAAAGAGCAAAGTTCAAACATAGCAAGTCAAATACAATTCTGTTGTTACAGTGACAGTTACAATACAGTTATAGAAAGAAACCACTTTTTTTTCTTATCAATTACCTAGAATGATGTGTTTCTTTCTGTATGACAGAAAGACTGACTCAAACAAAGCAGTGTTCCTCCTTTCACCTGGAGAGTTATCATTAGCATCGGAACAAGAGTGATTAATAATAATCTTAAGAATTGCTGTCAAACCAATTCAGGTGTGGATCAAGGTTTCTGCTGTAACACTCCTACAAAATGATGTAAAGGCAGGAGAATAGGAAGCTATTGGGGCCTTCAAGGTAGCCATTGGTCCCCATTCATCTAAACTCACTATGAAAATATTAAGACTTGAATCTTGCTTGAGTTGACAAATTCATCCCGATAGGTAGTTCATTCAGGTTTATTATTTTATTAGGGCCCGAGCGGCGACTGCAAGTCGCCCAGCGAAAGCCCTATTGAAATCGCGCTGTATATTATTATTATTATTCTTGCCGCTATTCGTGCCTCGATTTCGCCCCTTTCCCCAACTGGAAAAGTTGTCTACTTTTGCACGGACGTCCGGCCTGATCCGAAATTCGATATTTTGTGGTGGTCGCACACGGTCGACGCGAAATGGCGAAATAGCGCCCCCTACAAACTTTCAAAATCCCCATAGGGAAGTCGGGTCACTTTGTCCCACGCATACAAAATTTGGTACACATATGTATTATACCCAGATATGCAAAAAAGCCTCTTGACCTTTTGACCTCAACCCAACAGGACGTCGGCCATTTTGGTTTTGATTTTTCCCGCCTAAAACGAACTCCTCCCAAAGCGTTCGCCCGATCAAGTTGAAATTAGGTACACCACATCTCCAGACCTAGCTGAGCTTATCTTGTGCTCCGTGAGTCCGTAGGTCAAAGGGCGTGGCTTCCAGCGCTCAATTAACTTTGGCGTGCTCGCCATGTAATACGAGTGGCTCTCACGCCCACATACTTCATCCAATCAACTTCAAACTTGCTGGACATGATGATGGCTTCGCCCTGAACGTCCCGATATATTAACTTCCCACGTAACTCATAGCGCCCCCCGGTGGTAACAGGAAGTGAACTAAAATTCATTAAAAATACATAGTTGACCCCATCAACTTCATTCCACTTCTAAAACATGCAGAACCAGTTGGTGAAGCTACATTATGAAGACTGTAAAGCTACGAGTAATGGCGTCCCTGTGGGGGCGTGGCTACCATCAATTCCTCGCCATGAAAATACGTTTGGCTTTTTGATGGCTTTAATGAACTCGTATCATCATGAAAATTGATAGACAGGTCCAGGGTGGAGACCTCTTCCATCTGATAGGGGTGTCGCTCATGTGGCCCCCTAGTGGAAACCGGAAGTGCCATTTTTTGCATCAACATTGTCCGATTTCCACGAAACTTCACATGTGTGATGAGGGACTGACCCTGAACACACCTGCACGCATCCCATTACTGCCCCCTAGTGGACGAACCTTTAACTGCTCATAACTCCCTCATGCTTTGTCCGATTTCCACGAAACTTCACATGTGTGATGAGGGACTGACCCTGAACACACCTGCACGCATCCCATTACTGCCCCCTAGTGGACGAACCTTTAACAGCTCATAACTCCCTCATGCTTTGTCCGATTTCCACGAAACTTCACATGTGTGATGAGGGACTGACCCTGAACACACCTGCACGCATCCCATTACTGCCCCCTAGTGGACGAACCTTTAACTGCTCATAACTCCCTCATGCTTTGTCCGATTCACTCCAAACTTCACACGAGTGATAAGGGGCGGCCCCTGAACGCACCAGACCACATGCGGTGACTGCCCCCTGGTGGATGAACGAAACATTGCGTTTTTGGCCTCCTTCCAGGTTTTTTCTCCGTTTCCGCTCCGCGCCACGGCCCCGGCGTGCCTCAGGCCCCGCGGTGGCATGGGCGAGCGAGGGCCCGCCATCGCCGCTTGCGGCTTTAATTATATTTACTTTTTCTTCGACACTATTCAACATCCAGTATTTTCAATTGTCTGCATCAATAATGTGCCTGTCAATCTCTACCCATTGAATTCTTTCAGCAGCTTCAGTCTGAAACAACTTTTTAATATTATCCTCATCATAAAGAGGAGCAGGATGTGGTAATTTAAAAAATAAGATAATGGCATGCAACTGCACTGGTTCATGCACACTAGATGATTATAAACCCATCTTAGAGACCGTCTTAAGCTTTTTAAGAGGTGTTTTTTAACGGCTTTGTAACTGACAACTCTCAGAGTTAATTCTAAGTTTAATATCTGAATTAGAAAATAAAACTAATGTAACGCACTCAACAAGTAACAACAGTCAATGTTCTTCAGTCCCTCATCTCTGCTAATATTTTCATCTCTCCAAGCTAAGCTTAGACTTTCCTGGTGCTGTATTTTCTCTTCTTATTGTACTTACAGTGCAGATTCTGTTTGTATGTATGTGTCCTATTTATCCTTGTCTGTAAGAAGCACTGATCTGATCTGCATCAGCCCTACAAATAACTTTGAATGCAGGTAATATAAATGGATTTCCTGCATCCTTGAGCATTGTTGGGCCCGGAGACAATCTGAGCTCTTGATGATTCAGTTGGCATCAACAACACTGTAGTTTAAATAAGTGCAGTCACTTGTAGGTAAAGGAACGTTACATGAAAATAAATCCTGGTCTCCGAAATATTAAGGAACAGGGGAAGATGATGGTGGAAACACAAACAGATGTCAAGAAAGAATTGGGGAGTGTATAGGAGAGGCAAGGTGAGAAGAGAGGAGGCGAGGGAGGAGGAAAGCAAGAGAAAGGCAGAGGAGAGATGAGAAGAGCGATAGCAGGATGGACGCCTGAAGGACGCGTGTACTTCGATAAAAGATACCATCGGAGAAGATGCTATCGCTTCTCCTATCTCTCAGCGCCACACACTGTTAATGGACAGCAAATGGAGCACCGTGTGTGTGTGTGTGTGTGGGTACAGTACACGTTTGTGTGTTTTCCACCTAGATGCATAGAAATGATTCCTGTCGCGATGGCAGCAAAGCAGTTTGTGTGGTGGTTGCGTCGAGTCCTGAGCCTCTTCTTCCTCATCATTCCACTTTTTATTCACCCTACATCTGTCTTTTTTCCTGCCGAACCTGCTTTCAAGCCATTATGTGGCTATTATATCACAAATGACTCATTCCAGAGAACAAGAGAATGAGCAGGAGAGGGAGAGGGGCAGAATTATCTAATTGAATGAAATCATTTCTCCAAGTTGGCAAACTGGTTCAAGTGCTATTAAGTTGTTCACGGGCTCGCATTAGCTCTGTGTCTCTCTCGGAAAATGTTGCTGGTTGCGGGTAACAAAAGAAAATTGTCACCGGCTAGATGTGTTCGGGGGCTCGTCAGACCCCTTTCACACTGAGGCGCACACACACATGCACATCCATCAGCCAATCATGTGGACAGATGGGTCATCAACTCTCTAATTGTGTGATTGGCTGAAATCAGCAGCAGAGGATGCGCAGAGCGGTTCGGCGACACATTGGGTTTCTTTCCATGTAAAGAGGGAACGCATGAGTGTGTGTTTACATATATATACATGAATATGTTTGTGACATGCTGATAGCTCATAGCTTTGTGTTATTGACTCCAAAGTAACAAGATAAAAGAAATACAGAGCAAAGGGAAGACAAAAAGAAATGGAAAATACTCTTTGCTTTGCTCGACCACAGTGTAACATAAAGGGGGAGATAATAGATATGTTGGCTAGCTGGTGTGTGTGTATGTGCGAGCGCGCTCATGGTTTTGTCCTTGCAGAGATGAGGCCAAAACACATTAGAGCACATCTGTCCACTCCACACCCACTCCTCATCCTCCTCATCCCTATTCTGAAGAGCTCTCTGTCTCTTTACCCATCCCTCCATCCATCCATCCATCCATCCATCCATCCATCTATCCATCCATCTATCTGTCCATCCATCCATACTCAGTCCTCACTTGATGATCGATTTTACGATACAGATTCTATTTTTTTTTTCCTTTTCTTAATTTGAAATCACTTCCCCGTGCCGCATGGAACTAATTGCAGTAGAGTTAATGTAAGGTTACACAGGGCCAGGGACAGTTGTGGCATTCAGAAAACTAAATTCAGCAGCAGCCTGCCTTTGGCTGATGGCAGAAACCTTGAATTTCATGACAATGACAAATACACTATTCAATGTGGATCGCTCATTTGTAGCTGCTGATCCACTTGACTGGTGCATCTGTAATGTGATTGGACTAAAAGAAAACTCATTAACATAAAGAAACCTCAAACTACAAAATTTCACAAGGCAGGTCTAGAAACCAAAAAAAGTTTCTCCAAGAAAATAAAATAATAATAATAATACTGATAATGATAATGATAATAAGTTGTCTGAATACGCTGCCAGAAACATGTCCGTCTTGTTCATTGTGTTTACAAAAGATATCAACTGCAGCATTTTGTTCACATGCAATTGCTACTCATGTGCTGCATTCAGCCAAGTCAAAACGTATTGTGTGCACGTATAGACTCCAGCTTGGCTCACACACTCCCATGCTGTTGAACTAACAACATTACATGGACCTTCAAGCGCACACACACAAAAGGTTCTTCCTTGAGATTATTGATTTGTCTTTTGCTCGTGATTATCATCTGTAATAAGTGCTACTTACCAGGAGGATTACTTTATCCCGTCTATAACAGTGAAAACACACACACTGGCCACTGAAATGAAGCTTTGTATGTGTGTGTGTAACTTATTATGTGTGTGTGTGTGTGTGTCCATGTCTAATCATTGCCGTTGGTTTTTCCACTAATTCCTCTCTTAGCCCACTCTTAGTCTTCCTCTCCCTCATTGTGTCTTTATTTCAGATGTTTAATTTATATGCTGTTATGTCTAATTCAGTGTGTTTCTGTCTGTCTGTCTTTCTTTCTCTTTCTCTTTCTCGCTCCCTGTGTAGCCTCATAATTAAAGTGCACTGATATATAATTACTGTGCATATTTACCTCAAGTCCCATCTCGGTGAATGGGAGGCCTCTCCCCCTCTTTTGTGGCTCTGCATTATCAAATGTTATTATTTGCATCCCGTTCAGCTTCTCAGCCATCCACTCATTAAGTCCGCGGCTTTGAGAAAATTAACGACCTCATATGCAAATTGAAAAAGAAAAAAAAAGAAAAGGGAAAAAGTGGGCTCGCTACCAAAGCATGGGCAGTATGAGTGTGGGATTGCATGTGTGTGTTCTTAGGAGTGTGTGAAAACATCTTAATTTTCCCTCCCTGCTGTCCATAAATGCACCGTCAATGCACTCTCTGCTTGCGCTAATGGTAATATTCAAGGAAACTTCAAGTTCATTTCAAATTTCACAATAGTAAGTAGTTAATATCCCTTCAAATTGCAGAGTTATAAAAAGAGAAAGATGCTAACCTTGGTTTGGTCCGAAACAGACATACCTGTGCCTTTATGCAAATTGTTGCAGTCTAATAAAAATAGCAAAGAGAGAGAGAGAGAGAAAAACTAATTAACTTTTTTTTCCCTGCTGCTTATTCAATTAAAGGAAGATGTCCAAGTTTAAATAGTTGAATCCAGATGCCTTAATTGCTCTTCAGTCACTTTGAAAGAAACTCGCGTTTGGACGGAGGTCATCTTTTATTAAACTCTTCTCTGATGCCATAAGAGAAAAAATATGTCTCTTGTGTGTACTCCTAAAAAAAATGAAAGAGTCAGTCAGAGAGTTAAAGAAAACAAGTTTTCAATTAAGTTTTATCATTTATCCACTTTTGTTTGTAAGTTAGCGCTGTCCTTCCTTCTGAAGAGAAACGTGCCCTCATATTATAATAAAGACCAACTGCTCACTGGAGATTTAGCACCAATTTAAACTCACCTTTATGAAGACATTTCCTCAGAGGGTGCTGTGGCTGCAAATGAGTGCATTTCTTCTTTTAGGTATTTACAGTAGTTTGATTCTAAAACCACACCAGGGTTACATTCTAGTTTCTGTCAGATCATTTATAAAGAGGCAAATGCCAAACGGTAAATTTCTGCCTCTCTGCATTGATATGTAAATGAATGTGTGTCAACGTAGCCTTGCTATTCTACGTGAGGATTTGACACATATCCTTCAGTGATGCGTCCAAGAGATTAGTTTGTTTTGATCCTCTGTCCTTGCTCAGTTCATTTGGTCTGCTCTTCTCAAATGTTTGGCTTGGCAGTATATCTGGGGTCAATGTCTATGACTCTCAGGGCACGAGGTCTCGTTGTTTTGATTTTTGAGCTCTTAACTGGATGGCTAGATGTAAAGTCAGAGAGAAAAGTTTGTTGTATTCTCTTCATACTTTTTTTTTTTTTTTTTTTTTTTTCATTTTTGAATAAAATGGGATTGGATGGGGCCGAGCAGGTGTAGCAGTCAAAACATCAGAAATCAGGCAAAGACACAGGAAACAAAACTCAATGTGGCACAGTAAAATATTAGAGATTTGCACTTAAGCATTGATTATATAGCATTTGCTGTGCATGTGAACTCATGCAGGCTGTGTATCCCTCCCTCAGTCTCCAAGCCATCTGCTCTGGAGGAAGCCCAAATCACACTTTTCTGAAAGACAAACCTGTGCTTGTGTGTACAACAGTGGTTCAAAGCCAACATGAACATGAGCTACATTGTGAACAGCTGTGCTAAAACGCAGCTGTAGCACCACCTTAAACAATTAAAAGCTACCAAAGTCTCATATTGAACAGCCGCTGAAGAAAAGCTATTGTCCATGCTTGAATATTAATGTATGGATAATCAAAATGAAATTATAATGAAGGCATTGAAGTTATCTTGAGTTTAGCACCCTGAGTTTTCCTTTCGAAGTCCCTTTATACATTAATCATGATGCGCTAAAGTTACATTTGAAGGAGATGTGGCTGTTTGGTTTTGAATAATTCATTAATTTAAGTGTGATATTTCTTCAGTGCAGCATTGGAAACAGGCAAGTGCAGAACAAAAACTAACTTTGAAGGAGAAATTTAAGGGGGACATGAAGAGTGAAGAGGCCTAGCTGTCTCAGGGCCAGTAGGTGGTGGCTTGCAGCTCTCGACCCTGCGTCTCATCACACACACACACACACAGTCACAAAGTCACTTGCACAAACCCTCGACTATGCAAATGCACATATTCCACCACACACGCAGACCAATACAGATAACTCTTGACCCTGGGCTGAAGCAAGCCGGTGTTTTGCAGTATGTTTCACTAAATCGCCGCAGAAACTTGCAGAGAAACAGTCCAGTTTGGTGCGAAGACGCAAGAGGTGGAACAGTGTGGCAGAGGAGCAACAGAAAAAGAGGGAGCAACATAAAGAGAGGGAGCAACAAAGAGAGAAAAAAGGGACATGGTTGAGTTGTAAGTGGCAATATTGCAAAATAACAGACAGAATGAAAAGCTCCACAAATGAATACATACTCCAAGGAGGCAGGAATACGATGAGTGTTTAGCTTGTTTGGGAAAAGGACAGGCGGGCAGGCAGGCAGCACACATCTCCATACTGATTATGCACCGTCTATTGTCCGATGGCTTGCTAATTATTGCAATACATAGCGCTATGCTCTTCAGGAACCATTATGAAGCACGGATAAGAAGTCTGACCTCTTTCTGTCTGGCAGACTTGGCGGTTCTTACAATGAGAGGGTGCAGAGAGGGGAATCAGGTAAGAGGTGTTGGGGGTTGTGTGGTTTAGAAGAAATGAAGGAGGGAAGGTTGGTGAAGAAAGGAGAGAGGATGGACTGTGAGGAAAGAAACAACATGTAGCCTAGCTGCAAGTCCTCCTCCAACTCCCAGAGCAGTCGGTCAGCTTGTGGAGGAGATGGAGGTGGCTGCTCCATCTACAATCATCACATCCATTTGATTTATCAGTTTTACCCACCTCACACGATTATAGCACTTTTAAAGGGGCAGGGAGGGGCTGTTTACTGGTCATTAATCTTCCTCTTAATTTGAACTTTTCTAAGCAGAATTTGTCACAGGAATGTATAGTCTTTATATTTATATAAGTGACCTGGACTGTTTTCCAGCACCTTTGTATAAGGATAACTTCACAGTATCAGATGAAGAGCACATTTGCATTTTCATTTCATTTTGAGAAAAGCTTCACCACACACAGTACTGTATATCTTCATATATCATTTAACTGATCTACTTGCATTGTCTAATCAAATCAGCACAGACATCTTGAGACTAATTTACTGCAGAATGTTTAAATGTATTGTCTCTTTGAAAATGAAATAATTGGATAAACCTTCTCACATAGATAGAACACAAAGCAGCCCATTTAGGCCAATGTCACCACAACATCTTGTTCCCTCCCAAGGCTAATGCAATGTGTGTGTGTGGATGAGAGAAACAGGGAGGGGAGGGGGGATAATGGTATTGTTGGTTATGGATGTGAAGGGCTTAAAATTGAATGTTATTAGGACTGCAAGGTTTTACTCCATACTTTACATGGACACAATGGAATGAAAAGAAGGGACAGCGGGAGCTGTGGTCCTGGAAATGTATGAGATTTAAAGTCAGGGTTGGGTTTTATTCCAGAGGGCTTCAAGAGAAACCCTCAAGCCATTAATTTGAAAAATGAAATGTTTGAACATTTCCTTTTACGCTTTTAGCACATCTTTAAATCTGAATGACTGTGTTGGTCATTAGGCCTTTTCTGGCTAAGAGTCTAAATGAAACAATATCTCACGTCTTTAGTCATACAGGAAGCTTGTCTGTCTTCTGAAGGTTAAGAGTTTGTACTGATGCTTAATACTGGTTAAGTGATGAGTCTTTTAAAACGAGCCGTAGCTCCTCAAGCATCGTCATCATATACAGTACATCTTTACCTTGTTTAACTGGACAAATGTTTGAAGGCCTTTCATTTTCTTTATTGCAGAAAAACATCAGTTTGTTGGAGCAGTCAATCAACCTTGTTGATTCTTTTATGAAACAGTTACTGTAGATTCATCTCAAAAGAAACGGTTCTTCAAGACCTTGTTGTTGTTGTTGAAAAAATAGTTTCACAAAAAAAAATCTCAGTCTGTTTAGAAACGGTTGTTGCTAAGTGGAGCTTTGTCTAATACACATGTGAGGTATATGAGCATCCTGCTTGCATACAACATAAACATGCAGAGCAGCTTTCATGGGCTCCGGCTGAAGATATGGAAGAATGTGAGCTTTTATACCCTCAATGTTATGCTGAAATGAATGCTTTGAAATGTACATGGGAGAGCATGTGCATCCTTTATGTCGAGGAAAAAAGATCTCTGTTTTTTTGTAATGCACCTGGAAATGTGGATATTTGAACGGAGCTAGATTTAGATAATGAATCTCTGTGGCTGGATCCTGAGCAATAGTTTGACCTACACTTGGGAAAAAGGAAGTAGAGCTATAGGAAGCAGTCAGAACGGATGAGGCTGGGATGATAGGGAAGATGTGAAAAAGGGAAGTAGGAAGGACAGAGTGATGAGAGGGGAGGACTGGAGAGGAAGGTAATCAAAGAGCAGGAGAGAGACTGGAAGATGCTGACAAAAGAAAAGGAAGGAGGGGAGGAGAAATGGGAGCAGACAAAAGAAATAAGTGAGCACAGAGCCAGGAAGGTGACAGAGGTAGGGACAGACAAAGTTTTGTTGAAAAGATTTGAATAAACTGCAAGGCACACACACTAGTTATAATCCCTCTTCAGATCAGGACATGGTCACTCCTTTTGGAATAAATGAATAGTAATTGATTGGAGCAAGAACAGTACATAATGCCCAGTGTGGCTCCTTCACCACCCACTAATCTACTGAGGAGGGTATTAGCACGATATACGTAGGTGTGTGTTTTTTGTATCTTAAGTATCAGTCTCCCGTCTGTTAGCAGAGTGAATAGAAGTTGTTTGACAGGCAGATATTAGGCCGTCATGGCCAACATGAATAAAAGAGACTCAGATAGCAAGAAACATAAAACAGTCATTAATGTACGCACGGCACTCTCCTCTGGAGGAGACAAAGACTCCCGTGTTCACAGAAGTTCACACTGGAACTCTTATAGCCAAGGACTGAAAAGACTGTAAATTAAAGGACAGAATCTGAAATTAATCTGTGAGACGCACACGCACACAATAAATTCACATAAATACTTAAAGAACTAATATTAAAAAAATGAAACCACATTGACTAAATGAGCGTATGGAAGGTAAACCAGTGCTGAGCATATACATAAACAGCATCAATATGCAGATTGTGTGTTCACAAGCAAATTAATTGATGGTTGTGTGTGTCCAGGCCGATTGCAGACACATCTCCGCCTGCTTCTGTGTTGTGGTTTTACATTTTCAACAGTCAAATTAAATTGTTTATTAATCTTTCTAATGCGGTTGCATTCATAAAAATAAAAAAAGATGTAATTTACAACATTGATGATGGACAGAAAGGATTTAAAACAGATGTAATAAAGGAAAACTTGAAGATCCTATTCATTCAAGTAAATCCAGTGCTCACTCTGCTGTTTGCTCTGCATTTGGTCTCTTTCTACCTGTGTCAAACCAAGAAAGGGAAATAGCAGCAGTTACACATTGTTCTAAAAATATTGATTACAGAAACTTTCAAAATCAAAAAATCAGTCCCTAAACGACCGTGTTAATGATTCTCTGTCTCACAGTAAAAGCCAAACAAAAGCAGTTGATTGCAGTTGCCCAGTTTTTTTAAGCTGCTTCTGGAAGTTGCACAGTGTGTTATGGTTATTGTTACTCTTTAATATGTCTTCAGGCGCTCACCTGTCACTGTGCACTGATGGCAGCAGTCTACTAAATGATGCACGCAGGGAACAGTGACCAGCAACGTGCAGGAGAGCAACAGTTTTGTTTTCTGTCTCTCCAAGGGAAAGAAGGGAGGGAACTGTGAATAAAGCAGCGGGGAAATTCTTAATGTTGTGTGAGCGAGTGTGTGAATAATAACTGTAATGTTTTTTTGATTGTAGGTAATGTTTTTCTGACCTTCTCCTCATGCACCACATGTGTGATGAGTATCAGGCAGAGAGGGGGAGGGGGTGGGGTGTAAAGTTGGATGAAAAGAGGTAGGGATAAAGACAAAACTGTGAAATTGGACAAGAAAGAGTAGGAAAGAGGGTGTAAAAGAAAGATGAATGGAATGGAGGGGAGGATGAGGAGGAAGAAGATATCTGGATTTAAGTTGTTAATTTAAATTCCACTGCATGTGTGTAAAAAAAAAATAATCTCATTGCAAATATAGGATGAAAGAAGAGAACAGATGTGAAAGGACAAAGAAAAATGCCCATCAACAAGCTGAATTTTATTTATGATAATCTGTGGTGTTTGTGTGTATGAATAATCAGAGCACTGTACAGTACTGTATGTCCCTTCAGGAGACCCATAGTTCCCTCACAAGGCTCTCATCCAAACCTGGAGTCTACACCTGAGGAGTGACAACAGTGTGTGTGTGTGTGCGTGCGCGACTACTGTAGGTGTTTACTGTCCATTGCCATATTGGGGACAATCCAACTGGCAAAGTAAAGAAGGCAACCTTCAAGAACTGAGCACACACACACACACATTATGCACATACATCGAGAATGTAAATCAGAAAACAAAATCAGGTTGTGCTTTACAGTAACCAGCAGCTCAGGGGGATTATTGAAAATATCCATCTTCAAATGTTTTTTAGTTTATTTATTGGAAGCGTCTCCATTCAGCCTCATTTACTTCTTGTTCATTTGATGATTTCCTGTGTTTTCTCCTTTGACTCATACTGTAGTCTCTCATGGTTTTGTTGCCTAGCTCTGAGACACATTGACACATTTTACATCCAGAAACCACTAAAGACCAAATCTGAAAAGTAGCATTAGTGAACTTGTGGCGATTCTTTGTCTTATAAATCTCAGAGTTGAGTCTCACCTGGCTATAAATGACTCTCTTCCTGTATGTTCCCACCAAGAGACTGATTTTCAATCACTACAGCATTTTAAAAATGTGCTATCCAGAGACTCAAACTAATATTGCAAGCTCTGGTCGTCAATTTGTGCAAATCAAACTTGATTTTTGGCTAATAATCTGTCCTGCAGTGAGACCACTACCTTACAGTGCAGGTGCTTGGAAACACTTTGGCAGCACATAAACATACAGCACATCATCCAACTGTAAAACGTGAATCTAAATGGATGGCTGGTAAACAGACGGGCGATAGTGGCAGGAAGCCTTTTATTTTATCTGCACATCAGAACTGAAACTCCACAGATTTGTGGTCAGTGTTATTATAAATCTTTTGGGAGATGTTCCACTTACAGATGCACACCGTCTCCTGATTAAACTGACAGTGATGCTGGAGACTGAGTCTGTTTATCCAGTGTTGTATCTCTTCAAGAGCAGCTTTTCTATAGAGGAAGAAAATAAAATTGTATTTTATTACTTCTTTAAATGGCCTTTATTCTGAAAACTCAACTAGAAAATACAAAAGAGGGATGCTGCGATGCAATCATCAATCAAATTTGGAAAATAACTATTTTGTTTCTTAATCTCAGGGCAGTGGAAATAACTTCTCATTGGATTACAAGCAAACAGTCACCTATTTCTACATTCAGGAGCGACATGATGGTTTACTTTAGTGAGAGGCATTTGATCCAATTTTATTTTAGAAAAAAAAAAAGACTGGTGATAGCACCTTTAACATCTACACCCTCTGATGACAGCCAAGGCCTTAAAGGAAAGCAAACACAGTGTCCTTAATGCTAGAGTTAGTTGTGAAACATGCAGCTGTAAGTGGACTGTACAGTGCTCCATCAGCTGCAGGAGAGCAGCCGTCATCAATTGTCCATGTGCCCTAATTGAAAATCAGCTCATTAGACAAAACAAGCGTTTAGGACAAAAAGGCAACAAACCAGGTTCTGTAGAGTGAAGCTTGAATCGCTGCGACTGGGACAGAAATTGGAAGTTAGACCTTACATGGAAAGATCTTCTGATACTCTGTCATGACCAGCAGTTGCCCCCTTTTACATACAGTACACCCCTCCACATTAAGGCCTTTTAGTGTGCATGCCCTCCAAAACACAGCCCTCCTCACCCCACACACACACACAAACTGTATATCTGCCCATCTTTGAATAAGGGCCTATCTGAAGTGGACTGCGGGGTACTTAAGGCTATCTGCAGCTAATTCAAGATATGTGAAATTGAAGGGAGATATGACATGAGTGGAGAGAGGGAGAGAGAGAGCGAAGGGGAAAAACACAAGGAGAGAGAGAGAGAGGAGAGGGGGACGGAGAGATAGAGATGGGAAAAGAGGAAGAGACATCTTGGGGAAGCTTTCAGATAAACGTAGAAATGATAAATAGAAGCGCACAAGGACAGAAAATGTTGATGGTGTGGGCCGGGTTGTGGTTATGTATATGTGTGCGCTTGTTTGTATTCACAAATGCCTGTGTGTGTATGTGTGTGAGTGACTTTGAGGGGCAGTCCTTGGCACACAGATGCCCCTCCATTATCTGCCTGTCTTCGTCCACTCAACCTACTCTGCCTCGGGCAACTCTCTACTTTAAAGAGCTGTCCAACGGATACATGCACGCTCTCACACACACACACACACACACACACATATACACACTCACATACGCACACACAAACACACACATGCACAGACTCTTCCTCGCTCCAAGTTCCAGTGGGGCAGGGTGGTTTGGCATGGAAGAGCTTGGCTAACAGCTTGCAAGAGTAAGGTGACATTTCTCTGTATGCAGAGCAGTGTGTGTGTGTGTGTGTTTCTGTGTGTGAGAGCAGCAGTTTGTGTGTGCGTGTATGTGTGTGTGTGTGTGTGAGTGTATAAAACCAGCAGGTGCATCTCTGGAAGTTTCTGTGCTTGAGCCTGCGTGTTGATATCTGTGTCCAAGTTTCTCCATTTGTGTTTGACCGTTTGCACTGTTGTTTGTGTGTTTTGTGTGTGTGTATGTGCAAGTTTAATTCCTGGTCTGAGCTTCAACACAGAGATTAGCTCACCAATGTGTTTGCTAACCTTCAAAATATGTGGATTTCTCCATCAAGATCCGACTTTAGAGTGAAACATTTACTAGTTAAATGAACAGAACTCATCTCATATTTGATGGAGAGGAACTCAGTATGAACAGTGGAATAAAAGAAGAGATCACAGGAGAGTAGTGGAGGCAATTGTATTCAACACTGATCCAATCCAAAGTCAAACTGTCACCGAGAAGTTTCCACTCTAAACTACTGTTAGTTTTGAGTTCCCGTGAAAATAAGCCGGCGATGTTCCAAAGTAAGGTTGGGTGGTAGGAGGGAAATGTGATTACGGGCCCGCTGCCTCCATACGTTGATTTACACTAACCAGATTACAAGGAAAAGTGGATGTTAATGTATTAACCAGGTGTCTCTCAGTAACCTTGTGTCCTGTGTTGTATGGTTCAAAAGCAAACCTCAGGGTTTTATTATAGGCAACAAGAAATATAATCAACGTCCTGCAGCTTTAGATTGGTTTTATAAATCAGCCTATAGAGCAAATGTTGGTTAGATGAGCTGGTGAGAGCAGAATGATCAGGATATTTGAGATCAGATGATGGCAAATTACAAAGCAATGAAGGAAAAGGGCTGTCAGTGTGTGTGTGTGTGTGGTGTGTGTTTGTGTGTATGTGTGTGTTATCGACCAATAAACAGTACACCTTGAAGACACAGCAGATAAGGGAGGAGATAGTCTCACCTTGACACGCACACTGTATCTAAACGCAATTTAACTCACACATGCACACTGTTGCAGTGCTCTCTCTCACCTTTAAGGTTTTTACAAGCTTTTTCTTCTCTTTTTTTTCCCCTCATAACTTCAGAGTGACAAAAAGGCTGTTATTTTGTGGCTGGTGCGCTGAATAGATTAATTAGAAAACACAAAGAGAGTTCAGCCTCTGGCTCCTCTCCCGTTCCTCATCAGCGATGAAAGAAGAGCAGGTTGACTTTGCCATTTTCCATCAGAAACACTTCAGTTTTCCACACGACAAACGTTATAGTGGGTCTGAGACAAAGCAAATCAGAGAACTGCCAACAGTCGAGATTGATGACGGCATGACACAGTTTAATTATGCGTGCATCAATATGCGACTAAAGGCCGATAAATAGATGCGAATGTTGAAATCACTATATAAAAGTGTAAATCAGCTGTGAGTGCACTGATGAAAGCTTAGTTGTGTTGTTGTGGTTGTCACTTTGTGCGTCTCTGGGCCTTGGACAGCTGACGACAAAGTGCAACTCAATTCTTGTGCTGCTAAAAGTCGCTTCTTTATTATCTGTTTTTATTTGGTTTAATAATTCTCATGCCTGTGTGTGTGTGTGTGTGTGCATATGCTGCAGTAGTGAGTGTGTCTGTATCTGTGTGCGAGTGTGTGGTGATTATGTGAGCTATTAGCTGCTAAGTGGAAGACGGCGTCTGGCAGCGTGCCCAGTCTGTTTCCTCCGGAGGGAGCGAGTGCGTCTTAAGACCGAGAGAAGGAGCAGCGCTCTGTCAATGTTTGGTTTCTGCTGTGTGAGTGTGAGTGTGTGTGTGTGTCTGTGTGCGTGTACAAGAGTGTGTGTCTAGAGATTTGAAGATGACATGTTTCTTCTTTGTTTTGCCACAAGAATATTACCTTTTATAATCACTGGAAATGTCCATTAGCATCTATCTTTTTTCCCCAAGAACAACACATTTTATCCTTTATTCACTGACTCCCCACAGACTGTTATAATTGTTAATAATTATGTAGATCATGTTTTTATTGGTTGTGTAAATCCTCACAATGAGTAAAAACTACTAAACACTTCCTGATGGACTCTAAAGATAATTATACTTTTCTTCCTCTGCTGCATTTTCCATCTCCTACTGGGAGTTTGTCACATGAGATGTTATTTATTAGAATATATCAATGCTATGTGAATTATAAAGTCGTATTGTACTGACAGGCAGCTCCACCCATCAGGACGACTCAATCTAAAGCTTTGTGAAGAAGTGAACACATCCTCAGATATAAATATACATCCTAATTATATCTAATATTTACACTAATAATGTGATGGGAAGCACTTAACTCTCACCTCTAATGAGACTATGTATTATTTATAAGTGTACGCGTATCTCCACTTCCTGATTCCTGCAGTATTAGCGGTTTCTTTCAGCCATACAGTACCTCTCCCCCGCTCCTGTTACATCCACAAACACACACTCAGCATGCGCACACTCACTGCCACACACCGCGCCGTTAACGTGCACGCAGCTCCGCACACATCCATGAGAGCGGAGAAGAGAGAAGTCACCTTGGTCCAGCCTGGGGGGCTTCAGCAGATGGAGAGAGGGGCAGAGGGCTCTGGCACGGCAGCCTGCAACACACACGCACACACACATACTCATGCGGACAAACGCTCAAGCTGGTGGGGTGACATTGTGTGTGTCTCGGCAGGGCTGGCCTTTCGCTTTGACACAATAGCTCTATTTGGGAAGGAAATCCAAGCAGGAACATCCCGGTTTGGGAATGTCAGCGAGCTGATTTCCAAGATGTGAGCGGTGAAGTTACTGTAGCAGATTCTCTGTTTTTCCAGTAAATGTATACGTGTGTATGTGTGTGTGTGTGTGTGTGTGTGTGTGTGTGTGGAGGTTGGACATCAGTGAACACGCACGCAGACGTATTGTAAATGCAAAAATCTGTTGTTGTTTTCTTGTTTATTTCCTTTAACAGATGTACATCAGGGAGAAAATAAAAGCAGCCATTTGAAATCGTTCTGGTGACAGAAGAATTCATAAAAGGCCATTTGGTCTCACTAATTTGCAATATTTATGTGGGACAATTTCTTAGGAGCCCAAATGAGGGGGGAAATGTGCAGCTACATATGTCCCTCCAGATTGGGACAGCGCATTAAAAAACAGCGGCTAACGAGACGAGGAGGAAGGCAACGCGGGGGGAGGAGCGAGAGGGAAGGACGGGGGGGGGGAGGAGGGAACATTTGTGAGGCTACGACTCTTTGGAAGGGAAGTGCTGCCGGCCCACCTGTCTGCAAGGCTGCCAGCTGTACCACACACACGGATGTGCACGTGGTGGTGGTGGTGGTGTGCACACAAAAATGTCAACACATAAACAGGCAGGCAAGAATGTGCAAAGACAGATTTACAACAAAGGTTGTTTTTTTTGGTTTTGTTTTTCTCATTCAACACGTTTTATTTCCAGGAAGTTTTGCAACATTTTTTGAAACAGGCAATTTCGTTTGGCCTCGTTCAAACCAGGTACCTGGAGGGAGTTAGTGTTTTCAGGCCTTTTATCAGCAGCGGCCTCTATAGCCTGGATGAAAAAAGAGAAGTGAGACTCAGAGTCAGTGCTGGAGCTTTGGAGTTTGGTTCAGCTTTGGTGAACCCTGACACTGTGAAATGTGCTTCAAGTTTTCCTGTGTCAGTTTACAGCCTCTTACACTTTTTTCTCCTGCAGCTGTAGTTGTTCTCATTTAAGCACAACTACACACGTTTGTAGCTTTTTCAGATGCGATCACATCCATCACCAGTGTTGAACCATGTGAGCTTGGTTTACAGTGGGACACTATAAATGTATTTGTCTGGTTAGTGGTTAATGAAGGCTCATTATTTATCTTTTAGTTGAGTTTTGTTTCTTTTCTTACTCTTTCTGACTGAATGTTTTTATAATGTTTCTCCACCGTCCTCCTAAAAGACCAGTGGAAGCACTAAGATCAGATCAGATCTTTCATATAGTTCAACATACGTATATATTAGCATAGCTGTCCTTGACTCCTGGTGCCTTTAGTGGCTCTCTGTTGTTCTTAAGTAAAATGCAGGGCTGCCTAATGAGAGACCTTGTGTACAACATACTGTAAGTCTCCTTCATTGTCTGTAAACTCATAAGCACTTGGGCTTTTAAAGGGGTTTAATTTCTGGTGCAGCCTTCAAAATAAGAGCAGGACAAGAAGAATAGAAAGGACTTGAAAAGAGCAGTGAGGTCGGACGTAAATATAGGTCATTCAGAAAGCATTTATCTTATTAGGAATGAGGGAGAGAGACACAAAGGCGGACCCACATAATGTGTACACATACACATTATAACACAACCACATAGGCATAGACACACAAACAAATAGGCAAACACACACGCACACACATGCTGGGACTTTGAGAGCCAGTGCGGCTGAGTTAGCCAGCAGTGTATCTGTGCAGAGATGTCTTCCAGATGAATAGGTGGTAATGAGCGTGTAGTGGAACTGATTCTCTCCCATCGTCCCCCACTTTCCTCCTCCTCCTCCTCCTCCTCCTCCTCCTCCTCCTCCTCCTCCTCCTCCACCTCCTCCTCTTCATCCAACCCCCATCTCCCTCCTTTTCTCAGGGCTCAGGTGTGCAACACATGGCATCTCTCCCTCTTTTCCTCCCTTGTTTTCTCGCTGACTTGTTCGCCTTGTTCCTTTTTTTCTCATCGTTCCTGCTCTTCTCTGAGCTGTCTCTCTCTCTCTCTCCACCTCTTTTGTGTCTTTTTATGTCACCGTCTTTATCCTGCCTCAGTTGTCCAGAAACTTTTCAGCGAGTCGCTCTTAATAGCTCCCAACATGCGTGGAGGTGAACTCAGACACACACCCGCACACCTACATCCTGTGATGACAGTGCAGTCGGCCACGCAGTCCACTTGTGTTCACATAAAACGGGCCACTTCTTGGAAAACAAAACCCTGTCTTTTCACAGCAGCGGAGGGATATTTTAACCTCTCTTATTCAAACAGTTGTGTTCCTTTCATGTCCCTCGGCATTCACACAAGACCCCGGGAATAATGGCGAGATATAAATAATGACATCTTCAACAATGACAGCAGCTAAAGGAGCAATCAGAGTTTGACTGAACAGAATGGGTCAGTGCAGAGAAGGTTGATGATTACAGTACATGCTTTCTGACGTAGGTAAAAGAGGACGTCAATAAGAAACGAGGCTAAGTTGTTAAAAAGAAGAACAATTTGTGCTGTTTTTTTTCCTTTTTTCCACATTCAGCGTAATTTTCTTCCAATATGCGACCACTTTTAGAGCTTTTTGAATTTCTTAACAGTACTTTTCCATATAGATCCATGTGCTTTTCACATCGCACACACATACACAGCACAGGCTCATGAGGGGCAGGTCCTGGGGGACGGAGGCACTTGAAGGAGTGATTGCCTAATGAGGGAGAAAATCTGTTTTACTGTGGGACAGGAGGCACAGGAGCAATCAAAACAGACTGTATTTACATTACACATGCACTAATTAAAGATGTAATTGACATCAACAAGGAAACCTCAGAGCGCCTCGTTTAATCAGGAGACACTTATTCGCTCCAAAACCCTCCGGTCGGAGCTGCGAAGGAAACTTTTCCTTCATAATGCTCTAAAGATGCATCTGTAATTGACTCGTGTTAATTGTCACCACTCGTTTTTTATTATCTTATATTTTCCTCTTGATGTCGTCTTCACAAAATGTTCCTGTCGTAAAGAAGAAGCACTCGTTAAACAAAGATGAGCACAAGTTGCACAATATATAAGGTTATAGATGTTAAAGTGGAGCAGAGCATCTGTGTAACTGTAACTGATGCACAGGTTTTAGCTCCGTCACTTCAGCGCTGGTGCAGGCGGATAAATCAGCATCTGTCCAGCGTGTCTGCATGAATATACATGTAATCACACGCACAAACGGTGTTGAATTGAAAAAAAGTAAAGTGAACCACCTACTGTGGATCTGCTCTGATCACGGCAACACACCTTTCTTCAAATTATAATTTCTACAGCGTCGTTTTCATAGGAGAGCAGCTTGATAATTAATACAGGACGCTGTGGAGGGACACACACACACACACACACACACACACACACAAAATCACACACAGTCACAGGTGTAGTTATCCAGGGATTATGTGGGGAGTGTGTTCTCTGATAAAGAATCTGTGTTTGAGTTTGGGATCTGTGTAGGATTCAGTGTGTGATCAGCACAACTGGCCTCTGGGAAAAATGGGGAGAGACAGACAGAGAGAGAGAGGGGGGGGGGGGGGGGGATTACTGGTTATGGGGCGATAGAGATTAATACAGAAAAACTGTGATTAATAAGAGGAGAAAAAAAAGCAAATGTGTTTGATGCTGCAGCATCATAAACTCAACGTCTCAAAGTGTTGGGAAAACATCTTTGTAGCACTGAACCGAATCAGGTTTTTACTGTTCACTCCGCCAAAGCACCCAAAAAATAGGATGGAAGAAATGAAGAGTGATTTGTTAATCACAGGCCAGAGGGATGCTAGTGTAGCATGTGTGTGTCTGAGTGTGTGTGTGTGTGTGTGTGTGTGTGTGTGTGTGTGTGTGTTGATAAAGGAGGGGGGAAGCTGTGTTTGGGTTTGGGATCAGAGAGGAGACCAATGTGTGAACAGCACTCTATAAAGCACACAGATTATCAGGTCAACACACACACAGACATACTTAGTGAAGTGAACAAAAGAGGACCCACTGAACTCTGCACACACACACACACACACACACACACACACACACAGAAAGAGAGAGAGAGAGAGATGCCATGTGATAAGCGCTCTCAGGCATCACAAATAAAACACACTCCAGGAGGGAGTCAGGAGAGCAGGACTGAAAGGCAAAAGAAATGATAAATATTTTCATTCACAAGCAAAATGGTTTGAAATATTAACATTTAATATGAAGTATGGAACTGGGAGAAAGTAGTTCGAAAAGATTATCACCAATTCATAGAATAAAAAGCTGAAAGGTGATTCTAATGGGACATTAGCACCAAAAACTATGAAGTTCAGTTCAGTGGCTGCAAGTGCAGGAGGAGAGAGCGTGGTGGGACGACCGACTGAGCATGTCCCCACCTACTGGTCACATGTTGCAACTACACCTACTGCACTTCAACAGGCACTGACATGAAAGCACATGAAAAAATACTTTTTAAAAAGCTTTGTGACTTCAGATGTAGACGGTAAATCATAACAACAGGAAAGTCCTTGTTACAATTGTTTATCATGAGCAACAATGAGTCATCTCTGTACAACTAATGAGTGTGCCCTTAAACTGGCTTATGTAAGATGCTTCACTGGAAATGCTTAAACTATAAATCAAAACTAGAGAATGCATTTCCTGAAGGAAATACGGGTGAATGCTGAAAGCTGGAAGCTGAATGAGCTTAATAAATTGTTGAAACAATGCTGAATTAAGTGAAGAAACTGCTGAAGCAATCTTGAAGAGATGAAACAATTAAAATACAAAAATAGATTGTATTGTAATAACATGTTGAATTTGTCTGTAAGCAATAATACAACTCTATAATTACACCACCTTTTTTGATCAAATGAACAACAATGTTTTTTTAATATTAAATGACAAATATAGCATCAAATGTGAAAGTACTTGACCCATTGTTATTATATTTAACTTATTGTTTTCAACTTCCTCTCTTGTTTCTGAACGCTCCACTGCATTGACATTTTATAACATTTTGCGTCAGTACTATTTAATCACACCCTTAATGTCTGTGTGTAAAACTTTAAACAGCATCAGACGGCCTATTTCAGCAGAGCACCGAGCCACGATCTCTGTCTGTGCACAGCTGAATCCTAAATGTGATACAGGTTGGCTGGTTCACTAGTGATAAATGATTTAAAAACGTATCTGATTTGAATTGAAAGCTGTAACAGTGGATGTGTGGATGATACCGATACCTGTGTGTTTCCTCCTGCTGATCCAATTCCATGTGGACATTCAGCAGAATATTTCTAAAAAAACTGAGGAAAATTTGGAAACTAGAAAGAAATATTGTGTAACAAAAACCAATAATGTGTCGCTGATGATTTGTTTTTTACCTGTGTGTGTGCGTGTGTGTGTGTGTGTGTATCATGGAGACAGATGGATGTGATGCTGGCACAGAATCAGAGGAAACATCAACAAAGAGATCTGAACACATGCACGCACCCACACACACACACACGCACGCACACACATTGTGCTTACTTGTACTTCTGCCCAGATAGGTATTTATATGCGAAACCTTTTTAGGGCTAAGGTGTGTGTGTGTGTGTGTAGGTGTGTGTGTGTGTGTGTGTGTGGCAACCTGACTCTCTCGGGCTTTTTCGTCATCCCATCATGTCAAACCTGCAGCTCTGTGATGACAAGTTGCCACATCGAGACTCCCCTCTGTGAAACAACACGCATATCACACTGAAACCACCAAATAACACTGTGTGCGTTTGTATTTTTGTTGTGTGTGTGTGTGTGCTCTTTTCTTTTTTTTCTTTTTTTTTATAAATTACACAACAATCCAAACAGGTTTTCTTGTTGCCTCTCTCAGCCCCGGCGGACGACAGAAGCAACAGCTGCAATTAGCCCTTTGTGGCTAAAACCAGTCTGATTAGACGTCTCGTTAGGCATCGTTAAGGCTTTTACTAACGGGGCGCATAGATAATGAGCTTGCCCACTGAATGACCAAGATACTAATCATAGGATAAAACGCCTACGCATTTAATTGGAGGCAGGAACACAGAAGAGGAGAAAGGAGATACTTTTGCAGAGAGAGAGGGAGGATGAAACACGAGAGAGGAAGAGCTGGTGTGAAGTGGCAGTTTCACAGCAGAGAGGAAATGGACGGAAATGGTTTAGAAATGTCTATAACGATCTTCAATGCGACAAACTCACATCTCCTGTTGGGGGAAAAAAAAGAGAAAGCAATAGAAAAGATCTGCTGAGTGACGATGGCTAAAAGCAGCCACACAGGAACATTTAAACACATCAGTTTGATATATATTTTCAATCAAGATTTCTTTTCCTCAGCAAGGTCCCTTCTAATAAATGCCTCACTTTTATTTGGGAAATGAGCAACATTGGCAGCTGGAAGGGAAATAGTTGTTTACCCTGACTAATAATGTCCAGTTAACACACAGTTCACATCAGCGCTCTCCTTTCCCCATCGCCCACGGGCACTCTGGGAATTCCTCACAGTAAATTACATCAAACTTTTTTTTATGTTTCACAGCGCTTACCACTGTACTCCCACCAAAACCAAAACAACCAGTCCTGATATACATTAGTTGGGAAAATACAGAGAACTAACTGATCCCAGGCAGCACTCCAGCTCTTCAGCAGCATATGCACTAATGCAAATTGACTTAATAGTTGCAGTGAGTATTAATTCGACACATGCTCTCACCTCTGTCACCCTCACCTTTTGCTATTATTACAGGACCTGCCTCATGACACACACACACACTTGAGGAAGGCCCAATTACACACATAACCCCCCCCCCCCCCCCCTCACACAAAAGCATTAGCATATTTTTCAGATTAAAAACAATGTGAACTTGTAAGCACAGAACAGACATATGCAAATGACTCTGCAGCAATTTATCCAAACAAAGCTGCCCGGCCGTCACGCAAAGTGAAAGGAACAGGAGGATGACACGAGTAACAACACGTTAACCAAAGGTTTCGGTGTGTGTGTGTGTGCGTGTGTGTGCTGAAAGTGATGCTAAGATGAAGGGTAAATATGTATTTGTGTACTTTTACTGTGCATTACTGTCTCTCAGTGCGTGTGAGAAGTTTTTATGATTACATGAAAACATGACGCACTCTTCTTTGCTTCCATTAGATTAGATTTAATATTTAAATTTCTCAAATATTTCCTCTATTGAACGACTCGGCCAAAAAAGTGAAAGGGAAATAAATAAAAGAAAACATAGTGGCACACTGATAAATGATGCATATCAACAGTTAGAGAAAGTAACTGAGATGAGAAGGAGAGAATCTGTGGAAAGAGTTCCACCATGAAAAGATAGAGCGATGGAGAGACTACAGTTGGCTTGGCAGGAAAGGTGAGAACACTGGCAAAGGCTAAACATGAAAACCGGAGAGCTAGAAGGTCAGCCAGCAGCTCCAATGGAAGACATTTACAGCTCCAACAAGACCTTATGTACACACACAGAAACACACACACACACACATACACAAATATAAATACATCTGAGCCAGTGTCTTTGCTGGAATAATTGCACGAGCGAGCACATCTGGTGCACTTTGAGATTGAGTTCTGGCTCAATGCAGCGATGGTAATGACAGTGTGTGTTTGTGTATGGGGTGTGTGTCCACTCCAAATGCCACTGTGGTGCTTCACAGGGTTCAGCTCCTCTCATTGTCACTCACAGGAGAACAGAACAAGAAAAAAAAAAGTGTTTCATCTGAATTGGAACGGCTGCATTTGTAACAGTTTTACTTTGTGATGATCATTTTTTCAGGTGGATGCAAAAAGAGTTGATGAGTGAAAACTTCAACACTTCCACTCCTCTGTTTTTTATTTAGCTTTTTCTGCTTTGAAGATGTGTGTCCACCTTTTCTGCTGCAGTCTTATTGTAATCCTGGTTAATAACAATTACAAGTTCAGGAAAACTCTCATTCCTTATGTTGACATATTCTTCTTTAAATCAGCCAACTCAAATCATTTATTTACAGTTAAAGGGATATTGCACTCTAATTTACATGGAGAGAGTAAAAACCTTTTTATTTTAGAAGCTGCTCATCCTGTTCGGGGTCATTAGGTGTAGAGGGTCAATTAAGCAGACAAATAAGTTTATGTAAACAGTTAAGTATTAATAGCACTGCTACATGAGCAGATGTTTATAGACATGAAGCTGTTGGAATGTGTAAATATGTATGTGTGTGTGTGTGTGTGAAGGCCTTAACATCTGACAAACGCTAATGAAATGCAGAAAGACACTTGAGTGGCTACTAAAAAATGTCCAGTTGTCATGGCGACAGAGGCACTCGAAACAGCACCTCACACCGAAGGGAAGGTCACGGTAAACACAGAAGAGTCAAATTGGCAGACGAGCGGCGGCCGTCCCTGTCAATCCCTCTCATCGGCTCCGGGACTAAAAGATGTTTCTGCTGTTTGCAAAGTTCACACACGGACTAATAACATCACATGTAGTTGTTTTGAAGCGTGTTATGTTGTGAAACAGCAGGTTTGATGCCGGCACGCACCTTAAACTCACACCGCGGCCGAGGCCTTCCGCCGTTTAGCGCTGATGCTAACCGCCGCGCAACAGGGCTGCTGGTGCGAGCGCTGAGACTGGCCCCGAGCCACCGAGTGAACCCCCCCCCCCCTCCTCCTCCTCCTCCTGCTGCAGACAGAGGCCTGGGAGGCATCTTCAAGTGCAGTCATTAGGCAGCCACTTGTGAAGGTGTTCTTGCAAGAAATCTTGTCAGGCAGATACCTGCTGTCTAATTAGGCAGGCGGCACATACACACTAGCTCAAGGGGAAGAAACAACAAGCAGAGTCAGTGGATGTGCAATGTAGTGAGTCAGTGTGTGTGTGTGTGTGTGTGCTAATAATGACCTGAGGCTCAACCTGCTGTTGAGAACAGTAACTTGTGACTCAATGCCTTTGTTCACCCTGTAACATCTGGCTCTGACCGAAGGCTGCGACCGTGTGTGTGTGTGTGAAATGCATTCAAGCTGAACTGGCCATTGCTCAAAGAGTGTGTTTGTATGTGTGTGTTGGGTGGAGGGTGGAGGGTGGAGGTGGGAGGGGGAGGAGGGAGGCGAGCACAGCAAGGACTAAGGCGCGAGGAGTTGATCATCGTCGTGGAAACCTCTGAGGGAAAAAGGCCTGGAAGCCCCTTCTGTCAGCTGGGCTCTGCGACGCTTCCCCTCGACTGCCTTCATTCACACACACACACACTCACACATACACACACACACACACACACACACACACACACACACACACACACACACACGGTCCCTCTGGAGCACCAGATTAAGGTCTGAGCGAGTGTGAGCAGAACAATACCCCAGTGTGTGTTTGTGGAGCCGTGGCTAATTTTGTTCATTTGCTGCTCAAGTTGAGACAGCTAGGACACTGGAGGGGTGTGTGTGTGTGTGTGTGTGTGTGTGTGTGTGTGTGTGTGTGTGTGTGTGTGTGTATGTGTGTGTAGCAGAGAGAGAAAAAACAAGGATGAGAACAAGAAAAAGTGACAGGGGGAGGATGGAACAAGGACAGATGAGCAAGTGTGCGTGTGTGTCTGTGTGTGTGTGTTTGCAAGGGGACGAGAAGTGCAATGTGAGGCCATGCAGGTAATCCTCATTACGATGTGGAAGTGTTAATTTCCGCATTGTGTATGTGTGTGTGTGTGTGTGTGTTGATGAGTGAGGTGAGGTGAGTATTTAAGAGAGCGCTGATTTCTCCCCGTACATCTGCCCTGCGTCGCACACATTACACACTAAGATGCACTCGTTTAGGTTCTTGGAAACACACACACACACAAACACACATATCTAAACACATGCTCGCTGGCATTTTGCATGAACTCACAGCTCATGCTTGTATTCCACTTAGAGAAATGAACTGCCTTAAAGGAATAGTTCACCAAAAAATGAAATTCTGTCATTAGTGACTCACCCATATGAGAAAAAATAGGGACAGACACAAAAACGTCCATAATACTACACAAAAAAACATTTAATATTCCTCCACACTGCTCGTCCACTAGTGTCCTGAAGGGATATAGTCCAGAGTTTACCCGAAACGACGTCATTGAGGCAAATCCGGTCACGTCCATGTGCGTCGCCTGAACAATACAGGACTGTTTAGGCTGTAAAAATGTCCTAAATGAGGTTATTTCAGGTAAACTCTGGACTATATCCCTTCAGGACACTTGGATTGCAGTGGAGGAATATGACATGGTTTTTGTGTAGTTTTATGGACGTTTTTGTGTGGGGGCCTATTAATCTCATATAAAGTTTTCGTTGGACTACGAACCGGCCTCCAGGGTCTCCAGATGCACTTTGAGGAATAAAAAACTACTCATCAGCATGAGGGTGAGTCATTAAAGCAGAAGTAAGTGATATATTTGTGTTAATATAAGTCTTAAATAGTTGTATCTTCCGACAGCAATCACTTACATAGAGTGTTTGGTCTGAAACACGGGTCTGTCAGTCCCTCTGCTCTGCTCTGAGCCGAGGAGAAAACATTCATCGTATCCTACAGTTTTTATCCAATGAGGAGAGAGAACGGCATGCAGGGCTGTGTGTGCAGCCCATGGATGTATTATGGTGCAGCCAAGGGACGCCGTGAATGTGGTGACGTAGGGACGAGGACTGTTATGGTGCGTTCAAGGAAACTCGTAACTCGTGTTTTTCCGACCTGTGAAGTCATACCAGTTCAATCTGGTACGAGTTCACGGGTCGGAAGTTACGAGTGGCCGTTATAGTGACTTTCACAGGTAAAACAGGTCGGAAAAACACGAGTGGGTTGCCTGGAACGCTACAAAGTCGTAAGTTGTGACTTGAAGCTGTAATTTACGGTTTCAAAAGCCTACCTGGAACGCAGCATTAGCCAAAACCACCGGATCGCTTACTTCTGCTTTAATGACTGAATTTAATTTTTTTGGTGAACTATTCCTTTAATCTTTGAAAACCAAAAAAAGTTGAACCTCCATCTATCACATGGCTGTGAAGTTGAGATGGTTTTAGATGGGTTTTACAGCCAGATATTGTATTTGATAATGAATAAGTGCCTTTCTTTTACTTGTATTTCTGTCATATTCGTACTTATAGTCTGAATCCAACTGGTGCTGGTTGAGGTTTCTAATGTTGTAATCTTTTTGTGTTTGTGTGAATCAGGTTAAATGTCAAATCATTCAGTAGCTCTTTGTGTGTGAAGGGAAATCAGCACCACGGACAGATCCGTTGGAGGCAACAGTGAAACGCCTTATTGAAACGTGCATTAATCAATATTTTAAACAGGACAATAGAGCAAATGACGAACGTGAAAAGAAGTCAGAGGGAAGCATGGTAGCATCTTTCAGCTCATTGTTTCGTTTTGTCAACTCTCTCACCACGTCTTCGGCCTTTTCTCCAGCCACAGCAGGCGGCTGTTGTCAGAGAGAAGCTGACAGCCAACATGGGTGTAATGCCCTTTCTTAAGAAATCTTTGAGCCCCCTTTACAAACATATACTGTAACTGTAATCATCCAACATGAACTTTTCCCACCTAAAGAAATAGTTCATCTTATTGTGACTGGTTGCTGCCCATAGATATATTAACATTCCAGGCGTTGGTTTGGTTTGAGCTCATTTGTTTTTACCTCATTTCTAGTTGAGCCTGAACAAAAGCACTTGATTTTATTTTTTTGCGCTGACCAACAACACAACGGTTTCAGCGTTTCCATGAGGGAACATAGTGAAGCTGTTTGTCTTTAAGAACACAACAATAGAGGGCGATTGTTGGTACAGTAGTCCCAGTGAGACAAAACATGAAACAGAGGCAAATCAATGGGAAATAATGTCATCTTAGAAGGTCATACCTGGACCTTTTGGCTTGGTCAATACAAACGCACAAACACATGTGCACACACACTATAATTACAACAGCATAGTAAATTGCTCACAAGCCCTCTGACATCTTTATAACATTTCTAATGACAAAAAGACACGCGCGCACACACGGACACACTAAATCTGCAATAATAAACTTACACACTTGCACTTTGTCTCTCTGTGCCTCCCTCACGTGTAAACTCTGCAGGCTACTAAGCGGTATTAAACCTCCCTGCCTGGCCACGCTGTGATTTCCCCGACGCAAAGTGTCCCTCTCTCCTCCCTGCCCGGGGCGAGCGAAGGAGAAAATAAACAACTAAAGAGACAAACAGCGAGAGCCACTTAGAGCCACTTAAAGCCAAGGCTCCTTCCCACAGCGAAGCACTTCCCTAGGGCTACTGATCCGCCTGCCACGGTGGGAGATGAAGGGTAGAGGGAGAGAAAGAGAGAGAACTGGAGTCAGAGAAAGTTAAGTCAAGTCAAATTTATTTATAAAGCACATTAAAAACCAAAAACAGCAGACCAAAGAGTCAGAACAGAAAAATGGAAATCACAATAAGAAAGAGAGAGGGAAGGGATTGAAACGTGAAGAAAAAGTTTGAGAGCAACAAGAGCGACGATGGCGGGGACGGACAATCTGCCACGTTTGTTCTCCTCTAAGCACGAACACCGAGCCTCCCGTAAGGAGAGAGGAGACTGAGCCTCATGAGCAGTGGCAGTTACATGCGGAGAGGAGACATCGATCTGAATATAGCCTTACTGATGAGTTAAGACACATACCGCTCCCTGCTGTGGGCAGATGGCACCAGTGTTGCGCCAAACCTTCTGCTTTATTGTCATCTCGAAGAATTTGATTTGAAAAAAAACAAAAAGTAATTCAGCTTTTGGCTTTTTAAACTAAAATCTGTTTTTCTTTCCTTTTTTTCCCCCTCTACATCTTGCAGTTTAAAGAATTAAATTTATCTCAGCACAGGACCCAGCTGGCCCGTTGCTATTGATCCTGTGCCCATGAGTTAGAAATGTTTCCATGCTCACTACACGATGAATTGAAGTTTTATATCTCAGCTTGGTATTTAAAAAACTATTAAATATGACAGCACTGACAAGCATCCTCAGTTGAAGCATCTAGATAAATAGAATAAAAAGTAAGTTAAAGGGGGACCAATGAAGTTATCAATGTTTTATCTTTAAGATCTACCAAATATGATGAATCTGTTTTCTTCTTTATAAAAAAATGCAGCATTAATATTTTTTTTAACTTGTAGTGCATCTTCTTCATCACATCCTTTGTTGGTGCATTGCTGCTTGGCTTCTGCTGATTGGCTGAGTCGTGTCATCCACTGTCCTTGCATGTGCATCTTTGTGCATGTGCACGATATAAAGGAAACAAGGATGTCATTGAGAGCATTGCTTAACGGCTGAAAGTGTTGAAAAATCTTTAAGCCTTTGAAGTGTCACTGTGGTTTAAATGGATCATTTGTAACCATCATCCCCTTCCATTCCTCTTTCTCTGTCCTCCTCTTGTTTTGTGCTTTTTCCTCCCTCCCCTCCCTCTGCACTCAACCTTGTTCCCTGCACCTGGCCTCCCCCCTGCTCCTTCCCTCTCCCTCGTCTTTTTGTCCCCCTGACTGTGAACCCAAAGGTCACCTCTCCCCTGAGAGCCCTGTTTACCTGAACCGCTCCCCTCTTTTTGACATTCACCTACTTGGAGATGGAAGGAGAACAAGGAAAACCAAATTTAGCTTCTCTTGGCACGGAGGTCACAAAACCTTTACAAGTGCAGGGAAATCAAATGTCAGTTTTCTGCAGAAAACTTGAATTGGCTGCAATTAAGAGTTGCACAAAGGGTTAAAAACCTTTCCGAAGTTGTTACATCTCTTTCAGAAACCACTATGTCTAAAAACTTTGCTAAAATGCAACATGTTTCACAAATTGTTGTGAAACAGCAGTCAGGAAAATGTGAAAGGAACATTTTTATCCTTGAATGGATTATAACAGATCAGAAATGTGAAACGTACAAAGGCAAAATAGAAAGATCTCTCTTTGAAAAAACAAGTTCCCATTTAAAATCCATTTACCTATCGATGCTGTGTTTGCACAGAAAGAATTACGTTATGTGGAATTACATTGTTGCATATGATGCATTTACTGTAGCTTCTTGAAAGCCCATCGCTCTGTTCATATCCAAAGAGCTTTGTGGCTTTAAGAGGCCAACCATGAAACTCCAACTTTAAAAGGATCAGCCATGAATAAGAGCAAACAGAGATACTTAACATCGGGTGTGTACATCTTCACCTGTGTCCATCACCATTTCACCATTGAAATGCCAGTGTAAATGCTTTTTACACGGGAAGCGACTTGAAAAGTGTTTTTATCCTTTTTTTTCAATACATAGCAGATATAAGTTCTCTATTGAGTGTATGAATCAGACTGTACGATGATGTACTGTAACACAGACAGCTTGTAAACATCATAATCACAACGCCCCTTCCTCTGTAATCATCTTTGAAGATGTTGTAACCTCCCAGTGTGTGTGATGTTAGCCTTTGTGTCACTTACACAGCTAACAGTGTGTGTTTATGTTGAGCGTTATGCATGCTGATGGTGACCCAGACCCCCACGGGGCCTCCCGCCCCTCAGGCCCTCCCCTCCCAGGGTGAGGGCAGTAGGATGGGGTCAAACAGACAAATCTACCCCCCTGCTCCATGGAGGCCTGCCCATGGCCATTAGTATCCATTACCAGGAGGCACGGATACACCACAGCCTGCCGTGTGTATGCCTGCATCCGCACACACTCACACACACTCATGCATTAGCAGTCTTGCAGAAAAGAATGAAATCCACATGGTGCGATTTGATTTACAAGCATAAAATATACATGTTATTAAGAAATGCAAGTAATTAACCACTCGTACATACAAAACACATGCACATACACACATATGCATGAGTATGTAAAAATACAAACACAGTCAAACACACCTGACAGTGAATCAGGCCTCCAGCAGCTCGCGACAGAGGTCCTTACTTCAAATAGACATTCCCAGAGGGGATGACCTTCTGGGTGTCTGTGGGGTGTGCACATGTGTGTGTGTTTGTGTGTGTGTGTGTGGACATGAGGGTGATGGAGGTTTGACTCCAGCACAGCGCATTGAGCTCCTTGTGACACATCTCAGTCACGCACACACCTCTGTACCAAACAGGTGTGAGCTAAATGGTTATGAATGGGCCGCCGGAGCATCCAGAACAAGTTTCCACGGCTGCTAATGTCGTTTTAATAGAAAGATCAGGAGCAGCAGGCCGACCCATCTGTCTGAGAGGGACAGACCGGTGATAGAGACAGAAAAAGAGTGAAAGAGGGATAAGGAGGTTCGGAGAAAGGGATCAAATGCCAGAAGAAAAGGAGGAAAGGAATAGAAGGAAGAGGCAGAGGAAAGAAGATTGAGTCATCACCGCATCCTTGGTTGTTTTCTGTTCAGCTCTTGGCTCTTAAACTCTGCTTGTGTGTGTGTGTGTCTGTCTGTGTCTGGCATGTCAGCTGTGGCTGGCTAACAAGCTGCACCCTCAACAGCCTATTATCTAGAGCATGGCAACTGGCCCATACCTGCAAGGTGTGTGTGTGTGTGTGTGTGTCTGTCTGTGTGTGTGATTCAGAGCGTGGCAGCTGTGTCATACCTGCGAGCGTCTTCGGGGCGCTCTCCTTCTCTGTAATGGAGCAGAAGAGGGGGATTGTGGGAGAGATGAAGGACAAAAGTGATATCTTCTGCCTCCCCCTTGTCCCCCCCTCTTCTCCTTCCACCATGTGAGGAAGGGCGCTCTGGATGTTTTTTCTCCTGTCTCCTTGGAGGACAGAGAGGAGACTGGGTGCCAGAGGCCATACGCACACATTCAACACACAACCACACAATTGCATACAGATATGTTTGCATGAATGAATCCATAGGTCAAGGACATTATCAGACACAACATCCTAACAAACTCCTCATGATGCTTTATCAAATAACACAAAAAAACAATCAATAGTCTGATTGATACTTGAATACTGAACTGCTGGAGCAAAACAAAGATAAACCAGAGACGTTATAATATGAGAAGGACTTTGGATAAACCCTAGCTTTAAAGGGATAGTTCAACATTTTGGCAAATTGACCCATTGCCATAATCGCTATAGTCATAGCAGTAGGTTAGTTACCTTTAATTGTCGGTGCAAGCTGTTTTTAGAACGGCGGAGCAGAGCCGCAAACACAAACACAAAACAAAACAAACATAACAATACAACATAACAAAATACAAACACACAGGTAAAGGCAAGTGGCACTTGTAGTTGTTTGATTTATCTGCTCTCTCTCTCTCTCTCTCTCTCTCTCTCTCTCTCTCTCTCTCTCTCTCTCTCTCTCTCTCTCTCTCTCTCTCTCTCTCTCTCTCTCTCTCTCCTCTTCTCTCACCGTGACCAGAAGAAGTTCTTCTGCACTGGTGCCCGTCCATCCAACCTTCCAAGCAGAAACCTGCACACACACACTCACACACACACACACACAGACGGACACTTCTCCCACCTAACCGCACACACCTCCAACACATGCACACACACACACACACACCTACCTCCTACCCCCCACCACATGCATACACACTCACCACCGGCCACACCAGCGGAGGCCTTAGGGCTCAGCCATCTGCTGCCCACCCAGCCCATCTCCCCCCCTCCGTAGTGCCCACCTTCCCAACATATGCAGCCCTTGCCCTGGGTAAGGTGGCAGGGGCACTGGCCCCGGCCCTGGCCAGGAGATAGGGGTGAAGGAGCACATATGCAGCCCAGACGGTGTGAGCGACGGAGAGGAGGGGAGAGGAGTGGGGGGGAGGCACAGAGACAAATTAAGGATTATAAGGCTCCCTCCTTGAATCTCTACATATATTTCTCGCACTGTCTCACCCATATGGCTCGTTTCTTCCATGTTCACACCAGCTCAGTGACCACCAAGGTCGCACCCCGCAAAGGGCTACTGAGGCCTCAAGCAAGGCAGCGGAGAACAGAGACATGGAGGCAGTGAGAGGGGGATGGGGGGGGGGGGGGGGGGGGGGGTGATGGTGGAGTTGGCATTGTCACTGAGACACCTCCTATTTTTTGCGTCCTTTTTTTTCCATCCTTCACTTCCTCTCTCTATCTCTTCCCTCTGTTAAATCTTGCCTCAGGGCATTCTCCGCAACAAAAGGCAGGGAAAAAAAACGAGTGTGGCACTTTCATCCTCCCATCATCCTTTCCATCCATCTACCCGACCCTCTGTCTCTTCTGGATAAGAGGTGTGTGTGTGTGTGTGTGTGTGTAATCTGACAGCAGCGGTGGACATTTTGTTTCAACGCTTACATTAATTTCATTGACTATTCCACAGTCTTCCATATTTCATGAGTGTTCTTTTGCATGCACAGGCGATGCACCACTCTCCAATTCTCTTTAGTCTTCCTGCGCCTCTTTACACGTTCCAGGAAACCTGGCGCTCATGTCAGCATCAGGTTGGGTTAGGAAGCCAACAGGGAATCAGGCCAAGAACACTGGAAAGTTCACAAAATGCAGTTGTGCGAACGCAGGCGTAGGTACTGACAGTCTGTGCAGATAAGTTTGCAACCACAGAAATGGTTTCAGTGTAGGAGGACTTCTCTGTCGATTAACATTTCCAAAATGTCCTCAGTGTTTCAGCTGAAACACACAGATGGCTAATATAATGGCAAAAATAATTCCACAAGTAATGACAATTCCCATAATCCTCACACCACAGTTAATGCAGTAATGCTGATGATGTGTTTAGATGCTTAACACCATATAGCAGGCGTCTTTAACGTTTTTCAGGCCAGACATGCAGCAGGGACCCCTACTATATTAAAAAATTACACTAGGACCAGTGCCATGTATAAACATAGCTTGATATTGTGCATGCTTAAAGCAGAAGTAAGCGATCCGGTCGTTTTGGCTAATGCTGCGTTCCAGGCAGGCTTTTGAAACCGTAAATTACAGCTTCAAGTCACAACTTACAACTTTGTAGCGTTCCAGGCAACCCACTCGTGTTTTTCCGATCTGTTTTACCGGTGAAAGTCACTATAACGGCCACTCGTAACTTCTGACCCGTGAACTCGTACCAGATCGAACTGGTACCACTTCACGGTCGGAAAAATACGAGTTTCCTTGAACGCACCATAACAGTCCTCGTCGCTACGTCACCACATTCACGGCGTTCCTTGGCTGCACACACAGCCCTGCATGCCGTTCTCTCTCCTCATTGGATAAAAACTGTAGGATACGATAAATGTTTTCTCCTCGGCTCAGAGCAGAGCAGAGGGACTGAGAGACCCGTGTTTCAGTCCAAACACTCTATGTAAGTGATTGCTGTCGGAAGATATAACTATTTAAGACTTATATTAACACAAATATATCACTCACTTCTGCTTTAAGTTGACACCATGCACTCGGGTCCACAACAAATTTCCCAGAGGGGACAATTGTATATTCTATTCTATTCTATTCTATTACTAAGCCTTTGAAATAGCAAACAGGTTGATATATTCATGTTTTTTCTAAACGTGTACAAGTTACAATGAGTAGAGTAGCCGTCCCTCTGCCATTTATAAACGCACCTTGTTCACTGACACCAACGCCAATATCAACAATGTCTGTCAACTGCGTGGTAATCATGTAGACAAGCTATTCTACTGTAAATGACGTTTTTATTTGAAACATAAATGCGGAAACTAAAAGATATAAAACAACATACAACATGGTCTGAACACAGATTAATTGAAAGCAAAATGATGCAGCTGAATTCAAAAATAAGCATCTCCACTGAGTTGAAGTTCTTTGTCAGGTCATAATCTCATTAATGAATGAATAAAATCATTCCTCTGCTTCTTTAGAGCCGTCCTTTCTCCTTCATCTTCTGTTTTTTTTAATCTGACAGAAGATTAAGCTGTTGCCCACGTGCGTGTGTTGAAAATAAAGTAAGCAGGAGATAATAAGTGTGTGTATGTGAGAGGGAATTTGTGTGTGTGTGTGTGTGTGTGTGTGTGTGTGCTGCGTCTGATGGATCAGTGATTAAATAAATCATGGTAACCTTTCCTGTAACCTTTTCCCCACCTCCCCAGCCCCCCTGTCTGACCTTACAAGACCCACGTACATTAAAGACTCCTCTCTTCTCCTTCATCTCTCCCCTCTTCCTCACTCCCTCTCCTTTCTCTTCATCTCTTTTACATAACTGCGATTCTTTCTCCCCATCTCCCTTCTCCTCTTTACTTCCTCAGCATCACGCTATCTATCACTGGTCAATGGGAACAGCTGATTCATCCATGTGGACTTCAGAGTTGATCTTGAACTCCAGGCCGTCTTACGCACGCACATTGTATCACTTCCTTGTTCCATGGTTGTGTTTGCATCAGACCACAGAAACCCCCCCCCCCCCCCCCCCCCACACACACACACACACACAGAAAAAAGCTTCAACTGTTCCCTTCTTTTAGCGCTAATCTGTGTGTGTGGTTGTCAGTGTGTCCGTGTGATCTTTAAGATCCACAGGTTCAAAAGACGACTCCCACCATGCCTTGCCACTGAACTCACCGAGAGGTCGTTGAGACACCACAATGTGCACAAATGTGTGTGTACAAGCATGAGTGTATGTGTGTGTGTGTGTGTGTGTGAGCTGACTCCCTGATCTCCTGCTCTAATACCCTGAGGACCTTTGGTTTCTTAACGATAGGTGGTCCTAAGCAACCAACCTCCACACCCACATACAGTCACACACACACACACACACACACAGTGCGCACATGCACACACACATCTTCAGAGGATATCAAAGATTAGACTTCAATCACTCTCACCTCTTGAAGTCTTGAAGAACGAGCACCTCATGTGAAAGGTCAGCGCGCGCCTGGAGAGTGGCGCCAAAATCAATATGCAATGATGAAGGTGAAGATGAGGCTGAATAACAGAGGGCAGGTGATGAAGATCATAAATATAAGAACAAAGAAGGGACGACCTGATGATTTCTTCATAATCTCGTAAAGTTTTTTTTAATTCTTAACAGACATTTTCTTTTTTTTTTCAAGAAAAAATGTCCTCTACTGGCAAACTGGAGCAACTGCAACAGAGTCTGCTGCAAAACTCTTCACTTGTTGCACTTTTCCATCACTTGAGCATCTGTGTATATTTTTATTATTTCAAGACTAAGTGAAAAGTACTGCAGTGCAAACAACAATATACTGTAGACATCCAGCAAAGAGAATATTTCATCAGTGTGATCTATAACCCCGTCCTCTGTCCACACAGGTAACTGCACCCAGAAACGACTGTTGGATGAAGCTTTGGACTGTTCCAATCATCTTTGTCCACTCAGGTGAGCAGATTTAAGTGGAAATGTAGCGTATGGATCTTTGTCATTTGGGTTTGGTTCTTTGTGAGCACCAGTTTGTTTTCGGCCTGTTCTGAACTCTTTCCACAAACCTGTCTTACCAACTTTTTCCACTGTGGAGATGCAAGAATAACAGAGCGGTTTCTCTTCTGCTGGTTTGGGTGCAGCCTGGTTGTGCTGAACTTCCCTTGGCCTGGAGTGCTGAGTAACTGATTGAGATAGGAACAGGGAGGCTTATCTCTGAACGCTTGGTGTTGGGATACGTATGATGTCAGACCAGTTCTCATAATGCTTTCTAGGCTGCGTGTACAGATAAGCTTTGGGATCTGGAGAAGGTAGAGACATATGCAGGTATAGCAAACAAGACACAATTGAAATTGGAGCAAGAGAAAGGGCCCGTTTCTGTTTGTTTGTTCGAGTGTGTGTTTGTGCGTCCGCCTGCGCGTGTGTGTGTGTGGTGTTCTTCTATGTCGAGCTTACTTTAGCTCACCGTACTCCCTGAGCAGTGACCGGAGCAGCGCGCCCCCTCGTCCAAGCACTTGGAATCTGGAATGAAGCGAGGAGGGAAGAAGAGGATGGATGGGAAAGAAAGAGAGCGATGCGGTGGGGGAGAAAAAGGATGGAGCGCAAAGAAAGGGAGGAACAGGAGAAGAGCGGAGGCAGAGACGGGCAGACAGAGCAGCAGCGCATGGAACGGCACAAAACGGAAAGAACTGACGAACGAATGGAACCAAACGAAAGGAGGAGAAGTGTTGGATTGAGGGATGAGAGGGAAGGCGAGGCCACCTCTTCTTCTCCCTCTCCTCCGCTCGTCCCTCCTCTTCCCCCCCGTGAGAATGCAGCGCGCCCGCATGTGTGTGTGTGTGTGTGTGTGTGTGTGTGTGTTTTCTTCCTCGTCAGATCTGCCGCGCTTTCATTCGCACACAAAGACGGGACGTAGACGTACCTGGCACAGGGGGACGTGAAGGAGCTGGCAGAGGTGTGTGTGTGTGTGTGTGTGTGTGTGTGAAAGAGAGAGAGAGAGATGGATAAAAAAGACACTGGCTCACCTGCCTGGCAGACAAGGGTGGCCTGTCTGTCTGAGATGTCCCACTTAACACTGACAAATGCACTTAACCCACTCGACAGCAGCATGCGCGCACTTCCTTCTTTCTTCCTCCTTCTTTCTCAGCCTCGCACATGAATACACACACTGCCTGACATTGTGTGTGTGTGAGAGTCAAGATGTAATGATTTACACATTCAACAACATTCAAGACCATGCTCAAAACTCACCTTTTTAAATTAGTTTTTTTTTCTTTTGTTTTATACTGTTTTATTGCTGTTTTTAATTGAATTGCACTCTGACCTGTTCTATTTTATGATTTTTTAAAGTGTAAAGTGTCGTTGAGCATTTGTAAAAGCGTTTACAAATAGACTTTATTATTATTACTGTATATCTAACATTTCAGGCAAGAATGATTGAGATTCAAGGATGAAGTGTGAAGTAAGTTTAGAGCAGCATTGACCAACTACACCAACTGTTTTTCTTGTTTATTACTGACACATGTGCGCTCACTTTTGGGTCAGTTCACCCAGATCATAACACAATAACAGTCCTGCAGCTGTTTGAATCTATGAATGGCTTTATCAGACTACCAAAACTATGGGATGGATTGTTAAAAGTAAAATACAAGAAACATTGCGTGGACACTCTGGAGTGAATGACTGCAGTACTTAAAAGAACTCTATTTTGTTCTTATTCCATTAAAGAGGAACTATGCAGGATTTTTATCTTAACTGTGCTACATTTGTACCTTAATTAAACAGCTTTGGAGTAATTGTAATGTTTTAATAAATGACTTGTTACGAGGGAGAATGGAGGCTCTCTGCCTTCCACCTAGTGTCTCTTGGCTGAAAACCAACCTTGCAAGATCAGCGCCGCCGCCCCGTTGTCACCGCGACACAAACGTGTCCCCATAACTGCCCCTTGTTTATGACAGATAAGACTATAGAAATATACACGTTGCAACATCGTATATGATATATAACGTTATGTTCCGCTCTATTGATTGATTTCTCGCCGGCTTTGTTGTAAAAAAAAATCCACATGACCGAGAGGAGGGTTAGCAAAACAGAGGAAAAGCAACTAGACTTGCATAGTTCCCCTTTAAAACTAAAAAACTAAATGAATATTTTTTTTCCAGTTGAGATTTTTTGTAATTCAATTCATGTGTAGTTAATTTGCCTTTTTGTTGAGCAGTAGACTTTAGCTTTTGAAAAAAAAAAATTGGCTGAAAAGTCAATTTCAGCAGCTGCAGCAGAATGAGTTTTGACGCTGGTGTGAAAATGTGTCCATGCTAAAGAAATTGGAGGGATCTGCAATGCGACACAAACAAACAATAAACAAGGAGGCAAACAAATTGACACACACATGAATAAACACACACATACACACACACACTTACACATACACACAGCAATCCTCTATGCTGCAATTAGCTTGTTTTAAAGGAAACAAATAACAGTAATTTCAACAGAACAGCATCCATAACAATTCACCCCTGGAGGGGATCAGCTATTTGAACATGCACGCACGCACACACACACACACACACACACACACACACACACACACACACAGACACACACACACACGGCAAGGCAAAGCAATGCAAAAAAAAAAGGGATACACAATAAAATGTGCCAAACATGCACACACTCATAGTTGGGAATGTGGAGGTAGTCATATTCAAATAGAACAGACGGACACAAAGGTGCACATACGTACTAACGCACACACACACACACACACGCACGCACACACCTCCATTAAGTGTACTTGAGAGCAGCAGAGAGGGTCAGCTCAGTGTCTGAGTTATTACGCTACTTTGTTCTGCCTCAGTGGGAAGGCTGCTCCCCGCACACACACACACACACACACACACACACACACTGTTCAACCCCACACACACACACAAAAATTATTATTACCCATCAACACTCAAGGTGCAAATATAAAAGGGTCGGTTTGATAATGGATTGAGAGAGATGAATAAAAGAATAGGTAAAAAAGATGGACGGATAAATGGAGAGAGCGAGTGTCTGGTCGCCGTGTCTTTGCATGTGTGTGGAAGTTTGCATCTGACTGCGAGAACCCACCTCTGTCTCTCCCTCTTTATATCTCCCCCACCTCTCCGTCCATCCATCCATCCATCCACCCCTTCCTCTCTGTCTGCTTGTACAACAATGGCACGAAACATCTGCGGCTACCAGGTAATTATGGCGGAGCCAAAACAGCGGGCAGCGCTGCACCGATGAGCTCCGGCACCCCGCAATTAGCCCTGCATCTCCATCTTCCCTCGCCCTGTTGCTCCCCCAGTGACCGGCGTATTATCTCTGTGAAGAGACCCGGGAGACAGAGGAGAGTGCAGAGGGAAAATAGACAGATGAGTGATCTCAAAGGGAGATGAGTGGTGGGAGCTGAGGACATGGCCAAAACTGCCCATCTGAACATTTCATCATTTTTTTTCCCAGGTCCCTAATTTGAATTTATTCACATTGTTTCTAACAGTAATTGGATTTAATCTTTACTGGATTCACAGATGTTTCAAACACCTGAAAGTCCTCTGGTGCACAGGAAGTGACGGTTCAGGAATGATGGTGATAATGACACACACAGAGATCTCTAAATCATTTTAGGGAGGTCAGACGACTTCACACTGCAAAAACTCAAAATCTTTCCAAGAATATCTGTCTTCTTTCTTGTCAAAATGTCTCAATTCTAGTCAAAATGAATCTCTTTCCACTTAAAATAAGACTCATCACCTAAAAATGTACTTGTTTTTAGATAATTTTCAGTTGTTTCAAACAGATATTCACTTGAAACAAATAGAAAAATCTGTCAGTGAAAGCAAGTTTTTTGTGCTTGTAATAATAATAGAAACTGTCTAAAAACAAGCTACTTTTTATGTGATGAGTCTTCTTTTAAGCATAATGAGATTTGTTTGGACTAGAAATGACATTTTGACTAGAAATAAGACAAATATTCTTGGTAAGATATTTGAGTTTTTGCAGTGCAGTTCAGAAGCAACGAAGCAACAACAAAACAGACTCCCACAGTCTCCAAGAAAAGATCATTTTCTTAGAAAGCCTTGTAGAAAAAAATGCATTTGAGAGATCATTTATTGAGTCTACTTTTATATTATTCTTGTTGTATTTAATAGTATCATCAAAATGTATTGTGCATCAGTCCCCTATCAGATAACACCGTCAGTGTAAGAAGCTGTGGTAAATAAAGTTGTGACAGTGAGGAGGACAGGGAGTGAAGCCAGCTGGGTATTTTGAAGCTCAGTAGTTTAGCAATTCAAATTCAAATCCCAGTTAATTTACTGTTTTCCAAACTTTTCCATGGGGGCAGCTTCCCTCGCCTTCTCACATTTACCATCCACTGTGTCTTCATTACGCGCGTTTGATTGGTAGGTGCACGGCTGTCTGTGCGCGCACACATTTACATGTGTCAGTGTGTGTCTGTGTTAGCTCTCCTCTGTTTGTGCAATTGTTTGCTTATGCATGTGCACCCCGAGCGCGTATGTGTGTTTCTGACTGTGGGTGCAATTTATGATGTGTACTTTTTTTCTCTTCCTAGTCCAGGAGTCCCCGTCAGGACCCCTAGGCGTCCCTGTGCCCGCCTGCCAAAAACGTCTGCATCTCCTGGACCCCCTCGAGGCAGGGGACAGCCAAATGTCACTTGGACCCTCTACAGAGTGGTGAGAGGAGGACAGGAAGAGGGGAACGGGAGAGGGCTGGTGGAAGGAGAAGAGGGGGGGAGGAGACGGGGAATTGAATGAGAGGGACACAAAGTTAAAGAGGAGATGCAAGGATGTGTGGACGACAGGTGGATGGACAGAGGGAGGAACCGCTTCACATGGCAAATGTAGCATAATGTAAAGTGTCTTTAACAAGTAACAGTGAGTCAGTGATTAGCTGGCAGCAGCAGACATACCTGTCCCTCACTCCTCTCTCTTTGGCCCACATCCTGGAACATAACTTTCCAGCGATTACTGTTCACTGTAGTATGTCATTACACTGTTTTTCATCCAGACGGATCACAGTCATATATTGTAGAGTATTTCAAGAGTTATATTTTCAGCCATTTTGGTGCCTTTCAGTCACCTATATATTTTTATCAATATCCTTTACATTGCTGCTGCTGATTTTACACAAGTTCTTAGATCCAGGCAACCAGCAGGAAAATACATACTGTACATACAGTGTATGAAAATGCAGAGACTTTAGAATGTGAATTACTATTTGCAGCTCATTTAGCCAAATCAAAGTTATTGCTGCTTAGTTGCTAAGAAGGGACGGATTCTGGAGCCCTTTAGTCGCTGGGGTCCAGGAAGTTCCAACATCTCCAGTAAGATGTGATAATTGGGTCCTAAATGTCGAGTAATTTAATGGAAAAAAGCTCCTGAATAATTGTGCAGGCTTGATTTGCAGGCATTTCAGACACCAGAGCTTCTATGCACAGATGAGAAATGTGGAGATTTTAGTGTATATATTATCAAAAATTAAACAGGTGGTAATTTAAATACAAATTTTGGCCCTTTTGCACATTCCCACATTTATTGTTTTGTGGTTAGTAGCTCTTAGCGGATGGTTTCCCTCCATTTGTTGCTATGTTGCTTTGCAGTGTGAGGGAATTAATGTTAAACACAGTGTTACATTACATGCAGCAAACACTTTTCTTTCACGTTTCTATGGAAGTCATCAGCCATACAGTACAAACCCAAAACAAAGCCCTCTCACATCGATATGTCTCATATATATATTTTTTACCAATTACTTTCTGTTACTCATTTTTCTTTTGTCCACCTCTCCCATTCATCTCTGCCATTCCCACCGTTTGTATATGTGTGTGTGTCCCTTGCTCCTTGTCCTTGCATGGAAGACAAAAGCAAGACAAGGCCAAGACAAATGGAGCATTTATTCATAGAGTGGAGTGAGACCGATATATATCTAATCATTTTAAATAGGAGGCACTCAGTTCAAGTGTGTGTATGTTTCTGTATGGTATATGAGGCAGATGAAGGAACATCAGGGGATAAAAACACGTCTTATTCTGGGTCACAGCTGCTGAAATGAAAACACACACACTTGTAACCTTCTGCTTAACCCTAATTCCCAATAGACCCTCACGCACACACCCAGTGTCTGCTTTACAAGTCCCCCGAGTGTCCTGTCACACTGGGGGACACGCGGTATCGAACAGGGACGCACTGTGTGAATGAATAGAGCGGCCTTCATACTTTTATGATTGATACGACATGAACATTTCTGCACTCATTATGGGTCAAGTCCACAGAGAGAAAGATTTAAAAATGACAAACAGATTTAATATCACTGTGAAATAATGTGTTTATTTATTACAGAAAAGAATACAAGCTCATATTGATCTAAATCAAATTGTAAGGAGAGCTATCTCATTTTTATGTTTCCATTTTATTTATTTCAATCGCATGTTTAAATCCCAGATCGCAGTGTCTTTGGTCACTAAAGTATGTCTGTTAAAATGCTGGAATAATGCCACATTAGAAAGGCAGGTAACTTAGAATTAGCAGTAGGATGGGGTGTGTAATTAGACGAGTTGTCATTCGTTTACAGTCCAATGTATAATTCAGGCAGCCGTGCACATGAGAGAAGAATGAACTGGCTTTAACTAGTAGCTAGCTCTCCAAACAGCACCTACACTGCAATTATGGATGAGAGATAGGTGTGTGTGTTTCTGCATGTGTGTGTGTGTGTCTACATCCTCTAAGTTAATGGCTGTGTGGACGTGACAGTCTAAATGTGTTCATTTGTAACATTTTATCCTGGTTCACCTCACTCAGCCACTGTCGTGCAGCAAATGCACGCCACACACACTCTCTCTCTATCACACACATACACATACACAAAGCTCACAAAGCAGGAAAGAGCAGGGAGGAGAGACAAAGCAACACAGAGAGAGAAAGTCAAAATTATCTGCCAGCTTGAGTCCATTTTCCACAGCAGGCAGTTTCCACAAAAACTCTGGAACTTTTTCAAGACGTCGGGAATTCTTTTTTTCACCTTTTTGATCGTTTTCTGGTCAAAGTCATAATGAATGTCTTGTTAATACTTCAGCTGACATTTGAATTATTGCTGTGGAACCTAAAGGACTGAGTCAAGTTGATAGGGACAGACCAAGTATGTGCAGTTTATACACCAGTTGTCTGTTTTACTTTGATATTGACCACTGCTGGGCTTTGACTCCAAGAAACCAGTTTAGTGAGACATGCTATATGGATGGATTTATATAGGACAAGACCATTGAAATATATAATAATTTAATATTTACTGTAGAGCTCCTTAATAGGAACCTCTATTCTCTCAACTCCTAAACATGAGATTACAGTTTCAGATGAAGCTTCTTGCTCTCTAAAGCTGTTTTCCCTGTAGAGCAGCGGTAAATGAGAAAAGCGGATTCAGTGTAAGTAAAACTGAATGGAGTAAGTAATTTGTGCAGTTATTCAAGACTGTGACTGAAATGGCATCACCTCCTGTGCAGGCTTCAGTCTTCATTCAGAATCAGTGCAGAAACATTGACCTTTATTTAAAGCGTTGACGGTGTCACACAATTGAATTAATCAGTTTTTTGAAGGTTCCTTAAATTCATAAAAACATGCACAGTTAATTAAAGAGTACAAGGTGCTCGCTCAATGTCAACCCAAGGTTCACAGCGTGGTCTGGTAGTGTTGCTTGACTGTCATCAGATAAATTTGGTCCTCGTTGTATCTTCACCCTCTTCTTCCCCTTTTTGGAGTGTTGCCATCCATTTTTGCTGCATTTATAATTAATAAAGTAATTCGTATTTGTATTTTTATCACATTGATTATCATGTTGATTACTGTACTGTTGGTAGGTTTTCACTCCAACACCTCCTGTATGGACACCTGATACCCATGGCTGATCAGTTGGTCCATAAGTCTGGTGTTTTTAAAAATGCAACAAAAAAGAGACAAATTTTCTATGTATAATATTGACAAGTGTGTTTAGTGTTTTGCAAAAAGTGTGGGTCTGAGAATGTGCTCATAGTTGTGCAGATCTGAGCAGTGATTTTGATTTGTGAGTGCTGCAATCTGTCAGAAACTGTTATTTGTAATTTCAGTGTGTTGCAATCAAAAAACACACACACACACACACACACAGCGTCATTAGATGTTCGCTTATCTCCCCCTTGTGGTTATTTTTTGCAACTACAGCTCAGTCACACTTGAGTTTGGTTGATGCTTCCAAACAAATTTGATAACAAACATTTACAGAGACCCAAAGCCATAAGGAAACTAGGACTAAAGACATTCCTTGATGATGACCTCAGTTGAATACTGTACTTGACACTGAATGAAGGGCTGAACCTGTAGATTTACATTTACATAGCTACAGACATAGAGAAAACAAGATAGATAGTAAACCATATAAGTAAAATATGTAAATAATAAAATGCAATGATAATGAATTAAAGAAATACATTTTTATTTTTAAAAAACGGCAGAAAAATAATAAATTCAAAGTGTTTTCGAGATATTAAACCTTTTTAGTCCTGCCTTAGATTCACAAAAACAGCAGGTAGTAGTGATCTGACGTCACCAGCGCCGGGCCCAGTTCCATTTCTTGTTGTAGAGACCTCAGAGGGACACTAAGCACAGCAGGTGAGAAACTTTCATCAAGCACCAGTACATTTCACTGCAGAATAAGTACTTATGTAATATTATACAACTCGAAAATCAATGAATGTAATTAAGAGGAGGGGCGTTGTGACATATTATGTATCGTAGTGAAGTTTAGAGGCGGAACTGTAGGGAGTTGGAATTTGGCCCAGATCGGATCAGCTGCGTCCCACCAAAACAGGAAGTTTTTAGAGTTTGCCAGCTATGTACCTAGCCTGCGAGGTGCATAGAGGAATCGTTATGGTTTAGCAAACTTGTTAATCGTGTGGACAAGCTGTCATTGTCACGGATAACAAAGGATTTGCCTTATTGCAACTGTGAGTAAACATGTCCATCGGCTTATGTTTGTGGTACCTGAGTTTAACGAGCACCTCTGCAGTCTGGAGATTAGCCGAGTGGCTAGCTGCTGAGCTAACGCTAGCTGGGCTACGAAGGACATCAGCTAATTTGTGTCGGTATAGAGTGTTTATGCAGGATTAGCCACAGGATTTGGCGCAGAGTTGTGGTGCTGATGTTGTCCCTGGTGTCTGCCTGCTTTCCCCCCGCAGCTAGCTGAATAACATGAAGTTATGGAGGAGCGAAAGTTAAAAAGAAAGAGTCCCAGGACATCCACCAGCACAGCGGCTCCGCCCGGGGGCTCTGGCCGGAAGAGCAGCGCTTCCTCCGGGGGACGGCACGTCGGCCACGGCCACACGGGGACTCACTCCAGCCAGAAGAGCAAGAGCAGGAGGTATGGAGCACTGTCCAACCATGATCGCTTTATAACACTTATAATATCCTTATCGCAATATAATCACTCCTTTCTGACTGTTTTGTCTTGTTTGTTCCTTTCCAGGGGGGTCAGGGATAAACCCAGATACCAGGCGGGTGTGGCTGGTAAAGCAAATCAGAGCCAGGGCCAGGCAGCACCGATCATCCAGCACTCCTTTCTGACCGATGTGTCAGATGTTCAGGAGATGGAGAACGGCCTGCTCAGTCTCCTCAACGACTTCCACTCAGGGAAACTACAAGCTTTTGGTAATTTGGACACCAAAGGAACACTTCACTACAGCAAAGCAACTTCAGAAAGCTGTAGAGATCCTGTAACAGCCACCATGTAATGTTATCTGAGCCTTTAATACCTGAAATACTACCTAATGTCTGTGTTTAAAGTGGACAGTTTTTGCAGAAGAACAGAATGAGGTTGAGATTAGAATAAAGACAGGAAGTTGTAGGAAGGAAGAAGCCATCGCTGAATGTTTCCTTTGTCTCAGGCAACGAGTGCTCCATTGGCCAGATGGAGCATGTGAGGGAGATGCAGGAGAAGCTGGCCCATTTGCACTTTGACCTCTACGGTGAGGTGGATGAAATGGCTGAGGACCAGAGGAAAGTGGCCTGTGACACCAACATGGACAAGTTACTTCTTAATGTAAGATCTCAAATGTACAGAATATATCTGTGTTATATTGTTGTGTCACATTATTTTCAGATATCCTTATGTAGAAGGCTTCAAATCCCCCAAAGTTTAGCTACAGAATTGTTTGTCGGCACAACACAGAAAGCTCATTATGGTGTTTTATCCTGGATAATGCTGTTCATTGAAGGAGTGTAACTACTCAGGATCCCAGCCAGGGTTTACCAGCTTACTTTCTTCACAAGTGTTAAACTCCTAAAGAGTTTAGTTGGTTTCTTGTTGCTTATCTAACAGGATAAAAGATTGCTACACAGTGCTAACATGTGTAATAACATGAAAATATTATTTTTCTTCACAGCTTGAGGAGCTGAGTTCTTCTATGTATCCTTTTATTTAACCATCACCAGTCTCAGGTAAACTTTAAGCCCTCAACTGATTTTTATGGACTTGGAAGTGAAAGTAAAAATATTTTCCTGTTCACTATGTGCAGCGCTTTGTGTTTTGCCTTGACTCTGTTTCTCCAGTCAGAAACTGAACCTAGCGGACACCCAAGAGATCCCGAGGACTGCCAGCATGTGATTCTTCTCTTTTCTCAACCTCATCTGACTCGACTCTTTGTTTTACGCCACCCAGAGAGGTTGCAACGGATAAGCTGGAGTTGAAGAAAGCTCACAGGCACTGTTTCTCTTAGTATTATGGCAGAAATGGCAACAAAGCTGTTCACCAGCGTTCCCTGTCCGCACAGGGGGATGGATGTATTGTAAGGTTGCCTTGATAAGGATGCACCAGCAGCTGCTCTCAGTAAACCAGCAACAAGTGGTAAAGTAGAATATAGCTCTAATCCTATCCTACTACTAAATAATCAACTTCCTGAACTATGATTTAAGAAATCAGATACATTATCATCTTTATCTGAGCAACATTACAGTATGTTTTCATGTTGGCATTGGTGCATCCCTATCATGGCAATTTAAAGTCAAGTTGTAGTCAGTTCAACAAGTTCAGTTTTACATTCACTTGTTGCACTTACCTGGTTTTGTCCATCACATCAAGAACTCACAGAAAGTCTCCAGTGTTTGTTCAGGAACTGACTACACACTTGCTCCTTTAGCACGGTTTATATGCACTTTTGTCTCATCTATTGTCAGTTTGTGTGTAACGTCTTAATCAAAAGACCCAGAGCTAGACATATCAGAAATATATTTATTTCTCAACCTAGAACTCAATCTTAGATATGAGAGAGAAAAAAAACTAAAATATTGATGGAATGATATTTAAATTGATTAAACCAGCTAGAAATAACATGTAAACAAACAATAGATTCTGACCCGAGAAGCTGAAACTAAAGAAAGACGCGAGCAGAGACTCCAGTTTGTGATTTTGCATTTGATTTCTTGCTACATTTGAGTGGCCTGACATCACCTCCAGCACATTGTTCAGTGTTGAATATATTTGCACATATCCATGCAACATGCAAAAACACACTCATCATCACTGGTGTGTTGGTTTGAGGCTGGATAAGACTGAATAATCCAAATGTTGCCATCACAGCCATGCCTTAATTTTTCATTTTAATCCCTTTTGGCCTTATTGTTTCTGACCTTCTCGTGACTTTCATAGGACATATTGATTTTAGATTTGGATTCTGTGTTTCATATAACGTAGTTATTTGATGCTGCTTGGGTTGTAAATCCTTTATTTTGTCACTTATTTTAACCAGTGTTGCTGGGGGGATGTGGGATTGTTTCAAAGTGTATTACTGTTTTAACTTTGGTGATTTTATTATTATTGACTTGGTAATAAATGTGTTGTCTGAATCTGTTGTCTGCATTTATTTCTTTTAATTGGTAGAATTATGCCTAAATATTGAAATTGGAAGTGAGAGTGAGTGACACATTTATACTACTGCATCTGAAGTCCAAGTAAGTATCACTGCTATGTTGCTAGTTATTGCTTTGAAAACACAATTCATGTCTGTTGCTATTGATTATTGAGTGATTATCAATATTTGCCTGCTCCAGTACCTTGGATTATGTTCACTCATGCAGTGGTAGAGGCTGGGAAATATCTGTCATATACTAAGTGCAGTTTATTCTTCTTTTTTTTAAATACAAATATTGACTTGTTATTAACATTTTCATGCTCCAGTGCTTCTCACAATCCTTTATGGTCATGCACATGTAAGTTACAGTATCCTTATCCTGTATGTAGCCTATTATAATGCATAGGCCCAGTGTGTGTGTGTGTGTGTGTGTGTGTGTGTAAAGGAATGTGCTCATCCTCTTGTTGATGCGTCTCTATGGTGACAGGGAGCAGAGCAGCCCGTCAGCAGGCTAAATGTGAGGCCGCTGATTTCAACGGAGCTGCAGGTGTTTTTCTTTGAGTCTGTTTGCAGACATGGAGTCCAGGTTGAGCTCGACTCCTCACTCGGTGAAGCGGTGGCAGCTCAGCGGGACCGACTATGAGCCGCAGCAGCAGCAGCAGCAGCAGCAGCAGGCCCCCAGCCCCCGGTCTGACAGCCTCCTCAGCGCCTGGACTCCGCTCAACCACAAGCAGAGCAACCTGCAGGTCAGAGGAGCCACCGACACCGTTTATTACATTTGGTTGGATTAATTACGATTTATTGCCACTAGATGGCAGGAATGGCAACATTTTAATCTGCTTCAGATTTAGGCCTAATATACATTTAATACATTAGATTAGCCCAATATTTAATAGAAAGTCAAATAATGAGCCGACGTGGTGTTACGCATATTTCAGAACCAATCACGTGACTGCTTAATTGACTCATTTGCATCAGGTGCGTAAACTGCACAACCGTCTCTTTCCTACTTCTGAAATGAGAAGCTTAGGCTAAATAAGAAGACCAAGGTAATTCTTTTTTTTGCCTTCATTTGCATGCATATTAGATGAGAAGCTAATGTGGCGTTAAAAAAAAGAGTTTTTCAAAATAATTCCATGCCAACTTTTTAAAAATAGTAATATTTAACATTTAGATATTAATTTAATAATAGAAATTAAGAGCTGAAATGTTAGTAAGTACATTTCTATTTATTCTCCCCCTGAATGTAATAAATACGTGTTCAGAGCTTTATTTGTTGTGATGTAGGGCACAATATTTACTTTATTTTATTTTTTTCCACAAGATACAAGCATGAATCACAGTGGAACAAAGACATATTGTTACTGAACAACATCAAACATCTTTCCCTATATATCCCTGTAGAGCTGTGCAGTATATTACAGTGGATTTAAGAGGTAAAGCAGAACATAACCCTTATTAATGGCCCCATCAGGCCAACATCTTTCATCCATTATCACACCATTAGTCTTCGGTTTTAGTTTTGGAGTGGAGCCATCTCCATGGTCTTCATCAGTGTTTTGGAAGCCGGTTCGTGGGTTTTGGCAGACAGACTCTAATGCAGTGTGGTGCTGCTTCCATACCTTGTTCACTGAAGTTTGTTGGTGTCATGTCTTTGTTTACGCAGTTATTCGAGGAGAGGATGAACCTCGTGCTCCACTGGTTTGATCTGTGGACTGATAAGCAGAGAAAACACCTGCTGCACTCTCTGCTCGCACGCTGCACCAAGTCCCAGCTCAAGTAACTTGTATTCATGTGTTTTTGTGCATTACATGTTATTACTCTTCTTCCACCCTTCATTCCTCTTGAGAAAATGACACTCTGGACAATCTGTGCAGGTACTGCAGGGATTTGCTGATTGAGACAGTTCCTGTGACTCAAGTGGACTTCACGGTGGTGCTGCCTCGGTTTCTTTCCCTGTACGTGATGTCATTCCTGTCCCCTCGTGATCTCTGCTCTGCTGCCCAGGTCAGCTGGCACTGGAGGGTCCTGGCTGAACAGGTGAGGAGTTCATAATAAAAGAGATGTCTGAAGCGGTCAGGTGTTTATAAGAAGAATAATACCCTTTCCTCCTCGCTGTCTTCAGGACTGTATCTGGGCAGACCGATGCACCCGAAGAGGCTGGTTCCTTCCTTACACCCCTGGAGAGAGAGAGTATGGAGCGTGGAAGAACCACTACGTGTCCTGTGTCGCCACACTGGACTGGCTCACCCCGCGGGAGGCAGCGGAGCAGTATGGCACCCTCAACCAGCAGAGCACAGGCATGACGGAGGAGGAGGAGGAGAGGAGGAAGGAGAAGAAGATCAGGCAGCTGATCAGAGACAAACTCCAGGAAGAGAAAAGTAAGAGCAAAAGAAAGAAATTCAAACAAAGAATAAAGCCTCACAATAAAAAATACAAATCTTGTTTTACTCTAGTTGCAAATAAAAGCTGATGTAGCTCCTATGTCTGATATTTGTAGGACTGTTATTGAGAACCAGGAAAGCATGGGGCAGCTACACGAAGCCACAAGGAGTCAGAGGAGGAAGCGTCCAGACAGGGAGACGTAGCCCTGCGTCTGTCGTCTCTCTCAGCCTTGGAAGTCTCAGCCTGGAGGCTTTGAGCTCAGCTCAGAGTGTGGAGACAGTCCGGGCCTCCAGTTCATTCAGGTGATCATCTACAGCTACTACTGGTTTATTATGATAAAACCTTCTATTGATAACAGATGTGTGTCTTTTCCTGATGTCATTTCTTTAGCTAAATCAATATTAATACATTGTTGTACTGTTATTCCTTTCTTACTTATGGGAAACTCAGATCTGTTGTTTTATGTATTGGGAACGAGTTATATGAAGCAGACAATGAAAACATATAAGTCTGTGTTTCCACTGCACCTGTAGACCTCTGAACTTATTCTTCTTCAGTGACAGGCTGAGTAAAGCCAGTGGAGCGCTGTCCTCCTTCACTCACAGACCTGCACCTCTCTCACCCATGCATCACACCACCTCTGTCCTCTTACTGCTGATCTCCAACAGAGTTCCCGCCTATGAGGTAAGAGGGGAATATCAGTCTGTCAGTCCAGTCCTCAATCTTGTTTGTATCAGTGGAGAGGATTGAAAGGATGTGCAAAGTGTGGAATTAAATATGTTCAAAATGCACTGAGAAGATAAAGAAATATTCGTCCCTGTCGGCTCTTTTCTCTTTCTCCCTCTGCTCAATCCAGTTGGTGCTGAGTGGTGTGAAGGCGGGAGTGACTGTGGTTGTATATGACAACAGAGGGACTCTCTCAGCCCTGTTAACCCAGGTGGAGAGGGCTATTTCTGGGCTGGGAGTTCTGAGGCTGGGCCTGCTAGCTCCAGGAGGAACGGAGGAGATCCATCTGCTTCACAGTGAGAAGTATTTAATTCAGTATCTTAATGTGTGGAAACACTGCCAGGGTTCATCCCAGTCCAACTGGAGCCTTCAGTAATGGAAGTTTATCCCTCAGGATACGGTGAAGCACATCTGCTAAAGCCATATCATGATTTATTGTTATTATGATAGCACCTTTTTTTTTAAGTTTATGGCTATCCATGTCTTTTGATTAAACCTGGCCCAGTTTAGTTTGGACATACATAATTTTTAGGTACATACAGAGCAGCTCATAGATGGTGGTCTGTGGTGCACTGATTGATATACCCAGTCACAGTTTTCCTTCTTGCTTGTGAGGTCACCATTTGGAAGCAGATTTTACTGCGACATTCAGTATATTTTTAGTGTTTACTTCATCTAGAGAGACTTTGTCATCGAATGACATCACTTCAACTGGTAACGAATAACAGAGCTGAAATAAATGTGCAAAGCCTGAATCTTAATTTCACATTTTAAGTTAAATCTAAGGGCAACATGATTATCTGTGGTCTGGGAAAATGCTTCAATCCCCGGGTTTGGGAAAATCCTGTTCAAACTTGAAGTTGCAAATACAGGCTCTTTAATGTTGAACCTTTTTCCAGTTCACTCATCCTCTTTGTTTTAATTCTGACCCTTCAGGTAGCAATCTGTCAGAGAGGACTTTACTGACCTCTGAGCACAGAGAATTCTGGGAAAAACTGAGTGGCTGGGTAGCACCAACTGAGGACGGAGGAGGGATTGACATCTTCGCCCCACTTGCTGCATCTGGTAAATGGATACTGGGACACAATCTTCCCTCTAATCTATATTTCTGTGTCTCTAATCTCTCCCTGTCCCTCACTCTCTCCCTCAGCATCGGGCGTGGCTCTCATCCAGACCCTCTCTACTCTGACTGGTCTGGAGGTCCGGGCGCCGATGGGTGTTGTTACCGGAAGTTTCCAGAACAGTGAGTCTCCCTTGCACAAGATTTTGACTCAGCTGTGAAACATCAACTGAAAAAATGTTTGTCAAGAGCCCAAAGCTTCAAATACCTCAACACTACCACCAACACCTCCAAATAATATCGAAACCAGCAGGCGCCTCGTGTCATTCCTGGGCCAGTGGGCTGTCTCAGCTTTCGTGAAAATCTGCGGATTGTATTTGATGTTCAATGTATTTGCAGTCAGTAATTCCTTCCCTATAGTGTAGTGGTCATCAAAATGTGAAAATTGCTATTTTTGACAAAGTAATTCTTGTCTTCTGTTTTTTTTTTCCTTTTACACACCTGTGCCCCCTCCCAGTCCTGAGCGAGTGGTCTCACAGCAGTGTGTGTAGCATGCAGCCACCAGCAGCCCCAGCCTTGCAGTATGTGTGTGAGAGTGTGCTGCGGGGCTGGTGCAGAGAGGCCAAGTGGATGGAGGAGGCTCTGGTGGAGCTGAGGCGCTGCCTGGGGCCGCAGCTACAGCAGGTCAGCCTCCAGGCCAGGGGCCGAGCTCTGGGTGGGTCTCACACACAAGTAGATTGAACTCAACACGCACACAGCTGGACTAATAGCAAGTTGAAACACATGGTCTTTTTCCTGTAAATTCTCTGAAGTATGTGTTAATGTATTTATAGGCCATTTTCTGTGGGAGAAAATCTGCCTTGAGGAGCTCTCAGTGTCTAAAGATCTGAGTGAGGCTCTGACTGAGGGACTCGCTGCTCTCACCACACAGGAAGAGGTGAGAATGACTGTCAGCACCATAAATCCACAGCAAACAACATGAGCCTTATATGATAGCCTGTCAGAGAGTCTAATATATGTTCTGCTTTGTCAGACCAGACCTCTGGAGTTCCTCGCTGCCTTCCTGACAAGATGGAGTGATGAGAAGGAGGGAGAGGGGAGTACCGGAGAGGACAAGTTCAGAACCAAAGGAGCAGATTATTTCCCGGTGGCACCACACAGCTCACAAAGATTACTACCTGAGATAACACAAGTGTGTGCACTTTGAGTTTGAGTTTCATCCAGAGAAGGTGAAAGGAACACACTCGATGTTAACAGCTCTTTGTCTTGCTGCAGACGTCGTTGTCATTAGACTGGAGAGGTGTCGCTGCCAGAGAGCTGCACCACAGTGAGCGTCTATATCTGGGCAGACTGGGCGCTGTGCTGAAGGTACAGTACACCCTCCATTTCTCACAACTCAGTTCTAGTTTAATTTATCGACATTATCACGTGTTAAAAGGATAGTTAAACATTTTGGAAAATTGGCCCATTACCATAATCGCTATAGTCATAGTAGTAGGTTCGTTACCTTTAATTGTCGGTGCAAGCTATTTTTAGAACGGCGGAGCAGAGCCGCGAGCTGCTCAGAGCTACGCTACGGAGGCTAAAGGGATTTCTTGGTTTCCCTCATCAAACTCATCAAATACACAATCCAACAACTCCAAAACGCTCTGGTGGACAAGTTGTGACCTGCACATTCACCACGCTATGAGATAATAACGGAACGTTACGAGACAGAGTTGTTTTAGAGGCAAATTCATGCAAATCCGCTGATGCACGTTGCCTTCAGGGACAGTTTTTCAGCAAGCAGTCTCTGCATTTGCCTCTAAAACAACTGTGTCTGGTAACGTTACGTTATTATCTCATAGCGTGGTGATTGTGCAGGTCACAACTTGTCCACCAGAGCGTTTTGGAGTTGTTGGATTGTGTATTTGATGAGGGAAACCAAGAAATCCCATTAGCCTCTGTAGTGTAGCTCTGAGCAGCTCGCCACCGTTCTAAAAATAGCTTACACCGATAAAGGTAACAAACCTACTGTTATGACTATAGCGATTATGGCAATGGGCCAATTTGCCAAAATGTTGAAGTATTTCTTTAATATCTGAGAAGCCGTCATGTGAGGTGCAGTGTCTGTGCTCTGTGCTGTAGGTGTATCAGGAGCCGCTGACCGCAGCCCTGAACTCCAACAGAGCCATCCTCAGTTACGCCGACATCCAGATCATCCTAAGCCCCGTCGCACAAATCCTGGAGCTCAACAGGTACACACACACTCACACAGATACTTCTATGGTGCTGTCTCCATACTGTGCGGAACAGCATGATCATTATAGTTTGTGTTTGTTGCAGTGTTTTCCAGATAGATTTACAGGCAAGGCTGCAGCAGTGGGGTGCAGAGCAGTGTGTTGGGGATGTGTTTCTAAAACTGTGCTCAAGGCTCAGAGTCTACACCAACTATCTTAACAACTACACAACTGCACTGTGCACCATTGACAAGGTAAAGCAACATGTTTGTTTCCATTAATTCATACCAGAGGCACCTAGAGCTGATCAGTTAATTATGTACAGCACCTAGAGAGATATCAGTGTGTGTGTGTGTTACAGTGCAGGGAGACCAAGCCTGCGTTTCGGGCTTTCCTGAAGAGAACGGACAGAACTCTTGCAACACACATGCTGAGGTAACAACACATACATGTACAGTATATATTGTATTTTTGTCCAACAACGCTAAACACAGTCATGCATGTGTGTTATGAAGCCTCCAGGAGCTGCTGCTGAGCCCAGTGTGGAGGATAGAGGAGTATGTGACTCTGCTCCAGGCTCTGTCTTTACACACACACCCCAGCCACCCTGACCACACACACCTGTCCTCCGCTCTCGCCACACTTCTGCGCTACAGAGGATTCATACAGAAGGTATTGTATGACACCTACACCTGTGATGCACAACCTGCTGTAGCAATAATTACATTTTTTTCTCATCTGTTTCAGTTAAAGAGCAACTCAGAGAGAGACAGAGTGATGGAGGAAACACAGCAGATGATCCAAGGCTGTCCGGTAAAAACACAGCTCCCCCTCCATCTCCACATACTGTAAAACTTAAGTTGTGTTGTTTTGATATGACTGTTGTTGTGTGCAGCTCCTCAGCGAAGGAAACAGGCAGCTGGTCATTACTCAGGATGTTGCTCTGCTCAGAAGTCCTGATGAACAGATCCCAGATTCTCTCAGGTGATTTTACACTGAAATGTGTATTTATTAACGAAGAGTGTTACTGAAACCATTCATCCTGGGGTTTTGTGTGTTTGTGTGTGTGATCAGGACCTACGAGCAGGTGTGTGATCTGGGCCTCTTCCTGTTTAACGATGCTTTGGTGCTGACGCGGCAAAATGTGCATCACACGCCCTTCACATCGGCTCGCCGCAGCACACACACCTTCATGGCGTCTGTGGCCCTCGCCGGTCTGTCTGTCAGGGAGATAACACACACACGCTGTACGTTTGCTCCCATATAAAGAATATATATATATATAAACTGAACATTTCATTACATTTAAGTTACAATGATAGTAATGTGTCTGTGTCTGTAGATGTGAGCCATGCCTTTGTCCTGGAGGGTCCCTGTCGGTCGTGGGTCTGTGCCACAGAGAGAGGGGAGGAGAGAGAGTACTTCCTGTCTGTGCTGCGCTCAGCCATCAACTCTGCTCTGACCGGACATCAGTGACGCCGCAGCGTCGATAACACCAGCAAGACATCAGGAGGTTAGGACACCACTTCACATCATCATCACAGGTGTTTTTTTGGGGCTGATTAGAAAGATCAGGACACATGAAAAGACGATTGTTTCCATGCAGCGATATGAAGGGATGATGTAGTACGTACCAATCTTTACATTCTGTTATAACTTACTTTGGCCTTTGAAGTATTCCCACACATAATCCTTAGTAGTGAGTAGCAGTATTAGTAGTATCTTGGGCACCTAGGTATTTCTACTCATACATCCTCACAGTTTCCTGATATTGAATGTGTCACTCACTCATCGTAACATAACAATCGTCCGGTCTGTGTGTGTGTGTAAAAGACATTTTCATTATGTGTATTTTGAATATAGATAATACCTGGTGAGTCCAGTTAATGTTTCTCCGCTATTTCATCTCTATTGTTGAGTTAAAAACTTCAGGTGTGCCTCTGTTTGCTTTATCAGCTTATTGACGTATCATGGTGGATATTAGAAGGTGATGTGTGTTGTGTTGGTTGATCATGTTTTGTCCCGTCTTGTGCCTGAGTTTTCGGTGTATTGTAAAGCTGCCGCTGTGGGAACCTGGTGCATTAATGTCTGTTTTCAGACATTTGTCATTGAATCAGTAACATGAGCTTGGCATTTATATCGTACAATGTCACCTTTCTAAATGTTGTATAGTTGTAGTTTCTCACTGCTCCACTTATATCTTCATAAATATGGACATAATATTGCTAATGGTCCCTGTTGATAAAGATAAACATTGAGATATTTCATGTCAGCTTACTATGTTAACCTCATTGTGTAACTGTTGGTCTGATGCTCTGCTGTCAGTAGTTGTTTAGAGTCCGATCAGAGACACTCCTCTTGTTCCAGGTATAAAAAGTCTTTATTGATAACCAAAAATAACACAAAAGTCACATTTGAGAGATTATCACTATCAAGGAGCTGAATTACATCACATCAGTTATACACGTATGTACATTATTGCCGCTTGTTTTAAAAATATCTTCATCTCTCATCCCTAGAAATGGATACATGACTATTTTATTATCTGTATCTCTCAACAGATAAAGTCATCAAACATAAACACAAATACTCACAATACAAATGAAAATTAGTATTCCTTCAACATGACAATACAACAAACTTAGCGTCCTAATATTACTTCAGTTTCATTTATTTTCATCACATTGACTTTCTCACACAAAGCTGTGACTTTACTCCCATTTATTGAATAAATCTACATTGGAACTATTTTCTAAAATGTCTTTATGTTTGTTTTTCTTGAGTACACATTGAACATAATATTGACACAATAAACAGAGCACCACAGATGAGGAGTAAGTGATAGTGGAACAGTTCTTATTTTTAAAAATCAAAAAAATAAAGCAGCACCGACGATTTTAATGTTACAGTTTATTTTTTCTTTTGCAGGTAGTCTTTATGCAAAACAACACACTGAGAAAATCACTCATTTTAGCCATTTTTAGCAACCATATGATGTTTTTACTGAAGGTGAAATATAGTGTAAAGCAAAAGTAACTGAAAAAGTTTTAAAAAACAAAAATAAAACAATAGATAAAAATACCCAACAGGAGTCACTGAAGTCACAGTCTGCGGTTCACTAGATTTGGGTTGTTGTTGTGTGCTGCAGACACGTGTGTGTGCTGCTCTTTGCCATGAGCCTGTGGCGGCTGATTCTTGTTCTGCAGTCCCAGGTTTGCGGTGGTGCCGTTTGTCCCTTTCTGGGAGCCGTAGCTTTTCGGTTTGGGGATTCTCGTAGGTCCTGGTCGTCGGAATGCTTCTAGAGGTATCTGACGGAAAACACAGACAAACAGTGAAGTTGACAGAAAGTACTAATTCTGTATGTTATAAGACTGAACTGTGCCTCTTTTGTTTTTAAAATGCAACAAAGGACATGAGATACGTGGGGAGAAAGTGTGAATGGGGGTCTGCAGGAGAGGGTTTGCCGTTTGGACCAGATAACCATGGCTGAACTGTTTCCAGTTTCTGTCAAGAGCTGATGCAGTTCTGATGATGACCACTAGATGATATCAAATCATATTTTATAGCTAGTAAATGACTAGTGTCTGACTTTTACTGTGTGACTGCTGCACTTAGGCTTTGACCCTCGAGTTGTTAGAAGGAAAGATCTAATCGTAGCGAGATATAAAACAATACAGCTGTCTATATTTGTCTTGTCCTGTGAAATATTTATGTTCTCAGTGAATAAGGGACTGTTGTGGTCCATAACATCCACTCAAGAAGGTTGCATATTGTCACATATTCAGCTTTATACTGTATTATATACATTGTTAGCTTCAATAATGGCTTTTTTCAGTTCATGTATCATTATTTTCTGATGTTTTAGAGACAAAATTATTAATTTACAAACCAAGAAAATCAGCAATGACAATTTCATAACCTATTCCCTTTGGCTTGGTGTAAAATGATTTAGCTTTTGTGCTGTAGTTTCATTGTTTCCCAACATTAATAACAGTGTGACTGTGTTGCTTAGAAACCAGTGTTTGGCTCGTTTTTTTTAGCGCTGCAAACAAGAAAAGGGAACTTACTCGGGAAATTGCATTTCTCGGATTCTTAAACAACTCACTGCTTCGCTTACTGTGCAATCAGGTTTTAATCAGTGTGTTTACATGTGCAGCCTCGTGCCAGGATACTGAGGTACATCACTTTTGATTGGTGCTTGCACAGGAGAAAACATATCCTGTTTACAGTTTCTCTGATAAGATGTTTCCACAGGTTTGAGAAATGCTGTCAACATCTCGCACACTGAGCCACATGCACTCGTCATCCATTTGTAGAACATTTTGTTTATGTGCAGTGATTTATTTAAAGAGCTCATAAATTTACTGATACAAACAATTATCATCAATCCTCATCTTCTTCATCTTTTAGGATTTGTTAATGTTTTTGGATTGTATTTGTGTCTACACATGTCTATAGCTTCATGAATCAGACATTTAAGGACCTATTAAATCTCTGAGCATCCAGACAAATGAACAGTCAGATGTCTGAGTCTCTCTGTCTGCTCTGCAGAGTAAATTACTCTGCGACAATATTCAGCAGACTGTTATTTTCTTCAAAGCTATCAAGGTAATTGGCACGGAGTTTCATTTTCAATCACACCATCACAGCCTGGGTGTTCATTTTTCCTCTGTATCTACTCTGTGAAAGGTAATTACATTTTGCAGAGGAGTCTGACGAGATGCCCTTGTGCACCACCGCAGTCTCTCTCTTTGACAAAATGTGTCATTGATCTGGTTGAGATCAGTAAAACTGAAACTTTGTAGTATTTCCATGAGTTTCATCACATCACACCACAGACTTTTATTCCCCAGCAACAACACACTGAACACCAAACCTCTCGCTCTAACTCGAGAGGAGTGCTTGGATATGTCGATGTGTGGCTTGTGGCTTTTGAGAATTAACAAAAATCTGCAGTGAACTATGTCCTTAAATATTCATACAGGGTATAAATTTCAGAATAAGTGGGGCCTGTGCTTCAACAGAGCTAATGGGCCAGAAAATCTGTACGGGCTCCACCACGTCATGGGAGTGTTGTTGATTTTACATGGAAAGACCTTAATGTGTGGCTTTGTTCTCTCATATATCAGCGGTGCAGCAGGAGTTCAACTAAGTACTTCCTTTGCCCAGCGCTCTGCAATACCGGCGCGGCTGTTTCCAAGGCAACCAAACACGAGGTTTGTTTTGGTGCTTATGCTGCAGTGGGAGAGAGAGGCTACTCTCCCAGCGTCTACGCTCTCACACGCAGCACGAAGCCTTTTTGTGTAGAGAATGTCCCCGTACCAGCGTTTATTGTCCTTCCCAGGTTTTATTGTGCCTGTCGGTCAAGGTGAGCGAATTCCTCTGTGATTATTATCATCGTGGGCTAAAAATGAGGAAATCCGCTTTCGCCTGCAGTGGGATACACACCTTGTGTTTCTGGCATTCAGTGTGGTAATCAGGTTTTCTTGGCTGCGTTCAGATTGACATCAGTTGCTGATTGTTAAAATCTACATCAGTATGTTTGTTGTTTTTTGATGTCTTATTCTCACCCCAGTAATAATGCTGCTAATCAGCATCATCGCTGCATGTTTAGTGTGATTACAGCCTCGGCGTCGGCCAACACAAGCAAGCATCACTGTAGGCTTTCTGTCTGAAACACCCTTTGGCTTCCAGTGCGTCACTTGATACTCATTTTATCAGTCTGGCACGGATACCGAGCACTGATCTGTCTTCCTGGGCTCAGCCAGATGAGCACAGTTTATGAATCGACCAAGTCTAAAGTGAGTCAGGGGGTAATTGAGGTTGCAGACAGCAACCCCAGCTGCTGGATGCTTTCTCAAGTAGTGGTCTAATGAATAGCATCTTGTTTAGCCCCTGCATCATTTCATCACGCCCAGACTGCTCTGGATCCGGTTTCTCCAGCTGCGCTCCTTCCCACTCATTCAATTTAATGCTTGATTTAATCATCTCCTCATTGTCACACTGTGTTGTGTGTGTATGTGTGTGTATATGTGCACTTCTTTGAGTTGGGTTTGCCAGTTTCCTTGAACAGTTGTCTTGCTCCATCTAAGTGGCACTGAGGATTTGGGACTGTGATTTGGGGGATTTTATCAGCTCTCAGCTCCGTCCACTCAAAATTGACCTGACTACTTATTATTCAATGTAGAGTATTGGCATGTCTAATTGTATAATCTTTGGAGAGTTAAGGCGTCTCACATGATTGGTAAAAAAAAAAACTTGTGGATTATCTTAAATCTATCTTGTACCTTGGAGTACCAGTAACATTTTTGCAGCATATATTTGGATAGTTCTCCTGAAATGAGACTGCTGCTTCTATGATGAACTGACTCTATGATTAACAGATGACAAGTTAGGCAGTCAGTGTTGTTAGCATCTTCACTATAACACAGAGAACCTCAGCTAAATGTGCTGCCTGCACAACTATGAGGCCAAGAGTACCAGCTCTTGTTGATAGGCTGTACTGTACCACCAAAGCCTGCTGCCAGCATCTGTAAACACACATAATCCTACACTATACTATCTGCCTCATGCGCTTGCTCTAAGTTTATTTGTCTTAGAACTTCTGCTTGTGTAAAGACGTGCATATGTGCATAAGTAGTACCAGAATCAAAACCAAGCTGCCATAGCTAGCAGTTCCTCTCTCTTTAGGTTGTTCTTTTGCTTTAGCTTTATACTGTGACATAGCATTAAAGGGATAGTTCAAGCTATTTAATGTGAGGTTTGTTACGTAGTCAGTCTGTTACCTGTAGTAGATGCAGATCAGCACACAACCACTGAGAAGAGGCAGCAGAAAAAACATGTTTTTTTGCCCCATGGCACAATAACACATCACTTTGTGTCTGTGCTGATGCTCCCGGCTCCCAGCCTCATATAGCCTACTGTGGGTAACACACTGAATATGTATGACTTCCTTGCAAAAGCCTAAGTCAAGTAACCCAAACTATCACTTGAACATGAGACATGTACTGTACCGCAGCAGATAAAACCATCCCACATCCTCTCGACTGTATCCTCTCTCTTCCTCTCCCACATCACTTTTGTGCCTGTCTCCATCCGCTCATCATCTCGCTCTGACCGTCTGTAAAGATCTGATTTAAACAAATCTCACGTATGTGGTAACATTTCCACTGTGCACACATAAAACCACATGTAGAGGAATGCATATACATGGAGGAACATTCACAAGATGTACTTGTGACTCATTTTAAAGGATATGAATCATTGGAAGAAGAAAAATAAAACAGACGTCTTTGGTTACAACCCAAGCTAATTGAGACTTTGTGCTCAAAAGACCACTGAGGTTAAGTTATCAACAAATACACTAGTGCGTCAAAGAGATATTTTTTTAATGGGGCTTTTTGATGTTTACTGCATAGTTCCAGGGGTGTTCAGTGCCTACACTTGTAGCATTGTGCAATAAAGGGCACTTTTTCTCTTGATCTCCAGCAGTGAGTGATTTCATTTTAAATATTTTCCTAAGATTACTCAACACTGGGATTTTCAGAGCAGTACCCCTGCTGCCTTTAGGGATTATTGAACAAAGACACCTCAACATGGGGGATGATGTATGGCCTTAATTAATAACCACTGAGATTCTTAGGTCTGAATTTATGTTTTCTGTCAGTTTTTCTTTAAAAAACTTGTGAGTTTGACATCCTGTGATCTACTCTAGTGAGCACGCTTTACACTGTCTGCATGCAATCAAGACAGTAATTGAGAGTTTTAAATCTTGTGGACATTTTCATGGTTCATGGATGTGTAACCACTAATATCTGAAAGTCTACCAGAGAGGAGGAACTACTTTGTAGCTCCACAATCTCTTGCTTCTTTCAAAACACAAGATTCACCTCCTGCTGCAGCCTTGTGGAGGAGGTTTAAGTTTCCACTGTATCATTTAAGAGAACTACATGTTCACATTACCCTGCTTTTTTATTCTCAGTCACTTGGTTTCTGTGCTCTGGTTAGAAGACACTATGACATCAGCCTATGATTTTAACTTGAGCAAGCAAACACATGTGAGAATCCCAGGTTTTTTTTGTCTTGTGATCTGGTAAAGTATGAGCACAAAGGTTTTTCAGACAACTCTTTCACTTTGGTATGATTTAATTAAGTCTAACAAAGTGTTAACAGTTTTCATGTTAAAATGAGAAAGTGAACTATAATCTTTTGACTACACACTTAGTAACATAACACATTGGACTGCCAGTGTTAAAAAGTTACTGTGCATGCACCAAAAAAAAATCAAATCAAACAACTGATTTTCAATCTAATTGCATTTTCCTCAGAGTATTTTTTAATTTTACACAATCAAAACATGCTGGATTTAGTGAATAAATGAAAATGGCAAGCATGGATGACAAACTAAAAGATAACACTTCTTTTGCACACTTTAATTGTCAGAAAATCAAACAACTTAACCATAATGCACTATGTGTAATATGAAGTATAAAAACTGGTATGATACATCAGTGTGAATAGTCTGACTATATGGCAGATCTGCCATTGAGTACAATACAGTAAGTGCACATAAGTTAAAACCTGGTGTTATGTTGAAGTAAATCAGAATTTCTAGTGCTTTCAAATGGTATTGTTTTCTCATGCAGGCAAACATGTTTGAACTTAAATCACACAGAACCAAGCAAACCAACCAAAATAAAAGGAAAACATTCAAACCCCAGTTTAAATCAAGTGAAACAGACATGTAAATGTATCAGGGTATAGTGGTGGGGTGGAGGGTCTGAGCTTCTATTGGATCTCATGGGCAGGATTCACTAGCAAAGGATGGGATGGAGGGTTTTGGGGGGTATCAGGTCAGTCGTAGGCATTACTTACTGTAATTTGTGATGGCCTTTGGATTGGGGTGGAGGTGGGCTTAATCATGATGCTACTTGTGATTTTGCTGTTGCCTTTGACAGTAGGAGTGCTGCAGTTCGCGAGCACCTGAGTCCTTTGCTCCTGCAGTCCAGGCGCGTGGCACGGACTCAGCGTTTGTGACGGAGTGCTGATGCTCTGAATGAACGGGCTGCCTAAGTGAATGTGGATTTTGTTGTCCTCCGTGGTGATGACGTTCGGTCCCGAGCTGTTAGACCTCTGGACCTGCCAGTTGCTCTGCCGTTCCGGGGTCACGCGGAAGACGGCGTGCCCTCCCACGACCTCCACCGGCTCCGTGGAGAGGGAGCGGTCGGGGGTGCCGGTTGTGACCGACACTATCTGTATAGGGGACATGGCTCTGTCTGGTGTCACAGAGCCACAAGAGTCTGGCGTCATCGCTCTGGAGTATGTTGCCATGGTGAAAGGTGATAGGGCCCTGTCCGGCGAGCACGGCTCATCTGACATAGGGGAACCTTTAGACTTCGTTGTTGGGGAGATAGATTTTGCGGTCGGGGATATAGAAGCATTTTGGATGATGGTAATTCTCTGTTTGGGTGGACCTCCACTTGTGGGTATGACAGCGGTGCTGGTGAACGACGGGGTGTTTTCTGTGGTCGGGCTGGTGATCTCCAGCGTCGCCGTGTTGTGTCCGTGGTCAGGAGTCACTTTAATGTGCAGCGGCTGTCCGGGACTGTGGGTCAACACCACGTCTCCAGGCTGGACGTGGTTGCCGTTCTGCCGCGGCTGCACCTTGCCGTTCACCTGAGTGGGCGCGTCTTTGTTTTTAAGGAACGGGACCCTCGCTCTTCTCATGTTGTTGTTCAGGTTATTGACGTTATTGATGAGGGAGGGGCTGCATTTGGTGAGCTGGAGCTCGTTGCTGTAGTTCGCGTTCTCCTCGGGTTCGCTGTCGTCGTACAGCTTCCCGTTCACCACGGCGCGCTCCAGCGGGGCCATCGCCATGCCGTTGGGAGACATGAGGTTGGGCGGGTCCGTCTGGACCTCCTTGGTGGACACATGAAGGTCTGAAAAGCGCCTCCCATTCATTCCAGGGCGAAGACTTTTGCTAAATCGTCTGTATCTTTCAAGCTCTCGAGTGAGTGTGTCCATCTCTCTGGCCAGCTCTTTGTTCCTGACCTCCTGCTGGGTCAGCTTCCTTTGCAGCGTGGAGTGGTCAGTTTTCATGCGGCAGATGGACTCCTCCGTCCCCATGTATTCATGGATCTTCTCTTTCAGAGCCACCACCTCTCTCGTCAAGTGACTGGACTTTGCCTCCTCCTCCTTCAGGCGCTTGTAGAGGACATGCTCTTGGTTGCACTCTTTCTTCTCAGCCAGTTGGTACTTTGACAGCTCTTTCCTGGATATCTCCAGCTCCTCCATCAGGGCTTTAGCTTTCTCTTGCTCGTTGGTGAATCTTTTCTCCAGCGATTCAAACTCCTCTGATTTTAACAGATCACCTTCTGCCACCTTCATGTCCTTTAATTTGCGCCTGAGCCGTTCAACCTCCTGCGTCAAATCCTTTACTTTGTTGTCCTCCTGTTGGAAGCGGTTAGCAATCGGTGTTTTGATGTGCTCCTCTTTAGCTTTGCTCCTCTGGTGTTCCCTCTCTATAGTCTCCAGGGATTGCACCCTTTTCTTCATCATGTTTATCTTAGACTCCAAATCATTGCTCTTTTCCTCCTCAGCCCTCAGCTTGTCCTTCAGTTCATCCCTTTCCTTCGTGGCACTGCACATTTTCTCTTCCAGCTCGGCCTTTGACCTCAGTGCTTTCTTGCTCTCTTCAATTAGCTTCTCAGTGACTGATGTAACTTTGTCCTGCTCAGCCTGCAGTTTGCCAGTGCTGTTTTGGACCTTGTTCTCCATTTGCTTTAGCTTCTCCGCCATTGCCTTCCTCTCATCCACTAGAATGACTGTCAGAGTCTTTAACTTGGTTAGATCTTCCTTCAGTGTCAGCTCTGTTTTTCCCAGTTGGGTTTCAGCTGCCTCCAGTTCTCTGACCCTGACCTTCAGGACCTCCAGCTCACTGGTCAGAACCTTTGACACTGTCCTCTCCTTCTCCAAGTTACTTTTGAGTGAGTTGCATTCTTGTTTGCTCTTGCTGAATGCATCCTCTAATTTCTCCAAGTCCATAATTCTGTGGTTCAGTTTATCGACTTCAGCCTTCAGACTTCGGCTTTGGGTGGCCTCTTTCTCCAGTTTCTTATTGAGGTCCCTGCAGTGGTCCTCCATCCTGATCAACTCTTCATCCTTTCCCTCCATTTCAAGTACCCTTTTCCGTAACTCTTCAAGCTCAGACATGAGGCTAGAGTTTCCACACTCACCACGACTAATTTTGTCCCTCAGCTCCTGCAGCTCTTCCTCGGCTCTGCGCAGGGTCTTGTTGGTCTCCTCCAGCTCATCGAGCTGCCTGCTGAGAGTGGACAATTTCTGGCGCAGTTGCCTGCTTTGGGCGTCCTCGCTGGTCAATTTGGCGGTCATGGTCTCTTGTTCCTGATGGTATCGACAAGCTTGGTCACGCAGCTCAGACTCCAAGCGAAGTACCTTTTGCTCCTCTTCCTGCAGACGAGCATTAGCCGAGCTCAGCTCCTCCTGGGCTTGCGAAGCGCTGGCACTCAGTTCTTGGACTTTAGCTGTTTGTTGATTCAGCTGCTCGGTGAGACGCTGCTGTTCATCCACGACCATCAACGCAAATGACTTGAGTTTTGTCAGCTCCTCCTTCAGACTTTGGACCTTTTTATTATTCTCTTCGTCTTTTCGTTCTTGGTAGGCTTTCTCCTGGTCAATTAACAGCTTCAACCTGTAAAAAAACAAAAAAAGAAGGTACAATGAATAAATTAGACTCTCTGAAAAGCGTATTCATGCTCATCAACAGATTAATTTCTCATTATGAAAATGTTTGTTTTTTGGCTTATGTTATATTTGAAAGGTGCTTGAGAAACTCTACACTCTCCCCACTGTCATTCCCCATTGGGCCCACTCCAAGCAATGACACATCATAAACACTGTTATTTTCCCTGCTTTTTTCATGAGGACTAAAGGTTTTATGTCATGGAAAATTTAACACATCATAAAAAACCATTACTTTAACTCTCTCAGGTTGGTAGTCCGAAATACCTGTGGTTCATTTTTTTTTCATTGCCTTGTTGCCAACTAATTCTCATATGGTTTGGAAACCTGAGTTACTGCTGTAAATATTCAGGCTTCAGTTTAACAATCAGGGGATTTCTAAAAGTTTCCATGGGTGTATCATACGACCTGCTAAGTCCTGTGGGAAATTAGGGGAAAAGACTGACACACAGCCAAATATTGACACTGAACTCTGAAATTGATCTCTCCAGAAAAGCTGTGACACACTTTTAACAAAGTGCAATGATGTTACAGATCAGGATGGATTTTGATGGAGTTATTGGTTTTCTTATGGCTACCTGCAGCATTTAGCCAACCTAAACTGTGGAGTCAAGTGGTTAGTGTGCTGATAGACCGCACAAGTCAGATCAGAATAAAGGGCAAGGCCTTATGCATGGATAAGAAGTGAGATGTATTATGTGTATTTGTTTCAGACTGGATGTAAGCAGCATTTCTCCTGTGGCCATAAAGAACATAAACGTATATATGCAAAAAAAAATCTTTTTGACGGACAAGCATATGTAATATTTATATTTCCACAAATAACTGCAGCTTCTATTTCTATATGTGAGCCAGATGAGGTATGAAGCACTAAAAAATGATGTCAAGGTGTATTACACATGTGCCACTGGATGCCGTGCTCTTAGTACAGTGTGCAGCCGGGGTCAGTGCGTCTGGCATATACATACATTACCAGGCCAAAGTGTCTACAGCCCCAAGGGGGGGATGTTATGACTGCTGTGTGTGCAGCTGCCAGGCATTTCCACACAGATGGCCCACTGGCATGGAACAATCCTTTAATTAAGGGGTTCCTCTACTACCAACCCTCCTCCTCCTCCTTACCAAAACCACCACCACCTACCCTCCCTTTTTTTTTCTTTTTCTTATACATTTAAAGGAATTCCCCCCGCTCCCAAAGGACAATTACAGCCCCACAGAGTTTATACAGAAATCCCCACGCACACACAAACGCACACTCTCAGGGATCACTAATTCCACATGTACAGTGCACTGGGGTTGTGGGCCATGATGTAAGCGTGGTAGCGGGGGTCACATCTCAGCAGCAGAGTGTATGCCCTTTTTTTCCCTCAGTAGCCACTAAAGGGCGGGAGTGGGTAGGGGGACACATGTACTGTAACTAGATCCATGTGTTGTACTTATGTCCAGACCATACGACACTCAATAAAATATTCTAAGGATGTGAGTTCATTATCAGTGCGGTTTGGTTGGATTATTTTTTTTTTTTGGCTGATGTACTGATGAGTTTTTCTGTAAATGATGTTAAAGCTCAGTTTTCTGTCTCCCATGTCCTGATGAAATGGAAAATACATCTCTCACAATGATGCATCTTTCAGTCAGAGTATAGTCAGAGCGGTTTGGGACAAAATGACAGCTGTGAACTAAACCAAAAGCAGGTCTGTGAATACTCAAGGTGCGCAGAGTTTAGTGTCTGGCTCTGTTGACTTAAAGTTTGCCCTTGTTTTGTCCTGGCTCCTACACTTGGTTGATAACTTGGCTGTTTTTAATCATCTATCATGGCTTTTTCAAGGACTCTGTATAAGAGTAAAGACTGTCCTTCCTTATCTAAATCATGCATGTGTTGAAAAATGACATTTTCCTGTAGTGGATAGTGTATGTTGCAGCTTTGTGTTGTTAAGTGAAAGCAGCAGAGTTCTGTCTTTAAAACTAGCCTGTCGCCTGTAATCACTGTTTATTCAATCTCTTATCTCAGTCCCCACTGTTTTTCTTGTGATGTCATCAGCCAAAATAGAAAGAGAAATGTACTTTGTTCCCTAGTAGGACTGGAAATGTTGCCTATCACTGTCTGAAAATTCTTAGCTTACAAGTCCTGAGCTGGATACAGTATGCAAAGGCACTTTACATTAATACAGGCAGGTCCTGTGAGAGGAAACTTGTTCGCATGCTCAAAACCGGCTGCTCAAATCACACCAGTGAAATCACTTCTGCTGCTCTATGGGCCTATTTTCTTCTATTCCCAGTGCACTCTGTGGTGCATAAGGAAATGTTGATCCATATCTGTTGTTCCTGAACGTTTTCTCATCAAGGACACACACATAGATGAGGGCATTTGGCCAGTGCAGCTACATCTGAGACCATTTTTGTTGTTAGATATAATTTAGAGCCGATTTGCGGCCAAGTCTCCATGTCGTATGGATTGAGGTGAGTGGGGGCAACAGACACAGTGACCTTTGGTGTAAGTGTTTAATCCTGCAGCTGACCCTTATCTGATGCTGGAGACCAACCACAACTAATGAGCAGTAGTCGCTCAACTACCCAGCTTTCACCATCCAATCAAAGCAGCTGCCTGACACGTTCAGGAGCACAAATAACAGAGCTGATCTATAAAGCATTTGTCCATATTTCATTGATAGAAAGCAGCCCTCTTATGCAGACATCCACACAGCTTGAAAGAACATTATTTGGGAGGAATAAATTGTGAAGTGCCGCGCACAAAGCTGGTGACATAACCGTTTCATGGCTATCAACATTACAAGGCACCTCACCACCCACTCTGCTGCCTGTCCAGCTTGTGCAACAGGCACCAGTGTCAGACTGGTTTCCCCTGAAAATGGATGCATGATCACCACTGTGGGTTGTTAATGTTTCATGGAAAAATGGGTTGTACATAGTCATTTGGTGGGTTAGGGTGCTAAAGTGGCTATCTTAACTTTTACAGGATTGTTTCTGGCTTTCTTGCAAGTGTATATTTTTGCCTTAGCCTTAAAATGTAAGTTAACATGAATGCAATTTAAAAAAGAAAAGGAAATCTTCAAGGGAGGCACAAGCAGCCACACCAGAACCCATTACAGCTTTACAGAGGGCTTCCCTCTCTTTACATGGCTCCCAGAGCTGGAAACTGTGGCTCACCCGCTGCTTAGAGCTGTGTTGCATGTTCCATATGTCACTGCTGCTGTGCCATTTCCTTACCGCAAGTGGTTAGGTTATATATGTGCATACACCAACAGACCAATGTGCACACACATGACCACCTCTGCTTTAACAGAGACTTGTGGATGGTGGGCTGAATGCCCTCCTGTGTGACAGAGTTTGAAGGGAGGACACTGATTAATGCAGTGCATGGGCTGTATTTTAAGTCCACACAGGCTAAGTGATATGTCCCCAGAGTGCAATCAACATGTGTAAAATATGTAGCACTGATATTTATTAACTTCCTGGCTGCGGCAACATTGTTAATGGAGCGGTGTGTTACCACGAGGTCTGGATTTGACTGCTCTAAAACAATATGTGTTTTTTATGTGGGAATAAATTTGATTATACGTATTTCCAAAATCCTGGATTTACACTGTGGAAATGTCTCAACATGAGACCTGCCACTCGGTGTTTTAATGCCACAGATAATTCAGTCCTAATGTTATAAAGTGCAATAAAGTTATAGAGATGAGTCTTGATTTGAATTATGTAATAAACACTCATGCCAGCAGTAATATTTTTTTTAGAGCAAGAGTCACAAGCTCTACATGTCATATTTAAACAAGGAATTTTCTATTTATTACCACAGGAAGGAGAGGAGCTAGATTCATTAGATAATTATGAGCCCTTACATGTTTAAAGTAGCTTTAAATCCCAAAAACCTCTTGGCTTTTATTTTAAGAAACAAATGTTTTGGTCTTAAATACCAGAGGTACACAAGGGACCTGTACACAAAGGACACAATCACTGCAGAATTCACTTTTAGGATCATGTGTCAAACAAAGTCATGGCTATTTATGCAATAATGTGACCTTGATAAATTCCTCAACAGTGATTTTACCTGGTCTGTATAGAAAAACACACTTAACGTCTCTTCTCTCTGATATTTAGATTGAAACCTCATCAATGTTTGAACAGTTAATTTCTTTGATGGAGTTTGCAGTGACAGACCACTGTGTCGGACTTCTCCGCAAGCATGTTAGAATGGCCACTTCCTCACTTTCTGAATGATGAATCAAAATGTGTTGCAACATTTCTTCAGAAGTACGTAGCATTTAATTCAATAAAGGGAAATTAAAACTGACGAGTTACAGCCCTGTATGAATTATCTGACAACAGTTTCAATATAATATTTTATACATTTTAAAGAATGTAAAAGTTGAACTTCCTCAGATTTTGTTAAAGATCCCTGAGAAGTCATTTGCAGCAAATACACACAAAAGCTGTAAGTTTAAAGTATTATAGAGATTTAATACAAGAAGACCAGAATGAAATGATGCTACTCTGAGCTCTGTAGCTTTCCAAGTCAGTGAAGTGATCGGTAACTCTTAAAAGTTTAGAAAGTTTTCCTCCCTGAAATGCAGAGTTAGTATAATGTTGAGTGAGCCTACCTGTGCCAAAGGCTTTCCCAGCTTCACTGCCATAAGCTCATTATCTCGCCGTACAACGCCCGACCCTCAACTCTTCCTCTGTGTGTGTCTCACTCTCCTAGTAGCTGTAATGTGGGCATTCCTGCAGTCAGACCAAACAATAAGGGATGTGCTCCCTGCCTATGGACCATTACATCATCAGCATGTCCTTATATGGAGCTTTGCATTGCAGAGGCTTGCAAGAAGGGGGTGTGCTTGCTCGTCTGTGTGAGCGTGCGGTGTGTTGGTGAGCGAGTCTCCTGAAGTAACTGTTTAACTAAAGGATGTGGCGGAGGAGAGGGAAAGGTTTTTGTTGACGTATTTAATGTGTGAAATATCTGCCGGGTCTGTCACTGCTCCGGAGGCAGGGAAGTAGGTGAGGAGAGACGAGGAGTTCAAGTTACAGTATTTCCTTCTGGGTCCTGTCAACTTAAGTCATTTATTCAGCCAAGGAGGGAGGAAAAAAGAATCGGCTTGCAAAGTTAATAAGAAATTCTTGGATGAGGATTTGTAATTGAGACCAATAGTGAAGAACAAGACAAGGCATGTAACACATATCTTTGACATGTCAAATGTCGATTCACTGCCTGCACATAAGAGATCCCCTGACATTTTAAAAGTTTGCCTATAGTTTATCAATATTGGTGCTGATTAAAAAAATAAAAGTACCAATAACCTCTCACTGTCATACCTTTATACTTTAGTTTGAGAAAGGTTTCATACTGTAGCTTCGCTAATATGATGCTTCAGGGAAACTCGAGATAAAAAGTATCCAGTATTTGAATGATGAAAAGTCATCAGTGTAGTGAGGGTGTTGAACTGTTGTTTTTGTTCAGATAATGGCTGATTTACTGCCGGAAATGTTTCTGTTGTGTCCTTGAACTATTTGTACTAATAACATTAATCCTTCATTGTGATAATAGCGTATTATGTCAGTTTATATCCCTGATAGGTGCATAAAAACTACTCATTATCCAGAATTTGATATAGTTATAAGCCGTAATAAGTGACTATATTAGAGGAATAGTTTGACAGTTTGAATAATAAACAAACCATGCTGTAGAGTGGTTAGCCAGATCTGTCTTCAGTCTTTATGCTAAGCTAACTTTCCCCCCCATCTTGTTCCACACATCTGAGCTGAGGGTTGGGTCATTAAACACCTCAGCTGTGGGTGTTAAAGTGGCTTTAAGCTAATGGCTCCACAAACACAATGCTGGAGTATAATCATTGTTTAAGCCAGTGCACAACTTCTCCTTATCAGTGCCACATTGTTTCACTTCACAATACTTGAGTCTTAACCTTCATTATCAGATTGCTCTCACCTAACTCGTACATTTCTCCAACTGGTGACTGAGAAGTCTCAACACTGTGTGTCATCGATTATCATCCGATGGGAGCAAATGTTATAGAGATTTTTCAGGGAGCTGTCAGTCTTTGTATTGTTCAGAGAAAATTGGGCCTTGTTTGTCCAAACAACGGCACTGGTGACACTGCATGGTGCACACAGGCAAGTCACTTCCTGAGAAACACGGTGCGAGAACAACAGGACCTCATGGTTTGGTGACGTCGGTGACATACAGTATCACTGCAAATAACATATCGAGTGTATTCTGTCCCTACACGCTTCAGACGGTGCTTCGCAATTCTAAGTGATCCCAGCAGTGTGAGGGAATAACAAGGGCAAGACTCTTCCTGTCTCCTGCCCGCTAAATAAAATATGTCATGGCTTCACAATGGCTGAGGTCACTGTTACTAAATGTTACGAGCTTTACCAACCAAGCCGAGGGAAGCACTGGATTAATCTAAAGCTGCACTCGGCACGACTTTCATGTCCAAATAAAACCCTGTCGTACATATTTGGCCGACACTCGCGTAGATTAAACACACATAAGTGGTCAATCAGTGCACGACGTCATTCACTCTGACCTCATGACCGTTCCTTTCAATTGAACGTTGCGCTGCACAATTACAAGTCCCTGGTTGTCCCCTTTGCGCTGTCATTAATGTCTGGCTTTAAACGACGCAATTACACAACAGACACAATACGATATTGACAGGGAACAGACTTTGAGTTCTTAAACATCGACTAACCATCTCCTGAACAACTTTTCAAAGTTCACAAAATGTAAAAAAAGAAAGATTTTCTTTGGGTTTTTTTCCCCCCAAACCCTGATGAATACGACACATGAAGCCAGCATCCACACTGAGACTCGCAGTCTGTTTAGTGGCAGACAGAGCAGAGTTCGTCAGTCGCAGCGGGAGCCAGACACGACTCGCACATAACCCGAAAACATGTGTCTGGATGACTTATGTAAAAAAAAAAAAAAAACTTAAAAAACCTGCAATTAATCAAGTGTGTTTTCAACCAATTGGAGGAGGCTGCTTTTGGATGACAGTGAATGAGGTTATATGAGTAGGTCTGGATGGCCGGTCTGTGCTCACAACACCGACAGAAGCCAAGGATACCATTTGTTTTTGGTCAGGAAGTCGCCCGGTTGCCCATGTAAACTCAACAAGCTTGATTTGTTTGAAGAGTTAGTGCCAGTCTAAAACCTGATATTGAACACACTGAAGGGTGTGATGGGTTGACTTTTCTTTAAGCACCATATGGTAACTGTCACGTGTGTTATCGAGAGCAAGATCTGACGTCTTTTAAGGATGCGTTGGCAAAGTTTTTGTGGAATTGATGAACTGTATTGCGCACTTGGGTGTAGCAGGATTGATTGCAGATTTTTGCACTTCACATTTCACAATGTGCACACTCAGTCTGCCCACCACCTCTAAACCGTGATGCATTTTAGTTTTGTGTTCTCTCCCTTTTTTTTCCCTGCAACAAACTGTTTGTGCATGGAACAAACAATTCGGTCATCCAAAATTAGATTCTATTTCTGGGTCCGCACATATTCGAAGGCCTTTAGTACTGTACACTTGAAACAGATGTTCAGGCTCAAACAAGAGAGCAGGCCACACAAACATGTTTGCTGTGACAAGCCTCTGCCAAATGACAAATAGTGGGGAAATGAAGATGTATTATGTAACCTCTATGGGATGACTATAATGCTGACAATACACCGAAGAATGTGGAGGTTTTGGATATGGTTTGGATGAGCAACGTGTGCGGTTCTGGAAAGGCAGTTGTTAAATCTTAAAGGCACGATCTTCCGGCGTTTGAACGTGTTCCTCAAAGCTGGAAATTCCAGGAGAACAAATGGCAAAACATGAGCTCCACAGATGAATGAATGAACGCATCTACAGTACTTTATGAAGCAGCAGGAGGTTTGGAGAAACTAGTCCTAGTCCAATAGTGACCTGCTCTCTCAGGCCGACAGTTATTACCGAGTCAAAGAAAAGAAAAGTGCTGCCTCAGGACGTCCCTGTGGCCTCGCGGCTTCGATGCCCACATTATAATTGCAAAGTTTCCAGGTTGCGATGACTGGGGACATGTGTTGGATGTCATAACCCTCTCTCTCCCCATGTTTCCTATCTGCATCGACACTGTTGACACTGTCCAGCGCAGTGCCAAAGAGCTATTTTAAAGAAAAACACAGCATTGACCAAAAAAGTAGAACAAAGGTCGGCTTTAAAATCATCCCAAAATGCACTGAATAGGTCACGCGTGGTTAATAGTTACATTTTCTTTTTCAGATTCAATGGAAAACTTATAACTTAGGTTAGGACTTATTTCATTTTGTCTTCTCACTAGAACCGGTGGCAACGTGTCCACACCAGTACAAGGTCTTAATCCTCCCTCAAAGACTTGACTTCTACTGTTCTGGTTATGTGAGTGAACACATGATATGGGATATCCCTGATTTTTGTTACGTACACAGTCTCCCACCAGGTGTGACGAAAAGTACAGCTGTCATCTGAGCACATTATAATGGGCAAAGACACACATGTTAGAGTATGTAGCTCCACTTTGTGTGTGTGTGTGTGTGTGTGCTGACTGGTACCTGATATGAGGCATGAATCTTTAAACCCATTAATGTCCAAACCAGATGGAGGAGACAGATACGGCCGAGCGCGATAAGTGTTTCTACCTGTGTGAGAGCTGCAGTCTGTGCCCTATAGCTAAACGTGTGAGTTAATGATCTGATGGAGTATCTGCAGCCTGCACATCACACACAGTCAGAGAGGGAGACACACACTCACCCTGTGCTGCACCGTGAGTGTGATTTCTGCAGCACATCAGACAGACGAGGCCTGGTCTTGCCCCGTACACTCAGCGCTGACACGCACATGCTTGTGCGATACGCACGGCCCGGGGGCTGATTACCTGACATACATACATGACATCATCGACTGGTAATCAAATCCATGTGTCTCCTTCCCTCCTCTCTCTGTCTCCTGCTCTCTCTCTCTCTCTCTCTCTCCATGTACAGTATATCTCTGTCTCTTGCAGGAATTCTGTCTCTGTTTCAGTCCACCATGTCCCTCTTTCTGTTTTTTTTCTTTTATCCCCTTTTCTCTCTCTCCTTCACAGTCTCTCTCTCTTTATCCACCACCTCTGTTTTTTTCTGTCTGTCTCTGGTTTCTGATCTCAGCCTGGGCCTCAGCATGGGCTCCGCTGTTAAAACGGAACGTGAGTTTGACTGCCAGGCTAAAACCTCGCGTGGACATTCGCCGGCCTTTTATGGCCAAAGTCAGGTTTTACAGTCATTCTCTGGCTCAGGCCTTTTGCCTGTTGTTGTGATTACATGTTGTGGAGTCCACATAGTTGAAATTTGCTTGTTAAAGGTGGACCTGACTCATCTGTGTTTGTGTTTTTACTCTGAAACTTCCATTCTCTCATTTTCTCTTCTGTGCCTTTATTTAGAATTAGTCTGTACCTGGTTAAACGTCTGTCTCTGTTGTATTCGTGAGTGTCTCTCAGCTGAAACATGAGGATGACAGTGAAGTGACGTGCCCTTGACCTTTCACCTTTCCCTGCTGTATCCCCGGGGAGTTTTGCAGCACTACAGACTCTGTTTCTCTCTTAAAGGAAGAAAAACAGTCTGTTATTGGCTTATTTTTCTTCTCTAGATACTTCACTCACAGACATTTTTAGATTTTTCTTGCTTTAGATTTAATGCTGATGTCAACATTTTATATTCAGACTTCAGAAGATGATATGGATTAACTTTTCCACTTAAAAATTGTCAAACTTTTACAGATCAGTCGACTACAGTGTCTTTATGAATATTTGAATAAGAAAAAATCCAAACATGTTCTTCTCTGTTGAGTCTGGGTGTCTGTTCCTGTCCCCATCACTCACTTCTACTGTTACACAAGGATTTCACATTTTCATATTTCCCCAAGACACACTCAGAGTTTGTTACTCTTTCACTTAAAAAGTAAAAAAAAAAAAAATCTATGAGACCATTGATAACAGATACAAACGAGGTAATTACTTCCCCGGCATCTGGAGAAGGACGTGTAAAAAAAAAAAAAAAAAAAAAAAGGAATTTGTTAAGGGATATGTTTGGATAGGGACAAACTAATATAAAAATTTCTGTAGACAGAATGAGTACAACCTTTGTCTCTTCAGGCTCCATGTGTTGAATAATTGAGACAAACCATTTTGCTATGGTAAAGGTACAACTCGGCTCATTTTTCTTCGTTCTCCTCAGAATAATCTTTTTTTTTTTTCCTCTGCCAGCTGCATAACGAACCAAACACGTCATCCCGCCATAGGGTGATATAAGATTGTGGGCGGGAATCAATCATGCAACTTCAGATTGAAGGGTTGGACCAGGCAGACAGGCTGTAATTTACACACTCACAACAGCTATTGTCTCACACTGGGAACGAGAAATAAAACAAGGTGTTCAGAAGTGGTGCGTTGGTGTGTGCGTATGTGCAGTTGACAAAGCAGGCGTGTGTCTGCTGCCCTCAATTGGTACAGCTGATAATCATTACCCCCACCAGCCCTGTGGACTTTGATGTAAATCGCAAACACTTAAGGAGGATGTTGCGATCACTGTTTGCACAAATGTGGTGGATTTCAAAAGCCCAGAGGCCACGCGTCCACGTTCAGCACAGCCAGAGCTTGGCACCAGCTGGCTTTACATAACGTAGCATGGACTCCAGACACACAGGTCGTCAGATGTGCCGATGGACCGTTTCAGAAAACACAGCCGAGTCTATAGAGGAAAAGAAATTAGCTTCACGTACAACTAATGTACAGGAAATGTAATTCTGAGCAGGCTATGTATTAACATAACGAGGAAATGTTGTTGATTAATGTATCTGGGAAGTTAATTAACGCAGGGAGAGGTTAGAGAAGGAGCCTGGTCTGGTTTAATACACAAAAACCTTTTGTCACTACAACACAACTGAGAAAAACAATTTCTCACTATAGAAATGTAATTTCTAGGAGGCTCGCGTCGCTTTACAAATAGAAATGAGCAACAACTGACGTGAAGTGGTCGTCTCTCAGACAGCTATCTCTCTCCTTCTGCTTCAGCTGCTGCACAAACTATAAAAAATATTTGATTGTATAAATAATGCAAATTGGACTGTCAAAATATAATACGTCGAGTTTACAATAGCTACACAACAGGACATGGATTCACTCAGGAAGAACAGAGGTGTAAACACACACTCTCTAATCTGTCCAGCTGTCAGGTGAGCAGGGTGGATCTTCCTCCTGAGACACTTTGATGGTTTTACTGATGGATTAGTATTGATCTGGAGTCAGTGGAGGCTTCTAATCAGATCAAGGAACCGATCTTTCTCAAATCATCAAGCCTGAAACGTTTGCTGCCATTTTTTTTCCCACCTGTGTGCTCACAGAGCTTTCTGTTGATCTATTCTTTTGAGCTACAAGAGCTGCATTTTCACATCAGATGAGGCTCCGGCTTCTGTGCGGTTTTGCAAAGTTATTAATAAGTAGGATGAAGGTGGCACTTGACTAAGAGCTCAAACGCTGCCTAATCTCTTAATGTTTGCCTTCCCAGGGGCAACATCCACACCCCAGCCTCACCTCTGTCCTAATCAGCCCCTCAGCCGGCACCAAGACAAAGGCTGTATTTACGCACTTTAAGATAACTGCACTTCAAAGCCCTCAGTGCTGAGACGGTGTTTAAAGATGGAGCCTACGTATCTCAAATCCTGGTTCAGCCTGCAGAAATTACAGTGTGACCAGCAGCCAGTGGAGCAGGGCTTTAAAGAAGTGCATGTAGCATCTCTCTGAGCTCACACAGATTTCAGTTTAACCTCCTACGCTTTCCGACACACATTTACAGAGCGTTTAGGACAAACAGACTGCTGTTAGACCTACAGAGACCATCAGTGCTGTGTATCCAACTCCTACTTAGATATCCAGCGCATTTACTCATACTCTGACTTATCTACAAACACTGTCCAGCATCTTTAAACACAGGAAATGTGTTTCCTAATCTGGTCATCCTTTCACAACTGCATTATTGGGAAAAAAAAAAAACCAAAAGCGTCTGCGAAATCCAGTCCACTGATAATAGGGGTGTCATCACTTTGCTATTTCAGCACTGGCCGGTTTAAGGGGACACATGTGAAGCTTGTGATGCATGAGGGTCAGGTTGAGTCAGAGGAGAGTGTCAATGAGCTGAGGAACAGGTTTACGTAACATCAAAATACACTTTTGGCATTTAACTGATAATCAGCATCGTGTGTGTGAATTTCCATCTATGTAGGTTGTTTAGCTGGTCGAGGCTTGTTCTTGTTGGCACAGGCTTTTCTTACGTCAGCAGCAGTGGATTTAGTTTTGTTAGTATATCCTGATCTCTCATTACAAAACCTTTACAGGCTTTTCCATCTTCATTATTTGGTAGCTTGGATAAGCGAGCCGTCCAGATTAGACTGTCATTTCGGGTTTCTTCAGAACTGGTTTAAAATGCAACTGAAGCCAAACCTTTTCATATTAGTGAACAACAAAATATATTTTGTTTCCTTTACCAACAAAGAACTGTGAGCAAAACGTGCAGTGTAACAGTAACAGTAACTCGTGTCTGGATGGAAACTTCCATCTTGAGAGAATGTGGCATAAAATCACAGTTTAGCCCAAATTACTGTCACTGTACAGTGCTGAGTATTCATGTCAGTGTAATCAGTGTGTGAAGGAATGTAGACCGTCACAGACACCGTGTTCCCACTATCAATTTTTTGCTAATTCATTGCATAACTTTTCTAGCTGGTGCTTAATGTATCCAGACTGCCTCTTTCTGCCTCTTTGTGTAATGTTTTGTTCCCCGATTCCTCAGTCTACCGTCCGAGTGCGTCTATTCTTTCCCTTTCTGTTTGTGTGTCTCTCGGTAGATGACACACCCCTTACAGAACTCACCAGATGTCCTCATTCGTCATTTATCTGAACCCTCTCATAACTCGTTGGCTCTGTTCAGTACCAGAGAAGAGCCGGAGCGAGATGACACATCATTTTTCAGAAGTAATGGCTCACATGTGAGGGGATTAGTGTGATTAGAAGAAATGACAGGTGATCCGTTACATTAGAAATATTATCACATAAAGACGTACAGTAGTGTGGGCGAGTGACGTACAGTACTGTAGTAGGATATGATGTTTGTATGAGAAAAGAGGTTGTTTTTCATTCATTTCTGTTATTGTTGTTAAATGTGACCTTTCCAGTTCAGTGCTGTGACCTTCAGCAACCACTGCCTGTTGAAACAACTTCCTTTACATGTTTTATTAGAGGAGTTGTTCCTCCCTTCCTCTTCTCTGTCTATCCCTGTCTTTCCCGTTCTTGTCTTCTCTTCTCTCTCTCTCTCTTCCTCTCTCCTTTCCCTCGTTATCTTCCTGCTCCTCTCTCACCGTTTCCATCACGACTGTCCAGCTGCTCCCTCACCCTGGATCCTCCCACTCTCGACTCACCTCTTTGTGTTCGGGAGGAATGTAAATGATAGTGATTCGGGGATGTGGGGTGTGACGCTTGAATTTACTTTAGAGAGACAGAGCTGTGATGGACCGAGTCTGCCAGAGTGTGTGTGACTCCCCTCCCCGAGCGCTCAGAGGGGATGAGACCCCAGCTGGGCGGCGGTTGTAGGATCTTGGACACAAGCTCTCTCTATTGTCTGCTCACTTCCTGTTGGAGCGTTCATTATAACAATTATTTGGCAGCCGGCCTCAGATTGTCTCCAACTCTGAATTAAAGTGAGGAGAAGCAGACCGGGGTTCATACCACTTAACCGCCACGTCATCGCTTCAATTTCTCAAGGATTGTTCAGTGTCATCCCCACGTCTGTATCTGTGGTTGCAACATTTTTATCCCTTAAAGGACACGTTCCTCTTGGCAGTGCGTCATCCCTCTGTCTCCTGTGTGGTACTTTGTCAATGCACAAAATGAAACGAAGGAATGCTGTTCATTTAATTTGATTTAGTTGCAAACAGCTGTACGGTTCAAATTAATTAACAATTTAAAGCCTATTCTGAGTTTGAAATGACAGAAAAGAAAACAAAGCTGCCGTTGGTGAGTGCAAGTTCATTACGCAACATTCAAGTCATTTTGGAATCGCTATATTTATCGTCCACCAATACGTAATACCACGAAATGTGCAGGAGAGCCAGTAAAGACTGTAGTTAAAGGAAATGAAACGCTGATTTACAGTAATTGATCGATTCAACAAGCATAGAACATGTGAAAATCCAAAGTTGATGCTATAAAAGTGAGAGGTTTAGCATGGCAGATGGAGAAAATCGATCTCAGGATGTTTGTACTGAGGCCAGTGAAGCTCATGCCATCTTTTCCAAATGTTCCTCAGGTCAACTTTTTATCCTGATTTGCACACTTTTTTTTTAGCTGTTGTAACCGTGACTTTGTGCCACGCCAGTCCATAAAACTTGAAACCACTCAGGGAAGTGGAGAAAAAAAAAGGCCAGTGAGGGATCTTACCCGGGTGCAGGGTATGGGCCGTGTTTCCAAGTCTCTCAGCTGCATTAGGCTTCCAGCGGTAGAAGTAAATGCTTATAATGTTGATGAAGTGCACCGGAGGGATACCTGAGTGCATGTGGAGGGGCTGCCTGAAAGGCTTGGATCAGCAGCGTTATTAATGAAAGGACTCAATGTTGGACCTTAGCCGGCCTCTATCCTGGGTGATGTCACCGTCTGGATAGACACAACTAGTCTCACCTCAGTGACTGAACACAACAGATGGCTCACATCTGGAGGGAATCCAGAGAGGCATTTTAGCACTGAGGGTTATGAGGTTTAGCTTTGTCCACTGACTTCCAGTGATGATGAGGATTGATGGTGATTTTATTTTCTTTTAGTGCAATTAGCCCTGGCAGAGAGCCGAGGCTTGAGAGGTTTTACAAGATATTTAAAAAAAAAGAATGTAAAAACATCTGCTAGGTGGTAGCCTGAATCTTTACATACACTTCTGTCTCCTGTGTTTGGAAACATTGACAGTGAGTTTGACAGTTTCAGAAGCAATTTTCTTGCCTGTTTAACGTTTCCAACTTAATAAGAGCAAATGCAAACAACACGCACACTGCACGTGCCCTATTTCCTATATTTTATCCTTCTTGGTTTTTTATTTATTCTGAAACATAGCTGTCCAATCCGATCAGGATGTTTTGCAAATGTTAAATGAGTTGTATTATTTTCCACGTCTTTATGCACCCATTTCTAAGGCTAAACGTTCATTCTGCAGCTCTGTGAGCAGCAGGATCTTAACTGGGACTTGGATTTTTTTTTTTTTTTGATTGATCCTGAAAACACATTTAATTGTACCCTTCTCAGCAAGAGAAAGGCTTCTATTTAAAATGTAATGTTAAAATTTGGATGGAGTGCATTTCCTCTGAAACAGCTTCAAAGCCTAACAGAGCAAAAGAATAGCTGGTAAATCAGATTTTTATGTTATTTTGGGTCGAGCATAAATCTGGCTGTAATATATGGCTTCTTGAAATGTGAGCTCATAATTTTCTTTGTTTGAAAAAAAAAAGAAAAAGAAAACGAGTGTGCCTTTGGAATGAGCTCATGCTATACTTACATTAAATTAGAGAGATCCAGGCATAGCATTTATTCTCTCTTGTGTTTGCTCTATGTCCAAACCACAGATACCGTGCCTCCTCCTTGGCATGCTCCAACTGTAACCATAAGAACCCTGCAGAAATTGTTGGATGCTTTCTAACAGATTATAGGTGATATGAGGGGAGAAGGTTCACTGATATTCTCTGCTTTGGCACAGAGATACTGTAAAAACAGAATCTGAGCGTCTCTCTGTGGGACTCAGATAAAGAACTTTGTATTTATCTAAGTAACTGCACCAGAGAAACCGGTGCAAATAAAGTATAAAACATTTAATGTCGCGCTCGGCTCCTAGCAGGAGCCTCATGTGGCTTTAGTATACAACCTTGTCTCCTTGCAGACATGGATATTTCCTCTTCCTTCCACTACACAGAGCCTTGAGAGGCTCCTGAAACTGGATAGACCCTTTAAACCGTTTTTCCACCCTTTAGTCATACCACCCACCCACCCACCCTCCTGCCCCTCCCCACCTCTGTCACTGCCAGGAGGATTTGCTCAGTTTCAAGCCCAAAAAACATTTGTCCTAAGATATCAACCCCTGGACTTTGACAAAAGTCTGATTTCATCACTCTAATCTTTTATGGGGAAGTGCGCGGGCCATCCTAAATCCTGCTGCCGCCCCATCAAAACATTATCTCCCGGATGTCTTCATCCTTCACCGTTACAAGGGCATCAGCTGAGTGCCAGCAGTTTATGGCTCACCGGCTCTTCACCGGGTCAACACGACATCAGGATAGGAGATTTTTGAGTAAAACTAAATTGACTGCATAATTTAATCTTGGAAAAATACAGTGTAATTGAGGTTTTGGTCTCTCATCAAAAAGACTGTTTGATTCTGGAAATGACTTCTAGGAAAAGTGCGGTTGAGAGCTTTGGGCGGAGGAAGGTGGATGTTGTTTGTTTTGCTGTTATGACACTGCAGCTCAGACAGAGTAACTCCACTACACATTTGGCGGCCCATGAATATAAATTATTCACCAAAAGGAGCCATTGGGCTTTTTGTACTGGAGTATTAATTAGCTTGGCACTGTTCTCGTCTCCTGCCATAAAAAGGCCGTATTGGGTTTTCTGTTAAGTCATGCATCTTATTGAGAGTTAAATTACATTTCTGCAGTGTTTTTGCAGAGACTTGGTGGGCTTGTAAAAGATTAAACTGTTCAACATTGCTTCCACATTCTTTTATAAAAAAAAATATATTTCTCGGCACATTGCTCACCAATACATAATAATGAACTTTTATTAATTTCCTTGATATATGTATGAAAACAGTAATTGTTATTATGAGGAAAGGTGTGTCTGAAAAGATAATGTTTACTCTCACATCTCAACCCTCAGACTGAGCAGTGCCAACTTCTCCTCCAGTCTCATAAGCCTGCAGGAAAACGCTCTCATCAATCATCCGCAGCACCTTGCATCGGATGTGGGAGGAGGGAATTGAAAACCCGACCGTGGCTTCTATTTCTTGGTTTCATTAGAGTCTTGTCAAAGGCCAGGATGCACTGGGACGGGGTGGTCCCTCTGACAGCTCTCTATTGTTCACCGCCAAACAGTCAATCTCCAGAGTTTGGAGTTTTGGTTTCCATATCACAGCTTGACACCCCGACCACCTCAGTCTCAACACATCCTTCTTGAGACCCAAGCATTCAGCCTTGAGATTCATACTCTCCCTCAATAACCACAAACTCTTACACTTCTCACTTCCTCATACAGGGATCTGCCATGTAGGAAACCGAACATCTTAAAAATTCCTTTGCGATGATAAATGTTTGAGATTATAAGATTACTGAAAACAAGAAACTCCAACTCCCTCAGCCACAAAGGAAGAAGAGCTGCTCTCACCAGAAATAAGCACGTTACCAAAAAACATGAGCTCTTGTTTTTCGGCCTGTGTCTGACAATGTTCGTCAAGGAAAAGTAAATTGAACCCTGTTCCTTATAAACATCTGTAATTAGCAGTTACCACCTCTGAATGAGTTGCTTCCTAACACCCTGAGAAAGTTACAAGAGCTATTTTCAATTTTACACAATTCTCATAAAAAAGCCAATGATGGCTGCAGACACAGGACGAAGGAGAAGGGAGATTTGTTTCAGAGATGACAAAAATATTTACCTGACAGTTCAGTTAAGACAGTTTCTTACACTTTTTTGGAATCTTTTCCCCAAAAATATAAGTATATATACTGTAGAGGGTTTCGCTTAGATTTGATTGTGTGGTTGAAAATGAAAGCAACAACACTGACATCAATCACTTCCACTGCTACCGCTTGACAGATGTGATTATTGGCTGCTTTGTTTACACAGCCGGGTGTCCTTCATCAAGACAGAGTGACACTGCTGAGATGTGAACTTCTCCCAGTGACAGGGAGGACTATCATACAAACATTTACATTATGTAATGTGGTGGGGAAATAGAAGAAATAAAAGATAATAGAAATGACCAAATGGAGTCCCACAGGAGGAGTTGTGTTGCCTAAGGCCTGGCTAAACTGGCTCTTCCTCCCACGGGCTCAAACAGGATGTGAGATCATGAGAAGTGTTGACAGAAACATCCTCGGTAGTCTCATCTCGCAGCGTTTTGGCAATTACTACATTTTTCATTAGAGTTTTTAACTTTGTTCAAACTCCTTCTGTTATCTAAAGTAATGAAGCAAGTTGATATTTTGGTTTCTATGGGCTCCATTTTGCCTTTCACTGTGTCCTTTACCAATAACAGATACAGACTCTGTGTTAATTAGCAATATTGGCAATTGATAAGTTGCTATAATGCAGTTGTGAACAGAGAAAGGCAGCTATAACTTCTCATTTAATGCACTTAGTTATAGAAACTTTATTTTTTATCACTTTATTTTTTTGTGCATCATAATTTGATATAAAAGTCACTTATTTATTTGAGTGTAATCATCATTTTGTATGATTATAGCTGTAATATTGGCTATGTTATCAATCATTCTTTAATTGTTCTTGCATTGGCGATGGAGCAGAGGAGAAGTTATAATTTTGAGTTGACATGCTTACATTTACATTCTAATTAGTTAGTGCCTGTACATGTGAGATAGGGGCTGGTACAGAAACGCTTCCATCATGTTGACCCACCACAGTGCAGCAGTGATCTTGTCTTTTTTTAAAAACAAAGCGGGGTGCAGAAGTCGCCTCACTGATTCACTTTCCCCTGTTTGCACAATACATCACGGGCACGTCCAGATAGCCCCATTCACTGCAACGAGACATTTGAGTTGGCAGATCCAGGCGGGCGCTTTCCTCTCCCCATATTTCACTCACTATCTCGACACAGACTTGGCCGGCAGCGCAGGCACCGGCTCATTGTTCAGACGCCGCAGCTGCCAGCTACGAGAACGTAATGTGCGAGTTTCTCGCTGTCGCTTCCTTCCAGCCTGACAGGACGGGGAGCGAGGAATGGCTTCCCTTTGCCATGTTCTGCCAAGCTGTAACTCAAGAAGGTGTCTGCTAGAACAAATGTCAGGGGAAGGTAAATGGGAGAGTGTAGCCCTCGCCGGCGGGTAAATGTATCCTCTACAATGTCAAGTTTGCATGTCATTCTTTAGATTTTCTCTGTTGCCTGATGCAATTTGAGTCTGGCCATCATTGGCTGTCTCCAGCACTGGCAGAGGCCAAGCACGGTTCACAGCAAGCGTAGAAATGTCATGCTAACTCTACATTAGCTGCATTTTTCCCGCTTGACCCCAGCCCTCCACCCTTGGTGCTATTTCCTTTCACAAATAGAAGATTAGCTCATACATCACTCCTGCAGATTCCCAGTCACTAGAATCATTTGTCAAGCTCTGTTCACTTGACCATTCAGTTGTTCCTGCTGCTTTTTTTTTAACCCTCCCTTCACAAATAAGCTGTCAGACTGCTTAAATAACACTTCTGCTCAGTTCATTTTACTGGGAAAACTATATTTCATATTCAGGTGTCATCTTGCCATCAGAAAGCACTATGTCACTCACTGCGGTTCATGTTTATGCCATTAATAGGTTTTATTTTTCTGGCAACTTGATTGAAATGCAACCTTTGCATGACGCCATTAAGTCTGTTAACCTTGTCTAAACCCATACTGTACATAAACCCTCAGCTATTCACTTTCAGGCTTTTACCTCCTTGAATGCACTGTTAAAATGTATTTCATGCACATGCTAATTAGACTTTTTTCATGATTTCTTGCAGAAATAGATAATTGATCCCCAAAATTAGAAAGTAACCTTGAGCACTTTAAAACAAAAAGGCGACTTTGTGTTTACAAAACCACTTATAGGACAGAAATGAACAAGATCTTTGTGTTTCATATGCAAAACAGACTCACACTCTCGAAGAAGTTTCATGTTAAAATCCACCTGGACAACAGAAATAGCTTATGACGTGTAATTTCTATTTAGGGTTGTTTCTGCTCCTTTTATAACAAGTCTAAAAAAGGTCGGAAAGTACAAGAGCGAGTCTTACGTCCTCGTGGTCGGTGAGGTCTAATCGCTGCATTCTGTCAGGGAGATGTAATCACATTACGCCATGCAATGACGACTCTCTGGGCCTAATTACCACCCTGTTTACAGATGTAGTGGAACAATATTTTGACACTCTCGCACTTTAAGGTAAGAGTGTGCACATAAAAATAGGCTTTCATGTGAGGTGTGTCTGTTTTCTGTTACTGGTGTCTGTCTCCTGACACCGCAGATGAACCGCTGCACATCTGCAGCACAGAGCTGGTCGGAGCTTTCTGAGTAAACTGTGCATCTCTAAGTGTTGATGCATCTTGTGTCTTCAAAGATCACCTCCTGAGGTAAAAGAAATCCAAACATGCAGTCGGTTCATCAGGGAAAACAACCAGCATTTGCTTTGTTTGCACACCAGGGCGCAAACTAGGACAAAATAAGCCACTTAACAGCTCATTTGTTGTAGTTATATCAGAAGGAACTGACGTCAGTCCACAACCACCGCTTGTCTTGCCTTTTTCTTTCAAACCTACAGTATGAGCTCATTTGTTCCACTTGTTTTTAGAGAATAATTGAGCAGTATTAACTCCTCTGATAATGCAAATTTAGTGTATTTACACTGGGCAGCGCTGACAACATGAAAGTCCCATCAGTTTTCTCCACATAAATTCAGACAAAACATGAAAATGCAGGGGCTGTTTTACTTTATCTCAGATGCAAGATTTATTATCAGTATAAGATTTTTCACTCATAAAATTGATCTTAGACTGAGCAAAACATTATTATCCAAATAAATCACTCTTCAGAAGAAGTCAGTGTACTGCAGTTTATAGATAACGTTGTGCAACTCCACAGCTTTTAAGGTTAAGTCAAAGCAAAGGAGGCTACGTTCCCTTGTCTTAATACCATCAACCTTGTTACAGTAGTTTCAGACAAATGAGCCTGAGGTCGAGGAGACTGTGGAGCAATCTGTTTGCTATCTGGCCAAAACAGAACAGGGAGTGTTGGCTGACCAGCCCAAATTAGGTCAGTAGCTGCTCACTTTTTCCTACGATGTGGGAGTGATAGTGACCAGCATCTAGATACACAACCAAGGTGGTGTGTGATGCAGGAGATCATACAGGGAGGTTTGGACTCACCTCCTTCTAGTTTATCTTCTATGGCATCATCTGCTTGTCTCTGGTTATAATATATTTTTGAATGAGACTTGATTCAGTGATAGAAACTACATTATTGTTGTATTGCAGTGAGTTCTCAGTCTTTATTGGCTCTTGTACTGTTCTTCTCTGTCTGGATTTAATCCGACATGTAGTCACTGTTTGAGTGGCGATTTGTCGACGAGGGTGGAAGACATCCCATAAAGTTTTACCAAGCAAAGTGCTGAGAACTCTCAAGCTTAAACCCATTTGCTCTTGATTTTCGAGGAAATGAAGCCCAGCGATGTGGTGACGTGCGCGGAGACGGGGCAGAATGTGTTTTGAAAGACTGTAAAGAGGTGGCTGCATGTCATATGTGTGTTTAGAGGGTGTCGCTGAATGTGTCGTATTTGTGTGATTCCTGACCTCAACATGGGAGCTCGCTAGCGCCGCTTCAAAGAGTACAACAGCAAATATTTGAATCACGTCATATACTGTCCAGTAGTCATTTTGAGGAATCGCTTTCCCTCCCATAAAAGGAAATGTTTGACACACGGCTTTAAAAAAATCACACACACTCTACAGATGTGTACTTGCCAGTACCAGCCTATCATAAACAAGATATCATGGGTTTTTTTCCCAGAATATCTCAACTCATATCTCATCCTCTCATTTATCACATCAAAAAGCTCCATCTGGCTTTAAGCAGGAATGTGTAATATGCAGGAAGCTGTTTGGGATGAGTACAGGTGTCCTCAGAGGCAGGAAAGACGTAACGGCCTTCGCTAAGAGCTCAGCGATCACACGTCGGCTTCGGTTGATGAATGAGGCAGCTCTCAGTCTCCTCAGCAACAGTTTTACCGTAGGAGCACTGATAATATCTTAATAAGGAAAAGGTGTAGACAGATCCTGCTCATGCACGCAGTGGAATATGTGAACATACAGCGCAACAGCTGCTCGACAACTTCCTAAAACATGCTGTCATTTGTACAAAAACACTGCAAAGTTCACAACCTGCCTCTCAGGTGAACTTGCAGAGGCAGGAACGTGATCATTAATAACCAAAAAATCCCAGATCGTAAAAAAAAAAAAAAAAAAAGTCAAACCGCTGCGTTCCTTTTTCAAAGAACAGGGCAGGTCTGGATAATAAGCATCTCGGCGATGATGAGGGCATCACTGAAGAATGTTCCCGATCAGATCCACATGAGTGATGTCACCACCGCTGCAGTTAAGTCAACCAGATGGCATGAATGTAGCTATACCGTGCATCCTGCAAATCATTAAGATCAGGGTCACACAGTGTCACGTTTGCAGCTACTGTGTTGTTTTTTTTTATCTGTATGAAACGGCTCAGACTCGGAGATCGTCACGCACAGTGCACGGAAAATACATCAACACACTTTTACATGCACAGTTTTTTTCGCATATCGTGTCGTGCTGTTTTCCACTCGTGCAGCTTTGTTTCCAAAGCTTCCTCATAAAGGCCCGGGATCCATTGTGACTAACACAATACAGAAAATTACAGTTTCAGGATTCTCATGGGAAAGTACACACATCTACAGTAAATAATGTGTGTTGAAATGTTGCTGCAATTAAAGGACGTAAACACTTGACATCTGATTCCAGTGATGCACACATGTTCTGCCTAAGAATAAAAACCAGAGAAAAAAATATGCATTATCAGGTGGAAGCTGTAGTTGACGTTGTTGTCTTGTTAATGTCCCTTTAATAGGCCAAAGTAGAGTATTGGAAACAAAGTGTAAGTGTTTTAGTTTAAGTTTCAAATTCATTCACACCTCTTCTAATGCCTTTTTTCTGTTTGTGCCTTGGCTGCAGTGTTTGTGATGAATAGCAGCCAAATCCAACTCTGGCTCCAGGTTCATACACTTGACGGCCCACGAAAAGAAACATTAGAATATTAAAAACATAATGAAAAACCCAGCTAAACAGCAGAAAAGTGAGAATTTCATCCAACAAAAACCTGGACTCGCTAACACTCGACGCTCTGCCTTTCTTCTGCATTCGGTATAAAATGATCCCAGACCAGCTGGCTTGGTAAACATGACATTACATCATAAAAGTCGTCGGCATTCAGGGCTTGTGTTTCAGTCATATGTGAGGTCGTCTGGTGTAAAGATGGTATATAGATAGATGGATATACTGTATTTCCATACTGCGTTCAGATGTATTCTTACAGTTTGCTCCAAACACGAGCCAGGATTTAAGTTTTTTTACGCGATGCATGAAACCAAAGGATACACACGGCTATAAAATTCGCTCCCTGCCCTTCAGTTCCTTACAAAAGAACAAAGGCGAGCAAAAAGGCCTGCTGTGGCGAAGCTGTTAGCTCTGTGTGTGTGTGTGTATCTGTGAGCTGAAGTCATGTTTAAAGTAACATCTGTTGATGGTTAGGATGCCGCGCTCGCTCTCACACCCCTGCTGCTCCTGCAGTACCCGACGCGCGATGAGGTCATCACTCACGGACGGGCCGCTTGATCGACGATTAATCAGAGGGGAACCAGGTTCATCCCCCCCAGCCCCTCCAGCCCCCCCCCCCCCCCCCGGCCCAGATTTACATGCTTTTTAGGACTTCCAGGGAGGAGGTCAGTCAGCAGTCAGAGGCTTCCTGCTATGAAAAAAGATCAAAATAATAAAAGGCAGCAGGAGATCGGGAGTTTGTAAAAGTGTAGTGTGCGCGTTTAGAGCAAGACAGAAGGGAATAAAGATTCAGTCCATTCCCAAACTCTGCTGCACGTTATGGGATGCGATCACAACTCCACGGCCCAGTAAACGGAAATGATTACATGCAGCTAAAATGCATCACACAACAATGGATTGGACGTGGTGCCTCTCTGACTGTACATGTACATGTCAAGCCCTCTGTTTCAAGTGATAAGTGGCTTTTTTGCTTGTAGAAGTCGAAGCTTTGTAAGGGTTTTCCATTTTTCTATCCCTCTGTAATAATGTTTTGGAAACAGTGCAGAGCAGAACAGAAGCTGCTGAGCAAACTCTGGGTTTTGCGCTTGGGCGACGGACTAAAATGTCGTTTACTCAAGATCCCCAGGGATTCACTGTTTCCCTGTGCTCGATGACATGTCTACCTCAACATCTTCAGAGGCTCAGCGGACTGTTATATGGTAGAAATATATCTTCCTGTGATCAGCACGGGATGTTGTAACAGCACAGAGTACATCCTCACTTTTTATTGACTTGCCAGAGAGTTTTAGTTTATTTGATTTCAACGTGAGTCCAGTTCAGTTCCAGTGTCAGAGACATCGCTGGCAGCACGGCTCTGTCCAAAGCCTTCCAGGCAGCGCCTCTAAATAAAAATCTAAATAATTAACACCTTATATTGGACACTGTGTGTTAAGTGTTAAAACTTAACACAGACTAGGTGTTATTTTTGGCCGGGGCACGCTGAGTTCCTGAAGTGTCAGCTGGTTTCTGACAAGAAAACAGCAGGAAGCCTGTGACCCAGCCAAGAAACAGTCCCACACATAATCCCTAAACCAATCAGCTGGCCTGACATTCAGGTCTGTGCAGCACATTGTTGTTGACAGAGGTATAACAAATATCCAGGATAAGCAACTATTGTTCAGTTTCAGATAAGTTTATAAAGCAAAAAGAGCTGAGCCCTCATCCACAGCACAGCAGGGCCATATTATATAGCATAGCTCATAATTATCCATGTGGCGTCACTGAAAAATATAATGTCTCATGTGAGGATTGTCTGGACAAACAGCTCAGGCAGGGAATGAGGTAAGAGGACACCTCCGAACACACACATTTACCTAATAACTTCACACACGCAGAGCACTCAGCTACATAAACAAGACAGATGACAACAGCAGATGTCGAACGCCGCCCCACACACATTTTTTACTCGCTTCTACAGTACGTACACGCACTCGCCCTGAAGTCCAGTGGCGAACCCAAGACTGAAAAAATACACCCTCATCAACTATTTCCATGGTAATCTGGCATCTCGTTGAACATGCAGTGTGATTGATGCTTCTCAGAGCCATTGGGTTAGTTTTTCTTTTTTGCCGTCTTTTCTTTTTTTTCTCTTCACTCGTATAAATCTTTTGCCTTTTCTCACGCGGTAATTAGCTCGAGCCTGGACTCGGGCCTATTTTTCATGGCAGCCTGTTCTTCCTGACATGCTCGGTGACAAAGCGCAGACCGTCGTCACTCGGCCCGTCTGCTCCAACTCAAACACTCTGCTGCGGCTGAAGTGCCATGATGTGATTGTCCCAAATAGGTCAGGGGGCCGACCTCCAGCTGTGTTTCCTTTGTGGAGTTAATTGCTGATTGTGCATGTAACTGTGTGTGAGGCTTAGTGCGCATACCCTGTGTGTGTTTGATATGTGATATTGCTGAGGAAGCAGTAAACAGTGCTGCCCAGTGACTGCTCTCTATGTGACATTTATAGAAGAAATCAGTGGGACGTGTTTCCTCTCTGTCTTGACTCTTGGCAAAGTCAAACAGCACTTCTAAATAATTCAACCCAGGTTCATCTCGCATTACAACATTTTATGGATCATGGTTTCACCATCCGGGGCGTTAAGACTCCTGCGACATGCCCGTACAGTAATCCAAAATGGTTGTAATGTCTCGTAATCCGGCACATTTGCAGTATAATGCCTCATAACGCAACACAGATGGAATTACTGTTGTGATGAAGCTGTTTGCAATTTGCTGCACAAAGAGACACAGCACGCATTAGTCTGTTTTCAGGGGTCCTAAATGTATCAGGCATGGTTGTATTTCATATTTTCATACAGCAGTTCCAGCTTCTACAGCCTAATGCTTTACAATGGTGGTTTAGGACAGAGAAATAGAAAAAAGTGCCAGCAAAAGTCAAAATTCAAGCAACCCTAATATATTTTATATGGACTAGGACAGTTTAGAGAATCATCACATCATAGAGCATTATGAAACACCTGATCTTCAAGTGTCCTTCATAATGAGCTGCTTCCTCTGACCTTCACTGCCACTGCTATGCTATGTGGTAGTTTTCCAGGGATATGGTTTTGCTCTCTGCTTCCCAAATATCCGCTGTGCTACCATAAAGCCCAGCTGTAAATGTAAAGCATATTTGTGTATTTAAGCTCAGACCTAAATTATCTGTCGATGAAAAGAAGCCTTGCCTCCCACTCGGTGTCGCTGGATCATCTCCAGTAAAAACTCTCGCTCTCGCTCCAGGTTTGTGCAGAGCTGTTCAATAAAAGGTGATAATAAAAGTAAAGGACCCACTCGTGGTCATGGGAAAAACAATAATGGAATTCTTAAGGGTGGATTTTCCCTTGTAATCCCGATGACCACTTTGATTTCACGCTAATATTACAGACATGTAGGAGCTGGCAGCACTGAGTGGCAGAGTTGGACCGCTGTTTAAGTAGCTGACAAACTGCTCTCGAGCAAGGCACTCGAGTCTCTGTGTTACTCAGAGGCCGCTGTCCTCATCCTCCAGCACAAGGTCGTGGGAAAAGAGAAAAATCCGATGGCTCTACTTCCACTCTGGTTTGCTGACACGGCTCAAGAGGCCCTCTAACTCTGAAGAACATGCTGACATTGACTCGTAAAGACGCTCCCACCGCAGGGACAGTGAGGCAATTAGAGATGACAGATCAGGCTAAAATAAGAACGCTGCATCAGCTGTCATTTTCAGGCTCAGTTTGATACTGCATTTAGCGGCCGAATTCATGTGTGGACTTTGAAGCGTGCGGTGGTGTTGTCACTTGAATGTCACTTTATGTAGTTGTGCTTTTACTGTTGGATCTTAATGGAGCGCGCGCGGTGCATGTCACTGTGGTTGGAAGTCTAATACAAAAGTTCAACCCAGGAGGAAAATACAGCTCTGAAAAACAGGATTCAAACAGCCTAATCTGCATTGACACCCTCATTTCCAGAGCTCATTGAGTCTGTCTTATAAACAACAGGAGGTTGGCACATATAATTTGCTTTAATTTAACAGAAGGGCCTGAAAAAATTACCATTTAAATGAAATATTAGAGTCTAGAAAGCGTCGGTTCTCCCCTGCAACCAAAATGAGATTTTCCATAATTGCTCTCAATCATATGTCACAGAATCTCCCCAAGGAAACCAGCAGAGATGCATTTACACACCGCAGGGCTGAAGCAAGCTGAAGCTTATTATGTTTTGTTTTTCTTCTTATATTAGAATTAGAAGAGCGGCGGTTTTCCTCAGTGACCATAATGTGTCCACACCGAGTCGACTGACCTCTCGCGCTCCTGCTCCAGCAGGTTGGTGAACTCGTCGCTCTTCTTCATGAAGTCTCCGTGGTTCCTCTTCTCGTCCTGCAGCTTGAACAGAGCCTGTTTGTGCGACTGCTCCACCATCAGCAGCTGCTCCAGCATCCGTCTGTACGTCTCCCTCTGCTTCTCCACCAACTTGTCCAGCTGTGGAGGGAAGATGAAGAGAAACCTCTGTCACATCTTTAGTCATTTACAGACATAGAGGGGGATTTTTAGATCAAATACAGTAGTTTTTAGCTGCTATGACCTCCACCATGGGCTTCTCATAGATGTCCTCCTCAAGCTCTTCAGATTTGCCCTGGATGGCGTCTCGCTGCAGAGCCTGGAGAACCTTCTGTGGCGTGACAAAACCATATTTGGCCTCCAGCAGGGCCAGGTCGATCTTCTCTGCCTTCAGCACCGTGATCACCTCATCTCTGGCCTGTAATTGGACACAAAGGTGGATTCAGTTAGATTTGACTTTCTGAAATGTAAAATGTATGTTTGAAAAATAGATCCAGGTGGCAGCAAGTCATTCTCTCATCAGTCTTTTTTTTACATAGATCAAAATCAGCCTGAGGAAGGTGCAATTTTTTGTCTTTGTTCTTTCCTTTTTCACTATTTAACTCCCAAAGAAATACATCTGCAGTTACTAGTTCTTTGTATGAACTGTCTGTGGGAGAAAAGGAGCACATAAAGATGATTACACATTGATGCGAGGCTGATCTTTTGTATATTTACAGTCACCAATTATATAAAACGTAGTGAGTCATCTCTCCAAACTAAATCCATGTGATATGAATGTTAAAGTGACTAAATCTATTTAATAAAAGACAAAGGGATGGAAAACAGTGTCTTAGCTGATGGGATGTTTGTCAGAGAGACCTTTCTAAACTTAATTTCTCTTTTGTAGTTTGGTAAATTGTCCTACAATAAACCTTGTACTGAGTCAGGCGCCTCTGACTTGAGCAGCGAGGCCTTGTTGATATCATACAAGAGCTCTGCCAGGGGATTCCTGGATCCAGAATCACAGGAAGTCTCCTCAGCTGTTAGCTGTCCATTAACACCGGGTTTTAGTCCATCTTGAGTGCCCACTGAGTCACCGTGTCTGACTCTATGTCCGACTGGGGTCGGTGCCATGTCTGCAGGCCTGTCTGCTGCTCCGCTGATTAAATGTTCCCAGGGCTAAGTCCAAGTTTGCTCACGCCTCTGAAAAACCCTACAGTTCGATTACCTGCAGCTCTCCCTCCAGCAAGCTCAGCAGGAAGACGAGGTCATCCCGGGAAAGGTCCCTGCCCTTCTCCCTGCGGCCGGCCTTCGTGGCCCCGCTGGCGCCGCTGCTCCCTGCAGTGCCGCTGCTGCTGCTGCTGCTGCCGCTGCTGTTCTTGGTGCTCTTGTTATTCCTCTGAATGGTGCCGGTGTCATCCGGCGGCTCACGGTGTCGGCTGCGGCGCTCTGCCCTTCCTGACGGCTCCTCTCGCTCCGCTGACCGCTTGCGTGTGTCGGCAGGTTGCTGCTGCTGCTGCACTGCCTTGGTTACGTCCTCCAGACTGTTGCTGCGGGATCGCATGATCTACCTGTTGAGAGAAAGGAAGATGAAAGGATGAGGATGTCTTTTTTTTTTTGTCCTGCATGCATATTTTTTGTTTATCTTTGCATTAAATCACAAAAAACTACATAATGTGCCAAATTTAGATCCTTGACTTTCACTTTGAAGGACTTTAACAAAACAAAATGCTTTTAAAAAGTCAGATGCAATCAATCTGTGATGTTCGGTTAGTTCCAACGCTGAAGAAATGTTTTATTTTCCATCGTGTGGCCACAAGATTTATCCATTACTCTGCATGGATGCCACTTTCACTCATTAATATTCGACATATTTCAGACAGCCTTTGAACAAAAACCTAAACATCAGCCAGTGCCAGAGAAAAAAGAAACTCTCCACCAAACAGGACCTATTTTTAAGTTTGGACTTTCTCGTCATCGTCCTTGACCGTGATCGTGTCCATACATGATTTCTGTATATTGCACGTCAGGCGATACAGATATAACCTGTTCTGTCATCATACTGTAAGTAGGCCGTAAACTAGACCTGCATCCCGCATCCAGCTCCACATTTGTCATCTACGCAGCTCAGCGGCATGTCGTCATCGCCTTCCATATTATTATTAGTCACTCAGCGGAATAGAGTCATCATCACCACGTCGTCCCACGGTTATGCCACAAATTCTTGGACGGTGCGAGAACTTTCTTGGACCTTCAGTCCTGTCGCAACGAATTACCCGAAGCTGCAGACCGTCATTCATGGCTGATTAATTCCCCCACAGCGTGACTCTGTTTTTTTTTTTTCTTCTTCTTCTTAAAAAAGGCAGCCAGGTCAGTCTGCCAGAGGATTTAGGCGCTGCAGCTCTGTGGTCGTCTTGTGTACCTACTTTGTCTATTTTACAGATGTTGATAGGTGGTCTGATGTGTTTGGGCTTGGAGAGTGGTTGGAAAAAGGGGTAACAGATGACTTAGTGAGCCATGAATAAAAGCATCATGGTTACGTACCAATGTCTGTTTGGAGTATACAGTGTGTCTTTGTAACATCTGGTCTATGAATGGGCCATTCACTAACTCACTGTCAACGATTAATCAATTGATGATAAATTGATGAATGTCGTAAGTTGCAAAACTCAGAGACAGAAAAGAACCTGTGCGCTCCTGTGCCAAGTCATTTATTATTTATTCAGCATTATGTTCAGCTAAAGTAAATATATCCAAAACGGCGAAGCAGAGCTAAAACAAAAGCGTGCTGGGACTCATTTCTCAGCGTTTGATGTAAGAGAGAATAATCTGCCCAAAGGCATTACATCATCATCCATCCAGCTCCACTCACATCAAAACGCTCACAACTAATTGAGCTGGAGAGTTGCTGTTCCAGCTAAAAACTCTGTTTCGCAACAACTTCTATTTGGTCGTTGTAACTGAGCAACACAAAAAAAATGATGTCAATTGCAAAAGTGTATTCCTGATTAAAATGATGACATTTCTGGGAGCTTAGAAGAGGATGATCGTGTGAACCGTCATCTGCTCTTGTGCTTTAAGAGATACAACAGAGAATAAATCTCAAAGGATAAATTACCTTAAAAACTGAAACAACCGATAAACTTTTGATCCTTAAATATTTCTCTATGCCACAATATCTGTCTATACAGTATCTTGTATTTTTTACTTTACCCTATTGACAGTTATTAAGCAAATTAAGATTTTACATCCCAAATAAAATACAATAAACCAAGGAGTTTAAATCTATGAAGCAACCCAACAATATACAATGTGGTTCAAATTTAGCCAAATTCAGCTTATGTTTATGCATCAGTTAAAATCAATGAAACTGTAACTGTGGGATGTTTCCCCTGAATGCTGAAATGAAAACTTTTCATATTTTGCTGGTAAAACAAGGAAAACAAGGTTAGAACTGTAAACTAATATTTGCCATTGAGACATAAAATGAAAATCACACCACGCCGACTGGATTTGCCCGAGACTGCGGCCTAATTGGAGCTTAGAAACAATGTGTTCGACACCCCTCCAGTGTGTGTCCAGCCTCTGTGTGAGGCCCTCTGACAGTTTATGAGTAAGAAAGATGGCTGGGTGATTGCATTGTGCACACTCTAGGCAAGGCGCCACATGATTCAGGGCTGAGGTAATTCCCTGCAGTCTAAGACAGACTCCACATCGACTTACTCACAGATCTGGGCTACAGGCGATAGACACAACCGCTCAAAATGTGTATGTGTAAGTGTGTGTGTGTGTGTGTGTGTTGGTGCAAAAGTAGCTTATGTGCATGTCTTTCTGCACAGTACGTGAAGGAAACATTACAGTTTGTGTTTAATCTTACCCAGAGACTCATCAGTGCCTTTCTAATGACGAGCTGATTATAGATACACAAGCGACTCTGATTACACTCAGCTAATGCACAACTACAGACTTGTTGAATTTACAAACCCATGATGCAACAGGCACACAGATGTCCACTCTAACACACACATGCTTTAAGAGGTTGAGAATACAGATTTAAGCTGAGATTGCGCAACATATCTGAGGGTCACAGACATGTAACGCGGCCCCGCTGGGATTCCTACATGTGCAAGTATCACATATCTGCAAAATCTCCAAGATGGATCAGAAATATATCACATAGTTCATAAAAAGGGTCACTGAGGGGACGGGAAAAAAGCTTCACATTGGATCTGATGTATCTCCAAATCAGTCCCTTACTATCGTGGTGGGAGTTGAATAAATGAGCTTTGAGATCAGCGTTGTATCTCGGGTGAGTGATGGTCCTGATTTTTGTGAAGTGCATTATTGGTTGCTGGAAACTTGGACCAAACGCAGTCAAAATTGGAAACGCTGGAATGGTGAGTGAATGTCCAAAAGAGCCGTCCAGAACTGTGCTGATTTGTGTTCACAGGCTGATGTGAAAATAATCTGTTGAACTGTAGTTACACTGCTCACAACACATTTCTTTCATTATACAAATACTCATTCCATTCAGGGATTCATCCTTAGAAGATTTGAATGAGATCAGTCCGCTCGAAAAGACACTTAATGTGATGAAATTGTTAGATGAACATAATGACCTTTGAATATCAAGCTCTTGCAGATTTATCTCCAAAATAAACATTTTAAATGTGAGTCTGATTCACCTCCAGCAGATATGCTAAAACCAGAGTTAATCCCAGTGTTAAGACTCAAAATCCCATCACCTGCTGTCAGTTTTACAGCAACACAGTCTAAATCTAAATAAACACAGGGTGTAAATAGACGATGGTGTTGGTGCCAAATTAAATCAGTGTAAAAAAAAAAGAAAGAGGCTATTTGGAAATTTCCTTTCGGCCCGAAAAACATTGGCTCTTAAAATACTTGTGTACGCTGTGTGCACATACTTTCTCCATGACCGTGCTGTGTTGTCCACATCGTCAGGTGTGAAAACTAACCGACCTTAATTGGCCGCCGCCTGTGACAGGAGACCTGGAATAACCCTGTCAGACATTTTTAACAGATTCAATTAATGTCTGCTTGAATGAATCCAGGTAGAGACGTCTTCTGAAATCATAAAATCTCATATAAACATCCGTGTTTGAAATGAAGTCACCGTATTACACAATTGTCAGTTGCTGTGTTTGTACCTGTGCCTCTAAGGCAGTCATAATACATCATGATTTCCATCTGCTAAAGTAGTAATTGACAATAACAGCATGATTGAACGGGTGTGTGACATGTGTAAAACTGCCCAGAGATGACTTATCCATGCTTTGTCCTCTTACTAATCCCATCCAGTCAGTGTCAGGCGTTTTTTTTTTTTGTCAGAGCAACTTGAATATAGTCCAATAATTTTTCATTTTGTGAGCAGGATCTGTGCCAGAAGGTGATGTTATGATTAACAGGTGCTCACATCTTACGCAATGGACTTGGCTGCTTAGTTTGCTTTTGGCAATAAAGGAAACACACTGAAAGGAATCATTTCAGCACAAGAACAATTACACGCACAGGGAGAATTAATGAATTAGCTTTTTTTTTTTGTTCAAGAGTCTCAATGACTTTTCATGGCCAGTATGTAAACGTTTAGATATGGATGTTTAACATGTGTGCACAGCGAGGAGCCTTTCTAGAGGATCAGCGGACACACAACCACACTCGTACAGCCAGAGAAACCTTTGTGTAGCACGTTTACACATGCTAATTAGTATTATGTATTATATTACAAACACGGAGCCCAGACAAACAGATTTCCAGTTGAAAACAATCATGCGATGATGCAACTAGATAGATTTCATAGAAATTTGCTCAGTAGATGTTGAGGCATTTCACCTAAAACCACAAACGTCACTAGAGGGACATTCAGAACCATTCTTTGCGCACCATTGATATCTGTACAAATAATATCATAGCATCATTTCCACATGGCTCGAGATTAGCAATATTAATAAAAACCGCTTTCTTATTCATTCATAATTCCCCACCGCCACCCCGTGCTTTCCTGGGGTCCTTCCATTACCTTGTGCTCTCATTAAGCAGCGAGGACAATGTCCGAAGCCAAAAGCAAAGCTGTTACTGGAAACAGTTGGCAGTTTGGACAAGTCTAGCAGGGACCACCAACTAGCTACCAGGTCAAAAGGCTCTTTCATACAGAGAGTTTTTATGCAGTGAACTCTAAGCCAGTCAGCCAGCCACTCACTAACTCATAAACCCCATAAAGTCCGTCTATAATGGCCATCGAGTAATTTTTATCACACGTCTGAACCCTGTAGAAAGCGATTAAGCTTATTATTTTGGAGCTTTATGATTGTGGATCTTTTCTATGAGTATTGGGACTCACAATCTAAACCAGCAGCGCACCTCCGCCACACACAAACACACATAAAAAATCTTTCCCCAGATATTTCCCAAACTTTGTCAATATAACATAAAGTACCTACATATTTTTAGAGTGAAAACTTACTGTCTCTACAAAAAAAAAGAGCTTTTCAGTGATGACTTCACTTCTCATGTGAGCTGAAAGTAATGCAGAGGGAGGGCCGTTAAACTCAAGAGGGTGAAAGGTGAGGAAACAGGTGTGCTACAAAAACTATACCTCTTCACTCTTTTCTCACTTACACACACACACACACACACACACACATGCGCAAACAGCAGCCCGTGTGGACAGTCGGCATGCGAGTGGTAAATGCACAGACACGCACAGAACATATGCATGTATGTACACACACCCACCGCTGCACAGGCACACACAAATCACAGAGTAAATTCCTGCAGGCTGACATCACGCCGCTGTCAGCATGATGGAGGAGAAGAGAAACCGAGATCAAAGGAGAACAGAAAGGGAAGAGAGGGGAGGGAACGGTGGAGGAGCAGCAGTGTGTTCTGTGGAGGATCTGCAGCTCGGTGTGCACCACCAAATCATCACCTACTGGAGGTTTCAGTCTGGACTCTCAAGGATGAATTAACAAACAGCTCTGCGGTGGCTTGAGCAGATTCTGCAACATTTCTCAACCTTTTCAAAAAGCCCAGTGGATAAACTCAGACGTGCACAGTGTTGCTAAACACAGCTTTTTTTTCTTGGTGTCTGAACAACTTGTAGAGACAGAACAGTTTTTACACCTTTAAACCAGCTTTATAGGAAAATTACTTTAAGTATTGCATCTGTGTTGTTTCTTTTATATGTTTAACTACCAGCTGACCAGAGAATGCTTGTTCTTCTCATCTAACACTCAGAAAGAAAGCAAATCCTCTTAAAATATCAAACTACACTGCAAAAACCCAAATATCTCACCAAGAATATTTGTCTTATTTATAGTCAAAATGTCATTTCTAGTTAAAACAAATCTCATTATACTTAAAATAAGACTCATCTCATTAAAAAGTTGCTTGTTTTTAGACACTTTTTTACTTCTTTCAAGCATATTTTCACTTGAAAGTAGAAACATCTGATTGTGGAGCAAGTTTTTCTTTCTATTACAAGCACAAAAAACGTGCTTTCACTTCAATTAGTTTGAAACAATTGAAAATTATCTAAAAACAAGTACATTTTTAGGTGATGAGTCTCATTTTAAGCGGAAAGAGATTAGTTTTGACTAGAAATGAGATATTTTGACAAGAAAGAAGACATTCTTGGAAAGATTTTGAGTTTTTGCAGTGTATAAAGCTGGCACTTCATGAAGTGAGTTAGCATGAAATCTCTTGAGGTAAACAACCAATTTTTTTTTTTTAGCAAAAATACCAGAAATGTTATGCCATCATCATATCATTTTGTGAATTATTCTGCAGCTCCGTAACCCACACAGTCAGTGGCCCATGAAAAATTGATCATGTGTCGGGGGGTAGCAGATTTCCTTAGAGAGGAGGGTATGACAAATCAGGTTTAAAATGCTTATTTCCATCTCAGCGTGTATCACCTCCAAGCAACAGTGTAGAGTCATGCATCATTATCGGAGGTGACTGTGAACAGTGGTAGCTGCTGAGGCTGTGGTCAAGTAAAATCACATCAGATGGGTCTTGTTTTTCTCATGTGGTCAGGTGTGATGGATGTGAGGTCACAGCCAGGTACAGGGCTGTGTAATCAAATATCTGTTTTCACTGTTGGACTCTTTGTTGGGGCAGTAAGCAGTTTATATCTAAGCTGATTTAGCAGGCATTCTTAGCTAATGTGCCGTCTGCTCTCTGTTATTTATTTGTACTGTCCTTTGCAGCAAATGTGCCACACATGCTTTCATATTGCATTAGCTATTCACGAAATCCATTATTCATCCTTCGTTGTTTACACATTCCTGCTGAATAATGTCACGAGATCTACATTTCATCCACGCACATCCACAATTATGCGTGTTAAGCGTAAAGGTCGTGCACCGAGAAGAGGAGAAAAAACAAAACAAACAGAACGTCAGAAGTGAAAGCGACATGAGATTGAATGTCAGTGATGATTAAACTACAAACTTACAGAACCAGAGGAGGTCAGAAAGTCCTGAGATCTAAAATCACCACTTTTCCTTTCGGCTCAGTGGGAGGTTCGGGTTTATCTGGCAGAGCAGAGTGAAAACATCTTGAAATAAGCTTGATAAGAATATATAAGAGTTTGTGTGCTGGGTTTTCTAGGAATGGTTACAGTTCCATACTGCTGAGTTTGCTATGCTGTAGCTTTCAAACCCCATTAATGAAACAATAGCTGAATGTTTCAATCATATGCAGGCAGTGTTTTCAGTAATAGCATTAAGTGGCAGTAAACACAAGGACACTTTTGAAAAGGAATGTTTTTTTCCACAGTAAAATACTATAAACATAGTTGTAGTGTTTCTGCTTGTATTGTTGCTCTTTAAGTGTTATTATCCAGTGTTAAATGCATCAGGAGAGCTAACAGCACCAAAAAAAAAAAAAAAAAATACTGTCAGAGAGCAGCATGCTGTGCCGAAGGGGTTTCCGCCATTGAGCCAAAAAAAACGAGCTAAGTGTTTACTAACAGTGCGGGTGTTGCCGCAGCAACAGGTAGCGATCAGCATTCGGGCCTCAAGGTCGAACGAGGTGCCATAAAACTGTCGGAGATGTTTCCTGCAAGCGTTAGCGCTGCTGGACTGTAAAGCAACAAGAGAAGTGGTTTGGGAATTCCTCAGCACTGAAGTCGTCCTCCGCTCGAGTCTTTTCCTTAAAAAAAAAAAAAAAAACGGCCGAGGAGAGGAGGAAGTCCTGGGAGACCAGCAGGCAGACAAACAGAGATGTTTCAGCTCAGTACAGTATAGGCAGCACTGTTATTTAAAGCTGTAGGATGTTTGACAGTGAGTGGCTGCTGCAGGGCCTATATCTGTTAAAATGCCTGTCTGGTGAAAAAAGAACACTGCCGCACATTTTTCACATCAAGGCCTCCTCTATGTGAGATGATGCAATCCCAGGAAATCTTCGGACCGGCCAGAAACTGTTACAGTGTCAGCGTTGCACATTTCCCCTACAAGCCTGTCTTCACAGATAGGGATCGTATTCAGTAACACTGTAGTTCCACTTCCAAATCTGATTAGATGGAATAAGCTCATCACTCAGGGAGGGACGATCTTCCAGTGGTAATAAATCTCACTAGTGTCGCCTGGAGGAAGACAAAAAAAAAAAAAACTCTGGATTCACAGGTGCACTGAAATACTGTACTGTGCCTTTCAGGGGGATATCTGTTCATTAATGCTCACTCGCCATCATTTGTTGCAGGATAATAAAAGTTAACTGCTACAGGAACAGCATGACCACTGGAGGAGCTTGTGTTCATCACCAGGGGGCGCCACACTGCCATAAAAACTGAAATCTTCAAAAGTCATCGGGGGGTTTCTATTTGTAAATCTCAGTAAAGCAACAGAGATTTATACATGTGTAGTGGCATCAATATAGGAAAGATAAATATTTACTCTATCCAATCTGACGCACTTTATTTCCTTGTTATTTTGAGCCATATAAATTAGACTGCTGTATTTGTACTTGACAGAGATTAACATCTTTACAGATTTGTTTGGGGCAGTGAAACAAACTTCCTGTCAGATGAGCCTCAGGATAAGATTTAAAAAACAAAACAAACTAATGAATCCCCTTATGATCCCTGAACTGATGCAGGTAACTGGATGTAAAGTCTTTAAGTGCAGTGGAGGTGATGTGTCCTCTGGGGCAAAGGGAGACAGAGCAGAGCGCGGACTGGGACTTTACATTTGAAGCAGTTTTCAGTCTGGGAGAAGGGCCAAGTCTGATGTTCAACCATGAAATGTGGCCAAGCATACATGCACTTAGTCTTACTTTCTGCACTAGATGTGTAAATACACACACACACATGCACACACACACACACTGGTTGTTTGTCTGCAGTGTTGCCATGAGAATGTCTTTCTCGTGATCTCATGGCTGGCTCCAAATTTTGCATTTTACAGTGTGTGTGTGTGTGTGTGTGTATGGGCATGTGTAATATCTTTAACTGAGTAGGTCCTCGCTGTGTATTAGATTTTTCTTCTTTCTTTTTTTTTTTTGGGTCCTACCTCGTTGCCAAGGTCTTCACATTTAAAGCTGGTCAAAGTGATGAAAACAAAAACAGACAGAAGTACAGAGAAGTTCAGCGACCTCTCAACCAGAACTGAGACCAGATGAGTTTTTAATGGCAGCAGTCACGCTGTTTTGATTCAAGCTACGGCGCAACAGAACATGACGCACATGAAGTCAACCTCTCTCTCTCCCTCTCTCTCTGACACTGTTGCTCTTTAGAGCCACAGAACCTGACTCTATGTTTAGCTCGGCCTCGATGCATGTTCTAAACACGCCCAATATATTTAATATCCTGTATTGGCTTTCATGCCTTGGCAGGTGCTCCATGCTCAGTGTCATCAGACTGTAACCTTGTCTGTTTTGGAGCAGGTGATTATGAGAATGAGAAGCCTGAGGACTGATGGGGTTTGAGTTGGCCGGTAGCTGCTGGGTGGTAATAATATCACCCCGCTCGCTGCATGTCGCACTGTGCAAATCAAAAGCGAGGGGGTCATCCAGTTCAGTGGCGGGGCTGGCTGCCGGTACAGACGGTGGCATGACTTGGCACGGCTCGGTACTATACTTTAGAGCTGCACTAATCAATACAGTGTTGTGTGGGATGTGGAAAGTCATCGGAGCGTTATCACCTGACTCAGAGGTTTACCACCTTTTAGCACCTTTCGGCTTATTGTTTGAGGCCTTTTGGGCTGGAAACAACCAATCACTTCAACAGATCAGACCCGTCACAACCATGTTTTCTAAACGGTGCGTGTTTGACATTGGAGAACAGACAGCTGTGTTTGCTGAAACACCGGCAGGTTGGTAAAAGTTTAATCAGATCTCACCGTGCCACATCACGCTTCATTGGTTATTGGTTAAAGGTCCATCCAACTGTGTGCAGAGGACACAGTGTCCTCAGCTCTTTTCAGATGCAAATGAACTGACACTTCAGACCCATTTGCAAATCAAAATATCTTGTAATGTAGCTACATGGTCAGATAAACAAACTGCCTGCAAAACAGCATTGTAGATTTCATCTTTAATATTGCATCTGCTTCTTCTGATGCTTTCACCACTAAGGCAACATCCAGTCTGTAATCAGATTACACGCTTAAGGCTGTGTATTGAGTGTAAGAATTCTTTTTTTTTGCCTAAACCTGTGATTTGGCAGATGGAGACAAGAGGAGCAGAAAATAAAGTGTGTGCCTCCTACATTGGTAGGCTCTGTAATCAGATAAAGTGAAGCAACACATGAAAGAAATTATTCACATCAGCAGTGTGTCGGAGCTGCCAGCTGCGAGATTTGTTCCCCTGCGAAGCTGAATTGTTTGAGCATGCCAGTGGTTTGGTGCTCAGTGACAGAAAGTGCTTTAATTTACATTTGGACCACTTGCCGCATTTCAATTTCAACAGATCTTATCGCCTCAATTAACAGCCATCTTTCTGAGTTTTCCCCGGGTTAGGCAACATTTTAAAAGCATCCAGATCTCTTTCCTGATGTAAAAATCGGATCCTCTGTTCCTCCACCCCATCCGCCGCCTCCTGTGTGCCCAGCATGACAGAGCAGCCCCAGACAGATCCGGTGGTTGGAAGGTGCGAATAGCTGAAATGATCTGTCACCACAAGGGCCACCAGGGACGAAGACGAATCACCTACAAGCCCCAACATCCAGACACTGTGATCCCCCGCTTCATCCCAGACACGTCCATGTAGACACAGAAAAATGCACTCTCCATCAGCAAAACCCTCAGGGTCAAGGTCAGCTGGCTTAGGAGGCTAATGCTGCTGGATTTACTAAGTCACCAAATGACGAGTAATTACTACAATCGGTGCAATTTGATATTGTAATGTTGCTGTATAATATTTAATTTAGTTATTTAGGTTTTGAATTTCAAAGCACATATTTTGTCTGTTTTGAAAATGTTGATTATATTTGCTCATCACCATAAATCAATTAAGTGGAAATCAAACCTGCTAACAAATAGCTTAAAGACGACAATTACCAGATTTAAAACATTTTGATTGATGGCTTATTATTCTAAAACACAGACACTCTGTCCCTTTTTATTTCAGTTTCAGATTGTTGCAGTTTGTTGCATCTGTTATATGTGCCTTCATTTTGGTTTGTGATAAAAACCTTGTTGGATCCTTAGCTGTGTTCAGCCAGCAGAGGGCAGCACCTTTTTAAATTTTGGAGCAGCCCTTCAGACTAGTATACTGTACCACTACTACTTGTATGATGTTGGGCATGTTTCTGCCTTGGTGAAGTTTACTGCACTGCAGGTTGTGTCGTCAGATTGCCTGAAGGAACTGGTTGTTGTGTCGTTCAATCATGTTCTGGTCAGTATTGAAAGTGAGGAATGGATTTTGAATCAGTTCCACCAGGAAAAAGTCACTTTATATGAATAATAATTGTAAATTTCATTAGGGTTACCTTTGTGGTTTTAAGTATTATGGAGAGATTTTGTATGTTAGACTAACTAGACGTCAGATGAGAGAGTCAAAAGTTCATCATCTGGTCAACAGGCTGTGGCTTTGTCTGTAGTAATTGATCCTGGACGTCATGTGTTCATGTGTCTCTCAGCCTGGTTAGAGACAAGTGTATCTGCGTGTCTGCTCAGCTTTAATCTCCGACCTGGCTCTACATGCAAAGTCATTCAGAAAGGCAGTGAGTAGCACATCTCTGTCATTCACTTCTTATTTTTTGGTAAAATCCAAACTAAATGATCTGTAAGGTCAAAGAGCATCTGGTTAAAAGGACAGGCGGACAGATGGAGGAGGGAAAAGTGGAGCTAAAAAGACATAAATAGGAGGAAAAGAAGCAGCAGGTACTCATTCATTCAGCAGTTTGTTGGCTGACGGTCTGTGCATCCATCTGTGTAGTGACAGAGGATTGACAGTAGAGGATTACTGGGTCATAGCATCCGTCAGCTGGTCCACATGCTGTCACTTTGCCCTCAGCACACAAACACACACACACACACACACACACTATGCCTCTTACTCAAAGATTAGCTTTGTCAAACAGATTGCCTTTCAAGTGTAAGTCAATTCATCACTGACTTACATTTAGATTTGTATTGTTTTAACAGAATATTTAGTTTTTGGGGCGATATAAACGATATAAACTGATTGATTTAACAACTTGCTGCAACAATATGCTGCATTTTCAATAAAAATAGCTCTATATTCATGATATTTTGTGCCTTAATTTGATTTTAGATGGTCACTCTCAGAGGCATGAATGCAAAACAACTCACAAATGAAGAAGAAATATTTTTAATACTGTATCCCTCATTATCTCCCCAGCTAATGATGTGCATGCCCTGCTCTTTCTCCTGTAATCCAAACTGTCCAGCAGCCGACAAACCGCTCGCTAAAATTAGAGGTCATCCAATCCCCCTCACTGTGGAAGAGAGGAGAAGGCAGAAAAGTGCTGCTGAGGAAGTGCACCACCACCGCTGTCCGCTGCGTTTACCCCTCAGCCCGGGCCAGGGTTTCATTTATCAGGCGTTCAAGGTACTTTCCACCATCAGCCTAAATCACAGAGCAGTGAGGGCTTGTAATTGAGATGCTGTGTATTTGTCTAGTGCTCCCAAATGAAGTAGTTAAATTAAGTTAAAGGAGGGATTTTCTAGGCTGTCACATTAACGGCTGCTCTGTGAGCGCGGTACTCAGAGGAGGCCTGAGTCAGCAACAGTGACGGAGTCTGTTCACCTGCAGACACCAACACTGGAACTGTTCCAGACTTGTGTTGCTTCTCTCCATCCTCTTGGCTTGGTGCCGCAGCAGCCTCTTCAATTAAGTGTCCAGTGAGTCACACCTAGGGCTATTTACAAGTCAGATGTCTCAGCTCTAATTAGAGCATTGATTTTATGACAGAGTGCTACTCGGCCCCATTGTCTCCAGGACAACATGAATCAGCGAATCAACTAAGTGGAGTTGGTCTGATTTCCAAACAAACAGCAGATAGATGGGGCATCTCATCTTGTTATATAGCAGCATATGAATTCCCATAGAGGAGATTTCAATATTACCTGCTCACTTATAATTATAGCTCCAGTTTCCTGCTTTTGATAGAATGATAGGTCGAGTCCTCTCAAACTCATCAATGTCATTTCACAGGTGATTTTAGTTGGGCTATTAGCTGCTATTCAGGAAGAGACATTTAAAGTGATTGAAACTGAAATTAATTATTCATTCATTACTTTCACTTGGCTCAAATGCATCGACTTTTGTAAGGGCACATTCTTCATTACATTCTGGTTTATGACTGCGGCCCAGTAATATAAAGACTTCCTGTATGTTTCAGTGAGCCACTGTACAACATTGATTATAGTCGCTATAAGAGCTGCACATCTTTAAATGATAAATGAAGCTGATCACTTCTGATCAAACACTTTGATCAGATGAATGAAAAGGACGATTAACTATTAACAAAGCTCTGGCCTGGTGCATCGCTCCAAGTCCCAAGAGACAGAGTTTGTCCCAAAGTAACCCCAGCGTGTGAAAGTAGAGGGTAACAATGCAGTTCTCTGGCTCTTTCTCCAGCTTTCTAAATATTCAGCTGCTTGTCCTGCTTCCATGCAGCGAACTAGCTTCTCTCACTGAGCTGAGTCATGTTTTCTTTCTTCAGAACATCAGTGTGCTCCAGTTGTACAGGCAGCGCTGCGACTCTGTTCTCTGGCTGACTGTCGGTGCATTGTTTGCACCGAGCTACAGCATGAGTCACTGCTGCAGAGCGTGCGTCAACGTCTGTCAAGTTGGCTCCTTCAGAATTAATACAATTTTGACAATAGTGTTTTCACAGAAGGAAAGAGTTGACTTTGTCTTTGTGCAGAGATTACATAACGTGTAAGGTCTCAGCAACCGTCTGATTTAAAAGGAAAACAGCCAAAGTGAGGTTGGTTTGAAATGAAGTGGTGCTCTGCGCTCCTTGTGAGTCATCTTGGCGGATGGGTGTAATGTACCCCGACACTATGGGATGTCAAGCTGAGGGCCTCAGCCCGTCCTGCCAAACACACTGTACAGATCACGGCCATTTAGGACAAATCTGAGAGTTGTCGTCCAGGTTAAAGTGAGTAAAATGAACCGTCAGTGACATTTCTCAGCACTCTGCCACTCCTGTCCTGTCCTCCGCTCTGTTCCTGCTCACTCTCAACATGCCTCACTTCTTCTAAAGAAGAGGGAGCAGGGAAAATGTTAGTGGGTCATCAGAAAATAGCCCGATAATTGACACTGTCATTTAGCAAACGCAAGAGTACCAGAGCCATGTTAAGCCCTCTGAACTCATCTGGGTCCATTTCTATAGCAACAGCAAACAGGGAGGAGAAACAATGGAGGCTTTAGCTCAAAGAGAAGTGTTTGCAGCGGGATTCCTCGGTGTGTGTGTGCGTGTGTTTTTTTTCTTGCGGTGCATTTTTAGCACAGGGCTGCCACCTGTGTCGCTTTATCCAATCATGTTACATATGCAGAGAATTTCACAGCCAAAGCCAGGCCCCCGGTGGGAATACAATGCAGAAATAGTGGTGGGATGTGAGCCGGTTCACATCGAGGTTGGCACCATATGGAGCTACAGTATGTACAGATTTTGTTTATGTAACGTATGGCTACAAAGCTAGCTAAGCTAAGTTGTTACCCTTGAAGAACAGGCTTCTCTTGCATGGGTTCGAATTTCGCCATTAATATCTAGCGTAAGAAGGTAATACTACCATGCAACCTGTTGATACTCATACTGAAACATTCCCATGTTAGATGACTTTACTCCTCATCCCAGATTTTAGCAGGAGCTCCACAGAATGACATGATAATCTCTCTGGGAGGAGGTCATCATCCACATGACAGTTTTTGCTCCATCATGGAAAGCCCTGGCCTCTGTCAGACCGCTCACAGTGGAAACTGAGTTCAGCACGACCACGTTGTATATTTAACATAGGACATAGGCACTAAAATAAAGTAAAGGTGATGACGCACGCGGACAATTTGGAGCAATGTCGATGACCAACTGTAATAGCATCAGGAAGTGAAAAGACAGCCAGGGCTAAAAGTCTCTTCTGGTTATAAATGTTCCTGATAACCAGTTGTTTCTTTAGAATTCGAGTTTCAACCGCCCACTAATGAGTCATACTGTTGTTTTTATCAGTGCAGTATGGACTGTTTATCCTCTGAGTGAGGGTCCGGGTCTGTGACTGACACATGAAGTCACACACACAGTCCATTTCTTATTCTGCGTATTGTTGAATCAATTTCTTACTTTTTTCCATGAAACTCATTGATCCTCAAAATATTTCTGTTCACACTCAAACTGACTGATATTCAGATCATATTTGTTTGACCATTACTTTACCCTGTCATTACAGCCCGGGGCATCACTGCCATGCCGCAGGTCTGCACCACCGTCTTTCTAGTTTGTGATGCAGAGTGGTCTCTTGAGACTCACAAACCCCTTTATTTGTTCTGCGCTGATACTCCCTCCCGCTGGCTCTGCCTTTTTTGTTTCTCCTGTCGCAGTGTGTATGTGGAGTAAACCCAGAGCCTCATTTCAAAAATTGATGCGAGAAGAAGAATAGATTCTCCAGATTTACAAAAGCGTCTCTGAGATTGGACACAAATTTAATCTAAGTTGTCCGAGAGGGCGATTAATTACATCTAACTGAATATGAAAAATGATAAAAGTGAACTTCAAAGTCACTGCAGTTTTGCAGTTTTGCACCTTTTGCGTTTTCACACATAAAACGGGACCTCCAGCTGTCATCGCCCTGCTGATGGTTTTAATGCAGCGCAGGCAGCCATCCATCACTAACGCCTCATGGTGTACTGATGCAGCACAAGCATTACTCACTTTTACACTTCCACAGAGATGAGCAGTGACTCTGTCTGCTGCAGCAAATCACACAGTAACCGCTCGGTCCAGCCCAGGCTTGAAGATGTGGATGTGAATTATTCATGCGCCTAAAGTCAAGTTGTTTCCCCAGATACACCTAGAGAACAGGCTCTGTTATGCAACATAACTCTTTCACATGATATGTTGATCCGTAACATGAGTTTTGACAACTATCCTTCAAAATAAAAGCACTATAAGCAGATCGTCCTAAAATAGGCTTTTCCCTTTTTATATCTGCTGTCCCTGTTTGTGCGTCCTCACTGGCTCAAATGGGAGCAGCTTCTGCGAAAGCAGGGTCCAGCTGATCTTTCAGTGCCCACCCCCGGCCCCGACGTACAAACTGATCTCAGCTGATTTATTTTGACTTCGCTCGACAGCAGAAGGCTGTGAGAGATACAGAGAGACTCGTGTTGGACAACACTGGTGTATCTCTCTTGGTATATATAGTGCTTCTTTTCCCAGAGCCCGAGCGGCTGGTATTCTGTGAGGGAAACAGGATCCCCCCCCACCCCACACACCATTTAAACTCAGTCACTAAGTCACTGTTCCTGCAGCCAAACACCATGTGGCCCCCCCCCCATCCTCGCTCGTCTTGTACTGGTCAACCCCTCAATGCTGCAAAACTAATTCTGCACTAAACTCGGTTGAGCGAGCAAAGGTTCTGTTCTGCTTGAAACAGTTTGTTCGGCCGTGACTGCAGGCCAGAGTGTCACTGAAACGTCTCTCCTCAGAGGCTTTCACACAGTCCATGAAGCACAGGGACCTTCTAGGTGTTTGACCGCAGAGTAAAGTGTGAACTGCAATTCACCTCTTGGTTTCAAGTCGTCAGCTGATTGACAGTCGTAATTGATAGTGTTTTTACAGTTACAGTGGATGGTAAATGTATTTGTCACAAAACTATGGAAGCTAGCTGGTCTGTAGATGTATATCATGTACAGTGTTTTGAATTCAGTCTGTTTGCATCAGGAAAATCACAGTCCCTACCACATCTCCTTCACTTCTACATATTAATTATTCCAACCATAAATACAATTTGCTCTGAATAATTTGATGATAGCTGCATGGAAATGAGATCATCCATTTTAAATGTACAAAATATTTAGAGTATTACTCAGCTCACATCAACAGCTGTTTCATCCACTCAGGAATTCTGATGACCGTGAACCGAGGTGCAGTACTTTATTGATTGCATGACTTTCTTTCTCGTGACGTCAGTGTTTGCGTGCTCATGCACAAGGACACTTCATCAGGCCTGTGGTAGTTGTCTTATGTGGTGTAAAGATACAGTTGGAGTATGGGAGCAAAAATGTGGGAAAGCTTATTTTTATCCAACCTGGAAGCATCGAAATTCAGCCCGTTGTTCCAGTGAATTACTTTCTTGAAATCTAGTTAAAACCCTGGAGGATGAAAAAAGATTTCTGGTCAAACTGCAACTCGTCTTTGATCTGTTTTTAAGGGCTAATCAAGAGGAAATTTGCTTCAACAGCACCACGCTCTCCCCGTTGATGGGGAATTTAACTCCCTTCAATTAAGCCTCGGAGCCGGGGCCGTCTAATCCCACCTACAGCTGGTGAAGCTCAAGGTGCGCCCTTCACGCACGTCTTGTTTAATGATCTCTGCCCTAGTGCCCTCAAACTGTCAATCAGGCTGACAGAAGGAGTTTGCAGAGTTGCTCTGCTGTAGAAAATGTTATCAACACATCAACATTCACTTATAGAGGCTATTGATCAGTAATCAGCTGTTTATTGGTGGTTTCATTGCATGTTATGGGATCATTCTGCAAAATCTCACAAAGAAATATGAAAAGAAATGGTTGAATATTGTTAAAGAGGAACTATGCAAGATTTTTTACTTTAATTAAACAGCTTCAGAGTAATTGTGATGCTTAAATAAATTACTTGTAACTTTCTCTGCCTTCCATGGAGCATCTCTTGGTCGTGAACCAACCTCGCAAGATCTTGGCTGCAACACAATCGCGCCCTGTAACCCGTAATCTCTTGTTTATGACAGATAAAACTACACAATTATACACATTGTGACATCGTATATGATCCACCGCTCCATGGATAGCTTTCCTGCCGTTTTAGTTGAAAACAAATGCACATGGCCAGGAGGAGGGTTAGCAAAACAGTGGAAAAGCGACCGGACTTGCATAGTTCCCCTTTAATGTTAATGTGGCTGCACTTTAACCATAATACTACGAGCATTTCCATCGTGTCTAACATCCAATTAAATTAGCAGCTCATCCAGTGAATCAGTCTCACTCCACGTCAACTTTCATGACCCCACAAACACCATTCACCCTCAACTTGCTGATCAGTCCGTCAGGTCGTCACCTCCTTGTTGTGTTACAGCAGATTACCAGCGCCAGAAGGCCACGGCTCTCCATCCCGCTCTCGTATGTACTTAAACGGATTAACCTGTTACTTCTAGTCTCGTGCCAAATCCCGAGCTGCATCTGGAGCGTGCCGGGGCGTCCTTCTGTCAGGACAAATATTTACTCACAGGAGGGAGGTTTGTGGTTTGTTTCAACACCTGTTGATTTGTTTTTAGTCTATTAAATGTAATGAAAAAAGGGCAGAAAAACAGCACAAAACCAAAATATCTTCTTTAAAATCCAAAGAATAGCAGCACGACTCGATCAGTTGTTTATGTGGTCATTAAATGCAACTTAATCTTTGTTTATTCATAACCTGCAAGTAACAGCGAAGCATAATGCATGATGATGGTATCTGAGAGCCATGTTAATCCCTCCTTTTACTCCGCTGACCACCTCATACCAACACGTCATCGAACTTTAGATGCCAGCACAGGACATCCCATCTGAGCCTGTGATAATAGCTGTGGCATTTTTTTTTTTTTTTTTTAAACCAAAGCGGAAAATAGTAAGAAGGATAATAATGTGCGTGTGAGAGTTCAACTCAGCCCAAGTGAAAATGCTTTATTGGCCTGACATTTGACTGTTGTCTCTCTCTGCCACTCCTCTCAGTATGTTTCCAAACTGAGACATGAGTGCAGGCCTGGTAACCTGACCCACTCCCGTCCCTCACCCGTCCCCCCCCCTGCACTTAGATATACTGTATGACACTGTTGCAGGTTCTCATGGACACGCTGGCCTTTGGAAATTCCCTGGCTGCGACCAGTGCGACCCGTTGGGTAGCGCCAGTGTGCACTCGAGATGGATCGCATGAATTATCACCGCAGCTTTGATGTGGTGGGCAGACTGACAACAGGGTGTTTTTCTCTCTCTTAAACAAAATGAATTGTAAAGAATAATTTTCTAAAGACAGTTAGCTGCTAAATCATTTAGATAATTCAACGTGTGGCCTAATAAATTCAATCCAATTAGAGTAAATTAAGATCAGCAGACATCCCCTTACCCCTCCAGAGCCCCCGGTGGTCTCCCTCCTCTGCCCTCTAATCCCTATATCTGTCTAATTAGCTACAATCTTGCAGAAAAGCTGCCACAACACAGATTAGGTCCCACTCTCTACATGTTCACTCAACTTAGACACTTTGTGCATCCGTGTTTCCAGCTTCTCCAGCTCTATCTCTGCAGTATCATGAAAACTTTTTAATGAAATGCGTTATTAATTAATTGCATGTGCGGTATTTAAAACATGTGTGACACCGGGCTGAACAGCAGCAAATACATCCCATATGTCACTTTGCATTAGCTTAAGATGTCAGTATGACTTGATTCCACCAGGAAGGTGAGACCCCCCCTCATATGCACACAGTCACACTGACATGCACCCTTTTTGCATTTGCATATTTATCTAAATGAAAGCAATGAACATCGGCTCTGTCAGGTTTTGAGCGCACACACACACACACACACACACACACACACTCCACTCCGATCAGAGCTCCGGTCTTACCTCTACGAGCGAAGCTTTAGCCCACTGTGCTGTTGTGCCTCTGCAGTGCCACTGGCTGTGCCTTCAGCCTGCCGGCTCAGATGAAGCCTTATCCTCAGTGTGATTTTGCACTCTGCTCTCCTTCCTCTTTCGTCGGTTACTGTCCCTTTTTGTCTTTGTCTCCTCCGCCGCCGCGTCCTCAGCCGGCCGCTACAATCCAGGTGGTCTGATAGGTGGGAGAGGAGAACAAGAGGCAGAGGAGCGTCTCCTGACAGACTGAGGGAGCTGCTGCTGCTGTGTGTGTGTGTGTGATGATGATGATGATGATGATGTCTGTGGCTGGGGATTGCGAAGAGACGACGTGCGTGTTGTGTGTGTGTGTGTGTGTGTGAGAGAGAGAGAGAGAGAGAGAGCAGAGGGGGAGACACGGGACCTGCCATGCAGATATCAGCCCTGTTGCAGTTAAATTTAAACCACCCTCCCTTCTGACACCTTGAGCCACGGCTGCCCTCCCTCTCCAGCACACACACACACACACACACACACACACACACACACACGCTCTGACGGTACCATATGGCCCCTGACAGAAGACTGAGCCCCTGGGAGTCTGTGACTGTCCCTGAGAAGAGAAAGAGTAAGAGAGGGTGTCACGTAACACGCTATATCTGAAAAACAAATGTGTGTTTTCCCACAAGAAGCGTCATGATCATGCTCTTTGACACTTTGATCATTCATCATGTGCAGCGTTACTCTCCAAACCCTGTAGACGGACAGCGATGTGTGAAATCGGTGGCGTTCCCCTTTAACAAAGCCCCCTCAGGTGATTTTTTTTTTTTTTTTTTCACCTTGGAGTGGGGTGAGGTTGCACCAAAAATAAATACCTGACACTTTAAGTGCCAGCCCCTCTGCTGGTGTAAAAAAAAAAAAGAAAAGAAAAGTGGGTTACTTTGTGATGCAGTCTGAGGCAGGAGGGTCACAGACAGTTGAGTCACAGCGGTCCCTGTGCAGACGTCAGAGCTGTAATAGAATCACGGCCATTGTTCGGCTTCAGTCGGCACACAGAGCTGAATTAAACGGCTTTTAAATGAATTAGTTTTCCATTAAGCGGTCGCTTCTTTCTGAAGGAGAAAACTGGGAAAAGGTAACCGAGTAAGGATTGACCTGTGGATATGTGTCAATGTGTGTGTCACAGATTGCGTAAAGCCTGAGTCCTCCAGCTGTCAGTGGTTCCTCTCTGACATGCTGCCATAAATTTCCCAGCCAACTCTTCTGTTCTTTCACCTTTATTTACCCAGGTGTGTGTGTGTGTGTGTACATGACATGTGTATGTGTGTGTGGTCTAAGAGCCAATGCTGAGTGCTTTACAATTACTCTTTTACACGCTATAAACTCCCCTCATAGCACGTTTCAGCTGATGTGTTAGGGAAGAGAAAATTACATTTGTACTGTTTTTCTTTTTTTTTTTTTTGTCTTGTTCTGCCTGGGATTTCCCAGCACATTGAAACAGTGAAGCCACCGAATTCTTCAGCAATAAGCTCATTTTTGACTTTCCATTTCAACCTCACAACACAGCAGCTCTGGTCACGGCCATATGTACAGTGGACAAATGGTTGCATTAAAGGTTATAGATTCCCTAACATCTTCACATCTCTTCTCTCTTCCTCCAAAACTCCATTATATTCACTTTATTCTTAAATATGACAAAGAGAAGCATTAAATCATCTCATTTGCGGAGCTGGAGCCGGCTAATGTTTTGTAATTGATTATGAGAAAAGTTGCTAATGAATCTTTTGTCAGTGATCTAATCTGCTAATCGACTGGTGGCAGCAGTCGTCTGCGGGTCTCAGCCTTTTTTTTTTACCATTGATTCAAACAGTCCGTAATCCCTCTGGATTACCCATGTCCCAACATCAGTTTACATTTAAGGCTTGTAAGTGAAATGTGCAGGGATTGCAGAACAGTCGATGGGGATGGGGGACGTTTCCCAGCTCTTAGTGGAGTAGAAGGAGGGAGGCAGGGTGGGGGTGAGTCGGGGGTTGTGATTCAGTGAGGAGAAAATGATGTGAGATACTTCTAAAAAAAAAACACCAAGGTCTCAGCCGACAGTGGAATATGGGAAGTGACTCAGCTGTTCTGGCTGCAGCCTTTTGAAATTAGGCGCACACCTACACAAAAATGTAGCTTCACCGTTGAAAAAACATATTGGATGTGATCGCCATGAGCTCAAACAGATGTCTGACTCTGCACGTCTGAAACCGCAATTCAAAGACGACATTATATCAGCAAATTAAAGTCTGTAAAGAAACGGCAGCGAAGGCACGTGAGGGTTTGTCAGGCTGCTTTGTTGTCGCTCTGCAGTGATTATAGACGGCTCCATTGCAGCAACCAGTGATCACGAGCTCTCTGCAGTGCAAGTTAATTCTGGATTTAATGTACTGGTGCTGTTTTTTACACTTAAAGAGAAGATTGTGGTGAAGATTAAAGTCAAGACGCCCTCAGAGAGCTCCTTAGGTGAAGCACTGCTGACTTTTATGGAGCTGTTAAGATGAGAAAAATCATGTCCGAACCCTGAATAACAAGGATTTGGTAAAAAGCTACTGATTATATATTATTATGGCTCAGTGAATCAAGGCACTATGCTAATAGATGTATTCCACTGTGTTACTTAGGTTATGGTTTGACAACACGTGGTCCGACGCAGATTTAATTGAAATAATCTCCATGAATTTATATATTTATCATTGAAATTAATGCATATCAATGAGATCTGTTTTGATCCTTTGCACGCGTTTGGCTGCAGGCTCCTCCACTGGTGGGTTGAGCTTTACAGCCTGGGTATGCTAAATGTTATGCTGATATATTTCATTTGGCAGCTCTGTCAAGCATTTTAAAAGCCATGTGAAGTAATGTAAGTAATGTGTGTAATGAACCTGGGTGCATGTGTGGTGAAATTTCATATGTAACACAGTCAAAAATACATTCAGTGCTGCTCAACCTCAAAAAGCAGGCGAACAAACCTGAGACTTTATGTGCAGGACTGAAGCACCTGGAGGGAACCAAAGCAATTTATGCAAAAATCTCTCTCTCACATATCAGCAGCAGTAGGTGGATAGAAACCAGACGGAGACCTGAGATTAGACCCGACCACTGAGGGCAGATTATTGGAAATTTGAGCACGCACACATGCAGACAACTCACCTTATTGTCAAGCCTGTGCATTTTATAGTGCCAGTACCAGGGCCGGGCCCGAGGCATGTCGTAATCTTACACTGGTCACTAATCACAAACATCACAAAATTAACCTCAGTGACAGCTCTGAGAGTGGCACGACAGAAAGTGCAGGCCTAGAAGTTTCCAACTAGCCGTCTCTCATCACTCGCAGATGGTTGAGAGTGTGTGTGTGTGTGTGTTTATGATTCGGACATGTATATTACACGTGTGCCCGTGTGCATGTGTGCTGAGTATCCTGTTACTTAACTCTCTTTCTCTTCATCCATCATCATGTGGACTCAGCGACTTTGTTTACTGAGGTTTTTATATGATTTTAATGAAAGATGAAAAATAATAAAATACATAGAGTCATAGTTAGGAAGCTGTGTACTGTATCTCTTCTTCCACACCAAACTGCAGTGGATTACGTCATTTCTTTTGTTTTTGGGGGGTTAAAAAAACCCTCTCCTCACAGTAATCGCTCCAGCCTCTTTTCCATTAGTCTGTGGGTAAGTCCAAGCACCTGTGCCTGTCCTGGCTTTCCTTTATCTTGCATCCACAGCCACCAGGGAGCTCTTTTATCAGTCCCTTTACGACCCGCCTGCTTGGCCTGTTCAATATGGTACATGTCGGAGCAGCTGTAAATGGCCTTTCAGGACACTTCTCTCTGCGCTGGAGAGCTTTTTCAGGTCACAGCGGCCAGTGCGGATTTGTTTTATGTCACTGCTTGTGATGGTCTGAAGGATGTGTGAGGGGATTTGGATCCAAACGGCAGTTTTGTAGAGCCAGGCTCCTGGAAATGATGTTTACGTGTTGGGAATTTATTTTATTTTCCCCAAAGAGGTTGTGATGGAACAAATAATCGCTGCCTGGATTCATTTAATTTAATTAATGAATGCTACAGTCAATCCCACAAGAACATGAGTGATATTTCAGGTCGCTTTTTACTTCTTTTATCGGGATGTTGCTGTGAAGTTGTCAGTGTTTAATATTTCCTCCCACTGAAATAACAGATACACAGCAAACAGAGATCCATACACCGCAGAGGAATGGTCGGTATGAGGAAGATATGAAAAGTAATTCTGAATTTGATTTTTATTGAGGGATGATTTGTGAGCTTCAACGTAAAACCACGCAGATATTTTCCACTCGGCTTCGCCAAGACGGTGTCATAAAGCACCGATTTATCTTCCACACTCTCTGACCCTCTTCCTCCTTCCTCTCTGCCTCGGCATTATGGGAGCGGGCAGTTTAAAAACAGAGGTATTTACGACTCAGCACTCTCCTCCTGGAGTTCCTGGAGCTCCACAAAACATGTGGGACTGGCAGTGTGACACCAACGGTTTAAAGATAGCCAGGATTTTGGTTGGCTATCTGGCTATTTTGTATCAGGATCCATCTGTCTGTCTGTACACCTGCCTGTCTATCTGCCTGACATGTGCAGTTCAAGCAGGACTGAATATTGTATGAGAGATCTGGGACTTGCTGTCACTATCAGTGCTCTATGTCTGACTGTGATAATGTGGTTTCTTTTGCAGCGGAGGCACAAGGGTTTAGATCTTTGACTTTCCTAAAAAACTTGAACTAAAACAATATGAAATGTGTATGTGGCGTATCATATGTTGTGACATCTAAGACTGCAAAATACCTACACTAATTATAGCTGTCACTACTGACAAATAATGGCGGCTTAGTCCAGTTTAAAATCTAATAACTGCCTCTACTCTAGTAGGTATAAAATAAATGCAAAATGCAAATACTCATCAACTATAAATTGTAAATTGTCCTCTTCTAGATTCTTGTAAACAGATAGAAAATACATAAAGACTGCTAGTATTAAAACAGACAGAAGCATAATCTATTTTAGATTAATAATAATAATTCAATAATTCAAGTTTCAGCTGTTTAAGTGCAAAGTTTTAAAAGTTTCATAGCCTTACATAAAACAAGCTGCGTGTTACCTCAGGTTAAAACACTTCTTTCATCCTGTGCATCAAAACTAAAAGAATCTGTCGCCATCTACTGGTCAAACGGAGCGACGACCTGACTCTGAGCTACAGGTGCAGGCGATGAAGCAGTGATTGAAGCAGCTGCTCCACCTGTTAAAACGACAGGCAGTGTGGAGGGAAAACATTTAAAACAAACAGCAGCAAAGCCCCACGGGAAATGACAGCACCTTCAGCTCTCTGCTCTCTGGAAGCTCTGACATGTCGACCGGAGATGAAATGGTGCCCATCAGCAGTCTGAGGAGGAACTACATCCCCTCTGGGCGACAGCTTCACAGGACGCCGCTGTCGGAGGTTAAGAAACACCTGGATTTCTCTAACGGAGAATCAGATGAGAGTCTGGAGAAGCTAAAAGTGGAAACCATGGAGGTACAGTACATGCAAACAATGTCTCTTATCTCACTGTCACTGTCCTCATCCATCTGGAGGGAATCAAACTTGTTGTCCTCTTACTCAGGGAGACGCAGGAACCAGACAAGTCCTGAGTGGGGCGTGTGATGACGGCACTCTTGACACAACAGCAGGTATTCAGATAATATAGTAAAATAAATAATAAAAACAGTTTTTATCCATCTACTGTTTTTGGTTTTGGCTCTGTGACAGTGGGGGTTTGTGAATCACCTGTTTTTTTTCTACATGAAATGTTTGTTTGTCCTTGTTTGTTCAGAAAATGTTTTTGGGCCTGATGTGTGCATCGACTCCATGCTGAAGGGGATGAAGGGATACGAGCCGACACAGAGTGATTTGGCGTTTATTAAAAAGATGAAAGAGGAGGAGCTGCTTAAAAAACAGCAGGTAATTCTGCTCGATTACAGTCATGTTTTTCCCCTTGTTTCTTGATACTATGATTGCATTTGCTAATGAAATGTGGATATTTTGACTGTTATTTTGACAGCAAGAACTGGACGAGGTGCAGAGGTTATTGGAGCAGGAAGAGTTTGCCTTGAAGCAGGCGTGTGCTTTCAGGGAGATGGCACGGGCTCAAATGAACAAGGTGAGCCTCGGAGGAAGTTCTTTTTATCTTGTGATATCCTCATGTTCAAAACGCCAGCTATTCAGTAAGAAATCTAGGATATTTTCAGCTGGAAAAACGTAAGGTACAGTACAGTACTACGGCACATCTGACCTCTTTAACCACCATAATAACTTTCTCAAAATGTTCAAGTCTTTGTCTGTTACAGGCATTTTTTACAAGCATTTTATATTGCCTCTATAATGGCATTATTTCCCCCTGGAAGGTCAACAAAGTTATAAATGTGGAGCTGAAGATGATGGATTCTTTGAGATCATTCCTCTGGCATTTATGGTCTCCTAGATAATGGTCAGTGGAAATTCACAAAAAGCCAGAGAGCTGATAACGTCCAACAGAGGTTAAGATGCAGATTGGATCCCACAGCCTCGCCTGCAGAACGACAGGCTCCTAAAAATGTAGCGCGCCGCATACCAGTGCAGGTTCCTTACGCATGCTGCATAGTTGTCAAGAAAACAAGAATCCATCCTACCGATCCTGATCTCTCTGTTGTTGTGTTTTTTTCTTGTGTCAGCTTCCCTCCTGTGAGGAGCTGGTGGAGTGGGCACACGTGGTCCTCAAAACATCACCGGAGTCGACGGACCTCACTGCCAAGTCTCTCCTTGCCATGGTGACGCAAGAAAAAGTCCAGAGCGCCATGGCTAAGAAGAGGATTGTAATCAGTCGGATGCAGAAGACGCTGGCAAACAGGTTAGGAATAGTTTCCATACATACAGTGTAGCTATGGGACATAGTTTTTCTGTGCAAATCAGTGTTCCTCAGCATTAAAGTAACATCTGTGACTAGGGAGAAGAAGGCAGCCAAGCAGAAACAGCAGCTTGAAAAAGAAATGGCTGCCGAACAGGTAATGAGCCTCTAATATTCTTCAGAATTCCTTTTTCTATCAATTGTTTTTGAGCTTTTAATTTCCTTTCAGATGCAGATACAGGCGTTAATGACCGAGCTATTTGACCTGAGATCTGAACCGGCACAGAAGCAGGTAAAAATGCCATTTAATCATTTGATCTGAGCTGTGTACACTGTTATTTTACAAACATCTTGAGTGGGGAAAAACAAGTTGCACTCAGTGTTTCTGAAGAAGCAAAATGTTTTGACAGGAAGCCTGTGAAGCTTCTGAGATACAGATCAAGACCAAAGAAGAGAAACAGCAAGGGAAGAAGAGAAAAGCGAAACCTGCAGAGAAGTCCCAAGATGCAACAAACCCGAAGGCGGCTCCAGCTTTGGGAGAAGAGCAGGAACAAAACCTCGGCCCGAGGAGATCCAAGAGGATAGCAAGCAGGAAATGACATCTTAAAGGTTGGACTGACACATCACTGAGAAAACCTTTGACACCTTCATGACACTGGCTGGTTGATCTTTTGCTTTGCATCTCAAATCAGGTTGAATTTTTATATCATAATTTTGTACATTTTCTTGTCTAATTGTAGTAATGTGAATAAATAAAGAAGACCAAACAGGTCTGTGTTCTCTGCTTTGCACCACAATGGGGAATGGAAAGTGACTATTAACAATGAGGTCACTGCAGTCACAGAGAATTAAGCTTAAGCCATGTTTAAAAAAAAAAAAAAAAAACTCTGTCCCAGTCTGTGAAGAGAGGTCAAAGGTCAGTCGGCTACAAAGCAGCAGCATGAGAACAAACCTCAGACCAGTGAAAACTTCTCAGCCCAGGAGCCTGGAGCCCAAAACCCTCATGACAAACTAAATTACAAGTGATGAGTTTAATTGTGGTTCAAAGGGATTCAGTTCCACTTCTAAAAATTGTATTTTTAGGAGCTCACATGTGTCCGTAGATGAACAGTCCAAATCTAATCATAGATCAGCATGTGGTAATGTAGAGAATACTTGTGATTGTGTGAGTTTATGAGACGTTTCCGAAGCTAAAAACCCAACATCCCAGCGAGCCAGGGGACGTTTATCACACCTCATCTCTCTCGTTCACTGTCACAGTTGGAAATGAGTCACGAGTGCAGTAATTTCCCTCTAGTAATTCTTGGACGGCCGAGCAGCAGTTTGGGTGTAACGTTGTTAATTTTACGTTAACTCCCAATCAATCGGCCCGAGGGGGGAGGAAACAAAACAAGCCGCGTTCACTGTCCAAGTCTGTAGTGGGAAAAAGCTGCGCTGACAGAAGGAATGTCTCGAGCCACCTTCTTGGGTTTCAAATTAAGTTTGAACTGACGGTCAAAGTTGTCCGTCATTTGCCAGGATTTGATCCACAGACGGCTGCAGCACTGACAGCTGGAGTAACATCTAACTCAGCACCACAGCTTGTTATGTTTTTCCACCTTTGGTCTTGATCCTTGACTTTTCCTGCAATCTGCGAGGCTCATTCTCAGCCTGAGTGTAATCCCCAAACCTGAGCTGTGCACACACAGATATCTGTCCGACGGTCAAACACGTCGACCCCGGCCAAGAGGATAAATGATCCCAGCACAGGGTGGGAATCATGGATCCATATCCTGCTATTAAGTTTAATAGTCTAATATTAATGAAGCCACTTCACCTCTCCAAAAAAACATATCATGAGCAATGAGTTTATTCTGAAAATGGCTTTAGTTTTGGCTGCAGAGAGTTAATCTTTTTCTTTTTTTTCTGTTATTCCTGCATTATTTCTGTTTCCTTCTCCGTGGCTCCAAGTTTCTCTGCTCATCTTTGCCAAACCTGGAACCCTGAACTGCTTTTCAGAATCGAGGCATGGGAACGTTACCTCAAGTACGTCAATTTCAGAAATCAGATCTTGTTTACGGACCGAGTCCAAGCAGACAGCCGGGACCTGGCCCAAGGAATTGTGGGTCATGGATTATATACAAATTGCTCACGTCTTTCGCTTTGTGGCTGGATGTACTTCCCCCTGTTTTTAGGCACTTATGAGGTGACCACTCAGTATTTCTTCTATTTACCAAACGGGCACACACAGCAGCTATTGTATCACTGGCATCATATCATTGTGTAGTTTTTGTTTATATGCAATAAATCAAGAGATTAAAAGCTTTTTGCAAGTGAATAATAACTTATAACTTAACTATATGATACTATAACTGCTGGGCTTCCATAGGAAAGCTCAGTGTGTGTTTACACTAAATTTGCCAACCATTTTCTTTGCATTTGTGCATTCAGTTAAAGCACCACCAGGGGGCGGTGCAGTGGACGTTAACCCTCCGTAAACCTTTTTGACCATCTGACTCTCCCATTTGTCTGTGATGAACCCAGATGACAATGAGAGATAAGGATGATGACGCCTTTGGGACACTTTTAATTCATGCTTACTTAAAAATACATCACTGTCATGTCATTTTTTAGATTTTGAAGTGCATTTTTGGGTTTGAGGACAAGGTGTAACACAACTACATTTACTTAAGAGCTTTACTTATAATGAAACTGAAATACTTGCACATTATTGTCATACTAGTTTCTGATTTATTGTAATTTTTACTTGACTACAATTATTGATGCATTTATTTGACACATTTTTGCATATTTGCATAGAAAACATGAATTTCTGATAAATCTATAAGGCTTTTTTTTTTTTTACAACTAAAACATCTCACAGCTGTACAGAGCTGAAATTACCAGTAGATTGACAGAAGATTAATCAGCTAGTTTGATCATCTTCTAAGTATTTCTTCAGACTAGATATCAAACATTTCATGGCTTCTGCCTCTGAAATGTGTAGATTTACTGTTTTTGTCTTTTACCATAAGGCTGTAGGCTTATATATAAACTGTTTGTGACTGTGACTATTATATTTCTGATCCTGAGCATTCAGGGTCAGTTGTGGCAGAAGCACTCTGATGTTTTACTTCAGCAACAACTTGAGTAGAAGTACTGTACAATAAGATGCAAACGTTATATTAGAGGTTTAGCATCTGTTAAAACACAAGTGACAAGGCTAGAGAGCACAGCAGCAGACTGTCTTTGGTGTGACAAAGTTATTTAGTGTCAGACTCTTTGCATGCCGTCGCGGACCATCTGTCCTCCCCTGTAACATTTCTCTGTTTAGCTTGGACACGGCAACAGGACGGTCCCCGCTCCCCTGCCAAGGAAAACCCTGTAAAAATACATTAGTTAGAACGAGGCCTGAGACCAGAGGAGGTGAGGCCTGTGACACATGTACGAGGCTCGCCGCGCCAAGTCTGGCCGAGGCAGGAACACATTTGCACTCGCTGAACGCATCCAGATCCGAGTGTGGAGGCAAAGTGTGAAACCTGCTGCTCAGGTCTCGTGCCAGCTCCAGTGAAATCCCAAACCGAGAGAGCACTTCACGAGAAGACGTGCCCCTCTGATGTGGGCTGAAGTGACTGCAAACACCAGAGGGCTTTGGTTTAGTCCACGCAGGGAATCGTCATTTAAATTTGTGATGAAGTTGAAGTTGAAGCCTGGAGTCATTGTTTTGCTTCAGGAAGGGAGAACAGGAAGGAATTGTGTCTTGTAGTTGGTTGGGAACCAAAATGAAAAATACAATGCATTAGACTAAACATTAGAAAATGTCTGCATATGCACAGTGTGTAGCTGTAGTCCCCAAACACTTTGTCTAAAAGAGACATCAACACACTGTGACTTCCTGCTGACCTCTCTGGACGAGAGTGGAGAGGGGAAGCTCTCCGCGGGGAGTATTATTATCACATTAAAAGAATAGTCCACCACAGAGTTATACCATCAGTTCATGGGGTCTGTAATAAGAAGCAGACTCCACCACAGCGGTGGAGTGTGCAGGCATGAACATAGTGTTGTCAGTCAAGCAAATGCTGCAGATAACAAGGTGTGTACTCCATCAGAAACCACTGGGATGGAACTCGGCCACAAGTTTGACTCGTCATTAACTTCTCAGCATCACGCTTCTTCAAAATCCACTGATTTGATTGGACTGAATCTTGATGGATCGTTTATTCTCTTGGAAAATATACTTGTTCTCTTCCTTGTAGAGTTAATTCACACGGTCAGTATCCATAACGAGTGAGCCAAAGATGTATATTGACAAGGATGATGTAGTGTAAGTGTAGCATTACAGATAAGATGTTATTGGTGATCTTTAGAGATGCTGGTTGGCTGCAGCTTAGCCTCTGTGTGCAGATATGAAATGGTGTGGTGGTTTCTTGTCTGTTGTTCAGTAATGGTGGAAGATGATGCAGATTTTTCACGTCCCTCACCTCTGCCATCGTGTTTGTCGGTCGCTCTGAATGAGGCACATACTGTACCCTAACAGACTTAAAGATATTCACAAGATTTCCCAGCATTTTTTTTGTACCTCATATGAAAAATGCTATAAATACCAGTAGCCCAAAAAAGGAGGCAAACTGCCTCCATGCACACCTGTAGTCAATTAGTCCCTCTGCCTGCTCTATCTCATGTAACACACTCAAGTTCACTTCAATCATTTGAGTGTGAATTCTCGCACGAAGGATTACGTGAATCCACTGTACAAGGCAACACCGTGTGTGTGTGTGTGTGTGTGTGTCTCATCGTGTGTGTCCCACCTTAGACACTATCACGTCTGTGTATTTGTTCAGATGTTGCAGTTAAGGAGAAGAGCTAGATGAAATTTCAGATTCGCATGTCAGCCCCTTTTCTCTTTGGCTGGTGTTAGAAACCATTCCCAACTACTTATATAACTGATTACTGTTCATATTGACTGTAGCATCATGGAGGTTAAAACTGCAATTTTAAATGAATGTTAACAAGATAGGCTATGCAAATGTAAAGTTAGACTGTTGACATCCTTTCAGTATTGGTAGTTACAGATTTTAAAATCAATGTTGTGTTGTGTGCTTGTATGCTACTGATTTTGAATAGTTTAAAGGGATATTTTGGCCCATTGCCATAATCCCTATAGTCATAGCAGTAGGTTAGCAGTAGTTCTTTTCGAGGCAAATGCAGAGACTGCTTACCGAAAAACTGCCCCTGACAGGAATGTGCATCAGCTGTTTTGTATGAATTTACCTCGAAAACAACTCAGTCTTGTAATGTTCCGTTATTATCTCATAGCGTGGTGAATGTGCAGGTCACAACTTGTCCACCAGAGCATTTTGGAGTTGTTGGATTGTGTATTTGATGAGTTTGATGAGGGAAACCAAGAAATCCCATTAGCCTCCGTATAGCGTAGCTCTGAGCAGCTTGCGGCTCTGCTCCGCCGTTCTAAAAATAGCTTGCACCGACAATTAAAGGTAACGAACCGGATTATGGCAATGGGCCAATTTGCCAAAATGTTGAACTATCCCTTTAACTTCTGGTAATTTTTTTTTTTTTCAAATCAGTTAATTTTATTGAGACAGATTGAAAAGCTTTACTGTTTAAAACTATTTAAAGGCAGCATATTCCAGTGACATCAGGTCCTGTGCAGACATGACCTTACTCTAAGCTTCTCTATACAAAGTCCATCATCCCATGACAGGCGGCAGACCTTTAGATTTATCTGCCGTAAACTTTAACAAACCTCCAATCATGAATTCTGAGGCAGCAACTTTTTCTCAATCAACACACAGTCTGTGTGTAATCTCTCTGCAAGTTACTGGACCGGGCCAACACAAACTAGTCGCCCTGGCAAACGAAGAGAGAGCGCTCTCGATGCGTCAAAGCTGGACAAACAGGCCCGGGAGCTGCAGAGGAGGCCCAGACCCCACTGCAAAGACCAACAGAAGCCTTCTGCCTTTCAGTCTCCTTTTCTGCTCTGGCTACGTTCTTATTATTATTCTGTCTCTGTTTTGACTCTGTCGTTCTCCCTCTCTCTCTCACACTCTCATCTTTTATTCCCGTTCTTTGAGATGACATTTGCCTTTCAGACGCTCTGCGAAGCTGCCTCCTGACATCAGTATGATGGGAGGCGGGTCAGGATGAATTCATCAACGCTGCAGCATTGAGCTGTGAGGCCTAAACGGAGTTGATAAAGTCTCCCGGAGACGGCTGACAGCAGCTGTTTCCTCCTCTGGAAGACATTTGGCTGGAAAATAAAGAACAGGGGACATGACAGTGTAACCTTTACAGTGTGACATAGACAGAGCTGTAAGTCAGCGGCTGAAAAGGGAACAGAGTGAGAAGAAGAAGGGAGAAGAGTCTGGACCCTGATGGTGGTTGTGGAGGTGTAGAGCCAGCAGGTGGTTGATTGAGACTTTGTGTTGAGACTGCCTGGTAGGGGTGGGAGAAAAAATCGTTTCACATACATATCGCGATATCTTTTTTGACAATTTTCTTATTTGAAAATTTTTTTTTTTTGATTTTTTTAAATATATATATATATTTTTTTTTAATATTGTGCAATGTGCATTTGTTAGCCTTTTTTTTTACATACAGAGAGTACAGGTTTTGAAAAGGGTTTAAGTTCACTTTATAATGGAGTATGTTAATTTATAGGCTCCTACAGTATTTGTGTGCAGATAAATGTTAAAAATGCAGACTAAAAATCGAGAGAATCTGCAATTTAAATCGAATCGCCATCCAAAAAATCGTAGAAGAATCGAATCGGGAGAAAAGCGTATCGTCCCAGCCCTACTGCCTGGATGTTCTGGAGGTCAAGGTGGTGGTGTGGAGGAGGTGGCCACTGACATGTATATACAGTATAATATAAACTGATGTCTAAGTTGTTTAAAAACCTAAAACAGTCACATTTAGTATATCTTTTACTTTCAGGTCCATCAATTCATATTAGAATATTTACATTTTCAATTAATTTTCACTATCTCAACCTTGTGCCTCAGTAGTCTGGGGGTAATTTACTTTACTGATCTATCTTACAGCATTCTATGGGTAATTTCAACTTTAATGCAATGTTCAATTTGTAATAGAAAACCTGTAGCAGTAACTATATGATACATTTAAACACATGCTTATTAGTGATGGGCTTCCTGCCTGACTGCCATCCCACCACCAAACTGCCTGGCTCAGGCATCGGTGTCTCAGCCTGCCTGGTGAAGGAGCGCTGGGGTCAGTTCACGCCGCTCCTCAGAGGAATGCTGGGAATTGTTTGCACTGTCTGCTTCAACTTCTGTTGCCTCTTGCCCGGCTCAGTCCTGCTGTTTCTGTTGCACACACACACACACACAAAGAGACAAACGCACACACATGCATGAACCCAACGTAGTTTTGGTGTTACGGCTGTTTGTCTTAATGATGTCTGAGAAACTCCGGATGGACGTCGAGCTGTGAAAGTGTGTGTGTGTGTGTGAATGCCTCGGTGTGAACCCCTAATAGACAGAATCTGGGATCAACATTCAAAGTTTCTGATGCTGGCAAACGCGGCGTCCTGGTCTGGTTGGCAAGGCGTAAAAGTGAGCCTGTTTTGAAGATATTAATGCAAATATTTTGCCAAGTGCAGAAATAAAACAGGGCTTTGTGGCTTTATCTGACACATAAGCAGGAAGGAATTCAGCTTTTTTCTTCAATCACATGCTCAAAAAAGGATTTCTGCTCAACATCACGCTCTCTCGCTTGACAAATGCTCCTGAAAACACATGACAAGACTCTCTAATGATACTTTCAACTGTTTCACAACATGGGGCTGAAATACCTGTGGTCTGGTGTTATTCATAGTTCAAAGCTTGTAATGTGCGCTGCAAATTACCCATCACCCACCCACTACAGAATGCCCAAAATATAATAATAGATGGGGGAGGGGGTGGGAGAAATCCATCATTTGTGTGAAAATTATCTTTGAATTAGTCTGGACAGCTCTGACAGTTTTGTTTCATGGAAAAGAGGCGAGAGTTTGACTCATTGTCCAGTTTTTTCAGGCTGTGATATTTCATACCTTCATCTCCAGACACACGAATGTCAGACAGCTGCCGGTCCTGGCTCCAGAGGAATAACATGAACTTAATCACATTAGAAAATATAAGGAAGTGTGTGCACACACTGGAATATGCTGACTATTAAAGTCGGTAGTTACAAGATCAAACCTAATGTGTTGTTTTAGAGGACAACTAAAAGCAGCATAGTTTTTTTGTTTAAAATGTATTTAATTTGGTTTAAAAATCATTGTATAAGCTGGTGTGAGTTATGGCTTCATTAGGAAACAGAAGGCCAACATAACTTATTAGTATAAACACAGTACAAACAGTGCGAAAGGTGCAGAATATCTGAGATAAGACAAAGCAACAAGGCTGTTCAGTCTTTAAAGCCATAAAACACAATAGTTTTCATACTTTACATAGTTTTATGCAACTGTTTTTACATAGGTTACAGTATAAAGGCAGGATATGAAAGAGACACAAGCCAGGATCAAAAGACACTAATATAAAAACACATAAACACAATGAAATGGATGATTAAAAATAAGACTCTTACAGCAGAATAAAAGTTACAGCGCAGTGCAAGCAAGTCAAAAGGTTTTCCACTTGATTTTTGGAAACATCTGCCTTTACCCTGGTGGACATGGTGTTTGTCTTATTTTTAGCCATATTAAGCATATTTGAGTGTGAGAATGAAGTTGTGCAAAACTTGTATGGTGTTCAAAGCCAATATTTATTCGATCCCCTGGACATGATGAGCTCTTGTTGCAGCCTAATTCCTGTATCCACACTGTGCTGTGCCGCTCTGCTACTACTCCCAGAGGAACTGCTGTTAAACTCATGTTTATGTTCTGTTTCATGCCGTCTGGATCCTTTTATAATTACATTGCAGAAGAAATACTGGTATGAGACTGAAAGAACCACATCTTTGTCTTGAAACCTTCAGTGTTCTCGATTCTTATTTATTTGTCAAATACGCTCAGTTTAAATCTCCTCGCTCCATTTAACAACACAAAGATTGGTACGCTTGATTTATAAACAATAACTATGATAATTAACCAGTCTGCAGAGTTTTGCATGTCATGATCACGAATTAATGAAGACACATTTTTCCCTAAGTGGTGGTAGGAAAACTTGCAAGTAGCTCCTTTAAAGACCCACAAAGCTGTGTTTCCAGCTCCACCATATACCACTGAAATTAAAAGATCAATTTCAGTAGTCACTTTGAAATAACTTTATTAGAATAGAAATGATGCCCTGTTCAGTCCTGTGCCACTTCTGAGCAAACTCAAACATTTGCCCCAAACCCAGACTTTGGCCAGACTGCAGCCCAGATAATCAGACAATGACTCAGCGGCTTTTCTAGCTGTGAGCAAGCTCTTTTATGGATCCACCTAAGATTGATTAATTTACTTCCCCACCATCAAGCACCGGGGGTTTCCAATCCACACATATCTGGCCCCAGTTCCAAGGGCAGCAGAGGAATGAAACACAAGCCAAAGCCTCTGGCTCAAACGTACAGCCAAATAAATAAAACATTTGAGAGGGAGTCGCTCCTAAAGCTGCGGTATTCTCTGGTATACATGCAGTAATCTTGACGGACAGAGATTACCTCCATGTCCAAGGCCGATGGAGCGCGCTCAGAGTCGGATGACAACATAGTTGACATAATGTGGATGAAAGTGGGGAAAGTGCTATAATTCTGTGCATATGGCACGGAAAAGATGCGAGTTTTGGCTCCAGTAGAGACATTATTAGAGACCATAAATTCCAAAACGCTAAAGAGAGGAAATCATCAAGTCCACACTGATTTAAGGGCTCTGATAAAATGAGAGATTTAGTCTTTAATCTGTAATCAATTCTTGGTATTCTGGATAATGTACACCGATAAGTATAAATGTCCTTATATTTCATGTGTGCACAGTTAATGCATTTGTTATCCTCCAGAATTATGTAAAATATATATTAAAATTGATTTTTAACTTTGCTATAATATCATCTTCTCTCATACAGATACTCTGTTGGCAAACTTTACACATTAGACCTGTCGTTTTACAGTAAGTACTAAGTTCTTTTCTGTAAATATGCATATGAGTAATACTCAGAGTGACCAAGTTTCCCTCTACTTTTAATATTATTAAAGTCCAGTCCAGTCAAATTTCTTTATGAAGGGTTTTTGGCAGGCAGGTGCGTTCAGGTATGTGTGTATGTGTGTGTGTAGGAGCTGGTGACTGACAGACTGCAGAGAGGTAGAAAAAGTAAATAGTTATGGATCATATTCACCATTTTCATAATATAATTACTTCAGTCCTGTTGTAGGTAACTTATTATGCAGCTGCCCAGAAACACAGGGACATAAGGCCATAAAAGTGCGCACAAAAGCTCTATTGATGGAGAGTTTTGGAGACATCTGAATGAACTTTGTGGCTGTTTTTTCTTTCTAAAGTCTCTTTAGACAAAGGGAGGTTAAAGTGGAACTCTAATGATGTTAGTCGTGTAATCTCGACAGGCGTTTTAGACGCAGCAAGGTTAAATAAATGCATTGATGATGTATTTTTATGTCCATTAAACGTGTCTTTAATCATCCTCAGTCACGGACCTTTTCAGGCCGCATGTTATTTGGCAGTCAATGTTTTGGAGTTCCCAGTTGTGTGAACGTGACTGCACTTACAAGTCAGACACTGATAATTGCAGTTATTCCCATTTGCAGCATAACAACAGATGCTATCAGGTGGAATTATGGGAAATGCAAGATGTAGTAATGTAGTTACAGTTTTTTTCCCTCACAGAACAGTTATACTAAATCACAATGGTTATATACCGGTATATTTAAATGCCCATATTTGATCAAAACAAAGAAATTCCATGTTTATGTTTTCCACTGCATTGTGGGAAATGCAGGAAATCAATAACGCTGTTGTTAGTCAGGAGAAATGTGGGTGTGCCTGCCTACAAAAGTTAATAACAAATCATCTGGAAACATTTTTCATCCCAAACCGATCATATCTAACAGAGCAGCCCGATGTAAAATTACTGTGAAACACGCCCAGAAACCAAAGCTCATTCAGCCACTCGGCTCAGCCAGCCGCTCGGTGTAAAATCATTAGGTTTTCCTGCTCTGCTCGGCCCAGACGATTGCATCATAGTTAAGAAAACATTAAAACAGGAAGGGATCTACAGCACGGCTGCCATCCACAGAGGTATCCGTACACATTCCACCTATTCCAAGTGCAGTGACACAGATGAGGGTGGAAAGGAGGCAAAACACATGAAGACATAGAGCACAGGGAGAGGCTGCTGTGTCCCAATACAACCCGCCATTTCTATTTCTATTCCCATTCCTATAAGCCGTCACTACAGGCTTAATGAGCACAGGAAATGTTGGCTAAGGCGGTCAGCAGCTAATGATCCTTTTCCTGTGATATCACATGGACCCGGCTTTGGTGCTATTGGTTTGCTCTGCAATTGGCCCGGCTTCACCGAAGGAAAATACACAGTGACAGAGTGAATACACAGTATTTTGTTGTTTCTTCGCTGCTAAGTGGCATGACCAGTATTATGTTTGTTCAAGCTGTCCCTCCTGGCAGGCTGTGGTGAAAGGCTCTCTCACTGTGAGATCTCAATGATAATATTTGACTTTTTTGGCAGTTTGTGGCCTTTCAAAGCAAAGATTTGTTGATTGTAAGGCTTCTTTATTTTCTCTTAACTTTACCATACATCACTGTGCATTCCAGCTTTCCTGCCATGTATTCTACATTATATTTTCCGTCCAAATGTTGGGTCTGCTGGTCCTGCGCTGCTACAACAAGGTATTTTGGATTGGAAACATTCTGCAATTGGCCTTTTTTAATGTCTGATGTTTTTGTCTGATGTAGCTTTTGGACCCCACAGTACCTGTCCACATGAAGCAGCAAATCTTCCATCACATTGACAACAATGCACTGTTTGGCTGCAGGAAGTTTCTACACTGGATCATCGTGCCAGTAGAGAAAACTCAAGTCCAAGACAGAAATTTGAATATTACAAGCACATGGGGAGCAGATTTCTTGTATGTTCTTGTAAATTTTTCTCAGAGTAGTGTTGTTATAATTTGTGTTTTTATATGGATCAAATCTCGGCATAATGGGAATTGCTCGTAGCGATAAATCCACAGATCATCACTGTCAATTGATTCTGCAGTTCGCCTCAGCTCTGTAAGCATCTTTGACCTCTCCTGATAGACAGTAGTAAACATCTGAATGTTGAGATCAAGGACGCCTGCAGATTTGAATCAGTCAGGGATAAAATAAAGAAAGAAAACGACCATGATGAGGTTGTTATGAACTGAGGAAATATAGTTTTCTTGCCACGGGCTCTTGAGGGTTTCTGTGCCTTCGGTTTATCCCTTAGGATTATTTGGAGAAGCTACGTGCGTCGTAATGTTCAGCCAATTAAGCCGTCTTAAAGTCCTGCTCCACCACTGTCAGTCAGACGGCTAAATGATTTTCTTTAAGAAGTCTGGTGCAGTTCACACAGCTCTCTGGCTTTGAAGAAAAAGATGGAGACAATCCGTCATCTCCAGAACTTTTTTGTATCCGGTTGCTCCGTTGTCCTTCTGCCAAATTCTCAAACCGTCCACCAAAGATGGAGAGGAACATTTCACGTTGCAGCCCCGGCTCAAAGCAGCCTCCGAGACGACCGGATTAACAGCCAGACAGAAAAATTCAGAGGTGGTCATGAGAGAGCAAACAGCTCGTCACCGCATTAAGTAACTGCTTCCAGCAGTGGGCCCGCTTGTTTCACGGTGAGGAAGTTCTGCAGACAGTGCTGACTGATGTATAACGTTTACCTCAGAACACATGTATGTTGTGACTGGGAACGTATGCATAGTTCTGGCTCATTGCATTGGGACCATTAGCTTTTCTAGCCCACAGCTGTAACTGGTATTTAGTTTGCATCATGTTCATGTAATGACATCATGTAACTAAAGTCAGGAGCTGCATCTGTTGACGACTAAACACACGTTGCGCCAAAAATCTTAAAAGTGTTCTCCACAAATGACAAAAAGCAGACCTAGAACATCAGACCAGGCTGTGGTAGCTATTCACGAATTAGTGCATGTACACGTGCACTCACGTTAAACCCTTCTTTTAAGAGAATGCGTGGAAGGAAACTTTAAAGGTGTCACATATCCACAATGGCGGCTTTCCAAGAGGAGGTGACAAAAGGAAATCCCTTCATATAAGCTTGATGTATGAACATTTGAAAAATCTCATGCTGGCAAAGCAGGAAATCCACGAGGGCTCATAAATCTCTCCACACGGCTTTAGAGTCGGTCGTAGTCGAGGGCCTGCGTGATGGATGAGGACTCGGAGGTACAGCATCGATACCATTCTGCTGCATACTTTGTCAGATCTACCTCTGACCATTTGGCACACCAGGGGTATTCGTTGCCTGTAGCATATTAGCAAGCAACACAATGAGGTTCACCACTTTAAAACATGCATAGATGGAGTAATGTTTCTTTTGTGATGACTAACAGATGTTTCTAAACTGAAATGATCAGTTTTATTGTTGTCTGTCCAAGGCTTTTGGAATTTATGTTTTTGACAGAAAAAAAAAGTACGCAAAAGATGGAGATGGTGGGGGCGGGGGGGAAAATTTATGTTTGACTTTATTTTAAAAAAAGAAAGGGGAAAAAAAGCAAGATCCCTGAGGGAACATGAATACATGTTTCGAAATTCATGACAACCCACAAATAATTTTCAACATATTTAATAAAAATGAAAAACGTCGACCTCATGGTGGGGCTAGTGGAATAGTCAGGGGATCCACTCGTAAAGAGGCATCCTCTGAGGATCATGAATGTTAGTGCATGATTTCATGGTTGCTGATATATGAGCAGCATATATAGTAGGCTACATCTCAATTCTCAAGTGTGGAAAACAAGATCAAAAACCCTTTTTCCCCACAAAAGACAAGTATTTGAAGTAATTATTTTGATGTGAACAGGTCGCTGGCTCCTGGTTATTCCCCTCTTCCACCTATAATTAGATTTCAGTGCCTACATTTCACTCCACAAGCAGAAAACTTTAATTGACAAGCTTTAACATTTTTCTCAGCTGATCCCATTTTCCTATCCCAAGTGCTAAACGCTCAATTATTTCCTGAGCACTCTCTCCACAGAGGGAATGTCTGCATTTTTCTGTGTCGTTATGTGACTTTATGAGATGTTCGAACAGACGGGTCCCGTGGTGGGCCAAAATTGACAGCTGTGGGCCTGCTCGATGGAAAAAAATGTTGGTGCGTACAGAGAAGGCACTCGAATCTGTGGTGACAGAAGTGAAGCCAGGCCACGCTGTCGGGGTTTCTCCCCCCGTTTTTCAGTGGGTCTCGTCTTTCTTTGACTTCATTCTCTCTCTGGGTATTACCCACTGAGCAAACAAACTGTCTCATATCATAAATACTGTTGCAAATGTCCCATATGTGAAAGAAGTTACCGACCATGGCATATGTATTTACTTTGGCGGCCTTTGTGGCAGCCAACAAGAGTAGCATTACATTTCAATAGTTTGGGCAACTGTGCAACAGAATATCATGCTTTTCAAAATAAAACCAATAAGGAACATTGTGATTTGTGTCTTAGCTGACACAATACCCAATAGTTTAGACCGTTGGATGCTGTGAATGCCACAGCAAAAGTAAACAGATATTTGAGTTGGAGCTATATAAACAGACTAACCTTTTAAATGTCAAAAATGAGCCTCCATGTTTGAGCTTTGAGAATAAGAACAATAAAACCAATCAATCGTAAAGTGGTCGAGGGTAAATTAGTCCCCTGACTATTTGAATAATGAGCGAGATGCCAGGAAAAGAAACTTAAACCAGTTTTCCAATGTCCACGTCACTTCATGTTAGCGTACTATTGGTTTTGGAGCGCACCGTGCTTCTTGTTCTCGCCAAATGGTGAACGAGGTCCGTGCCCACCGACAAATTCTATTCACTGTGACTGGATTCATCACATTTCAGTCAATCACAGTCATAGCTGCTGCGACGCTAGGAAAACGTTTGAGCCGCTCGACGCTGACGGAGCGTGCGTTTAGTTTTGACACCAGGATACATGGGTAATGTCATCCTGCAGACGTCCTGTAGAGGCCTCAGCCGTTAATCTCACTTTTAATCTAAATACAAAACACAAACCAGTGCTATTGTTCCAGCATATCCACCTGTTAGTATTATAAATGACTACGAGCTGCCAATCCCGAGATGAAAGCAGAAAGCTCATCGAGGAACAGGAAACGACGCAGTGGTGCCAAGGTTGTCTGTGCTGTTCACGGTGCTGCAGCAACTTGGCCTCGAGATCTAACAGGTTAATAACTACACGACCAAGATGTCTGCATGCAGACAGGTATGAGGTCAGTGTTTCCACACAGCTGAGTGCTTGTTGTTCTGTCTGGTGCATGCTGGGAAACAGATCTCTGCTCTCTGGGCCTCATGATGAACAATGACAAAAAAAACAACTTTGTTAGAAACAATTGATGCTGAGGCGATGTATTTCTTGCCCGTGTAAACTGAGAAGTAAGTGAAGTCCTGGCTGTTTTCATTGCACAATCCCAAATTAGCAGGGAGTTTGTATTTCAGCTGGAAGAACCTGGCAGTAAAATTAGTGAAGTGAGGTGGAGATCGTAATGTTTTTCCTTCGAGGCGATTCCTGCACAAGGAGAACATGAAAAAGAAGTAAAACAGCAACACAAACAAAAACACAAAGAATAATGCCTCAAATGTGAACCAGCTGTTGTGAGTGTGAATATTCTCCTCTGTGTTTCTGGATGTTGAAATATTTTTGACATTTTACACCATGTGCGGGCCTGAGCAGACTTAATGCTTAACTTCGTCTCTCATTTATTATCCCCATTTTCATTTACTTTGGTGGACTCAAAGAAGTAACTGTTTGCATGTGCAGCCAGAAACCAAGATTATACCTGCTAAAAATGAGCATGTTAGCATTGTAACTGTAGGTGCTGAATCCTCACAGAGCTGGGAGGGTGGCTAGTTAGTTTTTATACAAGTCTGGGGATAGAAACAACAAGAGAAAAGTTCGATTCTGTTACTGAGTAAATGTGAGAAGTAGCGAGGCCCAGTGCTTTGACCATTCTGGTTTAAAAACTCTCAGAAAAATGGAGATTTGGCCAATGTGAACACTTTCTAAATGGGCTTGTGGGGAGATTTGCTTTGTCAACTACTGTTGTAGTCCCAGAAACCCCTCCTCTCAGTTCCATCTTGACCTCAGCCAGCGCTGGCTAACCAAAGTGAGGCCATGCCCTTAAATCTTTCTGCATGCAAAGAATGCACCAAGACGTCCAAGTCAAACGAGAATCTTCCTCCTTGTGATATATAGTGGTGCAGCTGATTGGGCTTCCTCTTTTCCCTCAGCTCGCTTCTGTATATAATAACCTCTAATGCTGCAAACATGTAGTCCCTGTGGTGGTTTTTCTCTCACACAGACCCTGTTTTCCTCCCTCCTTCTCTCACATACATGGACAGATCCAGTGCTTCTCCTCTCTTTCAGCTCGAGCAGCTCCACCCACCTGCAGATAAAAGCCAAACCCTCACCAGGGCTGCTGTTCAGCGTCTGTCCCAGACTCCTCAAAGCCTTGTGATACTTCCACCCTGCAGCAGCAGCAGCAGCACGCACATAAAGGTAGGGGATGCAGCACCACTTGCACCACAGGATATGAGCATGTTGGCTGGCATGGCCGCCATCTTTAGTTATCCTTAGACATGATCAGTTTGTGTTTTTCTTGCATTGTTGTCCTGCCTGAGTCATTTCCCCCTTTTCTTGTGGCTAAAATTGGCAAATAATATCTCTGTGTGAATTCCTGGAACAGTGCATGAGTAACTTTTGAGGTTGCATGTGATTCACAGAGGTACAACTAAACAAAGAAACATGGAAGCAAAAAAAAAAAAAGCAACAATAACATTTTCTCAACTTCTAAAATGTTTCATAAGACACCCTATTTCACAGAGCTCACTGTTGTGAGCCTCTGCTGACAGAAGTCTTTGCAGATAATATCTGACAGTTTCCCAAATGCAAAGAAAATCCAAAAGAGACACCTGGGAAGAATAAATCCGGCTTAAACTTGTTAAAATAAATGCACGGTGCAGCACTTTGACAGGATTTAGCATCAGTTAATGGAATGTCTTGACATTTCAGAAATTTCAGTCGCATGTCTTTCAACACAGAAGGAAAAAATGCAGGCAAGTTTTTCTCCCACTGTTTGAGCAAGAACGGGATTCACTGTTAGGTTATTGTAGTTTTTTCACCATCCCACATGAATCAGAGGAAAACAGGATTAAAGTGAATTTTTGAAAGAGGCTGTCTGGCAGCACAGTGGCTCTGAGAAGTGAGTCAGAGATGGAAAATTTGGGCTTCAGGAAATATTTCAGGCAGCTTATTTCTACCCATCTTCTACCTAAAACATGCAGACGTGACTGCTTTCAGTCTGATTTTCGTCTCTCCAACCTCTTAGGATAAGTTAATCACAGAATAACTGAGTGTGCACCTGCCAGGAAACAGTTGGGAATCCCTGCTTCACAGGTTAAACAGGTCCAAGACTCGGCCCTTGTTTCTGCAGAGCTTTTCCACTGTGGGTGGAAATGTGCATAAAAGCTGCTATATAATTTGCATGTAAAAGCACATTGAAATAGCATGAAAGCAGATATGTTTTTGTGTGCGAGACGATGTGGAAAAGAAGATTTTGATATGAGAAAAGTCAGAAAGAGAAACTTTGTTCTATGCAGCTGTTTCTAACTTCCAGCTCTTGATTTAAAGTGATCATGTTTTTCCTTTCTCAGAGAGAAAACTCTTAATTAGGGGAAAATGTGGTTAAAAGAACTCACGCACTTGAGGTTAAGCAAGTCGTACAATTAACTCGCTGAAAGTTTTTGATTACCGTAACACTTGTAAGAGCTATTGGCATCAGCAAAACGTTGTTACGGGTTTTTGTGTCAGCGTTGCGAAAACATAACACTGTTCTGCAGATGTGAGAAGGTCAAGAAAGATCAAGTCAGGAGAATGCAGAGCTTCAACATCATTCCTTTGATTGGCGTGTACCTGCTTGTGTTGGCGGAGGCGATCATCTAGTGGCACCGTGTCTGGACCGACCACCAGACCTCCCAAGATGCATTTGTGCATTTTTTGGGGGGTGTTTTTGTTTTTCTTCGGCTGCATGTTTTTTCCATAAAGATGGAAAAGAAGATTCCCCCTTTTCAGCAAACAGTTAGTTTATAGTTGTTTGGATCTTGAAGTTATGACCTGGATTACGTTTTGGGAAACTGAATATATTATCATCCATTCACATTTTATGAAGCTCAGCTCCATCTCCAACTCATCAGCTCGAAGTTACCTAATGATTTATAGTTGTGGGGTCCAGGGGTAAAATATATAACTATTCCAAAGAGGTCCTCAAAAATATGGAGTAGCTACTATTGTGTTGTTTTTTTGTGAGTGTATCTGAGTGTGTTGAAAGACCCTGAGGGTAGCTGGATCTTCTCATGTGAACCCTGAGTTTTGGCCAAAGCCACTGTGCAGTAGGAGGAAAATACTATACATCAGCTTGTCACAAATGAACTGTATTCACCATCGCCTTAAAATAGTGAACACAGCGATCGCCAGGACTCTTCTCCTCGAGACAAAAAGAACTTGCAGAGTCAGCAGACTGTCTGCGCAACTCTTTTGTCAGGGTAATGAGCCCGTCAGTTATTTATTCAGAGTATGTGATTATTATTCACTGAAGAAATTTGCTGTTCCAGTTTTGTTCCACTGATTTGAGACACCGCTGAAAAATGCCGGGTATGAATGTCAGTCATTAACAACCACTGGCCTAAGAGTAAGATTGAGAGGATTGATATCACAGCTGCTTAGCGTAGCGTAGCTTAGCTTAGCACAAAGACTGGAAACTGGGTGAAAGCATGGTGAAAGACCGTGTTTAGTGCGTTCTAAATCTAACAATGCTTTGCTATCTAGCCCCTGGCTGTAGTTTGACATTTACCATCTTCCATTTTCAGCAAGAAAGTGAAACAGTCCAGTTAGTGAAGTTGCAGTTATTCCCTTTTTTCTGGTAGATAGAAAAACTCCCTTTGTTCTAGATGAACTCCGTACTTTTGGGGCATCGGAGAGGGGGCTGGATGCTGCACTAGGGGATGTGATTGCTTCTCATTAAGGTTGTTGTACTTGGCTTTTGTTGTAGTCGAGTTGCTGATACTTGTTGGCTTTGAGCAGAAGATGCAGAAACCGTCTGGAAGGTCACAGAAACAAACCTGAGACCAGGCTGCAAGTTGGACACTCTGCAGGCTGCGAATGGAAACGTGTGCATGAGTGAATCAGATGCAGGTCTGTCGGCAGGCTGCAGCTTTATATTGTCACACTGTTAATGTCCCCTGACAGTATTTTTTTCTCTCTTTCTCTCTCTCTCATTCTCCGTCACAGTTCTCACCTACTGAACAGGAAGCGTTTATGTAGCTCGGAGAGAATGTGTCTCTGATTTGGGGCCATGTGTCCAACCGTTCTCCTGCTACCGTGCTGAGCCCCAAGAAATGTCCCAAAATATGAAACTTAAATCACTTCTGTGGTCATTTTAGATTGTTAATGAACAGCAATTAATCTCTCAAAGTGATCCATTTCACCCCCTGGTGTGTGCAGCCAGTGAGTTTAAATACACCACTCTGGAACTATTACAACTTAAATTTTGCAGATTTATTGGAGAGCGTCTCTTATCTAAACTCCTAAGTAGACAGAGTTGTAGTCCTTATTATCCCTCGTAAATACTCCACTGCAAAAACATCTGGACAGTAGGAAAAGGGAGGATCATATTTTCTCTCTGAGTGGCATATTTTACAGTGTGACTGTGTAACACATTAAGCTTCGCAGGACTGTCGTCATATATATTACTGTCACCAGTCAGACCATCTAGACGTGTTGCAGTGTTGGAGTGAGTAGCAAATGCTGACAAGTGAAAACCATAATGACTGAAATTGTCTCCCTCACTAAAAGCAACATATAATTACCACCTAGTCATCATTAAATATCACCCTGCTGCTCCCACCCTCCAGATTTCACCAATTACAACTCTGGAGGCTTTTCATTCGCCCACATGGACTATATCTTCTGAAGTCCTGTGTGTTTAAATTGCAAAAACATTCATGGGGATGTAGGGAGTGGTCCGAGGTATCCATGGCCTTTTTGGCAGCTGTATGCCCAATATCAGATTAATTGGCAGCAGTGGAAGGAGTTTTCAAGTAGATACACCAGTGCAACAATCTTAAAATACAAAATGTCCTGGTTAAGTTAATCAATTCAGCATGCAGATATCAGATTGTAAATACAGACGCAGTAGTATTTTACTGAGTAGGTGGTCGAGTTGATTAAAACATATTTAATCAATTATTGGTGGTGATTTGTGTGCATATGTCAGACATCCACCGGAGCAGAAGATAAAAACATCAGATCTGTGTAGACTTCTCCTTCATTACAGATTTGACTGATGCTCTTTTAATCACATCATCTTGTTGCACTCTCCTCTGCTGCAATGCTTTCAATGCCACAGGCTGCACAACTAGCACCACCAACTCTTTATAAACACAGCTTCTTTTGCAAGCTGTCACAAGGCAAAGTGTTTGGTCTAATCTTTAAGCTACAGTTTATTCTACCAGTTTGTCCTGTGTTTTTTAATGATCTGAAGAAGTAACAAAGCTACCAGATGAATGTAGTGGACTAGAAATTATGATTAATACATTGCAAAAAGAGATAAAGTTCAAGTCCTTAACTTACCATCATTGGAAAGGCTCAGAAACAGAAGACGGGAGCTGACTTGTGGCCTCCTGCACAGTGTGGACCGTTCTTCTCTGATTTACACTGTACACAAAATCTATTTATGCAGCTGCAAACTGCAGACTTCCCCACCGGGGGGTCTGTGGTTTAAGCATAGTATAAGTGATCAGATCTGATTATTGGCCAAACCTTGTTATTGCCTGTGAAAATAATCATTCACCAGGAGTGTCCCTTTGAGAGCCAGTGCAAATATGAGAGAGAGCGAGTAAGAATGTGGCGAAACCGCACAGAGTTCAGGCGAGAACTTGGAAAAGTCTGAGAAACCGCACGAGTGTTTCTTTCCTGCTGCGCAAGATAGTGGAGCATGTCGTGTAAAATAAGCTTTCATCAGTGTAAATATTTTCAGATTCAAAAATACATTTTTCCCCTCCTTGTTTCCCATTGATTGTTTTTCTCTGAACATGTGGAGTATGCAAAAAACCTGAAGTGCCTCTTTGCTCCGAGTTGCTATTAACTCCTGTCCACTGACACCAGATACTGTGTTTTGACAGAACTCAAAGCTAATAGGAAAATAATTCTGCACCCGCCCCGATCATTGCCTGAAATGAAAATTGTGGCCAGACATTTGGTGACTTGCGGTTCCCAGAACTGCAGGAGAAGGAACGTCGGTGGATGAGGTGGCTGCAGTGCTGTGTGAAGTGGTGTGCGTGTGAATGTGAGGGAGGTGTAGGCGCAATTATGTAGCATGTACGTGGAGCAGTAAGTAAACACTGCGGCTGCCATCTTGAAACTCATCCGGATGCTACTTCCCCCTCATGGTCACTTGGCTATTTGGAACATGAGTTTGAAATGTTACCAGTGAGGGGTTTTTGCAGGCCGACTCACCTCTCGTCGAACTTGAGGCCGTTAGACGTCTGCGAGGGCGACTCCGGCCTTCGCTCTGCAAAGAGATCGAGTAGGTGTGAAGGAATGCTGAAAAAGAGCAAGGGAAGAGGAACGGGTGGAGCAGACATGCACAACTTGCCTCAGCTCTCAACACAAAGTGAGGAAAAACTCAATGTTTTCCCTTCCCATCAAGATAAGCCGGGTTGCGGGGGGAAAATGAAAATGTTTCCCGATGATTGAGCTGGGATAAATCACCTGCTCGGAGACGGAGAGAGGGGCAGCGGTGGATTCCGAAAAGAAAAACAGATCGAGGTCCAGGGATACGCTCACAGTTTGACTTGTGGTTTGTGAGAATAATGCAGCATTGAGAGACTTGTTGCTCTGCAGACTGTGGACGGAAAAATAAGGGAAGTGATGCGCAAAAACCAATATCCAGTATTAATTACAGGAAAAACAAAAATAAATCTGACCGTATAGAAGTGTGTAGATCAACCAACAAAGCGCGCACACACAAAAATGCTCCTATTACCTCTAGAAGCCCTTCCAGCTCTCCACCCTGGTCGTGGAAAACACCAGTAAACAAGATTGATGGAAGTATTGATGGGGCAGAAATGGAGTTTGGCGCCCTCTGTTGAACCACCAGCCTCACTACTTGATTTGTTCAGGACTTCATTTGCAGCTTTTTCCATAATTTGTCTCCAGTGTGTGACTGTGTAGGTTTTGAAGTTAATGTGGATGATTTAGCATTAACTTGTAGCTCTGAAATATTCATACGTAAGACCTTCAATTGAGATTTTAAACTGCTTGGTTTAGGATAGAGGCAGTGCTGCAACTTGAGATTGCTTTCAACCCTCTATCTAAAACTATATCCTGTTTCAGAACCGTCTCTTCTGAAATATTTCAATTTGTTTCATACTGTACAGCAGCAGAAAAGCAACAAATCTTGACATTGAAAGCTTGGAATGGGAGATTTATGGCCGCTCTTTGTAGAAAAAAAGGACAGAGACCATTAATCACAGTCTGTTTTCTGTTGGTAAATTAATCAACTAATCGCTGCAGCTCTGGATGTCAGTGTATTTTTTGTTTTAGTTGTCTCTTGTGACTTTTTCCTGCAGAAACTCATGTGCACATGGTCGCCCAGGAGAATCACCGTAGAGATGTTTTTCTTATAAAGGTTAGATAATACACAGCAATAGACACACACACCAACACACACACAGGTGCATTCCCCAGATGTTGTCTTGGAGCATAGGCTACTTCTGTCAGCTGTTCGTTGCATTCCTTTGTGTGTGTGCGCACAGTACACACTCGGATTTATTAAATGTATTTTGCATTATTTTGAATGTACTGCTGCACCATCCCAATGTGGAAAAATACAGTTTAGGACTTATTTATTCCTTAAATCACTTAATGCAACTTGGGTTTTCTGTAGCGGAGGTGAATGTAGCAGGTCAAAATGTCATAGGGCCAGAAATAACACATGTTAGTTTACAAATATAAAGCAAAAACCAGAATTGAGTTCCTCAAAGTTTGTATCTGGATCCTTAACATTAGTTTTTCATTAAACAGATTAGTTTTTTTGAAGGGTGGAAGCTCTGCTCCTCAGTAACCACCACTCACTCAGTTTTTATAGTAATATCTTTATTTTGGTTCGGTGACAGTTCCTCTTTAGTCCTGTCCTGCAGCACTGTTCGCTGCCTGCTCTCATTGAAAAAGAAAGACCCTCTGCTTTCTGTTCAAAACACAAAAGCCAGGCCCGACCACAAGCAATTAAGACTGGCACCCATATCTGTAAGCAATGACATGCCTCTGTTCCTCATCATTTGTTTATCGAGCGATAGAGTCCCCCATCTGGAATCAGTCAGGAGAGGAACACAGAGGAGAAATGGAAATTTGATTATTTTCAAAGCCAAGCTGGAGGTGATAAAAGACTTGTGGCTCATCACCAAGTGGGGGCCGGCTGTGGTTGTAAGTGTTGGCAAAGAGCTTCAGAGGGAGGCAGCATCATTCTGGGGTGAGCGATCTTTGTTGCACGGGATTGTCATCGAGCGAGGTGTCGGAGGAGTTTTCATCAAAGTGGGGTTCACGCACGAGATGAAGAGACAGAAGAAAAAAAATAAGCATGGAGTTTGTTTGAAAAATTGATTCTTTGTTGTTGAGAAGTGAGGAGGACACAGTTAAGTCGAGTAGATCTGTGTTCTTGAGCTGTTGGTCTACACAAATACAGTGGGATATTTTTTGTTCCTTTAGTTAGGTGATGCAACAATAACACAAAACTACGTGTGAATATACGACCAAAGAATCTGCAGTGTCCTGTTAAACAGCAGCTGTGGGATCCCTGACATTTTGTGCGACTTATAAAGTATCGATTATAGAGTTTGTAAATGTTTCCATTAATTAAAATTCCTATGAAAAGGACGATTTTTATAAGGTTCCTTCTTATATCAAAATACAGCTTTAAATGTCAAATGTTAAAGTCTGAATCCAACAGTGCACAACCCTGCTGCCAGTAATGTGAGATCAAGATATATTTTATGCAGTGAACCCCACTGTGTTGTCTAGACCCGCTGCACTGGGGGTCAAGTCGGCTGCAGTGCTTTTGTTTGGACTGGTTTCCTACGGAGCTCAGTGATGGGAAGGTGTTGGCTGTTTTTTTTTTTTTTTTTACTTCCAGCAGATGATAATAAACCATGCCATTCTCCACAGAGCAGTTTTCCAATCCAGGTCGAGACATGGTGCTGCTGAGGATGCTCTACTTTATAAAAAAAAGGAGTCAGGGTGTGATGATGGGATGACCTCAGTCTGTTAGGTAGTCCAGGTCCAGGTTTGGTCAGACTGTGTCGAAAGCTGAAATAAAACACAAGTTACATAGGGTGTCATCTGCAGACCGGCTGGTTGATCGGTGCTCTGTGAGATTTACAGTACGAGGCTGTTCAGGTCTGAAAGACAAATTGTGTTTACTTTTTCTATGAAGTTTTTAGATTTAAGGGGATTTTTTGTCCAGGACACAGCAAAGAAAAATAGCAGCAAGCAGATGTTTTGTAGCTGGAAACAGGTCTGTGTTCTGTCTGTACGCTCCTGTGAAAGTGGCACATTTCTGATTTTATGATTTTACCAGTCAAACAAATAACCAGTGAGAAAACACACACAGCAGCCTCTGTATTTTCAATCTCACATCCAGTGGGGAAAAAAAACAACTCGCTTTTTGATGTGCAACTTTGTTCAGATGATTCGCATAGATCTGAAACTTTGAGCGGTCGTGATCCACCGCCCCGGTCTCAGGTCGATTCCCTTGATGATGTCCCAGATTAAACTCTCCAGTTGTTGAGTTAACTCTCCGGTGCAAATTCTGGTAAGAGTTATTTTGTCAGAAACATTGGCCGCACCGTGAAAAATCAGATACTACAAGGAATTTCAGCTCCACAGGGCTTTTGCTTTAAATAGCTCCATAAATCTTTGTTTGCTGATTGATAAGAGGGAATTGAAAGCTTATGGTTGTGCTGGGGGAAAAAAATAATTCCAGGAAATTACCTGATGAAGAAGGCGGGAGCCATTTTCTTCCCTGAGTCTGGTGATGAAAGATTCTCATTGTTGCCCCAGAAACCCTAGAAATTTCAGAAAGACATCCAAATAAAACATCACTGTAATCATTAAAGATCCATTCATAGATAAAACAAACAGCTGAACTTCATGCAGCACAACATCGTGAATCTTTGCTTCTCTCGTCTTGGTTCAAAGTGGCAATCGAGTGTCAATTATCCATACAAAAGTGGGATTTGTATTTCTGAAGTGCTTTCGGATACAATGCACTACAGTTTATGTTTTTAATGGAACAGAAAACGTCTTTAAGACATTCGGTCACCACAGATGAAACGCTGCCAAAAGCTGCATCCAGCCCCTGCAGTGAGCTCTGTGACTCATGCAGCTCGTCCTGTAAATGGGATAGGATGTGTTTTTGTCTGCCTCGTCTCGGTAAACCCTGAAGACTGACGTATCCTTGGAGGTCGGGGGGGAACATGTGTTTCAAAGCAGCGGCCTGTCCTCTTTGTTTTGCTGACTTATTGTTTTACGGAGGTCGTCTCGTTTCCTCGCCAAGCATATGTTCCTTCTTTGTCTGCAGAGAATATTTCGCTTTGTACGAGTGCAAAGGGCTTTGAGTACAGCGATGGTCAGTTTAACATCCCCATCTGTGACATCATGTTCAATTTAGAAGATCAATACTTGAGAATCAATCCCTTGCTGGTTCTCTGGATGTTTAACAACCGATTTGTTTCGGTGCTAGAGTTTGGGGAAACATTTAAGAAGAGTATTTAGCGTGGTCATAATATCAGTATGTGGGACTGAAATGCGCCTGCTGTGGTTTTTACAAGTTGGTTTTTGAACCGTGGCGAGACAAACAATGCATGTATGACTGCATGTAAACAGACTAAATGTTTCCATTCATCTGAAGGACTGTCCATGCTCTTTCAACTTCCTCTGCTGCTTAAAAATGAGCTCATCATTTCACAAATCAGACACGACCCCTCAGATGTCAGCATGTGCGGCTGCTGCCTCGAGATAAAAAAAAACATATTTATTCAGTTTTATTGTTATTTAAAAAACAAAAAGTAAACGGGAAAATGCTTCATACAATTAAAGACAGATAGAAAAGAGAAAAGCTCAAGTATAAGTATAAGTAAGCCCAAGTATGTTTGAAGAAAGGCTTTAAAGGTTTAGCCCCAAACTCTGGGCTTCTGGAGCAAATTTTTAAAAAGCCTCTGTTCAAGGATCTCGGTCACAAACAGCCTTCAAAGTAATCAGAAATGAAAAAAAGTAATCGGCAGTGTCTTAAAATCAATTCTTTAACCTATTCGAGTCAGTGGAAGGAGGCCATGTAAAAAAGTAAAAAGCTCAGCACTTGAGTTCTGTTCAGTCTGCTGTCAATCAATAGAGCTTGAATTAGGACAAAACTACAAATTAAACTTGAGAAATGACATAAGTGGTTGCTATGCTGCACAAAACATTTTCTTTTCTCGCAGCTTGTTGAGTTGTGGATAACAATTGATGCTGTTGTGCCGAGATGTGGATCAGACGTCAACAACAATAACCGTATGGACACGTCTCTTATCGTCTCGTGGCTGTAGAGACTGCGGTCTCTGTCCATGGTGCTGGATCTATACATCCAGCAGTAAACAGCGTCTGTGACTTCTGGAAGCCTCTGTACTCAGTCACATGGCTGTGATGACCATTCGCTCCTTCATTTGAGGTTTTGTTGCATTTTTAAGTCACTGTCCTGAAACTATCTGCAGGTTGCTGCCCTTATGAGATTACTGCTTTTGTTTTACAGTCAAGATCAGTGGCAATCGGTAGGTAGAGCCTTTATAAATACAGAAAAAACACCAGGTTGAATATTTTATAGATATCTGTCTCCCAAATAGGCTGCAAAGATACAGTTTTGTAATTTTCCAGGTCTGTAACACTTATTTTTAATAGCTCTCGTCCCTACATTCCTCAAGGAGAGGGGTGTGTCTCGGCATAACTGTATCAGGGCCAAAATATGTCTACCAGGTGGGGATGGCAGCTTAGTGTTACAAACCCCAGGCCTCTGTGAAAGGTCACTACCTGACATTCATCGAACCTGACATTCATATTTTCGCAGGGCTCAGCAGCAGCTCACACCCGGCTGGTATCCCGTGCATGGCCACCGTCCCACTCATGCCTTGAAAAAGACCCAGAGAAGCCACCTGAAGCGAGGGGAAGTAGAGGAGGAACCCGACAGAGGAGACGCAGGCCAAAGAGGAGGGAGCGACGACCGTCAGTTTGAGAAGACTGAGAGAAAAAATTAAATATGATCAGGTTATAAAAAGTTGATGTTTAGTGAATTTTCACGCAATATATCTGATGTATATAATGTTATGTGGATTTATGTGATTTATGTGGAGCTGTCTTCCTGTGGGATGATCAAAATAACCCCAAATTTTCAGATTTGTTACTATGGACATAAAATTGTGCATACATTGAAACATTCACCTTCCCTTTTCTGAGGGTTAGCTGCACTGTGAAGGAAGTGTGTGCGCAGTAATCATCTTCAGCCTTACATTACTGAGCTTGCTTTTTCAAATAATTGCCCAGAAAAATGTAAGCAAGTCTAATTTCCATTGTTTCAGCTTTCCAAAAACTTTGATCTCCTGGGTTCTGTTTCAGGACACACAAATATTACAGAGCAGGAAAACATACATTCACCCATCACTATTTATTTTCACACTGTGCTGCTGGCAGCACTTACCCCGTCTCTTTAGCACAGACATGTTTAAAGGATTAAGGATTATGTTCGAAACTGACCTCGTCCCCTGCGGGGCCTCTTAATTACGATACATGTTTTAGCAACGTATGCAATATAATTCACTTCAAGGATACAAGACTCTGAGGCTTTTACACGTGTAAACACGATGAAGAAGAGGGGTTTTGTTTCTTTTTCAGTTTGACCACAGTGGGTTTCATAAGTCCCAGAGGGTCGTCATTTCCTCGTTGAGATGCTTATGGAAGAGCACAGCCTGCTGGTCACTCTGATATGAAGGCTGCTCTCTGATGAGGTTCTGTTCTTATTGAAGAGTATGCTGTTTGTCCAGCTGGCTTGGGCTTAGGAACTACAGATTACAGATTTGTTGCAGAAGGATTTGGTTGCATGCTTGAGCTGTGATGCTTGAGGCCTTTACTAGACAGAGAAAGGCTGACAAAAAAGGTGATTCTGTTGCATTATGGGAAGTGAAGTACTCATAGCCATCCTCTTTTTTATGCCTCTCTTGTTGAACTTTATGACAACAAGCTACTTGCACAAAGTGAAGAGACAATGCAGACAAAAAAAAGAATAAGACCACAAATTATGATAAAACTCTTTATGACAAGTTGGGCAATATTTAATTTAATATGATGTGGATGTGTTTTGTTCTCCACTGCAGAACAATGGCTCCTGTATCCTTTCAGTCTTTCTATCTGCTCATCTCAGCGATCCAGCTGTGTTCATTACATCTGGCCCACGGTGGGGCGTATTATGGACACAAGCAGCCACCTCAACAGCACCAGCCCCTGCCACAGTACAATGATGGGTATCCCCAGCAACAGTTTTTGGGGAATGAGATGCCATTAATGCCATTAGTGCCTCAGTATGGAAAAGAGCTTCCTCAGCTGCCTCTGCAAATGGGCAAAGAGAGGAAACTGACAGAGGGAAAAGGTCAGCGCAAAAAAAGAAAAAAGAAGATCAAATATACTGTTAATCAATTTACACACATCTGTTGGTACATCTGCAGTTCTAGTTAAACCCATATGGGTTATTTGTTTTCCTGTTCTGATTGTAACCTTGACTATAACTTTATATATAATATATGATCTTTGTGTGACTCAATATCACAAATAAATGAACTTTCTTTTTTATCAGGCCAAACATTTCCCAGAGGGGCTAAAGGGCCACTTCCCCCTGGTCCAGGGGGAGAAGGTCTCAGAGAGGTACCCCAAGGAATTCAAGGACCCTCTGGACCCTCTGGACCACCAGGGCCACAAGGGCCACAAGGCCCAACGGGACTACACGGTCAAGGATTGCCAGGGTCTCCAGGAAAGCCAGGGCCTCCGGGTGCTCAAGGTTACCCAGGAATAGGAAAACCTGGCATGCCAGGATTGCCAGGAAAGCCTGGAGGACCTGGATTACCAGGGCCAAAAGGTGACCTTGGCCCAAATGGTGGCGAAGGACCAACTGGACTTCCTGGTCCTGCAGGTCTCCCAGGTCCCCCGGGGCTCCCTGGAATTTCAAAACTAGGAGGCCAGGGATTGCCAGGACAGACAGGTCCTGGAGGTGAGCCAGGCCAAAAGGGTCCACCCGGGCCACCCGGTCCTTCCGGCCCCAGGGGAGACAAAGGGCTCGGTCTACCGGGTTTGCCAGGTTTGAAAGGACCTGGGGGACCACCAGGTCCCCCTGGAAATGTGGGCATGCCTGGCATCGGTACATCTGGCCTCAATGGTCACCCTGGACAACCAGGGATACCAGGAAAATCTGGTCCTCCTGGGGAGCCAGGACTGGCAGGACCACCTGGTGACAGAGGCCAACCAGGACCACCAGGTTTGCCAGGAATTGGAAAACCAGGGAAAGATGGTTTTAGAGGGCAACCTGGGCCCTTGGGAGCGAAAGGAGAACCAGGCCCACCAGGTTTACCAGGGGGTCCAGGAATGCCAGGGTATGGCAAGCCAGGGTTTCCAGGGCCCAAAGGCCACAAAGGGCATGCTGGTTTTCCTGGACCTCCAGGTTCTAAAGGTGATAAAGGTCACGGAGGTATTCCAGGTGTCATTGGTCCCACCGGTCCTACCGGTATGCCTGGCCCACCAGGTCCAATAGGGCCTCCCGGTAGTATTGGCTTCCCAGGGCAAAAGGGAGAGTATGGTGCTGGGGGACCAAAAGGAAATCCAGGAATAAAAGGTGAATTAGGGCCTTCAGGTCTTCCAGGAATTCCAGGTAGATTTGGAGAGGGAGGACAACCAGGACCAAGAGGTTTACAAGGGCCCATTGGCCCGAAAGGAGAAACAGGTGCTAGAGGTTTAACTGGTGTGCCTGGTGCTTCAGGATTAACTGGACCAAGAGGGGAGGGGGGACAACCTGGAGAGACAGGTCACCAGGGACCACAAGGAATTCCAGGGCTTACAGGACCCGGGGGGCCAATCGGACCCCCTGGGCTCCCGGGTCAAAAAGGCGAAAAAGGCATGCCCGGTAAATATGGCTATCCTGGTGACGGAAAGCCAGGGCCCCAAGGTCACATTGGCCCTCAAGGAAACACTGGCCCTAGTGGCCCTCCTGGACTTCCAGGGCAACCAGGACAAGCCGGACCACCTGGTCCACCAGGATTACCTGCTCATGACCTTGGACAGATCCTCCCTGTGAGTGGCCCATACCCTGGCCAAAAACAAGGCTACAAGAAGAATGGAGCTGAGATTGGTGGAAGTAGCCTGGAGATGCCTGCGTTCACAGCCAAGCTCACAAATCCATTCCCTCCCGTGGGCTCTCCGATTGTCTTTGACAAACTCCTGCACAACGGCAATCAAGACTACAATCCCCAAACTGGTATTTTCACCTGTAGCATACCAGGGGTCTACTACTTTTCTTACCACGTCAACTGCAAAGGAGGTAATGTGTGGGTGGCACTGATGAAGAACAATGAGCCAGTAATGTACACTTACGATGAGTACAAAAAGGGCTTGCTGGATCAGGCTTCAGGGAGTGCAGTACTCCCATTACGAAAAGGAGACACTGTACATTTGCAGCTACCATCAGACCAGGCTGCAGGACTTTATGCTGGTCAGTATGTCCACTCGATATTTGCTGGATACTTGTTGTACCCAATGTGAGAGGGGTGGCTAAACAAAGGTGAAATAACTTTAGACTCAAAGGTACAATGTACATTAGACTGAGTGGTTCCAAATGAGTTGTGGTAGTACAACCTGTTTTATAGTAGCAACATACATAATTGAATTATTCTCTAAATTATATGCATCACATTTGTTTTTACAATCAGAGAACAGTATAGTATATTGTGAACAACCATTGGTATCATATGTAGAAATCCAAAAATAGTTTAAAAAATACTACCAAATATCTCAGTTTTCATAATTCTTGTATGTTTACATGTCATTTATCCTTATAACCATACATACACAATATATCAGAATTCATGACTTGGCTGGAATAATTTCTGGAACAGTGAGGCTTTTTGTTGCAGAGTTGTATTCACTTCACTAGTTTCTTATTGCTTTACAGTTTTAAACTGTACACTGGGCACATACAATCATATCGGTTTCACGGTACAATGCATTTACTCAAAGTTAGCGTAACTTACAGTTGGGTCGTGTGTTTTGGCCACTGTGCAGTCATTAAGTTATTGTCAGTCTTTTTATGTTACTTGGAAATTGCAGCTTTTTAATAGAAAATAATTTGGGATATTTTATACAATGTGATAAAGCAGTCCAGAACAGAACAGAAAAATAGCTATATTGCAGTTTTTCCCACAATTTGGCAGATTGATTTGATGTCATAGACTTGTTTTGTTTTGTTGAACCTTTCTTTGAAAAGTTTGTTTGTCAGTATTCTCTGTAATTTATTTGTTTGACTACTGATTACTTGGGATTGTTTTGTTTTTTTGTTTTTGTTTTTGTTAAACAGTAAATGGGAATTCATTCCAAAATGCAGAACAGAACATGCAGGTTCTGTGACAAAAAAATATATAATCTATATTCAGCAATGTTCATACCCAGTCGTATATGTCTGTGGCAGTATTTTACAGATGAGGTGTGCAAACTGTGGACGTGCCATTTTGGAATGAAATTCTTTTAAGCCTGTTTCCTCCCGTTTTTTTTTTTGTTTTTTTTTATTAATATGTGTTTGTTTTTTCTTTAGACAATGGTGCACAGCATAAGCAAATTGAAAATTGTGCCTAAATCTGTGAATTTTTCTGTGTTGCTTTTACTGGTGACTTTTAATACAGAAATAAAAACAGCTATCTTGACTGGATCATCATTATCTTCACAGTTTGTGCCTTTATCTGTATTTGTGTTTATGTTTATGCTTTATGTAATACTTTATTGTGTACTGAACAGACATCGATGAGTCCATATTATGTATGTTTTTGTAGAGTGCAAACTGACAACAGAAGTTACCTCAAGGCATTTTTGAAAGGAGCAAGTCTGGACCTTCTCAGAGTGTGTGACCAGAACCTGAGACATGGTGACGCAGAAGACACAAAGATATGGGGTCAAAGAAACAACCCATCTCACTGATCTATGTGCAAAACTTTTTTTTTTAAAAGAAGAAAAAAAAAGTGTGTGACCAAAACCTGAGACGTGGCAACACACATAAATCACAGGTATGAGTTTAATGGTTCAGGTTGTTTGGTTTTTATAGGTTTATGTCTATGGCTCAGAGAAACAACACATTGAACTGGGCTATGTGCACAATCTCTCTTCATTTGTTTTTTCCTTCTTGTTTTTTTCCCCCACAGTGGTCACCATTAACATTGAACTAATGTCAAGACAAGCTTTCATACAAAAACATTGTAAAGTGTAGCCTATAAATTCAAAGTTTTTATAGCTTTCATGTTTATTGGCTTCATTTTCAAAAATAAGAAAAAGTGGTTTTTGATTAGTGTAACGACATTTATGAATGTGCCATTTGGCTAATTGTATAATAAGATTGATGATATAGTATTGTTTTTCTTTAGAAGATGGATTGTCAGTGAAGCCAAACAATACATGTTCAAAGCACAGGGAAAAAAGAGGTTCAATCGAAAAACAAATCAGGTTACAAATATCTTCCCATAATTTAGTTGAGAAAGGGCAAGACCAAAATAAATGAAAAACATCTTCAGGGTGTCCTACACAGAAAGAGCAGTTTAAATCTATATCTTTTTTTAAATCGTTGTAAAAAAAAAAAACAAAAAAAAAACATCCATACTGCCAATGTAAAGCGCTGTTGTCATATCAATAAAGTTAGTTTGTATTTAACGGATTTGGACCAATCAGAGTTTGCAACGTCACACTTCCTCCGTGTACGTCACTTCTCCTTTGCATGGATGGACTCGGCTGCTGTCATTCACTGATAGCAGCAAATATATCTGTTTTAGCTTTTGAGACTTTTTGTGAACACTGGCACGTAAACGGTGAGTGCTACGATAAACCCCCTTTAACAGTTTCTATACGAAAGAGTCGAACATTTGTTTCCTGACACTGATATAAAGCTACAGCCAGCTAGCCGAATAGCTAACAGTTGGTTAGTAACTTAGCCTGCGTTAGCCTGTCAACTCAGTTTGCAGTATAGTAGTGTGTCCCTAAGTTACATCTTCTGAGACAATGAAACACAGGCGGTTCCGTTGTATTTTGACGATGATTCGCCGGCACTAGACTTTAACTTGGAGCTGCAACCCATCGTAGACAATGTATTTCATCGATCGTCATCATATGTGTCAGTTTCAGATCTCCAGCATGGCTTCAAGAGCTGGTCCGAGAGCAGCTGGTACCGACGGCAGTGACTTTCAGCACCGGGAGCGGGTCGCTTCACATTACCAGATGAGGTGAGGGCGAGTGTGTGTGTGTGTGTTGTCAAACATCAGGGTATAAACATAAGGAAGGACTAGATACTATAAACATCTGGCTTTAAAGGTCAAATACAGGAAACTACTAAGCGACATGTAGACCATTTGAAAGGAACAACCCTTTTGTAATTGATGTATTATCAGAAAATGATACCAAGTTTAAAGTATTTTATTAATAATTGTGTGAATCAAAACTATTTATCCACCATGTACTGTACATGCACACAATTAATTTTAGAGATACAATTTGCAGTATTGGTTAAATATGATGTGTCCATTTGCCTCTAGCACTTGGACACTGTATTAGTTGAAAAAAGAAAAAGTTAAATGCAGTAGTGACTTGAATTCTTCTATGTGGCTGCACCACTGATCACCCACACCTTTGTCTTATTTTGTGCAGCGTCGCCTTGAAGTCTGAAATCCGCAAACTCAACATTGTCCATCTTCTGATCTGGATCCTGATGGCAGCTCAGGTAAAGGCAAAACCGCAATAAAGAGTGCAGTTTATTAACAGATGATCCAGTTTATGAACAGATTATCCAGTTGTAACACTGCAGCATCTCTGTTTACTTAGGTGACTGTGAGCCAACTGAGCCTGGTGTCCCACAAGGTGGTGGCCTCACCGTACCAATGGGAGTACCCATACCTCCTCAGCATCATTCCTACAACCTTCAGCTTCTTGGCGCTGCCTCGCAACAACATCAGCTACCTGGTGATCTCCATGATCAGCGCCGGGCTCTTCTGCGTGGCTCCTCTGATCTACGGCTGCATGGAGATGTTCCCCGTGGCGCAGCAGCTCTATCGTCACGGGAAAGCATACCGCTTTATCTTTGGCTTCTCGGCCGTGTCGGTCATGTACCTGGTGATCGTCATTGCCGTGCAGGTGCACGGCTGGCAGATCTACTACAGCAAGAAGCTGCTGGATCAGTGGTTCAGCACCACACAAGACAAGAAGAAGAAATGAGCTGGCTGAGATCTTCTGCCAGGCTGTGGACACTGAGGCAGAGGCAATCTGAAAGCAAGAAAAGAGACTCCTACAGGTGACTCTGTCTCGGTCTCGGGTGACCTAAATCTTTTGGCTGAAAATAAGTTTGTGGACAAATAATGACTGCCGTCACTCTGAGCATTAATTAATTTGGCATTTCATCACAGTAAATGATTAATGTCTTGCTGTAATAATAATATGTTGGTCAGTGTTTGGAAACAAATAAATTTGATTATTTGATTTAATTGTCAGTTGTGAGAGGCTCTTGAATTTGATTGTTGTCCAGCGTCTCTTTAAAAAGTCTTTAGTCAGTCATCTGTCTTTGTAAATTTGTACAAACTTGGACTTTACTGTGGGTGTGTGATTATCAACAAAATAAAGTCTCTTTTCACAAAGTTTGTACACAATGGAGTTAATGGAGCCCCACGAGATTTGTGTGTTACTGTTTGTGTTGGACCTGCCAAGAAAGAGGAGGATGAGACCAAAAGACCAAAGACCAAAACTACAACCGTGAAACTGGAGACACTGAACGCAGCACAGACACACACACACACAGGTTCCTTATGCTGCTGTCGACCTTTGACCTGTAATTGACACACATGTTCCACACAAAAAACATTTACACACTCACTAACTATGTGTGTGTGTGTGTGTTAATTATTCTGGGTCTGGTCTAAACTTGTCAACCACTAAATGGCAGTCACACACACACACACACACACACACAGAGGAGGTATCAGTGTGTTACCACAGTGCCCCCTGCTGGCCACACTCCCTCAGTGAATCAAGTCTATCAGATTTTTCTCTTGAAATTCTGTCGGTTTATTATTATAATTAGAGGCCAGGCAGTTTCTTCTTCTTCCTCCTAAGAAATCCTACTTCCCATACATAAAAAAACACCAAACTTTGCACAAAGCTCCAGATTTTTACATTTAAAAACGTACACTTTTGCAACTTTCACCAAAATGTCGCCTCAATACTTTAGAACTTTTGTACATTTAAACTCAGTGCAAATTCTGAAGTCCATCACTCTGTTTTTTTTTTTTTTTTTCTAAAACTGTAAAACTTATAAAAACCTTTGGTGTCATCATTTTTTGCTTAATTGACACCAAATTTGCTGCGACTGTATCTTCAGACCGTCTTCCACATCCACACACACTGTTAAAGCACAAAGTCTAGTTTGGTCCACAAGGCGGCGACAAATCACCACCTCAATGTTTCTGAATAAAACACAAACGTGTTATTTATAGATAAATTGTTACAGCACAACTATTTGTGTGATTAAATGTTTATTTGTGTGAAGAATTACATCAGGTTATTTTTAAATGACAAAAAAGTAACTTCTTGGTAGGCTACTTGATTCTCTTTGTGTTAAGTTTAAGATAAATGTAAATGTACACACAAAGTTATGGTTAACAATCCATTGTGTAGCCAATCTTTTTTTTAAATTTATGTGTATATTTTCGTGTAGCATACTGTATATTTGGGTGTGCATGTATCTGTTGATATATCTGGATACTTATGTAGCAGCAGATGCTTGTGTCAGTCTATTTATTGTGTTATGTCTTCTTGATTGCTTAGTTGTTTTATTGTTTACTTGCTTCTGTATTGTTTTAATTTGCATTTGGCTGTCACACTCATTAAAGCTGCAAGATGTCTTCAATCTGGTGCTCAAAGAGGCCACGCCCCCCAGGAAGGCGGAGCTGCATCTCCATTGGTCGGGCACAGTGTGTGCAGGTGTGTCCTGACGAGCAGTGGCCTTTAAATTCTCCTTCAGTCTGATGGAGCTGCAGCAGAAGGGATGAGAGTTTGCTGTTGTGAGCTGCAGATGGTAGTAAGCTCATCTTCTGTCTTTCACTTCAGGTTAACATTATTTGTGACTTTCCCATTTCTTGTTTGTGCTAAGTGGCTCATGCTAACAATGGAGTCTGCCATGTGCCTCACTTGGTACGTCAGTCATCGTAGACTAATGCAGCTTGCAGTTTGTAGACACTTGTACTTGTAGTTGTTTAGAAGCTGCATTGGTTTACAAGATGGCTGACTTACCAAGTGGAGCACATGGCAGACTCCATTGCTAACACTATAGCCACTTAGCAGCCTTATTTCACTTCAGGTTGACCTTATTTTGTGCTTTGTTTCACTCTAATCTTTGTCTCCTTTCTACTTCTGCATGTATTCCACCCTAATTGGTACGCTTGGTAAGAAAGACACAAGGTAGACACCTTTTTGTTTAGTCAAACCACAGGACCAACACATGTTGGCTACATTTAGTCTTGTTAAACACTTTGACCCTGTTCTTCCTTCTAGAAGCTGCCATCCATCCACCGTTGAGCCCAGATCGATGCTTGGTTCAAAGAAGACAAAGACACTGAAGACTTGAACGTTAGTTTTATTGTCATTAAATGTTTGTTTCACCTTGGTCCATTTGTGGTTTGTGCTAAGTGGCTAGTGCTAGCAATGGAGTTTGCCATGTGCTTCAGTTATTGTAGACTAATGCTGCTTGCAGTTTGTAGACACTTGTACTTGTTTAGAAGCTGCATTAGTTTACAGAATGGTTTTAGTGAGGCACAAGGCAGACTCAATCGCTAACATTAGCCACTTGGCACAAACCAGTAATGGATGGAGGCTTAAAGTTGTTTGAAATGCTGTTTGACTCCTGTTTGTTTCACTCTAATCTGTGTCTCCTTTCTTCTTTTGCATGTCTTCAACCCTGAGCTAATGGGCTACAGCTAACATGATGGCTACCATGTGCTCCTAATACCTCTACTTGGTAAGAAAGACACAAGACATGCACACAACTCTTGATTTTCTTTGACAAACATTTAGTCAAACCGCCATTTTCATTCTTAAAGACGGATACATTAATTGCACTTAGTCTTCATTCTTCTAGAAACTGCCATCCACCATGAGCCCAGAGGAACTTCACTGCTTGGTTCAAAGAAGACAAAGACACTGGAGACTTGATGTTAGTTTTATTGTTTATTTTGTTTAGTGTTGATTCATTTCTGGTTTGTGCTAAGTGGCCAGTGCTAACAATGGAGTCGGCCATCTTGGAGACTAATGCAGCTTCTAAACTACAAACACAAGTGTCTACAAACTGCAAGCTGCATTACTCTCAAGATGGCTGACTCTCTTGGCCCTGGTTCCTATTTCATTTCAAGTTTACTTTATTTTGTACTTGTTTCACTCTAATCTTTGTGTTCTGTTTCTGCATGTGTTCAATCCTGAGCTACAGCACCCGGTTACAGCCAACAACCATGTGCTTCTATGAGCTGCCTCTCTTTGGTAAGAAAGACAAGACATACACACACTACTTGAGTCAATGTTTTTAGCCTGGATCCATTTCTGGTTTTGCGCCAAGTGGCTAGTGCTAGCAATGGAGTCTGCCTTGTGCCACACTTCAGCCATGTTGTAAACTAATGCAGTTTCTAAACAAGTACAAGTGTCTACAAACTGCAAGCTGCATTAGTTTACAAGATTGCTGACTTGCCAAGTGAAGCACATGTCAGACTTCAATTCTAGTACTAGCCACTTGGCACAAACGGTAATGGCCACAGATCTAGCATGTTTTATTTGCAGGTTACTTTATTTTGTACTTTGTTTCACTCTAATCTTTGTCTCCTTTCTACTTCTGCATGTGTTCAACCCTGAGCTAACTGGCTACAGCTAATGGAGGCCACCATGTGCTTCTACTGCCACTACTTGGTAAGATGCACACAAATCTTTCTTTCACTAAACATTAGTCCAACTATTCTCATGTTTTCTCAGTCTGAAATGCAAAACGGATGCATGACCAAATTCATTGCATTAACAAACTAACTTTCCATGTTTCTTCTAGAAGCTGCAAATCCACCATAGAAGAACTTGGTACAAAGACACTGATGCAATGTTACTTTTATTGTGTGGGAATGTTTCTTTAGCCTTGATCCCAGCTAAGTGGCTAGTGCCAGCATGTCATGTGCTTCTCTTCAGCCATCTTGTAAATTAATGCAGCTTCTAAACTACAAATACAAGTGTCTACAAACTGCAAGCTGCCTTAGTCTCCAAGATGGCTGAAGAGAAGCACATTACATGTTAGCAATAGCTACTTGGCACAAACAAGAATGGATCAAGGATAAAACAAAGTTGTTCAAAATTACAAAATAAAGTAAACCTGAAGTGAAAAACACCAAATCTGTGGCTCATGTGTTTCACTCTAATCTGTGTCTTTCCAAACATACAACTTCATTCACAAAACATAACAGTTGCCTCCATTTTCTCAGTCTGAAAGTTAAAGAACAAGTGGCCATAATTGGTTGCATAGTCTAAACACTTCAACTTTCCATGTTCTTCTGGGCTCAGTGGTGGATGATAGCTTCTAGATGGAAGAACTTCACTGTTTGGTTCAAAAATAAACTTGTGTGGAAATGTTTCTTTAGCCTTGATGAGACTCTGCAGTTTTAGACCACACGTCTTACTGCACATGAACCATTGGGCTTCATCAATTCAATGAGCTACAAATACGTTTGGCCATTAAAGGCTTACGATGAGGAAAAGCAAGTCAGTTCATTTATAGGTGTTTATTCATCAGACCAGTAGCATGTATAATCACCCTGGTGTGCATATATTTTAATAACAGTTGAGTACATGAGCTCCTCTATGACCAAATTAACTCCCACTTCCTATTTAGACAGCTGAGATCTCTGATGAGGGAGGAGGCATCTTCTACAGGACCCAGAGTTTTCTTTTCCCTATTGCACAGTTAATTTGTCAGTTTGTCCTCATACTCGGTATTACCACAAACATAAACCATCTGTCCTCAGGCTCTGGGCAGTGTCCCCGTCCTCCTGTACATCCTGGTCCTGACAACGCTGCTGCTGTGTTTGGGGTTCGCCGCCGGGTGAAGTTCTACCAAGGCCAGAAGCAGAGGCCCAGAGGAGGAGGTCGGCCCAAGAGACGACGGAGCAGAGGACAGAAGCTGCTGCTGCACCGGGGCTTTATAAGACCTAAGACTTAACAGGTCAGCCATTGATATGTGGCAACATTCAATAATTACCCTAGATTGAAAAAGGTTAAAGACCCCCTGGAGAGTGTGGAAGTTATCGGCCAACTGATAAAAAATCTTTGCAATCAGAATAAATAATGTCATAACTTCCATCATTCATCCAGATCCATCCAGTTTGTGAAAGGCAGGACGTCCTCAGATAGTCTCACACTGACCACATTTAATCTGGAAAGTCAAGGACATAGATACTCCAACAGCTGCTTTGTCAAAGCATTTGATGGTGTCGGCTGGAGCTACCTCATTCTTGCTTTACAAGAATCTGCTTTGGTTTGGGACTTGAGGACATTATTTAGCTCATCTATAGCCATGGTAACACCTAAAGGTCAGAGGTCAGAGGCTCATTCTCATCCATATCACGATCAATTGGAATAAGTCTGAAGTAGTTTCCTAAACTGGAAATTTAAGTGGGAAGCTAAAAATGTAAAATACCTGGAGATACTTTTGAGTCCAGGAATAGAGAATTTGATGTTGTATAACTTCAATCCAGTATTGGCTAAAATAGGTTAGAACTTTTGCTCAAGGGATTGGATACTTATAAATATCAACATGAGGGAGAATACAAGCTGTAAAAATGGTCGTAGCCCCAAAGTTGAACTATCTTTTAAGCACGATAGCGTTGAATATCCCAGTGACCGTTTTCAAAGCCATAGATAAAATGTTCAGTTCATCCGTGCTGGGGAAAGGGCGAGGGTGAAAATAACAAGACTACAAGCTAAAGTACAAGGACAGACTCCTATAATAATTGTTCTTTTAGTGGCACCATTATATACATTCAAATGAAATGTACATCAGCTGTATGATGACTGTATAGGTGGAGTCAGTGGTGTCGTCTGTGTGATACTCAGGTATACTCAAATGCATTAATATTTTAAAACTGGTCTACCAGCAGAACTAAAATCAGACCCAACTCTAAGCATTTTTAAATCCAGGTTGAAAACATTTCTGATGTCATGTGCTTCTGGCTGAGCTCTTTTAAAGAACTTTAAATCTGAATCTTGGATCAAGCACCATACCATGCATGAAATACAAATCAATATTTCATGCTCATTAAACTCTGACATAAATCTATGTTCAATGTTTCTAAATTTTACTATTTGGGGTTTTATTTTAAGTTTCAAAAATTGTATGTTTTTATGTTTCCTGTATCCAGTTCTTACTGTTAAATGTTTTGTATTGAATTGAAAACATGTATTGTCATTTGCAAACCCCACATGGTAGTTAAAAGAGACAGTGAAGTTTGTGAATAAAAACACAAGCAAACAATAATTGGTTTGATGTAAAGTACATTGAGTTGCCTCTTGGTATGAAATGCGCTTTATACACACAACTATCTAACTATAGTGTATGTGATATACAGGTATGAACAGTGAACCCTCCTAAAAGTAGTATACCCACTAAACAAACAAGATGACACCACTGGGTGGAGCTCACATTGTCACAGGTCATTTTATTGTTGATAGCCTATAATTCATTGATGTGTAGAGAACCCTCTCATGTAAAGGTGTGTTGGTTTTAGTTATTTTGTGTATGAATGTATGATGTGTATTTGTTCACACAAACACTAATAAAAAGTAAAATAAGAAAGAAGAACATATAAGTCCAACGACTTATAAGTTCTTTTTTCTCGTCATGTTCATTATGTTTTATCAAGGTGAAACACGACACTGAGTCTCTTGGAAATGCATTCGTTGGCCAATGACCTGATAAATCCTGATGTTCTGGGTTCGAGCCCCAAGAATAAAACTCATTTCTTTTATTTTTCCAAGTTCGACACCAAACATAGACTGATACTACCAAATCCTGCTAGTTCTCTTTTTGTATGAATGTGTATTCGTTCACACAAAAACTAATCAAAGTAAAATAAGAAAAAAGAACATATAGATGTCAATGACTTTCTTTTTTCTTTTCTCATCATGTTCATTACGTTTTATCAAGATTAAACACTACATTTGCCTACAAATGCATTTCCAGGGAGTCACTGACCTGACTTTAAATTCAGATGTTCTGGGTTTGATCCCTAAGAATAAAACTCATTTCTTTGTTTTCCAAGTTTGACACCAACACATAGACTGACACTACCAAATCCTGCAAGTTCTCAGGATATATGGATCAGCTTATACTGAATGGATATACGTATGTACTATAATAGTAAATGTATATGCAGCTGTCCTCCTGTCATCCAGTCTCAGGAGCATCGACAGGACAGATACGGGAAATCTTTCCTGCCACATGCCAGCACACTGTATAATAACAGCTAAAAAACTCTGGTCATAACCTACAGTCACCACACACTTTATTTTCTAAACACAGTTACACACATCACACTTTTTTTTTTCTTTTTTTACTTTGCACTAAAATCAACGCTGCCAATTTGTTGCATATACTTTTGTACATGACATTTAATTTAAATGTTTTTAGTTCAATTTTGCTATTTTGTTATGTATATTTTGTTCTTTATATTCTTATTCTATATGTATGTATATATAATGTATCTATCATGTATGTATATATGTATCATCTATTATCTATCATGTATGTATCTATTATCTATAATGTATGTATGCAATATCTATCTATCCACCTATGTATCTATCATGTATGTATGCATCTATCTATCCATCTATCTATCTTGTATGTATGTATGTATGTATGTATGTATGTATGTATGTATGTATCATCTATCATGTATGTATGTATGTATGTATCATTTATTATCTATATATCATGTATGCATCTATCTTGTTTGTATGTATGTATCATCTATTATCTATCATGTATGTATGCAATATCTATCTATCCATCTATCTATCATGTATGTATGTATGTATGTATGTATATACATATATACATATATACATACATACATACATCTATCTATCTTGTATGTATGTATGTATCATGTATGTATGTATGTATTATCTATCTATCTATCTATCTATCTATCTATCTATCTATCTATCTATCTATCTATCTATCTATCTATCTATCTATCTATCTATCTATCTATCTATCTATCTATCTATCTATCTGTCATCAGCCACTTTCTCCACCTCACTTCTCTCACACTTTCCTTTCTTCCTTTCCAGTCTGTTGTAACAGTTTGTAAATAAATGAGGCCATGCCTGCTGCGCTGTCTGAGTTGAGTTTTATCCACTTGGAACTGTGTAGAAGATCATCATCATCATCATATTTCCATTTTTAAATGATGTATGAACTGTTTGGGTATCACTTCATCTGTTATGCATTCATCTGTAATTCTCTGTTGATAATGTTGTTTTTGAGCAAAATGACAATGATGAAGGTAACAATGACGACAGCAGCTGGACAAAGACAAACATGTTGATGAAGAAGACTTTGACTCATGAGATGAATAAGTGACCACTTATGACAATCACACTGCAGTAGGATTTGGTTGGTTGGTTGGTTGGTTGGAGTTGGATTTGAACCTCCGATCTCTGAGTCCTCAGCCAGGAGCATTTTCCACTAGACTACCACTCAACCTGGGAGTAACACTTGGAAATTTCTACTGCTTGTCACTGTTGGTGTGTTTGGTTTCTGCTGCTGTGCTGAGCGCCACACGAGTCAGTACAAGTCCCACATCTTCAACTCCCAGAGCCCACGGTGGCCTAGAAGGTAAGGCACCTGACTCTGAAGGCAGAGATTGTTGGTTCAAGACCCGGGGTTGCCTCTTTGCTTTCTCTCTAGTGGGTTCGCCTTGAAAGTGGAGCTCAAATACACCAGGAGCAAGAGGAGCTGACAGCTAGGGTAGCAGAGTGGAGAGAGCTACTGGGTATCAGAGCAGGAGGTGGTGGGTTCAAGACCAGGGATAGGCAAGATGTATGGGATAGGGGTAGATAGGGGGGAGGAGAGATAGGTGAGGGGGAGGAGTGATAGGAGGAGCTAGGTTAGGGGGAGGAGATAGGTCAGGAAGAGGTAGCAGGAGGTGGTGGGTTCAAGACCAGGGATAGGCAAGGTGTATGGGATAGGGGTAGATAGAGATAGGAGGAGTTAGGGTAGGGGGAGGAGATAGGAGAGATAGGAGGAGGAGGTAGGGGAGGAGTGATAGGAGGAGCTAGGGTAGGGGGAGGAGATAGGTGAGGGAGAGGTAGGAGGAAATAGGTGAGGAGAGATGGGTTAGGGGGAGGAGAGATAGGAGGAGTTAGGGTAGGGGGAGGAGATAGGAGATGGGGAGGAGAGATAGGAGGAGATAGATGAGGGGGAAGAGCTAGGGGAGGAGAGATAGGAGGAAATAGGTGAGGAGAGATAGGTGAGGGGGAGGAGTGATAGGAGGAGTTAGTGTAGGGGGAGTAGATAGGTGAGCAGAGGTAGGAGGAGATAGATGTAGGGGAGGTGAGGGGCTAGGGGAGGAGAGATAGGAGGAGTTAGGGTAGGGGGAGGAGATAGGAGAGGTAGAAGGAGAGATAGGAGGAGATAGATGTAGGGGAGGAGTGATAGGAGGAGCTAGGGTAGGGGGAGGAGATAAGAGGAGAGATAGGAGGAGTTAGGAGATGGGGAGGAGAGATAGGAGGGGATAGATGAGGAGTAGCTGGGAGAGGTTGAAGGAGATAGGGGAGAAGTGATAGGAGGAGCTAGGGTAGGGGAGGAGATAGGTGAGGGGGAGGAGAGATAGGAGGAGTCAGGGGAAGAGAGATAGGAGGAAATAGGTGAGAGGGAGGAGCTAGGGGAGGAGAGATAGGTGAGGGGGAGGAGAGATAGGAGGAAATAGGTGAGGAGAGATAGGTGAGGGGGAGGAGAGATAGGAGTCAGGGGAAGAGAGATAGGAGGTGAGAGGGAGGAGCTAGGGGAGGAGAGATAGGTGAGGGGGAGGAGAGATAGGAGGAAATAGGTGAGGAGAGATAGGTGAGGGGGAGGAGACATAGGAGGAGTTAGGGTAGGCGGAGAAGATAGGAGAGGTAGAAGGAGATGGGGAGGAGAGATAGGAGGAGATAGATGAGGGAGAGGTTGAAGGAGATAGGGGAGAAGTGGTAGGGGGAGGAGATAGGTGAGGGGAAGGAGAGATAGGAGTAGTTAGGAGAGGTAGAAGGAAATGGGGAGGAGAGATAGGAGATAGATGAGGGGGAGGAGGTAGGGGAGGAGTGATAGGAGGAGCTAGGGTAGGGGGAGGAGAGGTAGGGGAGGAGTGATAGGAGGAGCTAGGGTAGGGGGAGGAGAGGTAGGGGAGGAGGAGATAGGGGGGTTAGTGGAGGGGGAGGTAGAGTAGGGGTGGGTTAGTGGAGGGGGAGGTAGAGTAGGGGTGGGTTAGTGGAGGGGGTTAGAGTGGAGGGGGAGGTAGAGTAGGGGGGGTTAGTGGAGGGGGAGGTAGAGTAGGGGGGGGTTAGTGGAGGGGGAGGTAGAGTGGGGGGGGTTAGTGGAGGGGGAGGTAGAGTAGGGGGGGGTTAGTGGAGGGGGAGGTAGAGTAGGGGGGGTTAGTGGAGCGGGGGGTAGATATGCGGGGGGTTATGAAGCCGGAGGGTATAATAATTTAGTGCAACATTACTAGAGTTTAGTTCTAGTAAAGAAAAAACACTAGCATTACATCAGTAAAACATCAGTAGTGTTTTTTCTGATGTAATGTTTAGTGTGTAAAGTCTGTGTTTCTTCCCCAAAAGTCTGTGTTTCGTCCCCAAGCGAGAAAAATAACTAAACTCTAGTAATGTTGCACTAAAATATTATACCCTCCGGCTTCATAACCCCCCCCCATATCTACCTCGCCCTCCACTAACCCTCCCCCTACTCTACCTCCCCCTCCACTAACCCTCCCCCTACTCTACCTCCCCCTCCACTAACCCTCCCCCTACTCTACCTCCCCCTCCACTAACCCTCCCCCTACTCTACCTCCCCCTCCACTAACCCCCCCCCTACTCTACCTCCCCCTCCACTAACCCTCCCCCTACTCTACCTCCCCCTCCACTAACCCCCCCCCTACTCTACCTCCCCCTCCACCTCCCCCCCCCTACTCTACCTCCCCCTCCACTAACCCCCCCCCTACTCTACCTCCCCCTCCACTAACTCCTCCTATCTCACCTATCTCCTCCCCCTACCCTAGCTCCTCCTATCTCTCCTCCCCATCTCCCTCTCCTATCTCCTTCAACCTCCCCCTCACCTATCTCCTTCTATCTCTCCTCCCCCTCACCTTTCTCCTCCCTCTCACCTATTTCCTCCTATCTCTCCTCCCCTGGCTCCTCCTATCCTCTCCTCCCCTGACTCCTATCTCCTTCAACCTCTCCCTCATCTATCTCCTCCTATCTCTCCTCCCCCTACCCTAGCTCCTCCTATCACTTCTCCCCTATCTCCTTCAACCTCTCCCTCACCTAGCTCCTCCTATCAGTCCTCCCCCTCATCTATCTCCTCCTAATCTCCTTCTACCTTTCCTGTCTCCTCCCCCTACCTCCTCCTATCTCTCCTCCTATGTCTCCTCCCCTAGCTCCTCCCTCTCACCTATTTCCTCCTATCTCTCCTCCCCTGGCTCCTCCTATCCTCTCCTCCCCTGACTCCTATCTCCTTCAACCTCTCCCTCACCTAGCTCCTCCTATCACTCCTCCCCTACCTCCTCCTCATCTATCTCCTCCTATCTCTCCTCCCCCTACCCTAGCTCCTCCTATCACTTCTCCCCTATCTCCTTCAACCTCTCCCTCACCTAGCTCCTCCTATCAGTCCTCCCCCTCATCTATCTCCTCCTAATCTCCTTCTACCTTTCCTGTCTCCTCCCCCTACCTCCTCCTATCTCTCCTCCTATGTCTCCTCCCCTAGCTCCTCCCTCTCACCTATTTCCTCCTATCACTCCTCCCCCTCATCTAGCTCCTCCCCATCTCCTTCTACCTCTCCCCCTACCCTAACTCCTCCTATCTCTCCTCCCCTACATCTATCTCCTACTACCTCTCCTATCTCCTCCCCCTACCCTAACTCCTCCCCCTCACCTATTTCCTCCTATCTCTCCTCCCCTAGCTCCTCCCCCTCTTCTATTTCCTCCTATCACTCCTCCCCCTCATCTAGCTCCTCCCCATCTCCTTCTACCTCTCCCCCTACCCTAACTCCTCCTATCTCTCCTCCCCTACATCTATCTCCTACTACCTCTCCCTCACCTATCTCCTCCCCCTACCCTAACTCCTCCCCCTCACCTATCTCTCCTCACTTATTTCCTCCTATCTCTCCTCCCCTAGCTCCTCCCCCTCTTCTATTTCCTCCTATCACTCCTCCCCCTCATCTAGCTCCTCCCCATCTCCTTCTACCTCTCCCCCTACCCTAACTCCTCCTATCTCTCCTCCCCCTCACCTATGTCCTCCTACCTCTACCTGACCTATCTCCTCCCCCTACCCTAGCTCCTCCTATCACTCCTCCCCCTCACCTATCTCTCCTCCCCCCTATCTACCCCTATCCCATACATCTTGCCTATCCCTGGTCTTGAACCCACCACCTCCTGCTCTGATACCCAGTAGCTCTCTCCACTCTGCTACCCTAGCTGTCAGCTCCTCTTGCTCCTGGTGTATTTGAGCTCCACTTTCAAGGCGAACCCACTAGAGAGAAAGCAAAGAGGCAACCCCGGGTCTTGAACCAACAATCTCTGCCTTCAGAGTCAGGTGCCTTACCTTCTAGGCCACCGTGGGCTCTGGGAGTTGAAGACGTGGGACTTGTACTGACTCGTGTGGCGCTCAGCACAGCAGCAGAAACCAAACACACCAACAGTGACAAGCAGTAGAAATTTCCAAGTGTTACTCCCAGGTTGAGTGGTAGTCTAGTGGAAAATGCTCCTGGCTGAGGACTCAGAGATCGGAGGTTCAAATCCAACTCCAACCAACCAACCAACCAAATCCTACTGCAGTGTGATTGTCATAAGTGGTCACTTATTCATCTCATGAGTCAAAGTCTTCTTCATCAACATGTTTGTCTTTGTTGATAATGTTGTTTTTGAGCAAAATGACAATGATGAAGGTAACAATGACGACATCAGCTGGACAAACAGAGAATTACAGATGAAGTGATACCCAAACAGTTCATACATCATTTAAAAATGGAAATATGATGATGATGATCTTCTACACAGTTCCAAGTGGATAAAACTCAACTCAGACAGCGCAGCAGGCATGGCCTCATTTATTTACAAACTGTTACAACAGACTGGAAAGGAAGAAAGGAAAGTGTGAGAGAAGTGAGGTGGAGAAAGTGGCTGATGATAGATAGATAGATAGATAGATAGATAGATAGATAGATAGATAGATAGATAGATAGATAGATAGATAGATAGATAGATAGATAGATAGATAGATAGATAGATAGATAGATAGATGCATACATGATAGATAAATGATACATACATACAAGATAGATAGATGTATGTATGTATGTATATACATACATACATGATAGATAGATGGATAGATAGATATTGCATACATACGTGATAGATAATAGATGATACATACATACAAACAAGATAGATAGATGCATACATGATAGATAGATAGATAGATAATAAATGATACATACATACATACATACATACATACATGATAGATGATACATACATATAAGATAGATAGATGGATAGATAGATATTGCATACATACATGATAGATAATAGATGATACATACATACAAACAAGATAGATAGATGCATACATGATAGATAATAAATGATACATACATACATACATGATAGATGATACATACATACATACATACATACATACAAGATAGATAGATGGATAGATAGATGCATACATACATGATAGATAGATAACGATACATACATACATGATAGATACATAGGTGGATAGATAGATATTGCATACATACATTATAGATAATAGATACATACATGATAGATGATACATACATACGTATATACATACATGAGATAGATATTGCATACATACATGATAGATAATAGATGATACATATACATACATGATAGATACATTATATATACATAATATATACATACATATAGAATAAGAATATAAAGAACAAACTATACATAACAAAATAGCAAAAAAAAAAATTTAGTGCAAAGTAAAAAAAAAAAAAAAGGTGTGATGTGTGTAACTGTGTGTAGAAAATAAAATGTGTGGTGACTGTAGGTTATGACCAGAGTTTTTTAGCTGTTATTATACAGTGTGCTGACTTGTGGCAGGAAAGATTTCCCGTATGTCCTGTCGATGCTCCTGAGACTGGATGTCAGGAGGACAGCTGCATATACATTTACTATTATAGTACATACGTATATCCATTCAGTATAAACTGATCCATATATCCTGAGAACTTGCAGGATTTGGTAGTGTCAGTCTATGTGTTGGTGTCAAACTTGGAAAACAAAGAAATTAGTTTTATTCTTAGGGATCAAACCCAGAACATCTGAATTTATAGTCAGGTCAGTGACTCCCTGGAAATGCATTTGTAGGCAAATGTAGTGTTTAATCTTGATAAAACATAATGAACATGATGAGAAAAAAGAAAGTCATTGACATCTACAGTATATGTTCTTTTTTCTTATTTTACTTTGATTAGTTTTTGTGTGAACGAATACACATTCATACAAAAAGAGAACTAGCAGGATTTGGTAGTATCAGTCTATGTTTGGTGTCAAACTTGGAAAAATTAAAGAAATGACTTTTATTCTTGGGGCTCGAACCCAGAACATCAGGATTTAAAGTCAGGTCATTGGCCAACGAATGCATTTCCAAGAGACTCAGTGTCGTGTTTCACCTTGATAAAACATAATGAACATGACGAGAAAAAAGAAAAAAGAACTTATAAGTCATTGGACTTATATGTTCTTCTTTCTTATTTTACTTTTTATTAGTGTTTGTGTGAACAAATACACATCACACATTCATACACAAAATAACTAAAACCAACACACCTTTACATGAGAGGGTTCTCTACACATCAATGAATTATAGGCTATCAACAATAAAATGACCTGTGACAATGTGAGCTCCACCCAGTGGTGTCATCTTGTTTGTTCAGTGGGTATACTACTTTTAGGAGGGTTCACTGTTCATACCTGTATATCACATACACTATAGTTAGATAGTTGTGTGTATAAAGCACATTTCATACCAAGGCTCAATGTACTTTACATCAAACCAATTATTGTTTGCTTGTGTTTTTATTGACTGTCTCTTTTAACTACCATGTGGGGTTTGCAAATGACAATACATGTTTTCAATTCAAAAAACATTTAACAGTAAGAACTGGATACAGGAAACATAAAAACATACAGTTTTTGAAACTTAAAATAAAACCCCAAATAGTAAAATTTAGAAACATTGAACATAGATTTATGTCAGAGTTTAAAGGAGCATTATCGCAAATACAGCAGTAATAGCATAAAATAAGCTGAAATATGCAAAAGATGGGTCGGGGGGAGCCATAACTAAATTTACAAAAAAAATCGCCAACAGTATAGTGTCCGTGGGGCAAATGCAGAATTTGTCTTTGTTATGATCCAAGCCGGCCCGGCGCTTGCTGCGTTAAAATGCACTCGGAACTCGCAAATCCAACCCCCGAACCGGACAAATATGCAACAGTAAGTAATGTAGCAGTGTTAGGCTGCTTACAGTCACTGAATCACTGGTAGAACACTTTGTCTCCACGTCCCTGTGTCTTTCTTCAGCTGTCCTCTCAGCGTTATTAAGGAGGAGGAAGTTGCAGTTGCTTTTGTAGCCGTTGTTGTGGTTGTGCGCGACGTAGAGCTGCCGCTTCCACTAGCGAGTTTTCTTTTTCCCACGATTGCACGTTCATTCGGCCTGGTGAGGGAGGAGGAGGGGGGAGGAGGGAGGAGGGGGGGGACTAAACGAGGCTGCTCTCTCTCTCTGACAGCTGGCCACTTGTTTATATCTGATAAGCTCCGCCTGGCTCCATCTAGTGGCCGAATTAAGGATTTGGATTTGCGATAATACTCCTTTAATGAGCATGAAATATTGATTTGTATTTCATGCATGGTATGGTGCTTGATCCAAGATTCAGATTTAAAGTTCTTTAAAAGAGCTCAGCCAGAAGCACATGACATCAGAAATGTTTTCAACCTGGATTTAAAAATGCTTAGAGTTGGGTCTGATTTTAGTTCTGCTGGTAGACCAGTTTTAAAATATTAATGCATTTGAGTATACCTGAGTATCACACAGACGACACCACTGACTCCACCTATACAGTCATTATACAGCTGATGTACATTTCATTTGAATGTATATAATGGTGCCACTAAAAGAACAATTATTATAGGAGTCTGTCCTTGTACTTTAGCTTGTAGTCTTGTTATTTTCACCCTCGCCCTTTCCCCAGCACCGATGAACTTAACATTTTATCTATGGCTTTGAAAACGGTCACTGGGATATTCAACGCTATCGTGCTTAAAAGATAGTTCAACTTTGGGGCTACGACCATTTTTATAGCTTGTATTCTCCCCCATATTGATATTTATAAGTATCCAATCCCTTGAGCAAAAGTTCTAACCTATTTTAGCCAATACTGGATTGAAGTTATCCAACATCAAATTCTCTAGTCCTGGACTCAAAAGTATCTCCAGGTATTTTACATTTTTAGCTTCCCACTTAAATTTCCAGTTTAGGAAACTACTGACTTATTCCAATTGATCGTGATATGGATGAGAATGAGCCTCTGACCTTTAGGTGTTACCATGGCTATAGATGAGCTAAATAATGTCCTCAAGTCCCAAACCAAAGCAGATTCTTGTAAAGCAAGAATGAGGTAGCTCCAGCCGACACCATCAAATGCTTTGACAAAGCAGCTGTTGGAGTATCTATGTCCTTGACTTTCCAGATTAAATGTGGTCAGTGTGAGACTATCTGAGGATGCCCTGCCTTTCACAAACTGGATGGATCTGGATGAATGATGGAAGTTATGACATTATTTATTCTGACTGCAAAGATTTTTTATCAGTTGGCCTATAACTTCCACACTCTCCAGGGGGTCTTTAACCTTTTTCAATCTAGGGTAATTATTGAATGTTGCCACATATCAATGGCTGACCTGTTAAGTCTTAGGTCTTATAAAGCCCCGGTGCAGCAGCAGCTTCTGTCCTCTGCTCCATCGTCTCTTGGGCCGACCTCCTCCTCTGGGCCTCTGCTTCTGGCCTTGGTAGATCTTCACCCGGCGGCGAACCCCAAACACAGCAGCAGCATCTTCAGGACCAGGATGTACAGGAGGACGGGGACACCGCCCAGAGCCTGAGGACAGATGGTTTATGTTTGTGGTAATACCGAGTATGAGGACAAACTGACAAATTAACTGTGCAATAGGGAAAAGAAAACTCTGGGTCCTGTAGAAGATGCCTCCTCCCTCCCTCCCTCATCACCAGAGACCTCAGCTGTCTAAATAGGAAGTGGGAGTTAATTTGGTCACAGAGGAGCTCATGTGGTGATGCTCAACTGTTATAACATTAAAATATATGCACATCAGGGTGATTATACATGCTACTGGTCTGATGAATTAACACCTAAAAATTAACTGACTTGCTTTTCCTTATAGTAAGCCTTTATTTTGCCAAACGTATTTGTAGCTCATTGAATTGATGAAGCCCAATGGTTCATGTGCGTAAGACACGTGTGGTCTAAAACTGCAGAGTCTCATCAAGGCTAAAGAAACATTTCCACACAAGTTTGTCTTTGAACACAGTGAAGTTCTTCCTTCTAGAAGCTGTCATCCACCATTGAGCCCAGAAGAACATGGAAAGTTGAAGTGTTTAGATATGCAACCAATTATGGACACTTGTTCTTTAACTTTCAGACTGAGAAAATGGAGGCAACCGTTATGTTTTGTGAATGAAGTTGTATGTTTGGAAAGACACAGATTAGAGTGAAACACATGAGCCACAGATTTGATGTTTTTCACTTCAGGTTTACTTTATTTTGTACTTTTGAACAACTTTGTTTTATCCTTGATCCATTCTTGTTTATGCCAAGTAGCTATTGCTAACATGTAATGTGCTTCTCTTCAGCCAACTTGGAGACTAATGCAGCTTGCAGTTTGTAGACACTTGTATTTGTAGTTTAGAAGCTGCATTAATTTACAAGATGACTGAAGAGAAGCACATGACATGCTGGCACTAGCCACTTAGCTGGGATCAAGGCTAAAGAAACATTCCCACACAATAAAACATTGCATCAGTGTCTTTGTACCAAGTTCTTCTATGGTGGATTTGCAGCTTCTAGAGGAAACATGGAAAGTTAGTGTTTGTTAATGCAATGAGTTTAGTCATGCATCCGTTTTGCATTTCAGACTGAGAAAACATGAGAATAGTTGGACTAATGTTTAGTGAAAGAAAGATTTGTGTGCATCTTACCAAGTAGTGGCAGTAGAAGCACATGGTGGCCTCCATTAGCTGTAGCCAGTTAGCTCAGGGTTGAACACATGCAGAAGTAGAAAGGAGACAAAGATTAGAGTGAAACAAAGTACAAAATAAAGTAACCTGCAAATAAAACATGCTAGATCTGTGTCCATTACCGTTTGTGCCAAGTGGCTAGTACTAGAATTGAAGTCTGACATGTGCTTCACTTGGCAAGTCAGCAATCTTGTAAACTAAAGCAGCTTGCAGTTTGTAGACACTTGTACTTGTTTAGAAACTGCATTAGTTTACAACATGGCTGAAGTGTGGCACAAGGCAGACTCCATTGCCAGCACTAGCCACTTGGCACAAAACCAGAAATGGATCCAGGCTAAAAAACATTGAGTAGTGAGGTGTGCATGTCTTGTCTTTCTTACCAAAGAGAGGCAGCTCATAGAAGCACATGGTTGTTGGCTGTTACCAGGTGCTGTAGCTCAGGATTGAACACATGCAGAAACAGAACACAAAGATTAGAGTGAAACAAGTACAAAATAAACTTGAAATAGGAACCAGGGCCAAGAGAGTCAGCCATCTTGAGAGTAATGCAGCTTGCAGTTTGTAGACACTTGTGTTTGTAGTTGTTTAGAAGCTGCATTAGTCTCCAAGATGGCTGACTCCGTTGTTAGCACTAGCCACATAGCACAAACCAGAAATGAATCAACACTAAAGAAACAATAAAACTAACATCAAGTCTCCAGTGTCTTTGTCTTCTTTGAACCAAGCAGTGAAGTTCCTCTGGGCTCAAGGGTGGATGGCAGTTTCTAGAAGAATGAAAACTAAGCGCAATTAATGTATCCGTCTTTAAGAATGAAAATGGCGGTTTGACTAAATGTTTGTCAAAGAAAATCAAGAGTTGTGTGCATGTCTTGTGTCTTTCTCACCAAGTAGAGGTATTAGGAGCACATGGTAGCCACCATGTTAGCTGTAGCCCATTAGCTCAGGGTTGAAGACATGCAGAAGAAGAAAGGAGACAAAGATTAGAGTGAAACAAACAGGAGTCAAACAGCATTTCAAACAACTTTAAGCCTCCATCCATTACTGGTTTGTGCCAAGTGGCTAATGTTAGCGATGGAGTCTGCCTTGTGCCTCACTAAAACCATCCTGTAAACTAATGCAGCTTCTAAACAAGTACAAGTGTCTACAAACTGCAAGCTGCATTAGTCTACAATAACTGAAGCACATGGCAAACTCCATTGCTAGCACTAGCCACTTAGCACAAACCACAAATGGACCAAGGTGAAACAAACATTTAATGACAATAAAACTAACGTTCAAGTCTTCAGTGTCTTTGTCTTCTTTGAACCAAGCATCGATCTGGGCTCAACGGTGGATGGATGGCAGCTTCTAGAAGGAAGAACAGGGACAAAGTGTTTAACAAGACTAAATGTAGCCAACTTACTCATGTGTTGGTCCTGTGGTTTGACTAAACAAAAAGGTGTCTACCTTGTGTCTTTCTTACCAAGCGTACCAATTAGGGTGGAATACATGTAGAAGTAGAAAGGAGATAAAGATTAGAGTGAAACAAAGCACAAAATAAGGTAAACCTGAAGTGAAATAAGGCTGCTAAGTGGCTATAGTGCTAGCAATGGAGTCTGCCATGTGCTCCACTTGGTAAGTCAGCCATTTTGTAAACCAATGCAGCTTCTAAACAACTACAAGTACAAGTGTCTACAAACTGCAAGCTGCATTAGCCTACGATGACTGACGTACCAAGTGAGGCACATGGCAGACTCCATAGTTAGCACGAGCCACTTAGCACAAACAAGAAATGGGAAAGTCACAAATAATGTTAACCTGAAGTGAAAGACAGAAGATGAGCTTACTACGATCTGCAGCTCCTGCCTGCTCACAACAGCAAACTCTCATCCCTTCTGCTGCAGCTCCACCAGACTGAAGGAGAATTTAAAGGCCACTGCTCATCAGGACACACCTGCACACACTGTGCCCGACCAATGGAGATGCAGCTCCGCCTTCCTGGGGGGCGTGGCCTCATTGAGCACCAGATTGAAGACATCTTGCAGCTTTAATGAGTGTGACAGCCAAATGCATTAAAACAATACAGAAGCAAGTAAACAATAAAACAACTAAGCAATCAAGAAGACAATAACACAATAAATAGACTGACACAAGCATCTGCTGCTACATAAGTATCCAGATATATCAACAGATACATGCACACCCGCTACACAAAAATATACACATAAATTAAAAAAAAAAGAAAAAAAGATTGGCTACACAATGGATTGGTAACCATAACTTTGTGTGTACATTTACATTTATCTTAAACTTAACACAAAGAGAATCAAGTAACCTACCAAAAGGTTACCTACTTTTTTGTCATTTAAAAATAACCTGATGTAATTCTTCACACAAATAAACATTTAATCACACAAATAGTGGAGCTGTAACACCCTGCTGGTGTTTCTATGTTAGCCTATTTAAAAGCACAATAGGACAGAACCCAACATTATCTATAGTCTATACGTGCTTAATTTCAAGAAGAAGTTGTATCAGTTCCGTGTGTAGTCACTTATTGGAATAACTTACTCTAATTCAGTAAACAACCTTGACTGGAAGAAGAATTTACCAGCTAGATATATGATAAATAATAGAATAAAAGAAGTATCGTTCAAAATAATCCACAGAATTTACCCTTCTAAAGTCTTCTTTTCACAACGTTTTAAAAATGTCACTGATACAAGTTGCTCTTTTGTTTGGGATGCCCTGAAGATGTCTTTCATTTGTTTTGGTCTTGCTCTTTTTCTACCAGTTTCTGTCTTTCCATTTACCAAAGTTAGACAATACTACATCATTAAACTTATTATCATTTTATCCAAATGGCACATTCATAAATGTAGATACACAAATCAAAATCCCCCTTTTTTTTCTTACATTTAAGAACAAAGTCAAGCAGTATATTCCAGTAAAATTATTGAAAAATCTAATAACACAAAAGCTATCAAGCCATCCTTTATGTGGAAGCTGGACATCAACTTACATTATTGCCTATCAAACCCACAGACAAGGGAGTTTTTTAGGGATCAACTATTTGGTCACAGCCTGTTTAATTTACAGGCTGTGACTGATTGACCACCACTCAACATGAGAATTCGCACATGGGATTTTCTACTGTTTATCACTTTTGCTGTGTTTCCTTTCTGCTGCTGTGCTGAGCGCCGTACGAGTCAGTACAAGTCCCACATCCATAAATGTAGATACACAAATCAAAATCCCCTTTTTTTCTTACATTTAAGAACAAAATCAAGCAGTATATTACTAAAACTATTGAAAAATCTAATAACACAAAAGCTATCAAGACCTTGAGCCTATGTGCTCTCTGCAACATCTTTTTATAATGCAATCTGTACTACCAGTAAGCTGTTTGATCATTCAGAGGCAAGTTGAGGGCACACAGAGCCACAGTGAAAGCAAAACATCAAGTATTTGCAACAATCTTCTGTTTACTTGTAATTTCATGTGTCATTTAAAAAAGACATCCACACACACACTTATATATTGCTTTATTTTTTACATTCCAACTGTTTTCATGTAACCCACAATTCAACTTGTTTTATGTTATTAAAAAAAAAAAGTTAAATTCTTGTATTTAAAGTTTCACTATCTTTTATATTACACAGAAAACAGCTTGATGATTACCTACCTACCTTTAAAATCTACATATATTCATAAATATACATGTGCATATCGGCCTACGGATATTAAAATCAACAATTTCATATTAGAGACAAATCTAAAAAAATAATTAATTAATTGCTTATTCCTTGTATCAGAGTAAATCTCTGAAAACATTTTCTTTACCCATGAATTCAGCCGATATGACAAGATTCATCTAGAACAAATGTACTCATATTGCAATCATAGTGTAACTGCAATGTCTAAAACAAGAGTTAAAGCAGAAGTAAGCGATCCGGTGGTTTTGGCTAACTTCCTGTCAGCCGATGGAGTTAGCAGTCCCCGCCCTCGTCCCTACGTCACCACATTCACGCGCATCCCTTGGCTGCACACACAGAGAGGACCGCCCCTTTATGCCCCTTTATCTCCTCATTGGATAAAGGTTGTAGGATACAAGGAAAGTTTTCTCCTCGGCTTACAGCAGAGCAGAGTGACTGACAGACCCGTGTTTTTGACCAAACACTCTATAGAAGTGATTGCCGTCGGACGATAGAACTATTTAAGACTTATATTAACACAAAAATTCCGCTTACTTCTGCTTTAACAAAAAGAACAAAAAATTGGCACCCCATATGCAGAGGCTCCTCGTCACAGTGGCCCCGGTTTGATTCCACCGTGGCTGCATGTCATTCCCCCTTCTCCATCTCTCCATTTCCTGTCTATCTACAGCTGTCCTATCAATTCAATGCCTGAAAGCCCCAAAATATACTTAAAAAAAAAAGAATACGAAAAAAAATACAAAACAAAAATAAAACATTACATGGTAATGAACAATTAGACATGTTTCCCTGAAACAACCAGTATCTGCCTTGTGGCAAATAATAATCTGTGGACTGTCTGACTGACAGTATTCTTGAGCTTCATTTAAGCATGAACATATTTCCCTTTCAGGATCTGCCGCATCTGAAAAAATAAAAAAAGATTCAGCAAAGGTTATCATCAGCATAAATCGTACTGTATATTGTTTAATTTATCAGATCAAGTTTTTATTGTAATTCCAGCATGTGTGTCCTGTCAACAACCTCATTACATAACAGACTTAGTTCCTGATACCAGCCGGTTTTGAAATTCCTCACATTTTGGTTGAACAGTATAGTGATACAATGGTGAGTGTTTCACGCCTCACCTTTTCTCCAACGGGCCCCTCAGGCACCAGCTGAGACGGAAGCTCGTTCTCAAAGTTCCTGGCCCCGGGGTTGGCTCCTCTCCTCATCAGCAGCTTCACTGCTTCCACTTGACCCTGGTGGTTTTGCAAAGAGCTGACGATGTGCAGAGCGGTGTTTCCACTGAAAGTCTGGAATGTACAGATTTAGAAACAGGTGTTACATGTGTGTCTCTCATCTCATTATATTGTTGTCTTGTTTATTGAATTGAATTTGAATTGAAATTTGTTTATTTCGGTCATACAACACCAACATCAAAATCAACCATTCTGTGTGAACAGTTTAGCCAACACATATTATACACAATTGCAACCATACACACACACACACACACACACACAAAAAGAAAATATCATACAGTGACCGAAAAGGGAATAGGCTGAATCCCAAGGCTTATATTTGCCTATCCTTTACACTCTATGAAATTAAATGACCTAGAATGTCAGCAGTCCAAAATAATAAGATGAAAGTAATCATTACTGTATTTTATAATTTTTCATTATTTTACATTTCAAGGCTTTCTTAAAACTCAACAAAGAACCACATGTCTTCAACTCCTCACTGAGTTTATTCCACATTTTAACTCCTAAGACTGAAACACATTTGTATTTTATATTAGTTCTCACTTTACACATTTCAAAAATCAATAACCCTCTTAAATTATAGTTTCCTTTTCTTAATTTAAATAACTGAAGGATACAAGCTGGAAGGCTGTTCTTTACTCGAAAAATGATTTCCTTTGTCTTTAGGAACACAATATCTGAACATTTTAATGCATTAGATCTTAAAAATAGTTACAAACAAAATGTACGAACCTTAACATTTACAATCGACAGCATCGATGGCTGGTCGAGGAAGAGTTGGAGCAGCTCCAAATTTGCCTCCTCAGAAGCCATGTGAAGACAGGTTCGTCCACTTTTCAGGTCCTGGGTGAGTGGAAGAAGACACGGCAGGTGAGTTACAACCTTTATATCACTCTGATTTAGTGTGTAAGCAAAAAAAAAGAAAGAGTCTAAGCAGTCAGGTCTCAAATAGTTACCTTTGCCCCGTAGGAAGCGCCCATTAGCAGCAGAGTCTTAACACATTCCACAAACATCCGTCTCCTCTTCGCCATCTGCCCTGCCATGTAGGAACAAGGGTTTTCCAGACACCTCTGTTCTTTAACGGCTGCGTTGTGAGACAGGACCGCTGTGTGGAGTGGGGTCAAACCTCGAGAAGGAGAACAGTGCTGTTAATAAATACACACAGGCAGTTTATATTTGGCATCGCTACATTTTTCTGTAAAATAAAACTAAATCCTCACCATCGTAACTAAAAAGTTCAATGTCAAGTGGTTGCCCACCTCCTGAAAGGCTCCGCCAGATAACCTGCCAAAAAGAAATCAATATATTTCAGAAAAGATATTTAAAAAGAACAATTAAAAAAGAACTGAACCATTCCCAGTCAGTCAGCTCAGGGTGTAACAGAGCTGTGATAAAGTTTTTATGCTGTTTGACTTGTGATGATGCATGAACACCAGATTCCTACTTGAAGACTCAGGTAGTGGCCTTTCTCTGCGCACACATGCAAAGGAGATCGTCCCCAGAAGTCTCGAGTGTTGACTTGTGCTCCATGAGCCAGGAGGTCCTGCACAATTAAGTGTTGATTGGTGGTGGCTGCTATGTGAAGGGCTGTCTGTGTACAGAGAGAATGAAATCAGCTTCAATGATACAAGTTGTGTTTGAATGGGATGAACATGTACAACCGTATTAAGCGTCCTTACCTGTCCATTGTGCTCCTTCATGTCCAGAGAGCCACAGGCGGCCATCTTTGCAGCGAGCACGTACACCAGCGCCCGTCTGCCTTGTGCCACAGCTATGTGCAGAAACCTGCAAGTTGGAAAACAAAACACACAGTTACAGTTAACACACATTGTAATCATGTCCTTTGTATTTATGTTTAAATCCATGAGTATTAATTCATTAACTTTAGTCAAATGCCTCAGTGCTACTGGTCTGAATCACGAACCAGGGTACTCTGACCCCTAGTGGTACTTGGTAGAATTGCAAGGGTACCTAAAAGGGATATTTCAACATTTTGGCAAATTCGCCTATTGCCATAATCCCTATAGTCTTAGCAGTAGGTTCATTACCTTTAATTGTCGGTGCAAGCTGTTTTTTAGATCTGCGGGGCAGAGACGTGAGCTCTGTACAGCGCGTGGTATTTCATCAAACTCATCAAATACACAATCCAACAACTCCAATAATTATGTAACGTCATGAGATGGAGTTGTTTTCGAGGTAAAAATGTAACCGGGAACTACATTCCAGACATGGCTGCTGGGCAGTGTGACTTCAAAAGCGAAAGTAGTTCCAAGTATTTGCTTCATGTGTCGAAATGTTACATATAATTATACGTTATACATAATTATACGTAATTATCTTATAGTGAATGTGTAGGTCACAACTTGTCCACCAGAGCGTTTTGAAGTTGTTGGATTGTGTATCTGATAAGTTTGATGAGGAAAACGCGGAAATACCATGAGCCTCCATTGTGTTAGCTGAGCAGCTCACGTCTCCCCGCCGATCTAAAAATAGGTTGCACCGACAATTAAAGGTAATGAACCTACTCCTAAAACTATAGGGATTATGGCAATTTAGGCAAATTTGCCATTGTTAATTGCCTAAACTGCAGAAGTTAAGCTAATTTGCATTTTTTTCCCAATCCCACATGTTTTAATGGGAAATTGATCATATTTTAATAATAAGCCACATTTTGATGGTTTTGATTCACTCTTAAATTTACTGCATTGCGCCATTACTACAAACAAAACTTACTGTGTTTGTTTCAAAATATGAGCCTCACTTAACGTTTCAGTGGACAGTCTCTATTCATTTCTTATTTGGGCTTTTATTGTGAAATAGGCCTATGACACAGGAAGATGGTCTAAAACTCACTAATGTGCAATTTTCCGTGTACAGCAACCTTTAGAAATAAACTTTTCAACTAAGCAATGATGCAATTAAAATGGCTATTTCTCTTTGGTAGTGGTGGTCCTCAGGGTTGCTAAATAAATGCAGAGGGTCGGTCCAGTGCCTTGAAAAGGTTGAGAACCACTGGTCTGAATAACAATTTCAGTTCATCCCTACTCACGTGTCACCATCTGCATCCTGCATGTTGAGCAGCTCTGGAGAAACTCCTTCAAGCCTCTGCGCCTCCTGCTTTATTTGCCAGTGAAACAAAGACATGTTGACATCAGTGGGGGGAGCTGCCGGTCCGTGCAGAGCCGGGTGCTTCATGTGTTGGATTGGGGTGGTGTGGCCACTTTCAGGAGGTGCAGGCAGGAAGTGAGTGGGGGTGTAGGGGTTGGCCAGTGCACAAGGGTCCAACATGTGAGGACTCGCATCATTTACAAAAGGTTCAAGTTTTGGAATTTTACATTCAGGCTTCATGTTGCTCTCTTCCTGTGTGCATTTCCATTTCTGAAAGAAAGCAATTTCAAAATGTTCATAATTTTAAGCGTGGATGTGAATATTATTCATCTTTTGTAACAGACACACCTACATTTGGTGTTACTGCTTTAAATGAGTATTTATTTTCATGAAATTGATTGCAACATTTCCAATGAAATCCAAACCCCTTCCATAGAACTACTGTAACATATTTTAGACTTGTTTTATCACATCCGTGCCCATGTTGAAATACCTGTTCATAAACCTGCCGTCTAATCTTCAGCAGCTCTTTCACCGTGTTCTTCTTCTGAATAGCGTGGAAGTATCCTGGTGGATCAGTGATGAGAAAGTCTGAGGAAAAATAGATAATGGTAAAATACTTCAGACTTTTACCCCAACTCCATTTAACTCTTTTAGTTACTTTTTTTTTCTTTTTTTTAAAAATATGTTTATTGATTTTCAATGAAGAGAAAAATGAAAAAAGAAAATACAAATAAAATGAAGAGAAAAAATAAGTGGAGGAAAAAGAGAAGAGAGAAAAAGAAAAAAAGAAAGGAAAGAACACAGCACATCAAGCACAGCGATATTTCATGGTCATAAAATGAGTACTATAGATAGAATATAAAAGTAGAAAAATAAATAAATAATAGTAAAATAAATAGGTCAGTAGACATATATACATCATCATACATTTGTTTGCACTGCGAGGTTTTGTACAATAGTCAGTGTCTATGGGTTCACATTTTTAAGGTAATTCAGTACTGGGTCCCATGTTTTATCAAACGTATCCCCTCTGTCTTCATTGTAGAATCTCAGTCTCTCCAGATGTAAAGTATTTGACAATTATCCCAACCATAAATTATCTTTTAGTTACTTTTAACTGAGTAAAATCTCATTATCAGGAAATGTTGATGAACTGCAACATCAAAGCTGAGTGAGAGTGAAACGTCTTTAACAAGTAATTAAAGGTAATCATATACTGACCTTTACTGAACAAATATCAAATATAAACATGTTAATGCTAATGGGATCATTTCATAATAAAACGGTTGAGTAGGTTTAAGTGAAGTGACAGCCCTGCAATGTCAACACATAAGGAACAAGTGGAATCGCAGGTTCAGGAACAAGGAGATTAGAGAGTTGAATTTCACACTTTGGACCTCAGCTAACATTTATTTACAGCCTCTCATCACTGACCTTTACAGAAGTCCTGGCTGAAGTCGGTGGCCGCTGACATGATCTGGTTTCCTCTGCTCTCACTCATGCGAGGGTCCAACATGCTTAAAGAGTGATGCATTAACATGGTCCAGAGCTTTCTCCTCTCTCACACACCTGGAATGTAAAAACCTGCTGTCAAGGCACTGCAAACCAAACAAGTAATAATGACAGGGTGTAATCAAAGATCAGGAAGGACGGACTCACCTCTCTGCACCTTGCCTCTTGTATGATCTCAATTGAGGAACAACTGCCACATAAAATGTCGCACACCTGGCTTTATTTCCTGGTTGTCACGTTACTGTGGTGTCAGTTTCAAAGTGAAGGTGTAAAGGTTTGCTGAACCACGCTCAATTTAGTTTGTGCACTTCCTCCTTGCAGATTCAGAAACTTGACAGAGCAGGGCAACTAATATAAAGGAATAAAAGTGCATGCAAAGAGAATATGAATATTAAAAACAGTGCAAAATAAAAGTGTGTGCATCCACATCCACGACTTTGACATCCAAACAAGCTGCAGGGGGTCAGTTAATATGCAAATAACCTCAATGTTAAGCAAAACGACCGCACAATACAGCCTTCATAGGTGAATAAGTAACTTAACTGCTGAGTACGGTGGAAAAACACTGCGTCATATGTAATTAAATACATTTCCTGCTGATATAGACAAAAGAAAACAGTTTACTGTCTTCATTATCATTCAGAGAAAATGATTTTTTTTTTTGTACAGCCGTTAAAGACTTACCCATTGAGCTGCACAGCACCACGGGAACGTTTGCGATTAGGAGCCAGTGTCTCAGCTGAAACGTTCACTAACGTAAACACCAAGTGCTGAAACTTTGCACTGAAGTTGACACAAACCACTCCCTTGGGATTTCCCCCCTAAAAGGAAGGTTGTGCTTCACTTGTTTGTCCCAACCACAGAGCGAATACAACTTTCCTTTTAGACAGCAACTGGACAGACTTGTAGATTTATGGTGCGTCGTCTAAATGTTTGGCAATTCGCTGCCAAATTCAAGACAAAGTAAATTTCTTTATTGATGACATTTATTTCTCCCATGAAACCTGCTTCCATACATTACAGGTGAGACAAACGCACACAGTTGCAACATTCATACCTGTCACACTTCCAACGTAATGTAAAGCCTGTTCTACATGAATCCCTCCCTTCTTTTACTTTTTGTTGAGTCTCAAAACTTTTCAAAGGTCAGAGCATCTGGAACGTCAAATTCGTCAACTGTTCAACTTCATTTATTCAATTTCACTTCATTTCACATTTCAATTCAGTTCAGTAAACATTTTGGACCTTTACTATGGGTACAGTAACTTCCGGCCTTCCTCAGGCTGTACCGTTGAATAAATAACTGCATAATGATCCAGTGCAAACATTTCTGAGAGAAAAGGCTTGTTATGCCTTTTTGTCTTATTTTCTGTTTCTGATCCACTCTGCAGACAAACATGACAAATGTTGGGCAATAGAATAAATACTGACAAACTTTTACACACCTCTACTTCCTTAAACCCTGACTACACAGCAACAGGAATTAGAAGGTTTTGTTTCAATGTTTTCATAAAGCTCCCTTTAAATTAAATAAATTACAAAAAAATAAAACACCTCATTTTACATTTTAGTGCAATAAAACTGCTTGTGTAAGGATGAATGTGAAACATTTGCATTCAAGTTATCCAATACAGGAGTTTTGCATGATGTGGCATGAACTGAATAAATAAGGAAATCATAAAAGTGAATCTTAACGTTTTTGTTTTTTTTGCTTTCTTCTACAAAAACTAATAGTTAGATCTAGAAAACACGCAAAACAGAAGCAGAATCAAAGGATTCGTAAACAGAGCGATATGAAGGACTACTCACATTTGCCCGTTTGCTCCTCGGATGCTTTTCTACGCTGCGAACACAGAAAGCCAAAACTGTCTGCCAGCTCCTCACCATTGCCCGTCATCGCATGTTTGTCTCTGACACAATACATACAGACTTTTTACAAACATTTACAAACCTCAAACATCACCTTCACTGCAGCTCCTGTTCCCTCCTCCCCTTGATTTCAAACTGTCTCCGTCCTTATCCCAACTGTTAGAAAATATATATATATTTGTGTCTAGATAGACTCTTGTACTGTAAGTGCACATCTCCCACAAGACGAAGCAGAAACTAGAAGGTGTTTGCGGGTCTGTGGCAACGAAACATTACGTGACGACTGTTTGGACTCTAAGTAGACAGTGAGCTGCATTAAACACCACCGTGGAGGGGGATTACGACAATCTGAACTAGCATCAGTTTAAAAATCATACCGCATGAAATACTGCATGCACACTCTGCGTCTACTGTGGCGACATGCTCTCATCTGATGTAAAGAAGAACTGTCTGATTTAAAAAACAAAACAAAACAGTGAGAATAATAATCATATCAGTTCATGTTTGTCCAATCTGGAATGCCTTTGGGAAAACAGTGCAGTCGTCAGTCAGGTCGTGGTCCAGCATCAAGAGCCATTGTTTCCACTGTTGATCTTTTTTACTTCAATGTGTCGAGTGGTGTGATCCTAGGTGTGTCCTTGGAACCAAGAAAGACAGAATGGTTTCACTTTGACGCAGGTTTTTGTTGTCAATTAAATATGATTTGTTTATACACCTGATGTTATCATTTAATGTGCCAATTTCCTGGTAGAAACCTGTCAGGTCTCGTTTCATAACACCTGTAGCTGCTATTGAGACTATTTTAAGTTACTGCACAAGTTTGTTTTGGAATAGTTCAACATTTTGGCAAATTGGCCCATTTTCATAATCCTTAAAGTCTTAGGAGTAGCTTTGTTACCTTTAATTGTCGATTATTTTTAGAATGGCGAAGCAGAGTTGCGAGCTGCTCAGAGCTACGCTACGGATGCTCATGGAATTTCTTGGTTTCCCTCATCAAATTCATCAAATACACAATCCAACAACTCCAAAACGCTCTCGTGGACAAGTTGTGACCTGCACATTCACCACACTATAAGATAATAACAGAACGTTGTTTTCGAGGCAAATGCAGAGACTGCTTGCCGAAAAACTGGCCCCGTATCAGCTGTTTTGCATGAATTTACCTCGAAAACAACTCTGTCTTGTAACGTTCTGTTATTATCTCATAGCGTGGTGCATGTGCAGGTCACAACGTTTTGGAGTTGTTGGATTATGTATTTAATGAGTTTGATGAGGGAAACCAAGAAAGCATCTTGCGGCTCTGCTCTGCCGTTCTAAAAATAGCTTGCACAGACAATTAAAGGTAACAAACCTACTGCTATGACTATAGGGATTATGGCAATGGGCCAATTTGCCAAAAATGTTGAACTATCCCTTTAAAATCATAAACCAGAAAGGACATTTTAAAAAGATATAACACAAACCAATTAGAGGACACTCACCTGCGAGGTACTTTGCTCCGATTAACATCAGCATGCTGCCCATGATGTAGAAGCCCAGGGGGACGCTGCTGAAGATGCTGGGTTCACCTTTTGGCAGCACGAGCAGTAAGAAAAACAGTCATGAGAGTCAAATATAAAGAGGGCACATTAATTGTAAACATTTAAAGGTCTGAACTGTTTTAATTTCACTACCGTTTCCATTCCCAACAGGCTCCGTTGTCTCCCAGTTCATGGATTTCTGAACCGCCTTCTTCCACCGCGCGTACCGAAACTCGCTCTCTGCACGACACGAGACACACAAACTGTTTTCTTTGGCTGTTTTACGCAGCAGCTGCTGAGCACAGACGGCTGCGGCTCACTCACTGTACCTTCGGGGTTGATCTGAGGCTCAAACTTCTCTGATGTGACTTCGCTCAGGTCCTCTGGGCTCAGACTCCACACGCTCACTCCCTCTGCTGCTCCGGCTGCCATGGCCGCGCCGAGTGCCGTCGTCTCGGGCATGGACGGCTTCACTGGAAACACAGTTTTTGTGACTTTATTCATGGACAGTTTCATTTTTAACCCAAAAACAGTGGAAATATGTTTTAAAAAAGGCAGAAAAACAATCATTTTTGTGTGTAAAAAGTGAGGTGTTGGTTGTTCCACATTGTACCAGCAGAGGGCAGTATTACCCATTAGACCCCTGCAACAGCTTCATGCACCAGGATGCTCTGACATTAAAATGCTCAGTGTAATCTCAGTTTCTACATACAGATTATCTTTGGATGGCTGGTGTTGATCAAATGCAGGACTCTTATGTAAAAGCATGTGACGGTTTCACATCAGATAAATGTGCTCAGTCTTTAACTGGACATCACAGTGGTCCGCTGGTCGTGAAGCCAGTTTGATCACTGCCAGATGTGAAGTGATCACATGGCTGTCACAAGTTTCAATTTGGCAGGACACTTGGTATTATTATATGTGCCAATTCCCTTAACAGCTTCCACGTTTCCTTCATTTGTGTCTTTTCTGTCCCCGTGTCCTCAATGAGGCAGGGACAGACCCAAGGAGAGGAATCGAGGAAATGTTTTAGAGCTTCTGTATTTAATCTGATCTCTTTTACGTCATGGAAGTCTTACCAACAGGAATACAGAGAATGTCGGCCTGCAGCTGCATCAGCAGCCTGTTGGACGTCATTCCTCCATCCACCTGGAGCTGAGTTAGCGGGATGCCGCTGTCCTGATTCATGGCGTCCAGTATCTGTGTCCGAACACAGGTCCCCCCGGTTATCAGACTTATAGCTGCATCATTTCACATGCATAAGAAATAGACAGAAATGTGTAGTTTACCTCTCGTGTCTGGAAACAAACGGCTTCCAGTGCAGCGAAAGCGAGGTGGCTCTTATTAGTGAACTGGGTCAAACCGCATATGATCCTGAAACACAGTGAAAGATTCAGACTGAGTGGACTGGAGACCAGCAGGCTGCGTGAACAGATGTAAACATGTTTACTACACTGTAGTGCAGCTCTTGGTCGTACCCTCTCGCACTAGGCTCCCAGTAAGGTGCATAAAGACCCGAAAATGCAGGAACGAAGTAGCAGCCGTAGGATGTTCCGACTGAGGCGGCCAGCTTCTCTGCACAGGGACAGAAACAACACAGGGATGTTAATTTAATGGCTAATTTCCTTTTCCTTTCTTTGGAAACAGGCAATGACATACAAAATGTATAAACTGACAACACACTGACCAAAAACAGACAAACAAAACAAAACCTGACGACGTAAAACAAGGATGACCAAACAGGACAGAAATGTAAAAAGTAAAAACACTGAATATACATTTAATCCAACTTAAATTTGTCCCATTTTTTGTTATGCATTTCTACCTTGTTGCGATAATTTTTCCCCAAAAGAAATTGGCTTTGCACTTTATTTAAAACAACATCCAAATTCAAATCCCTTTTTGTTTGGGTCTTACATATAAATATTTTCCCCCAAAGAATAATTGTGTTTACAATCTGCGGGTAATTTCTTCTTTTTCTGTGTTGTAGTGTAAAGAACAGCTGAAGAAGGTGATCATCACCACATGACGTACCGAGTTCTTCAGACGTGCTGATGATCCCCAGGTTGTCCTGCAGCCAGCGAACCACAGCTCCTGCGATGGCCACAGAGCCCTGGCAGGAAGCAGAAAAAAAACAATAAATCAACTGATCTGCTGATGAATCTATAAATTCTTACATGAATGTAACATACTGTACCTCCAGTGCATAACAGGCAGGTTTGTCCCGCCCAAGTTTGTAGGCTACAGTGGTCAGAAGGCCGTGGTCGGACATGACAGGCTGAGGAACAGAAGAGACATCGTGTCAGGGATGTTTTGATTTATACGAGTGTTTGAAATACAAATCTTGAATAATGTACCTTGGCTCCAGTGTTTCGCAGGAGGAAGCAGCCAGTCCCGTACCTGACACACAAGAGGAATGAAAGGTTTTGTTGAATTGCTGACAATCACAAACTCACAAAAGGACAATGTGAAAAGCCCAGAGGCTCTTACGTGTTTTTAGCCTGCCCGTCCTGGAAACACATCTGTCCAACAAGTGCAGCTGACTGATCCCCAAGGCACTGTTATTAAAGATAATATAGGAATTTATCACACAATTTAAGATACATGAAGGCATTGTTGGCTCAATATAAAAATAGATTAACTTACCCCTGAAATTGGAATACCTGAAAGAGCTCCAGATTTCTGTCAAAGGAAAAATATATATTGTTTTACAAGTGAACTGTGTTGTTTCAGGTAGAAAGAGAATTTTATATGTGTTGGTTTTTTATTAATTTGTTAAATTTCTGGTTATTTTCATTTTTATACATTATTATAAAGACCATGTACATAGACGACGAGAAAAAGAGACTAACTATCATAAACTTGAAATTATACACCTGGGTATAATTCAAGTGGGCATATTTGTTGGTCAAATAACAAATCAGTCATGAGTGGGGAAATACATTTGTGTTTCGTAACTATGAGTAACAACCTTGCCCGAACAACACAAAAAAAAAAAATTACTCATTATTTGACTAAATGAAGCCAAATAACAAAACTACGCTGATTTAATTCTACCACTGTATTTGTACAGAAGTGTAACTGTGGAAACACAGCGAGGGAAAAACAAGGGCAAGAGTGAACCTGCGTAAAATGGGAAATGTCTTCACTCCTTCGTGAGGATGTCGTTTGGGTGAAATGTTTGATAAAAGGTGGGTTGAGTTGAACTTTGCCTAAGAGTGAAGAGATTTAGGAAGACGTGGTGGGACGGTAAGTCTGTCAGGAAAACTGTGGGAGCGTCGGTGACGAGCAGCCCAGTAGCATGCCACAACAGAAGCAATGGGGGACAGGGACCATCCAGCACATTTCCATGTATGTACACACTCGTGTTGGTGTGAGTGAGCCCGTGTGGCAATTTCAAAAATATCAAACACAGGCTGATAAATTATGCACCTGTCTTAAAGCTGCAATATAAATCTACCACTTTCTCTTTGCCATTGTTGCCTTCCTGTCCTCTTACAATCAAGCTCAAATGTTCAATATCTTGTCCTGACAGTGCATTACAGCAGCAAATGCATCATGTTAGTTAAGAGTTAGTTCCAACTAAGCAAGTTCAGGTTTACGGCTTTGTTACTGCACCAAACGTTAAGCATCCATATGTTTCTAGAAGTTAAATGTTCGTTTTACTCATAAGACACACATTATGTAGCAAAAAATAACATGCAGGCTGAAGATAATCCAAACTCTGACCTGGCGATTAATTCATTAATGGACAAATTAAAACATCACAGCCATGTGAATCTTGGAAATGCACTGTGTGATGGCGTCTTCACTTTGGCCACAGAGAAGCAGGGTGGGTTACTTTGCATGATGAGGTAAAATAGTGATGGAGTGAGAGTCTTACTTACCCGGCTAGAACATATTTTCTACCAGTGAGAAAGGAGAGACAATGGCACACAGAAAAAATGCCTAAAAGGATTTCTCAGTCAACCATCATGCACTTAAAAACAGTCTGGAAGCATAATAAGACAAAATAAAATGAAACTAAAACACAAACAAAAACCTCTGTTATCTTATCAGTGGCTTGTTGCATGAGCATCCCAGTCTTTAAACACAACACTAGACACGGCAATGAAATCATTAGAATAAAAAAAAAACGTTAATATAAACACTGATTAGCGTTAAATTTGTAGGTAGACTAGACTTAAAGGAATAGTTCAACATTTTGGCAAATTGGCCCATTGCCATAATCCCTATAGTTTTAGGAGTAGGTTTGTTACCTTTAATTGTCGGTGCAAGCTATTTTTAGAACGGCGGAGCAGAGCCGCGAGTTGCTCAGAGCTACGCTACGGAGGCTCATGGGATTTCTTGGTTTCCCTCATCAAACTCATCAAATACACAATCCAACAACTCCAAAACGCTCTGGTGGACAAGTTGTGACCTGCACATTCACCACGCTATGAGATAATAACAGAACGTTACGAGACGGAGTTGTTTTAGAGGTAAATGCAGAGACTACTTGCCGAAAAATTGCCCCCAACGGGAACGCGCATCAGCGGTTTTGCATGAATTTTGAATTTGATGAGGGAAACCAAGAAATTCCATGAGCCTCCGTAGCGTAGCTCTGAGCAGCTCGTGGCTCTGCTCCGCCGTTCTAAAAAAAAGCTTGCACGGACAATTAAAGGTAACAAACCTACTCCTACTAAAACTATAGGGATTATGGCAATGGGCCAATTTGCCAAAATGTTGAACTATCCCTTTAAGAGTAGACTGACTGACTTACCATGAGACCATAAATTTCTGAGGAACTCCTCACTCTGGGCAAGATCTCCATGGGAATACCAAAATATCTGGTGGGAATAAAAAGAAAAGGAAACAGTCTGTGAATAATAAAGCAAATTGAATTCTATGTTCTACTTAAAAAAAAAAAAATCTTCACATATTAAATTATCACAGCATGATTATCATACTTGCAAAGTTCTGGGTCCCAGTCCAATGTGTGAATGTTAAACAGCATGGTTCTGCTGGCGTTGGTCACATCTGTGCAGTGGACTCCACCTGACTTTCCTCCTGTCAAACACTGATGGACATTTTAAAAAATAAAAAAAGGTCAAAAAAAGGTTTTGCTGACAAAATGTCAATGACACCAGTGCAACAGTTGCAGCAGGGAGTCTGTCCTCTCTCACCCAGATGAGCCAGGCGTCGATGGTGCCGAACATGGCGCGGTGAGACACGACGGCCTCGTGCACCTCGTCCACATTGTCCATCAGCCAGCGAAGCTTCACCGCGCTGAAATAAGTGCTAATGGGGAGTCCTGTTTTATGCTGCAGGGCGACAATAACATAAACAACTCTTTTACTTCCCCTGCAATGTCACATTGTATAAAATGAGAGAGAGAATTAAGAGAGCGACAGATGAGGACCTCACCTTCAAGTGGTTCTTGTTCCTTCCTGGCGTTTTGTTAATTAGACGTTCAACTGTTGACTGAGTCCTCAGGTCCAGCCACACTGAACAAAAACACTCCAGTTAATACACAGAAACCAAAATCAGTCGCCTCCAACACCCCAGTCTGCTGTTTGCCTCTGTTGTCTACTTATTGTATTATCAAAGAATGTCATAAATGACTGACGCAAAACAAAACTTTACCGATTGCATTGTAGAGGGGCTCCCCTGTCTCTTTGTCCCAAACAAGTGTGGTCTCCCTTTGGTTGGTCACTCCAATAGCTGCACGAATTCAAGTAACAGTTTCCAGAGATGTCAGATCGTAAACACCTCTTTTGCAGGAGATGGAAATAATTTCGAGAGAGTGAGTGGTAGCGTAAGCCCCATGTGCACATACCTTTAATGTTTGAGATGTCTATGTTCAGCTGGGTGAGTTTTTCACACGTCCGCTCCATACACTCGTACACCGACTGCAGGATTTCTTTGGGGTCTTCCTCCACCCATCTGAAAAGTAGGACAAAGACACAAATTAAGATCTACAGAGTCATACACACACAGCAAGTTAAAAAAAAATCTGACAAGTCTCCTCCTCACTTACCCTTCTTTGGGGAAGCTCTGTTTGATTTCCACCTGATGATGACTGAGGAGCTCTGCTGTTTTTGAATTAAACACCTTTAAAGAGAAAAGAAACAGCACAAGGAGTTTCAGCCAGTGACACATTACTCTATTCCTCAGTCATCCACATAAAACTAATCAAGTGTGCAAGCTCTAAACCTGCTCTAAAGCCTCTTTAATGGTAGTTCATCATGAATGCTGGAGGGGATTTCTCATTCCCCTTAGTCATTTAGATATTTACAGCAGTTGCAGGATCCAATTTGGCACCTGTCAACTACCAAACCTGATTTTAAAGACTGCAGGGTATTGCTTTTCAAGTGTGATTTTATGTTATGTCATTACTCTTGTCAGCAGGGATTATATACTTTATCTGATCTGAACATTATTATTATGGAGAATAGAAAGAGCAGCTCAGGCAACAAGGCTGTTTGCAGTGTTGTAATAGCGAGCAACATATTTCACAATATGATCATTACAGCAAAAACCCACATTCTGCCCTTACACATTACAAAATCAAACTAAGAGAGTTGGAATTAAAACATCGCTTTCTATAAACGACACATTTGTGTCTAGAGGTCAGAGACAGCAGAGAAACATTTCTGTGGCCAGGTGGTTTTTACTTTCTTTCAGTTTGCAGTGACTCATGTATGAAAACTGTTGGCTTGTAACCAGCAGCCACACCTAGAAAATGAATTAAAAAACATCTTAATTTATCTTGATACTCAGGCACAAACATTACAACACAAATACTGGCTATAAACACATCTGAACCTTAAAATTTGAAGAAAAAAACACCTTCAAGAGAGATTAAATAGTTGTCCAGTAAGCAAATGTCTCAAAAGCTGGTTCCTGGATTAACCACACACACAAACTCCTCACATGGATTTTACAACAACAACAGAGGGAAAACAAAACCCACTGTAAACACAAGTCACAAGTATTTTCATGGTCAAGTTCCTTTACATTAGAATGACTGCAATGGAAGATAAATACTCTAAGAAGCAGGTGCACCAGGTAAACAGATTATGATCATTTAAGTGACCTTCTGCCTGAATACAGAGAGATGACTGTGAATATAACAACGCTGCATTCAAAGTCCTCCGCAAAACGATTATAGGAGGTATTGATTAAGCTTCTTAGGAGGACCGGACACTGGTCGTAAAAACCGTGACGGTGGCTGAACGGGTGTAGAAGAGAAAATACAACCAAGGACACGGGTTTGAGCCACTTATTAAATGTAACACGGGTGTCTATCTATCTGATCTATCCATCTCACCAGAAACCGTGTGGAGCTCGTTCCCTGGTCGATGGCAGCAACCAGCGGCCCCATCATGATCCGGTGTGAGGACGCGGCCATGGTGCCGTTCATGGGATGGACAGCCCCCGGAGCTTCGGCACCGCGCTGCTGGCGAGGAAACCGATGACCACCGCCGGCGAAATCCGATCAACCCCGGCCAAAGTCGGGCGGACAGTCGCAGCTTTCGCACGTCAGTCAGGCTCGACCTGGCCACTGCTGATGACGAAACCCACTGCGTCCTAAAAAAATAACAGCTGATTTGAATTTTAACATGTATATTTCATTGCATTACAATTACATTACATTACATGTTTTCACTGAGCAGTTTTTGTATTTACAACTTTCCATTATTTTTTATCACGAGGTGATAAATATTTGGAATATTTGTTGTGGGTATTTTCACGAAATACATATAACATTTGAGTTTAATGTTTGTAAAATATTCACTAATAAAAAGTCAGTGGGCTATATAAATTTGTATTTTTACATGGTTTATGCATTGCGTCCATTGCGTCATACAAAGTGAACAAGTAAGTGGAGACTGTTTTGTGATTATTTCATTATAATTTCATGACAGACAACAGATTAAATATATATATATAGAGAAAGAAATAGATAACGGCGTTGAAAACGTGCAATTAATAATTAGCAAAAACTTTGTTCCCATACCGGGAGTCGAACCCGGGCCGCCTGGGTGAAAACCAGGAATCCTAACCGCTAGACCATATGGGACCAGACGATCACATATAAGACCGATGGGTGTTATATATGCACAACACCGGTATTGCTGATGACCCCTTCATCTCATCTTCTGGCAGCATGGCCGATTAAAAGTGTTTTTTAAATTTTGTCCTAACAGTATCACATTTAGGCTTTAAACTACTGAAAGGAAATACAATATTAAAACAAAAGGTGGCAGTCCTGCTCGACGACCTTAGCAGCCAAACTAGCCACTGCAATCACGTTGTCCCACAACCTCTCAAACAAATCGTATTATTCATTCATTTCAGCATTTGCTTAATTATTATTTTTGCGTATTTCCTTTTCGTTTCAGCCATACAGTCCATCAGGATGTGGTTTCTGGCTGGTTTCAGGCATGGATGTATTATATTAGGTTTCAGGTCTCGTTTGTTCGGCGGCGGGTGATGACGCCATCAGCAGCGGACGGTGTTGTCATTCTTGAAATGTGGGAAGCGGTTGTTTCTGTTTATTTGGTTTCTTTTAAATTCTCCATCAGATTTTGATCCCACACTGACGTAACAACAATGTAAGTAAAATACCACACTGGGGGGTTTCACTGGGTCATAATCAGCAGAGTCTGTGAATGATTTATCCCTGGGCAGGATTTCAGACAGTTAAACACGTTAGCTGCCCATGCTAAGGGTAAACTAACTCATTCACATTTGTGAGCTACAACAACAGTCTTTGTGCATTTTTCAGGGCCGACTACTGGAAGTCACAGCCGAGGAAATTCTGCCAGTACTGCAAGTGCTGGATTGCTGACAATAAGCCTGTAAGTGCGTCAAACCATGCTGTGTATTTTGCTGAGGAATAAACACATGTAATGCTAATGTATCCTCACGTTTGTTTGTTTTTCTCTGCAGAGCGTCGAGTTCCATGAGAGGGGGAAAAATCACAAAGAAAATGTGGCCGCAAAAATTACAGAGGTATTTACATTTACTTTTATACTGAGTTTCCTAAATATTTGTTTAAATATAGATTAATCTAATCAATTATGTTCTTTATTCTTTCATAAATCTATACAAGCCAGAAAGCACCAGAAATCTACTGTGTTAAAACAAAAAACTCAAATTCAAATTTTTGAGATGCGAAAAATATCAAATATTTGATATTTTACGAGGAAAATGTACTAAAATGGTTGAATAATGCTCCATTAATTGGCCAAATGTTGTTTCCCTAACTGATATTCCTTTTAATCACAAGTAAAAATGTTCAGTTTTCATCAGAAGTGGTTCGTAGTGACATACACAGGCATCAGTACTAAACAGCCAATAAAAACTTGCCTGTCTTGGCACTGCTCTCAGGACTGGCACAGGAGATAAGGTCCAGGCATGTCACTCTGACTCTGGGAGCTCTCTTCTGATTGGCTATGAGCAGCTGTCACTCATGTCGTCCTATCTTTATTTCACTGCAGATTAAAAAGAAGAGCATTGAAAAGGCGAAGCAGGAGGAGCGTATGTCGAAAGAGTTTGCAGCCATGGAGGACGCTGCGATGAAAGCGTATGAGGAAGATCTGAAGAGGATGGAGAGGGAGGCCGCAGGTCAGTGTTTCACAGTTTATTAAACATGTTGTCTATGTAGAAGGAACGTTGGCTTTGTTTATTACCTTTGGATTGTTTTTGTGTTATGTTCAGGTTTACCAGCCCTACCAACAACAACCACTCGGCCGCCGCCACAACAACAACAACAACCTAAAGCTAAACCCCAGCCCAGAAAACAGCAGAAGAAACAAGGCAAAGCAAGAAAGAACTTCACCTTCACACAGAAAACAGAGACGCAGGTCTGGGTTGAAGGACAAACAGATGATGGAAACACATACTATTACAATACAATAACTGGAGGTATGACCACATCAAGATACAACTCTTTTTTTCCAATATTGCCATTTTTACAAACATATTCTCTCAATAATTCATTAAAACTGACTCTTTGGTTGTGTTATGATGTTGTCTATGTATTTCTACCTACAGAATCTCAATGGGAAACACCAGAGGGTTTCCAGGGAGGAAGTTCAGCCTGTGCAGAACCTGTACAGACCGAGGTTAATAATAAAATACTTTTGTTTCTCTGTATTTTTTTCATTAAACTGCATTGTATTATTCTTAATCTATATATTCATGTTGTGTTTTTCTTAAGAGTTCTTCAATCAGTCCTTGGCTGGAAGCCGTCAGTCCTGATGGATATACATATTACTATAATACAGAGACTGGAGGTGGAGTGTTCTTTCTTTACAGTTGCATCTTTTTTGTCTTATTTTTTTGCGTAATTTTTTTTTTTGAGATTCTGACAGATAATTGCACGCTATGTCTTTCTCACCTCACAGAGTCCAGCTGGGAGAAACCAGCAGACTTCCCTTCGACTGAGGCATCTGGTTCTGGGTCCAGCAAAGACGAAGAGAATCAGGAGGAGCCTTCGACCCCTCAGGCCGAGCCGCTTTCGGGAGAGGAAGAGAGCTCCAGTGAGGCCCAGGCATCTCAGGAGGTGGAGGTCCCTCAACCAGACAGTGAGCAGCCCAAAGTCCCCAAGATCAGCTTCAGGGTGAGAGCAGAAAAAATATTTTAACGTCTGCTGGTTCAGATTCTATGACAAAAAAAATCTAGATTTGTTTGTCTTTGTTTTCAGAAAAGGAAAGCAGAGGCTGAACCCTCAGAAAAGGAGGGAGAAGATGAAGGCAGTGAGGAAACTCCTAAAGAAGATGCTGAAGAAGTGAAAAAAGAGGACGAGGTGCAAAGCACAGCAGCTGAACCTGAGGAGAAGAAAGAGGAAGAGGCGACACGAGCGGTGCCACAAGCCAAAAGGCCCAAAGCTGCCAATCCATATGGGGTCTGGGAAATGATCCAGGAGGAGGAAGATCCATTGTAAGTGAAGAGTCTGAACCAGTTTAAGAGCTGTTTGATTAGTAAAGATAGATCAGAGTAATGCTACACCACCATGCAATGACCCACTAGTTGATTTCTTTTCTCTCCAGTGCCAAGGTGGACTTACAGCTGCCCCAGGTGGAGGGAGGAACAGCCAGTGCTGCGCCTGAGCTGCCGCCAGAGCCCAAACCCAAGTTCAGGGAGCGCGTCATCACCTCCCTGGGAGACGAAGGCGGCGGACCCGCTTCATTCAGGAAAAAGACACAGAACGGCAAATCCAGGAGCCTCCGACAGAGAGACAATGACGACTGACGCACCCAGGATGAGACCGTCACATGAGTACAACTCTTTCTAGGGACGCTCACATTTAGATGAACAATTTTGATTTTTGAAGCGTGCACAAATATTTTTTTGTAACACTTTTTTCATTCTTTTTTTTTTAAACATGTCTACGCGTGGATAGAGTTTATGCTCTTTTCTGTGTACTGAGATCTGTCGTAATGGGGTGCAACACTTTTATTATCCCATATACATACAGTTGTAGGCATCCTGGTGTGATCATTTTAGTGAAGACATGTCTGGTAATCTCAGATGTGTCCATACGAAGCAATTAAACATCTTTTTTTTTTTTCCATAGCTGTATTTTTTTACCAGTGCATGTTAAGTCTAGTAAGGCAACCTGATGGAAATATCATTGCAGTACTTGTTTGTTAAAGTGAATGAATGTCATACATTATAAGATTGGGGACAATGTGATGTCAATAAATGATGGCTGTGTGAATACTGAGAAAATAACTTTTAGAATCATTTTGAAAATTTTAACAGATAGGAGGGAAATATTTAGCAAAAAATAAAGGAATCATTTAAGTGAAAAAAAAAACAAAAACAACCCTACAGTACACACCAGTGGTTGCTGGTCAGCTGGCAAACATACGCAGGGTGTGACACGCTTTTGGTGAGTGTGTGTAAAAAGCTGATAGGTGGTTTTACCGCACCCTGATTGGCAGAGAACCATGAAGAATACTTACTGACAATTCCGTACAGACAGTCACCACTACTGGACTATACTATGATGTTTTTGTAGTAGTAGTAATATATTGATTTATACATAAATATGATCTGTAAATATGGAGCATTAATCAGGAAATTAGCATAGCACAAAATACATAATTTCATATTTTTATTACAAAAATAAAGTCTTAATCATAAATGATGATTACTCGTATGTGGTGTCCTTTGCAATATGACTACTGCACAAGCATAAATTGCAATAAATAAATATTCAGTCCTGGTATGCAGTCACAGTACTATAAAATGTGTTTGTGACACTAAACCACATAGTGCATGATGTTCAGTCCACCTGGGGCGTCAGTCTGCAGATCGTCTCAGGCTGCTGCTGTTCTCCACCTTCTCCAGAAGAGCCTCCCTCTCTGCATGTTCAAGGACGTCAGAGATCAAGTCATCAAGAGCCGCCCCTCCTCTCATGAACTCCTGCACGTGAATCAAAACATATGAACTTAGATTTAACTTGGTGAGATATTTAAAAATACACATGAACCAGGGTTCTTACGGATCCTTAAAAAGTCTTAAAAGGCATTGAATTCATTAATCTAAAAACAAGGCCTTAATTGGCATTAAAATGTCTTAAATCAATTTTTCAAAAGTCTTAAAAATGTTAACACATGGTAAGTGGTATTTTATGGTTGTAATTAGTCTCAAATCTCAAAATAATTGGTAACATTTCGACATAGAGAAGTTAGTGGCGGCCGTCAATGCTAAATTTCTCACCGCCACCAGCTCCCGAGTCAGTGTCTTTTTTTTTTTCGGACTTTTTATGCATTTATTTTGAAAGGACAGCTGGAAAGAGACACAATCCAATGTTCATGTAGAAGTCACTTTACCTTGGATCACATAGGAAAGTGGGTAAAATTGTCCCTAACCCTTTGTAATTGATGTGGTGTTTTTCTTTTTTTTTCTGCATTTGTGTTTATTATGAAGTCAGTCTTAAATTTAATTTCAAGTGGCTTTAAAAAGTCTTAAAAAGTCTTAAATTTAACTTGGCTTAAGCTGCAGGAACCCTGATGAACACATTTCTTATTATTCATGCTCAATAGGAGACACTGCCAGTTTCTAACCTTGATGTCTCTGGTGACGTATCCGGTCCTGTGGTCTGTGACACGATCCTGGCTGAAGTTGTAGGTGCGAATCCTCTCCGACTGTGAGCGCGTGCCCACCTGCTGCTTCCGTGCCGTTTGCCTCTGTTCAGTCTCTTTACCCATCATGCTCTGGTAGAGACGGGCCTTCAGCACTCGCATGGCGGTGTCTCTGTTCTGCAGCTGAGAGCGAGTCTGCTGACATTCAGCTGTCACGCCTGTTGGGAGGGAAAATTATCTATGAAAACCTAATGTTTATATGAAATAAAAAAAAACAAGCTGATTGTAAATGTTCAGGAATACTACACGTGGTTTCTTCTGGCATTTATTTACCAGTGGGGAGATGAACGACGCGCACTGCACTGTCTGTTGTGTTGACACTCTGGCCCCCGGCACCTCGAGATCTGAACGTGTCAATGCGAAGGTCCTTTGGATCGATGTGGACGTCAAACTAAAAAAACAAAACAGAATGGACACAAATGGGGATAAATTCATATGAAACCAAGAAATCCCATTAGCCTCCGTAGCGTAGCTCTGAGCAGCTCACAGCTCTGCTCCGCCGTTCTAAAAAAAAGCTTGCACCAACAATCAAAGGTAACGAACCTACTTCTAAGACTATAGGGATTAGGGCAATTAACCCTTTAACAAACACACACTGATGAGAGAGAATGAGGTAAAGAGAGTGCACCTCCACTGGCTGAGGCAGGATGATGACAGTCATGGTTCCTGTGTGAATACGCTGCATCCTAGAGGAGAGGCCCACCTCGGGGATCCTCTGCACCCGGTGTGTTCCTCCTTCGTGCTTCAGATGTCTGTACACATCGTCCCCAGTTATTCGTACTGCTGCATGGTGCAAACCACCTGCGACAGACAGACAATGAATGTTATAGAAAAATGATACAATGACAAAGAAAAAGGTGAACACGACGTGACTTACCATACTCAGCAGGTGTGAAGTTATAAACCTCAAAGTCCCAGTTCTTGTAACATGCAAAACCACGATACATGTCAAACATTTCTCTGCTGAACTGCTGACAGATGTCACCTGAAATCATATATTAGATAATAGAATTAGAATAAAATTAAGGTGTAAACTACAAAAAATGAGAAATAGAAAAATATCAATTTATTTGGTAAGTTTGAAACACTGAGAAAAAAACTTGTTTGTACTCTTTCATACCTCCTGTTGTTCTTCCTGATACGACCTCCAGCAGGACGTCACTGGAGTCCAGAGGGTCGGTGGGCACGAGTGCTTTGATCAACTGGAGACAAAGAAGGATCCAGTTGTCAGTGCTGAATTTGATACTAACTTCAGGACACATTTGATCATGGTTTCGTTATTCTTCTTACATCCTTTCTCAACGACAGAATTTTGCCAGAGATTTGTGATTCCTCCTCTTTTAACAGCTGCGTCAGTTGTTCATCTTCATCTTTGGTACCAGTTGAATCTGAAGAGGGAAAACAGAGACAGAAGATAACTTGATTTGCCAATTTAAGGCAAGGGCGTAATTTAAAGGGGACATATTATGCTAATTTCTGCTTCTTGACATGGTACCTTGATGTCTAAAAGTAATTTTAGTAACATGCTTTGGTCAGAAAAACCAAAAGATTGAGCACAGCTGGGTTCTCTACACACCAGTTTCACAGCCCTGCTCTAAACGGTCGGTTTTGAATCTTCACTCTGGTAGCTGAGGTAACCATGGGAGCGAGGGCTTGAATATTCAAATCACCTGGCTTGTGATGTAATAAGCCGGGTGAAATTAAAACGGCTTGTTAAGAGACATATTTTCTGACTATGGCAGTTTACAAAATGTTGACGTAGTTGTCAAAACTTACTTTTAAGGGGTGAGGAGGCACTCTGGATACGCAAATACACATACTAAAGCAATGAAAAAGTGAGTTTCGCATAATATGTCGCCTTTAAAGACTTAATTTCCTATGTACTTACCAGAAAATTACTTTATTCATGGCCTAACATTTGTTATTGACAGAAATACTCACCTTGCATAATTGAAATAACTTCCTCGTGGTCCTTCAGGGTTTGTTTAATACTGCTGTATATATTAGCCAGAGGCAGCAGCTCTGTGTGTTTCTTGGTCACCTCCTTTCTGTCTGATTCACTGAGGTGAACGTGCTGTAGCTTCTCACTCAGGTGTCTGAACTCCTCCATGAGCTGCTGCAGGTATCTCTGCACAGACTCATGCTGATACAAGTCTGCAGGATCACTGTGACAGAGCCGCCTTGGTGTGACTCTACCCCAGTGGGACACCTGTGTGATGCTAACATTGGATTTCACACCGGTGTATCCTCCTGTCAATGTCCTCCAGCCTCCTCTTCGTCCTCTGCTGCTGTGAACCACACGGCTGCACAGAGTACACAGTCCAACCCAGCGGTTAACCATCATGTCACTATATCCACGGCACGGAGAGAATAGAAAAACAACATTTACACGTGTTGTGTAAGGGTTTTCATTGCAGCTGTAGCGAGCAACAAGATAAACCGGAAGTGGTTCGGGAAACGAGGTCGAGGAGACGCAAGTGAAGGATTGTGGGAGCTGTAGTTTCGGTGTACAGTAGTTTGGCCCCAGCGGTAGTATAACTTTGTTCATTTATTTAACAAATTAACATTTTAAACCAGTAAATAGCACCCAGGTTAATATAACCACCAAATCTACAGATAGACATCAGCTAGCTCGCTAAGTTAGCTTAATGCTATACATTTCATTTCATATATTAGCCTTATAAAACTTATAATGTAATTTATAGGATATAAAAATATATATATATGTCTGCCCATCCAAATATCCACATCAGAAATGGCTTATAATATAATTTAAGACTGGTGCAGGTGGCTGGTTAATTTGATCTCCAAGCTAAAACAGTGTTACACTTGCTTGCTAACTGAGATAAAAATGTTAAACTCAAGCCTCTAATTAAGGTAAAATTTATTATTATTATTATAATTTATATAGATATTAATATTAAATAAATATATAACTAACCAAATATGATGAACAGAATTTGTTTCGTGTTTGACCATCTGCATTAATGTGAACTTTGGTAGCAAATGTTAGCTTACTCAACTTGGTTCAGCATTAAATCCCCCAAATTGCATTTTAAGCGGACATAAAGTTTTGCAAAACTTCACAGTAGGTTAAGTCACTATTCACTGACAGTTTTGTCTCCAGAAACACAGATGAATCCTGATATTTCATTAACCAAGGCAGTGGAGGATGTCAGTAAAAAAGGCAATGCCCAGACTGAGGCCCTGAGAGAGAAAGAGAGGACACTCAGCTCCCTGCAGGTTCACCTTCACCTTTAATACCTTAATACATTTCCCTATGGGTTTATAAACTGGTTATACACTTCTTCTTTTTAACAATTAATAACTGTATTGTGCTTGTGCCTCCTTTTGCAGACCACTCTGTCAGATGCTGAGGTGAAAGCCGAGAAGGCCGAGAAGGAGCTCAGGTCTAAAGTGAGGGAGATCTTGATGCTGGAGGGCGACATGGAGAACCTGGAGCAGCAGACAAAAGCCCTGCACGATCGCTGTGTATCCATCAACAAAGAAAACGCACAACTCCAGATTCAGATATGTGAAGAGGAGGAGAAATCCTGCCAGGCGCGGGCAGGGTTCGACACCTATCGGACGAAGATGGAGGGTCACAGAGCGGCTGTTTTGCACGCGGCGAGCCAGACCGAGGTCCACAAGAAGCTGATGGAGAAGAGAGAGCAGGTTGTGATGCTGACACAGAAGAAAGAGGAGCTGAGGAAGGATTTGGAGGATCCAAATGGAAACACTGTGCATATTGCAGGGGTGAAGAAAGCTCTTTGCTCAAATGCCACATCCTTTTCCATTTCCTTTGACGTTATTTGACGCAGTGTTGACAACCATTTGATTCTTCTGCTTGTTTCCCTGCAGAGAGAGGTTGACAGTCTGAAGGAGGAGATCTCTGCGATGAGGAGGGTCACAGCTGAGAGGAGGGAGCGACTGCAAAAAGAGTACGAGACTCACACCCAGCTCAAGAGAGACATAGAGGTATAACAAAGAAAAGCTGCGAAATATTGAACCTGGTGATGTTTTCCTGTTAAAAACCCCAAAACATTATGTGCAACATCTATCTTGTTTGTGTTTCTACTGCTTCAGATCCAGAACAAGCGCTACGAAGCCATCGTCAAGCGCCTCCACTGCCAGCTGAGCAGGGCCCAGGCTGCCAACAGGTGAAAACACACAAAACACACACATACAACAAGCAAATAATTATATATATTATATACACAGCTTTTTTCATCTGTTGTAACTGGATTGGAAGATATATGAAGGCGCATTACCCCACTAATGCAGTAACATTTGACATAAAACTATGTTTTCTTTACCTCAGGCAAATGTCTGAAGACATCTACCACATGGAGAGACGGCTGGCTGAGCTCACGAAGCAGCAGGAGCCAAATTAAATGAAAGCCGGTGTTATTGTTATGGTTCTGTTTGTTCAAGGAAGAAATGTTTGCACTTGTTATTACTACATTTGAACAAGTGGGGGCAGCAGTGTCGGCTAAATGTCTAGTTCTCTGTTTGAGTTGATCATAAAACCCTCACCTGGACAATTATAGGTCAGTTTATTACCAGATGTTAACATGGCAGTTATTGCTGGATTCTTTCGCGTGTCGTGTTAGAGAGAAAAGCAATAAACACGTTGAAATATTTGCCTGTTATCATTTTATTTGATTTCCTTTTATAAGAAGAAGAGCACTCAGGGGTGTTTTGTTTTTAAGAGGCTGTTTTTAAGACTAAATTAGGGGCAATATCAAGTGGGGTGTGGGTGTGTGATAGTGACCCGCGCAGAACAAAAGCCAAGTGTCCACACTCTAACTGTCGGATGTGATGCTGTTGTTTTGGTACACGCTGTTCCAGCTTCCGCTTCACCGGGCCGCTTGACGGTCCGCGAGGTGACAGCCCCGCCGCCGGCTAACAAGGGCGTGACTGTGCTACTTCAGCCATAACTCCAAAACTCATTAAACGACGATAATGCCTTTTGCAGAAAAGTACGTCCACATCAGAATGCATTGCACCAGCCTCCGAGAGAAGCTATAACTTGTGACATCAAGATATAGACTGAACGTGCCTTTGCATTGGGAGAACAGTTACATAAAGCCAGTGGAAGTCACAGAATTGCTTATGCAAAACGTGAGAAAGCATAGGAAACGTGCATGAATGACAACAGGACGACACTATAGCACAATGGAAAGATGAAAAAATGCTTTATGGTGCACGCTGCATTGCAAAAATACAATGTTTTTAACACAGATGAGATTTTGTATGTCACCTGATGGCTGACTGGCAGTTAATAAGATTTTACCTTTAAAATCAATTATTTTAAAGGTGTACAGAAAAGAAAATTGAATTTGAGCCCACTTTGGGTCATAAAATTAATGTGATAACTCATCTTTCAGACGTTGTAGGCCAAACTTTGTGCAAAATTCTATTTTTGAGTAAATCCGGGATGAAAGTGTGTATTTTTTTTTTCGCATTGGATAATGCAGGCGCACGGATTATACGTCAGCCTGTACACGATTCACTAGCCACTGATATTGGATCCGTAATCCGTCATTCAAACGTCTGAGACACGCACACACACACGGAGCTCGGGCTCGCCCCAAGCTTTGAATATCCCGCCCGCTCGATAACGACCAATCAAATTCGTTTTCCTCACTCGGGTAAACTCGTGTTGCAGCTCGTGACAACTCGGCGCGACAAACAGGACAAACGGCCATTTCTGTACACCTTTAATAAGTATTTGTGGAAAAGGAAAAGCCGTGAGGTGAGCTATCATCTCTTCTTCTGCTTTAATGATCAATCCAGGAGTCTAGTGCACGGTGTGGGAGGTGAAGAGCAACATGTGATGAGTTATCCAAAACTATGGGCTGTTTTTATTACTCACTTGACCACAAATTGTAGTGAAATGGGACATTTATCCAGCCAGTCTGGGTGTGTGTTCTGCTGTGTGACTGACCTGATTAGCATAACCTCTGCTCTTGTCCTGTTGACTACCCCCCCCCCCCCCCCAGCTCCGGGGCTCCTCCACTGACACTGTCAAAACACACAAAATGACACACAACAGTTTCAGACATAAAGTCACAGGTGAGGTAAATGTGCGACAAACGGAGAGGACGGCCCAGACGCTCATTTGCATTTTCCCTCTCTGAGTGTACACTGCAAGCTTGTGCCTGCAGCCTCACACCCATGCTGCCACTCCCACTGTGACCTTTTTGAAATACCCACTGATTGCTGCTTGTTGTCCAACCACAAAAATGCACGGTATGGATCATCGGATGAACGATCACTTGATGAGATGTAGTGGGAACTTTCTAAAACTGAGTACTCGCAGTTCCTTTATAAAAAGTTAATATAAGTTAATAAAAAGTCATATCCTCCATCCATCTGGTTTCATTTCTTCAGCTGTGACATATTGGTCTACTCTATTTTTGCATCTACCATCATTTAAAAGTATTCTTGGCTGCCAAAATAAAAAAACATAGAGGGGGGATTTAGGGATCTACCAGCCAGATGGAGCTTGAAAATGAATACACTTGGGAGCGTTTGTCAATTTTTTCTTTTACTATATTATGTCCCACACTTTTATTCTAATGTAGTTTATGCAAAACTGGCATGCCTCCCTCCAGGAAACATCTCTATCACCTTGTTTTGGCCTTTTCATAAATAACTCTGCCAATAAAAGTAGCCTGGCAAGCCAAGAGCAATGAATTATTTCTCTGGGCAACATTTCATCTCATCTCTTGCAGATATCCATGCAGTTAAAGGTTATTAAAAACTAGCATCAACAGGGTGTGTTGCAATGAGCAGACGATAAATCGGCTGAGGTGTTTACATCCTTTTCAGTCACGATTATTATTCCCACAGCTATTCAGTCTTGTACTAAAGTGTCTCTGATTGGCAGATTTACACCTATCTGCAGCTCTGGCCGGCTGCCCATATTTGTTAACATGAGAGCAAAGACAGCTGACCTGGGTGAGTGTGAGAAATCGTTATGTGCATGCCTCAAGTGTAATAAATTCTTGAACTGGTACTACTGTTTACAGCAGAGTTTGGCACGCTCTGCTGAAACACACTGTAGTTGTGTGTGGGGGTGTGTTTGCTGATTCCCAAAGTCTCCGAATTCAAAATTTTATGTTATTTTTAATGTTTTCACCTGCATTAAGAAAGCGGGTCAGTGCGTTTGTGTGTCTCCGGTGCCAGCCAGTTTGAAACCAGGTTATCCTGATCAACCGTCACCTTCACCTATGAAAACATTACACCTATATGTGCTGTTGTCACCTTTCTTTGGATTCCTCACAGATGTGCCGTTTCTCGCAGCGCAGTATCCAGGCTCTGCTCCAAGATGCAGTTTGTTCATCTCTTTACGTCAGCCCAGGGATCAGACGTGAGCAGCAGCACTGACAGATCGCTGGTAAATTCAGCACCAGACTGTAATGAAAAACACAACCTTGAAGACGCTTTGCCATGAAAAGTGTTTTTCGCTTTGTTAAAGGGCATTTCCAGTCGTAATCAATGTTTACCTCAGATATCAAGTGGATTGAAAGAGATTCGTTGAAACGTCGTCCCACAATTCTTTTCACAGCAACATACAGCAAGCTACAGTACGCACCTGTGGAGGAAAAACAATCCATTACATTGCTTAAAGGTCCAGTGTGTAAAATGAGAGGAAAACAGTTTTTTATCTATTAAATAATCCTATTGTTTAGTTATGAACATGAAACTCTTGAAACATGCTCTCTGGTTGGCTGGATTTTTCATTTCGTACAAACACGGCGGCGCAAGATGGCGATACCCTCTAAGACCCTTGCTATATGTATATATAAAAGAACAATTATAAGGCTATGAAAAGCAAACAGATTTTATTTTATAGCGATTATACACTTATACAAATATATTCAGTGGTAGTATATTCAGATTTTGCAAATAAACCTTGACAAATATTACACAATGGACCTTTAATTGATCAATTAATTAACAAATGCCCATCACACTGCTGTTATATCCTCCAAATCTTTCTAGATTTTTTTAAAATCAAAATGTATCAATCGTAAAACAGTTTTGTGCACATTTTAAAACCACAAACCAACCATGTCCTTGGCTGTTCCCACCCTGTGGCCTGACTCCCACCCAACAGCTGCTGAGTGGTGCATGGGTGGCACATCGGCTCAACTGATTGTGTACATGTAGACAATCAGCTGAGCTGCTGTGTGCAAACAACAACGTTTTTACTCTGAGTGTGCACCTGAGAAAAGTCGTGATTTAAAAAAAAGATTTTCAATAAAAAAAAACATCAATTCCCAGAGATAAGTGCGGTTGACAGCTTCCAGTAATTGTTTTTCAGTGGCTTTGAGAGCTTTGCAGACTGCCAGGAAACAGCCTTTAGTCAACTTAAGTATGGATTTACCTCCAGAGACTGTGGAGAGTTTATTTGCTTTCTTTTGTTTGTTCAGGTAATTACTGTCTCTGTAAAGTTTTCCAGACAAAACAGTGTCCCAGAGACATGTCCCTGGAGTTGAGTTAAGCAAATTAAAAAGAAGTGGGGACGAGAACGAGAACTAAACAACACGTGTAGACAAAACTTTCAAACATCCAGTCTTATTTTCATCTGCTGGGATAAACAGTAACAGTCAGCCGTGTCACTCCTTCACGGTTCAGCTCATTGTCCTGGGATTTGACCTTTTGTCCCTGGCACCGTGTGTAAACAGAAACCAGGTGAAGGCGTTGGGGCTTTTCTCTCAGGGTGCGGCTGGGGAATGTTTTGATCGGCACGGTTAACTGTCACCATGAGACGAGAGCATGACGTGGCCTAAAGACGTCTCCTAACCCCGGGAAATAGCCCGAGCCAAAAATAGGAGTAATAAATGAAACCTTCAACCCACAGGCACGCTGATAGCCGAGCCACACCCTCCGACTACGTACCTGAGCGACATAAACAAACACACACACACTCACTTTCATATCTAAGCTTCTGTGATGAGCAACAACACATTTCTTAACACACATTCAGTGGCTCATATCATATCGTCCATATGGGCAGTGTGCTTATAGAAACACACTTGTATCCCCATGGCAACAGGGATTGGGACAGATAATATCTTATTTACACTAATGAGTCATGATCCATACACACACACACACACACACACACACACACACACACACACACACACACACACACACACACGGGCATGTACACACAGCGTACTGTACTTTAAAGTGGGGTGTAGCTATTGAGTCATGTCTCTAAATCCTCCAGTACTCACAATGATTAAGAAACATTTAAGAAAAGGGTTACTAATCCAAACTATTGAAGTTTTATTGTCCCTAACGCTTCTTTTATTCCACGTATATCTTTTCAAATCTTTTTTTTTATTCTTATTGTGCAATACAAGTGACAAACATAAAGCAAACATAAATACATGACACAGCACAAGACAAGAAAGACATAACACAGCTGCCAAAAAAAGTAGAGTTATAAGAGATAAAGTGTGATGAGAGAACAAAACAAGAGAAGAGAATAAATAAATAAGTTTAAAAAAGGGATTGAGTAAAATATAACTAGTTACATTTTTTCCATCTCTAATCACATGTGTTGTGTAATGTTTGCATGAGTCACGGCCGCCCACGTCTGTGCATTAGACATGTAGCCTATAACGTGTCCTCTCTCCACTGAAGCCAGCAGCTTTCTCTCTGCTAGAGCAGGGCATTTACACAAGTGTGTCGGAGTGTTGTGTTAAAATAGAAAGAAAAAGCAGACAATTCATTCATCTCGTCTCTAAATACTACACATCTGGCTCATAATGCAGCTAATAATCCTCTTGTTTCAGTCGGATGGAGAGCACGCAGTGATCCAAATTAAAAATAAGCAGCTTGATCCAAATGTGCGACACCGTGTCTTTCCCGAAAATGTCCTAGATTTGAGGACACGAGTTCCGGTTAGTCTGATTTGTCTAGTTTGATGGTCACAAATGTTTTACCAGCACAGCTGTGATGTGGTTTACTGCTTATTAACAGTGTAATCCAGGACAATAGATGATTTACACGGTGCGTGCAGCGATGCAGGAAGTGTGGGCCCTGTTTGAAACTGCAGCACAAGAGATGAGGAGGCTGATTTTTGTGCCTCCACAAGCCAGAAAGTAGGGCAGCTAAGGGAGCGGCAGGGAGTCCCAGATCGTCCGTTACGTCACAAGAACAAGTGTGCGTGCAAACTGGAAGAGGGGGGCAGGCTGTGGCTTGTTTCCTCTCTGTGTCCCAGTCGCAGACAGAACAGTGGGGCAGTAAATTATGAATGAAACTGAGAAGCAATGGAGGAGATTAAAGGATCTCCTCTTCTCTCACACAGGCAGAAATGTCCTGAACATACTGTTCCCTGTTTATTTCCCTTCACGCAGGCTCAGTCAAACCACAGCTGCAGTTTTATCACTCTGTGGTGGTGCTTTTCTTTTCACAGAGGGCACTGAACATCACCAATGAAAACCACTGCTGTGCTCTGTTCTTAACATGTTCCTGAGCGTATATGACTGAGAACAATAAAACCAACCAAAAATTACACAATTTCTCCAAAAGTTCAGATTCATCTCATTGTAGCAGAACAGACACTGATGAATGCAATTGATTTGTTTGCAAAACCTTCGAATCTAAAGACATTTTCATTCTCAGCTGTGCTTCCTTTGCATCAACTACCACTATTATCAATGCATATACTGAATATTGATATACTTATGTCATAGTTGCAGTTTTTCCTTCTGTATTTCTATGTGAAAACCATCAGTGCACAGAAGCGAATAGCGCTGCAGCTAAATATGGGACATTTACAGCGTCCGTCTCGCTGCCAGCTACAGAGATAATGACACAGAGGAGGTCACACGCTATAAACAGGACATCAATGCTGATCTTCTCTTTAAAAAAGAAAAAAAAAGGCGCTCCACACGGAGATAAACACATCACGCAAACAATCCCTGAAGCCATTTTTTAAATTCCTGCTTGTGAAGAGGCTGTTTGTTTACCACTTAGCTCTCTGCGCCAGGTGTGTGTGGGTGTTCAGATGCCAATGTTAGCCTTTTTTTCCTCGTGGTGTGTGTGTGTGAGAGCATCAGCGGTCTGAGCGGCTGCAGGCCCCACAAACCATCTGCATGAAGTTTAAAGCCATGGCGCTTCATACCTGTGTGCAGAGACTCCCTTCTGAAAATAATGGCTCTGCAACATGATGCATTACAAGTTTTACTGTCACATCGCTGTCAGATTAATTGGAGCCTCTTTGTGAGTCCTGACAGCAGCTATGTCACGTTAGCTCTGACAAAATTAACACAATACAGAGCCAGTACGACTCTAGAAAAGGCAGCGGGTTTTGTTGTTGAATTCTGTGGAGATGTGCAGTATTTTACAGAGTCCACCCACGCTCTGGTGTAAAGTGACTGCAGGTGGAATACTGACCTGCTTTAGTTTAGTTTGCCTCCTCTGTCTGGTCTGTATTCATGTGTTTCCTTGTGTGGGTTTATCATTCTGCATTAAGGACAAGAGGAGATTCAGGAGATGGGTTAGTGTTTGAAAAAAACAGCAGGAAATCATCTTTCATGCAGAGCTCCAGATTTACATTTAATACCAGGAGCACAGTGGCCCCCTAACTTAAAAGTTTAGGAGCAAAAGCAGAAAATGTAGGGGCGTACTGTACACTGTAAATCGGTTTGCAAAGCAATCGATCCTCACACACATTGGCCTGCCACCTTTAAAGGTCCAGCGTGTAATATTTGTCAAGGTTTATTGACAAAATCTGAATATACTGCCAATGAATATGTTTGTATAAGTGTACAATCACAATACAATAAAATATTACATAAGGGTCTTAGAGAGTGTCACCATCTTGCACAGCCATGTTTGTACTGAACGGAATGGAAAATCCAGCCAACCAGAGAGCCCGTTTCAAGAGTTTCACGTTCATAAATAGCCTAAACAATAGAATTATTTAATAGATAAATAATAGAATCAGTATGCTAGATGTCACTGTTTTCCCCTCATTTTACAACTGGACCTTTAATGACAGATTCCATGTTTCATCAGTGTTTAAAAAAACAACAACAAAACCCAGCAAATGTTCTGGTTGCACATGTGCAAGTAGATGAAAAATGTACACTGTCTGCAGCCCTGTAGTGTCAATTCGATAAATGCAATGTAGTAGCTTTTAATTTATGTCATACACTAACGTTAGTCTTTTGTTTGATCACTGAGAAACTCAGCATCCAAAGACACAGCAGAGTAAAAAAAAGATCAAGACAGAGTAAACAAACCAGGAAGGAAACGAAATGGCAGACTGAGTCGTAGGGAACAGATATGCAAATGACGGCCTGGAGAGTTGGCACACACACGGAGGGGATGGTCAGGTGGATGGGAACATACTAGGGAAAAGGTGTGTGCAGGGGGAGGCGGCCGTGACATTTGAGGGAGCAAACCGTTCTGCTAGCAGCTTCAAAGCTAGACTCGGGGTGCAACCATAGACTGCAACATGCAAATTTTCAGCTAACACTGTGTGACAGCACCTGTCTCAAAATAGACCGACACGTATGTCGATGCTAAAACACAAAGTTTCACGTGTTAATTCATCAACTAGCTTCAATTAAACAACAACGAACTTACGTATTTGCATTGATCCGAAGTTTAGCGCTTGGCTAGCGACGGTTACCTGGTCACTTACTACGTCACGGTGATCGTTGGCTAAGGTCAGGCGCTGGTCCAATCAGGGCACGGTCAGTCTGGCCGGTGGGCCCGCCTCCTTCCGCTACAGCCAATCACAGTTTAGCGACCACACAGCCTGATTAGCATATTACCACATATATATTATATTAGTGTTAACGCCATAGACTTTGTGGTTAGCCCTTGCTGCGGCCTGAACACCAACTAACATGATACATATTTTAGGAAACACAGACATTAGAAATGTGAAAAGTAAAAATTTGGTTTAAAATAATCAAGTTTTTGTTGTTTCTGTAACAAATATTAATATGTCTTTTTCCTGCTACAGTTGAATGAGGGGAAAAGTAAAGATGGAATATAGTAGCTAGACTAGGCTCTTAAAAACATATGTCCACTGGGCAAAACAATATATTCTGCTACACAGCAACTTTGTGTACTGCAGGCTTTCTGTGCCCCACGCCTGATGGTCATATTTAATGCAGCTCTGCACCTGTTCTGTTACACTGGTGGGGATATTAAAAAAAAGAAAAAAAAAGAGTAAAAGAATTAGTCTATGCAATGACAGGGCTAAAGTTGGGCCACCCATTGTCATGCATGTGTGTGTAACTGCATACTAATCGGCTGTATACAATATGAAGACTATGCTAGAACATCCTGTACCTCTCTGAGCCTAAAACCCCCCAGCTAAAGAGAGGAGGGGGTGGGTTACACTGTGTTGCCAACAGTAGGGTTGACCTAAATATCAGCTCAGCCTATGTCCATATCTATCACTGTATCAGTCTGAGTGTGTGGTGTAGTGTTAAATTAGAGAGATTATTATCTTTATCTTAGTTCAACTCTTCATGTATAAACAATACTTAATGTAATAACTAAATTGTGTGATGTAGGCTATAGGACAAATTGTCCCAATTCAAATACATGAATAAAGTAAAGGCTTGGATTAACGGATGAGTTGATACTTTCCCATCGGTTCACGTTCTTCTCATTCAAAAAAAAAAAAAAGGCTAAAAATGTTATTAAAAGCCACGTGAGAACATTCAGTTCACTACGAATAGGTTAGATGTGTTTGTCAGTCTGAAGAGATAAAGTCAAATCCAGGGTGGATTTATGTCATGACCTTTTGGAGAGCGTTGGAAACTTTAATTAACACGGCGTGTATAGCATTCCTGCATATTGAGCACTGGAAGTACATTTTGTTGATCATACCTTTGACTTCAACCTGAACCAAAGAGGAAAAGAAAATAGAGACTTCTGTCTGTTCCTGTTCACTGATGATCAGTTGATGACAGTAAATTAATATCAGGTGGTGGTGGTGTCCAGCTGAGGGTCACATGTCTGTAATTGGCCGGAATGAATGTAAAGTTATATAACATGTCAATTACAAGAACGATGGTCCAGCACTGATTCGCCTCAGTCACATATAGGCTATGTAATGATACAGCAGATGGACAGTGTGTACCCATAGCGTGTGTGTGTATGTGTGTGTGTGTGTGTGTGTGTGTGTGTGTGTGTGTGTGTGTGTGTGTGTGTGCTCTTCTCTTCTTCTTGCCTCAGCCTGCATTTCTTCCTGCTGATGTTGGCTCCACGTGTCGCTGTCTGCTGCCTGGAGCCCGACTGAAAACGTGATGAGATGGACCCACAGATTTTGAGGAGGGAAAGGAATTTAAAGGCACACGTCCAGGGTTTCTGAAGATGCTTGGGTTTTTTTTTTTTACTTAAACGTTTAGATGAATGCTCAGGAACCAGACTATTTACAATCATTTCCCACAGTGATGTGGTATTCACAAAGGTGTACATGTGCTCAATGTGCAATATTTATTTAAATGTATGATTATTTATTACATTGGCTTGAAGAGATGGAGAGTTGTTTTTTTGGTAACACTTTATAATAAGTGCACACATGGAACAATGCTGAATAAAGTGAAGAAATTGCTGAAGCAATCTTGAAAAGATGAAACAATATCTGAAGAGTTAAACTAAAAACTGAATTCATAATTTAAATAATAAATAATAATAAACTACATAATGAGTATTCATGCGTTATAAATGAAGAATTCAGTATTAAATGCTTAACTAATGCTTAGTACTTATTATAAAGAGTTACCATTTTTTTTTAAATCAGTGTTGTCAGTGTCTGGGTTGAGTGCACATGAAAAGAAGAAGTTGTGTGTCCTCCCGCTGCTCTTTGACAAAAGCTGGGCTACAATGGAAGCGTGACCTGACGACACATGGAATAAAAGAGAAGGCGGCTGATTCCTCTTCCTGCTAGGAAGCAAACAGGAAACGCTGCAGCGATAGAAAGCTGACCTCAGACCATGCGTGTGTTTATATTTGCATGTGTGCGCGGCTGAACACCATGTACCAGACAAGTGAGGGTTAGAAGACATGGGAGGATGTACAGAAATAGAGTTTCAGATGCAGTGAGAGTAGAAAAGAGAGGGCGACTGGTCATGTATCTGCTCCTCTGCACGCCTGACTGCCCCAGATCAGCTCCATCTACATTAAACAGCTGTTTAGACTGAGCTCAGGAGGGGAGGCAAACAAAAATGCTGTGTCAAAGAAAACAAAACGTCAAAGGAACGGCCTTGTTGTGTCTGCGGAGGAAGATGATCTCAGAGCAAATACGCTGAGGGAAAGTCAGGGTTTGTTCAAGTTTGCTGTGTCAAATGATCTGCACACTGATCACGCCCTGTCTCCCTCCCTGCAAACAAAAAGTGGGATTTGTGAGTTTCTGTGAAAGGGCTTTGCACCTTCCTGTAGATGTGTCGGCATATGCCTGACAGATGATGCCCCTCAACTGCTTATTTACCAAAATAAACACAGCTTTCAGTGTCCAGGCTGATGGAGGAAGAGGCTGTTGGCAAAACCAGATCTTCCCTCCTTGTTTCTTTCAGAGGCCTTCAGGCTTTGTTGGGCCATTTGGTGCACACCTGCTCCAAAAACACCAGCTGTGGTGAATTTTGCACAAAGAAATAGTCTAAATCTTATTCTTTTTCTACACATCACAGATCAGAGATGTCCTTCACATCCACTCTGACAGCCTGCGTGCTAACCAGAGGCAACACCGGCGCCTGCTGCTGACTGTCGAGGGCTATTTTTGAGACGCTCTGTGTTTTTTAGGGTCACGTTACGGTATCACGCGAGGTCGAGACTTCTCCTTCCTCTGGGTCTGAAGTGCATGTGTCCATGTGGAGGGAGAGGAAGGACATTTTGCTGGCGCCGTGGCAGGCGTGCGTGCCCTCTGAGTGATGCTGATCAGCAACTTTGTGGTCCAGAGAACAGACTGTCTTGCACTTGACTTCATGAAAACAGTTGATGTCAGTCAGACTATATAAGGATGCAAATCAATTACTATTGATGCTACAGCATGAGGCCGTTATCTGTTTGCTGAGCCCTGAACATTCCTGCACAAGATACAGCTGGATGTTTATGGGCTAGGTAGCTCTTATTTAGATTAAAGCAAACATCTTCAATCTTTACTCCTTTGCTTGTGTATTATTGGATTTGTTCAACTGGAAATGCCACGTCCCTCTCTTACTGCAGCGCCCGTGCTCTTTGCTTCAACATGTGGCGAGGATGAGCTTGTTTTTTGTGGTGCGTGTGTGACAAACAAAATGCTTTGTAGGTCAGAGACAGTGCTGACACAATTGGGACGTTGCGGCCAAACTATCTGTATTATTTCGACTCGTGTGGTTTTTGTTTTGTTTTTTTATCTCTGCAGAACATCCCCTATGAAAAAAAAGTGAAAAACATGCAAAATGTTGCAGCTCACATGTGATGTTGTGATTTTGCATGTTGACCTAAATATGAAATGTGTTAAAGAGATAGTTCAACGTTTTGGCAAATTGGCCCATTGCCAAAATCCCTATAGTTTTAGGAGTAGGTTCATTACCTTTAATTGTCGGTGCAAGATATTTTTAGAATGGCGGAGCAGAGCCGCGAGCTGCTCGGAGGCTAATGGGATTTCTTGGTTTCCCTCATCAAATACACAATCCAACAACTCCAAAACGCTCTGGTGGACAAGTTGTGACCTGCACATTCACCACGCTATGAGATAATAAAGGAACGTTACAAGACTGAGTTGTTTTCGAGGTAAATTCATGACAAAACTGCTGATTCACGTTCCCGTCGGGGGCAGTTTTTTGGCAAGCAGTCTCTGCAACTACCCCTTTAACAACCACATATTCCTGGAAGTTTCACACGTGTTTTTTGTTGTTGTTGTTGTTTTTTGTATAACATTCCAACCTGATGCCACACTTTGTTTACCGTCTGCCTCAGAAACGTCAAGTCCTTCAAGCGTCCTTCTAATAAAGTGGAGCAGTCTCAGTCTGTACCATAAACAACCTGATTAAGACCAAAGCTCTTTAAGTGAACGTAGCCTTGTTGGGCCTGTTGTTGTCTCTCCTGCTGTGTCAGTCCAACAGTGGTGTAATGAGTGTCTGGCTACACACACACACACACACACACACACACACACACACACACACACACACACACACACACACACACACACACACACACACACACACACACACACACACACACACACACACACACACACACACCATGCAGACAGTCAAAACAACAACCCAAAAATCTGTCTCCTCATGTACTTTTTGTTGGGTGTGGTTGTTGTGTTTTCATTCAACAGACGCTTGCTGTTGTCCTTCACACTGCTAAAAAAAAATATAATGATGCAAGAAACCAGTCAAACCAGACTGACATAGTAAGAAAAATATTTCAGATGCTCAGCTGGGCAGAGAGGAATTGTCTGCTGCAAGTCTGGAATCTCATTTTGCACCGGTGGCGATTTTAGGATGAAAACTTTTCCTGTTTTGACAAGTCACAGACAGCGAGGGAAGGTGCTGAAGGGAGGAAAAGTGGAGGATAAGAGAGGGCCGTAATCCCCCATAATCCCCCCTCTCTCCCCAGTGAGGGGGGGGGAGGAAGAGGGCTGCGTGCCGCCCTCTCTGTGGTTTGTTTTGAGATTTCAGAGGGCTGCTGCTGCTTGGCACTGCTGGTGGCGGCGGTGGGGTGGGGGCACGTGTCTCTGGGAAATGTGACTTTGGGTGGAGGACAAGTGAGGACAGGACAGGAGGATGCCGAGGAACGGACCTGCTGCAGGGGCCTGCAGGCACATCACACGCACACACACACACATATGCACACAGGCTCACGAAATGACAAATCCCCATGAAAAAATCATCATCTGCGTGGGTGTGTGTTTGGGGAAAGTGTGCAAAAAAATTCAAAGCGCTTGCATTAGTGATACCAACACTTTCAGATTCGCCCACGTCCTATTTTTATGGGCATTTTTCTCCATTGATTTAATAAATAATTCATGTTATATGCACATGCAGAGAGGCGGGGAAGTAAAGGCAAGTTCAGATGAGCCAAATATTTCCTTAAAATAAAGTGGAAAGCATGCAGCCAGTGGCCGGGCTCCAGGCAGGGTGGATGTTGTTGTAACTGAAGGCCCATTCAGACATGCACTGCTCTCAGTTAAGGTCATTTTGAAGTGTTGGTCAGATGTCTGAATAAACATCCTGGTCATTTTTCCATAGAGCCAGGCTCACTGGGTCTGTATCACTTTAGAAAAGGAAGTCAGAATGAGTGCATCTGCAAAACAACATGACACACGGATGTAAATCTTTACATTTTGGAGATTGATCCAGGATTCAGAAACACAGAGTAGAAATAAAATTAAAAAAACACCCTTGTACAAACTTTATGAAGGAGGAAATTAGCTGTAAAGGTGAAAACAGGCTGTAAATGTATTAGTTCTGCTGTAACGTTGGTCATTTTAACTCTAGATTCTAGATATTTTGGCCTTAGAAGCTGCAACACAACATTATCGACTTTGACAGTAAATGTTTCATTTCTGTGGAGGACTCATCCGACAAGCTCTTATTTTGAAGCACAAAGCTTCTACAAGACAATTCCTGGAGCACACTCGCTGTCAAAGACAATATACTGTATACGTGTCAGTAGATTTTGTATTTTCATTAGTAACCCTCCAGGAAAACCGTCCCTCTGTTCCAGTGAAGGAGCTCATAGGTTCAGCATGCTCTGTTTAAAACAGCCCAGTAGCTCCCTCCCTCCCTGCAGCTGCTTCCCCAAACACACACACACACAGACATGACCCACATGTCGCCTCTTCATTCAATCAGCTGGACGTCGGTAATTTCCCAGGAATGTCCACACACATGTTTCGAGGGGTTTCTCCTATTGGCGTCACATGGAGCACCAAATGACTCGACCCCTTGTCTGTGTTCCTGGATGCTCAGATTGGAGCAGAGATGTCTCCAGTTGGACATTTCAGCACTTAAATCGGTGCACATGGGTGTACACATGTGACAGAAAACAAGACTCCACGGGCAGGCTATTTCAGTGTTAGATTATAATTCGGACAAAACCCTGTCTCTGTTTGGCTTCGTACGGCTTCTGAAGGCTGGATCTTCTCCTCACAATCTGGTTTTAGCTTTAGTCGTATGTTTAGGATTTGGTGGCGATGAGAGCGCAGTTAACAGGTTTTCTTTCTCTGTGTGCAAACACAAAGTGTGTTTCAATGCCCTCGGACACTGGGCAAGTTAATCCTCATGTAGCGTCTCTGGACCCACAGAGGGTGGGGCTTTGCTGACAGTCTGGAGGTTGAGGGTTTAACCAGCAGGTCGCCTGCTTTCTCAACAATGAGGACTATAGGAGAGCAGCACAGGAGGTCCACTTAAGGGGGCGTAAAGAGGATTTTTTAGGGTAGGAATGGGGCCAGAAAGGTCTTTAGATGTCTGGAACAATAGGTCAAAATTAGAGGAAGGATGTGCAGATGTGTAGCCTATGTAATAAATCATTTAGAAACTATTAAATCAATAAAATAAGAGCAGTGTTCACTATTATATAAAAAATACAGTTTGTTCAGTGTAAAAAAAACTGAATTATTCCATCAGGCCCAAACACGTTATTGACAGGTCACAATGTAAAGAATGGCCTCTATATTTGTGCCTTCTAACACAAATAGATGTAGTTAATCCACATGTGATCCCCGGGCCTACGAGTACATCCTGTACCCACGGCGGCAAGCTTTAAGAAAACACCTTTTGTCAATGGAACGGGATTTGCGAAAGTGCCATCTGGACTCTCAGGAGCAGGAGATGGACTCAATGGCTGAGCGTCTGATCCACACAGTCCAGCCGGCCGCTCAGAGGTCAGGGTCTGGGATCAGACTGACCGGGTGGAGGGGCCTTTAAATAGATATACACAGACCCAAGATCAAAGGCAACTGATTAGATCTGCCCAAGGACAACCCCCGAGAGAAAAAATCTTAATGTTTCCCTTTGAGTTTTTCTAATTTGATTTTAACTCACTCGAAGCTAAAACAACAGAGGGAAATACTCCGACAGCCATAATCAGTGTTGCATTAAAGAAGTTCAAAAGAAACTCAGCTCTCTCTTCTTCTCTGCAGATAAACGGGAGGAAAAGCGTAGCCTAGAAAATGTTTCTAAAAATATCACATACACACTGAGCTGCTTTACCTTCAGGTTAAAATTTGGCCTTGAAATTAAACATCAGCCACTGAAGCAGCTGAAGCCAAGTCTTATGAGCCTGGACCGGTTTACGTACTAGAATATTGATATGTGTGGCTAGGTTTTATTATATTCAACTGTATTGGCTTTAGTACAGTGAGAAAAAACACTGTTGAGAGTGTATTACTACACTAAAGGAACAGTATGTAAGAAATCTAAAGCAAATAGTTGTAAAATCATCCTATACAGCTCCTTTAAGGCCTGTTATGTAACACAATACAGATGAAATGTGTCTATAAATATAGCATAACAAAAATGTATCTATTTATTTATAGATATTAATCCTAACTGGAGATTAAAATGCAGATACTGTGCAATAGATTGTGTATAATAATAACTGATCAAAGTTTTAATTTCTTCTTCCCTTTAAAACAACATGTTGGTGAATCTTTTTTTAATTTTTTTAATTACTATTATTATAATATAGAATAAAATAGTAATCAGTGCTTTTTTTGTAGCGACATTAAAATCAAAACACAACCAGAGCCAGTGTAAAACATTATTTAAAAACTATTTACACACAAAAACCACTATATTCAAGTCACATCTCTGACTGAAGGTGAACGCCTGCACTGCAAACCCCCGTTTTCAACCACAACAGCTCTCTATGTGCTCCCGCTTTTGTCCTGGCTTAACAGCGTGCAAGTCCACGTGAGGTAAAAGTGGGCGGAGCAACTACGACATTGCTTTAGGGGGCTCGGTCATATGTAACCAATGGGAGGTCCTCATACAGGGAGGTAGTTGTCTGGTGCATATGTAATGAGGTGTAGCAAGGAAGCAGCCATTCATGCTTCTAACTGGGAAGTGTGGGTCAACTGGGAGGCAGTGCAGGCTGCTGATTGGCTGAGAAAACAGCAGCATCAACTGGTTTTACATAGTAGGAACTTCACTTTACACCTTGAGGGTTTATAACATAAGAAAAAATGCAATCTAAACTCAACCAGTAAGACTTGTTCAGAGAAAGAAAAGCGAAACAGTCCACTTTTTGCTTTTCGTTTTTATTTTTATTTGAGGTGCAACTGTCTAGTGCAAATTTAACGTCACATTTGTGATGGGCTGAGGAACATGCACAAACATCGACATACTTCTGCTAGGCATTTTCCTTTTTTTTCTTTCTTTCTTTTCGCCAAGTGTCTTGTTTTTGTGTTCAGCGCACCCGGTTGCACTATGAGCAACTCAAACACTTGGCTGTACAAAAGACAAAAAAAGAAGAAGTAAAGTAAAACAAAAAACAAAAACAAGAAAAACAAAGACATAGATAGTCATTCATTAAAAAAAAAAAAAAAACTACACGCGTCCCCAAATGGAAAACAGAGTCCAGATCATTTGAGCGAGTGAGTTTTAAGCGGCGGCAGAGGAGAGTTCACGTACAGTACGAGGCCGTGTGTCACTGCAGGAGAGACAGCATCTTAGTGTGGAGGTAAATATTCCTCTTGTGGTCCCACCCTGAGTAATGACATCACAGGTAGTTCAAAACCTGGCAAACCATAGATATATATATATTTATATATATATATACACATACAAATATATGAATAAAATAACTAAAAAAAGCTTATATATGTATCTATGGTTAGAAACCAGGCACTTGAGTTAAATTGGAAATTTTTCATATGTACAAAGTTCACTACCTAGAAACAGTCATGTCCTATTTATTCACCTCTCTGTTATTTATTTTTACAGACCACTAGGACATTTATTACAACAATAAGAGCGAAAACATAAACAGACAAAAACCAAATCCTAATCCGATCCCAGCCTTCCCTTAAAAAAAACATTAATTCCCTGCATAAATGTTTAATGCTCCGTTCAAAGAAGGGGGAGGGTGCGTCAAGGGGGTGGGGACGGCGACGTGAGCCTCCACAAGAACACGGGGTTCTCCAAGTGAACAACGAGACGCAGCTAATATATATTTAATATTTATCTTAATGACCCCGCCCTCGACGCAGAAAAAGCTCGTCGTCTGTCTTGGGGATACTGTGAGAACTGAGACCAAGAGAAAAAAAAGTCCGCTGGTTAATTTGACTCCCATTCCAGATGGGCTGTAAAAGTTCGTCCGCTGTCGACCGCCGCCGTCTGAAAAAAGTGCAAAAGGAAAAGAAAGAAGAAAGAAAGAAGCAGATGACGAGTAAAAAAAAGAAAAGAAGAAAAAACGGTGCAGGCAGACGGGCAGCGATGAGTGGCGGCGGGGCAGGGCGGGGGGAAAGTGGCGGGGTGGGCGGGGCAAGACGATGGCACACTTTGCACGGTTCGCGAGGGATTCGACGGGCGCGGGCGGGAGCGTGCAGCGTGCTCCCCCCTGATTGGCCCGAGCTCCTCGTCAGCTCTGTCCCTCCTCCTCCTCGTCGTTATCATCATCATCATCATCATCATCATCATCATCATCACCACGAAAAATGACGGCGATTGTCTGAAGCAGGTAAAAGTCAGGGAGACGGAAAGCGGACGCTCGCACACGCCGGTCGGTGCAACTCCAAAGTCTTTCAATTAAATAAAAAATGTGCAACAAAAGGAAAAGTTGTTTCGTCGTCCTCCTCCGGTGGAGTTGAAGTGTCCTAGAGACGGTGGCATAGTCGGTCTTGATGCTAGAGTTAGTTCACAGTATGGCAAGACTTCCTTCCTCCTCCTCCTCCTCCTCTTCCTTCTCCTCCTCATTTTCTTCCTTCCATCCTCCATGTCGCTCATCCTCAGGAGGCTCTGCTCTCCCTGCAGCTACGCCGACGGGCCGGAGCTCTGTGTGGAGGGGAGGGCTTGCGTGGGTCCGACGGGTCCCGGGAGCATGGGCTGCTGCTGGCCGGTGCCGGTCGGGGAGCCGCCGGTCTGGACCTGCGCCTGGAACTGGGCCATCTGCTCGGGGCTGGCCAGGTTCTTCAGCAGGTTGTTCTCCTGCTCCAGCTGAGAGTTGCGCTCAATCAGCTCTTTGATCTGCTCCTTCAGCACCTCCACCTCCTCGCGCACCGCGTACATCAGGTGGCTCTTGACCAGGTCCTGAGGACAGAGGGGGGAGAGGTCAGGTTAATAATTCATCATACTCCTCCTTCCATGTCTAGGCCACAAACATCCTGATCAAACTACATTTCTGTAGCTGAGAGCAGCCTCCTCATTATTACACATTATAATCACCATATGCAGGTCCCTCTGTGCTTTTTTGGACCTTTTTATCCATATTTCTTTTTTGATTCGTTTTATTCTTGTTTTTCTTGTTTTATTTGTTTGCACAGTTAAAAATTACACAAGTAAAAGTAACAATTATGACAATTTGAAGTGCGGGAAGAGGCGAAAACTCAAGGAGCTTATCAGGTGCCTCCACCTAACAATAAAATATTATATCATACTTAAGAAAACAAAATATACAAATTTTGATTCACTGATCATTTTGGCTAAAGCTATGGATTTCTGCAAGAAAGTTTCTTTTTTTGACAAATTTTTGAAATCTAATATACACTGGTAACACTTTTTGCACCCTTTCGGGTCCCTCGTGTCCAAAAAAAATCAGGAAAAAATATTGATATGTGATGATTTTATAGCAGTTCTTTTCATGGTCCATTTAGATAGAAATTGGAGGAACCTACAAGGGTTAAATTGCACCACAAAATAAACTATCAATCACCAAAGGGATTGGTCAAGATTAATCTGGGAACAGTGATTCAACGAAAAGTGCAAAATGTTGTTTAGCTCCAGCTTTTTGCTGCTTCTTTACATTTATATCATAAATAATTGAACACTGAATGGATATGGAAGAGATAAGACACCTGAAGACATCATTGTGGAAACGAGATGTTTTTTTCCTCCCTGAAGACTAAATTAATTAATCATCAAGAAAATATGAACCAGATAAATGAATGCCTCGAGCTGAATAACTTCTGTACCATAACAAAAAAAAGTGGCACAAAAGATGAGAATGACTGTCCCTTGCAGACATAATACGACTCATCACTTTGTGTCCTCCTGAGCCATCCTCATCTTACACATTTTCTATTTTGGTAAAAAAAAATGTATTTCTGCAAAAACCCGTTCCTCTGTTTATAAACCAGCGCCACAGGAGGAGAGACGTCTGGCATAAAAACAGCTGAAGGAAAACCTGAGTCAGAGAACGCGCCGTTACAGTGTGACATCAGGGTGCAAAGGCTAAATTGGCATCGTAAATCACTGGCGTCTTGCACAGCACATTCCTGCTGTCACAGTGTGGGAGGAGGAGGAGGAGGAGGAAGAGGAGGAGTGGATGCACAAAATGATCTGCTCAGGAAAAGTGCTGGAGACACGCAGCTTGGTGTCGGGCTGCGCTCCCATGATGATGCTTAGAGCAATTTGTCGTGCCAGCCTGCTGCTGCTGAGAGGAGAGGAGAGGAGGGGAGGGGAGGGGGGGATTTGGGTTTAATAATCTGAGCATCCCCTCCTCTGTGGACCCGCCCCTCCTTCCACACTCCTCCCCCTCCTCCTCCTCCCTGCTCCGGGAACAAAATGTTCCTGCACCGTGGTGGGAGGAGCCAATGGCCGGTCGAGTTATTTATACCGAGCCAAGGGGAGGCTGCCGCTTGCCTAGCAACACGGGACAGGGAGGGAGAAAGAGGAGAGGAGGGTAGGGGGGGGTAGCGTGTGAACCCTAGCCTGGCCCACATCAAGTTGCCAACAAGCCGGAGGTCATCGGTCCAATTCGTGACAGAGCAGGAAGCCCCTGTTGCCTCCCATTCACACATCAGCAAGTGCACATTTTTTCATCTGCAGTTTCATTTTCCAATAATCATCTCTCCACATCCATTCATTCATTCATCGCTCATGTTGATCTGTGTCCTCTCTGATAGCTATTATTACCTAGTCATAACACGCATAAAACCATCTACTAATTATGACCTGAGGGTTATTATTATAACTGTTAGAAAAATGAAAGCAAAAGTGTAGAGTCCACATCAGTGCCTGGGTTACGTAACAGCAGCAGCACATACATGTAAAGCATGATGAGCCTATTTACAAACACAGTGCGGCTGGTGTGAGAATTAGAGTGGGGGGAAGAGGGGGGGGGGACTGCAGCTTACCATGGCTTGTTCAATCTTGTTGTCTATGGCCACCACACTGGCACCAGAGGAGCTGAAAGAGAGGAGGGGAGAGCATGAGCATCAAAACTGCAGAGTGGGGATGAAGGGAAAAAAATCTCTATCAAGGACAAACTTATTGACATTTGCGGTTTGATGCAGCCAAATGAAAAATAAACAGCACATCGACATGCTTTTATGAAGTGGTGAATAAATACAGAATGGTGAGGGTCTGTGACAAAGCGAAACAAACAAACGCAGGTCGACTCGAGACCGCAGGTTTTTTTTTTTTTTTTTTTTTCTTGACTTTGATGGCGGAGAATCAATGAGGCGACATTACGTGGATGTTGCCTCATTTTATCCTCCCGCACATCGACGGGGTGTAAATGTAAAAAAAACAAAAAACACAGCAGCAGCAGGAGGAATAAGAAAAGGAAGAAGCCTCCGTGACATTTACCTATTGTCGAGCCGGACCGACGCGCTCTCCTTCCCGAGCACAGAAGACAGAAACGAAATCGAGAAATTCCTCAGTTGACAAACGCCAAGGTCCATCGCCACTGTGTAACACTGGGAGTTCATGCTACCCCGTCCGTTTAAAACCCCACCACCACCACCAGAGTCATCGTCGGCTATGCAGAAGACCGGGAGTCCAGTGGTATAAAAGTAGAAAAAAAGCGCATTATTGTGGGGGTCTGGTCTGGATCTGGGTCTGGGGGGGCACGACCGCTGCGATCGCGGCCGGGACAGTGCACACAAAGACTGAAGGGGACGGCGGGCTGCAGCTCGGCTCAACGCGGCTCTCTCTCTCTCTGGATAATCACATGCAAGCACAACAGCAGCAGCGAGCCGCCCGATTGGCTGAGGCGGGAGCTCATTAGCATAATCTATGGGCGAGCAGCGAATCAGCGTCGCGGATTGGACGAGAGGTTGGGAATAATGCATGCAACATCCTCTCTCTCTATCTCTCTACCTGCAGCTCCTCTATATATAAAAAAGCCCGCGTCCAAAAGATACAGAGTCCACACGACAGCGAGGAATTTAACAACGCACATCTGATTTTTGTTTTGTCTCCAGTTGTGCTGCTATTTCAGGTTTTATGCTTAAAAAAAAGTGTGTGTTCTGCAAACTTTGCTCAACAATCACACACTGCAATGTGGGACAATGTCGCCACCTATCGGTTGTAACGCTGCAGGGGACTCGCTTCATGTAATTTGAGGAAAGCATAATCAATTGGGCCAGGGTGGTGGGTGACCCTGTGGTAAAAGTGGCTAAAAGCTGACCTCAGCACTGTCCAGCTGTCACCACCAGAGCAAATAAACACAGAGACAGAGGTGGAAGAAAAGAGGGGGTCAGATGGCCGGACGTCTTTGTCCTCCTCACATCAGTTTGATTGAAACGGGAACACTCTGTGCTTTACAGTAGAAACAGGAGCGAGTCTCTGTTAATAACATGTCAACTGTCTCAAATACTTAGAGGGAGGACTTCCTGCTCTGTTTTGTTTATATCTTTGTCTCATTTCTTTACATTTTTCTTTTTTTTTTGCATTGTTTGTCAGAGAAATGAAGATTTCAAACATGTCACCTTGGACTAAATGTGATATCTGACCTTTCTTCGCCTAAACAATCATTGGTCAAATGAGGGGGAAAAAAAGCACACATTTACCCTAGGTCAAAATGAGGTCAAAATAAAAGCATTGTTACCACAATCTAAAATCAATAATGTGTAGAATAGATAATAGATCTGTGCTACTATTGATTAACCACACCCTCTGTTACATTATTGATAATAAAGCCCCATCAAGGAGAATTGTTTTCAATCATTTGATTGAATCTTGGGGTGTAAGTTACTCCATACCCATCAGATCAATACGTGACCTGAGTGTCTTATCAGTAAAAGGTACACTAATGTGAGCTGACGGTGTGAGGTGTGTGCAGGGCAGGCGTGGGCTCGTGGTCACTATGGAGACCAACAGCCTGGACGACGGCAAACAAAGAACAGGAAGTACATTAAGATAAAGAGACTGAAACCAAAACCGTCGTCAGGTGTCCGCTCTGATGCACTTTATTTTAACAATTCTTCTGACCTGAGCTGATTGACCTCTCACTGCTGTAAACACACACAGTTGACACCATCAGGACAAGGAGACACACACATACACACATGCTCAGCAGCTTTGGCTGTGTTTAAAGCTCTAAGCAGCAGTGGGGCGATCTTTGTCTGTCTGCACGTCCAGAGCTTCACCCTTCAGACACCTGTCCTGTTGTAAGCACCTTACAGTGTTATATCTGTCTCAGGAAGTAGACTGTGCATCAGCGTTGCGGTTTGGAGATCAGAAACACTGTTTGTTTATGGGGGAACAGTGGACAGAACTCCTCTGTTACCTCTGCTTTCTTTCTTCCAGAGGAGATTATTCATGTATGCTGATGCACAATGTGTGAAACATATGAATGTATACTGCAATTTAACACTGCAGGGGGAAATTACAAATTAGGAGCTGGCTGCCAGATGTAGGAGAAAGTGTTTATTGGGTTTGACTGCAGTCAGTCTATCAGTGGCCATCATCAGTGGTTACAAAGGTAGAGCAAATGAACATGTTGCATATCTTGGCAACGTGAAATAAAAAGTGAAAGCAGGTAGGCGGGAATTTTCTGGGGATTTCTATCTGGTGTGTGTGTGAACAGCGAGCTATAGCTACGCTCTCATACTCACACACACACGCACACACAGTCATGCATAGAAACATGCATGTTGCAGAAGCAGGAACATTCTGTCCTCGTTCGCTCCGTCCGACCCCTTCAGGGCAGCTGGGCGGGAGTTTCAACGTACCGGGGTGATGTTGCCGCCACGATTTGTTGCTGCAGGGAGGACGAGGACGGGGCTGGCGCTGCGTTCATGTGTGGTTTGATTGAGTAATTGCTGGTGTTTGGATTCATCAACATCTTTTCCACCTGAGGACTTGTTGTACTTGTTGTATTCTTTCTTTTTTTTTAACCCCCCTCAATGCAAAACAACCGACGACTGAATGCCACCACAACAACCACTCACGACAAATCAGACAGATACATGAGGAACAACCCCCCGACTGATTTAACCCCTGGGCTGCTGCAGACCACATGACAACACTACAGGCATGGTTACCTCGTCAGATGCTTCTCCAGCTCCCAGAAGAGCAGCTTTAGGGCCATGGCGTCCCTGCCCTGAGCTCGTCCTGCCCCGGTCAGCCCTTTCTCCCTCATTGATGCTCTCAAGTGCTGGGTCCCCCCCCCCTCCTCCTCTGCTGCACCCACCCCGCCAAAATCTCTCCAAAACAAACACCACCACTACCGCCGCTCCTTCCCTGTCCTCCTGACCTACACCCTTTGACCCCGACCCCTTGCTCCCCTCAGTTCTGGGAGCTTCACATAGGGGAGTCTAACCAACAATGGAGACCAGGATAGTAGTAATGGGGATGGGAGTGGGAGTGTGTATGTGCGCGTTCGGCGGGAGCGCGCATCTGTAGGTTAAGTCTTCCCGATTGCCCCTTAACTAAGCCTGAATAACATATACGTTCTCTCAGGCGATTGGCTGGCACAGCGGTGGGAGATGGTGATGTCACCGCATAAGGAAGTCATGTCACCTCCCCTCGTTTCTGTTGTTATGTAAACTGTCGGCAAGGATTAAGGTGATCCGTCCAATAGGATGAGCTACTTTTGACCACACACCCCCCTGCTGGCTCGCTCATGGCCACCGATAGGCCACGCCCTGCTGGCTCGCTCGTGGCCACCGCCTTCACGTTCTTTTCTGTTTTGTTTCCTGCAGCATCCTCTCTCTGGTGGTGGTGGGGGGGGGGCACAGGAGTGGTACCCAGCTCCTTCTGTGACTTTATAGTGCAGCTGTGTTTAAATAATAGAAAACACACACCTCCTACATTCGCTCACATTGCTGAGAAGTTATCTCATGTGTGTGTGTCGGAGCAGGCGTGCCTTTACCCGGCCTGTCACTCTTCATCAGTGGATGGACACTGAACACACACGCACGCACGCACACACATACACACACGAACAGTATGGGTCCTCACAGGAGCACGCCTCACGTGTACCTCCATGCTGGCTCGCACGCAGCAGCCTGGACAAAGGCGATCAAGATAAACAACATGGCCGGCGAAGCGGTCGATCAAAAAGCGTTGATGCCGGGCGAAATAACACAACTCAATGGTGGAAAAAAACCCCAAAACAAACACTTTATTGGTTTGTCGAGCAGAGGAAGTGTGGAGAACAAAGAGGTAGAGGCCACCCTGGTTGAAGATGGCGCGCACTTGCTGGGAGGAGGAGGAGGGGAGGGGGGGCACAAAATGGAGGCGAAGGGGGCGAGCTCTGAGAGTTTGTTGGTGGGATTCAGCTCGGCGCGTGCGGTTGATGTTATTAACCTCATTAGGTGGAGGTTCACATCTTCTTTTCTACCCTCAACTGTATGCGTCGCTAATCCCAGAAATGATTGACAGCCAGAAACAAGAGCGGTGACTAAATGGGAGATCAAGAAGACGGAGCAGATGTTCAAAAAGTACAATTACGGATGAGTTTAAATTGTTTGTTTCAAAGTTTATGATGCTAAATCCTTTACATTTGAAATGTGCACCTCCTCATAATGAAAACTGTACATTGTGTACTTGCTGTACATCAGTGTACGCATGCTCACTTAGGAACAAAAGGCTCAGAAGTGGTCTGGGAGGAAGCGCTCGCTGATGTGTAGATGGTGTATTTACAGCGAATGGCCGACGGCGCAGCAGACTCGGCCCAGCCAATGGCAAGAGGCCCTGACGCCACGGCATCGCTGATAGCCCAGATGGGATGCTCTCATTCATTATGAGCCTTCGTCCATCTAAAGCTTGTATATGTACAAAAGGGCTGACCCGTATATGACCTAAGCTTTACGTTAAAGCTTAAAGGGAACATATAATGGAAATATCACTTTTTGAAGGCTCTTTAACATATATGTAGGTGTTTTCTTGCCTTCTGACCCCCAAAATGTGAGAACTGACAAAACAATCTGTTCCCTCAGTTGTCTGATAATGATGTAACTAGGATTCGAATTTGCATAATGCCACCCCTACCTGGGACCGGTAGAAGGGGTTAATTTGCATTTAAAGGGACCAGTCGTTCTGAACAGGGCTGTTTTAAGAGGATGAAAAGTGCTGTGATGTTTGATTCTTGGGGTATTTTGACCAAAGCACGTCACAGACATGTCTTTAAGACACCTGGGAACTATTTTAATTTGTGGAAAAGGGGGTATGTATGTCCCCTTTAATGTATATTTACTATATAAGTACTTCACTTGAAAGGAAGGTGGAATATTTCCCGACTGAGACGGCAACAGTTTACTTCCCTTCACTGCCAAATGAAAATCTTATTGGCTCGGCTATCTTGTTGATGTTCCTCCAAGGTATCAGAGTGTATAAGACGGGTAATGAGTTCTCTCACTTGCCCGACTGTGGATAAGACTATTAACAGCCAGAGCTCATTTTAACTCGCCCTTAAGCCTTCGACACACCGGCAATGTCACCCATCACAAAACACCTTCCATTCAACACAGCCAGATGGCTTCATGTTCCAGCTTCTCTAATAAGGGTCACTGAACATATCTGAACAGGAGAGAGAAGAGATGGCGGTGCACATCTACACCACACCCCGTGGAGCTTATGTAGCCTAAGTGTGGATGTGTGGCAGCAGAAGATGTGGAAGGTGGGGAAAAAAAGAAAGAAAAAGGAACAGATGGTACTCGCTTTGCCCACATGTTTAAAAATATAAAGTTTGAATTATGTCTGAGAGAGGTGACACCTATCTTTAAAAACCCACAATATGGTCGTTTTTACACCATGGAGTAAAATAACTAGGTTACAGATGTGATAAATCCTGTTGTGTATCAACACAAGATAAGTGAGGAAATCCCAGAGCTAGCAGAGGATAAGACGTCTTCAACCTCTGGTGGCTTGATGTGCTAGCAAAGCCAAAAATCAATAGCGCAAACGGCAACCTAAATGCCTTCTGGTGTATTTGCAGTACAGTTATAGTCTCCATCCCTTCTCCTCCCGCCCCCTTTTACCTCCCTTCATCCATGTTCTCTCTCTCTTTCTCTCTCACAAAAGTGTCCAGCTGAGTGTAAGTAACATTTCCGCTGTGGTTTATTGTGTGGGTTTTTTTTTTTTTGAGAGAGAAGGCAGAGCCGGGGCTCGCTCAGCTCTTGCTGTGTGAGGTCCTGAAAAAGCTCCAGCTCTGCCACACTACTGTAATTTACATAGAAAAAGTATGAAAGGGTTTGATAACGCAGGACGTTACAAAGCAATTAGGGATGTGATTGGGAACATAATTAAAGTCGTCTCCGCAAATACCTCAACACAACTGGAAGCTATCATCTTATTTCACCACACTCACTTTTTATATATCTCTCCACAAATAATGTTCCCCCGCTTCTATTTATTTCTATCTTGGGCCTCAATTCCTCGTCCCCCTCCATCAGCTTTTATGCTGTCCTCGAGCACTTGGGAAATGTGAGCTTGTGTGTGTCTGTACAAGTGCTGTGCATCCCATTTGTGTGTGTGAGAGAGAGAGAGAAAGGCTATGTGTGCAGACTGGCAGAATCCGGTTTGGGAGGCTTTTAACACTGGCATTTACACAGTGGAGAGAATCAAAGCAGAAAGCAAGATCAAGCCAACTGCACACACACACACACCTTTCTTAATCAAAGACGGTGTCTTCTTACTTTCAAAATTTAAATTAAAAAAGAGAGGATACCAGAAACAATCAATGGTGGTTTTGTTGCGATTATATAACTGAATCTGGACCTGCAGCATGCAAGGTATAAATCGTTAATATGTGAAATCAAAAGTGGTGCTAGAACTTGTTTATCACTGGAGATGATCTCCCTGGGTCTTTGCCCAAATACAGACAAAATAAAGAAGTGGAGCCACCCCGATGCTCAAACAGCTCTCATGGCATCACAGCGCTTCAGGGCAGCGGTTCTCTGGAGCGTAAGTGAATCGGTCTCTGCCATGCACGCAATGCCTTGGCTTACATAACCGATCTCTGTACCATATGGGCCATGAAAGAGAGGGAAAGAGCGGGAAGGAGACTCTCTGACTGAGATCCAACATCTCTACCAGCAGCTCAGTGAACGGCGCAGACATGCCTTGTTCTTCTGATGGATGAGGTATTCACTTAACAGCATGCTCACATGTTTCCCATGCACTGCGACGGGCACACACAAATAAAAATAACAGGGGAGACATTTAAAAAATGCGAAGCGCCTATCGCATTGGTCGAGGCCATTGAATTGCACACAAAAAAGCAGGGAACTGAGAAGCAGTTTTGCAGTAAAATAACACAAAGATCACTAAACTATTTGTCATTTTGAATGGTTGATCTATTCATGTTTGGTTTCAGCACTGCATCCACAAGCAAATGAAGGAAAAGACAAGAGCTTGTGCATCAATTTTGAATTTGGCAAAAAAAAAAGAAGAAAAAAAGAAGTGGAGATTAAAGGATTAAACAAAACCTACAGATATCCAATCTCCTAACACCACACACTGGTAAAAAGCATCTTCATATGTTCACATCAGCCACATTAAAACCAGATTTGTTGTGATAGAAGTTACCGAGGCATACAAAAATGGTTTGCAAATGTTCTCGTCCAAAATTGCCCTGCAGTCTCACTCTAATCCACACTGTTAAATAAATATTATACATCCAAATATTACGACACACTGACGACAGAAATCGTCACAGGAAGCAATGTGGCCGCCCCCCCCTCCCCGCCCCGAACCCACCCACCCCTCAGTCACATGGATCTGCACAGTGTTTCTGTTTTAAGGTTGGAGGGCTCGGTGTCAACGTAAACACGGTGAGAAAGTCCACAGTCAGTGCTTCTTCCCAGCGGCGGTGGGGGGAGCTTTACTCGAGTCTCCCTGCAGCATGCGGGGGCTTCATGTGGTGGGCCATGTGTGTTTCCACAGTGGGAAGAGTCCAGACTCTGACACTGAACAGTCAGAACAGGCTTTTACGCAGAATTGTTATTATTTCTCTTTACAAGAAGCGTCACGGCTGGGGAGAATAAATATTTTTCTTTGACGGGGAGTGCAGTAGTCAGGTTACTGAGTAGGGGTCTGAAATTTTCCCTCAGAAGTACATTTTAAAAAGGAGGTAGAGAGGTTCTTGTTTCTGATGTTGTTGTCTTTTTTTGTTTTATTTTTGGTATGATTGTTTTACTGTCTATAGGTTATATACATGTGATTTGTGTGCATGTGTATGATTGAAAACCAAATAAAAAAAAGGGGGGGAAAAGTTGTTTGATGATTAATTCATCATCTACGCAGTTTAATAGTTAAAGCCAATATGGCAATGCATATTTTTCTGTATTTAATGAGCTTTAATAGGAGAAATAAGTTCAAGTACCACTCAATGGTTAAGACAGATGTTGTCGAGCCTACCACTAGAAAGAATCACTTACATACTGAAGGCCAAACAACACATATTTGAATGTATATGGAGGCCCTTCATTGAATATGTCAAGGACTCAGACATAACAGACAATCAAATCAATGACTAATAGCTGTGGATATAGCAGTTTCCAAGATTGTGATTATTATTATCTTTAATTTTTTATTATTGTCCTTTTTCTTTTCTTTTTTCTTTCAGATACCCGTAGTTTTTCATTGTATCATTTGATAGGACCTCACTAAGTGGTGTAAATCATCTGCTTAAATAACATGAGAAGCATATTGTTCTGTGTGATTATTTGTTTTATGTTGTGTTTTGAACATAATAAGGCAGCTAACATATGCTGTATGACATGTTGCAGGAATGTCAAAGACTGTATTTCCCTTTGCTATGCTGCTTAAAATTCAAATAAAGATATTGTGGGAAAAAAAAGAAATACTTTGACGAAATGTATTAAAGGGACTACGAGGAGTGTTTTCACACTACATTTCCCATGAGCCTCGGTGCGCACGGTGAAATTCTTGGACTGGCGCAAGACGGACGAAAGCGAAAGCATTTACCAAGAATGTTTTCATTAATCAAGAACGAAAGTCAGAGGTCAGAAGACGATAAGATACCGTCGTAGTTGCGACCATAAACGATGCCAACTAGCAATCCGGCGGCGTTATTCCCATGACCCACCGGGCAGTGTCCGGGAAACCAGGAAATTCTAGTCGACCACTAAATAATGATATCAAAATAACTATAAAGACAAAACAATATATTTATCGAAAATGGACCCATTAACATGTATGGGGAACGTAGATTCATCCACATTAATATGAGACTCTTTTATAACCAAAAGCAAACTTCTATGGGGGCTCTTTAAACTTTTGCAAATGAAAGGATTTCTTAAGAAAAAGCTGCTCAGGACTGAACTGTCTCAGCTGGAGTTTTGGCACAGACGGTTCAATAATAGGTTCTGACATATTAATTGCATTTCTTTCCGGTTGTTAAGTCAAAGTACAGGCAGATATATGACTGTGAGAAGCAAGAGGGTAGAATTACTATATACTGTGAAGGAGGGAATGACAGAGAGAATGAAAATTACAGTACATGTGTCAGACCAGTGCTGGTGGAATAAATAGTTAAACCAGAAATGCTTCCTCTCCTCCTCTTTGCTGGTGTTTTTACACTCGGGGGTGAAAAGCCTAAAGGGGAAAAAGCTGTGCTGTGCCATTAAAAAGTCCTCTCCTTATAAACACCTTCCACTTCACACACATGCCCTGCACCATAAACCACGCTGACAAATCAACTCAAACACGCCACAGACGTGCAAGGACATACATTTCATCCTCTCTGGCCTGTGACTCTCCCTCAAGAAGGCACAAGGCGCGCAAACGTGACACGTGTATACTCTGCCCCACACCCCCCTCCCCCCCACACACACTGCCCTCCCCTCCAACGCTGCCAAAAATGAATCTGTCAGAGCCGGATGACATCCTGATCAGGCTGCGTTACATCAAAATTACACTTAGGCGACATGCTTCAAAAACATTTTCCCATCAAATCTAAAGTACAATTAAAATGTTACAGTGTCGCAGAGCGTGCAGAAATATTCAGACCCCCAATGTGCAAAACAGAATAACTGTTTTGGCTTTGATAACAATGATATTCTCATTTATAAATTAAAATAGAAACTTAAACTAACAACTCAAATGCCTGCTGATTAATCTTCTGTCCATATCCTGATTGGTTTATCCAATAATATGTTATGTATCTTTACTAGATGTAATGAAAAAAATAATAACAGTGTGTTTTATTATGTGAACTTGTATTTTGCATGTGTTCAGGATGACGGTGTTAATCTCTGCTCTATTAAAAAAAAAAAAGACAAAACAGCACGTGACTGGATAAAAGTATGTCACGATTGCCTGGGAATGATTTCGGCAGCACATATTTTAAAAACTAGGACAGATCTAAAGGGCATCTCCAGAATAAGCATTTCTGACTCATTTGGACACGCTCGCATGAATCCGTCCATGGGAAGAGGGAAGAGTGAATCAGTGGATCCCTTAAAATAAGCACACCCACTGTGATACAAACCCTGACGGAGGGTATACTGTATCAAAAGCTGGAGCCTTCTGCAGGCCAGTATCCACACTGATCAGACATGCAACACCCAGCGCTGACAGGAAGAACACAGGGTCACGCGTGATGTGAAGATCTAAAACAATTCATACACTCGTGATTCATCCATTGTGTTGCAGGAAGGACATCTCCACTTAGCTGCGAGGCACATTTTAGGTCAGTGATTCTCAAAGCGCGTTATATAAACAACCAACTGTCGAGCTGGAGGGGAGGATTTATGGACCGATGCCGCCACCTTGTGGGGAAACAGCAGAACAGCAGTCCAATAACAAGATAGATAGACTAAAGAGGAATGACAGTGGATTTAATGTCTCTACTGAAGCGTGACTCGGTGTCATGTCTCATTAACAGGAGAATGACTTGATAATCTTCAGGTGCAATTAGCTGTGGTTGACAGACAAAGGGTGGGAACTACAAGAATACATAAATACATGAAAAAATGTGCTGCTTTCTGACTTACAACTGATCCAAACAGGTATATCGACACCATAAAACAGAAACCTGCCATACGTGCTCAACTTTACAACACAAAAGCCTCAAATATGTCCTGTACATGCTGCACACATGACGTGTCGTGTGTAGTGTACCGCCTGGAAACTGTCAGTCCGCTCAGAGTTCCTGTAAAAGCACGTCTGCTTTCTGCCCCGAGGTAACAACCAGGGGGGCTGACAGTGATGGGTATCGTGCTACACACAAAACAGAGAGGTCCTGGACTCAAATATCAGAGTTCATCTTCAAAGACTTTCTAAAGATCCTTCAAACTAATTTTCAGGGCAAATCATCCCTCAATTTTGTAAAGAATTGCCCTTGGGTAAAAATATGGGCTTTGTACAAGTAGACACTCGGATATAGAAACTTCACTTTATGACAGATAGACTATTATGGCATTAAATAGTTACATTTGCAGCCAATTGAATCTGATAAAAGAGAAAATGACAAATAAAAATAGTCCATTAAGGAACTAAGACCTGAACGTGCGTAGATAATAATATTCTAGGTCTGAGAGTTTGATTCTCACTCAGGACAAAGTGAAGTGAACTTTAATATGCAAAAGTCAACATAGTCCAGTGTTTAGTCATTTCAGCGTGTATAAACCATGCAGTGGTTCACCTACCATTCTTATCTCGGGTGTGTTCAGGTGAGCACGTTCAGCTATGACTCACTGATGTGTTTAACAATAGTCGGATTAATTATTTTTATAATAGTGTACAAAGTGACAATGCTATCACCCTTTATAACCTTTCCTGGAAACCAACAGAGGCCATCAAAAGTCCTGGCGGTAGCTTTCTGAGCACTTGTTTATGTTTTTATTATATCTCAAATCGAACAGGCCAATATATCTAAAATGACAGGTGGCTTAGTATCATTTAAAACACATATTTAACATCAAAAGAGATCAGGCAGCACATAAAAGCAGAGGAGCGTCGTTCAATGCCAGAAAAAACAAACCTCAAACAGCTGACTATCACTATGTCAAAGCAATAAACCTCTTTAAGAACGAAGGCTTAGCCCGGGACGGCAAATGCAGAGTTGACTGGTTTTCTTTAATCTCCCTTTGGCAGACCTCACCGATCGCTGAAAAGACAGTCATGATTGACTAATGATTGTCACTTTGTGCTGAAGCCATAAACTCGTGACCGCTCTGTTGTGTTTGACCTCTGTTTACCTCAACTCCTGCTTTAAAGAGAACGTTGTTTATATAAAAAGAAAAAAGGTGTCAAGAACATTTTATAGGCAGATAATCACTGGCTTGCACATCTCACTTTTATGGCTCCAAAAGAATGAGATCATGCACATTACCTGTCCTATAAAATGCACAAAATGAACCCGCTGACGCCTCCCATGTGTTTGACAGCCAAGTAAATGTCAAAGAGATAGAAAGATACGACCTTCGTGCAGTGTTTTTTAACAAATCAGCACAAAGATCCACACGTTACCAAGCTTCCCCTTTAAATTTCTATTTCATTTCTAGATTCCTGTGGTGACTAAAACACAGAAGACTATTCTTGCATGGAAATCATTTATAAATTGCAATAAAAATGAACAATAAAGTGCTACAAAATTAAAGCGTTTGTAGGGTCTAATTTTGGTTTGGGCTCGTTGCCAGCATCACTTTGAACTGGAGGAAAGACCAACTGACGAATAAACGTATGCTATGCAGCGTCTCCTGTGTTGCTCCAAATCAAACCAGCCGACAGCTGAGAGCTAATAAAAATATTTTGTTTCCTGTTTGTAAGGCTACAGATCCCTGAGTGATGACATATTCATTCATCTGTTTGTCACGTTATGTTTCTCTGGGTGGTTGTTTTTCGTTTGAAACAAAGAAAGGTGTGTAGATGTGTCATACACATTTACGTATATATACTGTATACACTGTGGACAGATACTGACAGATGTCCTTCAGTCAAATCATACCAGCAGCAACCTGCAGGCTGAAATTTCACCCGGAGAAGCACGAGGACGTGGTGAAAGCACTGATTAATAGGACTGTCCTCAGAGTGCTCGCTGCCATCCGTCTCACTGCCGCTAATAAAAACTGACAGCGAGCAGGTGAAAAGAGAACGAGCAGAGTCCTGCAAAACACAGACACACCCTCAAAATCAGCGCTCCAAACAGCATGCCATGCACACTTTGACAGATTAAACATTTTCATGTTCATGACAGCTTAAAAAAAGAACCAGTATTGAGCTCTGGGTCCTGGACAACGACTGATTACAGATCACTGTAAATTATATGATGAATGTGGACAGAATAACATTTTGTACCAAGAGCAGTTACGAGAAAAATCGTTCATCAGCCCCCACTTAACTACTGCACTGTAAACAAAACACTTACATCAATGCAAAACTAGAGTGTGTGTGTGTTCATTTATCACTCCGGTCCTACTGTAGCGGCCTGCTTCAATGTGGGCAACCTGTCACCGCTGATACAGGTATGACTGGACAGAACTATGCAACTCTGGTCGCTTTTCCTCTGTTTTCCTAACCCTCCTCCTGGCCATGTGCATTTGTTTACAACGAAGCCTGCGAAAAATCAATCCATGGAGTGGTGGATGTTACAATGTTACAAAGATTGCGGGTTACAGAGCAGGTAGGTGAAAGGAAGGTAAAAATGTAGCATAGCCACCGGAATAATCCTGCTTAGTTCCCCTTTAAATCAGTGTACTGACGCTGTTTACCTGTCTATATACACTGCACCGCACACTTTGCTCTCGCTCGCTCTCATTTGCAAATAGGTGTGACAGGGGAAAAACCTGCAGACTTCACTGCTGCATGTGACTGCAGGGAAAGGAGAGTGTCCAGGAGAATAGTTTGGACAACCGAGTTGATGCACCGAGGCCTGCGAGACGAAGGGAGCCACAAATGAGGATAAAACACATGACAAGACAGAGAGAAAACAGTGACAGTAACAGTAACACAGAACCGAATAACAGCATGACTATAAACAAAGCAGACCAACGCGCCAAGACCGTCCGTGGCTGCGGGACAGGGGCTGATTGACGAGGAGAAAACCGACGGCGAGACAGAAACGCGCTTGCAGAGGAAGGCATGCAGATGCCATGCAAAACACACACACACACAGTCATGATGGGGTGCCACAAATGCTGACAAAGGCCTCCACATTAAATACAGCCCGGCTCTGTCTGCAGCTGAGAATGACTGAAACTACGTCAACGGTTAGGTATCACACCCAGCGCCTCTCTACTCCCTGAACCCCACAACACTATCTGGACAGCTGAAATTAAATTAAAATCACTTTAACTCTCCAGCAAACTCTCATACTGCCAATTGGACTGGGAATATATTTAGCTGTTCACTCTACAACCACTTAACTGATCTTTACTCTGCTTCTCAGTTCCTATGTACATGGATTTGTGCATTACTGGGAATAAAACTGAGCCGTGCATTTACCGCAAAACAATTAAGTAACGTCACAATGTCCTTTAGCTGTGGTTCCTGGGTGAGGCTGACCATACTTCGTTGAACTCCCTGGATACCCTGCAGTGCAGGCGTTATTGTTGTACTCACAACATGAATCTCCTGCTTAACCAGAACACAGGGCAGCACGGTGGTAACACTAGACTGCTGCCACAACAGCGCTTCTTGTTTCTCTGCAGCCACAGTTGATCAGATTCTGGGGGATCATCAACTCTATTTAAACCAAACCTGTGCAACCACTTTTTTGAGCAGCAAATCTACTGCAACAGCGACACAGGGTTAAACCATTCTGCAGCTCCCTCGGGATGATGCAAATCAACAGATCCAGTGTCTAATAAAAGACCAAACCTAAGGGGAGAAGGTGGGAAGAGGAGATGCAAAGACTCAATGAGTTTGGAAGGATAGCGTGAGGCAGTATGACAGGGGAAACGTGGCCTTACTGGCCGTGTGCTAATGGAGGTAGATGTGTGTGATGCTACGGGGTCAACCGAGGCGACGCATCTGCTGAGTCACCGGCTCCCTCAGTGACTCAGCAGCTCCACTGCTTCTATTCCAGCCACTGATATTTTTGCTACGACGACAATGTCCAGTGAGCTCACGTGACAGGGGCTCAAATAAATGTGAGGTTGAAATTGTAAAGACAGAAATCAGAAATGCATTTGCAGAATGATGCAACATGCAGAGCTACAGTTTCGACGGTCAAAAAAAAAAGAGGACTTTGTAATTCAAGCTTGGCTGCTTCAGAGATGTGACGAGACAAGCATACAGTACGTGTCCAGACCACTGATTCTTTTTTTTCTGTAAAAATCAGCATCTGTTTCAATATTACTGCAGAAGAAAATAATTTGTACTTTCGCCTGAACAACAATAAACCAGGATCAGCTATATGATCTTGGGTGACATCATAATAAACAGCTTTGGCAGCGCTGGCCGCCCATCCTCACCTGTCCTCCTCTCCTTCAGCATGCTGAGTCCTGAGTCCTGCAGCAGCAGCGGCCATGAAAGCGCTGGCCTCCGACATCCCCATGTGGGCCAGCGTTCCAGCGGCGCCGCCGGTCTCCGCGGACCCGTCTCCGCCCGTCGCTGCTACCCCGAACCTGGGCAGAGCCAGCAGGCCTTGGTGCTGGAGCAGCAGCTTCTGGGCGTCTTCCAGGTGGGAGCTTCTCGTCGCGTAGCCCACCCCGTGGGCGAGGTTGGCGCCCGGGGTGAGAAGGGGCTGAAGGTCGGCTTGTAGCGCGGTCAGAGGCATGTAGGGGGTCCCGTGGGTGGCAGCAGCAGAGGGGGGCTGGATGTGCGACTGCAGGTGGTGGGCTTGGGGTTGAGACGGGAGGGTCTGCTGCTGTCCTGTAGCGAAAGCTGCTTGGGCGGGTTGGGCTACCTGACCCGGATGGGGCAGCTGCTGGGTAACGCCGACAGGTGGTTGCGTTATGGAGATTCCCGTCGTGACGTGCGGCAGCGGAGGCTGGACCTGCGTCTGGAAGGGAGCGGTGGGCTGGATGAAGTCCGGCTGACGGACAGCCCCCTGGGTCAGGACCCCCGGCTGGAGCTGAGGGTAAACTCCTTGGGTTTGAACCTGGTGAGGATCCACAGCGTAGGGCAACTGCTGGGCCTGTGGTGCGACCTGTGGCGTTGCGGCCACCGGTTTTGGCATGTGAACTCCACCGATGACCTCTGGGGGCGACACGTAGGTCAGAGGGGTGGTCTGAGCCAGGGCCTGCGGGGGGCTCTGCATGGCTTGTGGGCTGGTGAAGTCCTGGGTGGGGGGCTGATAGGGCTGCAGCGTGTGCAGCGGCTGCACAGCAGGTACGCCCGGGCTGATCCCGGGGGCGCTCGTCTCGCTCTCTACAGTCAATTCTGCGCTTTTCGACGCCTCTGACGTAGCGGGGTGCGACACCTCCTTCTCGTAATACTCTGTACACGTCCACCTCCCTTTACGGAAGGGCTCGGAGTTAGTGTCCAGCTTGACCACCCTAAAACGAGAGCCAGTAGCCGCCTGGGTTTGGGTGGGCTGGGTCTGAGTGTTGGGAGCAGGAGCAGCAGCAGCAGCAGCAGTAGTTGAGCCGGTTCCTCCAGCGACAGGAGCGACTTGCCCACTCACACTAGTGTTGTCAAAACCTGCAGGCCCTGCAGAAGGAACTGCAGCAGCGGCAGAAACATTAGATATATTCACACCGCCCTGTAGATGCGGATCCGTGGCTGTTTCGCCGGCAATAGGGGCCGAGGGCTGGGTCGGGTTAGTGTTGTCCAACGGTGGCGGCCTCTGGAACTGGCTGGACCCGGCTTTGGAGGCCAGAGCTGGGCTGGAAGTAGCCACGGGGGCAACGGGAAGAGCGGGCACAGGGGGTTCACCTCCCAGGCTGTCAGAGTGCTGGTGGTGGGGATGCTGAGGATAATAATGATGCATGGTCCCGTTAACCATAGAGGTGTGCTGCTGCTGCTGAGACCCCTGGGGGAGGGAATGAGGGTGCAGGGGCTCGTTGGGCGACACAATCCCAGGAGTGTCCACCCCATGGAGGCTGTTCAGCGTCTCGTCGGAGGAGCTCCTGTCCGGCACGCCTGTGTCCGTGGCCCTGGACACAGACACGTCCAGCATATCGGAGGAGGAGAGGTCTTCGGTGTGTGACTCATCCATGTCGTCGTAGCTCTCCGTGTCGTCGGCCAAACTGTTGTTGCCGCTCACGTTGATCTGAGCCGAGGTGACACTCGTGATTTGGAAACCGCTCTTCTTCTTCACCTGAGCACCGGCCGCCTGGGACTGGGGCTGGTGCTGCTGCTGCTGCTGCTGCTGGTGGTGGTGCAGCCCGGGAGAGGATGATCCTACCTGGGCTGGATTGTCGTCACCCGCGGTGGGGGCTCCGCTGCTGCCGCTGCTGCCCCTCCTGAAGTGGAAAGCCGTCTTCCTGCTCCCGCTCCCGCTCCCACTCCCGGGCGGGTCTCCGGGAAAGTCCTGGTGGTGCATCTTCACGGCCGATGAGTTAACTTAACGATGACCAAGAGAGGTGGCTGGCTGACGGCTATCTGCGCTAACACGGATGCTAGCTTAGCTGGGTCAGCTGCAGTACCGCGATACTAACGAGCCATAAGTGAGAAGTCAGATGATTTATGTCCTTTAAAAAAAAACAAGCTAAATGTTCCGGGTCTGAGGTTAGGCAGGCCACGCTAGCTTATGAGCAGCTCCTGTTCTTCTTAACACCAGTATTTAACAACAAAAGCCGCTATATTCAATCAAGCAAATTAAATAAACAACGAATGTGAAGTGTGGTTAGCCAGCCACTGGTTAGCTTCAAGCTGTGTCGGGATTAGCCACACTCTTTGGTGGACGCCTTCACTACTGAATACGATTATTTAACAAACAGTAGTATTCACAATAAAGCATACAGATACAAGTCCAGGCTTTGGTGAGTTAAAGTGCCCTCGGGTTGGACTACAAAGTCGGTGTGGACGCTTCCTAGCTGGCCGGTGAATGTCGCAGGACAGCAGCCGTCGCATCCATTCCTCTCCGCGGACGTCGGGTCTCCCTTTTTCCCCGCTCTCGGAGCAAAAAAAATGAGTCCGATGAAGAATAAACTCCCTCGTATATTCAATAGACAAGTGTTGTCTGGATTATATCCGATAAAAAGTGCTCGCTAAGTCCATCCCGAGGCGTCTTACCGAGTCCCGTGTTTGCTGTATCATTGCCGGTGAACAGCAGCAGCGGCTAACGGGCTGTCAGTCTCAGAGGAGGGAGGGAGGGGGAATGCAAACACAGCGACTGCGCATGCGCGTCTCTGCCCCTGTGTGACGTTCACACTCCCAACAATAAATCGGAATTTACACAACGTAGGTATTCATCCATGACAGGGTGACCTTTTTTTATTTATTTAGGAAGGTGGATTTGTTCAGGTACAGATCGTTCTTTCTTATCTAAGCATTTTATTTTGATAATTAATAATATAACAAAACGGGCCTATTTTCAAAGTACTTATCCTTGAACAAAATGTCCACACAGTCAGGATGGCCGTTTTTACACCGTTTACTAAGACATTGAAGGCACCATAGGATCTGTTTATTTTCTCTTTCTTTGACCCCACAGTTTGGGAGGTGCTAGTGTGCTACTATATGTAAACTGTAAGATATAAAGTAAACAGCATCAATGTGAGTCTGTTGAATCTGTTCTATTGTGCTTTCTTTGATTATTTTTCAAGTTATGTGTTGACATTTGACAAACCACACAGTGAAGTTCATTTTAGAAAAGTTTTAACATACATTTTCTGTTTGGATAGAGTACAGGGTAACAAGCTAATGATTGCTGACATATCCTGCAAAACAAGTCTTGACAACGAAATAGAGGTGAACAGTCTCCTCGTGAAGGATTAGCTCGTTTTGCCTGTGGGGTCAAATTCTGCCGGAGGGAAGAGGCAAAACATAAATTACGGTATCTGTCCTTCGTACATTTCTTACGTTGCAACACCGAGATTTTGATATACCTGTGACCTGCTTGCCTTCTGGCGACAGATTCTCAGATTAAACACACTGTGTAACAGCAACAGCAGGCGTGACTGATGTGTTGCCTGAGCGAAAGGAAATAAAGAGTTATGACACACCTGTCAGAGCACTTCAAACATGTCAGCATCACAGCTATTCATAAACCCATCACATGTACCTGTAGGGGAGGGTGAGCGATGGGAAAGTTCCACTCAAGTCTGATTCCAAAGGTTACGCAAGTTTGAAACCACAAAGTAAACAGAGAAACATCAGTCTTGCTTTCTGTAAACGTTCAGCCTGAACGCCAAATTTAAGTAGTAGTGATGATGATACACAAAATACATCGTCTTTCACAGTACGCATGGCATTGTAGCTTTCTATTCAGCGTTCAGTGTCGGTCCCTACAGGAATTACAGCAATCCTACACAGGGAAACAAAACCACTATTGACAATATAGGAGGGAGATGTTGTGTTTGTATGTCAGTTTTCATTTGTTCCTCAATTTTAATTATTTTAATTTAACATGTATGAGACAAATTTATACTTCAGATGTTAACAAATATGGATTCAAGAGTTGGCATGTGATTCCAATTAAAATGCAATTATCAAGTTGTTTCAAAATAAAATAACAGAAAATCATATAAATTAAAGGAGAATTTCTGTCTTTTTTTTTTTTTTTAACCCCTAAATCGTTGTCCTGATGGTCACCCAGTGTTGGGGGGAGCAAAAAACGCGACTAAAATTGATGCAGGCAAACCAGAGTTACACCATGGCAACAAACACTCAAAAAACAATCAAATATCTATGGTACATGACTCGAATCCTTAAGACACACCACTGAACTCAAACTGTACAGTATAAACCGGTATAAACAGTATAAACTTTGTGTTTTTGCATGTCTCACCTCAGATAGCCAAACAAACTCTGGAACGTCCTGGAAAGACATTACTATTCGATCGCAGAGCGCCTGCTCTCCCCGCCACAGAAACAAACACTTTTCCTTGTTGTGATGATTTCTTTACAAAAATAAACGGTCGAGCAGTGCAGTGGTAATGTCCAAAATATCTCTGACCGTTTATTTTTGTAAAGAAATCATCACAACAAGGAAAAAGTGTTTGTTTCTGTGGCGGGGAGAGCAGGCTCTCTGTGATCGGTTAGTAATGTCTTTCCAGGATGTTCCAGAGTTTGTTTGGCTATCTGAGGTGAGACATGCAAAAACACAAAGTTTATACTGTTTATACCGGTTTATACTGAACAGTTTATGAGTTCAGTGATGTGTCATAAGGATTGGAGTCATGTAGCATAGATATTTGATTGTTTTTTGAGTGTTTGTTGTGGTTGAAAAAATTGCCCCAATCGTTTAGTGTTGTCACTATCGCTAGCGCCTTCCAGCCATGGTGTAACTCCGGTTTGCCTGCATCCATTTTAGTCGTGTTTTTTGCTCCCCCAAACACTGGGTGACCATCAGGACAACGATTTAGGGGTCAAAAATGACCGGAATTCTCCTTTAAGATATATATAAAAAAATATATATTAAAAAAAACACATTTCCTGACCGTTGTCATTTCCTGTCAGTCCATGTCCAGTGCATCCTGGATGTTCACAGATCTGTCAAGGTTGTATTTCAAGATTGTGGTACACATACTGCATGATGACATTTCACTCGATTTCCACGGAGGCGGTCCACACTGAAAGACAAATACAACAGATTTCTTTAGGAACTGATTCGTGCTGCAAAGGAGGACTGTGGAATCTGCTTCCCATCACTTACACTGAAATCCCCCAATGTTAATATTTAATGTTCATGACATTGGACTATTGCATGACAGTAACACAGGATTGAAAAAATGTGAGATTATCCTTTTGTTTTGGTCCCTTGGAAGCATGCTCTGAACACGACACCATCTTTTCAATTTGCAAACAGCTGTTTATTTCTACATTCAGCAATTGTGGAGCAATATTATAGTTCAGTTGTCTGTAAGATTAATTTGTAAATGTTTGAATTTCACAGAAAATAGCACAGGCTTTTCCAGAAAGAAATTCATTACAGCAGACATCAGCAGAAGCTTTATTGTGGAAGTAATAATATTGAAACAGATAGGACATGTAAGACACATGTTTATGAGAAAAAAACAGCAACAGCCTTGTCTACATTCAGCTATATATTCTTATATATTTATTTACTTCTAACACTGTTAGGTGTAAATATCTTGATCTAAATCCAGGAAAACTCATGCCCCGTGTGAGGCTCGAACTCACGACCTTCAGATTATGAGACTGACGCGCTGCCTACTGCGCCAACGAGGCCCAAAAAGCTTTATTCCTCTAACCATCAAATCAATAAGATCACTCCACGAACACAAGGGTGCCACTTGAATCCAGTGTCTCAAAAAAAAGAAAGAAAAGAAAATGCTGAATTTATTCTTCATGGTAATACTTCACCACTGAGGATGTGATATATGTTTGGCCACTATGACTTGTGTGGCGCTGTTTTTTAAGTCTCTAAATGCTCTGTGAGGACTCCAGGATCTATGGGGACGGCTGGATAAACTTGCAGTTAGAGCTTTTTAGCCAGGACCCTATTTCACACTATTGTTCTTCGGGTCGGCCATTTTCTTTAATACCGTATTAGTGTGAATGCTGAAGCATCACAGTACAAAATTCCTGTTAAACGAGTCTCACTATAGCTCAGTGTGTATGGTGTCTGCTTGGCAACACCAAGATTGTGAGTTCACATCTTGCCTCAATAACCTCGTTGATGCATTTTCCACTTGATACCGATGCTCTCAGATTGGAATGCACTGAAACTTTGAACTTCAAGGCAGCAGCAGAGACACCTCTTGTATGATTTGCATTCAGACATTGTGTCTTGTCATTTCTTGTCCTGCATTGCAGGCGGTATTGCTATAGTCCAGTGGTAAGGTGGCTGCTTCCTAACCACAAGGTCATTGGTTTGAATCCCACCGTGCCAACTTTGTTAGTGTACCTGTCTCTTTGAATTTAAACTAATACCACTTGGTCTGGCTTATTTTCAAATCTTGCATGGGGAACCTTCATAATGCATGTCCCCCCACCTTTCCTCTTTCTATCTTGGTTTGTGTTAAAGGGATAGTTCAACATTTTGGCAAATTGGCCCATTGCCATAATCGCTATAGTCATAGCAGTAGGTTCGTTACCTTTATTTGTCGGTGTAAGCTATTTTTAGAACGGAGGAGCGGAGCGGCAGGCTGTTCAGAGCTACGCTATGGAGGCTAATGGAATTTCTTGGTTTCCCTCATCAAACTCATCAAATACAAAATCCCAAAACTCCAAAACGCTTTCGTGGACAAGTTGTGACCTGCACAATCACCACGCTATGAGATAATAATGGAACGTTACGAAACGGAGCCGTTTTCGAGGTAAATACAGAGTCTGCTTGCTGAAAAACTGTCCCTGAACGCAACGCGCATCAGCGGTTTTGCATGAATTTACCTCTAAAACAACTCTGTCTCGTAACGTTCTATTATTATCTCATAGCGTGGTGATTGTGCAGCTCACAACTTGTCCACGAAAGCGTTTTGGAGTTTTGGGATTTTGTATTTGATGAGTTTGATGAGGGAAACCAAGAAATTCCATTAGCCTCCATAGTGTAGCTCTGAACAGCCTGCCACTCCGCTCCTCCGTTCTAAAAATAGCTTGCACCGACAATTAAAGGTAACGAACCTACTGCTATGACTATAGGGATTATGGCAATGGGCCAATTTGCCAAAATGTTGAACTATCCCTTTAACATGTTTCTTGTTTATACCACTGCTCTAAGATTTAAATGCAATGGAACTTTCATTTATTTTCCTGCGCTGTCCACTAATGGACGTCACAGGAAGAATTCACCTCCCCCCACCTTCAATTAGCTACAGGTGGTCACAGCTCGTTAAGAGACTCATTGATTCCCCGTGCCACAGTTTGAAGCACATCATCACATTACAATGGATGACAACAGCATTGGGTAAGTGCGTGCTCTCTGTGGCAGAGTAAAGGGTTACTGATCATGAGGTTATGGGTTCGATTCCTCCCTCAGTCATGTCAAGTCATTATTTGACTTTCAACTATTCAGCTGTCATTGGACAGTCTTTGATTCCTGATAGTATTAAGCTCATTGTAAGTCAGGTGCTCTGTGGCCAAAAGGTCAGTGTGTCATGTTACCAGTCATGAAGTCATGGGTTCAATTCCTGCCTGAGACATGTTTCTTGCATGTCTTTGTCAATTACTTCTGCTAATTCAGCATGGTTCAGCAATGGCTTTCAGCATTCACAAGTTTCTCAAGTGTTGCTATAGTTTAGTGGTAAGATGGCTGCTTGTCAACCTCAAGGTCACTGGTTCAAATCCCACCTTGGCAACTTTGTTAGTGTATCAGCCTATTTGAACTTAAAGTAGGCTACTACCTCTTCTGTCTTATTTTCTAGCATTTTGCTTGGCTTTTAGTCATCATTAAATAACATCAAATTGATCACAGTGCAAAACTCCAGTTAGTTGAGTCTCACTGTAGCTCAGTCCATATGGTGGCGGCTTGGCAACACCAAGGTTGTGGGTTCGGATCTCGCTTCAACAACCTTGTTGGTGCATTTTCCACCTGATCTGTCTCTTTACCTCTTTGTCTTTCTCTCTTGGTCTGTGTTAACATTTTTTTTGTTTATACCGCTGCTCTCAGGTTGAAATGCAATGAAAATTTGAAATTTGAGTAAAGGTTTACTGATCATGAGGTTATGAGTTCGTTTCCTCCCTCAGTCATGTCAAGTCATTATTTGACTTTCAACTATTCAGCTGTCATTGGACAGTCTTTGATTCCTGATAGTAGAAAGCTCATTGTAGCTCAGGTGCTCTGTGGCCAAAAGGTTAGTGTGTCAGGTTACCAGTCATGAAGTCATGGGTTCAAAACCTGCCTGAGACATGTTTCTTGCTCTTTCCAGTTCTCTCTTTCAAACACTCTTTATTCTTCCTAATAAAACACCAGTCTTCTCGTCACTAGCTCCCATCGCTAATCTTGCTGTTTCCGGATCAGCGATCTCGGCGCATCCTCTGATCAACATCAGACATCTCTGGTATATTGATCACGTAGAGCAGTATTAGCAGATTCAACCACTTTTTCCCGTTTTGTAAAATGATTGTTTAAAAAAGACGAAGATATGGAAAGAAATGATATGCCTGCCCCTCTCATCCCATAACTCTTATATAACAAGTGACAATGACATGAAAGTTTTTGGGATGCACTGCACATGCAATATAAATGAAAAGGGTTGATGCATTGGCCGGGAATCGAACCCGGGCCTCCCGCGTGGCAGGCGAGAATTCTACCACTGAACCACCAATGCTCAGATGTGCTCCATTTTTGAGCCTGCAGCAACGAGCCGCACTTTTTTTTCTCCATTTTTCTTCCAGTGGACTATTTTTCCTTATGTATCATCGCACGACAAGACACCAACTGGTTTCTCCTGTTTGTCTGAAGCAGTTGTTGCCCCTGGACACCAAACTATTCACACTGACAAGTTGGGTTGTAGAAAGTTTTGGGACTTGACTTTCTGAAGGAGCATACTCCACTCCCATGACCCCAGTGTCTCCAGTGGTGGAAAACATCTGCATGTGAGCATTGGTGGTTCAGTGGTAGAATTCTCGCCTGCCACGCGGGAGGCCCGGGTTCGATTCCCGGCCAATGCAACTGCATTCTTTTCTCCCCCTCAATTTCCCCCAGGATTATCGTATCTTTTGAAAGCAGCATGAGGTGTTGCTGGCGACAGGCCAATTTCTTCTCTATAGATCTCCACAAAACCTAATAGTCACCCTGCTTTAACCAACAGCAAATTATTTTCATACCTCTTTTAGCCCTTTAACAATCCATTGGATTCTCGCTCTTCTTCAAAGTGGACTCTCCATTTGCCTGATTCCATGCCATTTTTGCATCCAGGCGAAAGCAAAACCTTGTGCAAAAGAACAACTCCAATAAGTATTTACAACTCAACACTATTAAATAATATAATCCAACGGAACAACAGAAGAATGTCCTACCTCTGACGTCATGGTGTGTGTATCAGGCAAGTTCATCCTCTCCTGTCGGCCACATGTGCAACACAAGCTTCGGATGATGAGACTCACACATCTGAAAAACATTCAGATACGACGTGAATGGCTGATGACACAGTGGTTTTCAAAGCCCATCTCCAAGGAAGGCAGCAGGGAACTTCTGGGGAAGACTAAGACCCGTCCACATGAACACAGATTTAATGAATCCGCATACGTTTTTCGTCCAGATGGAAACATCGTTTTCGGGGGATGAAAACCGTAGTGTGAAAAACTGAAAACGCCATCCCAGCGTTTTCATGTAGACACTCAAAAAGGATATTTTGTGAAACAATGACGTCATACCCCCCACCGCTCTAACCTGTAACCTGAGCCACACCGAGGTATACAGTCTATGGACATAATGTAACAACAACAATGGGACTACTGTCAGGTCCCTCAGACACAGTAGGTGAATTACACCCATTAAATCATCACTGATCGTCATAGTTGCACTGACACGACTCCCTGTCAACATTTACTGTAATCGACTTAAAACATTTAGAGTTTGAATAGAGCAGGGAGCTTTCTGACCTGGTCACTTGACCCCCCCAAAAATCGGATTTGGGCCACTTTTGCCTGCAGTCTGAACCTAATCAAAAAGATCGTTTTGGGTGAAGCTCCATTTTCATGTGGATAAGGCCTAAACCAGAGCAAATACTTGGACATTTCGGGTTAGCTGAACTCATGTGGTGAAATTGACTCATTTTTAGTAGCTGCAGTTTGAGAAAAGACAGAGTCTGGGGCAAACACAAAACAGATGTAGCATGATCTATATTTGTTCCTTTCTACAAAGCACCAATGCACGGTACAGATGCAGGGCAAACGGCGCAAGGCACAACTCAAGCGTCTTTGCCACTTCCACACCAATATTGCTGTCATTTTCTCTTCCAGCTGTAATGTTGTTTAGATTGCAAATAGACTTGCGTTATAAATCTGCTTTGAAAGCATGATGATATATAGGTAAAAGGCTGTTGCATTGGCCGGGAATCGAACCCGGGCCTCCCGCGTGGCAGGCGAGAATTCTACCACTGAACCACCAATGCTCACATGCAGGATCACATGACCTCTGTTCGCCCAAGGTCAACTAAAGGAGGCACTAAATTCAGCCTAACCAGCTGTTTTTTTTGCCTGTTGACCATCAAAGAAAAACAAAAACACCCTGGCTCTCAACTCTCTGGTACCTACAGCATGTACAAGAGCTTCGTTACTAAGGGTGTGTTAGCTTACTGTGTACAGCAGCGTCATTACCTACTTGTTAATTATAGAATCTCAACAACATCTTTGTGCTGGCGCATCAGTTTTCATGACATCCTTCGATTTGAATGAATTTCTGTGTAAAACTCATGCCCCGTGTGAGGCTCGAACTCACGACCTTCAGATTATGAGACTGACGCGCTGCCTACTGCGCCAACGAGGCTCTGTATGCAATCAAATATGGGTAAAAAAAAGATGTTGCATTTTTACAATGACCCTTATTTGATTCCATATAGACAGGTTTCTTGTGTACAAACAATACTAGGTGCGCACGCAACCGGGGGAATGCCTCGGAGTAAACTGATATCAATGTAGATGCCGAACTGTTTGTAGGGCTGTAGCCGATATCCGAGTACTCGCTCGGCTTGGGTGGTATCCGGTTGCCATGTCACTACTCGAATACCCCCCCCCCCCCGTCGGACGGATAGCAATTTGAACACATTATAGCATAGCATGTTACCGTCACAACGCAACCTGCCCATCTGCCCGTGTGTGTAAGTGCCTGTGTGTGTGAGGAGGAGAGAGAGAGTGAGTCGCGGCCGCCACAGACTCGTTCATTAGCGGAAAACGCTGGATGCACTGGTTGATAAGTTTGGTTTTTATCAGACCCATAGCTATAATGTTCCCAGTGACGCATGGATTTCAGATATGTCCAAATGGCCAGCTATCATGGCTCGACATTTGCAGTTATCTCATAGAGAAGCCCAGTGTGTACACAAACAACAATTTGCGTGCATATAAGTCTTTATGTGCAAAAATTTTTTTTAATTTATATTATTTTTAGTTTTATGACACCAGTGCTGCACAGACTCTCGCCACCTTTAGGACCTTTGGGACCCCAATCCGCCGTTTTAATGGCCTGGAGCCATAATCTTCTTTTTTGGGCAAATGGATGAGATCCCCTCGGTTTATTATACAATTTCCCTCCATCCTTTTGCCGGTTTGTGCAGTTAACAACAACAACTCCTTGTCCTTTATGTTTTCTGCTTGACTCCGCTTGTAAACAATGAGAAATGTCCTGCTTTCTGCCCCATGGCTGCGCGCGCACATCTGCGGTGACGTTGCACAGAAACCCGTCTATACTCAGCTGTAATGGAAAAGTGACATAAACTGAGCTGAGCCGAACCGAGTCGAACTGCAACTGTGTAGGAGGAAGTGGCCAATGGACTGTGTATAAACAGGGGCAAATCAGTGACAGTTGAAAAGTGTTTCCGCCCGGTTTCGAACCGGGGACCTTTCGCGTGTGAGGCGAACGTGATAACCACTACACTACGGAAACTGGTGGCCAATGGGTGCTAAGGAAGGAAGGCTAACGAATGCTCGGCCACCGTATTTTACTTCTCTACTTCTCTACTCTAAGTCAGAACTTCTCTTCTTTGACCTATCATAGGCCCTGGAAATGTGTAGATAGAAAACATCGATCCAGGGGCGGCGTTTAGCTCGCGTTGTAGAGCTGCTGCCCCATGTTGAGGCTACAGTTCTCACTGCAGGTGGCCCTGGTTCGAATCCCACATCGGGTAACCCTTTCCTGCATGTCATTCCCCCTCTCTGCCTCCCCATTTCTGTCTCTCTCTCCACTGTGCTATCAATTAAAGGCAATAAGAAGGCCCCCCCCAAAAAAAACATCGATCGGTTCACTCTGTTTCTGTCCTCGTTAGTATAGTGGACAGTATCTCAGCCTGTCACGCGGAAGACCGGGGTTCGATTCCCCGACGGGGAGTATTTATTGTTCCTCCATTTTATGACAAACCCGAACTAACCCTTCTTACTACCTGCTGTAGTCTGAGGACTGTACATGGGATCAAATAAGGGTCAAAGACATTTTTGCACTTGCACAATGATGTTCACATGTGAAATAAAGTTTTGTGGTTGTAAAGAAATTTTGTACAAAATATTTTTCCACAGGCACACAATATTTTTACAACCATAAAACTTTGTTACACATGTGAACATCATTGTACAAGTGCAAAATCCTTTCCCATAGTTGTCCCCTAATGGGCAGTTTGTGTTGCAGCCACATCCTATTGCTAGACATTAAAAAAGAAGGAGACACAAGAGTACCGACAGCAACAGCACAGACAACAACAACAGCACTGCACAGATGACAGGGAAAGCATCAAAGCTGTGTCAAATACTGGTAAATATTTAGTTATTGTTTTGTAGATGTCCAACAGTCAGTCAATGGACAAGTTTCTGCTCACACCTCAGACAACTGGAAATCTGTGTTCGGGGTGAATCTCAACTTCTCACAAGGGGGATTAGCTCAAATGGTAGAGCGCTCGCTTAGCATGCGAGAGGTAGCGGGATCGATGCCCGCATCCTCCAACAACTTCTTTGTCCTCAACTCATTGTTGTGACATAGGTTGGCAATCCTGTAACACACACAGTGTGACTGCCTTACCGGCAGAGTGACAGACAGGCTCATTAAAGGGGGAGAGGGAGGAAATCACAGCTGTTACAGCTGTTGTATGAGCTCGGAGAAAATCACTTTGTTACTTTTGCTCCGCACCTGGCTCTCCCCTGCATCTACTCCACGAAAATCTGCTGATTACTGCCAAAATGGCGGCGCTGCCAGTTTCGGGGCTGTGTGACGTCATCTCCCGGAGCTCTACAGTTGGACACCCTGGTCAAAAGACATAATTTGGGCCGGAAAAGGTTGTTGCATTGGCCGGGAATCAAACCCGGGCCTCCCGCGTGGCAGGCGAGAATTCTACCACTGAACCACCAATGCTCACATGCAAGGTCACATGACCTCTGTTCAACGAAGGTCAACTAAAGGGGGCACTAAATTCAGCATAACCATTTATTTGTTTGCCTGTTGACCATTAAAGAAAAACAAAAATAGCTCAACTCTCTGATACCTACAGTGTGTGCAAGAGCTTTGTTACCAGGGGTGTGACAATAAAATTTTTTTTTTTTTTTTGGAAAAGTGCAAGCTATATGTGCAAAACTGTATTCAAAGTGCTACTCTGTCAATACAGAGTGAAAACAAGTGCAAACAGAAGACTGCATGTCAAGCATGACACTGACAACATGCTACAACTACACAGCCTAGCCTAACCTATGGTTATCTGGCAGCAGTTGAGACACTTCAGAGGGCAGCTACTGAGAGGGATAGAGCCCTCTTTTCTGTAGTCTTCCATTTCCCTCACAGCCTGTTCTGATCTGTCTGACTGCTCTGGCTCAGTAGAGAAAGAGTTCCCTCGCAGGTCCTCTAAGTGCTCTCTTTTTGGGAGCAGTCAGTTACTCGATGTTCGGGGTGAATCTTCACTCACCACAAGGGGGATTAGCTCAAATGGTAGAGCGCTCGCTTAGCATGCGAGAGGTAGCGGGATCGATGCCCGCATCCTCCAATAACTTTTTTGGCCTTGCATTGTTGTTGGCGCGAGTGTTGTTTTTGGCGTTCTGTTTTAATTTTAGTTTTTAATTTTAGTTTAGTACAGTCTGTACAATAGGTCCCACTGTGTGTGTCAGGGCCTGACTGCATAACACTGTTCGAAACCGTGGGAAGTGACCACTGGACTTTGCATAAACAGGGTCAAATCAGTGACATAAAGTTGAAAAGTGTTTCCGCCCGGTTTCGAACCGGGGACCTTTTGCGTGTGAGGCGTGTTTTTGATTTTAGTTTTTAATTTTAGTTTAGTACAGTCTGTACAGTAGGTCCCACTGTGTGTGTCAGGGACTGACTGCATAACACTTAATGCTCAGGTACCTAATGTGTGTACAGCAGCGTTGTGTTAAAGCAGATATCAGTGGAATGTTTTTGTTAATATAAGTCCTAAATAGTCCTATTTTCCGTCAGCAATCACTTACATGAAGTATTTCAGCCTAAACACGAGTCTCTCCGTCACTCTGCTCTGCTGTAACCCGAGGAGAAAATTTTCCTTGTGGGATACAAGTGTTATCCAATGAGGAGAGAGAACGGCATGAAGGGCTGTGTGTGCAGCCAAGGGATGCGCGTGAATGTGGTGACGTAGCACGAGGACCAATTGATGCCTGACAAGGGCGGGGGCTGCTAACTCATGGTGCGTTCAAAGAAACTCGTACTTTGTGTTTTTCCTTCCTGTGAAGTCATACCAGTTCGATCTGGTACGAGTTCACGGGTCGGAAGTTACGAGTGGCCGTTATAGGGAACTTTCACAGACAACAGGATGGTAAAAACACGAGCTACGGGTTACCTGGAACGCTACCAAGTCGTAGTTGTGACTTGAAGCTGTAACTTACGGTTTCAAAAGCCTGCCTTGAACGCAGCATTAGCCGAAACGGCCGCGAAGCTGATATCTGCTTTAATTATAGACTCTCAATATCATTTTTGCGCTAGCACATCGTTTTTCACGACATCCTTCAATCTGAATGAATTTCTGTATAAAACTCGTACCCCGTGTGAGGCTCGAACTCACGACCTTCAGATTATGAGACTGACGCGCTGCCTACTGCGCCAACGAGGCTCTGTACTGTTTCAAATAAGGGTCAAAAAGATGTTGCACTTACACGTACAATGACCCTTATGTGATCCAGTGTTAATTTTGTTGACAAAGACTATGACGAAAAATATTCGTCAACAAACCTTTTTCATGGACGAAAAAAAATCCAATCCAATCCAATCATGTTGATTTCTCCGGAAGCAGAGCCACAGCCCCGGCACATGAAAAGTTTAAGTTTAACAATTGAAATCTGGTCACACTTCACATATAAACCGGAGCAGAAATCGCGGGGATCCACATCATCATCTACAGACAGCTCATCCAGAAATACACACAAAGGTAAGCACACATGCTAAGGTTATTTTATCAGATAAACCACAGTGTTCATAGGACTAAACATGAAATGTAATAGAAGCTAAAGGAAATCACCTCTGAACTGTATTACATGATTGACTCATTGAAATATGTGACCTGACCCGTGTCCCTTCTCGTCATAGAGCCACCATTCAATGACCGTCGGAAAAGTGGAGAATCCCGCGACTCATTTTCAGAGGGTTTAAGTTGCAAGTGTTAGGATAAATTCAATTTAGACCCTGATGATCACCACTGATGTACATATATATTTCAGACATTGATTACTACCTCTGATCTAGCTATGTAGACACTGATTATTACCTCCAATCTATCTGCTGTTTTATCAACCACATATTACCTCAGTGATTAAAAGCACACACACACCTGCTGTAGAGTAGATGCACACTGCAGATCATAGCTAGTGTACAACATAATCCTTACCAATGTGAACACAGAAGTGATTGTACACCACATGTATCCCTCCTGAACGTACATCACATGCATTCCTCTTTATAGACTAACCTTTTATTGACTGTGAAACTTAAATGAATGTATTGATCAAGCTGTAGCTTCCTGGAAGGCATAGCAAGGAAGGAGCAAGTGGAGGTCAGAAGGCCAGGAGGTTAAAAGTGCACACATATACTCATTCTATTAAATATATTAGATCATCATATGTTTCTTCTTTAATTAATCTCTCTATCAAGTATGTTAAAGGAATATATATTTTCTAAGTTGATCATCTGTCAGGCAGAACACTAGAGTTGTTCAAGCTAAGTCTTACAACTCTTGTCAGTATTCTGCTTCTCAACGCCATCACTTTAGCAAGTTATTTTTGTGAGAATTGTTCAGTTTGGGCACTCTCGAAGGTTAAAGGGTAACATCAGAATGTTGTTCATCAGTAGAACCATTCATTCTGCTCTCCCTCTTGTAACAGATGTATGATCATCCAACACGAGGAGATGATACAAACAGGGAGCAAGACGTAGGCAGGTGTCCTTGGGGAAGATAAGAAAGCAGGATGCTGATACCCACGAGAGGCCCGAAGCAGAGTAGGGAGGGTTCTTCTCTTTCAGGGCGCTGTCTCCAGAAGATTGGATGGTTCGTGTGCCAAGAGGCTGGGACCAGCCTGTGCACCAACGAAGGGAGGAACTAAGTCTAAAACCGCGGTTCCTCCCCATCAGTTTTAACCAATAGAAATTAATTAACACACACACATAGTGCGAAGAATATCAAGAGCTGTGTAACGTTTTTTCGTCATTCTTCTCTGGGCGGGTGGTTGCAGCTAACTGCATGCAGACTGCGATTTCCTTAACAGTGAAGATCCTTGTACAAGTCTTTTGATGATCCAACTTTAATAAATGGTCAACTAGAACGTCGTTGTTTGTCCTCTCTCAAATCAACGAACACGCATTTGTTGTTTTCCTCTTTTTTACCGCAACACAAGTCAACTTTAATCATCATTCATGTGCCTTTTCTCAATTATCTGGACTGTGAAACTTTAGGAGATTGTTTTTGAATGTCATTGCTTTGAAATTAGGGTAAAACATTTTTTTTGATTTTCTATGGGTATTCCACATTATCAGCTGATTATCTAAAAATAGAACGTTGCGACATCCGACTCATTTTGATAGAACAGGTCACGTGTGTGTGCATGTGTGTATGTGTATGTGTGTGAGAGAGAGAGATCTAGGAGGACTGGGCGACAAAGATCACAACTTGATTCCCCCCTTATTCACCATCAGATACGAAAGATGTCTGCTGATGATTGGACTGTGTGTAAACAGGGTCAAATCAGTGACAAAAAGTTGAAAAGTGTTTCCGCCCGGTTTCGAACCGGGGACCTTTCGCGTGTGAGGCGAACGTGATAACCACTACACTACGGAAACTGGTGCCTATACAGTGTTGTACAAAGAAGTGAAATAAGGATCAAAAAGATGTTGTACTTGTACAAAGATGTCCATGTATAAAATTTTGTAGTTGAAAAAATATATTGTGCACATATAAAACGTTTTGTATCTGTGGGAATATTTTGTGCATCTGCTAATAAAGGAAATAACTGTTTCCGTAGTGTAGTGGTTATCACGTTCGCCTAACACGCGAAAGGTCCCCGGTTCGAGACCGGGCGGAAACAATGTTTTCCTCTCAATGATACATCTGATAATCACTCAACTCAGTCTGTCCAATCGAAAGGGGCCTTATGTAAAACATTGATGGTGTTTATTTACTGATCACCCACCACATAACATTTGTTCTGATTTTAATTATGTATTTATTCCACATGTATAATCTTGGATTCTCAAAAGACACCATTTGGTCCGAAAAGGTTGTTGCATTGGCATATGTCCCCCCACCTTTCCTCTTTACCTCTTTCTATCTTGGTTTGTGTTAACATGTTTCTTGTTTATACCACTGCTCTAAGATTTAAATGCAATGGAACTTTCATTTCTTGTCCTGCGCTGCCCCCGATGGATGTGACAGGCAGAATTCACCTCCCCTCCCCCGCCTTCAATTAGCCACAGGTGGTCACAGCTCGTTAAGAGACTCATTGATTCCCTCGTACCACAGTTTGAAGCACACACATTACAATGGATGACAACAGCATTGATAAGTGTATGCTCTGTGTGGTCGAGTGGAGTGGCAGAGTAAAGGGTTACTGATCATGAGGTTATGGGTTCAATTCCTGCCTCAGTCATGTCAAGTCATTATTTGACTTTTAACTAATCAGCTGTCATTGGACAGTCTTTGATTCCTGATAGTATAAAGCTCATTGTAAGTCAGGTGCTCTGTGGCCAAAAGGTTATTGTGTCAGGTTACCAGTCATGAAGTCATGGGTTCAATTCCTGCCTGGGACATGTTTCTTGCTCTTTCCAGTTCTCTCTTTCAAACACTCTTTATTCTTCCTAATAAAACACCAGTCTTCTCGACTAGCTCCCATCGCTAATCTTACTGCTTCCGGATCAGCGATCTCGGTGCCTCCTCTGATCAACATCAGACATCTCTGGTATATTGATCACGTAGAGTAGTATTAGCAGATTCAACCACTTTTCCCCGTTTTGTAAAATGATTTTTTTTTTAAATGACGAAGATATGGAAAGAAATGCTATGCCTGCCCCTCTCATCCCATAACTCTTATATAACAAGTGACACTTGTCTTTGACCTATCACAATCCTCGTTAGTATAGTGGACAGTATCTCCGCCTGTCACGCGGAAGACCGGGGTTCGATTCCCCGACGGGGAGGATTTTGATTTGTGCCCTTGTGAAAATATTCTGTGCATGTGTGACAAAGTTTTGAAGTTGTAGAAATAATTTGTGTATGGATAGAGGCCACTTTTCTGTGGTCTTCAATTTCCTTCTCAGCCTGTTCTGATCTGATACAGACTGCAGTGTTTCGCTATCGTGTGGTCTTTGCTGAAGCTGCTACAACTCGAGAAGTTTGTGGTTGGCAGACTTGATCTCTCAGGGGGTCTTACACGGTGTCACTGTGTGTTAGAACATGGATCAAACTTACGCCGGAATATCCCTTTAACCCAAACATGATAACGTTTGGTTTCCCATGGATCTTCTCATTGGGCGAATGTGCGTAGGTTGTTTGTACTCGTGTAATCACTTGAGTAAAGCGGTAAGCAAACTCCCGGGGTCAAACTCGCGTGAGTAAAGCAAGGGGAAAGTTCCATTGTGTCCAATGTGAAGGCACCGTAACTATCTTTATCTAACGCAGGAAAACACATGCCCCGTGTGAGGCTCGAACTCACGACCTTCAGATTATGAGACTGACGCGCTGCCTACTGCGCCAACGAGGCCTTGTGCATGGAAAAAAAATTTGGCAAAAAAAATTCCTCAAATCTATGCAGATGCAACATGTTTTCTGGGCCACTGCTGTGTCAGCAGGCAGTGTGTCGACCTCTAAACATAACAATTCTGAAATCAACCCAAGATAGCATGTGGGTTGGAAAGGGGGGAAAAAACTGTTGCATAGCGGGACCCAATTCCCCTGTGGTAGGCTTTAGCAATCTGGTCAAGAGAGATCATTTGGACTGGAAAAGGATGTTGCATTGGCCGGGAATCGAACCCGGGCCTCCCGCGTGGCAGGCGAGAATTCTACCACTGAACCACCAATGCTCACATACAAGGTCACATGACCTCTGTTCGACCTAAGTTGACTGAAGGGGGCACTATATTCATCCCAACCAGCTGTTTTTCTGACACTCAACTCTGTACCTACAGCGTGGGCAAGAGCTTCTTTACTAGGGGTGTGACAATACACTTAGCTCACTCGATGACATGATAAACGATATGGACTCACAAGAACAAGTCGTTTTGACTGACAGGCTGACAATGCTCCGGAGCAGAGTCGGCGTCAGGGCACATCTAACCGAGGGGCATTCGGTGAAAGCAGGGGTCACTTTCTGCCACTCAACATCTAAAAATTACAACCCTCTCTCTCTTGTTCTCTCTTTCACACACACACACACAGACACAAAGCCTTTATCTCTCTTTCACACATGCACACAGCCATTGCTACTAGAGCACACAGCCAGATGCAGCATAAATTCAGACCACCCCACTCAGCTTTAAGTATGTAACAATGCCACAGCGGGCAAAATACGTTAAAAGAAGGCTTACCTTTAGGAGAGTTGTATGCGGCGAGTGAGGCCACATTTTCGGGTCAAGTCACTCTCAAATGCCAGCTGAAGCAACTGGGCCTTCTTTTACTAAGAATTGCACGTCTGTCGTATGAAAACACCCAAAACTGATCTTTTCTGAAATGATGATGTCATACCCCCGACCGCTCTACCTTTACCGAGACACACCGCTACGTAGCCTACAGCTGGACGTAACTTACTGTAACAACAGAGTTTGAATACTGCGGGAACTCTTTCTGTCTTCTTCTCTGTTGTTGGTGTTCATGTGTGGCAGTGCTACAGCTGACAAATGACGGATGGCCTTAAGATTTTTCTGTCACCATTTAAAAAAAACGGTCAATGACAGAAAATATTCAGTAAACGCAACCCCTGGTGCACACACAGATTGATGCGCTGCCTCCTGCGCCAACGAGGCTTTGTATGGGATCAAATAAGGGTAAAAAATATGTTGCACTTGTACAATGACCCTTATTTGATTCCATATACTCAGCTGTAATGGAAAAATGACCTACGCCGAGGCGAACAGAGTAGAGCTGCAACTGTGTTGTAGGAAGTGGCCACTGGACTGTGCATAAACAGGGTCAAATCAGTGACAAAGTTGAAAAGTGTTTCCGCCCAGTTTCGAACCGGGGACCTTTCGCGTGTGAGGCGAACGTGATAACCACTACACTACGGAAACTGGTGATTAAGATGGCCTAAGGAAGGAAGGCTCGCGAATGCTAAGGAAGGCGCTTCTGCTTGGATACCATACTTTACTTCTCTACGGTAAATAAGTCAGAAGTCCACAGACTTCTCTTCTTTGACCCATCATAGGCCATGGAATTGATTTGTTGATACAAAAGATCAATCGATTCACCCCATCTTTGTCCTCGTTAGTATAGTGGACAGTATCTCCGCCTGTCACGCGGAAGACCGGGGTTCGATTCCCCGACGGGGAGGATTTTTTATTACTCCATTTTATAACTAACTAACCCTACTTACAGTAATCAAACAGGCTTAGTGCATATGTAACGAAGTTTTGTTGTTGTAAAAATATTTTGTGCATGTGTAACAAAGTTTTGAAATTGTAAAAATAATTTGTGAATGTCTAACAAAACTTTAAAGTTTTAAAAATAGTTTGTGTATGTGTTAAACATATTTGTATCTGTGGGAATATTTTGTGCATGTGTTAAACTAAATCTTCTCTGGACCATTGCTGTGTCAGCAGAGCCAAAGGTCCTGAGTACAAGCCTCACTCAAGGCATACATGCTGTTGCATGGAGGTAGGCTTTGGTCATCTGGTCAAAAGACATCTTTTGGGCCGGAAAAGGTTGTTTTTTTTTAGCTGCCCGCAGCAAAGTTCAAACCGCCCGCTCCCACAAGATTTGTGTTGGGTCCCGCAGGACCAAGCGCAGGACCCAGCGGGACCCAATTCCAATGCAGCCCTCTACACTGTAGTAGGTTTAAGCAATCTGGTCAAGAGACATCATTTGGGCTGGAAAAGGATGTTGCATTGGCCGGGAATCGAACCCGGGCCTCCCGCGTGGCAGGCGAGAATTCTACCACTGAACCACCAATGCTCACATGTAAGGTCACATGACCTCCGTTCAAGGAACTTGATTGTGCATCTGCGCAGCCTGCGCACTTGTACACACAGAGATACACACACACACGCGCGCACACACACACGCACGCATGCACACACAGAGAGAGAAAGAGAGAGAGAGAGAGAGAGAGAGAGAGAGAGAGCATAAGCCCAATAATGTCGGCGCTAATCGGTGAATTCTCTGGTCGTCCAATGAACGAACGTGGTGGTTACAGGTAAAAATGAGAAAAACATGATAGATATTTTTTTGTGTCAATAATATTTATTGTTTTTAACAAAACGTGGTGCTGCCCAACATCATTTTAGGAAAAGTCACAGACTGGTGGACTTCAATGTTTTTTTAAAATAAAGTTATGCACAAATGAAAATCAAAGTCGTCCAATGAACGGCAGTTGGCGGTTCTAGTGTTAAAGAAAACAGACTTTCCCCGGGAGACTGAGGAGTGTGATCCCCCGATAGTTGGAACACACCTTCCGAGCCACCTCAGTGACTTCAGCGTGGGTGATGAATGAATCAACCTCTGGGTCCTCCGCCTCTGCTTCCTCTATGGAAGGAGTGTCAGTGGGATTAAGGAGATCCTCGAAGTATTCCTTCCACCGCCCGACAATGTCCTCAGTCGAGGTCAACAGCTCCCCTCCTCCACTGTAAACAGTGTTGGCGGAGCACTGCTTCCCCCTCCTGAGGCGCCGGACGGTTTGCCAGAATTTCCTCGAGGCCGACCGGTAGTCCTCCTCCATGGCCTCCCCGAACTTTTCCTAGACCCGAGTTTTTGCTTCCGCGACTGCCCGAGCCGCCGCACGCTTGGCCTGCCGGTACCCATCAGCGGCTTCAGGAGTCCCTCGAGCCAACCAGACTCGATAGGACTCCTTCTTTAGCTTGATGGCATCCCTTACTTCCAGTGTCCACCACCGGGTTCGGGATTGCTGCCGCGACAGGCACCGGCGACCTTACGGCCACAGCTTCGTACAGTCGCGTCAAGAATGGAAGTGGAGAACATGGTCCACTTTGACTCAATGTCTCCAGCCTCCCCCAGAATCCAGTCAAAGCTCTCCTAGAGGTGGGAGTTGAAGACCTCCCTGACAGGGGATTCCGCCAGACGTTCCCAGCAGACCCTCACGATATGCGAGGGTCTGCCAAGTCTGTCCAGCTTCTTCCTCTGCCAGCGAATCCAACTCACCACCAGGTGGTGAACAGTTGACAGCTTAGCCCCTCTCTTCACCCGAGTGTCCAAGACATACGGCTGGAGGTCAGATGACACGACTAAGTCAATCATTGACCTCCGGCCTAGGGTGTCCTGCTGGCACGTACACTGATGGACACCCTTATGCTCGAACATGGTGTCCGTTATGGACAAACTGTGACTAGCACAGAAGTCCAATAACAAAACACCACTCGAGTTCAGATCGGGGAGGCCATTCCTCCCAATCACCCCCCTCCAGGTAACACTGTCACTGCCCACATGAGCGTTGAAGTCCCCCAGTAGAACAATGGAGTCCCAAGTTGGAGCACTTTTCAGCACATCTCCCAGGGACTCCAAGAAGGCCGGGTACTCTGCACCACCGTTCAGCCCGTAGGCCGAAACAACAGTGAGAGACCTATCCCCGACCCGGAGGTGCAGGGAGGCGACCCTTTTGTTCACCGGAGAGAACTCCAACACATGGCAGCTGAGCTGGGGAGTTATGAGCAAACCCACACCAGCTCGCCGCCTCTCACCGCGGCCAACTCCATAGTAGAAGAGAGTCCAGCCTCTCTCAAGGAGTTGGGTTCCGGAGCCCAAACTGTGCATGGAGGTAAACCCAACTATCTCTTGTTGGTACCGCTTAACCTCCCGCACTAGCTCAGGCTCTTTCCCCCCCAGTGAGGTGACATTCCATGTCCTCCGTTGTCCGGGGATTGGGTCGTCGGGGCCCCCTCCCACGACCTCCACCCAAATCACACGGCACCGGCCCCTTCTGAACCCTCCCGCGGGTGGTGAGCCTATGGAAAGGCGGGCCCACACAGGCTCAGTGTACATCACTGAAACAACTGAAGTTACTAGACCACACAGGCAGATGCAGCATAAATTCAGACAGGACAAAACTCCACTCAGCTTTAATGCCACGGCAGGCGAAATACATTAAAAGAAGGCTTACCTTTAGAAGAGTTGTATGTGGCGAGTGAGGCCACTAAACCTAAGTTCAAAGAACAGCGTCTTTCCACTGGGTTGTAAATTTTCGGGTCAAGTCTCTCAAAGGCCAGCTGAAGCAACTGGACCTTTCTTTTATGAAGCATTGCACGTCTGTGGTCTGAAAACAGCCAAAACTGATCTTTTCGGAAACAATGATGTCATACCCCCAACCGCTCCACCTGTACGGAGACACACCGTAATGTAGCCCAGGGAATCCACTACATGTAGTTGATTGTGGCGCACTGCCACGGCAAAATAAAAGCTGCTACACATTCCGAACAATTTTTTTTTTTTTTAAAGGGACAACAAGGAGTTTTGGAAAAGCGAAGCGTTTTCACACTACATTTATGAGCCTCCGCGCGCACCGTAGAAATTCTTTGACCGGCGCAAGACGGACTCATGTTTTCATTCATCAATAATTAAAGTCAGAGGTTCAAAGAGGTTCAGTTACCGTCGTAGTTTCGACCATAAACGGCGATTCAGCTGCGTTATTCTCATGACTCGCCACGAAACCGAAAGTAAGGAAACGTTGGTCGGCTCGCCCAGCATTTCCGCCACCACTAATAATAACAAAAAAACGATAGAGACAGAACGATGTATTTATAAAATGGGCCCATTAACAAGTGTGGGTCGCGGAGATTCATCCACATTAACGTGAGACTTTTTTATAACCGAATAGAAACTCCTCGTTGTCCCTTTAAGATGTTAAATCAATGTAAAGGAGGGTTTCCACTACCAGTTACCATTACCGTAAAATTTGGAATATAAGTCGCAGTCTATTTTTGAGAGTCTCTAACTGGGAAAACAAGGATTTCTATTCCCATATACCCATCTGTAATGGAAAAATGACCTAAACCGAGCCGAGTCGAATCGAGTAGAGCTGCAACTGTGTAGGAAAAAGTTGAAAAGTGTTTCCGCCCGGTTTCGAACCGGGGACCTTTCGCGTGTGAGGCGAACGTGATAACCACTACACTACGGAAACTGGTACTCATCGGGTGCTAAGGAAGGTAGGCTAACGAATGCTAAGGAAGGAGCTCCTGCTCAGCCACCGTAATTTACTTCTGTACTTCTCTACTACGGTAAATAAGTCAGAAGTTCACAGACATCTCTTCTTTGACCCATCATAGGCCCTGGAAATTATTTGTTAATACTAAAGATCGATCAATTCACTCTACTTCCATCCTCGTTAGTATAGTGGACAGTATCTCCGCCTGTCACGCGGAAGACCGGGGTTCGATTCCCCGACGGGGAGGATTTATTGTTCCTCCATTTTATGACAAACCCTACTGTAAAAGAGGTGTAACGATACACAAAAAGCACGCAGCGACGTGCGCCCCCACCCCCACCCCGGCAGGAAGCAGGAAGGGTCTTTAAGCCTCTGTTTTCTCACTAGCGGTAGCATTAGCGATAGCCATGACGTTACGGGCTGCACGTGTAGCTGCAGCCAGACTGTAAACACAACTTCTGTTCCGGAAACTCACCCGTGCTCAGCGCTGTACGCCCCGTACCGAAACGGTTCAATACAAATACATGTATCATTACACGCCTACTACTTAATAAAGAGCATTCGCTACCAACCTGCTGTCGTCCGAGGACTGTACATATGGGATCAAATAAGGGTCAAAAAGATTTTGCACATTGCACAATGATGTTCACATGTGGAATAAAAAATAAATAAATTGTGCCCGTGTAAAAATATTTTGTGCATACATGTGTAACAAGGTTTTGAAGTTGTAACCATAGTTTGTGTATGTGTAAAACATATTTGTATCTGTGAGAATATTTTGTGCATGTGTTAAACTAAATCCAGACACACAAATCTCCCACCTTCAAATGCGACCCTGAAGTTAAAAAAAAAAGAAGTTACACTTGACTGATGCGCTGCCTACTGCGCTGACGAGGCTCTGCTTGTGGAAAAAATGGGTTTTAAAAAAGGTAAACTATTAGTAAAAAATTTTCAAAAAGTTTTGCATTAGTAACACATTCTCTGGGCCATTGCTGTGTCAGCAGACAATGTGTTGTTCACTAAGCCAAAGGTCCTGTGAACAAGCCTCACTCCAGGCATGTATGCTGTTGCATGGAGGTAGGCTTTGGCAAACTGGTCAAAAGACAACATTTGGGCCGGAAAAGGTTCTTGCATTGGCTGAGAATCAAACCCGGGCCTCCCACGTAACAGGCGAGAATTCTACCAATGAACCACCAATGCTCACATGCAAGGTCACATGACCTCTGTCCGACCAAGGTCGACTGAAGGGGGTACTATAACCATTAACCTCACCTAACCATTTTTTCTTTTGCCTGTTGACCATTAAAGAAAAACAAAAACAGCTTGACACTGCCTTTGCCAAAAAGTGACTGCCCCCTGTAACTCAGGACAGGGTTTCCCGCAGCGCTTTCCTGTTAAGGCGGCCGCCTTAACAACAAAGAGCTGCCGCCTAAACTAACGTCTAACGATATTTGCCACCCCCGCCCCCCCTTCGGACGATCGCCTTCATTCATCTCCATTCATCTCTTCATCCTCTCACACACATACACACCACAGAGAAGCGTGCATGCATAACAGCCCCCCCCCCCCCCCGGACGATCGATCGATCCAAACGCACTCCCCCCCCCCCCCGCCGACAGGACAAACACCACCTTAACTAACACATTTTCTGGGGGAAACACTGCAGGAGTGCAAAGGGCAATATTCACAGAATTTTCTGGAGTGATAGTAAGGGGTACCAGGTGCAAGTACAGTGAATTTGGTACCCAGCTATAATGTAAAAATTACCTAAACCGAGCCAAGGCGAACCGAGTAGAGCTGCAACTTACAGTAACTGTGTAGGAGGAAGTGGCCACTGGACTGCGTAAACAGGGTCTCAGTGACATAAAGTTGAAAAGTGTTTCCGCCCGGTTTCGAACCGGGGACCTTTCGCGTGTGAGGCGAACGTGATAACCACTACACTACGGAAACTGGTGCTCTGTTGGTCTAAGGAAGGAAGGCTAAGGAAGGAAGGCTAAGGAATACTAAGGAAGGAGCTCCTGCCCGGCCACCATACTTCACTTCTTTCTGGTAAATAAGTTAGAAGTTTACAGTCTTCGCTTCTTTGACCTACCACAGGCCCTGGTATTGATTTGTTAATAGAAAATATCGATCAATTCTGTCTGCTTCCATCCTCGTTAGTATAGTGGACAGTATCTCCGCCTGTCACGCGGAAGACCGGGGTTCGATTCCCCGACGGGGAGTATTTATTGTTTCTCCGTTTTATAATGTGTTCTGTAGACACATTGCCAGATCAGCAGATAGACAACACTGCAGACTTGCCTTGTTGTAAAGATCTTGTTTGAGCTTGTTTTCCAAATCATTTGTAGACTCCATACTGACACTAGGCTACACCCCGATCCTGCAGTGTTTTTTTTTAGCTGCCCGCAGCAAAGTTCAAACCGCCCGCTCCCACGAGATTTGTGTTCCAATGCAGCCCTCTACACTGTGGTAGGCTTAAGCAATCTGGTCAAGAGACATCATTTGGGCTGGAAAAGGATGTTGCATTGGCCGGGAATCGAACCCGGGCCTCCCGCGTGGCAGGCGAGAATTCTACCACTGAACCACCAATGCTCACATAGAAAGTCACATGACCTTTGTTGCACCAAGGTCAACAAAAGGGGGCACTAAATTCAGCCGAGAGTGGCCCAACACTCAACTCTCTGGTACCGACACTTGACTCAACTCTCTGGTACCAAGAATATGAGCATGTCCACATTTTCTGGCAGCAGTTGAGACCTTTGGACATGAACTAAGGGCGCGTTCAGACCAGCCTTGTTTGACCAATAACAGAAGGGTGTCCTCCTGTGAGTTTTGTTTACAGATTTTGGCTTAGTCTCCTGCAGTTGAAAAGACACGCTCACAGAGGTAGCAGGGACAGAATGGTATGCTTTGGCAAGGGGAAATAGCAAAGGATATTGGGAGCAGTTTTCTTGCCACCACTTCAGAGGGCAGCTACCTTTTTGACCTATCACATTCCTCGTTAGTATAGTGGACAGTATCTCCGCCTGTCACGCGGAAGACCGGGGTTCGATTCCCCGACGGGGAGGATTTTTGAAAATATCCTTGTGAAAATATTCTGTGCATGTGTAACAAAGTTTTGAAGTTGTAGAAATAATTTGTGTATGGATAGAGGCCACTTTTCTGTGGTCTTCAATTTCCTTCTCAGCCTGTTCTGATCTGATACAGACTGCAGTGTTTCGCTATCGTGTGGTCTTTGCTGAAGCTGCTACAACTCGAGAAGTTTGTGGTTGGCAGACTTGATCTCTCAGGGGGTCTTACACGGTGTCACTGTGTGTTAGAACATGGATCAAACTTACGCCGGAATATCCCTTTAACCCAAACATGATAACGTTTGGTTTCCCATGGATCTTCTCATTGGGCGAATGTGCGCAGGTTGTTTGTACTCGTGTAATCACTTGAGTAAAGCGGTAAGCAAACTCCCGGGGTCAAACTCGCGTGAGTAAAGAAAGAGGAAAGTTCCATTGTGTCCAATGTGAAGGCACCATAACTATCTTCATCTAACCCAGGAAAACACATGCCCCGTGTGAGGCTCGAACTCACGACCTTCAGATTATGAGACTGACGCGCTGCCTACTGCGCCAACGAGGCCTTGAGTATGGAGAAAAAATGTTGAAAAAAAAATGTGGCAAAAAGAATTCCTCAAATCTATGCAGATGCAACATGTTTTCTGGGCCACTGCTGTGTCTGCAGGCAGTGTGTCGACCTCTAAACACAACAGTTCTGAAATCAACCCAAGATAGCATTTGGGTTGGAAAGGGGGAAAAAAACTGTTGCATAGCGGGACCCAATTCCAATGCAGCCCTCTACACTGTGGTAGGCTTTAGCAATCTGGTCAAGAGACATCATTTGGACTGGAAAAGGATGTTGCATTGGCCGGGAATCGAACCCGGGCCTCCCGCGTGGCAGGCGAGAATTCTACCACTGAACCACCAATGCTCACATCTGGGTGTTTTTTACCACTCCAGTTGCGGGCCCTGCATACCTATGAACAGCTGAGTCTGCTGGGACTGTTGACGTGCATCAAGAAAATACCTGTGGAGCGAGGATGCCATCTAGAGGGTCATACACCACACTGAAATGGATTTGAAAAAAGCCTACTGACCCCTATTCCACTGTCTGTCGAGTTCACCTTTATGTTTGGACCTGACATACAACGACAAATTTGCAAAGCTATGACAAATATGCATGGGAAGCACAACATCTTGCTGTTCGACAATAATTCAAAATGGTGTTCACAATGATTCTTACTGGCCAGGCATATTCCCATACCATTCTGTCTGAGGCCTTGTCGACACGTAAATGGAGCTTCACTCAAAACAATCTTTTTCTTAAGTTTTTCCCTAACTCTTGACAATATAAGTGGATTAAATGTTGACTGGGAGTCGTGTCAGTGCAAATATGACGATCGATGATGATTTAACGGGCGCAATTCAGCCGCAGTGTCCGAGGGATCCGACAGTAGTCGACCATTGTTGTTACATTGCGTCCACAGACTGTGTACGTCTAGCGTTGTGTCTCAGGTTACAGGTTAGAGCGGTGGGGGGTATGACATAGGCTAATTGTTTTGCAAAATATCCGTTTTGGGCATCTACACAAAACAGTGGGGCGGCGTTTTCAGATTTTCCCACTCAGAGAGACCCGTTTCCAAAAAAAATACAGTTTTCGCCCCCTCCTTAATTAAATGATTAATTGGTCACATGTGGGGAGAGTGATAGATCCATTGTTGCGGCAAGACAAAAGCTGCGTTTCCACTGCGGGAGCTCCTGGTAAAGAGAGAGGGGTGGGACCTTCTCAGCTGCCGTGTCTCTACTGCAGAGCAGGACCCGCCCGGACTCTTGCAGCGGCTTGCAACAATTTCTGAGTTTTTCACAGCCAATCTGAGTACCTACCCCAAGGCACAGACTTCTTTCGTCCCTGTAGAAAGTTCCTGGAGATGGCCCTATGGAAGAGGTACCTGCAGTGGAAACGTACCTAAAGGGGCATAAATTAGCAGGTCCACCAGGGTATTGGGCCGCTATAAAATTTGCAGTTGTGAATGTCGATCAAAACCCTAATTGACCCACAGCTCAGCAAGCCAAACAGATGTGAGAAAAGGATGTTGCATTGGCCGGGAATCGAACCCGGGCCTCCCGCGTGGCAGGCGAGAATTCTACCACTGAACCACCAATGCTTACATGTGTGATTTTTATACCAAGGCAGGCAGGAAGTCCACTAGAGGGCCCCAGCCACAACAGCACTGCCTTCCCTGTCCTCTAACAGTTAAAAAGGGAGGAGTTTCAGGAACCACACATCTCCTCGTTAGTATAGTGGACAGTATCTCCGCCTGTCACGCGGAAGACCGGGGTTCGATTCCCCGACGGGGAGTGCAGATCCTTTTTTCCCCCTTTTTTTTAAAACATTGACAGCTTTTGTGTAAATCCAACTTGAGTTCCTACTTTACCTACCTCTGCATAGTCCAGAAAAAAACAGATTTGTCTGGTTGTGTGTGAATCCTTACGAATATACTGTATATACGAATTGTTTTATTAAATTCATTTGTCTGTCAGCTCACCTATCATTTGGAAGAATTAAAAAGCCTGATGGCTGTGGGTATAAAAGATCTTATGAAGTGGATGATCCGTGTTGTTCAGGATGGCCTCCACCATCCTCACTGTCACGCCAAATTAGGCAAAAAGAAGGTGCTTAAGTTTTGCTCATGCTGCAATCTGTGCCTATTATCTTTATCTAAAATATGTAATAAAACAACTGATTGGTATATGAATACCAAAATATGAAAAGGATGTTGCATTGGCCGGGAATCGAACCCGGGCCTCCCGCGTGGCAGGCGAGAATTCTACCACTGAACCACCAATGCTTACATGTCCACATTCCCGGCCTCATTCCTTAAGTACAGAGGCCATCAGCGAATCACCGCTGACACAGAGCTACCCCTTTGTCCTTCTCATGACAGCATCTACCCCCAGGCGCCATCTGTTTAGCACTCGAGAGCCTGCCCCACCCCCGCTACAACCCTTGCCCCAACCCCCTCCCCCAGGCACACCCCATCTCCCAAGAGATTCACACTTGGTCTCACATAAAGACTGTTGTTCACACTCAGCCTGAGGTGACTCCAAAGACGACGTGGACAACGATGGTTTAAATAGCAGCTGCCTAGGTCCACCACATTGTGTAGCAAACAGCTACACAATACGCCCAGTGTACAAAACAGGAGAGAATAATGCAAGGAAAAAAGGTATGCGCCCAACGTGGGGCTCGAACCCACGACCCTGAGATTAAGAGTCTCATGCTCTACCGACTGAGCTAGCCGGGCTTGCATCAGCAAGAAAAAGCTTGACTTTTATACAATCTCCTACCCCTGATGGCCTCCAGCACTATTTTTTTCGACCAACTGAAATAATCATTAAATACAATCTGAACATTTGCATTAGCTACAGGACCAGGTTTGCATCCCAGTTACTAATTTCTCCAGTCAAGCTAGCTTGCTAGTAAATAAAGTTTAGTTTTTTTTAGATAAGATAATGCTTTATTTGTCCCACAGTGGGGAAATGTACAGGGTTGCAGCAGCAGACAACAGCAAAGAAATGTATAGGACAGATGATAAACAGCAGATAAAGTTACCATCCCAGGCGGCTGGACTTATGATTTTTTTTTCCGAAATGAAAAACTAGCCTAATAAGCATCCAACCCCTCCATCCAATCAGGAATCACCAAAACCATTTAATAGATCGTTGCTAAGTAAAACAGATTGTTGCGAGGGACCAGTGGTGTAGTGGGGATTTTTTTACTGGGTGGACGGACGCTATTGAAATCTCAAATCTGTGACGTCAATGAAATAAATGTGACGTCATTTAAATACCATCCACTGCCACACGAGAGTTTAGTGTCACTGAACAAGACTGTAACGTTTAATACCTAATGCCACTGACACAATCATTCACTCCAAAGTGTTGAAAGCCCAAGCCAAATTGTTACATGATCTCTAGACAAACAGCTTCTATGGTAAACCAGACCTAGTAATCATGAAACACGATGCAAGCATCAACTTTATGCAGATCAGATGCCTCTAGTCAAGAGGCTTACGTTTGCTTAGTGTCACCAGAAACAAACACAGATGAAAATAGAGAGCCCAGTTGAACGTTAGGCCTATGACCGTCCAAGACACGAACATCGACTCAAAAGTCAGAACCCACATAACTGCAGCCAGCAGGCATCTCACCCGTCTATGATCTCACCTAATGCATGGCACAGCGGTCGTGGCTAACATTAACATTAGCTTTTCCCATGTCTTGGAGGAGCAGCTCTGCCGCACGGGCTGCTCAGTAGTCAACCGATCACTATCAGCCAAATGTGTGTGTGTGTGCATAAATAATACTATCTGCAGCCATAACATGATGTGCAATTAAAGAATCCACTGCCTGACAAAAAGGCTCGAAGTAGCCCTCCCCCAACAGTTCGGCACACAAAGATCACATAAAAGCACATTACAGGCACCATTCATTCAGTGAACACTTATTGCTGTGATACAAAAAAAAAAAAAAAAAACCTTGACAACCACACCTGTGTGTAACAAAACACATGCCCCGTGTGAGGCTCGAACTCACGACCTTCAGATTATGAGACTGACGCGCTGCCTACTGCGCCAACGAGGCTTGCATCACTGGAGCAGAGGTGGCCTTTAAATAGGACCAGGAAGTATGCACATGTGACGCATACACATGTTTTGATAAGCAATATATCATCCCATAAAACAGCATCCAAAATAATCTCAAGCAAAAGAAACACTCTCAAACTTACATACACACACACACACACACACTAGCTGCAGTTCCCCTCACTGTCCAGCAGAGGGCAAACTGCACACAGTCCTAAATCTGTTCACATAAATCAGTGAGTTTTAGTTGTTGAAATTTCACATCACATTGCTCTGTCTAGTTGATAACAAATTTTAATCCCTGCATGCACATTACATATATGGACATGTGTGTGTGTGTGTGTGTGTGTATGAATGAGTGCATGCACAAAAGCATGTGCTGGCTCACTGTGCAGCAGTTCAGCACACAAAGATCACATAAAAGCAAATTACAGGCACCATTCATTCAGTGAACACGTATTGCTGTGATACAAAAAAAAAACAAAAAAAAAAACTTGACAACCACACCTGTGTGTAACAAAACACATGCCCCGTGTGAGGCTCGAACTCACGACCTTCAGATTATGAGACTGACGCGCTGCCTACTGCGCCAACGAGGCCTGTACAGTACGATTACAGTTTGTATTTATAAGGGAATTGCAACTACATAACCTCTTCATCAAAATAACTGAGCCATATACCCTATTATATTGTGAACGTGTGACTTAGAAGCAAACAAAACATCATCGGATACATTAAGTGGCTCCATATAGCTCACACACAAAAGCTACAATTAACATATTGATTGTAATCTCACTCATTGTCCAGCAGAGGGAGACAATGCTCCTGCAATTTTCACAAGGTGATGATAACAGGATGAGCACAACCATAAAGAGGACAACATCTGGTCAATGATGCTCCATCCCGAGAGATTCAACGACCATTCACACCTGGCCTCATGTGACTCCAATAACGACACTCACATAGCAGTGAGGATGCAGCGTTACGTGACTTCAGCAACACTTAAAAACTATTATCATGCAACCAAGAGCACTTGAGATTCATGTGACCACAATGACGTGAATAATAATGACCAAGTAGAGGTAAAATCCCTGCAGCACGCGTGACAACAAACCAGGCAGCTACAACTACACCGGATGCCCTGATGTTGACAGTGTGCATAATAAATCCCATCATATTATCATAGATCCTCTGACAAGCAAGAGTCGGCACAGTGAGAAACAATTAACCCGAAGGTAGTAATGAAACAAGCACATCATTCACAAAAACGCACAGCAACACGACCAAAAACGAGTGTCACTGCACTAAATGGTCGCTAGAGGGCAACAACATAGTACTGACGCAGTAAAAGTACTATACCCAAAGTTACCAGTTTACGTAACATGTTTTTAATATCTAAACACGATTAACAAACTTAACACAATGTAGATTTCGGTCTCAAAGTGGCTCGCTGGTGAATGACATCTCTCATTGCAACAATTTTCCACCTGCAGTAATTAAAAGATGCTGTGGCCTTCTGCCATTTAGCTTTGAAGCTAGCCGTAAAGTATGCGACGCCTGTAACTTTACACGGCATGGCACGAAAAATACACAAAGGCAACACATAAAATACACATAATAATAACCGGATGACTTACCCCGAGCATGTCCGTCACTGTTTTGGAGATATTTTCGCTGCATTTTCCTCCAACAGTCCTGCAAAGCGAGCCGAAAAAAGATGCGAGGCGGTCGGTGACGGTGAATGTCCTCGCCTGGTGTTGTTTCCTCGCCAAAAGTTGCCGTAAACCCCGAAAAGTTGTATATATCTCGACTAAAACTTGAATAATATACTGTGCTTTAGTTAGAAAATATAACATAATCCTGGTAATATCTGCAGCAATTGAGCTTCGTCAAGGTCCTCCTCCTGACCTTTAGACACTGTGGCGTCTGCAATTTAGCAGCAGCCAATAGGAGGAGCTCTTACCTGCGACACAGGTCACGTGATGTTAAAAACAATTACGTTTTAATCTTTACAATTAATGACTTAAAACATGAAGGTAATAATAAACGACAGCATTTTCTTCCTTTTCTCGCTCTCTCTTTGTGAAACGCCAGTTTACAAGTATGTAATGACACATTGTTGCACTTCCTCAAATCAATATAACTAGAAAATGCATCTATTTTCTGATCAATTCCACTATTTTCTTAGATTGTGTAGTCGGAGTAATCAATAATGATGACGATACTTAAAGTAATTGCGTGTAAAGAATGGATGAATCCAGACAAATGCAAACTGAAAGCCATATTTAATAATTTAATTCCACCATGCATAAACCATATAGAAAATACTTTACAGCAATGACAGTAATAATAATCATTATTTAAAAAAGAAAAGAAAAGAAAAGAGATATTTCATGATGCCAAAAACCAAAAGCAAGTGTCACAGATCACTGACGGCTCACAAATTGTAATCGGATTAGTATGATGAGTTAGTAGCAGGGTTAGATTTCACCCTGTGAGGAGTCAGCACTACAGTAAAAATAAAGAACAGGTGATAATGAAAACATAATCAAGATTTGCTAGAAAAATGCTGATGTCACTTTCTATCACACCAAACCCAGCATGGGTGCATTTGATTTTTACACCCATCACCTCTGTCTTTACTTTTGTGAAATGGGTCTTGAAGCCTGGAGGGTTGTCGCTGCTTTGTAAATGAAACACAGTGGGACCCCCGACAGAAATGGGGGTGGAAATGAATGAGGAGAGTGGTTAGTGTGTTAGTGTGAGGTGAGGTGAGGTGAGGTGGGGGGTTCATGCAGAAGGCATCCGTTCTGCACCCCCGCCCCTTTCAAATGGCACTAGATTCAATACAAGAAAAAGAAAAACATGGCAAAGACACTCCTTCATATGACATAAGATAACCACCATCACCACCCACCTGTTTCTATACTTCTTCCATCACACCAGAGCATGGTCAAAACATTAGAGCAAACCTTTCAATGTGCTATGTTTAGCCAGTACCTGATCCTTATACATCTGTATGGCATTTGCTTACAACGACTTGTATTTAGGTAAAAATCCACACAGTCATTCGAAAGGAGAGGTAAAAGAAAACAAATCCAAACTGGCCTTCTTTACATACGTTTTAAACATTATTATTTCTCACAATTTCACAGTTATATTAAATGGCTGCGGCGGGATGTCAGTGGAGTCACAGCATGGCCTCCTTGTGAACCCCAGCGCACACTGAAGAGTGGAAGCACCAGCGCCCCTTTAGCACCAACTGAGTAATTAACACTATGAGATTCTGTTTTATTGAAGTCCTTTGCTTTAATTTCAGGGATGGGACATGATATTAAACTTTCAAATAATCTGGTGTCCAAACCACCACAGTTGGTACTGGTGCAACCCCACTTGGAGTCCTTTAATTACCCCGCAGAAGACAGTAAAGTGTGTTTCCTGTGTTATCTGTTGAATTGCATCCAGGCAAGCAATCACGAATTTTAGTTAGTATTTTGAGAGCAAAAATCAGTTTCATAACACTTCTTAACTTACAATACTGCTTTATAAAAAAAAAACAAAAGCAAAAACAACATAAAGCACTGTTTCACATATTCATGTTTCAAGTCACTTACGATGTGTCCCTCTCTTCCATGTCTGCCCCTGGTGTCATGTACGACAACTAAAGCTGTCAACATGAGAATCTGAAGTGAAAATAAGCTGCCAGTTATCTACTCTGTGATGGTTTTTGCGAATTTGCGGAGAAAATAAGACAATTTATTGCGGAGCGCAGGATAAATTTGAAGCAACCTGCATGACGCTGAAGTCTAATTTTCATGTTCAGAAGCAGAGCAGGCAGGAGGAGAAGAGAGAGATCACAGGATTGGTTCAGAGACAGAGAAAGAAAAATGTTATTATTAAATTTACAGCTCCATCACTGGGTGTAATTACACAGCAACAAAACTGGAAAACATTTCTTACAATATGACACAAAAAAAGGTAAGCTGACACTGATTCTCTATATTAGTGACTAAAAAAAAAACGATCTTGTTAGTGTAGGATCACTGCATAATTACACATCAGTAGATGGAGCAGAAGAGAGAGCTGTAAAGAAAAGAAAACCATTAAAAAAAGAGAGGAATGAAAACACAATAGGTCCGAGTCACTTAAGTTCCCTTGAGCGGAATGAGTGCGCGTTATGGGCGAATGATTCACTTTTTTTCCCCATTCATTCTTTCATTCATTCATCCAGCTGTCTACTGTAATGACGTCAGTGCTTCTTCTACTTCTTCTCTGATGGAGGACTAAATGGACACCTTGACATCCATTTAAGAATGAGGATATCAACATTTAAAGACGGCCTGCAGTGTTTCCCCTGACATAAACATAAAAGGAGTGTTTGTGAAACGCTACTTCCCTCTTTTCTCCCAGCTTAAAAAGATGACAGTTGTTTATTTCTGAGGTTATTTCTAAGTGAGGTTGTTAAATTGTTCTTCCCAGCATTCATGAGTTCCAGTAATTAGTTTCATCCAGAAGCTTCAAGTTGTTTTTGCTTGTGAGGAATGTGGGGAAACACTGCATCCGTCCATCTACTTCTTCCCTCAAAGACAATGTGTGATTTGAGTCTCCACACAGTTTTTTTTTATTTATTCTTCTTTGCAAAAAGCCACTTCCTTTCCTTCATTGCTCCTTTTCTCCACACAGAAAACAGTTAGTTATGTCCTTTTTTTTTTTTAGTTGAGCAAGATGCCAGTCTCATGTATCTTGCATGTTTCTCCTTCATTTTTGTGTCGAAAGTCAACAGGTCACTTTTTCTCCCATCTGTTCACAAGAGGACGAATGCACCTCGTGGATCTCTCCGTCCTCTGGAGAGACTTCCCTCCTTTTCCCTCTCAGAACAGCACGTCCTCGTTGGTGATGAGAGTTTCCACCACGAGTCTCTGGTATCGGATGTCGTTGAGCGCCGTCATGGCGTCCAGGTCGGGGGCCCTCATCAGCGTGGGGCCGAAGACGATTCCCAGGTTCTCGCTGGACATGAGGTTCTCCTTCTCGTCCTCGGTCACCCTGGACGGAGAGCGGCAGGGGAGAGAGAGAGTGTGTGAGATGGAAAGCAAAAGAATCAACGCTCATAATTTCAATAATGGCAGCTTTTTCATTTCATTCAGACCTTTTGAGGTGAGCCATGAGGTATCGCAGCGTCTCGCAGTGAGCGGGCGGCAGCAGCTTCAAGGACTCGTGGAGAGACTCCAACCGTTTCTCTGCGTCTGTAATCTCTGTAACACACAAGAAAATATATAACAGTGAGGCAGAATAGATATTGGGTCAACTATTACCAGGGTTCCTACAGCTTAAGCCAAGTTAAATTTAAGACTTTTTAAGACTTTTTTAATGCCACTTGAAATGAAATTTAAGACCGACTTCATAATAAACACAAATGCAGAAAAAAGAAAAAGAAACACCACATCAATTACATAGGGTTAGGGACAATTTTACCCACTTTCCTATGTGGTCCAAGGTAAAGTGACTGCTACATGAACATTGGATTGTGTCTCTTTCCAGCTGTCCTTTCAAAATAAATGCATAAAAAGTCCGGAAAAAAAAAAAAAAACACTGACTCGGGAGCTGGTGGCGGTTGACGGCCGCCACTAACTTCTCTATGTCGCAATGTTACCAATTATTTTGAGATTTGAGACTAATTACAACCATAGAATACCACTTACCATGTGTTAACATTTTTAAGACTTTGAAAAATTGATTTAAGACATTTTAATGCCAATTAAGGCCTTGTTTTTAGATTAATGAATTCAATGCCTTTTAAGACTTTTTAAGGATCCGTAAGAACCCTGATTACATAATAGTGACACAAAATTGACCTCTTTTACAAATTTAAGCCATATAATAGTGTCTATGTTGCCTTCAAGTTGAGCTTGGCTGCTCAACTGTTCATTCATTCTTACAATTTATGTAATGAGGTACAGAAAGTGTGAAGACCTACTTGCGGTTTCTATGAAGTGTGGGTAGGCATCATATGTGATGAGGGGTATAGGCAGCTCTCTGAAGTAGAGTTTGAGGGCTCCCGTGATGATGTTGATGTCCTCGTAAGAATTTGAGGAAATATCCGCTTTTTCTCCGTCTGCGGAGAGGAAAACAAGAACAATCAGTTGCTTTCTGTGAAAAGGAAAGCTGAGGATTAGGGCGCGAGATGAAAGATCTGCCTTCAAAGAATTCCTCCGGAGGATTGTATTGATATTTTATTGATGGGAAAAGACAACCGCTCTTATTTGTGTAGGGATTCGCCTCAAAGACACAGAAGATGAAGGTTTGTCAGCTGTTTCCATAAAGCTTCTCTGTACTCACCTCTGTCAAAGGCCAGTTTGACATCTTCAATCAGCTCACTGAAGCCTGATATTCTGTATAAGCCCTCTGACTGGAGACCTGGAGGCAGACAAGGAGAGTTGAAACAACAACACCACTAATACAACATCAACTTGACTTGTATTGTGATTAAACATGTCTTCTTGTTCCCGTGGAGATCCCCTCTGGAGTCGGTTTGATTTTCAAGAAACGCGTTGAGCATTTTTACGGTTTTATTGCATGTTTATAAAACAATTAAGCAGTTCTTTGAAAAAAAAAAAAATTGCACATTAATCATGGATGGGAATAGAAGTGAGCTGTGCCAATCGAACAGATTAAGCAAATGAAACTGAAGGTGATAGAGTAATAGAAGCAGAAGGAGCCAGAGAAGATTGATTGAAAGAATAATAATAAAAAATACAACAACAAACAGAGAGACAGGGAAGAGGGGGAGAAAGGGAAAGGGGGAGGGGGGTATATTCAGCTGTCTCGCCTGTTCCAGTCAAGTTCAATCACTTCACTTCAGGTGTCTTTATTGATTCCACATATTAGTTTCACTCAGCTCGTGAATCGTTGTCAATAAAACCCTGTCTGCAGCAGTTCCCCTGTGACCACGCAGGTCGCATGGGGGAGGAACTGCAGCTCTCTCAGTCTATATATATAGTATATATATAAATATATATATATATATACAGTACAGGCCAAAAGTTTGGACACACCTTCTCATTCAATGTGTTTCCTTTATTCTCACTGAAGGCACCAAAACTATGAATGAACACATGTGGAATTAACAAAAAAAGTGTGAAATAACTAAAAACATGTCTTGTCTTCTTTGTCTTATCTTTCTTCTTTTCTTCTTCCTCTCCTTCTTGCTCCCCCTCCTCTATCTCTGACCCCTCCAATTCTAGTTTCTTCAAAGTAGCCACCCTTCGCTCTGATTACTGCTTTTTGCTCTTGGCATTCTCTTGATGAGCTTCAAGAGGTGAACCTGACCTGAACATGGTTTTCACTTCACATGTGTGCCTTGTCAGGGTTCATTAGTGGAATTTCAGTGAGAATCTACAATGTAAATAGTGATGAAAATAAAGGAAATGCATTGAGTGTGTCCAAACTTTTGGCCTGTACTGTATATATATATATATATATATATATATATATATATATATATATATATATATATATATATATATATATATATATATATATATATATATATATATATGTACAGCCCCACACCCACATTCATTTATTCTGCGCGTGTGCGTCAAAGCATTGAGAGGGCGGGCTGACACGCACATCTTGCATACGTATGCCAGTCTTGTAGGTGTTGCAGAAAACAATACTTAAAAGCTTTTTTTGTCGACCTTATGTAATCAATGACTCACACACACACACACATACACACTCGCTGTCTCTCTCACCTCGAGCCTCGATTTCCTGTATGCACATATCAACCACCATGGGCCTCTTGGTGTTGTGGGCTTTCACCAGCGTGGTCAGGTCGCAGCTGTACACCTTCTTGACGTGCCGCAGGTCGGGCTGGCAGTCGTTGGGCACCACTTTGGAGCACTGCTTATGGACATTCAACCCACAGTCTGGCGGAAGGGAACACAGAGGCGGATTTATGTCATAAATATAATCTGCTTCCAGCTCTCTGTAGACGGCACAATTAGTCCTTTAAAAAGTCTGAGGTTCAAAGAATAAAACACTCGATTGGACAGAACAAGTTCCATTTAGAAGCACTGCGGAGGCACGGTTCGTCACCCACACACTGTAATAATCCCACTGCCAGTCTGTTCTCTGGCACCAAATTGAATCTTTTAACATTTCGAATCCGTTATATACTGCGGATGAGTCAACATTAAAAGTGACTAACTTTAGCCCGCTGCCCCACTTTTGAGTCACGGTCTAACAGAGAGGAGGTGCAACGTGTCGTGCACAGCGGAGGAGGCGAAAAGGAGCAGAAATCTGATCTACTGTGGCTGATCCATGTGGGAGAAATCAAAGATTACTGACAGACAGCATTATAAACTGATGTGTGTGTGTGTGTGTGTGTGTGTGTGTGTGTGTGTGTGTGTGTGTGTGTGTGTGTGTGTGTGTGTGTGTGTGTGTGTGTGTGTGTGTGTGTGTGTGTGTGTGTGTGTGTGAGTTACCTGCACACTTGACTCCCTGAGCGATGAGACCCCACATGAAGTTGGCACAGTACTCACACCAGTGTGGGCCTCTGAATGTATGAACCTGGTAGAAGAAATAAAAAAAAAGAATAAAAAATAAATAAATAAATCTACCTTAAAGGGATAGTTCAACATTTTGGCAAATTGGCCCATTGCCATAATAATAATAATAATAATCCCTATAGTTTTAGGAGTAGGTTCGTTACCGTTAATTGTCGGTGCAAGCTATTTTTAGAACGGCGGAGCAGAGCTGCAAGCTGCTCAGAGCTACGCTACGGAGGCTAATGGGATTTCTTGGTTCCCCTCATCAAACTCGTCAAATACACAATCCAATAACTCCAAAACGCTCTGGTGGACAAGTTGTGACCTGCACATTCACCACGCTATGAGATAATAACAGAACGTTACGAGACAGAGTTGTTTTAGAGGTAAATACAGAGTCTGCTTGCTGAAAAATTGCCCCCGACGAGTACGCGCATCAGCGGTTTTGCATGAATTTACCTCAAAAACAACTCTGTCTGGTAACGTTCTGTTATTATCTCATAGCGTGGTGAATGTGCAGGTCACAACTTGTCCACCAGAGCGTTTTGGAGTTGTTGGATTGTGTATTTAATGAGTTTGATGAAACCAAGAAATCCCATTAGCCTCCATAGCGTAGCTCTGAGCAGCTTGCGGCTCTGCTCCACCGTTCTAAAAATACCTTGCACCGACTATTAAAGGTAACGAAACTACTGCTAAAACTATAGGGATTATGGCAATGGGCCAATTTGCCAAAATGTTGAACTATCCCTTTGAACAAACATTAAAGTGAGCAGATATGGCCAGACAAAATAACAGAGATGAGGTAAATGTGACAAAATGGTGCATGTGACCAGGTATGCTGAGAACACAGTGTGATAAATATTCATATAACCCAGACGGGCTGGTGTTAAACCTGAATACAGCAATAACAGGCACTGACAAAAGAGTGATGGAGACACAATGGATGTGCTGAAAGGGCACTTGGAGAAATATAGTGAGAACAGAGTTTTAATCTGCCCATTTATTGCACAAATTGGTTCTATATAATGAAATGCAAATGATGTCCATCACATCACCGTGCTCCTTCTGTCTATGTGCATGTCTGCGTGTGCACATGTGTGTTCCCTTGAGCTTAGTACACCACGGCTCTGACCTTTGTGCTCTTTACTAATGGCTGCTTGTAATATGAAAATCTGAAATATGTAAATGCATAACTGTGTGTGAGGCAAATTTGAATAAGTCCCCATGTGCTGAATCAGCAGCTCTGGTATCCTTCAACACACACACATACACACACAGAGAGACAGTGGAGGACTGGGGGAAGCGAAGGAGGGCCTCACCTTGAAGTTGTGGACCTTCTCGTACTTGGGTGCCAAGTCGCTCTCCCTCAGGGTGGCCCGCCGCACCAGCGACGTGAGCTGCGAAAGGGCAAAAGATCTGATTGGTTGCCAGAAGGTGGAAGCGGGGGAGGAGGGTTTAGGGGGGGCCGGTGCCCGGTTGAGATGGGCTCCTCCTGAGCCGGCGCCGTGCTCCGACGCGCTGCCGGAGGAGGGCAGGGAGGGAATCGAACCGGCGCTGACATTCAAACCGAGGGCGGCGGTAAACAAAGAGCCCTTCTGACTTGAATCCTTCTCTGCTCGCCTGCGGGACTGCTTCTTACCCCGCTTAATGACGTGGTGCGACTCTCGGCTCGGCATTGTGGGACCTGCAGTTTTCAGTCTGGGTGTTTTAAATTAAATTAAAAACTGGCTCTTAGAATAAAATCTGAGTCCCATCAATAATTACAAAAAAGTCAATCAAGCAAGCCTATAGGAAGATGAAACCAATTTAAAATGATTAAAAAAATTAATTAATCAAAACAGGAAGAAGTCAACATGCCACAACAACACGTTAAAGCTCCGTTTGACAACAACATCCCAAACCGAGGAGCCCGACACAGGACCAATCCTGCGCTTTTCAGTACCACAAAGATCAGCCAATCAGATTAGCTCTCCCACACTGACAGGGCTGCGTGTTGCAATTCAGTTCATAACAAAAAACAAAAACCAGGCAGCCCGATACTGAATCTGTCTGCAGGCTCCAAAGGAAGAGAGGAAAAAAAAGTTCAACCACTGGGATTCAGGAAATCTTCTCCTGTGTTTTCTAAAAAATCCGTCAGACACAGACTGATGCGGCAGAGCGAGCGTCCTCGTCTCTCTGTCTCGTGTAGGTGAGCGCTCCAGCCCACATGGCTGAGTGTGTGCGTTAATCCGCTTTCCCTCTACACACACACACACACACACACTCGGCAGGCAGAACCAGCGGAGGAGGGAGGGACAGAGGCGGAGAGAAAGACGAGGAGGGGGGGGAGGCTGAGCTACGGAGCAGTAATGGATGAATTTAACAGGTCACACTGAGAGGGGGGAACAGCCAATCAGAAAGCAGGGATCCTTGTTGTTCGCCACCAATTCTGCCACCTCAATTGTCCCAGGAGAGAAGAGGGAGAGAAAGAATGAGCTGAGAATCATGCTGTTATTTTATTTATTCCTTCACACTTTCTGTTCCTCTTTGTTTCTCTCCATCCTTTTGTCGTTCCACCTGCAACATCTGTCTGTTTTTTCAATGTTTCCCCCCTAAAATTCCTCTAAATCCTCCACTCCCGCTGTAAACAAGCACCTGCTCGTCTGCTCTGTGTGTTCTGTTTGTCTCAACTTCACCGACACAACACAATCTCTTCTCCTCTCACATGGCTTTTCAATCAAAGACCCTGCCTGTCTGTTATTTCAGATCACAAAAGCGACATTATATAAAAGCAGTTTAAGGCGAAATTTTCACTTTAGAAGGTTTTCTGCCTGAGTGCCGCCTCTGGTGAAAAGATGTTTAGTCTTGCGTTCTTTTGACATATTTGGGGCTGAGTAAACAAGCAGCGGGCGCACGTTAAATCCTGTTACTGCGGGGAGAGATTTACGACCTGTGATTTCATCTCTCACACTGGCATACAATAACACAAATATTGTTTTTGTGCAATCTTAAGAAGACATCGCCAAAAAAGAAGAGATTTTGTCAGCCACATATTCAAATCCACTAATCCTTTAGCTCATATACACAACACAGGGAATATTTATGACGGGTCATGGTTATTTAATGACTGTTTTCAGTGCATGGGAATGGAGGGGTTTCAGGATGTGGGCGGCTAACAAAAGGGCAGATTTCAAAATAAGAGACACCAGAGGGAACAAAAGCCGGTGCATGAAGATTTTTTTTCTGCAGAATTTAGATCAGATCAAAGGTGATTTAAAACCTAATTCAGAAAATCTTCTTTCCTGTCACTGTCCACCGAAATTCAATCTCATAATGACATCTTAAAAATTAATTTTTCAAGAGCCATCATCAGTGCGGTGCCTTTATGGCCCCCGCGGGGGTCGTAAAACTGCGTTTAACCCACAATAAGCCGTGATTAGCTGTACGAACATGTGATAAATGCATTTCTTGGATGTCTGACTTCCCTACAGAGAGAGGCACCTCCGGTCTCAATGTCACAGCCGTACTGCTTTGTCTGCAAATCCACCCAATTATGAAAAGCACACACGTACACATGACCACCCCCCCCTTTACACACACACACACACATGGACAGTGATGTATGAGGTGCAGTGCAGGTGGTCATGCACTGCAGGTCATACGAGGCCTCAGGAGGCTCAACACTGGTGTAGCAGATAAACACGCTGCATACACGACTAAACCGACTCCGATATGAGCATGTTGGTCTGGACTGTGTGTGTGTGTGTGTGTGTGTGTGAGTGTGAGTGTGTGTGTGTGTGGGTGCGTTAACTATACAGAAGTGTGGGGGTTCTGCAGCAGATGCCTGAATGAAACTGCGTCTACCTGCACAAACAGCCAGCTGCAGGACTGAAATTCACATTAGCATCAGAATTAGCCCCTGCGTCGTACCGTATGGAGTTCTCACATCTCCAAATATGGGCACAAAAAAGAAAAATAAATAAATAAAAACAAATGCACATAAAAACTAATTCTTTCTTATCACCTAACAGCTTAATGGATGTTCACAAACTCTTCTCGTGAAACAGCTTTCGGTGGCGATACCAGGTTTCTGCAGGCAAACTACTGTTATGTAACTTTACTGCAGAGCCCTTGGCTGGAGGCCATCTCTCCTCTGCATCCATCCTCCTCCTCCTCCTCCTCCTTCTTCTCCTCCTCCTTCTTTCAGCATGTTCCTTAACTCTCATCCCTCCGTCCTCGTACTGTGCATGCAGAAACTTTCCCCTCACCTTTGCCCTTGTTTCAAACTGGCTGCAGGGTTTCTGCACAGTGCACAAAAATCAATGATTCACGAGCCCCAATATTTAGCTATTTATACATTATGTGATACTTTTTGTCACATTCTGGACATATAATGCAAACGAATACTGCATTAGGACTTTATGTAACCTTAATTTATGCAGGTAAGGTCCAGTGATTTTTAAGTTAGTTTGCATAATGCCCAGAGCATAAATCCTTTTCTACTTGCATGTTACTGATCCCCTCTTCTGCTGAACTGAAACAAAAACGTGAAAACACTTTGTCCTTGTGTCTCCTAGATTCAGACACATATCCAGCTCAGTCATCACTTTATCTTCTAAATCATCCCAAAGTTCATTCACATTTTCCACTGTCAGTTGAAACTCGTGCTAAAAGCAGCGTACTGACAGACTTGATGAATGATTTAATTTGTTTTATGAGGCTAATTTCAGACTGTGGTTTCCTAACAGGAATATTCTTTGGTCTTTGGCCAATACTGAGCTGTGTCAACACTACTTTATTTCTTATACAACCCCCCCGCCATCAAAACCCCCGAAGCATCAAGTCAATTTGCCAAAAAGTTATGTTAATCAGTGGATGTTTATGGGCAGAGTTCCTGCACAGATTATTTTATCCATTAACAATATCCTTATATCTTGCATAATGATGAGTATTAAAGATAGAGTGTTGTTGTTCTGTATAATTTCTGCTAAATGTTTATTAAGCAGCCTCTAAAAGCCAATCCATATTATTTAATGGCAAAAGATTTATTTCTAAAAGGTGACATAATTAAATCTGTGGCTCAGCGAGGAAGAAGATGCGTCAGCTGTTGTATTTTGGGCCAACACAAGTACTTCAAAACTGAGTGGGAGGGGCAATACAATGAAACGTGACGACAACTCTTTTTTCTCTTAATCGTGTTCACATTCAGTATGTACACAAGTGCTGTTCTCACCCTCTCCTCTGCGTTGCGTTCATCTTTGGCCGGAGCGGGGCCGTCGGGGGCCTCGGGGCTGAGCGGTAGGTGCTTCTTCAGAGTGGGCTCCTGGCTCAGGGTGGTGTAGCCCACGTGTTCATAGATGGGGTTAATGGTCATCTTTGCGATGTACTCCGCAGCCTAGAGGAGAGGGTAACATAAAACATACCATTTAAAGGGATAGTTCAACATTTTGGCAAATTAGCCCATTGCCATAATAGTTTTAGCAGTAGGTTTTTTACCTTTAATTGTCGGTGCAAGCTATTTTAAGAACGGCGGAGCAGAGCCGCGAGCTGCTCAGAGCTACGCTACGGAGCCTAATGGGATTTCTTGGTTTCCCTCATCAAACTCATCAAATACACAATCCAACAACTCCCAATAGTCTCCGTAGCTCGCAGCTCGGCTCGGCCGTTCTAAAAATAGCTCACACCGACAAAGGTAATGAACGTACTACTATGACTATAGGGATTATGGCGATGGGCCAATTTGCCAAAATGTTGATCTATCCCTTTAACATAGGTTTTATCATCACTGGTTTAGATTCATTCATAAATATTGGATTATTTATGCCCCCCCACTGACAGAATATGTTTGGCATGACAGGGGGGGAGAACTAAAACTTTCATTTTCCAGCCATGTTTTGTTCCCTTCGGTGCCGTCTTATTGTCTGAATAACAAATACACACTTAATTTGAACCATGTGTTGGAAACAAAAAGAAAAATGTAAAATTACCTTCTTTATTGAGAGGTTTTAAGGAACCTGGGGATTCATGTGATTAAGTATACAACTAGTGATCAAGGGGGTATTTTGTGGTAAGCTGAGCAATTTTCTTTTACCTGGCAAACATGGGCTAAATGGTAAGCAATCATCTATAATCACACTAAACATTCAGAGATTTCAACTATGCAGGCCTGATCAATGGGCCCCATCTCTGCTGTTCCCTCCTCATCATGTTTGTTTCTGAGCTGGAAAGGAAGTGACGGACAGACACGGACCTTTGTCTCGATGTAGAGCGTGATGAGGCCGTCTGTGACCAGGTCGTGGATGGACTCGAACCTCTTTTCTCCGACAAAGTGCTTCCCGTCATGGTAGAGACGGAAGTTTCTGGTCTGGTTCCCAAACCTGGGAATTAATGGAAGAAGAGATGTCAAAAATAAGCAGCAGTGTTTTTTGTTTTTTTTAAATACTGTTATTAAAATATATAAATATTAAATACTACAAGCTTTTACTATGATAATAAAGAGTAAAATGAAATGGTACAACTGTGAGAGACGGGCCCTGAACTGGGCCAACACATGATCTGCTCCTCAGTGGACCACAATGAAAGCACTGTGAGATAAAGCGCCACCATCAGATCATTAACCCAAAACCCAACCTTTCCTTTTTCTGCCAACCCAGACTGGGACCCTAGTTTATGAAGGTTTATTTATGGAACGTAATTATAACCACAGGGATGGGAGAAACAGTGAAACAGAGGGAGAGAGCGACTTGTGCAGGTGGAAGAATGACGAAGACTATGAATAGAGCAAACTGACCCAAAACTAAATTCAATTTATGCCATGCGCCCATTTAAAAAGTGTGACACCTACTCTGAGAAAAGGGCGGCTCACATTTGTCTAAAACAGACTGCTCGGATAAAATAAAGTTATTTGCTCACAAGGTAAATAGGCCAAGGGAGCAGAGTGGTGCCACTCAGTGTTCACATATAGAAGATATAGGACAGAAATCGCAGACTTTCACTCTCTCACACTCCTCTCCTCACGAGGAAAGGCTCTCTGGAGGGTGGTGTGTGGAGCCATGTGAGCTCAGAGATGAGCACCTCTGAGCAGCTTAAAGTCTGACTGCTGCCTTTCCCCGGAGCACGGCGAGATAAACCCTCACACCCCACAACACCTGGGGCCGTGCTCAGCGCTCACACAGCTTCTCTCCGTCTTGCCCTGACACACAAATGGGGTGTTGGAGGTCAAGCAACAGCTTCCTGAAAGGAGGATGAGGTGGAGGAGAAAGACGCGAACCTCACATGTGGGGGGCTTGTCGTACCTTAGGGCCAGTGTGTATGTGCCGGGCTGTCTCTGACTCTCTCTGATGAGGTAGCTGCCTTCGGCCTGGCTCAGTAGCTGGTCGGCCTCTTCTCTTGAGATCATCCCGTGGTACCTGGACGGAGGAGGAGGAGGAGAAACAAATTAGGATTTAAACTGTCAACAAACCTGGATTAAAGGGATAGGTCAACATTTTGGCAAGTTCACCTACTGCCATAATCCCTTTAGTCATAGCAGTAGGTTCATTACCTTTAATTATCGGTGCATGTTGTTTTGAGATCAGCGGGGCAGAGACACGAGCTGGCAAGGTAATGAACCTACTGCTATGACTATAGGGATTATGACAATTATGACAAAATCGAATTTGCCAAAATGTTTAACTATCCCCTATTTAAAGGGATAGTTCAACATTACTAACTGACTAAGATGTAGAAATCCAACTTACTCTCTCCCGTAGTATTTAGGCCGATTGTCCACCTGCAGAGAGCATAATGTAAGAAACAAACTGTTTTAGTGTCATAAAAAAAGTTCCTCACTCTCACAAGACTCTGAATTTACCATTAAAACTAAATTAAATATGGGATTTAAAGTGATTACACAGTTCAAAGGCCTAAACATCACAACACAATGACAACAAACTGAAAAATAACATGCCATTTGATATCTCATAGTACTGAAGCAGATTATTCATAAAACACAACCAATACAGAGCGTGAAATGGCACTGGCCCTAGGACGATACGAACTGTGCGCTCTTAATATTTTCACACACATTCTTAGGTTCTTGCTCGCTTCACACCCGGCGTGCGCCTGTGTCCGCCAGTGTCTGTGTGGGCGCACAGGATATTGCACGAGTCAGATAAAAAAGCCGAACGTTGTGTTGTTTTCAACAAAACTGCTGTCGAGCCAATAAATCAACCAAGGCCCAACAGACAGCGGTGAATATTAATTTGGATCCTGTGTGTGTGTGTGTGTGTGTGCGTGGTAAAGTCCATTTTGCAGAGGTTTGCCACTTGGGCGGAGAGAAAGTGGAGCGGGTGGAGAGGTGAGGAGGCCGGTTTAGGCGGAGAGAGGAGGAGGTAGCTGAGCTGGAGGGGAAAAGCTGTTTGAAAATACAAACATTTTCCAGTCACACAATTTATTTTGAATGTAATGATGAAATAAATGGGTGCAGGGTGAAATGGTGTGCCACAGCAGAAGACTTCAGTTTGAATATTCCCCCTTTTGGTTTATTTAGACTAATAATTGGACATCCCACTTCAGACACCTGTAGCAGATTTGATAGGTGTCCTATCAAATCTCTCCTCTAGCTTCCCCATGTGTCTTTTAAAAACTTCATATGTCCCCCAATGTTCCTCTTCCTCCTCCAGCCAAAGGACAGTCCTGTCTTTGTCCTCGTTTCTGCCACCCTGTCGCTGACATACCACAAATTAAAAAGTACCAGCCATAGATAAGTGCTTATTGGTGCATCAATAAATCGCATATGGCTGAACTCCCAGCAGACGACATGGGGGCTGGTGGGAGCAAAACGGGAGATGGCGGGGAGGGAGGGGGGGGGGGGGGGGGGGGTCCAGCCTGCTGCTTCTAACTGGGTCAGCACGGACTACCTGACCAGACCGGGGCATCAAAACCAACAGCTGTTCATTTAGCATCGATGCACACTCCCTAACATCCTAAGAGCTCTGTCTTCTACAGATTAACACTCACAAAAACACCAGATGTAAGAGCTGCCCCCCCACCACTCTTCCCTATTTTTTAATCCCCACTGGTTTGCCCCCAAACCTTACTCACGCACATCTGGTGGTTGCCCCCTTCTATGGGGAGACGTGCTGGTGCGTGGCATTTAATGGACATCACCAACATCCCATACAGCCCCCCATACTGGGCACCCTAGGCTACGACACAACCTGTGCTGCTAAACCTACCCCAGTGTTTAGATAAAGATGTTCAGATTTTTTATATATATATATATATTCTGAAACAAATAATTCATTTTCTATCGGCCCAGTTGAGCAATGCATAAACCACCTGTTTCCCCTACATCACCACACAACATGGCTTTTTTCTCTCTCTTTTCTAACTGTTTCATGTTGTTCTTCACATTACTGTATTATCTTATCTTTTATGTTAAAATGTTTGTCCTTAGGAGGATCATTTGACAAGCCTTTAGGGTTTTTTTTTTGTTTCTCCTGCACATTGCTGTATGTACTGTATACATTTTATGTTTTTTTTGTTGTTGTTCTATTCTCTTATCATGCTGTTTAATATACGTATATATTTTTCAAAGTGACATATTTGCAAAAAGTTTTAATGTGTGCTGTGTTTAGCAGTTTCAGATCGTGGCTATAGATGGTTTAGCAGATGCTTTCCCTGAAGACAATGGATTTGTTGAAGTCGAGCAAAAACAATCAGCCCCGCTACAAGCCGAGTCAGCAAATACACTCTCCGAGGAGGCAGAAACACACAATAAATGGACACAACCGCACACACACGCATGCAAAGAATTTTCATCTTGCTCGAGGCTCAGTTCACACCAGCATTATTCCACTTGGTTATTATCACATTTGCCTGCCAAGAACAGAAATTGTGTGTTGTTGTTGTTAAACCTACAATGTGCTTTAGTGAAGGTTTGCGCTTTCTGGTTTAATACAAACGACACATCGGCGTGGGCGGATGCTCTCACAACAACTGTAATGACACCTGTGCTCAAATCCTCTGTTTGCCATTCAACCTCCACTTTGATGTGTTCACCCAAAACAATTGGGGATTGTTGCTTTAAAAAGAAGTGACAGCACATCCAAGATAGACACTTCTGTTATTCATCATCTGTCATCTATGTCAGCTACTTCATGCTCTGATTTCTGAGAGCTTGTTTGAGTAATTTAAGATTTTAATACGACCTACCCACTCTTACTGTCCAATGATGCATTGGATTATGTATTCTGTAATAAAGAGGGTGTCATTACCTACCCTTTATATAATATAAGACATGTGTCATCCTCTGGAAAAAAAAAGGGAGCTAATCATAAGCTTTTTTTTCTAGAATTACACGGAGGAGGAAGTGTGTTCTCACCTCGCAGGTGCAGGTGAGTCTGCGTGGGTGAGGAGCCTCCTGTTGGAGCTGGTACACTGAGGTAGAAAACACACAATGATTCATCAGCAAAAGGTATTTTACCTCCTTTAAGAAATACTCAGGGCACATAATGGGATGAAAATCTTAATTGTAAAATACTGTCAAGAAAACAATGGTAGAAGTTAAAGTTTACAAAGTGTATAATCAGGATATTAACACAATGTTCCTTTGATACTTACAGTAAGACTTCCACACCGGTGGCCTGTATTCATCATGATCTGAGAAGAGAAACAGTACAACAATGGATCAAACAGCTGCAACATCGTTTAAACTCCATTTCTGTAGCTACAGCGCCCTCAAGTGGAGGACATGTGATCGTGACCGATGCTTATTTATTTATCTGACTGCACTGTGCGTCAATTTTGAGATTAATCATCAACCAGATAAGACAGGATTCAGGATTGCATCAAATCATTTTCTTTGTGATATCAAATGTGTTTAATAATAGATGACAGGAGGCGCTCCACATGCAAACAGAAAGACAAGCTGGGAAGCAGCAGCAGGTTTGGTACATGAACTGTCAGTAAGAAAAACAGGAATTAGGAACAATCACAAGCTTCTCAAGGTGATAAATAAAAAAAATTGTTTACACCGACAGCAAGAAATATGATGTCAAAGCTTCTAACTACTTTATTTCCCCTAGTTTGTGTGCATCAGACTGATGACGGATGTGTTTCTTTAACAACAAAAACAGCACTGTGCATTAATGCTGGCTTAATAAATGAATCCACTTGGAGGCCTAAAAAGCTGTGAAAGACTCATTAATATTGTTCTGCAGATAGGACGGCTTATAAATGATCTCTTTGTGCGATGTGTATTTCCCTTTTGCTGCTGTACTCACACTGAACTCCATTTAAATCAATTATAGAAGGAAATCAACAGTATAGCAGCGTTTCCTTGTTGCTTATTCAGCTGCAGTAGACCATAAACAACACCTACATTAATATTAGAGTAATACACACCTCGCACAAAAGCAGTTAAGCCCCCAGGCACTCATTTGAGGTTTGGTTTAACTTTGCAGCAGCAACTGAATTTTCCTTCATTCCTTCACTGTGAAAGTGGTTCAGGTAACCACTCACTATGTGTGTTGAATAAATGTATTAGGTGACTCATGGTGACTCAAACACACTGTTTTTCCTTCTTCAAATACTGTAACTTTATTTGTACTTTATCTGCTGCAGGTTTCTTCATGCCTCCTACTTCCAAACTGCATTAAAACACTATAATAACTGCAATTTAGGTTTTAAAAAAAAGTCTGCGTCATTGCTAGACTTACAAAACAACTCAAATTACTCCAATTTCCTTACTTCTACCACTGGAAATAATAAGAAATAGGGTTATTATGTAATGTAATGATGATTGTCTGACATTTTGTCATTTTGCCAGCATCTTGCAAATTCAGGAATAAACCGTCTTCCACCTTCTCCATAGTCTGTATGCATAAAACTAACAGCCTGTTTCCTGTCTTGGTGTACTCTGTCCACTCCACAAGCCTTATCTATTCAACACTCGTCGCCCCCAGTATCCTGTCTTCAAAATAACTCAGTGTCTCAAGGCAGCACAGCCTTGCTGATAGACAAACTCATAAGAAAGCAGACATAACATATCTACTGTTGTCACTCAGCGAATTCAGTTCACAGTTCAAAGTTATGATACATTGGTGCATCAATTAAAAAGTTCTATGCTTTGATCTTGGGACATTTTTAGAGAAAAATTCAGTTCACAGACTCTTTACAGATTGAGGTTTCACAATAAAAACTATAATGGTGCCATGCTTGGGAATAATTCAATAGGAAAGACTGGGGAGACCTGTTTAACACCTAGTACCAACAAGGCTTGATACAAACAGTGGTTATATCAATATACAAATACTCTATTACAAGAAAAGTATCTCAAATTTTGCCTGTGCAATATATTCAACATTATAAAAGCATATTGTATAGGAAGACCAGTCTGTGTTGCTATTGTTTACAATCAATTATTATTATACTATAGTATTATAAGCACCACTTAGCCACTCAATAGTCTGTTGCATAACTTATTCTATAAAATGCAGCATATTGTATAAAGTGGTCATGACTATACTGGAATAGGAAGCATGTATGCTTCTGACATTACGTGGCATTTCTATAAATACTACACCATGACTAGTGGATCCACAGGGTTTCTACTGGCCTCTCCCTATTTATATGATATGTATAGATGCATAATTATATACGGTATTCATTAATGATTTGTTTCTCACAATATTGTAAAAACAAACAACCCACAGCCACACAATTAATACAGTGATATTAAAGCACATTAACTAAGGTATGATGTTGCTTACCAAATACATTTAGGGCCATCTTCCCTCGCTGATATGATGATGATGATGAACAATTAACCAGCAGATCCAAATTTCCAGCAAAACGGACCCGCTTAGTTTAAATCCTAAAACACAGCACACACAGAAAAAAAGGGGGGTGGAAAAAATAGGGTTAAAGTATTCAACCACTGGCTGTGATGAGCTAACCGGGCTCAGGTGAAAACAGCTGAGTAACGATAAACAACAATACGTGATAGTGCTCACATTGGCACAGAGCTAACGTTAGCGGGCTCGCTCAGCGTTACTTAGTTGCCAGGTTGAACCGAGGATAAAACAGAGCCAGCTTGATATTAGAAAGAAACCGTTTGCAGTATAACTCAGTGAAACTGTCCCGGTGTTTATCTTTTTTTTAACAGTATGAAAAGATACGCGAATTTATTAATCCAACGGTGAGCTAATAATACGTAGTACTCACATTCACATCCATTCTGCATTGTGGTCGCCATCTTGCTGGGTCACGTGAGCAGTCTCGCCCTCTCTCCAGGGTAGCTATGGCAACGGACCCTGCTCTTTGGACTGTGCAACGGCAGCCGTCGTCGGTCAAATTCCTGATTTTCGGTTTTCTGTAAATTATAATGTAGTTAGTGTAAACTTTTTTTTTTTTTAACAAGGCGTTGTTTGTCATTTTTTATTTTAATGAACGGAACCAAGTGACACTACCTGAATAAATAAGAGCAAGTGGAAGAGTTCATCGAGTTTTTTCATTGGAGAAATACATTTATGTATAAAAAGGAATACATTTCCCATGGTGCTCAGTGGCCGGTTAGCTCAGTTGGTTAGAGCGTGGTGCTAATAACGCCAAGGTCGCGGGTTCGATCCCCGTACGGGCCACAATTCGTTTTGTTTTCCATGTTGCCTCAGGACTGGCCACCAGGAGCATGTAGTGTATACAGTGCTAGTGGTGTATCTTTGGTTATATTTTAGGATACTAGGGCTTCCCAGTCTTCCCTTATTCTGTGCCCATTGTAATTTCCAGTGCTTATTGTTCTTTGCCATGTATGTTAATGTCAAGTCATATAAGTAAAAATGCTCATTTTGCAAACTTATTATATTACTAAATTACTTAGTAATATAGTGATGCATGGATATCTACATAGGTGTAAATACCCTACAGCAGCAGCAGATATAGCCAATAGTTTGATCATACAATGTATTTCTTTATTTAACTAGAAAGAGCATGACACGAAATGACACGATGCCTGAATGCAACTCATTCAAGAGCTATGCTTTGTCTTTGCCGCTGCCTTGAAGTTCAAATTTTCATTGCATTTCAATCTGAGAGCAGCGGTATAAACAAGAAACATGAGAGAAAGACAAAGAGGTAAAGAGACAGATCAGGTGGAAAATGCACCAACAAGGTTGTTGAAGCAAGATCCAAACCCACAACCTTGGTGTTGTCAAGCTGCCACCATATGGACTGAGCTACAGTGAGACTCAACTAACTGGAGTTTTGCACTGTGATCAATTTGATGTTATTTAATGATGACTAAAAGCCAAGCAAAATGCTAGAAAATAAGACAGAAGAGGTAGTAGCCTACTTTAAGTTCAAATAGGCTGATACACTAACAAAGTTGCCAAGGTGGGATTTGAACCAGTGACCTTGGGGTTGGCAGCCATCTTACCACTGAACTATAGCAATACTTGAGAAACTTGTGAATGCGTGTGAATGCTGAAAGCCATTGCTGAACCATGCTGAATTAGCAGAAGAAATTGACAAAGACATGCAAGAAACATGTCTCAGGCAGGAATTGAACCCATAACTTCATGACTGGAAACCCCAACACACTAACTTTTTGGCCACAGGGCACCTGAGTTACAATGAGCTTTATACTATCAGGAATCAAAGACTGTCCAATGACAGCTTAATACTTGGAAGCATAGTGCGAATTACAGGGGGGTTTGACCCCCCTAATTACGACTGCGACCCCCCTAAAAGAGGTACAAATAACAGATGGGGGGGGGGTTGAAACATTTATCTTTCTTATTAGTGATCATAAATACTACAATATAGCCTACAGTATTTCCATAGTCATGCCAGGAAGATGCTTGTAGTAAAATTGCGTTTCGTTCCTGTGTAGAGTTTAACATGTGAACCCGAGATACTGAGGCCAGGTGTTTCGTTCCTGTGTGGAGTTTAACATGTGAGAACCCGAGATACCGGGACTGAGTCCAGGTGTTTCGTTCCTGTGTGGAGTTTAACATGTGAACCCAAGATCAGAAAATTAATTTTGCAAATTTTGCAAAATTAAATAGCCTTTATTGTCATTGCAAACAACAGACAAGTGCAACAAAATTTGTGGTGCCACATCCATTCCAGGGCTAAAACAGACTAAAACAAGCTAAAAAGGACAACCTCAATGACACACACTCACACAAGAAAAAAATAAATAAGTAGGCTAAGTCATCCAGTTATTAAAAATCAGTACTATAATAAAAACCTGTAGGAATAAATAGATATTGCACAATAACATTAAGAAAGTGCTGTTTGGGTTAGGGGTTATAAAGGGTTATAAAGAGTATAAGTATAAAGAGTAGCAAAAAGTTAAATGACAGCAAAAATACATCATAAGCTGCACAATTTGATGTTTTAATTGTTGAAGTAGCTAGCACAAATGTTAGAAGCCAAAAAACTGTGGAAGTTATAATAATAATAATAATAATAATAATTAAGAAAATTGCCTATTTAGTGTGAATTAAATAGTAGGCTATTAACAGTTGGCTCTTTTATGGTTGGGTCCCAATTAAAATTCTCTGTTTCCCCAGTCCACCGTGTGATGACGCTGTCGTGCCGCCACGGCAGCACTTTCTCTCCGCCTGGTTTCTGGTTTGTAGTGTAGTGCCGGGGTGCTCGTGCTGGAGGCGGTGTGTTTCGCTCTTCATTGTTTGAGTGGAGAGCTCAATGCTCAATGCTCGGCTTTCCCACATTTGTTTCAATGGCCACCGCACAGAAACCACGTCCCACCTGAGAGGGAGCGGTTCAAGCTGCGTGGAGAGAGAGAGACAGAGACCCACGGAGGGAGCACCGTGTCCAAAGTGAACCGCAGCTGAAGGGAGCGCGCTGAGTGGGATTTTACCGTGTGTGCTGAAAATAAGAGCTCTTATACTGACGGACAATCTGAGGATCCTGAGGAAAGAGGGGGGTAAGGAAATCATGCTATCCGGATTATCAAGCGACTTACACGTAGCCTGCCTGCTCCTCCTCACTCTGAGCATTGTGCTTTTTATACATCCAGATTTCTTTTTTTTAAAAAGACTAAACGCTTTGATTTCTTCAGACACCAGATAGGTAGTTCGCTCGTCTCGATAACAACCGGTCTGTTCATTTTCCTAATCGGCTGAGCTTCAGGGGGTCCAGCACAGCTTCTCCTACTGTAAGCTTAGTGACAGACAAGAATAGCCTTATCCAGTAAGTGCTTTAAACATTTTCATAGGTTGTAACGATTTTTACATAATTTACTGTTTTGTTGTTTCAACTACCAAATTCTTTGGATGTTTCTGTATCATTATACCTTCTTTTTTTAGCATCTTCCCCAGCAACTCCCTTGTGTTTTGTGGTAATAACGTGGTAATATCCATTCAGCAAACCCTACCATAACCAGCAGTGCACACACAACACACAACAGAACCAGATCTTTAAGTGTGAGCAGGTTGCCCTTAGCCTACTGACACCTTTGCTGTGGCCTTAAGGGATTACTCTGCTAACCTACATTCAGGCGTTTGCACTTTGCCAACTGTACTCTGCATTATGTGCTTTATCTTGGCTGCTTCTCTTGACAAAGCCGGCCGAGCGCTATTGTCGCAGGCAAACCTTGACCCGCCACCCAGCCCCGAGGGAATATATGCATGGCACCTATCTGGTGTCAACATCAGCTGACAATCAAATCCCCTTTTCCCTTTATAGATCTCCAGGGAGCACAGGCCCTTTTCTGCACCCCTCCTCCCCTTTGGCGTGAGGTCAGAGCATAGGGTCAGTGGAGGAGGCTGCATCTATGATCAGCATCTTCTTCCTCATACATTTGCCTAATGGTGGTTGCAGCATAGGTCCTAAGGTGCAGGCTTTTATCATCTGCCCTGCCTCCCATTCACTTTTGCAATCAATATCACACCCACCATGCCAGTGGAATTGGCTTTGTGCGCTCCTTTCTTGCACACACACACTAAACCACACAGTAGAAATCCCCCCGAGGGCAGTAGAGTGGCTTATTGGCTCCACCAGTGGAGAGTGTCACCTTGATACAACCTGGTACAGCCATTAATCAGCCAAGGACCATGGATTTAAGTATTCTGTGTTGTAGCCTTGATGCCAATCTCACCTGTAGGTACTGCTCAGGCTGTGTGTCAGTTCTTGGATGAGTCAGATAGTGTTTTTTTTCAGTTTCTGTATTGCTTTGAAACTGCTCTCCCAACATCGTTATGCAACAACCATGTGAATATCCCTCCCCCTTTAAATGTAACGTCAAATTTAACCTGCAGTCTTGATTAGGCTCACAAAATCGATGGTCACGCTTGATAACACAGATTTAAAAACCAGATTTGTAACCTCTACAGCAGCACAGTACACACTCACAGCTGATTCCCAGGGCCTGGCTTTCCCCCTCACAAGCTCTTGGGAAACTTTCAACTAACACCAGTTCAAAGGCTGGTTGAGAGGCCTTGGTCCCGCTGCTGGAAGCTCCCACAGTAGCCTCCTTTGTGCGTGTGCGGCCAGCTCGCTCTGTATTCCTCTCTTGCTTAACTAACTCTGTGTATAATCCTCCTCCTCCCGGCCCCTGCAGAGGAGATGAGGAAACTTCTGCTTCCAAACTTCCACTCTTTTCAGATTTATGTCGCTGAGAAATGGATCCAATAGCTTGCGTGTTGTTCTCAAAGTCTTAAATCAGTCCAGTCAGCATTCATGATTTTTTTGTTTATGAGGGAAAACTCATTGTGGTAGTAGCTGCAGCGTTGTTGTTGATGACTTTGTGTTGAGAGATTGTGTTCAGAAGATGATCTAGTGATGTTTGTCAGGGTAATTGGCACCTGCCTGTTAGTGAATGATTAGGTTGAGCTATAAAACTGGCTCTGCGCTTTGCTTTGAAGTGTGACAAGGAGGTGTAGGGTTTCAGGATTACATTATTCAAGCACCAGCCTCTGTGCCAATGCTGAACTACTAATAAACTGAAGTCTTCATTTCAGAGCAGGAGGGAAACGACTGCTCCCACAGGTGTAATGAGTAACCTGACTGTCGGGTCTCTTTTTATTGTCAGGTCACTTCCTTGGCCCGGCTCCAGTTTCAAGTTTCGGGCTTTTTGTCACTGAGGTGAAGAGAGCTGATCGTTTGTGTAGTGCAGGTGGTGGGATTAGTAAAAGATAATGACTTCTCTGTGTCTGTGTCTGTTGTATAACCTTCCTGGGAGAGATTAAGTTAGGTGTGAGAGCGCAAAGGTGAACTGATTAAAAAGAAAGTTTCTATGCAAATTTTAAACATGGCTTGTGATTTCCTTTATTCAGCCTATTTACAAATGTGACATAAGAATGAATATTTACATTTGTTTCTGATGCCCACATGAATTTAAAGGGATAGTTCAACATTTTGGCAAAATGGCCCATTGCCATAATCCCTATAGTTTTATCAGTAGGTTGTTACTTTTAATTGTCGGTGCAAGCTATTCTTAGAACGGTGGAGCAGAGCCGCAAGCTGCTCAGAGCTATGCTATGGAGGCTAATGGGATTTCTTGGTTTCCCTCATCAAACTTTTCAAATACACAATCCATCAACTCCAAAACACTCTGTTGGACAAGTTGCAACCTGCACATTCACCACGCTATGAGATAATAATGTAACGTTACGAGACGGAGTTGTTTTCAGGGCAAATACAGAGACTACTTACCGAAAAACTGCCCCCGACGGTCCGCGTTTCGGAGTTGTTGGATTGTGTATATTTGATGAGTTTGATGAGAGAAACCAAGAAATTCTATGGCAATGGGCCAATTTGCCAAAATGTTGAACTATCCCTTTAATATGATGGTATGAAAGATACAGAAAGCAAATCCTCACACTGAAGCCACTGGAGCCAGAGAAGGGAAATCGATCATCATAACAGTCGCAGATCAGTTTTCTCTCTGAACCCACACATCCCCAGAGTAGATGGTGCACAGAGACTCCACCATAAACTTCCCATCGTAGCTTTGCAGGGAAAAGTGTCCAGCTCTCAGTGGATTTGAGGATAGTCTGCAGAAAACCACTAATTACACACCGAGTTTATTCTCCAGATTTGGGCAAGAGAAAGCTGCATTTCTCAGGATTTGGACCCGAGACATCCTCATCAACCTGATAACATACTTTTAATGTGGTCTTCAAATATGGACCGTATGCTGGACTCGGAGAATGCCTCGCTGACGGCACTTCTACCGGCAGGGTGGATGTTTGCCATCACGTAGGTCATCTCAGTTCACTGCACCACCCATCTGCTCCTAAACATTTAGAAGTGACTGTTTATTGCTGTTCAAAGGGGGGAAAGGCTCATTTTCACTGTAGCTCTGTTGATAATGGATTTTACAGGCTGATATTTGGGAAAAACATTGGGTTTCTCAGACTAAACATGTGTTTAATGACAGATTCATTGACAAGAAATGATGCAATGTGCAACAGTGCACCCATACACACTAAAAAAGTCAATTAGGGTGGTGAATATTGATTTATTGATCAAAACACAGGTTTGTGTGGCAGTGATCAGCAGTGGGTTACCCTGCTTTACCCCCCGACTATCTTCTAAAACATTCCTCAGGCCTGATGTCACCAAGCGTCTGAGAGGATATTTATTGTCTGAGGCTGAAGTTTATCAAGTGTAAGCTGTGGGAGTGGGGGGGGAGGGGGGGGGGCGGCGGTGAAAAAGTGTGTGTGTCTGTGTTTGAGGCTGAAAGGAAAAAAGCGGGGGTTGTGGGTGTCTTTGTGTGTTCTCAGACCGTATCTCATCTGCCCCACTTGTGAAGCTTTTGATTCAAGTCTGAACTGGTCGAAGACAGAGCTCTGTGTTTGGTTTGTCGAAAACGCAGTTAAATCCCACCTGCATGCGCTGTAGCTGGAACCAGTGTGTGTGTGTGTGTAGTGAGCGTCTAGCAATGTGTGAGACACGTCTGTCTTGTCCGCCTGCTTCTTCGCACTCACTGACTAAATCCCCCTGTGGTTTCTAACATTGTGCAAGGCCAATTTAACCCAGACTGAATAAATGTGGTGAGATTTTTTTTTTTTTGTACATTTCTTGAACTAATTTAGCATAAAGTTTCCCTCTCTCACCAAACAGAGCCTCAAACTTTAGTTTCAATCTGTATTTTTCCACGTTTGAGACCAGGAAGCAACTTTTAACCTTTGTTTTCTTACAAAAGGTTGATGAAGCATCTGACCCCGTTGACCGTATAATAATGTTATATGTTTATTGATATGGTTATTATTATTTATGGTCGTTTTCCACTAGCTTGACACTGTTCTACTTGTTTTTTTTGGGGGGGGGGTGGGGTTTGGCTTTTTTGCTTTTCCACTAGCACTCGAGCATCCGACAAGAATCGAACCCGCTAAGTTTAAAAACACAGCAGCAGCGCCCACTGATCTGTACTGAGACTGTTGTTATTCTTTCACCTGAGTGAACGAACAGTAGAGCTGTAACTGTGCAGTGGAAACCCTGCTTTACATTGTTTAAACATCTAAAAAAAAAAGAGTTATCTTACGCTAATAAGTCTACATTTTCTCCGGTAAGTCGCTGCCTTATTTTCCAAGATGTCACTCCTCCGACTCTGACCTGGTGCCTGGGTGCTTGACGTGATGTCACTCTCAAGCCCGCGCTCGTGGGAGTAATTCACGTCGTATTAACTCCAGTGGCGGCCCACCACTCCTAAATGAATGTAGAGGAAACACTGATCTGTTCTGTTCTGCTTTTTATTTTCTTCACTGGATAAAAACCCACAAAAGGCATGTGACAATCACACAGAAGAAATACAGGAATGCCTTACAAGGGAAGTGTGTGTATAAATTTACCATTACACAGGAAATGATGTCACTGTGCTATTTAGGATGAGAGCCTGGATGTTAGAGGAATGCGTGCCTCTTGTAGCTCCAGGGCCTGCTATGTATTTAAGAAGCCAAAAATCAAAAATACTCCAAATCACAGACTGAGGAGAGTTTTTGGCTTTGCACATAAAAAGACACAAACTGAATTTTCCCTCTCTCTCCCTCTCTCTCTTGCAGACGTGAGCAGAGGCGCCTGCAGCCCGTGAGCGCGTCACGATGGTCGAACCAGCCGACAGGCCGTCCACGGCCGGACACAGGCTGGGCGCACCCGAAAGTTTCGGGGTGTCCACCCTGGAGCCGGGCCTGCGTCCTCCCGCCCAGACTCCAGGGAGACAGGTCTCCATACGGGTGCAGATGCTCGACGACACACAGGAAGTCTTTCAGATATCGGTGAGTAATGTGTGTGTGTGTGTGTGTGTGTGGTTCCGAGTTGTTAGATGATTTCAGATCTAATTTAGGGATTTTCTTGATGAATGGTTTTAAATGAGCATGTCCTCTCATCTCACCTCATGAAACCTGTTCTGTTTTACCGTCTGTCAACACATCAATAGACCAGATTAACGCGGTATAATTAATCTGACATCCTAAATGTCTTGGCAACAAATTAAAGAAGCGGCGGCGGGGTGATGGTGATGCCTTCAGGGCTCAGCTGAGCTGCTCCTCCCTGTGCTGCTTCTCTGGATTTGTCTGCCTGCTTTTTTGTTTTTTTTATCCACTTCCTTCTGCTGTTGCTGCACCGTCACATCAATGACTGATGCAAATCTTCATTTATGTGTAATAAAACCCTCCAGTTGTGGCTTATCAAAGACGTTTCCCTCCGTTCGCCATTATGCAATCCAACAGCTGTTTGAGGTTGCGAGAGACGACGGCTCGGGATCTTCCCTTTCACCTTGGAGCCTTATCTGGTATCTCCACTTCCTGGAGATACGCAGGAAGTAGGAGAGAGGCCAACTTCCTGTCTAAGCTCACCACACCTACAGCCTCATGGACAAAAACACACACACACAGCAGCCTTTCAACCCTTTTTTTGTCTTTATCTCTTAAATGTCTTGTCCCTATCCTTTTGGCTTCCTCTCCTCATCATTACGTCCTTGTGCCCATTCATCTCCTCACTTATACAAACATATGTAACTCTATATTGTTTATAGATTCCAGTGACTAGTCACACTGATTAGCGATCTAAAGTGTTTGCATGTGTTTTGAATCAACGGGAATTTCTCGGTGAGCCCGAGCATGTCGAGAGCATGCGCTCGCATATAAAGCGCGAGTTTGTCCACGGCAGCTCTCTGACTTCCTAATGCTGTTTAGAGAAAGAGCTCCTCTGAGACCCCCCCCCCCCAGCACTGCCAGCAGCTTTAATGACATCGGTGCTGTGGCGATCTGGTATGTCATCCTCTGGGTGGGTGTAGTCTGGATTAATGCCTGTTGCAAGCTGACGGGGGGGGGAGCTTAGGTTTCATGCCCTCGTCGGTGATTTGCACGCCTTTAGAAGAGGAAAAAAAAAAAACCGCCAGCTGCTGTATTATTTTTCAGTTAGTGAGTTTTTATGATGATAATTAAGAAAGAATCCAGGGAGAGTCACTGTCTCGGCCGGCTTGTTGAACATCCAGAGCTGCCGGTTCATAATTGGCTTTTGCAAACATGCCAAGAATGTATGTGGTTGTTAGTGTGTCAGTGCCTGAGGATGCGTCTGTGGCTGCGTGGACAGTTTGACAGAAAGTCCCAGGAAGTGGTCTGTGTTTTTTTTTGTTGTTGTTGTTTTTTAAAGGGATACTTCACCCAAAATCGATAATTCACCAATTTTTCAACTTACTGTCATGCCAAGGAAGGGTTTGGAGGACTTTCAGAGTCATCAAAACGATTTTGGCATCTGGCTGGCAACGGATTTTCATATCTCTGTTTGATTTGATGTTTGTGCGCATGCGCGAGATTTGCTGCGAGATGTTCTTCCGTGTTTACATCATACATCCAATGGTTTACAACGACAAACGAACATCTCGCAGCAAATCTCGCGCACAAACATCTACAGAGCCACTGGGAGCTAATTGCTACATCAAGGCTAAAAACTGAGATCAAATTTATTTTTTCCAACAACTTTTTCACGTTGCGGCTTCAGTAGGCTACAGTTGGGTCAGTACAGACGAGCAGTATGGAGGTATCTGGATGTTTCATAGTGTGTGTTTTGGACAATTCAAAAGTGAGCACAATCCGCCGCCATTATATGAAAGCTCTCTATAAGAACTCTGAAAGTTCTGCAAACCCTTCCGTGGCATGACGGTGAGTAGAAAATTTGTGAATTATCGATTTTGGGTGAAGTATCCCTTTAAGCATTTTTCAAAATCCTAAATTGATGTACGAACAGAGAGCTGGTGGTTCTCCACCCAGCAGCAGGGATGCATCCCCTCCATCCCCTCCAATCCTCAATCTTTCACGCACACGGCGGACATACTGTAGCTTATCTCTGTGGAACATCTTTGGACGTCACTGCTCAGACCGCAGCAGGAGAGAGGCGCATCAGCTGACAACTGCAGCATGACCACAATATATTAGCACTGCACTCCCCACACACAGTCGCACAAACATACCGCACACACACACACATGCAAGGGAAGGGTGGGATTGTTTGTTTGCTGTCACAGGAGGAGCCCGAATGTGAGGACCCGGGCAGGGAATAATAACGAAGGGAGAAGTGAAGATGGGAGGAAAAGAGGAAAAGAAAGAGAGAAGCGAGTAGAAAAGCACAGGAAGTGAGCCAACCGAATGAATGACAGCCGATTTCACAGCCGATCACAGGTTCAGTGAAATAAAGGAGGTGTTGTCTTTTGAGCTCGACCCACCTAATCAGTCTTTTTCCTGCTACAAGGCCGTCTACTGTGTTTGTGCAGTCGGTGCAGTCTAACATGTAAATCAAGAGAGCCTGCGGCCTACACCACTGTTGGCACTTGTTTGGGCATTTTCCCTCTGCAGGGAGGTAAACAGTCTTTAAACCAGCAGAATGGGCGCAGTAAATTTTAAAAATCACTTTACACTTCAGCTAACTGTTGGCATGCTGTGGTCTGGTTGTAATGTTTAAAGGGCTTAAGTGACCAAAAGGCAGCAAGGTGATTATGCACATTAGTTTCTAAACCCACACACGGCTCATAGCTTTGGTTCAGACATGGTGGTTCTCCACTGGTTAAAGGGATAGTTAAAGATTTTGGCGCCTCGCCTATCACCATAATCCATAGTCATAGGGATAGGTTCAATGCATGTTGTTATGAGATCAGCGGGGCAGAGACGTGAGCTGCTTAGGTCCCCTGTCCCTCTTAAAACTTATCAAATACACAATCCAACAACTCCAAAACGCTCTGTTGTGACCTACACATTCACCACACTATGAAATAATCATGTGTAATTATGTAACATTACGACACATGAAGCAAATGAAAGGTAATGAACCTACTCCTTTGACGATAGGGTTTATGGCAATAGGCGAATTTGCCAAAAATGTTGAACTATCCCTTTAATGATTAATTATCCGTCTATAAATTTAGTGTAAGATCCAGACAATCTGGTGCAACATCGATAAAATTGCATCCCTTAGTTGGATCCAAGGTGGTTGACATTGAGAGCTCAGGCTTTTCATCCATCAAAGTCCCTTTTATGTTTCTGGTGTTAATAAAAATCAGCGGCATCCTCAGGGTTTAGACTGGGAATGTGAACCCCTCCCTCAGCACCGCCAACAGACTCTATTACCCCGATCCTCATGAGGAGTAACATGGAACACATTCGTTCAAAAAGGAGATCCTCCAGAGCGTCGGCCTGTTTTTCGAGGCTCCGAGCCTGAATACCATTTAAATCCAACACAGCCTTTTTCCCCTTGCAGTAGATGTTACAGCTGAGCTTCTGCTTCTAACACAAGGTGTAGCGTCGTTGTTCGTACTTTTCTTTGTTTACTGTCATTTCTTTCTTTTCATTGTTTAGGTCTACATTTCATGAATAAATCATCCTAACAAGACTGCATTAGTGCACATATGGCAACACACACACACATAGGCTACTCTCTCTTGGAGGCTTCATTATTAATTTGGAGTGGAAGCAGTATGGTAGTGCAGAGCAGTGTCAGTCACTCCCACCTGGTAAATAATTAAAGGTAGAGTGGGTACACTGTGCGAGTGGATTTATCTGTGTGTGTGTGTGTGTGTGTGTATTTGCATGCTTGGTGAATACTGTTACTCATTTCCTTTGAGACAGTTGTTCACCTGTTCTAGTTCGCTGACAGTGAAAAGTCGGACATCGGTTTCCACAGTGTGCCGGAAATGCACGAGCAGCACGGCCCAGAACACGACGCCCCTCCTCCTTTTCCTACAACAGACGCATCTGTGAATACAACTTTGATATTTGGTTTTCATTACAGTTGTAATCACTTCAAGATGCTCTGTTTAAGTGTGTATCAGAAGGGGGGGGGGGGGGGGCTTTGCAGATTGATTTGCCCTCACATGGAAACCCTGCTGCCCCAGATTCTCTGAGTTGATCTTCAGGTCACGGCGTCAGTGATTGAGGGGAATTTTCCAAGAGAAACCATTTTGGTTTGTGCGGTGGAGATGGATAAAACTCAGAGAAAAGGAACAAGTGACTGGACTTTGTTAACTTAAGATTAGCTGGCCTGCTGTGTTTTCTCAGTTTAACCCAAAGTAGCCATGTTAAGTAATGTGAACAAAGCAATCTAACATAGGCAAAAGGGAACACGATGGATTTTCTTCAGGTATTTTCCTCTCAAGTGACAGTGGTAGGATTTGTTCTGGCATATTAAAGGGATAGTTCAATATTTTGGAACGTAACATTACAAGATGGAGTTGTTTTCTAGGTAAATTCATGCAAAACCGCTGATGCGCGTGTCCGTCGGGGGCAGCTTTTCAGCAAGCAGTCTCTGCATTTGCCTCGAAAACAACTCAGTCTGGTAACTTTCTGTTATTATCTCATATTGTGGTGAATGTGCAGGTCACAACTTGTCCACCAGAGCGTTTTGGAGTTGTTGGATTGTGTATTTGATGAGTTTGATGAGGGAAACCAAAAAGATCCATGAGCTCCATAGCGTAGCTCTGAGCAGCTCACGGCTCTATATAGCTTTCACCGACAATTAAAGGTAACAAAACTACTCCTAAAACTATACGGATTGGATTATGGCAATGAGCCAATTTGCCAAAATGTTGAACTATCCCTTTAAAAGATAAAGCAGGTGAATAAGTGGATGGCTGCCGGTTAGAAAGGTGTAATGCATCGTTGGTTTTGAATAGCAACGGTCTTATCCTGAAGTGAAACAAAACAAAGGGAGAGGCCAGAGGTGGAGCAAGGTTTTTGTTTTTTTTATTCTGCAGCAGGGAGATTTTTTGGGTTGTTTTTATTTCTGCAGCAAGGAAAAACAACAAATATTCTGATGCTTTCAGCTTTGGAAACTCTGGAAACAACATCCAACCTGGTGGTTTTCACATTTTAGCACATGTCATGACGGCACCTGCAGTTTACGGTACTATATCTACATAAGTCCTGCTGATTCCCTGTAGAGCAGTTGAGCTCAGTTAAGTCGAGCCCCCATGGACTTGCCGTCACTTTGAATATCTTAGATGATGCATGTTTTAGCCTAATACTTGTAATGATTAAGACCTACATGTAATATGACAGAGCTTTCACTCCTGCTTCCTACAGTATTTATCTTTCCATAGCCCTAAACGCTCTCTTTTTCTCTTTTTTTCCCTCCACTCTAGTCTGATCAGTTAATATTTCCGCTGCACTGTCTTGCCTGGCACGCTGACCTTAATCCATGCAAGACCATCATCCAACCCACCCTCATCAAGATGGACTTTCTCACTGCAGCTTTAAACTGCAGTGGGTCGATGAGGAGAGGGGGCGTGTGTGTGTTGTTTGCATGTGTGTGTGAGAGTGTGCGTGTCCGGGTGCAATAAGATCAGCGAGGGTGTTTGCAGGGTGATTAGATTGTGTGGCTTCGGCTTCGTCATCTGCATGGCTCCTGATCTTTTGTCTAAAACAAAGCTGGGGAAAGATACAGCACTGCTGCTGCTGCAGGGAGGGAGGGAGGGGGTGAGGGGGGGTTGTGTTGTGAGGATTAGGATGATTGAACTGCTCCATAGACAACTTCATTTGATGGACTTGCAGTTCCCCGAGGCCTCTGATAAATGAGCTACAAGTCCCCTGCCACATTATGCACAAACACACACACACACATGCTTCGCTCCTTTGCTCCAATGTGGAGTAGTTGACATTTCAAATGGATGAGGCTTTGTGCTGCCGTCCGCCTGTGGAAAGGGCAGATATGAGAGGAATGAGAAAGGAAGAAGACAGTGAGACAGTCACACCTGTAAAACAAAAAAGTGTCTGCAAAGACAAAGGGGGCAATGAAATCACAGAAAGACACAGTTCACTCTGCTCTCTTGGGGGCTGAATTCATCTATTTAGCATTTAAATGGCAGTCTGCTCATGGTGAGGTTGAAGACATTAGTATTAATGCAGCGCCCCAGTGAAATAGGATGCACAGAGCCCGACAGTTTAGTTTTATTCATCAAATGAAAGAGGGAGATGATTGTGTGTGATCCTCTCCTTTGCTCTTTTTCCTTTTTAAAATTCTGATTGTGTTTGTGTATCTTATTCACACAGAGGCGATGTGTGAAAGGCAGTTTAATAGAGTTATTTGAAATGTTGGCTTTGTGATCTCTGGGAGTTTACGACCCCTCTTCTTTTCTCCTTTCTCTTCTCTGTCCATCCCATCTCCAGATAGACCTCCTCTGATCCTCCTAATAATCTCCTCCCTTCTTTGTTTCTGCTTCTCTGGAGCACTAACAGAACTAACAGTATATTTGGCAGGCCTCATTCATCACCGTCATCCACAGAGACCTGCTCAGTGTGTGTTAAACCCCCCCGGTCGCCGCTCAACCCGGCACCGTAACACACTAAATCTATATGATGCTGTATATATGGGCTCACGAGGGCCATATGACACCATGTTATATTTTATAGGTTCATGTATATGATGAGTGCATGTGTGCATGCTAAAACCTGCCCAGCATTTCTCCAGTCTCTTAAAGGGATAGTTCAACATTTTGGCAAGTTGGCCCATTGCCATAATCCCTATAGTTTTAGGAGCAGGTTCGTTACCTTTAATTGTTGGTGCAAGCGATTTTTAGAACGGTGGAGCAGAGCCGTGAGCTGCTCAGAGCTACGCTACAGAGGCTAATGGGATTTCTTGGTTTCCATCATCAAACTCAACAAATACACAATCAGACAACTCCAAAACGCTCTCATGGACAAGTTATGATCTGCACATTCACCACGCTATGAGATGATAAGGTAACATTACGAGACAGAGTTTCAGAACGTTCCGTTACTAGAAGTTTTGGAGTTGTTGGATTGTGTATTTGATGAGTTTGATGAGGGAAACCAAGAAATCTCATTAGCCTCTGTCGCGTAGCTCTGAGCAGCTCACGGCTCTGCTCCGCCGTTCTAAAAACAGCTTGCACCGACAATTAAAGGTAACGAACCTACTCCTGAAACTATAGGGATTATGGCAATGGGCCAATTTGCCCAAATGTTGTACTATCCCTTTAATAACAGTTAATTATCGCTCTAATGGAATAAATGTTAGATGAGATTTGCGGATGTAATTCCCCTTTATGAGACTCTTAATGATGTTAATGCTGGATGAACGTGACTGAATAATGTATGTTTTTTTAATCATAGTGCTGAGCCACCCCCCACAGACCTGCACAGAACTGCATCATGGGAATTTGTAAATCATATTGATGTTCACATTTTCTGATTCGATCTCCCCGTTTTTTTTTTGAGATGCCACAAGCCGTAGGGTCCCAACAAAGAGGTTCAGAAACATGTTGATGCAGCGTTCCTGCACACAGAGGAACCGTTGAGTATTATGTAATGGTTGGCGTTCGCTCGTCTCATTCCTGCGGTCAGGGATCTCAGAGAGGGACTTGTGACTGTGGACTGATTTTCCCCTCAGCTACTTCTTCTCCTTCTTTCTCCCTCCGTAGCTGACCCTAAACTTTGACCCCACCCTCCTCCACCCTCCTCCTCCTCCTCCTCCTCCCGTGGAGAAAAGGAAGAGAGGATTTTCCCATGGGGATGAATAAATATCATTCTGTTTAAAGGGGGAAAAATAGTATGTGCAGTCAGTGCTACTGTTGCAGCGGTTCAACAGAAACATGCATTTTGTTACTTTTGGGTGGGTGTGTCCTGCACATGGAGCCACGTGGAAGCATTTAGCCCCGCGCTGAGTTCAAAGACAGGGCCACAGACAGACCGAGCTGCCTCCGAGCTAGGAAGCAGGGAAACAAGACAGGGAGATTATTACTCTGAGTATCGCTGATGGAGAGACAATTACCGAAAGATTGTGCACGTCTGAAAGGGAGCAGGACAGGACGCGGTGGGGGTGGAGAGAAATGAAAAGGGCTCCATGGAGGGAGGAGGAGAGAGAGATTGCAGCATGGGCGGAAGAGAAGGATGCATACAGACACACATCCGTCTCCCACAGAAGCCTTTTGGTTGCGCCGGAACGAGCCAACACTGTCCGCTCTGCTCTGCTCTGCTCTGCCTGGCTGCTGCACATGGGCTTTTTTTTTTTCTCCTTTTTTTCTCTTCTTCTTCTTATAATTGCAGTGAATGAGGTCCCCAGTGAGGAGGCTAGCTAGTCAAGCCAGCAGTGGAAGCGCAGGGCCCCATTTAGGGTAATCACTGTACCTCCGCTTCACTGTGCTACACTAAACCACCGCACCAATTTAGTGGCTTTAATGGATTACAAGTATTGGTTTGGAGCAGCCTGCTGGGGCTGTGGGTAAGGGGGGATGGGGGAGGGGAGGAGGAGGCATGGGCTGCAAGTTTCACCGTTATTTCCACAAGTTTGTCTTGTCACTCCGTCCTCGCATTTGTTATATAAATGATTTCCTGTATTTGAACCGAGTTGTTTTACTTTGATGCATGACACACGCTATCATAATATGTCAGCCTCCTTGTCATCACAGCCTGCGCTCCAGTTTGGCACCGTGATACCTCAGCGGTGTTGTTTTAAACACAATGGAAAAATTAACAGCAACTGCAAATTGGTAGTTTTTTTTATTATTATTTTTTATCATGGCCACCAGACGCCTTGGCAGGCAGCCAGAGTTTATTTGTAGCTCCTGTTGTATTTGACAAATGAAATCTGGCTGTGGTAGAAAACCAGGAGCTGTACAGTTGCTGCTGGACTCGGTGGTGTAGTCGCTCCAGGCAGCAGATCTGTTTTTCCTAATGAAGCCTGACTTTTGATTCTCTCTCTTCCACCTGGAAAGTAAAACTTAATTTGTCAGAGGGGCTGAGCCAAACGTAGGAAATGTCACTCAGAAATGAACGTTTTTCCTTTTTATTCCTCCGGTGCGTGTGAGACGGATGTACGTGGGGAGAGTTATTAAGCTGTCTCTGCCGCTGTAAATCTCCGCTCGATGATGGAGGAGAATATTTAACTTGTGTCTGAGTTTTCCCTCGACATCCAGGACAAAGACAGGTAGATGGTAAAAGGGGAGGAGGTGCTGGACTCTTCCTGTTAGAGAATTAAAAAAGAATAATAGTCCTAAATAGATTTTTATTTTTATCTGCTTGTCCATCCTACACTTTAGACTTCAAGTTTGGATCAAGCATTCATTAGGACTCAAGGATGAACAGATTAGATTTGGGGGTCAAAGGTCAACGCTGTTTCAATTTCCATTTCCAATTTATTTATTTTTCAGGAGGACAGTGTGCAATGTTCAGCATTCCTTTCTAACAAGGAGGAAGGGATGTTACCAGATGTTACTAGGCATGGTACCTTAAAATAAAAAAAGAAAATATAAAATATAAATAAATTTGCCATATAAATAATACAATCACAGTACAGTGTAATGCAAGGCACATAGGCAATAGACAATTAATATATAAAACTGTACAATAATGCAATACAATACAGTTATAATAAGTCACAGTACATTATAATGCAAAGCACATTGCAATATGCAATTAATAATAATAAAAAAAACTGCACATTAGAGCTCAAATATTACAATGGTGTTATAAATTGTGATACATAATAGTAGAAATTGCACATACCAAGTGGCCTATAGTAAGTAATAAGCAAAGTGGGGGAAGGGGCTGTGTAGATGGTGTGTGAACCTTGTCATCTCACTTGATAGGAAACAAAGATGTAACCTGAAACTAGTTTCAGTGGCGGAGGCAGATGGCTACTCTGGTTTATTTCTAAGGTTGCATGTGGAGCTCTACTTAAATAAGTCCTCAGCATGAGAGTCTGACGTCCTCGGTGCGCTTTAGATTAGAAAAAGAAATACACAAGTGGGCTTGTTAAGAGTTTAGCAACCGTCTTAAAGCCCCGGTGTCAGCTCCAATATCCTAAATGAGATTTCTCCCCCTTGCTAAGTGTGAACCATGGCTCCTTATTAAAGGCTACAGAGCTGCCTCGCTCAATCTCTGTCGCAGATCTGGACCAGGATCTGCTGCTTCACTCCTCTTTAGTCTTGAGTGTGAGTGTGTGGAAGCAGCACACAGCACTTTTTGTTTTGGTTTCTTTCTTTTTTTTTTTTTTTTAAAGTTGAAGTGTTTCTAAACCTCTTCCCTCTCGCTCCCTCCTCATCTCCGTTTGGATGTTTTCCAGAAGCCTCAGTGGAATTCAATGGCGTCTCCCCTGCCGTGTCCCCTGGTCTCCTGCCGTCCGTCTCTCTGAGAGACCGGCGGAGGAATGTCGGTTGAAATGTGATGTTTGGGAGAAAAAAAGTCGTTTAGGTTTTCACCTTTTACCACCTTCCTGTTATTTCTCACTGAGCCTTTTCTTTTCTTCCTTCTTTCTCTCAGTCTTCACGCTTCTCTGTGTCAAACTATTTCGTCATGGCTGAATCTCATCATTCTTACAGTGTCTGCAGAGATTGTGAGAGATCTGATAAGATAATGGACGTGCCTTCTCATCGTCAGCCGTTAACGTCAGTGTGAGAAACCAGTTTTAATTACACTGAGGATTTTTCGGCTGTGGCATGATTGAAATGTTGTTCTTCACTTCTAAATCATCTGTGCAGCCTGGCACAGCCTCACAACCGCACACACAACTGTGTTTGCCACAGGCATAGTTTAATTATTCAGTTGTGTGTGTCAACACCATTTTTTATTGTGTTGTGAATCATCTGTTTCGGCTACAGACACACACACACAAACAAAAACACTTGCCAAGCTGAGGCGTGTGACTTTTAATTCACATGCTGTGAGGTTAACTGAGGGCGGGGGACGTAAAACTTCAACCATAAACATACACACAGTCGCTGTGGTCCTTGAAGTGATGGGGTGTGTCACCAAAAACAAAAAAATGTGTGTCATGTCTTTATGTTCAGGTGCTGAGGCGGAGGAGGAGGAGTGTGTTTTGCTGTGATGCACTGTGCGACACTTCCGAATCGAAAGCTCGAACCATCCGTTGTGATTTTATGAGGGGCGCCTCCATAGGTCCAATCCATACTGGAAGTCCCAACCAGAATTTGGTCTTTTTCGTGTATATTATTCGCCATTCCATATCGGTATTGTGATCTACCAACTGAACTAAAGTTTGCAATCCACCATAAAATGAGAATAAAAAAAAACAACTATATATTAAAGCAAGTAGATTGTCGAGATTAAAACTGAATACGTATAAAAAGGCACCGTCATAATCCAATCCATCCCGGAAGTCACAACTGGAAGTTGGTCCACCACCATAAAGTGATAATTTAAAGGTGTACAGAAAAGAAAATTGAATTTGAGCCCACTCTGGGTCATACCAACTGAACTAAAGTTTGCAATCCGCCATAAAATGAGAATTTAAAAAATATGCAGGTAGATTGCCGAGATTAAAACTGAATAAGTATAAAAAGGCACCGCCGTAATCCAATCCATCCCGGAAGTCACAACTGGAAGTTGGTCCACCACCATAAAGTGATAATTTAAAAAGGTGTATATAATAAACCAAGTGGATTACGGAGATAAAAACTGAATAAGTATAAAAGAAGACAGGATGACGTTTGTCTTCCCCGTGTGTGGCCAGATTTAAGAGACTCCATTACAAGACACCATTCACACGACTTCACAGTATGTAAAACTGAAGAAAAATGATGATAATCAAAGAGTTACAATGTTAACTTTTCATCGATTTGCAATTAATATATTATATTATGTAAATAATATATATAAATAACAAAATATAATGAATAAGATACACGGATTGGATCCATACTCTTGGATTTTATCGCTCCGCGTCCCGATGGAGCTCCGCAGGCTTTTAGGAAACAAAAGCCGTCCTGTTGCGAGATTTACAGAGCTCATAATTGCACGAGGCGCAGCGCTAACACACCCACCGCCGTCCTACACAAGACGACGTTAATTGCTTCTTCTTTTTTTTTTTTTTATGGTACAACATTGTGCTTGTATTCCCCCTCTGCTGCTCATTTTAATTGTCTGCCTTAAGTGTGCTTCCAGCCGGAACACAAACACAGACACACACACACGCTGCACAGAGACACACACCGTTGTCCTTGTAGCAGCCTGGAGGCATTTTAATCGTTTTCCCCCCATCAGGTGTGTTGTCAGTTTGATTTCCCACTGTGCCTCGCTGTCACTGCAGACAATGTTAGCAGGTATTTTTTGCAAACATGCTTTTGAAACACTACAGTTTGGCATACATGTGTGTGTGTGTGTGTGTGTGTGTGTGTGTGTGTGTGTGTGTCCCTTCTGGCCGTGAGGAGGAACCGGCCGTGACGTCTGCTCAGCAGGTTAAGCTGTTTAACCTAATCCCAAAGAGAGAACGTGATTGGTGGAGAGTTCGTGCGTTTTTCTCCCTCAAGCACATGAGCACCCAGGCTCTGCGTCTTCCTCTCTCCATCTTCATCTCCTGCCTGCAACAGCATAGAGGGAGGGGGGGGGGTCTTTGCCATTTATCATTTACCATTTGTTGATGCATTTGCTTGAGGCAGCATCAAGGAAAGCGGCACTTTTAATTCTGCAGTGAAGTAGATTTTATGTGTAAAAGGAAACATTAAAGGGATAGTAGGTTTGTTACCTTTAATTGTCGGTGCAAGCTATTTTTTGAATGGCGGAGCAGAGCCGCAAGCTGCTCAGAGCTACGCTACGGAGGCTAATGGAATTTCTTGGTTTCTCTCGCGGCTCTGCTCCGCCATTCAAAGAATAGCTTGCACCAACAACGAACCTACTCCTAAAACTATAGGGATTGTGACAATGGGCCAATTTGCCAAAATGTTGAACTATCCCTTTAAAATACTGAGAAGCACTGATTCATCTCTGGGTGTTAGTGTTACAGTGCAGCGCTGCACGTCACTGTAACCCAAGCTCTTCACTGTTGATTTTTCGGCCTACTGACCTGGTGTTTCCCAACAGGACGCAGCACGCTCTCTGGTATGAAGCTTTCATATTTCCGCGATAAGTTTCATCTTATCTTTTCTCATATCTCACTTTTTCCTACACCCATTTCTTTCTTCTTTTATCGCATGCATCTGAAGTTGTGGCTGCCCAGTTTATCCAACTGACGGATTTCTTTGCTGGGAAGGTAAATATTTCAGGAGAGGTGCTGCTAAATCGATGGAAAGAATAAAAAACAGTTTTAAAGTGATAACTCAAAGCCATAACATCACAGGCTTCTTCTGTGCCTGAGAGTGAGCTGTTGCTGCAAAGACCCCCGCTGGAATTCACAGCAGGGGACAGAGAGAAGAAACTGAACAGCTTTGACTTTGTTTTTTTTTTCCCCCTGTCTTTTCCCCTGTGGAGAGTTCTTATCATCAGTCTCACCCATCTGGTTTCTATCCCTGTTGACATTAGTCAAGAGTCCTGCAGACTTGAGCGGGAGTAGAGAGGAGTGGTACCTTTCAAACACCCCCACCCCCCCTCACACACACACTTCATGCCAATTTGCTCCAAGGCGTTTTTTCTTTTGTCTCATGCATGTCTGACTGGAATAACGAATTTCCGGAAAAGCTCAAAAGGTCTTGGTGCTTAAATAAATTTCCTCGTGGAGTCTGCAGTTTGTGGAGTGGGCCAGATCAAACCGGATCAGTCTAAAGGCCGTATGTACAAATGAAATAAGCCCCCCCAAAGGTAGTCCATCATCACACCTGAAATGCTATGTCCTTTGGATATCATAGGTCGTTTGCGTCAGCGATGCCGAGGGACTCTCTGTAAACCCTCAGCACCGCACCACAGATGGTGTGAGTGTTTTCCTTGGCCCTGGACTGCAGGGGAAGACGGGATCTGAGGAAAAAAGGGGGTGGGGGTTGAGGGGAAAATGTTGGACGGTAAACAAAATAATAGATTCAAGGTGAATAAATCTTTTACTTGGTGAATGCTGAGAGAATAGGAGGGTAAAATGCAGATCGTTCCGTCTGTTATTTATGCATTTTCATTACTGTAACTGCTCATCTCTAACATAAAGGGAGCGCTGGCCTCAGTGAAGCAGTTACTAGAAGAGTAGAGAGGTTTTATCCGGCGCTGGCCTCGAGGGTCAAAAAGAGACGAGATGTTAGAAAAAAGAGAGCGATTACTTTGATATACCACATCCCAGTTTATCCGGGCAGTGACCTTTAAGCACGAGAGGAAGAGAGGATTAAAAGGAGTGAGAGAGGAGAGGAGAGGAGAGGAGGAGAAGAAGTGTGTGTTTTCGCTGGCTGGTGATTTTGCCGAGTAACACTGAGGGTGAGTTTGGCAGAAGGGGACGGCCTGATGGGTAAACACACACGCTGACAGCTTCATGGCAAGTGTCAATGACAGGCGGGAGGATGGAGGGAGTCCAGAGGAGATCCTTAGAAAAAACAGAGGGCAAGAGAGACACAAGTTAAGCTGTGTGTATCCCATAATACACGGAGCAATTTGGTGGCTTTAAATCGATTTAAGCTGTGTTTTTTTTTTTTTTTTTTTTTTTTTGCTGACACATGCTGCTCCAGCTTTGTTTATTGTGAGTAAGAAAAACCAGAAACACGTACTGGCAGCTTGGGATCATCCGCCACAGTCAACCTGCCTATAGCTAACCATAATGGATATTTTTACATTAAGTTGTAACTCACAGACCCCTAACATGCATTTTGTTTCAGGGCCACCACTATAATTTGAGTGTAGTTTGCCGGCCCATGAGTCATTTCATAAAAGGTAAACAAGAAGAGGAAGAGGAACCACAGCTGCAGACAGGCCCTCGCTCTCCGGTTTATTGGTTTATTTTTGGGGACTCTCGCTTGCTGGAAAAAAGACATAACCAGCATTTTAGCTGCTCGGATTTGACCCATCGATAAACACATGTTGCACTTTTCCTCATTAAAGGTAGAGTCTGGAGTTTTTTTCCGTCTCAGTTTGTAAACAAGGGGCCGCTCCTCTTGGGCTCAACTGTGTAGCCTCCTGCCCCTGACAGCAGCAGTTGTCAGGGCTGTAAAGGAAAGGAAATACAGTCCGAGTGAAGTGCTGAAGCCATAGGCCGATAGCCGGCCGTCACCAACAACTGGAGCCTCCAGCGTTATGTTGTAACAAGCAGGAGAGAGTTGTGGTGAGCTGGGAAGACGGTGTTAGCGGTGGATGCTAACCGCTACCGCTAGCTGAAGTTAGCATTGAGCTAGCTCACCAAAACGGCCCTCATACTTGTTACCAGTCGAGGCTTTAGTTCACTTCACACAGACTGTATTTCTTTTTCTTTGCGGTCCTGAGTCTACTGAGCTGCTGAGAGAGAGAGAGACATGCTAGCACGCGCTAACATCCGGGATAGCTAGTGGGGCTAGCAGCCCTGAGCCCTCCTACTCTGCTGCACCTGAGCTCTGTCATTGGCTGGAGAGAAAACACAGACTCTCTCGCTCTCCACCCACAAAAGTCCCTTTGCACAACAAAACAGCAAAAAACCAAAATACAGGCAGGAGGAGGGGGGCGCTGCAGACACAGCCACCACCACAGGACTAGAAGCCCATCGGTGATGATTAAGACGGATTTCATTTGTATAAGTCTAGTGTTTAAAAAAACTCCAGACTCTACCTTTAACTTTGTCACTAAGCAGAGCTGCAGGGGCACAGGGGAAAGATGCAGTGCTGCTGCTTTTAGTCCTACTGGAGCTATTTCCAAGACTTGTCCTCTGAGAGGTTTTTTTGGCCTGGACATTTTGGATGATGACCGCCAGGACCGGAGCCAGATTCCTGCTCAGTTCACTGTTGGACAGTTGGTTGTTAGAGCTTTCTGCTAAAACCTGCTCGCCCTCTAATTATCTCAAAAAAAAAAGAAAAAAAGCCATGTTGGTGTAAGGACAGCTGTGTGTAACTGGACCCTGCCTTTAAAGATGCGACCTTGGCCTTTGCAGGTTGTGTTTACAGTCTTGAGTTGGAGTTAGGAAATTCTGACTTCACCATTTTCTTGCCAGACTCTTTATTGTGCACAGATCTGCGTGCCAGTGCACACGCCAGTGAATGTTTCACTGTATGCATATGCGGCAGAGAAGGCCCTCCGTGTGTGTGTGTGTCTGTTGGGGGGGGTTCGTGAAGCGTCATTCCACATCTAGATAAGACAATAATCGTGCTCCAAAAATCTGTCTCCTGTGTGTAAGTGAGTGTGTGTTTTTGGCAGACTAAGAAAGGCTCATTGATGGAAGCTGCTGAATGAGGGGATTGTGATTTGAACTGAAAGGACCCCAGTCTGCGATCCGCGGGGCCCAGCCTGCTCTGCTCAGCTGAAGAATCTCAACACACACACACACACACAACATAATACATAGGTTATTTTTAGGCCGCCAAACGTTCAAAATGTAAAACTTGCGGAGGAGATTTCCCTGAGTTGCTTTGTCGTTAACGTCCTCGCTGTGTGACCTCCGGACTATTTTTATTCTTGTATTTCATTATAAACAAAACCTATATATATCATGTTTGACCTCGGGCCTGGTGTCCATTTCCTCTGCTGGAACCGTTGCCAAGATCGGAGCAGATCATGAGAACAGACTGGACTTTCTCAAGTGCCACTTTCATTTAGAGAGCAGCATTTTCACTCTTTCCTAATGCAACTCTATTGGTTATCACACAAAGCACCACTATCTGTCACATATGCTTAGAAATTCAGCTTGAAAACCTGACAAAGACTCAAAGCTCACACCTGGTATTCACATCTGCCTCGGACAGCTCTAAGTACAGGTGTAAGCTCTGAGGTCTGCACTGTGTTTTGACTCTTCGGTGTCTGTCTGCCCCTGCTGGTAAATGATCAGCTCAGGGTTTCGTTTCCCATGGTCCCACTTCCCTCTCTCGTTTCCTCTCTCTCTCTCCACAGAAACTATCAAGTGAGAGTGCGACGCTGCTGCTCGGAATAAAACCACCAAAACCACTTGAAAACTTCAAATGTGGTTTTTGGATTTTTAACAGTGTTATTATAGCATGTAGCTCCGGAATCTGCAGCTCATACCTCGCTGGAGTTGCCCTGCTACTGTGTTTGTTTTTGAGTGGTTTGCTGCAGTGTCTAGTAACTCTGTTGAGAGGTTTAGGTCGTCTGACTCTTACAATGAAACAAAGAGCATGTTTTATTGGGCATTTTATAATACAAACACATTAATTACAGAACAGATGCAAATAATGGGACCAATCAGAATAATTAAAGAATGAAATAACAGAAATAGGACGTAACAACTTCATGTGAAGGTATTTTGATCCTCACACAGCTGAAACAAGATGCAACATCAGGCCTGCGTGAAGCCTTTGTTTTTATAACTGGTCTTGATATATAAAGATTTCAGCATCAGTCCTTCAGTGTCACTCCTGCTGCATTCCAGTGTCTTACATTACATTTGAATGTGACATGGGATCTCTCCCTAATGCATTCACTCAGGCTTTCTTTAGTTATTGTAAAGAAGGGGAGGGGGGGGTTGCTGATATTGGAGGAAATTGCTTTTGCCTACTTGGAATTCCGCCGTGGTCTCAAGAAGTCCTGTGACCAGCTGCGACCTGTTTCCAAACAGTACAGATTCCTTCTTCTTTCTTTTCTTTTTTGATTTGGCTTCAATCCCGTTCTTATCGCTCGCTCCCCAACCTTCTGCCCCGTCGCTGGATAAACTTGTTGACAAAAAGGCAGGGAGATCGGTGACGAATGAAGCCATCCCTGCAGTTTTGCAAGAGTTAAAGACCAGATAAATGTTGAGTTTATCGCAGTTTGTCAGCAACTTGTCAGATAAAGAAACAGAGCAGACTTTTGTGCAGGGGTTTCCTTTCCAAACAACTTTTTGCTGACAACACACACTTAATGATTTTCTTCTTTGGGTCTGTTCCCGCCGTCCGATTCCCCTCCAGCCTCTTCTTCTCCTCTCTTCGCCCTCTTAACCTCCTTTAAACCGAGATTACCGCAGCACAGAATTGGATCTCGGCCAAACCTCAGAGATCCTGGAGCTTTGTGCATGACAGTGGCATCTGTCAGCCAAACTCCCGTCTCTCTGTCATAGATATCACTCAGATCCACACTAGGGATGTCACCATTACTTGTTTTCACAATTAATCATGGTATCAAATACCACAATTAATGAATCGTAAAGATTCCTAAATACCGTCACTTCCCAAAAAAATGTTGGAACCATATCAGCAGATGAGCGCCAAAATAAAGGTAAATGCTCAGATACTGGTAACAATGAATTGGTAGGAATTTAAATGTTCAAAACAAAATAAAACAAAAAAAACGGTTAAAATAAATGTAAACATTTGGTATAGATGACAATTTATGACGTGAATGTTTCAAACACTTCCCCTGGGGGATTAATATTTGGTCTTATATTAATAGATGCATAATGTAATTATATTTTGACTATATTTGATTTTACACATGCATAGTGTTGTGAAATGTATTAATCCATAATAATTGTGATAAACGTAACACCGTGATTATTTCTCTGACAATAATCATATTCGTGACATCCCTAAGGCTACACTCAGTCAGTGACCGGGGTTTCTGGAGGCCTGGGAAGCACAAGAGTGCGCGCGTGTGTGTGCATGTGTGTGTAAGTACAGTGTGTGGGTGTGTCCCTACAGACAGTCTGACCACACAGAAACAGATGGACACACATACACACATACACACATACACACACACATACGGTAGCCAGATGGTGACAGACTTGGCCTTCACTGCTCTGATTCCTCTCAGCTCTCTCCACAGTCTGTGCTTCTATTGTGAAGTTTGATCCTCCATCCTGTGTGTGTCCTGCATCAGCAGCTCACACTTCCTTCATAAAAATCTAACATATATTGGATTTCCATACAGGAAATATAAAATAAAAACACAAGTATAACATTTTTCTGAAACATTTCGGGAATTGGAGCAATTTCTCACTTGTCTTTGACACATTTGTGCAGCCCGTTTAACAACTCTGTCTGGTAGCGTTCCGTTATTATCTTACAGTATTGCGTGGTGAATGTGCAGGTCACAACTTGTGACTTGAGTTGTTGGATTGTGTATTTGATGAGTTTGATGAGGGAAACCAAGAAATCCCATTAGCCTCTCCGTAGCATAGCTCTGAGCAGCTCGTGACTCTGCTCCGCCGTTCTAGAAATAGCTTGCACCGACAATTAAAGGTAACAAACCTACTCCTAAAACTATAGGGATTATGGCAAGGGCCAATTTGCCAAAATGTTGAACTATCCCTGTCAGGGACCAAACAGCAAAGACTAGAGAACTCAAGGTGTAAATGTCCAAAAAGATGTTAATTTATTAACAAACTCAATTCAAAAGAACATCAAAAATATAATAATGAAAATACAAAAATGAGGAAAATAATCACTCTAAATGAGGGCCCTAATAACTTAAACTGAGGTCAACTTAAACAAACAGCAACTTAACTCAACATAACTGACCTGACAAATGACACACTAGGTAGGGCTTATATAGACAATGGCTAGCCGACAGACAATAGGTGGGGGGGGACAAACAACCGATCACACTCATAATACCATTAAACATAATATAAATAAAGACTACAAAGAAATAACCTAAACATACTAAATATAAACACTCAAAGAGAACATTTAGAGTTCTTAAGTATATGTTATAATTTAACTCAGTCTCAACGAAAAAACAGCCTCCCCGCTGGCACCTCCAAGTTGGCCTCTTCCAATCATTGCCCCCACTTCCATAAGAGGCCACCTTGGATGGCGCCGCCTCCTTTCAGGTCTGGGGAGCTGCAACAAGACACACATGGTGAGGTGAGCGAACTCAAACAAAGAGAATGTAAATCAACAGAATGTCAATCAAAATGCGTGCACTCAAATTAATCAACACCTGCCAATAAACGTGATTGAAAAGTAATAACTAAATGTGTGTCATTATTTCAAAGAAAAGGCAAAACAAACTCAACTTAAAGGTGGTCACCATGTGTGGCCACCACAATCCCTTTAATGAATATATGCTTGTATTGCTACATGAACATTTAGATCAATAGTCTGAGGCACTTCTACTTGTTTAACATGTATTTCATATATTATAAGTGTATATCTGTGTGTAATACTGTGCATGTTTGATCTCTTTTGTTTGATATTTCTTGTTCCTGCATGCTCAGGAAACCAAACTGTAGTCACAGCACTCAGCATCATCCTGAGTGCACGTTTTGTCCATGGATTTATTTAATGATTATGACACAGCTCTGATCTCAGATCTGTGTGTCTTTGCATGCATGCGCCTGTCAAAGCCCAGTAACGCACGTCTTCATAACTACATATTAACTTCACGAAAGCCTCATCAGACTCTGAGTGTGTAATAGCACGGTGCGTCTCGGAGAAGCTCTGCAGACTGACAGGGTGGTACCATTTAGCCTGAACCGCCTCGGGGAAAATTGTTCAGTGCTAATTTTGGGTTTGCTTCCATCGCCCGTGTCTGGGTCTGGCGCGGCTTTTCGGAGTTTCATACTTGTTGGTGGAATCAAAGAAATCCCAGATCCTGGAGAGGAGATTGCTCGTTGCTGCGGAGCGGGAGCCAGAGAAAACAGTGGTGTACATGTAAACATACCAGCACTGAGTACAACAGCTACATCATTAAACACAGCTGATAGTCCACAGTACACTTTTTCCCAGGAGCGTTCGGGTTGTTTCTGAACACTCCCAGCTGAGCCTCGGCCTCCAGCGATTCATTAGGGCCCAAACCTGAGGCCGAGACCTCACATCACTGTCAAAGGTCAGCAGCTCGTTAAATGTGGGGAGGCTCATTAGAGGAAATGGCATCTGATTCTTTTTTTGTGTGTGTGTGCTACTTCTAGCTTCAGAAAACTGAGTAAAAGATTAGATTATCAGCACTCCCTCTGATGAGATGCTGTGTGACAGTGGCATCTTTAGTTTTTTATCTAATTACTGTCTCTCCACCTCTTCTTTTCCTCCTCCAGCAACGTTCCCCTGGCAAAGTGCTGTTCGACCTGGTGTGTGTCCACCTCAACCTGACAGAAGGAGACTATTTTGGACTGGAGTACCAGGACCAGCGGAAGATGACGGTAACAGACACACACAATTGTGTTTTTTTTTAACTATTTTTGGTGGCTTTTTCGCATGGAGGACCAGAGGGGACACTGCCTTTCAAAGGTTGATTTAGAAAATCCATTTACAAATCGGATTTGAAAATGCAATTAGGAAATCCAAATAGAAAATGATTAAAAGTTGTATTTTCTTATTATAAATTTCTGTTTTTCAAAATGCATTTTAAAATTTGGTTATTCATTGGGAATCCCACAGTGTATTTTCTAAATGGTGTTTTAAAAGACTGTTTTAAAGTTGCTTTTTCAAATCCATTTTGAAATTCCTCTTTTTAATTGACGTGTCCCCTGTGGTCCTCCATATTTTCACCTTTAATTGACAGGATAGTCGGAGAGACAGACAGGAAATGGGGAGACAGAGAGGGGGAATGACACGCAGCAAAGGGCCACCCTGCAGCCAAGGCCCCCACACTTGTTTTTGCAGATTGACAGGCAGCAAAAGTGAATATAGGATTGAATAATTCCCACCAATAAACCCATATTTTTACTCTTTTTAGTGCAGTGTAAATAAATAGCTTTTGCTTTATTACATTTGCCTGTAGGTACAACTTAATGACAGACTGCTTCCTTGTTTGCTGTCTGGTTTAAAAAACCACATATCTACATTTAGCATCTACAGTGTTTTTACAGCACAATCGAGAATCAAGAGTATTTTTCTCCCTGTGGTTGAGACGGTGCTTGAAGGAAGCAGGTTTCCCCCCTCTCTCTCTTTCCCACGTGTTAACTCTCACTGTAAATCACATGTGTGCACAATCTGCACTCAGAGGTTGTGATTAGTCACATGCAACGCACGCGCCCCCACGCAGAGAGCCTTACTCTCCCTTTCATCTACATCTAAAGACATCGAGGCTTTTCGTCCGCGCTCGGTCTTTCTACCTGTCTCGTGAAACAGCAGCTGGTTGTAATCACTTGCTCACTCGGTGTAAAAAAGCCAGAGGGTGTGTGTGCAGTTTGTGGATGCTGGTGTCTCTCTGTGCTGCTGCAGAGCCTCCGTCAGTGTGTGATAAAGCTGGTAATAAAGGAAAACATAGCTGGAGGATAACAGTCAGTGTGTAGCTCAGACATAGGAGCAGGTTTATAGTGGACTTGTAGAGCAAATCTGATATAATGACAACAAATAACATATATTCTATTACAATCACCAAACAGCACTATACCTAACCCACTTGTATGAATAAATTAACAATTTTAAAGGGATATTTTAACATTTTGGCAAATACGCCTATTGCCATAATCCCTATAGTCTTAGGAGTAGGTTCATTACCTTTAATTGTCGGTGCAAGCTGTTTTGAGATCAGCTTGGCAGACGTGAGCTCTGCACGCTGCGCGGTATCTCCGGGCTTTCCCTCATCACACTCATCAAATACACAATCCAACAACTCCAAAACGCTCTTGTGGACAAGTTGTGACCTGCACATTCACCACACTATGAGATAATAATGTAACGTCATGAGATGGAGTTGTTTTCGAGGTAAATACGTAACCGGAACTACATTTCGGAGTATTTGCTTCATGTGTCGTGCGGCACGGTGGCACAGTGGTTAGCACTGTTGCCTCACAGCAAGAAGGGCCTGGGTTCGAATCCCCGGCCGCCCAGGTCCTTTCTGTGTGGAGTTTGCATGTTCTCCCCGTGTCCGTGTGGGTTTCCTCCGGCTGCTCCGGTTTCCCCCACCACTAAAAACATGTCAGCTAGGTTAATCCTCCAGTCAGCGCCACTGACCAAAGGCACTGGCTCATAATCTGGAGTTGGTCCCCGGGCGCTGCACCGCGGCTGCCCACTGCTCCTCAGGGATGGGTTAAATGCAGAGAATGAATTTCACTGTACTAGCTGTATATGTGACAAATAAAGTACCTTTACCTTACCTTACCTTACCTTACCTATGTTACATAATTGTATGTTATTATCTCATAGTGTGGTGAATGTGCAGGTTACAACTTGTCCACCAGAGCGTTTTGGAGTTGTTGGATTGTGTATTTAGTTTAGTAGAAATACCATTAGCCTCCATTGCGTTAGCTGAGCAGCTCACGTCTCTGCCCCACCGATCTCAAAACAGCTTGCACCAACAATTAAAGGTAATGAACCTACTGCTATGTCTACAGGGATTATGGCAATAGGTGAATTTGCCAAAATGTTGAACTATCCCTTTAACTTGAATTTGACATATTTATGCTATTTTGATGTTTTTATTCTATCTCATCAAAAATAAACCTGACCAGTTGGTTTTGTCATCAAAGCATCGCAGTTGTAAACCATCCTCTCTCTCTCTCTCCGTCCTCCATCTCCAGGTGTGGCTGGATCTGCTGAAGCCCACACTGAAACAGATCAGACGTGAGTATTTCAACACACACGCACAGAAATGTTCGACTTCTTTGCCACTGAAAATAAGCCACGCCATCTTCCGCCAAAAAATGATCACATCCCGTCATTTCTCCTCCTCCTCCCAGGGCCTAAAAACACCATCCTGCGCTTCGTGGTGAAGTTCTTTCCTCCTGACCACACGCAGCTCATGGAGGAGCTGACTCGGTAGGTCTGGTCCACACTGAAACCACACCTTTAGCAGAGAGAGAGAGTGAGAGAGAAGGAGGGAGCTTCTTCTTAAACTTAAAGACGTGTTGTTTTGCTCTGGGTTTTCCATTTGGCCAGATGGTCCGAGTCCTTCAGTCGGGTTTTAAAAAGCACCAGCTCTGGTCCGCAGCTGTTCCCGAACACAGAACAGAGGCCTCGCTACAATATGTTTGCATTGTGTTTCGTGTTCTTGCTCAGCCACTTTTCCATTTGTTACACATTAATATCCGCATGCCACATCATCTAACAAGTTCCCCCTTTTTTTTCTGTCCTTCTCTGGACCCAAATCAGAAAGTTTAGTGTGTCATCTGGGAACCAGGCTCATGAAAACATTGGCTGTTCCAAACCAGTTGAAAAGAGATGAATGCCATGACCACTTTTGGGAAACAAGGGAGTTTTACTGTAAAAAGACTGAAATGTCTTAACACAGTTGACATATTTTAAACAGAGAGTTTAGATGATGTCATACACGACAGATCCTCACCTACCGCCTCAGGTCTACTTGTTTAGAAAGCGTTAATCACCAGCGAATATTTGCTTCAATCTGTTTAGTTTAGCTCATCAGGAGTAAAATAATCAAGGATTTCTGCAGTAAAACACACTTCTCAGTCACATAAGCAAAACAAAAATAGGAGACAGACTTGACCTCCCACATTTTCCCATGGTGCTGCGGTTCCCTCCAGCTGCCCAGCTGGGTTTAGTAAAGACGAGAGCAGAGCAGGAAGTGTCGGCTGTGCCTCTCATCTGTGAGGAGATCTCTTTGATGGAAACTTTAATCCTGAAGGTTTTCGTGAAATCACACCCCCCACCGCTCCTTCACACACTCTGGGAAGTGATGCAGCATGTAATCCAGTGTTAAACAGACTCGTTTTATCGCCAAATAAGTAATGATGATTTTTTGATCGCCGTAAAAAAAATCAGCGTAAACAGACAGCTGCTCGGCCGGTGTTTACTGCGGTTATCAGTTTACACCTGCTGTTTCCCACCAGGAGCTGTAAACATCTCTGAATCAACCAGGACTGAAATCTGAATTATTTTGTGTTTGATTTAACAACAGACACAATCATCACCAGTTCATCTGTCCTCTCAGCTGGACGGTTAATTCCACTGATCTCATGTTTTCTTACCATGTGCCAGCAGCATCAAACAGGAAGTGGGCGCTCAGCCTTTTTTTCTTTCCCTTTGTTCAGCTCTGACTGTGTTGTGGTGCTGTCAGTGTTTCCTTTGATGGGGAATGTGTGCACATATACAGACTTGTCAGTGGCCTTTTATTAAAACGGGACACTGCCTGCCGCTCTGACACGACGGAGGCTGGGTTTAATGTGGAGGAAGATTTTGAAAAACATATCACGGTCTTTTCCTCCCTTTTGTGTTGCTGACGCACTCATGTGAACATAGTGAGGCTGCAGTATGAAACGGTGTTTCACATCAAATCGACGCAGCGTTCTTAAACGGTGAAATTGCTCGTCGTTCGTTCTGTGGAAGCGAAAAATAAAAACAACATAGAAACAAACTCACCACAGCCTCATTAACTTCACAACCGAGGCAATCACACAGTTACACAAAGCCTGGATTGGATATCGTATAAAAAGCTGATATGGGCCATTAATCGCACAATACATACGCACCTCAGGCAGCCAGGCCTCTATTAGAGATAGAGGATTGTGTTGAATCAGTCAGCTGTCTTTTTTTATTGGGTTTTGCAGATGTATACAATTGTATTAAACATTTACAAAGAGTAAAGAATGCAGTTTTTCCTCATAGAAAAACAACAGAAAACAGGTCACTGAAGTATTGCTGCATATCCGAACAACTCATATAAAACTAGAACAGCCACAGTAAAAATAATTAAATTAATACATTTTAAAAAGTAGGACTAGGACAGAAATAGACAATTAAATAAGAAAATAGACAAAAAAGGGAATAAGAGAAACACAGGCACATCAGTCAGGTAATAGTAAACTGCAATTGAGATGAATCTGTAAGTTGTCTTAACTCACTCTGCTCAACTCACTCCGCCTATTCAGCAAAATGCAGCGTCATGACCTGGCAACACAACACGTACATGGGCGTGTGTGCGCCAGTCAGACTGTGTTTATGAGGGCCGGATCACTCTGCAAGGAGCAGACTGCATAATGATTAACAGAAAAGGGCATTTTCTCAATTAGGGAATAGTTTGGAGTCAGTAGATGCAATGCATCAGCAATGTGTGAGTGGGGAGAAATGCCAGGAGACTGGTGGTAATGGAACTGCTCTCAGCATTGTCAGCTGTGAAGTTTATAGAACATGCATTAACCTATTAACCCTCTCCTGTCCTCACTTCCTTGCTCTCCTCTTCCACTCTCTCCTCCATGTATCCCTCTCTTCTTTTTCTTCTTTTCACTCCAGGTATCTGTTCGCCCTGCAGATTAAACGCGACCTCGCCTGCGGTCGTCTCATCTGCAACGACACCAGCGCCGCTCTCATGGTCTCGCACATCATCCAATGTGAGTGCAGCAAACACAACATACACACGATTTTAGTTTTACATCACATCACAGGTCTGTGTGTATATTGTGCGTGATCAAATAGGAGTTGTCAGAGAACAGAAAACACCCCTCCATCCATCTGTCATTTTGCTTTTTAACTCTAAGTAGAAGGTGGGAACTGTGGCTCCTTTTGTACATGTCCTGTCTCGTCCAGATGAATCCACCTCCGACTGCCATCACTTCAGCAGCTTGATGAAACCAGCTAAAAGAGCTTTAATCTGACCATAAATCAGCAAATGCGCAATTATCATGTACTATATTTCTTTTAAGGATATTAAAACAGCTATTAATGAGCTGATCTAAAGGGATAGTTCAACATTTTTGGCAAATTGGCCCATTGCCATAATCCCTATAGTTTTAGGAGTAGGTGCGTTACCTTTAATTGTTGGTGCAAGCTATTTTTAGAACACAAGGAGCTTCCTCTCAGTACGCGACCATGATCCCCATGCCTCTCTGTCTCGTCTTCTACATAAAACATCAGTATTCCCTTATGATGAAAACCACTGACATTATGCATGTTATTTGAATGAGGCGAACACAGCGTGCAGCAGCCGTCCATCCGTCTGTATCTCCACACCTGCCGCCCGCGCTCACCTCAGGGACCGCTCTTATTCAGCACCGTGTCTGGAGGACTTATTGAATTTATGGATTCGATTCAGTTTCCTGCACTGCACACAGCCTGTGAAAGGATATCGCTCGGTTGCCGTGGTAACCATCAGTGCTGGTGTGTGTGTGTGTGTGTGTGTGTGTGTGTGTGTGTGTGTGTGTGTGTGTGCACCTGCGGGTGGTACAGTATGAAGGGTTATTATCGGCTGGTATTGAACAGATGGAGATGCTTCATCTACAGTACAATAGGCTCAGATAGGAATAATAATTTCCTCCTTAAAGGGGACATATTATGGAAATATCACTTTTTGAAGATCTTTAACATATATTTGCGGCCCCCGAAATGTGAGAATTGACCAAAAAATATGTAATGTTCAGGCTCCTATAGGTGGAAATACACGTGGTTTTACGAGCTGTTCCCTCAGTTATCTTCCAGTGGTGTAACTAGGATTCAAATTTGCATAATACCAGCCCTACCTGGGACCGGTAGAAGGGGCGGGGCAAGGAGTGGTTCATTTGCATTTAAAGGGACAGGCACTGAAACCAGCCGTTCTGAACAGGGCTGTTTTGAGAGGATGAAAAGAGCTGTGATGTTTGATCCTTGGAATGTTTTGACCAAAGCATGTCACAGACATGTCTTTAAGACACCTGGGAACTATTTTAATTTGTAAAAATGGGGCATGATATGTCTCCTTTAAAACTCCTCAGTCGTCCAAACAAACCTGTAAATCGTCTCTCCTCCCTCTCCCTCCCTCCCTCCCTCCCTTCTGTCCCTCCATCAGCGGAGATCGGGGACTTTGATGAGACCCAGAGCTGGCAGCACCTCCTGCACAACAAGTACCTGCCCGACCAGGACGCCATCAGAGACAAGATCACCGACTGCCACCGCAAGCATGTGTGAGTTACTGTTTGATGCAATCAACATATACTATTTAGTGTATTTAGTGAATAAAATGTCAAGAATCAGTGAGAAAGACCGAATGCAATATAAGCAAACAGCAAATCACCACAATGAGGCTTATATGTACTTTAGAATATAAACATGATTTTCACAGCATGTGGGTCGTTGAGATGGCAGCAGTGTTTACCTGGAAACAGTTGAGATTATCCCCCGCTTAGAAAACAATACTGAGCCGAGCTTTAATCTGACTGGGGATCAGTTTTTAGATTGAAGTTGTCAGGAACCATTGTCTTTTTTCTTTATTTTTACATAAACAAACACACCCATAGCACATGTACTTTGACAGTGCTGTAAATCAGACCCACAGAGATATTTATCTGTTTATCCAGAGTGCATGCACAAACACACACACACCCGTTACACAATTGCACTGATGTTTATCTCTTAAACCACAACTGCACATACACACACCTTTAATCTCATCTGCAAACCTACAACCTGGAACCCATGGGACCACACACACACACACACACGCCTATCTTCTCATTTTAGTGCTTTAACTTCATTCCAGTCAGAAATAACGAATGTGTTTCTGCGTTTCCTGGAACTGTTAATTCTCCTAAAAAAAAAAAAAAAAAAAAACCCAAACCTCCACCTTGTTAATTACTCGTCACGGTCACACTCTGCACCACACACCCTTTCGCTCTCTGTGGGCTCCAGCTTTGCTTCTCCCTCACCGACACAGGAAGGAAGTGGCTAATTCAACAGCTCATACAGGAAACAGGAAGCTATTTTCAGATTTTGCGAGGAAACAAACTTCTTTTGTGGTGGATTTCTTTCCTCCCACAGCGGCCGCCGCCACCGCCATCTGACTGTGTGTGTATTTTAAGATTGTTTGTTATTTTCTTTGCCTCATTCATGATCAGTCAGTTTGGTCTGGGTCAGGATAGGAAGGATCACCACTCAGAGAAGGATATTGATTATCCACTCTTTATCCACAAGCTACGATCCATTGCCTTTACTGTACCTGCTGATTGATTAACATGTCGACCGATGGATAATCACTGGACTGATTGATCGCTCTCCTCCGCAGTGGGCAGACTCCAGCAGAGTCGGACTACCAGCTGCTGGAAATCGCTCGGCGGCTGGAGATGTACGGCGTCCGCCTGCACCCGGCCAAGGACAGAGAGGGAACCAAGCTCAGCCTGTCTGTGGCTCACACTGGGGTGCTGGTTTTCCAGGTACAGCCCTCTTTACAAATGCTAAATAGGGCAAATTAGTTGAAATGGTACAAGTCTACCACTGCTACTTAAAGGGATAGTTCATTATCTCATAGCGTGGTGAATGTGCAGGTCAGATCTTGTCCACCAGAGCGTTTTGGAGTTGTTGGATTGTGTATTTGATGAGTTTGATGAGGGAAACCAAGAAATCCCATTAGCCTCCATAGCATAACTCTGAGCAGCTCGCGGCTCTGCTCCGCCGTTCTAAAAATAGCTTGCACCGACAATTAAAGGTAGCGAACCTACTCCTAAAACTATAGGGATTATGGCAATGGGCCAATTTGACAAAATGTTGAACTATCCCTTTAAGTCTTTTCTGCAGTGTACATATTGCTTTACTCTAAAAAATGTCTTCTAGTTAAAAAAATGATGAAAATATTTGAGTTTGCGGTAAAGGAGAGGGATTTTACTGTTATCATTTACTCCCATCTTCCAACCGTGGATTAACAACCCAGGAATCCTGAATGTGGAGAAATATGTGCTGCTGCTAGAGATGAGCACCAGGCTGCAAATCTCGGTTTACAGCTCACTGGTATGAGCTGTAAATTCCTGAAATAGTCTCAAAGAAGAAAAAAAAAGAGATATATTATTTAACAATGTCTTGATTTGAAGTCATGGTGGAAGCTCTTCTTGAGTGAATGCAGAAACATCAACTGAGACGAGGTCAGAGAGAGCTACTTAACCGAGTCGGAGCACAAAACGTAGCTCCTCCATCAGCGTTTCACGGTTTAATGGAGTTGCTGCCGCCCCGTTCCAGACACTCCCTGGCACCTTCCTCTGTTACATTTTTGAAAGCCAGAGAGAAGATGCCCCCTCTTTTTGACCAGGCTGACCTCAATTACATTCAGCCTGCCCAATTTTTGAGTTTTCAAAAAGAGCTGCAATCTTGAAAAATTCAGCTGATGTGACAACTTGGTTAATTGGCCCATGAGGTTTCTGTGGTGAGCCTCCACCCAGCTCAGCGGGGAGGAGGAATGCACTGCACTGTAGTTTTTTTGGGTGTGGAGAAGATATTATTGTGTGATCAGAAGCTGTCGAATTGAGGCTGAAGCTGTGTATGTCTAACATGAAATGAATTATGAAGTCCACTATATCAACCAGCTGCTCATTTCTCATCTCCTTTATCCAGGGGTACACAAGGATTAACGCCTTCAACTGGTCCAAGATTCGCAAACTCAGCTTCAAACGCAAAAGGTTTCTGATCAAGCTCAGAGCGGACCCCGCTGTAAGTCCACATGACACTTATCCCCTCTCGCTGTCCCCAATTTTCCTCCAAATCCGTGCTCACGCCTGCCTTTTGCGTCCTGCAGCAGAGCGCTCACCACGACACGCTGGAGTTCGCGATGGCGAGCAGGGACTGCTGCAAGATCTTCTGGAAGATCTGCGTGGAGTATCACGCCTTCTTCCGGCTCTTCGAGGAGCCCAAGCCCAAACCCAAGCCCATCCTCTTCACCAGAGGGTCCTCGTTTCGATTCAGGTCAGGAGAGGCTAGAAAACGAGGAGCGGAGTCGACTATATGTTTGATTTATTTTTATTTTTAACCACATGCATCTCTCTGTGCTTGTACCTGCTGCAGCGGCCGAACTCAGAAGCAGATCATCGATTATGTGAAAGACTCGGAGATGAAGAAAGTTCCCTTTGAAAGGTGAAGCTCCCTCCTTTGTTCTAGAAGCAACAGTGGCGTGAGAGCAGAGCCAAACTACCCAGAATCCTTCACATCGCAGCGGCACAAACCAGTAATCACATTTCTCTCTTTGCTGATGAGTTGCACATGGTTCAGCTTCTGTCGTTGCTCTCTGCTCTTTTCAGGAAGCACAGTAAGATCCTGTCCAGCGGCATGTCCCCCCAGTCGTCCTCTTTCAGATCACAAGTGCCAAAAGAGGTAATACACATTTTAACAGCCATCACTGATCTATATCCCCCCGTAGTCTTGTTTATAACATTTTACTCTCTTTTTTATTTTGCTTGGAGAGGTTGTGCTCTTTTACGGGCTCTGTTTTTATTACGTCTCTATCTCGCCGTTTAAATCTGGACCTGCTCTCAGGCCAAAAACACAAAGCTGTTTTTGTCCAGTGCAGCTCCAGGGAGTCGTAGTGTGTGCGAATGTGCAGTCGCTCTTAAAACTGTTCCCGTAAATAACAAAATTATTCAAAGTCAGTGATTCTGTTGAAAGAGTTCTCTCCTTTTCTCCACTTTAACCCATCCTCCCCCTTTTTCCTCCTTGCAGAGTGCCATGTCCGTCCAGCTAGCAGACCAGCCCGACTCGGCCAGACTGGGCCATCACGCTGAGCCTAACGGTTCAGAGGTGCCGGTGCTGGTCACAGCCGCCGCCAACGGTTTCCAAGACATACCCGCGGACCCGCTTCAGTCCAGACAGAACCACCACGGCACCGGATCAGCGCCGGAGCAGCAGTTCCTCAACCCAGGTCCATCCTGCAGGGCAAACAAAGGCAGCAGCTCCTCTATTCCTTACATAGACTGCAGCGACATAGACAGTGAATGTGATGTGACAAAGAACGGCAGGGCCCTCAGGGGCCACAGCAACGCAAATGACAGCAATGAGGACAGGCCGAATGCGTATCATGATAATAACAAGCACGCGAGTAGCATGCGCAACGGGGGGCAAGTTGGGAGTCTGTTTGGGGCTGTTAATGGGTTTTACCACACCAATCACCAGGGGCTGATGCAGCAGCATCAGCAGCAAGGCATGCTGGGTAACAGAAACACAGCAGATCAGGCCCCGGTGTCCAACCAGTTTAGTATGACTCACGAGTTGACTGACGATGAGATTTTGTCAAACGGCGGTTCGTTCCACGGCCGCCTCCCCCTCCACAGCACGCTGCTGGACGAGATCTTTCAGGGTCGTGACAAGCGCGCGGCCGCGATCGGTCGACCGTTAGGGCCCGGGACGAGGAGCCAGTGCTCCAGCCCGGTGATCAGCAGCTTCCACCACCGCACCAACTCGCTCAGCCAGGCCGAGACCCCCAACGGCCACGCTCAGCCGCCGCGCTCGGGCCCGCGCTGGGACGACGGCGGCCATTATTTCAGCAAACGTCCGGGCGCGGTCCCGGTAGAAACCCCCACGGTCCCGCTGCCGCCGCCCCCGCCGCCGTCGTCCCACCCGCCGAACCACTACGGCAGCTACTCGCCGATCACTCCGCCGCATTTCCCCAAACCGTACAGCAACAACAACATGAGGAACCGATCCGACACCGATCCCTTCATCCTGAGCCAGATCACGTCCACCCCGGTCCACCACCACCGCCCCGGGTCGCACGCCCAAGCCCCTTGCTCCGCCCCGACGGAGCGAAGGATGATCGTAACTAACGGGAACCACGTGGGCGTTCCGGGTCAGGCCCGGTCCAACACGGTGCAGAGGTTGTTCGGCCGTCAGGGGAAACCCAACCCGCACAACAACCTCAACCAGCCGGTGCAGATGATCGACGGCTCCACCAGCAGTGGCACCGACACCAGCGACACCGAGTCCGACACCGGCAGCAGCGCGTACAGTCACCCCTTAATGTACGGAAACCCCGCCGCCGTCAGCTCCCTGAATTCGGTCAACTCCAACGGCGTGCACGCGTCCCCGATGCCTCGCAGGAAGTTCTCCTACGGGAGTCTGCAGATGGGGGAGGGGGAGGACGGAGAGGGAGAGGAGGAGGGGTGTTACCGCTTCAACGAGGAAGATATAGGCGGTCGGGTTTTTAGCTGTTAGGGATTTGTACAAGGAAGAGCTGAGCCTCAGATTAGCCGTCATTATGCACAACACATCTAATCCTGATTTATAGGAATTATAATATCTTCATTTAGTCTGATAAATATAAAGATGGTTTCATCTTTAAGGAGGATTTTCAAAAATCTATCATGTAACTAGATTTATAAAGACTGAAATCCAGTCCATTGATATTTGAATATTGAAACTTTTTACACTAATTTAGCTGCGATGCACATTTTGAGCAAAGGCACTAACATATTTTTGAACTGTGGAAGTTTTTTTTTTACATATCTCGAGCTTTTAGATGAAGCACTCGTCCTTTTGTTGCTTTTAAAACCCGACAGTTTTTATATTGGATTTTGTATTTTAAGCCCCCCGAGCACGGGGCTGATCTGGGTCTAACGTTACACGTGGTAGCTGGCGCTTTGTCAAAGAAGGAGAATCTAAACTAAAAGCCTCCAGACAACTTTGCCAGCTCGCTGTAAAGAGTTCAAGAGTGATCACAGATAATGTTTTGAAGGAAAAACTTTCCTCATGTGCCATAACGAAAAGGAAAAACTGTACGGGAGCATGTGCAGATGGATAATACAGATTTAGTCGTTTATATTGTCATAGAATTTTAAAGGAAAACCTTCATGTGTAGTGTTGTAGTTCTTGTGGGGAAGAAAATTCACAGTTCCTCCTCTCAGTAATCACGTGATAGCACTGAGATGATCAATGTCAGTCTATTTTATTTAGGAGGAATTCACTGATTGTAGCTCACCTTTGTAAATGTTGAGATATTAAGATGTTGAAGTCAGATATGAATGGATTTATAGGCGGCACCGGTTGACCAGGATCTGCTGCCTTGTTGTATAGTTCCACTTTAATACGACTATGTTTGTAGTCATAATGTAGTTTCCCTGATGTAGCATTTTGTCTAAAATCAAACTTTTCTAATTATTTGACTGTTGTCTGGTGCAATAGAAGGGCTTTAAGGTGATAGCTGGGCTTCAATGGGAAGTGATGGAGGTTTAAATGGGAACAACAGACACAGTGGTTGGAGCAGCGTGCGACTGTTTGGACTGTGTCTGCCCACAGAGTTAACATGAAATGAGAGATAGTCTCCTTTAATTGTACAGTATATTTGAATGTTCTTGGTAGAGAATGGACTATACACTTGACTTGTAGAGAAACGTGTTTCATGTATAAGCTGGTGGGATCTGTTGGAGGAGGAGCGCTGTAGCTAATGGTCAGTCTGCCTTCGTATTCGGTTTTTTTTGACCGAGCTAAAGTCCTTTTCTTCAGAGCACTTTTTCATACTTTCTGTTTCTGTCTGTCTGTTGTGGGCAACTTGCACTGTAATTTGGATGTTTGTGGTAGGAACTTTTGTAGTAACTTCTCTTTTATATTCACCGTTAGCAGGAGACAAGGAATTTGAATAGATTTCAAAGTCAAAGTTTTAGGGAAACAACATTTATATTTGTATTTTTGATAATAACTGGAGCTCAGAGTGTCTACATTTCTACTTCAGATCTTCACTACTTCTCTGGGTCTTTATTTTTTTCTATCATCTTTTTTCTTTCTTTTCACGGTTTTACACATTGACACAGACTGAAAGCTGTGACCCATCCACAGCTCTTTGCTTTGCTTGGCTTGGCCCTCGGCATGCACTACTACAACAACAACAACAACAAAAGAAACTCACTGTTACTTTTCACAGTTGTCTCTTCTGTTACAAAAGGCCTCACATCCCCATCACTGTCATTTGCTGGCTGTCACTGCTCACAATGACACATTTTAAGTTCATTTAATTTGATAAGTGGAAACTTCTGCAGCACTGAGTGTCTGTATTTCCCCCAGAAGTTCCCTAAAAGTCAGACTGGTGACATGACTCACAGGATGTTGGTCAGTCAAAATGTCGATTTTTAGGAGTACGTTTGTTACCTTTAATTATCAGTGCAAGCTATTTTTAGATCTCCATGAGAGCGTTTTGGAGTTATTGGATTGTGTATTTGATGAGTTTGATGAGGGAAACCAAGAAATCCCATTAGCCTCCTTAGCGTAGCTCTGAGCAGCTCGCGGCTCTGCTCCGCCGTTCTAAAAGTAGCTTGCACCGACAAATACAGGTAACGAACCTACTCCTAAAACAATAGGGATTATGGCCAATTTGCCAAAATGTTGAACTATCCCTTTAAAGCTTTGGGGTAATACAGATATTCCAGTGATTATTTATTCAGTAATTACCTTTGAGCAGTTTTTAAAACACACAGGTTTGAGGTGATTAAACTTGGACAAAATGTCGTTAAGATTTTATCATCAAGTCAAACAACCTTGTCTTTCCTCAGAGCTACTGCTTCTTCCTGAAACAAATGTTCATGCTTTGTAAATGCGCTGTTTTTTAAGCATGTGTATTTTTTTTCCCTTTCTTTTTGGAGGGACACTGTTTTCTCACCATTTTTCTTTTCTTTCCTCCGGATGCATGTTAACCAGGCAAAGTCCCGTTGCTTTTCTGTCACGCTGCTCTGCTTTTTTCTCACTTTGTCACTCGGTGTTTCTGTCACGGGGCACGAAATGGTTTCAAATGTTCGAGAAGCCGCCGGTGCAGTAGGCTACAAGAGAAAATATTTAGGTTTACATTCTCTCAGACACAAAAACCGCTCCTTACTTCTCATGGGATGTTACAGTTTCCATGCCTTTTTCATTACTGCACCATTATGATTAATTAACCTGCACCCTGTCTTTTTGAAATATTCAGAAACCATTTGTGTTTCGCCCCAGGTTTATTCGCTGCGCACAACGACACAAGGCTCCGACTCAACTCCAGTGCTCTTATAACAGAGAGTGAGAGGGCGAAGGTAGACAGACTAAAGTAAAGTGAAGCTTAAAGCAAATGTAAGTGCAAAACAAACAAAAAAAGATATATTTGAGAGACATGGCATTAATACGGAAGGTGTGAAAGTCTGAGTATTGTCAGATGATGGACACACACACACACAAACACATGCATACATACTTGAATATTGGAGTTGAGTCCACCTTGTCGCTCTTCCTACAACTCACTTCCATTGAGGCTTTTTCTTGTCATTTCAATGAACTGTGAAACCGTAACAGACTGATAACTTGTGGTTTTTTGTTTTGTAATTTGTATCTTTTTGGGGGGATTTAATCACAGCCAAATCTTTTTTTTTTTTTTTTAGATTTACTTTAAAAGTTAAACTTAAATGATTGTAGTTTCTCCTGCGATATTCACACTGTGGTGATGTGATCGTGTTTTGGGTGATATTGGGCTGCTTTAAGCAAATAGTTGGACATTTTGTCAAATATTTCTAACCAGATGTGTTTAATCTCCTCATCTAACCCCTTAACAAGAAGCTCAACACACTTATTTCCCAAAATGTCAAACAGTTTTCTTGGAATTAGACTGCTAAAGATCGTATATATGGCGTTTTCAGCATCACATCTGTTGCTTCTCTTTCTGTTTACATCGCACACTTTTTACTGAGCGACTGACTTCTTTTGAAGGGATAAACTGGCTCTGTGGCTCTTCTCTAATTTTCTGATCGGTGGCAGTTTTAGTTTGCATGTCCCAGTGGTGCTTATTTACACGATTCTCACACATCCCAGTCGTACAGTAACAACTACTGGACATGTGGAGGTCAAACTGCTGCTGAGGAACTGCCAAACATAGTCTTTATATTCCTTCACAAAAGAAAGGTCGGTTTTCCTCTTAACGCACACTCGTCACATGGCCTGACTGGTTTTCTGTCACTCTTGTAACACCTGTACTCCTGCACACCTGTCCCTTTTTGATTCTCATCTCCTGCTGAGTTTTTTTTTAATTTCCTCTGACTTCTCTGATGTTTTTTTTTTGTTTCTTTACCCGTCATTTCTCTTTTTAACACTGTAACTGATTGTGAGCACTAGTGTCAATAAAAAAAACAACAACTTTGTATGTTGGAAGAAAAGGGACTCGAGAATTTTCTGTAGAGTCAGTCCAACCCCCCCCCTCACCCTGCCTGAAGCCTGACCCTTCCCCATGTCTTGTGTTGTGGTAGCTAGATTGTAGAGTAGTGTGTTTTTTATTGTTTTGTGCGTTGTTTTCAGTGTGCACGCGCGACTCCACTTGTCTGTGTTTGCTGTCGTCTTCTGTAGCTTCTGTTAGCTCGCTGTTGCACTTGTTGTTTTTTTTGTCGTAGTGGTTTTTTTAGTTGTTTTTCTGTACGGTGGTAAGTTCTTTTATAGCACCCGTCACAGATCTGCACTCAGTGGTTGCCATGGTTTTACCCATGATCCAGTTTGGTGTATAACAGTGGACTCTTTGGAAACTTTGCACCTGGGCAAGTATACAGTCGCAACTTAGTACCATGTAGTTAAACCTCTGTAGTAGTTGATAAGTAGATTTAACTCTTTATTCTTCTGCATAAGTTGATTTTATCTGCAGTAAAATGAGGATCAGATAACTTTAGGAACTTTAGGCATCATAACTAGTCAAACTTCCTCCTAGAAATAAAACATCATATCTATAGTGCATTGTGAGGGAAGTGGAAAGACTGATAAAGTATTCATAGATGCAGTACACTTTTGAATTAAACTATTATTAGAGTAATTGGCTGCATTATTTTCCCCTACAGTGCACAGATATGTAAATAAACTATAATCACTGCTCCTTACTAATCCTCACTAACCATTTTTCTATCTTTCTCTGCCTTTTTACTTCGTGTTTGTCGCTAAAGGAGCCTAATAGATCAACAGAATAGATGTAGCCTCGCTCAGAGTCGAGGGATCGTAGCATTTCTTTTTCCCCATGTGTCGACCTGCTGGAACATAACAGCTGCTCATTTTAGCTCCTGACTCATAGTTTTAAGTTTGATCGTGCAGGATTGTCCAACCATGAAATTCACTGCCACTTACTGGCGGCTGCATTTAGAGGAATATGTTCTTATTTTTATCCTCTAAATGCTAAAAATACTGAATATGAATATGAAAACACAGCAGAGTACATGGAGAAACATTTTCCTGAATAAAGAATGAAGATGAGTCTGTGAGAATTAGATGAAAAGAAAGATGGAAACACAGTGGCAGTGAATCTCATGAAAGTAGATGAACAGTTTTCAGATTGTGCATAAAATAACATCATCTTTTATCCTCTCCTTCCATCTTCTCTCTTATCTCACTCTGGTCTATTCCTGTCTCCATCTCCCTCCCCCTCTCCATTTTCCTATTTTCCTTTCTTTCCTCCCCCCAGGAAGTCCCGCATCAGATGACTCTCCGCTGGGAAGTCCCCACGTGGTTGTCAACGGTAACGGCTCGGCAAACGACCAGGGGACAGGCAGCGCAGGTGTCCTCGGTCCCGGTCAGAGTCCTGAGATACGTCAGCTCTCGCCGCTCACCAGCCCGCTGCTCACCGAGGCCGGATACGTCCGCAACGAAGATGAGGAGGAGGCGAGGAGGAAGGTGGGTGTACGGATAGGTCGGGGGGGGGGTGGTGGTGGTGATGGAAAGTTTTAGATTTTACTCTGTGATTCATCAGAGCTGCCTGCAGTGACTCGTTTGACTCCATCCACCCACGCTTTATCAGTCAGTAGCGTGTCAGAGCCTCTAATCATAAGCACTTCACCCTACCCACCATTCAGTGCATCCAATAATAGAAAAGCTATAATAGCAGACACTGCTGCATGCAATGTACTCACAGAAATCTCTGAGATAGTTAGAGGGATAGTTCAACATTTTGGCAAATTGGCCCATTGCCATAATCCCTATAGTCATAGCAGTAGGTTCGTTACCTTTAATTGTCGGTGCAAGATATTTTAGAACGGCGGAGCAGAGCCGCGAGCTACTCAGAGCTACGCTACGAATTGGGATTTCTTGGTTTGCCTCATCAAACTCATCAAATACACAATCCAACAACTCCAAAACGCTCTGGTGGACAAGTTGTGACTTGCACATTCACCACGCTATGAGATAATAACGGAACGATATGAGACCTCTGACCTCTGTGCATCAGCTGTTTTGCATGAATTTACCTTGAAAAACAACTCTTTGTTTTCAAGGTAAATTCATGCAAAACAGCTGATGCGCGTTCCTGTCGAGGGCAAGCAGTCTCTGCATTTGCCTCAAAAATGTTTTAACGAGCATTTTGGAGTTGTTGGATTATGTGTTTGATGAGTTTGATAACGGAAACCAAAGAAATCCTTTTGGCCTCCGTAGCGTAACTCTGAGCAGCTCGCTGCTCTGCTCCGCCGTTCTAAAAATAGCTTGCAGCGTCAATTAAAGGTAGCAAACCAATGGGCCAATTTGCAAAAATGTTGAACTACCCTTTAAAGATGGAGAAAATGTTGGAACGTAATGTTTTTCCTCTATAAGCAGCATAGTTTGTGCTGAGGACTAAATAAATGTTGAAACAGATTAAATCGTTTCTTTACAGAAGATAAGAGGGATTTATCAGTGTTTAGATTAAACCGATGAAAGGTTGGATCGATCTCATCTTTCGCTTTGTGTCCAGAAGTTTCCCACAGATAAGGCCTACTTCATCGCCAAGGAGCTGTTGACCACGGAGCGGACCTACCTCAAAGACGTGCAGGTCGTCACAGAGGTGAGGATCTGTAAACACCTCTGCTGCTTCTGCTGCTCTGGCTGGGAACGGGAGGGAGAGGGAGAGAGACGCACGTAACGCCATCTGTGTTAAGACCAGGAGCTTGTCTGGCCAAGTGTAAACACATTCCCTAAAGTACACAGCCCTGCACGGCACGCACAGGGACCACGGGCCAAGTTTGGTCTCTTTAAACTCTTTCTCTGCTGGTTATTTCAGACTCGAGCTGGGAGTTTTGGGACAGCGAAGAGAAGTTGGGTGTTTTTTTAAGACAGTGAGTCAGGAGTGGGTTTGTGTGATGCAAGAGCTGTTTTTACAGTCTGAATATTGGGAGAATGAGCTCAGTTTGGTCTTTTGAAAGCCAGGATATAACAGAACAAGGAAGCCGAGTCTGTCTTTATTTCTTTTTATTGTGAACCAAAATCACAAGCTGACGGTCTTTTCTGTCATCTGACATCAATATCACATTGTGTTATGAGACCCGTTTTGAGAGCGGCGTGCCAGTGTTTTCTACTCCCATCCTGAAGATCGGCTTTTATGTGCATGTAGTTCGGAGACCGAGGCCTCGCCATCTGAGGATTTATGAGCATTTTTCTGGTGCAGGACAGATGACAGATGGAAACACAGCTTCAAAGGGAACATGTTAAAGTTCCTTGTGTTTAAATGACTTTCACCCTTTTGTTTTTCACCAAGGAAGCAACACATCTGTTATAATTCACCTCCTTCTGAGCGATAAAACTTGTATCCTGTTTATTCTTTTACACTAAATGGACTTTAAACTCCCAACTCTTTGAAATCAAAACACTCTCTCCATCCTGGACCCTGGGATGAATGTGGGTCAAACTTTGTTTTTTGCCCTTTTAGTCCCAACAAATGAGTGTAATGTAAAGACCACTGAGATTCAAGCACCTGCCCTGCTGCAGACCCCATCACCCTAGCATTATGATGCTGACCATAACTCCTGACCTCGGTGTTGAGGGGGAAATTATATCATATTCCTCCTCCGCTGGGTATTTTTCTCCCTCTCAGCTCTTTTTCTTCTCAACAGTAGTTTCCACCCTCTTTGATGTGGGAGGAAGGCGTGCGCTGGCGCTTTTTTAGAACCTCTTAAATATTTTCTTTGGCTGGCACTGCTGAGGCCTGAGCTCCCACACCCTTCCCTTCCTCCCCTCCCCCACTCCATCTTCCCTCTGTCACCCTTTCTCCCCCCCCCTCCCAGCGAGTCCTGCTGTGCAACAGCTGGACGGCCGTCCCGCGTGCACGGGCTGCCATAATCGTGTGGGATTTACTCTGAAAGGGAATATAACACCTTTGTGTCAGGGGGTTGTAGTTTACTCGCTTAGGGCTACTACAAGGATCTGTGTGTGTGTGTGTGTGTGTGTGTGTGTGTGTGTGTGTGTGTGTGTGTGTGTGTGTGTGTGTGTGTGTGTGTGTGTGTGTGTGTGTGTGTGTGTGTGTGTGTGTGTGTGTGTGTGTGTGTGTGTGTGTGTGAGGTTGCTGATGGATTTCCTTGGTGCAAACAAATGTCACTGTGTTCTCAAGTCGAATCACTCATTCTGACCCTCCATCCCCCACCCCAGGGGTCTGTGGGATCATACCCATGTGTGTGTGTGTGGCTCAGTTTGAAAGCTACTGCAGAGGAGTGTGTTTGTTTGTTTACTTGAAAGCATAATTAATGTTAATACACCACACTTAAAGGGATAGTTCAACATTTTCAAATTGGCCCATTGCCATATTCCCTATTAGTCATAGCAGTAGGTTTGTTACCTTCATTTGTCGGTGCAAGCTGTTTTTAGAACGGTGGAGCAGAGCCGCGAGCTGCTCAGAGCTACGCTACGGAGGCTGATGGAATTAAAAATTAAATAAATGAATAAATTCAATTATCATTTGTTCTATAAATGCCTGTCACAGTTTTCTAAAGATAAAGAAGCTTGAATCAGAGAGTTTTTTGTATTTTTTGCTATAAATTAATGATAAATCAATTATCAAAGTAATCGGTTGGTTGACTAATTTAGTCGTTTATCACTTTCCTCAACACTCCACAATGAATATGTAGCAAGATTCAGGTGCATCATGTAACTAACATTATATTTTCTACCTGTGTGTGTGTGTGTGTGTGTGTGTGTGTGTGTGTGTGTGTGTCCATCACAGTCCTTCCAGAGTTTTGTGGGGAAAGACGAGGCGTTTCCCGACTCCCTGAAGGATCTGATCTCATCCAGCTACGATCCGGTCTACAAGTTCCACCAGGGATTCCTCAAGGAGGTGGAGCAGCGGCTGGCGCAGTGGTCAGTGTCTGTTTATTCCCATTCAGAAAAACTGAAAACGTTGCCTCGCGTCCATTCACAACAAACATTCACATTTGTAAAATGATACACAATGCAGATGTGTGCAATGAAATCTTTCATTTCAAGTAAAAAGCTTTTTTTTAAATGAAAATATTTGAAGATAACATGTTTCAGTTCAAATGCCCTGTAAATATTTTACAAATGTTGGGAGGGAGGGCAGAAATGAAAGGCATTTTTAGCCCAGATTAGTGTTGAGCAATTTGCTATTGTGCGTAAGCAAATGCAGGCCAAGACAAAAAAGACTCATGTTTCACAATAACATGAAACAGACATTTTGAGGTCAAACCAACAGAAAATATTTGAATTCAACATGTTATTCCTCATCGTTAAATCACATTAAGTCCCAAAGTGTCAGTCTAACGTGACATCATTGCATGGGAACTAATGTTCACAAATCCTCCGTTCCTCCTATGGGAATCCTGTCTGTTATTGTATGTAATGACAGACACACACACACATAAACCATCTTCCTGGAGATGGTCCAACTGTACTTGCTGGTATGATGAATGGGCTTGAGGAAGATTTTCCACTCATGTGTGGAAACCCTGACTCTGTCCTGACATCTACTGGTCAGTCAACGTTACTACATGTGAATAAATCTCAGCTCTTCTCTCCTTTCTGTCTGTGGCAGGGAGGGTCGCTCCAACGCCCACATTAAAGGAGACTACCAACGCATTGGTGACATTTTACTGAAGAACATCCAAGGGCTGAGGGTAAATATAGACGACAACAGCTCACATGGAGGCAGGAAGAGGACGTTTCTTAAAACCTGTCTCCCTTTTATTTATTCTTTTGAATCTTCTCTTCTCTCTTTTGCATCTTGCAGCAGTTGACAATTCATCTCCAGAAACATTCAGAGTGCCTGGTTGAACTGGAACGGACCTGCAGGTAGGTGCACGGTGCTGAAAACGTCGGCTTTATTTGCCGTTATTTGCCGATCCTGTTTATTTATTTTATTTACAAATCAATTAAAATACAATTTCAATTAATTATACAGCAAGACATCATCTTGTAAAAAGGTTAACCTCAGAAGCTGTCTGTAGCTTATGAACTGGGGCCCAGAACATCAAAATAACAATACAATATATTATGAAAACAATGCCTATTTCTACCTAGATTCTAACCTAACCCTCAAACAACCTAGTATAAGGTTTAAACACAATAACAACACATCAAACACAGGTACATGAAGCAAAATACAGCAACCCAAGCTTGAATTAAACATATTTCAACAGTAGTTTTTGTTTTAATCTCAACCTCATTCCAAGTCTGTGGCCCTTTAACAGTCACACTAAGACTTGTACATTTCAGTTTCCGTTTCTTTCCCTCTATCCTCAGGACCAGTCGGAAGGTGGAGACTCTGTGTCGGGACTTCGAGCAGCAGAGGGTTTGCTACCTGCCCTTCAACATCTTCCTCCTGCGACCTCTCCACCGCCTGCTGCACTACAAGCTCATCCTGGAGAGGCTCTGCAAGCACTACCCACCCACCCACGACGACTTCAGGGACTGTAGAGGTATAGAAAAGAATACATTTGAATGAGGGACGTGTAGGTTAACAAAAGAAAAAGGTGCTTTTTTAAAAAACCTTTATCTTCTCCAGCGGCCCTGGCGGATATCTCGGAGATGGTGCTGCAGCTTCAAGGCAACATGATGAAGATGGAGAACTTCCAGAAGCTCTTAGAGCTGAAGAAAGATCTGACCGGCATCGACAACCTCGCCATCCGTGGCAGGGTTAGACTTTTTTTTTTTTACATTTGCTGCTGTGTTTATATGATTTTTTTTTTTTTGCAATATTGTTTATATCTTTGCTCTTAGAGGTGGTGAAACCTGTAAAACTGACTGACTCATTCCCTATGCTGCTCTCATGTTTGACTTCCAGGAGTTCATCCGGCTCGGCTGCCTCAGCAAACTCTCAGGGAAGGGCCTCCAGCAGAGGATGTTCTTCCTGGTGCGAACTCACAGCTGCTGATCTGAGAATATTTAATATCACTGACGGCTAAAAAAAAAAGATAGAAAAAAAGCACTCATTTTTCTTTTCCTTCCACCCATCTATTTGTCCTCCTTCTCAGTTCAGCGATTCCTTGGTGTACACCAGTCGAGGGATGACCCCAACCAACCAGTTTAAAGTTCACGGCCAGCTGCCTCTCTATGGCATGACGGTACGATGGCTCTTCTCTTGTGTCAGCACGATATTTATTCTCATTTGTATTGGTAGAATATAATGAAGATTTTCCCAAAATGTGCTTCTTTAAAAATGTCTCATGTGTGCGTGTGTGTTTGCAGATCAGAGAAAGTGAGGAGGAGTGGGGCGTACCTTATTCCTTCACCTTGTTTGGACAGCGGCAGTCGGTGGTGGTGGCAGCCAGGTACACAAACACATTTATACACACAGATAATGAATTTCCTTTGGGGATTAATAAAGTAATTCATATTTGTATTCGTAGATCAATCAGAATCAACATGTTGTCGTATCATGATGGTGATGATATGGTATTTGAAAACATCATTGTGATTTAAAAGAAAAGTGGAAACATGACAGGAACAAAGAGCCAAATGTCTCATCACAGAAACATTAAATCATCCATAATGAATAGGAGCAATGTGCCTCTAAGAATAACAGTTTTAAAGTTTAATGCAGGTCAGACTCATTAAAAATGGATCTCCTCTCCACGGGACCTCCACACACTTTGTTTGCCCTCTAATTAAATTGGACCACGTGGCCTAGTTTCCATTCAGTGGCCGGTTCGCTGATGACAAAGATTTAATAACACAGAGTGAAAAATGTTTTTGTTTTTCTTCGTCCCTGTGTCTCGTGTCCAGCTGTGCGTCGGAGATGGAGCGGTGGGTGGAGGACATCAGGATGGCCATCGATCTGGCGGAGCAGAGCAGCGGCACCGACACCGACCTGCTCTCCACCAGCCTCTCTGACGCCAGTAAGTGCATGATGTGTGTGGTTTTTACACCACCTGTCCAGTTCCCACAACTCTCCTCTTCTCTTCCCTCCCTTTTAACTTTCAGCAGCTCATGAATAATCTCACCGAACTGTCCCAGGTGGTCTTTCATCATACTTTTAATGTCACCTGATATATGGAGGCCCATCGCCCAGCTGTCGCCGCCTTATTCCTCATCATCTTTTTTCCTCATTCTTTATCTTAAATGCCTGTCGCTCTGCTCAATGAGGCCTCCGTCTCGCCACCTTTTGCTTTGACGTCTCTATTGTCCCTCTGCTAAATCGCCCGCTGTGAACGTTTTTTAAGTCATACAGTTTAAGAGTATTGGCTTACAAAGTGACAACAAAAGGTAATTTTGCACCTTTGATCACAGTCGGGGCTGAGCTCTCTGCTCTGTAGCTTTTTGATGAACCTGTAAATATCTCAACAGGTTTCACTTTGTCTTTAGAGTTAAAGGGATCCTTCACCCAAAATCAATAATTCACCATCATCATTTTTAGTGTGTGTTTTGGACAATTCAAAAGTGAGCACCATCCGCTGCCATTATATGAAAATCCATAGCCAGCTGGACCCCCCTGGAACTCTAAAAGCGTTTTGATAACTCCAAAAGTTCTCTGAACCCTTCCTTGAATTATTGATTTTGGGTGAAGTATCCCTTTAAGCTCATCCAATGATATCGAACTGTTTTTGCACACATCCTTAGACTGCTGTGAGATAAATCTTTCCATTGTATGCATCTACTGGGTGGATTTGTGAGGCTAAAAAGGTGAGACTAAGTAGTGGCAATGCTCAATAAAGCCAGAGTGTTGTAACAAAGCCTCATCAGAGTCTTATAAATGGATCCATGCCTATAAATAGTGCAGTCGGAAAGAATAAAAGCGCAAAGGCTGGAAAAAGAAACCAGGCCTGCGAACTGAAAGTTTTCACCTCCAGCTGGAATCGGGTCAAAATACACAACATGAGCCGATTTTGTGGAGCAAAACAAACCTCAAGATGTTGCAGAGCTTGTTCTGCAGCTTTAAGCTCACGTGAAATCCATCAGTCATCATCAACCGGTTTTTCAGCTGTAAAAGTGAGTTGATTCTCCACTTTGCGAGAGTATCTCACCCACAGGTGTCAGCGTGGTGAGTTATTTACAGCTACTCATGGTAACGAGTGTATCTAATCTGACCTACCTTTTTGTTGTCCCCCCCCCCCCCCCCCCCCCCTTGCACAGAGCTGTTGGAGGACAGCGGAGCGGAGCAGGAGTCGGAGGAGGAGCTCTGCGGTTCGCGCTCGTCTCTGGAGCGCCAGGGTCACCGCGGCAACACCACCGTGCACGTCTGCTGGCACCGCAACACCAGCGTCTCCATGGTGGACTTTAGCGTCGCTGTGGAGGTTTGTCCTTGTGTTGTGTCGTCTTCTCTCCACAAACACCACACACTGCTGTTTTTGTCCTCTTTAGTCCTCTCCCCCTCTCTCCCCCTCTGTTTTATCTTTTTTTTCTGTTTGGAAAGGACATCTTCCATCAGAATCAACAGTACAAAAATACAAATTTGGTATTTTCCATAGTCCTTTTCCACTTTTTTGTTTTTTTTCTTCCCCAACCATTTATGCATACAGGTGAGCAACAAGAGTCTACGAAGGTCACAGTCTCCCGGTCCTTCATGAGCATCCTCCTTTGTCTTTTTCCTTCTTTTCCACCCTGTGTCTTCCTCTGTTTGTCTCTTCCCACCTGCATCCGTCCACACAACAGTAGTCTGGACAGTGGACACACAGTTTGTCCTTTAGTGACCCCTGCTGGAGCAGAGAGGTACTGCAGAGGCCTCATTAGCCATTACATGATGACCTCATTTTCTCTGAGCAAAAACTTTTTGTCACACAAATTCTGGTCCTACTCCGACCAAACAAAACAACACAGTAATTGTGATACGTGCAAAATAAATCTAAAAAGTTTGTTTTTAACACAAGAATAAAAATCGATGTTATTTTGTTATTTTTATTGATTTTATTTCTCTGCTCTCCTGCGTTTCCAGAACCAGCTGTCAGGAAACCTGCTGAGGAAGTTCAAGAACAGTAACGGCTGGCAGAAGCTCTGGGTGGTCTTCACCAACTTCAGCCTCTTCTTCTACAAATCACACCAGGTTAGATCCACAGCAGTGTGTCCAAAACTACACACACTCATTATTTTATTCATGAAAGTGAACCAAAAAGGATTTTAAAAAACAACAACAAACATTTGTCCGCCTCCTGCAGGACGACTACCCTCTGGCCAGCCTCCCTCTGCTGGGATACTCCGTCACCGTGCCGTCGGAGTCGGAGAACATCCACAAAGATTACGTCTTCAAACTCCACTTCAAATCGCACGTCTACTACTTCAGATCGGAGAGCGAGTACACCTTTGAAAGGTGCAGTCTTTTTCTTTTTTTTTCATTGATTCACAGTTGCAGTAAACAATACATCCAAAGAGAGTCACATTTTCATTTTTCTGTATAACCCAACACCCACCCCACCCATCCCAGAGACCCTTACATCATTATATCAACAGGTTCATGTACCTAGATCGGTTTTAGATAACAATGCGTAAAAAAAAAAGAACATGAGTAGATAATTACCTCCAGTTAAGTAAAGAAAGAAAGAAAGAAAGAAAGAAAGAAAGAAAGAAAGAAAGAAAGAAAGGTGGACCGGGCAAGGTGTGGACGTAGAATCAGGGAGATGTTTCAGTAGCAGAGAGTTTATTGACATAATCAACTAGTGGTTGCCTCTAAGGCTGAATTTGATTTTCTCCAGTTTCAGTAGAAATAATAAATCCTGTAGCCAGGATTCAAAGGAAGGTAACTGGGAGGATTTCCATCAGAGAATAATTTTTCTGTGCGCGCAAAATCAAGGATGCAAAAAGCTATAATATTTTCCATTTTCCAAAAATAGCTATCTGTGGCGAAGGACTAACAGATATACCTAGGATGTCAGAAATAGATTTCAAAAATGATTGCCAATTGTTAGATAATTTAGATTATGTCCAGAATATGTGTCAGATTGCAGGGCATCTGTCACAAGCTTCAGTCGTCCTGTCTGCACCACATTTATATTTAATTTCATCCACATTCTGCTAAACTTCATATGTGCGTTTTTTTTCTCTCCTCCAGGTGGATGGAGGTGATCCGCAGCGCCACCTGCTCCACCACTCACTCCCTGTCCAGCACCAGGAAAGACCTTTACTGATCAATTTGCACCTTCAGCTCCTCTTCCTCCTCCTCCTCCTCCTCACTCGACACTCACCTGGGTGAAGATCTGGATTTCAGGCAGCACAAAAACCACAAAAGACTCTTTATTATAGACACAGAATTATGTTGCTCCACTAATTGATACCTCTGAATGGATGAATCACACACACACACACACACACACACACACATCATTCATTCAGAGGTGCTTCCACTTCACCTCCCACTTTCTGCACCACTAGTGTCTGATTAGAGGTTGTGATGGAAGTCGTCCACCATCTATTAGATAATGTCATTTTCCTATGCCAGACATTTCCCGACCAAGAGTTCATGTTTGTGCCATTGAGTGATGTTCACATGCACACACAGATTTAATATTCAAAACTAACATTCCTGTTTACAGTATGGATCTTATATTTATCATAAATCTCATTTAAAGACATGGTATATAAGGATAGTATGACTTTTTTCTGTTTTCCTCAGTGATTTACAATATTCAAAATATTCCTGTAGAATCACACATAGTGACTGAGTTTTAAAAATGTACATATAAGAAGACAAAAGCCAGGATTTAATAAAGTGTGTGGCAGTCTGCATGTGAACACACTCATGGAGAGTATTTTTCATTCGTCTGACAATCTATATATAATTTGATGATTTAAATGTGATGGACGTGATTAGAAAACATCCATGTTTTCCTTTTTGTAAGGCGACTATTTGTACAGTACTTTGATACACTGTGAAATGTTCTTCTCTCATTGTTGTTTCTTTTCCTTCTTGTTTTCCTGTAATTTTGTTTAAAAAAGGACAAATGGCTTTCAAACTGCTTCCAACGCCAACAGAGATTTCACCGAGTCACTGCCAAAAAAAAAAAAACCTTATGTATTTCCTCCAGTTTTCTGGATTTTACTATTTTAAATAAAGTTGAGAAAAGATTGTGTTCATAAGAAAAAGATGAGACAAGCTAGAAACTGGTGGCTTTTTATTCTATACATGGTTTTCATCATTTACAGATCCGCTGATGGGATGAGAACAAGAGAACAAGAGCATGGAGAAACAAAGGTAGGATTAGGAATCATCACCAAACACACACTTTGTTTAGTTTAGTTGTTCCAGCGTCTCATATGGACGGTCATGTGTCGATTGGCCTGAGGGAGAAGAAGAGGAGTTACACAGCTGCATACAAGCACATGCAGTTCAACCAAGTTAATAACTTCTCTATTTCTGTTTTCTGTTGTTGAAATTCGCAAAATTTGCTTCGACACTGTAGCCGCTGTGCAACGCTCGCATTGCGTTAAGCCTCAAATGACTCAATTTAATTAGAGACCTGAAGGGAAACGAGATGCTGAGACCAACGGAAAGCGTTTCGACGTTTTACAGATGATGGATCAGCAAATATTTACACTGCAGTTAACAAAGAAAATTGCTTTGCCACTGCTCAACAGAACTGCGACTAAATTGGAAACAGGACATAGCCTATATTAGGAATCACACAATAATTAAAGGGATAGTTCAACATTTTGGCAAATCCCTATAGTTTTAGGAGTAGGTTAGTTACCTTATTTGTCGGTGCAAGCTATTTTTAGAACGGCGGAGCAGAGCCGCCAGCTGCGCAGAACTATCCCTTTAAAGCTTTCTAGTTTTATTTTTACATCTCATATAGTAGTTTATCTATAATAATAAAATAAAGACAGGCAAAAATGCATCAGAGCTTCGTCAATCTCGTGCTTCTCTGGTCACATACTCCAGCCCGTGATCTCCATGTGAGTCGTAGCTCTCGTAGCTGGTCAGCGAGGTCCAGTCCGGCTTGTACGTGGTCGTGCTGTACACAAACGCCTCGGTGGGGCCTCCCGGCGCCGGCGTCTGCTCCCCCTCCGTCGGCTGGACCTCCAGACTGACCAGGGTCCGCTGATACATGGTGGGGACGCCCTCGAAGTCGTCCAGGAACTTCAGCATCTTGTCGTCCACCTGGTAGATCTCTCCGTGGACCCTGTGGCCCTGCCCGGGGATGTTGAGGAGGAAGGGGATGTTGAAGTTGCTGGCGATCACCAGCGGGTATCTCTCAGTGGTCAGGGCCGAGGAGAGGAACTCGGCCTTTCCGTTGTTGCTGTCAAGCATGCGGTGGTAGTTGGGCTGCCCTTTCTTCAGGGTGCCGTAGACGAAGACACGAGTCATGTGGACACAGGAGGGGAGACACACCTGGAAAACACAACAAGAGAGCAGTGAGAGCTTCATAACTTACCATGCACCTCACGGGACGTCCTGAGATTACATATTCACCTCCTGCTGGCTCTGGTCTGGTTTATTTAAGATGCAGAGGCGTCTCCGCTCTGACTGAAGCTGTTTGGACTTTGCTACTGCAAAGTGAGTCGAGCTCTATAATTAAGTCGCTGTCAGAGATAATCTTTGAAAGATAGCGCTGTGGAAACATCATTAAAGCTGAGAAAGTCATGAGCAGCACTGTGCCTCATGGATTAGAGACGCACGCAGGCTGCACAATAAACACACAAGAGGTGTTTAGACCATTTGCACAATGCAGAAATACTGTTACAAGTGAAAGTCACTCCACTACATATGTAGAATACCTCATTTGAGAATATAATTAGATAATTATTCATGCATTAATGTGTATGTCACTTAAATGCTGCAGCTGTATTTTAATTACTTTCTATATTGCTGGTAATTAATGAGTTCTTGTAATGAATAACACGTTATTTATTTAATTTATGTATCATTCCCTTTGGAGATTAATAAAGTAATTTGTATGGTATCCTATTGTAATAACACATGAAGGTTTTCAGGTGTTATCTGTGCAACTAAACACAGAACACGCATGGTTTAGTCTCACACACAGGGATTACATGTTAATTAACCTTTATATAGTATTTAGACTTATCCCCCCCCCCCCCCCTAATGAAATGGGCTACCCTGCTGTGTGTCTGCACTACTTCCTCTCATGTGAAGTCCTACGCTGCTGATCCATGATTCAGCTGACCGGTTCCTTGTTGCTGATTGGTTGGTTTTGAATATGTGTCAACCATCCAAAGAAGTAAAAACAAAAAAAACATTATGTCAAATGACAATTGGATCGGTTGTGCTCAGTCATTTCAATCATCTGACCTGCAGTGAGAGTTTGTCGAGCACACACACACACACACACACACATGCCACATCGGACAGTTCGCGGTGCTCGCTGTTTTTTTTTGTTTTTTTCAGCTAAAATCACATCAGAGCTTGTAGGAATACACAAAAACAGGTGTGTGCAACAATGCAGTGCGGTCTTACCAGGGTCGTGAAGAGGCGGATCAGTCCGGAATTCATCTGGTGCGACAGACAGGGACCGGTCCCGGCGGCTGCTGAGGGCAAGGAGGCTCCTACCGCTTCAGGCAGGAAAAGCGAGATCACGCATGCGCAGTAAACATGTGGATGAAACAACAGATGGCGCTGAAGCACTAAAGTCATGATGCAAAACCTTTTTATTTACAGTCTATGGGCAAAACTGATGTAATGGATACAGTGCACAGTCACCATGATGCAATCAATCAGGCGGTATCGTTTTCTCTATGGATGTTTTCAGGTATTTGCACTTGATTGAGAATTGATTGAATATTTCAATTAATCAAAATAATCAACATAACTTACAGTCACTATGCACCTTATTTTTCTACACACAGTTACACACATTGCACATTTTCTTCTTGCACTAAAATCAACGCTGCCAATTTGTTATTGTATAGGCTATACTTTTGTACATCACATTTTATTTTATTTGCTATTGCTATTTTATTATGTATAGTTTGTTCTTTATATTTTACTACTTTATTATGTATAGTTTATATTCTTATTCTTTATATTCTTATACTATATGTTGTTATCGTCACTGTGTGTCTGTGTAATGCTGCTGCTGCACTGTCATTTCCCAGCTTGGGATCAATAAAGTCTATCTATCTATCTATCTATCTATCTATCTATCTATCTATCTATCTATCTATCTATCTATCTATCTATCTATCTATCTATCTATCTATCTATCTATCTATCTATCTTTTTTTTAACCCCAAGGTTGCTAGGCTATTGTTATTATAAATGTTGTGTTGTGTTGTGTTATTAAAAAAAAGTTAAAAGTTAGTAATATAATCATCACACATATTTTTATTCTCCATCATTCACTGATTGATCATTTTTATTGAGCCACTGCAAAACATGCCTCCACTGCTGATTAGTAAAGAGGGGCTGTAAACTCATGGGAGGAAAACAAATTATTGTTTTAATAATCAATCATCTATAATAACCTGGTGATTGGAGTACTGGCTCCATTAAAACTCACTTAAAATGGAAATATTACAACACCATGCAGCAATAACAATGTCACGGCAAAGTAAAACATGAAGAAAAATCACATTTAAAGGCTTAAGCTTCATTCCTCAGCTCAGCACCTTTTTAATACTTGGACACAATTGGAGCCAAAAGGACAACGGTCTCATTACTGTCCGTTCAGTCTCAGTTTCAGTGCCCACACTGGATCCCAGTAAACACATAAAGATTATTACTGCAGCATAATGAGAGCAGCAGATAGAGCTCATAAAAATTAAGGAGCAGTCTTCTCAGGGGGGGGCAGCTCTGTGAAAGCAAGGCACACACATTCTTCATCCTGCCTCGCTCTGCACAACTCACCTGTGAGTGTTTGCTCAGACAAACTGGGACAATAACTCAGCCCAGGAACTAAAGTGCATCAGTCTTTGCCTTAACAGACACTTGACATTTAGTTTAGCAGAGAAAGCAGCCTTTAACTTCGGTCTTTGAAGGATCAGGGAGAGACTGTGGTTCTGGTGAAGCCATAAGAAGAGAATCACAGCAGCCTGGCTGGAAAACACTGGATTCATCTTAGGAGAGTAATGTATTTAATAGTGTTGTAGTAGGCTACTCTTGAGACCACATTGTTTTTTGTCTCAGAATCAACATTTTTTTCTTGGTCTTGTCTTAGTCTCCATCGAGCTGGACCAAAGCTGCAGTGACATCTTTTTTTCTTTTTCTTTTTCTAACCGCAAATGACTCTCTGTGTCACTCACTCGCTTTGGTTTATGTGATGTAATTCAATAACTTTAAGTTAATTAAAACTGTTCTACAAAAGTATATGCTTTTATGTAACCATCTGAAAATCTTGATTGCACCACAACAGTGGGAGAGGTTTTGTGTTGTGTTATCCTGTTCAATCCTAACTTTGTTTCAATGAAATATGGTTTAGATTTTATATCAAATTATCTTTTCAATTTAGCTGAGAAATAATGTATCAAGCCACAAGATTATTATGAGAACTTGTACTGAATACAGTAGGTAATGGTCTTGAAAATGGTCTCACATTAGTTTGGTCTTACCACAACACTAGTAGGCTATTTTAAGTGTTTATCATATTTCTTGATGTAAAACCTTCACTTGAAAATAAACGAGTTACTCCAGCGAATATAGTGAAGTAAAAACGACATTATTTATCTGTGAAATGTATTAAAGCAATGGAAAAATACTCCAATAAAGTACAAGTAGGCCTACCTCCTAAATGTACAGCAGCTGTGTATTTGTTACCACGACGATCTGTTGATCACGCACGATGACGTCAGGACGTCCGCAGCCTAGCAGCAGAAAAGACGACGTAAACAAAAGCAGAAAGCTACAAATCAGCTAACGTCAAGTTACTAATGTTTCGTGAGTAAAATACCTAATGTAGCTGCTTTAGACTGTTTGATAAAACGCTGTTGTGTCGTGTCGGTGAGCACAACTCACATTGTCACTCGTTTTTCGCCGGAGGGAGAGGCTGAACGATTCAACAGGAGGCATTTACCGCTGTAGCTACTTTAGCATTGAGCTAAACCTTAGATAACGGTAACGCGGATTTTGTGATTCCTGTAATCGATGTGAGCCATAAACAACGTTTTATCCGTAACACGGTGGTGACAGCCACTCTGACTCACACCAGTCACACCGGTCAGTGCTGCCTGTCACCGATGAAGCGACCATGAGTTAGCCTACACGGGTTAAAGAGTCGGTCAGCTGGCTGAACGAGGCTGGGTCGTGGTGTGTGAAGCTCCGGGACTCGGACTGCGATGTTCAGCCTGATGGCGAACTGCTGCAACTGGCTAAAACGGTGGCGAGAGCCCGCAAGGTGAGTGATGGGATGTCGATGATGTAAAATCTAAACCTGTGATTCACCTGGACAAATGGGCCGACCTGATGTCAGTCTAACCTCCCCTCGTTGAAATCAGATCATTTGTAATCACATCATAACACAACATGTGAAATCACAGCCTTGCATTACTATCACACACAGCTCAAAGCCAATCAGTCGACTTTAAACACATTTAAACCAGGTCAGACACTGGTTCTTTGTTTACAGGTGTGGTGATTAATGCAGGAATAAAGTTGAGCTGGTGAGTTAACACTCTTATACAGTCAGCCAAATAAATGTGAGCAAACCTGGACTAAAGATCATCAGATGCTCCTTTCTTCTTCTGTACATAACAGTATATATCTTTACTTTTTATATACATATTTGGACATAGTAAATTCTTTATATTTTTATTCCTTACTTCTTTATGTATCCTCCTACGTAAAGAAGTGCATTTCCTAATAAAAGCCTAGGCTATCTATGTCTAGATAATAATCAGAAGTGAATGATGTGTTACACAGGTGTCCACTGTACTATTTACAGATATTGTAGGATGAATAGATATTTATATTATTGTTATACATGATTTAAATGCAGGAAAAGCCAAATTCTCAGATTCAATCTTCTCTAAAGTTTAAAGTATCTGATTTACTGTTTCATTTTTAAAGTACGCAATGCATTTAAAAATGTTATTTTCCAACTACATGGCATTTTAGGTCCCAAATACTGAATTCACAAATGCAAATGAGCATGATTTAGGGAGATATTAAGCTGGTTAATACATCAGTTGCAGCCTCTGGTGGTTCCACTTTACTCCAGTCATTTATCTTGTTTGGTTCCGTATTTTAATGAACGCTCTCTAAGCCTACCAGCTCCTTCCTCGGTGCGGTTGTGTATCCTGGAGCTCCTTGGTGGCTGGTTACAGAGAATAAGTAAAACACTGAGTGTCAAGCAGCAAGACCCAACAAAATGTAATTGATGGCGCTTAACCCACGTGGTGCCTGTGAAGGGAACTGATCCTTTTGGACTTAGTCAGAAATCCTCCTCTAATCCTGCAGCCAGGTCTGTTCAGTGGGTCTCTTTGCTTGTGGCCACGTTGCTGTGAGGAGTTTGTTGCAGCGAGGGCAGAGGGTTATGGGTTAGCAGACTGGATTCAGACAGCGTCTCACCTTTTGGAGGTTTACACCCAGAGCCCGTCCCGATGAAGGCCAGTTGGCTTCAGAGGACGGTTAGATGGATCGTGCGGTTGATGTCTTTTCGGCGCAAGTTTCAAAGTTAAGTTCACATGAGCGTTGATGTGCAGCTCTGCTTCTTTCTTTTTCATTTTTTTTTCAGAGCTGTTTTCTGTTTTTTTCTTTTTAGTTTACATGTTGTACTTTGGTCTTTTGCACTGCTTTTGAACTTTTCATGCTAGGAGCCATAATGTAAAACTTAAGTGTTGTATGATTACTGTTATTATTACAGTACAAGCAGCCACTGAATGGGGCTTTTTGAGTGTGCTAAAATCATTCCTCTTTCTTTATTCTCTTTTTGAAGGACCAATTTTCTTACATGTGAAAACTTTTTTATTTTTTTTATTTTTTAATATTTCTTTTATTTTGGTAAGAGCTTGTCTTGTTTCTATTGAGGCATATGTGCAGCAAATTATGGTGCAATTATTGAAGTGCTTTCAGAGAAGTTTGTCACCCGAGCTATAAAACTGCTGCTCAAGTGTGTGTATGCTAGATACCTGCAGAGGAGACCGTGTGTGTGTGTGTGCCTCTGTTTGCAGGAATGCTTTTTGAACATCCATATTTGCAACCGCCAATAACACTCTGCATTTTTGTGGTTGGGTTTAAAACATATAACAGCATAGCATATATCAGCATTATGATATCTATGAGCCTGTTTCCTGTACGTTGATTTTAATCTCTTTGTTTATTATGCCTCTGCTGAGCATGTGATTTGCTGAGTCACCCAGACGATTGATCGTGTTGGTCATTCAGATTATTAATTGGCTTACCCGTGCCCCCAGACATGCGTCACGAGACGAGCTAATGCCAGGTCACGTCTTTACATCAGACGCTCCACTTCCATCCTGGACCTGACTCAGCAGTGATGTTCCTGTATTCATTTTTCTCCTCTCCCATCTCACAGGAAGGTGACTCTGGTGATGGTGGGACTGGATAACGCAGGGAAGACGGCAACAGTGCGAGGAATCCAAGGAGGTTTGGACTCTCTGTTATAGATGTTTTCAGTGTTACGTGCTTTAAAAATACATCTTGGTTAATAATAGAGAGGTTGGGTTTGTCAGCCACGTCTTGTTTACTCTGAATAAACTGCCTCACTTGTTGTTCTGTTGGGTGTTTGTCATCATGTATATTTTACCTCAAGTCTGACTGCTCGCATTTTATAGTTGATCACTGCTTATGCATTTTTAAACTTGCAAAGTTGTGCAAGAAAGTTTGTGTAAAAGAGTTTTATTACTCTGTGGCATTCTCTCTCTTTGTTTTTTTTTCTTTTTTTTAACCCACCACATTGTGTTTATTATTAAAAGAGGAGATCTTAATGAATCTACAGCAGGGAAAATAAGTATTGACTGTCAACATTCTTCTCAGAAAATATATTTCTAATAGAGCTATTGACATGAAATTTTCAGCAGATTTTGGCAACAACCCAAGTAATGCATATATACAAAGAAATCCAGACATTTATGTCCATAAATTAAGTAATGTGTAATAAAATGAAATGACACGGGGAAGAAGTATTGAACACATGAAGAAAAGGAGGTGCCAAGAAAGCCAAGAAAGCAGCTGGAGTCTGTCAGTATTTAGAAAGTCATCCTGTCCTCTATCAGTGCAAAGTAATATCAGCTGCTTTAGTCCAAATTGACGCCTTTGAAAAGGTTTCTCATCACCAAGGTGTCACACAAGTGGTGTCTCATGGTGGGGAAAAGCAAAGAGCTTCTCAAGACCTTCAGAAACTTATGTTGCAGAACATACTGATGCATCGGTTACAGATGTGTCTGAATGCACCGTTTTATCCGTAAATAGAATGTGTCTCTCTATTTCTGCTCACATTGTTTCTTTCTTTTCTTCTCCAGACAATCCCAACGACGTGGCTCCGACCGTCGGTTTCTCCAAGGTGGACCTGAAGCAGGGCAAGTTCGAGGTGACCATCTTCGACCTCGGCGGTGGGAAGAGAATCCGAGGCATCTGGAAGAACTACTACTCGGAGTCCCACGGCGTGGTGTTCGTGGTGGACTCCAGCGACGTCCAGCGGATCCAGGAGACGCGGGAGACCATGGCCGAGGTCCTGCAGCACCCGCGCATCGCCGGCAAACCCGTGCTAGTGTGAGTGTGATGAAACAGATTTAAAGAGGACGCAAAGGGGGCTGAGAGTTAAAGTTGAGCCCGGAGCTACAATTTTATAAGAGTCTGGATAAACGGGGAAAGAAAGTGAAACTAGAGTGCCGCAGACAAACAACCACAAGGCAGTAGATCTAGTCTGTGTTTATCCAGCCCTCATTAATATGTCTTTATTCCTCTCCGCTCACAGACTTGCCAACAAACAGGACCAGGATGGAGCGCTGGCTGAGGCCGACATCATTGAAAACCTGTCACTGGAGAAGCTTGTGAACGAGAACAAGTGTCTCTGTCAGATCGTAAGTGTTTGTGCACCTGTCGCGGCGGCAGCTGAGTGACATTAAGAGGCTGTTTGGTTCAACTGCAGTTTCACCCATATAAAGATAAAGAGAGAGGCTTTTTGCGGACATGTGGGAACTCAAAACAGAAAACCACAGGCGCTGACGTTTTTTCACTCCCATTCCCTTTCTCCAGGAGCCTTGCTCTGCCGTCCTCGGCTACGGCAAAAAGGTGGACAAGTCCATCAAGAAAGGCCTGAACTGGCTGCTCAACAACATTGCCAAAGACTACGAGGCCATTACGGAGCGCGTGCAGAAGGACACGGCCGAGCAGCGGGCGCAGGAGGAGCAGGACAAGAAGGAGCGGGCGGAGCGGGTGCGGCGGATACGAGAGGAGAGGTGAGGCATTGGTTAATGGGATAGTTCAACATTTTGGCAAAACGCTACGGAGGATAATGGGCCTCCGTAGCGTAGCTCTGAGCAGTTCGCGGCTCTGCTCCACTGTTCTAAAAACAGCTTGCACCGACAATTTAAAAACCTACTCCTAAGACTATATGGATTATGGCAATGGGCCAATTTGCCAAAATGTTGAACTATCCTTTTAAAGTGTGTGGAGGAGGAGAGAGAAGTCAAACAGATAAGAGGTGAAATGTAAAGGTGGAATAATAAATGAAGCCAGGGAGAAGTGGAAATGTCAAAATGCCAGCGCTGCTGATGTTTGCAGTCTCTCCTGTCTGAGGGAATACATTTCCTCCTCCTTGTGCTGAACTCATAATAAAATAGACGTTAAATATCACATTTATTTCTAAAGAGCAAACCCCCCGTCGTAAAAGGAGAAATAACCAATTTGTAGAAATACACACTGTAATGAAATCTGGCCTCAGATCAGTTTCGGTGGATGTAAACGCAGTCGCCCGGGAGCTGTGTGTCATATTACTGAAAGGTTAACATCTTGTTCTCCCCTCAGAGAGCGACAGGAGCGCGAGGAGGCCGAACGGGACGGGAGACCGATCCAGGAAGAGGAGGCCGGCGACGACGACATGCCCAGCCCCTTCCAGCCAATCAGCAACGTCGTCTCCGAGGTGCGTAGTGTACGCGACCCGTCCGAGGCTCTTTTACGTCGGAGGCTCAGGAAATTACAGCTTTTGGCTTTCGGTGTCTCTTTTCAGAATGAAGACAAAGAGAGGGAGAGGAAGAGACAAAGAGAGCTGCAGAAGAGCTCGACCAACAGCCAGGAGGAGGAGGAGGAGGAGGACGACGAAGAGCCGGACGACTCTAGACAGACGCCGGAGAACGCCAGCTCAGGTGAGAGACAGACACGTCTTCTGAATTTCTTAGATCAATGAAAAACAAAACCGTGTCGTTTTTCGGGCTTAGAAGCGATTTCACTCGGCTGACAAAAAGTTGTGTAACACTGGGAAATGAAGACGGCTCCTGGGTGAAGATGAGAGGGCAGCGGCTGCTCTGAAGAGGCTGCGCTCACAGCGTGCGATTGGGTTTGGCAGCACATGGATAGAAAGTCTGAGCTCATTGATAAACAGAAAGCAAGATCTTCAATCTGTTTCCACTTTGAACGCAAGTGATCAAACAAAAAAAATAAAAAACACAGACTCAAACAATCTCCATCAATTTAGGAAACGAGAAGTGAGATTCCACCGTCTCTTTTTCTGCTCCGAATAGATAGAGATAATTACGCATTAAGGAGATAATTTGAGGATCAAAAGATGAAATTTACAAGCGCAGCGATGGAAAACGAAGGAGGACGTGTGTGTTTAGTCGTGTATTGACTTGTGTATTGTCTCCGTGCGTTCAGCTGCAACAGGCGAGCAGAGCAAGAAGAAAGCCAGGAAGCTGCACCTGAAGAGGAAGCACCGGGTCGACCCGCTGAGGACCGAGGACGGCCCGGCGGAGAGCCCCACCCCTCCGCCCCCACCAGGTAAACTTTTTCTTGCTCATGCTGCTGCTTTATGTTGATTTGTTTTATTTTGAAAGGCTTTTTTTGCCCAGTTCGCTTTGTATTAATTGTTTTGAACGGCAGAAACCAAACTGTGGGGAACCTGAGCATCACCTCCTCCTCCACTACCTCCTCTGACCTTGTCTCTGTTTTTCCAGTGGGATGGGCCACACCCAAAGCTTCTAGGCTGCCAAAACTGGAGCCACTCGGGGACTCCAAACATTCGGGTAAAGCCGGCCGACCGCCTGCGGAGTCTGCTCGCGCTTCATCCCTCGCTGTTTAACCACTGTTTAATTTCATGCATTGCTTCATTTTTGTTCTAAAGCCTAATCAGCCATTCATTTCCTCACTAACCTGCTCTGTGTGTGGATTAACATAACTCACTACCTGTGGTGGCGGTGAATCAGTGTTTCTTCTTCGGTGTAATTTGGATCCACTTACAGTCGGAGCTCAGGTGTCTGTGTTTTCTTCTTCTTCTGTGGCTTAGTTGTGTTTTTCCGAGGAGGAATTAGTGAGCGCACAGAGGAAACACTGAACTCTGTCTGTCTTTAGAAGATGTGTGTGTGTGTGTGGACTGTTAATTAGCATCACACACACAACACAACACTGCCGTCCTTCTCTTCTCCTGCCTCTCACCAGGCAGACGTCTTAACAATCTCTCTTCGCTCATCCATTCACATTTTGTGTCTTGTCGTTTTGTCTTTGTGTTGTTGTGCTGTAGTTGTTGTTGTCGACTGACGTCTATTGGAGTGTTTTTATGGCAGGATGCAGTTTTCTGACCTTGGTTTCATCCCCTCCGCAGACTTTTTCAAGAAGCCTCTCCCGCCCCTAGCCAACAGGCTGCGGCCCAACGGCGACGCTCACGACGTCATCGTTTAGTAGCGATTGGCGTTGACTCCCGACCAATCACGGCTCTCCCTCCCCCCTTTTTTTTTTTCTCCTCAAGTGAGCGGTGTGTAGACAACCAGCGCGCAAACACACACACAAACACATGCGCAGAGAAGACGACTTCCAGGAGGACCCCAGGGGGGGAGAAGCAGGAGGCGGAAGCGCGCAAAACACAGGAGCATCGTGGGAAACGCGGTCCCGCTCGGAGCACAGTTTCACAAACGGACGCGTGAAACACTGAACACTGAGGTTGTGTCTTTGCTCGACTGAAGCACAAGCTGTGCCGTCGTCTCTCTGCTACTGTAGAACTGAAACTTTATTTTTGATTGTTAATATCAGTGTTAAACTGTTTGGACTCATCGGTCCGACTGAAATGCTTTTAATTGACAAAGAATGTAGATATATTAATTATAACCACATGTCTGTTACTGAATATTGGATTCATATACACGCTGTCTTTAAATTGACTGTATTTCATTCATTTATTTTTACATCTTCAGTTTTGTAGTGCAAACGAAGGTGCACATGATAATGTGGATGATAATGTACCTGAATATGGTTCAAAATCCTTTTTTTTTTTTACTAAAGTGGTGTGACACAACTCTGGCCTGTACATGGGGAAAGTGCTACACTACATTGTGATTGTTAACTGGTCCAATCTATTAATGAATGTTGTTACATTTCACATAGTTACTGTAAAGTTTTCACAGTCGTGGACAAAAAAACAAAAAAAATCTGTAAAAGGAAACATTTTTTTTGTATCTCGCAAAAGCATCTTATAGGATCTTTTTATTTATTGTCAAAAATGTACAACATATATGAATATATTTGTCTTTCTATGTCTACAGGGCTACACATACACTTTTTATGCATTCTGCTGTTCCCACTGTGGACCTGTTTTTAAAGTGGTATTTCTCTGGAGGCAGGAAGCAAGCCTCACGCTCGCTGCCTCTCAGGTGGCCCTGAGGTGTGAGCCAACGTTGTTGTTGTTGTTCCAGCTTCTCTGACTCTGCCTTCTGCACCCGCTCACTTTGAAAACAGCTAAAATTACATCCCGGAAAAAAAAAAAAAAAACATACACAAACATAAATATGGGAAGAAAAAAAAATAGTTGGATCACTCCAGTGCCCCAGTTAAGTTTTCTGTTGGAAGAGTTTGCTGTGGGACGATGAGGGAGGAGGAAGTATCACTACACCGACACCTGGAACAGCCAATACTGGGTCAGAACACTTGAGAATATGTGCAGGAAATATCACTTTAAAAACCACAATATTGAATTTCAAAGCAAAAGTACAACACTCACTCTCTTGTTAATGAGCTAGATGTTTGAAAAAAATATTTTTTCTATCCAGTCTGAATTTTATAACAGCACAATTAAAGATGTTTTAAATATATTCACGACTGTCTGGAATTGATGTGTGTTTGTTTGCAATGTTTCTTTTTACATAATGAATAGGTGGATTGTACTGGTAGTTGCTGCTTTGTGTTTTTATTATTTTTGGTGCAATAATACTGAATAATATTTATTCAAGTATTTTTGGTAATTGAAGATTACACTCCAGTTGCAATCTAGCACCGTCATTTACAGTTGCAGTGTGGTGTCTCACACTTAGGAGCAGCTGAGATAGTGAAAACCGGGTAGATAAACATACAGCACAGAGATGTGAAATATAATAGAAAGAGTAAATGTGAATAATATAACAATATTGAGAAATTTCCTAATAAATTCCCTGAAGCTTTGTAGAAAAGCACACTTAAATCAAGGACGGACTGACTGGACTGAACCTTGCAGCGTTTTTTTGAGTTATTTAGTTTTGATATGCAAATTAGTATGTGCTAGGACGCGGAGGTGATTGGTTGGTTTACACCAGAGCTTACAGCTGATCGGCTCTGATAAACATCATTGAAACTGTAACAAGTAAAGTTAGCTGCTCATGCTAACAGTCTGCGCAGTTCCCTTATTCATGGCAAAGTTTATTATTTAACTACATTCTCACTCTTTTTTCTAATTCTTTTTTATTCATTTTATTTTGAGAGAAAATACACATTCTTGTTTAAACACAACATTTAGAAACAACTTACAAAGTGCTTTGGAACAGGAGGAGTTCATAGTCATTTTTACTGCAGGGCAGGCTAATCTTCAATTTGGAGTGACAAATAAAACCTTGAAGCAAGAAGATTTTGCATTTTGTTTGAAAACTGACATTGATGTACATACAGTAATTCAGTAACAGTTGTAAATACACCTTTGTATGGTTTATTTTTTAATATTTACCGGTCCAAAAGCAAGCTCAGTGCTGCCTGTCCCATAGAAAAACATGACAGTGGCAGCCTCGTTTGGAACTAGTTTGGGAGCTACATGAACCACGTGACCGCGCTGGCGGCGACATCAAAAGCTGCCGCCGCTCTGTAAAGAAGGTGCTGAAGCGCATGCGCAGTCTTGAAAAATGTATTTCGCGCCACTTTGCCCTGCGTAGTTGCCCCTATACGGTCCGCATCACGAGTATATAAGACCTGCGGACTCAGAGAGCTGTTGCCACTTTCTCTTCAGCGCGACAGGAGGATGCCGTCCTCTACGGAGAAGAAAGAAGAGAAGAAAGAAGACCGGAGAAGAAAGAAGACAGGACGGTCCCCGCTGGAGTCACCCGGTGCCCGGTGCCCGCCCGAGCTGCCAGTTCCGGTGCCTGCTGCTGCCGACCGGTCTCCACCCTCGCTGCGGTGTCTGCCTGCCTGCCTGCCTCAGCGCTGAGCCCGCTGGGGTCGCCCTCTCCGCCCGGGCCAGCTGCGCCTTCTGCTCGCCTCTCTCTCTCGCCGTGGCGGAGCTGCAGAGCCGAGGGGTTCCTCACCTTGTCCGGCCAGCGTGAAGGAGACTGGATGGGATGACGGGTCTGAGTTCTCTACTGAAGAAGCTGTGGTCGTCCTGGAGCAGTCTGGTGGCAGTGGAGACTCTGGTGGTGCAGGACCTGAGCCCCTTGGTTCAGCTCCCTCTCTTCATGGTTCTCCCCTCTCCCTGGTGGGAGATCTGGAGGGCGACGACAACGACGTGGACGACGCCATATAATAACGCTGTTAGTTACAGTTTGTTACAGCTTGTTAACAGCTGTAACTAACTAGGCCAGGTGCTTCACTTACGTCCGCAGTTGTGCTAGTTTGTTCCTCAAACACGTCCGCAAATATATAATTACTCCTCATCAAGGTGTGCTGAAGCTAAAATATGCTTTTAAATGAGGAAATTGGGCTCCACATTTTAAAATCAGCATCACAGCTATTTCACAGGTTAACACTTAGAAACAAGTCATTGTTTATTCAATTAGTATTAGTTATTGTTTTGGGGGTTTTCAACACACCTTGCAGTGTGGTGTTTTAACACTTAGGAGCAGCTGAGAATAGTGAAAATCTGATAAAGGAGATAAACACACACCACAGAGGTGTGAAATATAATAGAAAGAGGAAATGTGAATAATATAACAATATTTATAAGATTTCTAATTAATTCCCTGAAAAATTGTAGTAATGCACACTCAACTCAAGGACAGGCTGATTAGACTGAACCTTGCAGCGTTTTTGAGTCTATTTATTTAGTTTTGATATGCAAATTACTATGTGCTAGGACGCAGAGGTGATTGGTTGGTTTACACCAGAGCTTACAGCTGATTGGCTCCTGATACACATCATTAAAACTGTAACAAGTAAAGTCTCCAAGAGTACCTTCCTGCAGTTACAATGGCCGACCAGGGCGCCGCCATACATCCAATCCATCCAATCCATACCGGAAGTCTCAAGCGGAAGTTAGTTAAACACCGCTCCGAGCTAAAACAAAATAAAAGCATGTACGTCTACACATAATTCTATGGATTTTTAACATGTTTATCGTAACGGTATGATTGACTGGTTAATTAACTCTGCAAGTTTATAGGCTACTGTAAAACTCAGAAGCTAGAACTAAAAAAATTGAAATGTTAACTTTTCATGGATATCATATAACTTAATTATACAACAGTTAGTTCCGACCGGTCCCAACCGAGCAATTTGATTGGACAACGAGACATTCCATAGTGCTGATATACAGTATAACAGCACTGGGACTTTTCACAGACATAATCACTCCGCTGTTCAGCTGGACAGGAGCTAAGTCAGAGCCACGCTACCCATACAGGAGCTGCCCCATCTCTCTGCTGCTGCTGCTGCTGCTGCTGAGCTAAAGAAATGATTAAATAAACAAACAAATCATAATCTCTTGTAGTTTATTACTGTTCTAAAAATGTGCTCGTAGCACTGTTGTATAAAAGCAATATCACACTCGAGGTCGTGCTGTTGTACTGTATATCAGCACGGTGTGATTATCTGCGGCACTCGGCCTGCGGCCTCGTGCCTACGACCGAATCACAGCCGTGCTGATATACAGTACAACAGCACTCCCTCTCGTGTGATATTGCTTAAATATCAACGTTATCACAAACGTTTGTGGGGGGTTCACACACACACACACACACACACACACACACACACAGTAGGACTGAATAATGATTAAGATTGAATTGTCATGTTAAATAAACCTAGGATTAATCGATCGTTAAATTGTTTTGACAGTTAATTAATATGCGAGTAATAAACGAGTTAGTCCGAACCTGTAGTTTAAATCACAATGGAAAATAAATCATTAACTGTATTTTGTGCGTTTTAATGAGAACTGAATGTTAAACATGACAGATGACCCCAGAACACCTCAATGTTATCATGGCTTCTTACGTTTTTATATTTTAGTTTTCAATATAAAAGAAGTTGATGTGTAATATACTCTTCAATTTGAAGAGTATACACATCAACTTCTTTGCTGCACAGTTCCCAGTTGTCTTTACAGGATGTTATCATAAACTCAGTCACACGTGGTTTGTTTTTATCAGTCACACTGTGTGATTGAAGTGAATAAGAGCTCTTTGGAAAATGTATCTTCTTTTTAATAATTGTCTTACTGGTTGTGTTCATAGTTTCATCAAGCCTTCAGATGGATGAGACTCTTTGTTATACAGTTTAGCCTTACAATATTTCCACAACACGCAGAATATCAGTGTCCACTGCTGTTACAGAACCAGGTATTTTTCATTATATGCCCCAGACACAGTTGCAGATGTTGGATTTAGTTGGGAGAAGAAGAAAAAAGTCACAAGCATGTTTGTTTTTTCAAACAATTTAATAATATGATTATGAGTTTAAGCAGAGACGTTCTAATATGAGTTAGAAGGGCTTTGGTTTAAGTGATCATTTAGCATACTGACACTGAACAAACACACACTGACGACGGTGAGGAGGAGGAGGAGGAGGACGTGGACGTCCACGGTTCTTCCTCCGGCCCCGGTGAAGACGGGGAGCAGCTGCACGTCAGGACACACACACGACACACACCGACCATGGAGGAGTCTGGAGAAGTCTCGGTTTACATTTTACCACCGTGGCATTAATTAAACCGTAAAAATAAATTAACGTGGACGTTGTGAACGGAGCAACAGGTGTTGGACATCAGCCGCGATGAGACACTGTTGACACACAAACACATTCAGCATAAATGACTTATCAAGCTAAAATTACTGAAAAATATGAGTTTTACGGGAGCAGTAATGTAAAACAGTCCGGTTTCACGTCAGTAAATGCAGTCATTACGAGGCGATCTCATCAATTAAAACGTTACGTTTAAGAATACGAGTTGACAAGAGACTAATAACAGACATTAACTATCATAAAGTTAAATTAACTCGATGTGACCAAACGAAAACTCACCCTTGAGCCGTGTTTTCCACTTTTCTTGTTACAGATCCATGCTTGGGACTTCTCTTCTTCTTCTTTTTGTTTTACGGCGGTTTCCGCTTAGGACTTCCGGTATGGATTGGATGTATGGCGGCGCCCTGGTCGGCCATTGTATCTGCAGTTTGGGAGCTACATCATGAACCACGTGACCGCGCTGGCGGCGACATCAAAAGCTGTCGCCACTCTGTAAAGAAGCTGAAGCGCATGCGCAGTCTTGAAAAATGTATTTCGCGCCACTTTGCCCTGCGTAGTTGCCCCTATACGGTCCGCATCACGAGTATATAAGACCTGCAGACTCAGAGAGCTGTTGCCACTTTCTCTTCAGCGCGACAGAAGGATGCCGGCCGGCCTCTACGGAGAAGCAAGAAGACCGGAGAAGAAAGAACAAGGACTGTCCCCGCTGGAGTCACCCGGTGCCCGCCTAGCTGCCAGTTCCGGTGCATGCTGCTGCCGACCTCCTCCCTCGCTGCGGCGTCTGCCTGCCTCAGCGCTGAGCCCGCCGGCCGCCGGGGTCGCCCTCACCGCCCGGGCCAACTGCCGCTGTGCCTTCTGCTCTCTCTCTCTCGCCGTGGCGGAGCTGCAGAGCCGAGGGGTTCCTCGCCTTGTCCGGCCAGCTGGAGGAGACTGGACGGGATGAACATGACGGGTCTGAGTTCTCTACTGAAGAAGCTGTGGTGGTCGTCCTGGAGCAGTCTGGTGGCAGCAGAGACCCTGGTTCAGCTCCCTCTCTACATGGTTCTCCTGGAGGGCGACAACGACGTGGATGACGCCATATAATAATAATAAGCTGTTAGTTACAGTTCGTTACAGCTCGTAAACAGCTGTAACTAACTAGGCTGTGCTTCACTTAGGTCCGCAGTTGTGCTAGTTTGTTCCTCAAACACGTCCGCAAATATATAATTACTCCTCATCAAGGTGTGCTGAAACTAAAACATGCTTTTAAATTAGGAAATTGGGCTCCACATTTTAAAATCATCATCACAGCTATTTCACAGGTTAACACCTAGAAACAAGTCATTGTTTATTAGTATTAGTTATTGTTTTGGGATTTTTCAACACGCCTTGCAGTGTGGTGTCTAAGCTGAGAATAGTGAAAATCTGATAAAGGAGATAAACACACACCAGAGGTGTGAGATATAATAGAAAGAGGAAATGTGAATAATACAACAATATACGTTTTCTAATTAATTCCATGAAAATTTGTAGAAAAGCACACTTAAATCAAGGACGGACTGACTGGACTGAACCTTGCAGCGTTTTTTTTAGTCTGTTTATCTAGTTTTGATATGCAAATTAGTATGTGCTAGGACACGGAGGTGATTGGTTGGTTTACACCAGAGCTTACAGCTGATTGGCTCCTGATAAACATCACTGAAACTGTAACAAGTAGAGTTAGCTGCTCATGCTGACGGTCTACGTGGCTCCCTCATTCATGGCAAAGTTTATTATTTAACTATATCCTCATTCTTTTTTTTCTTCTTTTTATTTTGAGAGAAAACACATTCTTGCTTAAATGCAACAGTTAGAAACAACTTAAGTGCATTTCACCGTCAGCTCCGCCCGTTAACAGCTGTAACAAATTAATTCAATCAGTCACTCAACTCCCAGCCACTAAGGCCAAGGCTGTGCTTCACTTACGTCCGCAATTGTGCTAGTTTGTTCCTCAAACACGTCCGCAAATATTTTACCAATTACTTCTCATCAAGAAGGTGTGCTGAAGCTAAAACGTGTTTTTAAATGAGGAAATTGAGCACCAAATTTTTAAATCATCATCACAGCTATTTCACAGGTTAACACTTAGAAACAAATCACTGTTTAATAGTCGTTATTTGTAGTGTATTATCCACCTGAACATTTTTGCTTTAATATCTTGAATTATCTTATGTTTTTTATGGTGTTTTCTTAGCCTAAAAGTTAAGGGATAGGTCAGAGGTAAGTCACCATTTGGATAGGAACTTCATTTGTGATAAGTAAAAGTTTACAGTTAAATGGAATAAATATAAATAAATTCAGATGTTACAAGAGAAAAGGTACACGCATACATTTACAGCAAGATGTTTAGATTAGGTGTCTAGTAGTAGTGTGGAATGTACCCTGAGAAATGTGTTTCTTGTCATCTACCCATCTCTGTGGGTCATAGTTTTGGGGGATACTTGACACTATCTATTCTTAAGTTAGCTTGGTCAACAGGTTAAATGTCAGAAGGCGTAGGTTAGATTCTGTTTTTAGATCCTGTCTTTGTCTGACCATCCTGGTCAGTTATATCCTTCTGTGGAAAAAGGTGGAGTTTTAGAAAACGTATAAGGTTAGAGCTTTAGGCCAAGAGAGAGAGATCTCATATTGGACCAGAGATGCTCCACGATTTGGCATTTTTAATAAACTCTTTTTGAATGCAAGAAAAGACGTGTCGGCGGTGATCCCTTCTCTTCATCAACACATCAATATACCACATATTGTTTTGGGTTTTTTCAACACACCTGACCCCCTCAGTTCATACTAACTCTCTCAAATCTCTTGCAAATGTGCACGAACAAGAAGAGAAGCATCAGTACCAAAGACATCAACAACAGCATTCTTGACTGACTGGAGTTTGATTTCTAATTATAACTAAATTATAAAGGAAGCCATTTATGTCCACTTTGAACCTTCCTTAAACAGACAAGGTGGTTTTTCAACATCACTTAGCCTACAACGAGAGCCATCTCCAAACAGTTTAACCACCATCACACTTGACCCACGTCATTTTAATGAGTCACATGGCAGGTGAAGGAAGACAATTACACCCTGATTAGCCACACTTTGACCCAAGTGGCCCTAACGAATCACATGACCTGTAGTTTAACAACCCTCAGTACCCCCATCAAGGAATCATGAAGGCCCTGGAATTCAGTTTTAACTTTGATCTTATCCTACTCCATGAAAGACAAAAGTTGAATTGCAAGGATGTAAATTTTAAAACTGCACCTGTCACTCATACACAACTGGTACTTTTGCTTTGGTAATTGACTTCTGAATTTAACTATAGTCACATCACTATATGAGTGTGAGACAGACAGAAAAGATGGTTGACAGTTTGCAGCTTTTTAACAATGGTTGGGAACTTTTTTCTTTTTTTTTTTTGCTGCCAAGTGCTTGATGAAACGATTCAAAAGGAGACTGTACACGTCATCTCTGTTTCTAATGAGCCGCCGGTCTGTGACAGTGACGTTGTGCATGTTGGGGGAGACAATCGAGCCGGTGCACAACCTGGACTTTCATCATTGATAATGACGGATGAACTGAACCGCAACAATATTTTTGAATGAGCGGCTTCATTACGCAGCTCTTCACAGAGAACAAAAGACCAAAATGAATCAAAGCAACAGATCAAAAACCGCAAGAGAGCAACACTGAAACTTTGTGTGTCTGACAAATCACTGTAGGACTCTGGTAACTGGTTTTGCATCTAAATGAGCCCTGTTTTGTGGTTGTGTTTGTAACACGGCAATCAATTGCGTTCACAGGCCTAGAAAATATAGGTAACGTCACATTTTCTGACTCACTGTTCCTGCGACAATGAACTCATTACAATTATAAACACACCGAGCTTGGATACGCCATTTCTTTTGCCTCTGATCACGCAGCATAGTGGCGATCTGTCACGAATACAAATGAAACTGCCCGAGGGCAAAGCATATTTCAACGTGGAATTAGGCTGTATAATAAAACAACTGAAGCTTCATGCTCAAATGTGCAAGAAAAAAAAAAAGGAATCAGCACCCGCTCCGAAAGTGACACATCACAGCGGGAGGAATCTCTTGTTACTGGTAGGAGTGGACAGGGCCCAGAAGCATCTTCCAGAGTTTTATTAAGACTCAGAGACAAATATCACCCTGGAGAAAGATGATCGTTAAAAAAATATATAAGTAACAATTTGGAAATGGGCTTCAACAATCTGTTTCCCTCTAAAAATAGTTGTTTTTTGGCTGCTCTGCCTCCTCATTTAGACACTGCGAGACATCTGTTTGCAGCATCTTCAGCCCTGTATCACTTGCAACCAGAAACGCTGCAATAATGTACTATCTCATTACTGCTCTCCCCTGCTGTCATTACACAGGCAGGCTTCATTTAAGTGAGTGATGCCACCACGGCGCTGCTGGAGCTGAAATTTGGTGCAGCGACAGCGGCGCCGACGTCGTGTCCTGCAGCAAATGCACCCGTGCCCCCCCACCCCCTATACCCCCCAAAAAGCAGATGCTTCCAACGCCCCTGTCCCTCGTCCCCTCCCTCATTATACCTCCACTCTCCGATGTCATCAATCTGTTGAGGTGGTGCAGCTCACTCCAGGAGCGACTTTTGTGATGAAGTGTTGTAATTTACAGAACCCCCCTCCACCCCACCACCCACCCCCTCCTCTCTCTCTCTCACACACACACACATACACACACACACACAAACAGAAAAAAGACAGAAATCTGCTGTCTGCATCTGTTTCAGTCGCTGATTTTCTACAACTGCACAAAATGCTTCTGGATATTTAGAGAGAGAGAGTAGCTAGGTTTTTAAGTCAGGACAGAAGTTTCTGTGTCAAGGGAAAGTAAGTGTCACCTGTATTTGGTTTTATCTAAATTATAAAACTTGAAAGAAAAAAAAAAAAAAGAAGAAGAAGTCCCAAGTTGCAAAATCTGCAGGATTTTATAATGAGTCTGCATTGTTGGTTTTTTTTGGTTTAATAAGGATTTTGTCAGTGGAGAAACTGGTCTCTCTTTATCTTCCACAATAGATGTAGGTCTGGTATTGTTGTGCAAATGTAGGTGCAGAGTTTGACAGTAAAAAAAAAAACTCTGCTATCAAACTCAAAGAACAAGTTCAGTCTGTATAAAGACACGAAAAAACCCCACAAAGGAGCTGTAATACCTGTCTCTCCTGCTTGGGTCCACTGATGTCCTCTTGTGTGGACTCACAACAGTAGGTTGTTTGTTCAGTCAGTTATTTTCAGCATGTAAGTGCTTTATTTTTCTCTCCTAATGTGCAGTGTGTCTTCGCTACTTCGGTTAATAAAGACATAAAATCGACAATGAAAATATAATAATGTTAAGAAAGAGAGAAAGAGAAAAAACAGTCCTTTATCAAACTTTTCCGAATCAGGTATTTCTGCACTCAGCGGAGATGAAAAGGGGCTCGCACAATGAAAAATTCAGCTCTTTACAAATCCAAAGAAAAATAGGGAAGAAAAAAGAAAATATTCAGTTTCAATGAGTTTCTGCTGGTTTACATTGATATTTATTCGCAAATGTTCTTTATTTCCACAAAAAATGGCACATTAACGTAAAGCTGAGGTATCAGAGCAGACGTACAGACGGTGAAGCAGAGGAGGCATAAACTGGGGCAAGATGTTCTGTTTGTGCTGGAAGACGATGTTTTTCTCTGGAGGATGAGAGTAAACTGATTCAACCACACTGGAGAATCACAATATCGACGTTAATCATAGTATAACACAAATTATATATGAATCCTATGAGAAATAGACATGTGTATTGCAACCAGAGTTGGGGCAGAAAATGCTGGGATGAAATATTTGTGGGCATATTTGTGTTGGTGCCATGATGTCATTGACCTCAGGTAATGTTGCTGGTTGCAACTAGTGAAGGTGTGTGTTTTTTTTTTCTTCTTTAAAAAATAAAAACAAATCAGTGAAATTACTTTATGAAAATAAAAGTTTTCTTCTGTCCAAGACTTTTACAGATCATTTAGATTTTCTCATTTAGTAAAATCCAAAATTAGACTAGAATAATGAGTTTCTCTTTAATTGAAAGTAAAACACAGTAGCATACATGTGCGACATGTGCTGGGTGATGAAAAGTGTTATGAATTAATGTTGCATATCCATGAGGACTGGGAACACTGAGGTCTATTTTTTCTTTCAGATATAATCCTGAGAGTGTGCTCTGTGCTTTCACCTCTATCATTCTCTATTATTATTATTTATCTGCAACAGGTCACACAGGTCACACTTTTCAAAATAAGAGTTCAGTGGTTGACTGAACTCTTGCCCCTCCACCATCACCACCACCACCACCACCACCACCATACACCTCCTCCAGGTGAGATGTTGCTCTGTGGACTCTCAGTGCAATCTGATCTACTTTAGATTTGTTTCATTATGTGAAAAAGAGGGATGGGAGAAATACCAGCAGCTCTCAGCACAAAGCTTGCATCCCACCACATCCCATCTAAAGCTCCTCTATATGAAATCAGCTGAGGGCAGCCACGGCTCAATCTTGCCTCCGTTAAATCCGCCATCATCATCCGTGTAACGCCGGCCTCACATCGCCATCTCATTATTCATCATCACACCGTAGCTCTTGAGATGCAGCAACAACGTGGCCGGTCACTGCAGGAAGCTCCCACTCCCCCCCCTCCACCCCCTTCCTGTGCTGTTAAAGACGACAGTGAAGGAGACAAATTGTGCACATGTGAAGGAGAGGGTGGTGTGAGGACACATCCAGATGATCAATCCTCTGGCTTTGATCCTGCCTCATATAGCAGACTCCAAACATACTGGGGATCAGGTACTCTCCCCTCCCCTTTTGTGTGTATGTGTTACCTAGAATAGTCAGCAGTGGAGATCCTTATTATGTGGTAATGAGTTAAAAAAAAAATGCCCACGGTGCACGATCAGCCAGGCTCAACCTGTGTCTGCACCCTGAGGGTTAAAGAAAGAGCACATAATGAACAAGTGGTGTTCTGCCTTGTGGTTTGTGCATCTGTCTCTCCGATGGGAGGGAGGCGGTAATAGGTAATTGAGTGTGCTTGTGAGCTGGAGGGGAGGGGGGGCGGTGGTTACACAGCAGTAGGTTGAGCCTATGGGGAGGGAGTGGGGGGGGTGTCACTGCAGCTCCACTGTATGTTTGTCACCGTGCGGTCGACTCCAGCTTCCTGCAGAGGGCACTGCAGCTCCAGTCATCCTCTGTGGCAGGAAGTTGGGAACACTTGGACACTAATGGCAGCTGTGGGGTCGTGCCATTCATGTGGACTGAATGGCTTCTTATTTTGCATGTTTTCTCAGGGCCGATTTTTTGTCCCACCTTTGCATGTGGACACAAAAAGGGAACATAAGTGTGGTCCAGGAGGAGGTGAGTGTCTTGCTGCATTCAGCCCTATAAGATAGAGGCGTTTAAAAAAATAAATAAATACTGGAGAGCAGCAGGCTTTCATCTCTAAATGGAAATGGAGCCTTGCAATAGCTCGCTTTTGAATCTAAACAGGGCAGAAAAGTTGCAGCAGATTTTCGCCTGAGCTCCCAACAGCAACAACAGACTGTGTAGACATGGGGGAGCATGGGGAAGAAGCACCACTGAGGAGTCAGGGGATATTTTTTTTTTTAATCAATAAAACCAATCAATCGACTCACTAATCATTTTCCCTCTAATTTCATGCATTACTGCTTTTACCCCTGGTACAGTAAACTCATCTTCACAGCCCATCTCCTTTGACATGTTTGATTTCTGTTGTTTTAGGCACTCCATTAGGTTTCTAATCTCTCTCTTTATAAACTCAGAGAAATAAAGTCTTCTTCATACGGAAGAGGATTAGGGCCACTGTGGGAAAAAAGTGAGTTCTGACTTTTTTCCTCAGAATTCCGACTTTAATCTCAGAATTCTGACTTTAAACTCAGAATTCTGAGGAAAAAAAGTCAGAATTCTGAGATTAAAGTCAGAATAATTCTGAGAAACATTCAGAATTCTGACTTTAATCTAAGACTTCCAACTTTTTTCTCAGAATTTTGACTTTAATCTCAGAATTCTGACTTTAATCTCAGAATTCCGACTTTAAACTCAGAATTCTGACTTTAATCTCAGAATTCTGAGAAAAAAAAGTCAGAATTCAAAATTTAATCTCAGAATTCAAAATTTTATCTTCTAAAATAAAAGTCACTTTTTTCCCCCTAATCCTCTTTATAACTGGCAGATGCTGCAAACAGACATCTTTGTCATTTGTGATTTGGTAACTTGAAAGTTAATCCTTCTCTGCGTATGTGCTGTTGTTTTCTGTATCTCCGGTCGGGACCTTATCACCTGCTGCTGTTTGAGCCGTGTGCAGTCAGCAGAGTGTGTAAACCTCTCTGTCACCAAGATGTGTTAATACAGACACAAATCAAGGAGCCTTGTTAGAAAGCCCCCCCGCTCAGTCTGCTGCAAGAAACAACGTGCCAATTAATCAGTTCATTGACTGACGGGGAAATCAGTTCATTCTTAAAGTCATTACTGAAGAAAAAGCCCAAATATTCTGCAGCTGCTGCTTCTCAGATTTTTCAGAAATTGAATGTGTTGGACAAGGAAAGCAGTTTTTTTCTTTTTTAAAAGATGTCACCCTGGGCCATGGCAACGCTTGGCTGACATTTTATTGACTGCACAATTAATTTTTAATCAAAAATATCCACTTCCTGCAGCATTAGATTCAGCTTCTGTCACAAAACAGACAATCAACACTGGCTGGTGTTCTCCCATGTTGTAACTTCTAAAAAGCTCGCAAGTGCTGGCTCATGAGATTCAACAAAAGCAATTTGCACCTATTGGTGAAGTTGAATACAGTTAATGTAAATGAAGAAACTGCCTCACAAAGCACTTCAGCCGGAGCCCTCACTATCTAGTGCCCTTATCTCCAAATGCACTTGGCTGTGCAAATTGTGGGTGTTTTTCAATGTCGCATTATAATATCATTTCTGATCCAATGGCCTCATTGCCTGTTGTGAGTGCTCATCTAAAACAATGGGCCCATGCTGCAGATGCACTCCGCTGTTAGTCAATCCATTTCCTGCACAACATCTTCTCGGCATTTTGGTATTAGAGCACCTGATAGGAACACAATGCGAGGCTTGATTGAGGTCAGTATATAAAAAAAAAGGAGGTTAGCAAATGGCATGAGGAGATGCAGAGCGGCAGTAAAAAGAGGGAGATTAGGGGGGGAGAAAGGCAATGAGAGATGGGAGAGAGAATAAGAAAAGCAGATAAGGGATAATGAGGTGTTCGCAGGAGGAGTGATAGAGCAAAGAAAGGAAAAAGCGCAAATAATGGGCGAGTGGAATTTTGGGGAGAAGAGACAGTGGAGATAAAGGTGAAAAAGGAGCAGAGGGAGGTTGTGGTGGTGGTGGATGTGGCCACGCTCAGCGAAAAACAGAGGCTGGGAAGTGTGAGCAGGGATAGACAGGAGCCACACCGAGGGAGAAACAGATGAAGCCGTCGGCCTCTGAGTGACAGGGTGGTGTGAGGGAGGGGGGCTCAGGGGAACATCAGGAGCCAATATGGGAACTGAAGGGGCTGCACAAAGAAAACTGAAAAAAAAACAACAACCACTTCCTCGTGTGTTACACTGTTGTGTTGTGTGAAGATTGGCAGGTGCTCTTCTGTGCTGAACTGGATGAAGATGATACACCGGACTGGCATCGAGTTTAGCTTCAGGGCCCCCGGATTTATTAAACTGCTAAAAGTGAAAATTTGAGTGTTAAGTAGAAAAACCTTCTCTTTGACTCCCACTGGCGGACTCAATAAAATCTATAACACCTTCACAGTGACTCTTAAGTCGGTCAAGAGCAGCTTTTAGGGCTCTCAGATGGCTGCACAGCAGAGACAGGCGAGGACACTCCTTCTGACACATGTAATATAATAAAAAATGTGTAATCGCTTTCTGAGCATCCTCATTGTAGTGCTAAATCCCCCCTGTACGCTCTGTGCAGAGCATCCTCAAGTGTGATTTTTTACCTTGATATCATAAATATGTCTAAATCAGTGTCTGTTGGTACTGTATGTGAGGTCTGAAATACACCATGGAAATGGCAAATCATGCTGCACCTAGCTCATCATAAACAAATGAAAGCAGTTTCCTCTTCAAAGACGCTCTGGTTGTCATCCAGCTGCTCTGGTTGTAACCATAACGTCCAGCTGCCTGTCCTGAGGTGGAAAACTCAAAGATAGAATTGAGGGAGTGAGATTTCAGAGTGTGTTTGAGACAAAGGATGGCAGTAAAAGCTGAGGGGCTATGAAAAAGGTTAAAAGAAAAAGGCATTTGTACTTTAAGTACAAGGTATACTTGCAGCGCTGTATGTCTTGACAGGAATGACAGGGATTCAAAGGTGGAAAGAGATGTGGAACAACATGCAACAAAGCCTCTCAGTTGGACTCCAAACAAGGATGCTGTGATGGTTGACACGGTAACCTCTGGACTCCAGGGAACCATTTCAATATATTTTTATGCATTAGACGGCATCGGCTTCCTCATGCAGTGTAAAAACATCTCCCACTGTTGTGAGATTACATGCATCGTGTGGAGCTGCAAGAGAAACGGTGAGTTAACCATGATCTCAAGGTGAAGAGCCCCTAGAGATGCATCACCACCACCAATATAAAAAGCATCAATACATGCATTAGAGGCCCTTCTCTCTGAGTCCAATAGTAATCACTGTAATGTAAAGGTGAATGGGGAGGTTCGCTCTCCAATGCATCTCTGCATTTAATACGGAGGCTCAACAGGTCGTCAGGGATTCATTAAAGCTGCATCAATATGTCCTCATCAAATAAAGCATTGCTTTACAGTACATCCCCAACAGAGCTGCTGATTTAGCATTTGATGTGACTCACAGGTCAAAGGTCAAGGACAAATAACAGAGGAGAGTCAACACTATCACAGGATAGTGAAATAACGAACAACTATTGTGCAGCTCAAATTGCAGCATGGGCGAATACTGGCTTGAATTGAAAAAGGCTAAAATTGGACACTAAAGGGATTATTTTTGGCTTTTATTCATTTATATCCGTGTCTCTTTTTATCAGAGGGAAAAAAAAAACAGTAATCACAAATATGCATCTTTGTCTAACCACAATTCAAACATAGATTTGTCAGCGTGGTCCTGTTTTGGCTTCTCCCACTGTTTTCCTGTGGTTGGTGTTTATTTTCATCACTGTCCAACTTGCCATTTAATGTGCAAGCATGCACACAACTGAGATTAATCTGAAGTGGGATTTTGACACACACCTACACACACACACACGTACACACAAACAGACATTTCTGCTCCCGGTGAAAGACTGATCTGGGCTGTGTCGGGCCATAATTACTTACTAGCAGACAGTGGAGGATAGGAAAGCCAAAAGAAATCATTAGGGAGCTGTCAGGTACCTAAAACACTCTAATGTCAGTCCTCTGTGGGCTCAGCCAGGCAGCAGCATTTCTGCTTTGCCAAAGAGCAGACAGGAGTGTGAGGATGAGAGAGGATTTGAAAACAAAGACAATGATAGATGTGAACCCTTGATGCATGTATGAGAGCAGACAGGGCGACATGGAGTAGTCATAGATAAAGTTCTTGACAACCCTGAAACGGCATTAATTGGCATACAGGGAGTTACTTCTCTCCCTGGATCACTCTGGACCCAACTCGATTTCTTATACACTGAGTTTTGGTTTCATTCACTTTTGAGGCCATTCCATGCTTTTTGGGCTCTTTAATATACTTTTGAACTGTTTTAAAATAATTTAATTCTCCATATTTGACAGTGTAATTAATTAAATTACAAATGTTACACTGTGAGGTTCCTCATTGATCTTCAAGACTTTAATAAATGAAATGATTTGATTTGTGGCTGTGAACTCAAACGCTCAATTATAGGCCTACTGCAAACAAATGACCAACATAAGCGTCCATTTGTTAACTGATGTCAGAGGAAAAACAACAAAATAATGTGCTAAAAATACCAATGAATGGAGCCATCCTAATGATGACTACCAACACTGATACTGTTTTTTGGAGCAACATCAAATATTTTGTGGCCTCTTGATAACAGCAGAAGGGCGTCCTCTGCCGCTGTGGAAGCCCCGCCCCCTCCCGGCTTATGACCAATCACATGATGGCGTTCACGCAGCCTGATTTGCATGCTGCAGTTTCTCGAAGGGCCGCTTGCCGTTCGCTCCAAAAAAGACAAAAAAAAAAAACCCCAATTAACTCCTATTACGCCACACAACTTTACGAAAACGTATTCTGAACAAGACTTTGACCTCTTTCGCTCATTTATTTCTCCATGATAACGGAGACATCTTTATATTGAAGAAGTTACGACCGCGCTTCCGCCTGACAGGTGTTTTAGTTTGTTTATCTTTTTTCTTTTGAAGTAACCGCTGTTTCCTGCAGAGAGGGCGCCAAAGGCCATTTAGCGCCAACTGCCATTTAGATTTAGCGCCACAGCAGAAGAAAACCGGCAGGTATGATTTTTTATTCATATTATAGCATTGATTAGCACAGTTGTGTTTGTTTTGACCTCGCAGCACATGGCTAGTTAGCTTGTGTTGCTAAGTGCATGAGTAGCTTGAGTTAGCTATGTCTTCCAGTGGGTGTTTGATCCTAGCCTGAGCTTCATAACCACCTATTTTCAAGTATAATCCGTATTTAAAACAGATTATAACATTTTATTTGTCATACAGTGGCAGCTTGATACTGATCATTGGGCTGTTTTTTGTTCCAGTCAGCTTTTGTAATGAAATATCTGCCAGTTTCTGCTTTGTTTACAAGCTTGGGACTGTCTTAGTCAATTAAAAGATTGATTTTGAAGTGATTTTGGATTGTCAACAATGCCAAGCTAAAAGAAATGCTCTGCAGAGAGAAGGGGGGAACTGCAGTATCAGGATTTCTGAAAGGTTCCTCATTGCAAACTCCACTTTTTACTTTCCACATTATTACACTTGGCTAATATAATGATAGGCTGCTGCAGTGATTAGAGCTGTTTAAAATGCATTGACATGCTCTCCACTGCTAGGAATTAAAGTCTGCCAAGACAGTAGCAAAAAAGAAACAAAAAAATCTTTTTTTCAAGCTGGAACAGGGTGTGATTACTTTGCATGATGAATGCATGTTGGGAAGGCGGACAGTATTGGTCAATTTAAAGCAACAAGGCAAATCAGAAAGAGATGTGACCAAGTAAATTGCAGCTTTGCAGTTGATCGGCACTGGAGAACCACTGTCTGGAAAGATATTGATAGCACTAAAGGAGTGATTGCTCCCTGAGGAGGAAATCAGACACTGAGGGGAGAGAGTTTGTCCAAAGGGAAGATGTATGTTTTATACAATAGGCCCCTACATGTGAAGTTACCCTGTCTTTGTGCTTTTTTGCCCGTCATTCATGTAAAGATCTCATTACTGTTGTTGTGTGTGATCCTGTGGTTGGCGCCTGCACTGCTGAGGTTATTTAAGTCACAAGTGCAGCAATTACAGCACCTGAAAATGAGCTATTGTTAAAGGAAAGGACATCTAACAAGACGCATCAAAGACGCTCATTTCATCTTTAGGTTCCCCCAAGTTCACAGACACAGTGAGTCACTTCAAGGTCTAGAAAATTGGATTTATTTACAGCAGCAGAAACAAGGCTGTAAAGAAAATATATAAAATGATGGGGTAGGCTATACCAGAATGAAAGAAGATGTATCAAAAAAACTAAATGTTCAGCTTTGTTACGTCTTTATTTGAAAGTTTTTTCACTTCTGATTTGATAAAGCATCTGATCAGCATAAGAGAAGAGAAAGAGGCACTGGCTTAGATGATAGAGCAGGTTTGGTTGTTAATCCCCGTGTTCGTGGCTCAGTCCCTCAGATCCTCCTAAACCCAGGGTTGTATCAGGAAGGACGTTCGTTCGGCATGAAAATCAAACACACAAATGGTGATCTGTTGTAGCGACACCTCAGAGGAGCAGCAGCCGAATGAATGACAACAACAACTACAACACCTGATCAGTGTGATCACAGCGTATCACTGCACAAACTTAGGAATCCCCCTCAGTATACACACTCCTGTTTTATAGTTTAATGCTCTTTGATGTTTGAAGTTAAATGTTTAATAGTACAGAAAGCTTCCTGCAGATGCTGAATTATTGCTTCTGTCTCTGCAGCGAGGCTGGGCTTCTGACCGTCCCGATCGATACGTACCTGTGCTCCTCTCACTGATATTTTGGGACTGCTCCAATCCACAAAGCTGTTTTTTTCTTATTTTTTTCCCTTTTCGCAATCCAATTCTAAGTTATATTGCAGGGACAGATGTGAAGGGAGCAAATCACAACTAATTTTGCGAGTGGACAGTGTGGGCAGACTAGAAATCTAGTGAGAAAGGGAAACATTTCTTGGAGGGTTATGCTGAAGTGTGATTGGCCACTTGTGTTTCAGAAAGGAGTGGGAGAGAGGAGAGAGAAGGAGGCAGCGAGGTCACACCAGACTGAAATCATCGCTCCAGTGGAAGTGGTAAGGATGTTGTTGTGTTTTTTTTTGTTGTTGTTGTTGCTGCTGTCCTGAGGATGTGTGAGACTACGGCGCTGCGTGGGCTGGAAGCTCGGCCCCTTCAAAGCTCCTCCCGCTCCATCTGTTGCCTGCATTTTACATGACCAAGTGATCATTACAAACCCACTCTGCATGCAGGGGGAAGAAATCTTTACAGGATGATGTTCATGGGTATCATACGGCGGTTGTTTGGATGTTTTGGAGGGTTTTTTGGCAGAGGAGACTTTAATCAGACTATCGCTTTGCTAACAGCCTTTTCCAGCTCAGTGAGTCCATCAGTTTAGATTTGCTTCACACTGAGCCACAGAGCTGTAACTCATCTGAAAGGTGGATTCATCCCCAAAAATAGTATCTCCTTATTAATATCTCAAATACCCTCCCAAAAGTGCCCTCTATACCTGTTCCTGAAGTCATTGGCTACTGCTGCAACGCCAGTCAAGTTTATCTCAGTTCTGCCTGCCGCATATATATATATATATACAGCGATAACGGATATCCAATAAATATTCATTGTAGTTTCACAAACGAGTCCTGGATTTCTGACGGCAGCGCACAAAAGAAGCCGTGTCCTTTTCCAACCAGCCGCTTGTGTGCAGGAGAAATGATATCAGCTCTAAGTAGCTACCTAATTAAACCAACATTAGCTCCACCAAACGCCGTCTTCGGCTTTGATATAACAGCCATAATGTTCCAATACACGTTCCAGGTACAAAGTCTTCACAGAGAAGAGGTGGAAATAGAGAAACGTTGTTCCTTTATTGAAATCCAGAGTTCATTACCTTATGAAAAATGTAAATCAGACCCTGATTTGGACAAGGAGAGACAAAAGCTTCACTGTTTGTCTTTTCACTTGTATGAGAGAAAAAAAAAAGGGCGGCTAATGTTAGTGCACAATTGGGAAAAACAGTGAAAGTACTATCCATGATTTATTTATTGTTCCATCTAACCTGAAACTTCATAAGCTGATGTGCCACAGCGCCAAACGCTCTTTGCCTCTTTGAAGTGGAATGGTAAACACATCTGCCGGTGCAGTCAGTCAGTGAATCAAAGCACAACGAGGTTGTGCAGATCAGATCACAGCGTAGATGATGAGCGCCGCAGGATCGCTGTGAGGAGGGACACGAACGCATCTTTAGCTGCTTTGCATCACTTCGTTTAAAGGGAAAGTTTAACATTTTGGCAAATTGGCCCGAGACTGCTTGCCGAAAAACTGCCCCCGACGGGAACGCGCATCAGTGGTTTTACATGAATTTCCCTCTAAAACAACTCTGTCTCGTAACGTTTTGTTATTATCTCATATCGTGGTGAATGTGCAGGTCACAACTTGTCCACCAGAGCGTTGTGGAGTTGTTGGATTGTGTATTTGATGAGTTTGGTGAGGGAAACCAAGAAATCCCATTAGCCTCCATAGCGTAGCTCTGAGCAGCTCGCGGCTCTGCTCCGCCGTTCTAAAAACAGCTTGCACCGACAATTAAAGGTAACAAACCTACTCCTAAAACTATGGGGATTATGGCAATGGGCCAATTTGCCAAAATGTTGATGAACTATCCCTTTAATGTGGGATTTTTTTTTATGTTACTGTATGTGAACAACTCGGTACACTGTTCGACCCAGAGAGCCATCGCCAGCCGCTGGACCTCGGGGACGACATTTGCTGTCATTTTTTGTTTTGAGCGGGGGGACAAATTCTTTTTATCTGCCGATGTCATTTTTAGAAGGTCATCTCTCTCCAGAAAGACCAAACTCATTAAATTCATCACGCACGACACAAAATGTTACAGGGCGACGTACGGCGGGCGCGTGCAACAGGGCCCCCGCTTCCTATTGTCTGGCTGAAATGAGCAGATCTTACAGACAAAGTCGATTCATTCAGACTGAAAGAAAGGAGGAAAATTACACATTCAGATCTTTGCACTCTGGATGCTGAAAGTGCGTGTTTAGTTGTGTTTATAAAATCTTCCTCCAACATCCTCCCCTCCCCCTGGGGTTGCCAGTTTTATTAGGTTTAGAGGTGATGGGATTTCCAGCATCTCCCCTTGCATCACGTCATGTTTTATTAAAGCACTTTGGTCTAATTGTAAGAAATTGGGCAGGTTGAACGGCTGGTTTTGTTGCTGCGTTAACACTAACGGACTTTTCCATTCATCTGAACTAGAAAGTGTGTGTGATTTGTTTATTAGTTTGTCAGTGCACATCCGTATAAAAGGTCACACGGCCTTGTGACTTACTATACACTTGCTCTGATTTATTTACCACCTGTCAACACACCCTTGTTTTCTTCTTTTATTTGAAATTAAACAGCTATAGCAGCAGATGCCCTGGCTTTTTTTTTGTTTTTTTTGCAGTCTCTCCTCTACTCAGCGTCCCTACACTTCATCATGTTCCCCCTTCCCCTCCCCACCCTGGCCGCACGGCTCTGAAGTTCATAAACTGTGAAGCAAAGGATGGCTGATCTGATGGTCACCGCAGCAGCTGAGGCAGAGAGGCCCCCGGTCAATAAACCCAGAGAGTGAGAGAGACGCCTATTTTTGGAGAGTCGGAGAGACAGACATTAAAGCCGAGACCTCGTAAAAACCATGCAACCAAACACGTTTTTACCTTTTGCCCTCGTTCTGTCGCTCCCGTCTGCATGCGAGTGTGTTTGGGCGTGGTGTGAGAGCTCTTCAAGGCTCATCGAGGGCCGCTGAGCACTTTGAGAGAAATTAGCTCCCACTGCTCCGAGTATGAGCAGTTATTGGGTTTTTGTTTTCTTTGTGAAAGCTGCAAGGTTGTTTCTCTGTGTGGCTTAATTGACATATTTTACTGATTCACATTTTAAACATGTTTGTTTTGGTGTTCAACCCCTCTGATTGTTTGTTTTTTCACAGTTGTATTTGCTGTTGCTAATTTAGCACAAAATTGCAGGTGTTCGAAAATCAAATATATGTGTAATGAAATAGAGTAAGAGACTTTTATTTAAAAGGGATAGTTCAACATTTTGGCAAATTGGCCCATTGCCATAATCCCTATAGTTTTAGGAGTAGGTTCATTATCTTTAATAGTCGGTGCAAGCTTTTTTTAGAATGGTGGAGCAGAGCCGTGAGCTGCACAGAGCTACGCTACGGAGGCTAATTGAATTTCTTGGTTTCCCTCATTAAACTCATCAAATACACAATCCAACAACTCCAAAACGCTCTGGTGGACAACTTGTGACCTGCACATTCACCACGCTATGAGATAATAACAGAACAGAGTTGTTTTAGAGGTAATTTCATGCAAAACCGCTGATGCACGTTCCCGTCGGGGGCAGTTTTTCGGCAAAAATGGCAGTCCAAAATGTTGAACTATCCCTTTAACATTACCCCCCATTGAGATCACTCCTATATGTCACATGTAACATAACAATTGCCTGAATACATCATGAGCGCTCAGGAAATCAGTATTCAGCGCTGTGCCACGGGCTGTTACGGGGCCGCTGTTCAGACATAATGAATGTGTTAGAGTCCAGACTTCATGTAAAGTGAATGTGAGGGGAAAAAAAAAAAGAAGTTCACTTGACCTCAATATATTCCCCCCAGCTCCTGAAAATTACTTGTGCTTTGGTCCTTCCGCATGATATCTTTTTGCCAATCACAAAGAGTCACAGAGTGTCCTCCGTGTCTGTCTGTGCACCGTCAGCGCTGCTGTCCGCGCTAAGATTGTGCTTAAGAGCATGATGCACATATGCCAACTCAGCAGCTGTCACCTAAAAAGTGAGGAAGGCCGGAGTATGAAAGGAAATCTGTTCTCGCTTGACACGTCTTCAAGTTTGCAAGAATGGCAGAACAGTATATGGAGTGGCAGCCAGGGGCCCCTGGTGGGTAAACACACTTCTGCTCTGTTCAAACACAACAATCGCAAACTTGGGGAAGTGTCCGCGGCGCTGCTGAAGTGTCCTTGAGCAAGACATTGAATAACCAGCTGCTGCGTAACAATCGCGACATGGAAATACAGATGGCTGCTGCTCGGCGGTGCTCGGAGCTCCACAAAGCTTCCTTTTCACATAGAAAGTCAGCAGCTTTTGTTGTTTTCTGGCACAAGGAGTTTGTGTCTGAGTGGTTTGAGTTTCATCCATCAAAACAAGTTAGTGACTGAAACGTGTGCGGAGCTGTAAGCTGTAATAAGTCAAATATTGTAATGTGGAAATAGACTTGTGATCAAATTTATCATCTTCAAGGACTCTGATGTATCTTTTCTCTTCTTTCAGCGTTGCTCCTCCCCCGTCCTCCTTCATCCACGCCTGCTCTGGATACTGAATTTGGATTTTCTGGCGGTAAGCAATATATATTCTGTTTAGACATTGACGGATTTTAGCGTAGACAGGATGTCCTTGATTTGTGACAATCAGCACAAGGAGCAGCCATTTTTAAATATTCATGTCTACAGTATCAAAAAAGGTCTAAATCTGTAGGAAAAGGTTCTTAGCAGCTTCTCTTGAGACATGATATGGTTTAATAGGAGGATAATTTCACACATTTTAAAGACTTTCTGTCTTTCCAGGCAGACTTTTGTGACATGTCTCTTTTCTGTGCACATCAAAGATTCATTTATTGTTTTTAAACCGCCGACAAAATGTGACAGGGTGGAGAACAGTGGATTTACGACAGGTGCAACTGGTGAGAGTTAGAGCAGTAGTCGTAGAGAATCGGCTAAATTAAATAGTGAGGTACGAGTTAATTCAGCAAGATCGGGTTTGTCAAAAGTGTATTTAAACAGATTAGACAGGAAAAAGAGTGCTGTATCACTCTCCGCCCTGTGTGGAAAGGAAACATATTCACCTACTGCATTAAGAAATCAATCATGTAATGAGTCCAAGCAGCAATGAAATGGATTTTATGGTGAAGAGCTGCAGTCAGAGTGAGGATCAATGAAAGAGCTCATTGAAATGTCACGTATTTGATTCTTTTAACAGCCACGATGTCTCTTTATTATATAAATCCGCCCAGGATACATTCATATTTCAAGCTGAATACATAAAATGCAAAACAGACATAATTTGACCATAAAGGAGTTAAAGGAACATGTCAACAGGTGCTCCCAACATGAAACATCAAGGTTCCTCCTGGACTTAAGCGTCACCATCACTCCAAGTCATTGAAGGACAATTTTCTTCCACACTTTGTCTAAGTTCCAGTGCTTTGGCTGTAGACGTCAGTATTTATAGAGAGAGCACTTACGGTTTAATCACTGCACTTTACAGAAAGAGAAAAAAAAAACATAAATGGAGAGTCTTCAGTCATCTTCTTCATCTCATGTAATTTCCTGCTATTCTGTGTCATTTTGTTCATGATATTGCATCATTCATCACCGTTCTTATAATCACCATCATCATCAGCCGTATCCCTCCTTCCCTCCTCTCCTCCTCCGTATTATTTGAGTTCATCACAGTGACATCATCTTGCACCGACGTTGTGTTTCCTCTATAAGAACCCCGAGGAGTCAGGGTGACAGCGTTTCAAACCAGGTCCTGTGAGTCTGTGACAATCGACATGCAGCTTGAGGAACATATAGCAGAGGAGGGGAGGTAAATGATGCAACTTTGTATTTCAAAGATGCATTTCTCACAATATCTAATACCAATGATGCGTCACAATGCAACATGTTTTTGAACAGGCATTATAATACATTTTTTATATATATATATTTTTTTTATATATAATTCATTATTTTATAAATTACAAATGCTCAAAGACACTTTACACTTTAAAAATCATAGAATAAATCAAAGTCAGAATGAAATAAAATTAAAAACAGCAATAAAACAGTATAAAACACACAAAATGATATATTAAAAGCTAATTTAAAAAGGTGAGTTTTGAGCATGGTCTTGAATGTTGGGAGGTGTGTGCAGAATAGATACAGATGGATTTGGGGGTTAATTTCTATCTTAATATCTCTTGCGTCAGCATTTCACTCCCTATCTTGTGCACAAGTGTGAAACTGAATCATATATTTCTCTACGTGATGCAGAACGTCCCCGACAGCGCCCTCAGAGGATACGACCCCACCATCGTTTAGGTGACTAATGAGTATTTAACTTGCTGAACCAGTGTGATAAAAGAATACATCTGGATCTTTTATGCATTTATTCTCCATAAATGAGAAGCAGTCATTTTTATATACACAGAATATTGTATTTAAGACGTGTTACAAGCTGATGGAGAATGAACTGTACAGTATGTGACAAGTCACAGGATGATTTCTCCAGCCCTGACATCACTAAAATAAAAGGTGATAATGGGATGTTGGATTTGACTTGTGCTGCCTATTGCGAGACCAACACCTGTCTCTGCTAGACATCTCATTCATTTCCTTCTCTCTATTATGATTTTTATTTCCCAGTTATTTTTATATTTGCACGTCTGCAATATTTATGTCCGCTATAACGCTGCTTCCTCTCTTGGTAATATCTTATCTTGGAAATTATTGTCCTTCTTTTTTTGTTTATGCAACAAAGTAGGTGGATACTGTAAATAAGAAAACGCAAATTACCGGTGGAGACAGAGCAGAGGAAACATTCCCATCCGGATGCACACAATTACTTTTTAAAGACGACTGTGACACGTCCCTTGTCTCTTGTCCGAGTACGAGTGCGAGACACTGATTTGGGAGTCGCAGCAAGGGCGGCTTTTGTGCTCCCGCAATCCAACAGCACTCTTGCTGTCTGGCTTCTTCAAGTGGAGTGAGGGGCGACAAAGGTGGTTAGCCATTGTTGCATAGACAGGTATAGTAATTACATTCTCCTCCATTCAGCCCCTATCTCCGTACAGCACCAGCATACCCCTCTCAAACTCCATTATACGCTTGCCAAATGGAACAAAAGTCCAACATTCAATGGTTTTGGCACTCAAAAAGAAACACTGACCCTTGTGGGGTGAGACATCAAACTGTGTCACGGTCTTTCAGGCTGCAGACTATGACTTTTAATTTATGGTCTCAGACTGGGGTGTCGTATCACCCTCTGGATTATCCTCATTTTGGCACGAGTGCACTTGAAAGCCCTCGGCCCCGCTCTGACCGGTCACTTTGAATTTTACTGTTTTATGGTCCTGCAGCAGCGAGGGCGGGATGTTCCCTCTCTGTTGTCTTCAAACGCCAATGTTTTACATAGATCCAGTAGGGAAGCTTGATATTGTTAAGTGCCGAGTGGATTTGAACACAAGAAGTGAGTTTAAAGGGATAGTTCAACATTTTGGCAAATTGGCCCATTGCCATAATCCCTATAGTTTTAGGAGTAGGTTTGTTACTTTTGTAGAATGAGGGTTCGTTGTGGTGGTATAAATCTTGATGATCAGGAAAACAGGTAAACAGGAACGGAGAAACGGAGACAGACTTTATGTTTACACTTTACTGACCGGCCCCATCACCATGACAACCAACAACAATCACCACTACCACACACACTGAACCAATCACAGGCAAGCAGAAACAGCTGATGATTACGACACATAGGAATACAGGCTACAAAATAACAACTATTAATATTACGACACATACGAATACAGGCTACAAAATAACAACTATTAATATATTAACTTTACACTTTTAATTGTCGGTGCAAGCTGTTTTTAGAACGGCGGAGCAGAGCCGCGAGCTGCTCAGAGCTTGTCCACGAGAGCGTTTGGAGTTGTTGGATTGTGTATTTGATGAGTTTGATGAGGAAAACAAGAAATCCCATGAGCCTCTGTAGTGTAGCTCTGAACAGCTCGCGGCTCTGCTCCGCCGTTCTAAAAATAGCTTGCACCGACAATTAAAGGTAACAAACCTACTGCTAAAACTATAGGGATTATGGCAGTGGGCCAATTTGCCAAAATGTTGAACTATCCCTTTAAGAAATGCTGTATTCTATATTTTTGTATGTATCTCTGTAGCAAGGATAAAGTTTTAGTGTGTTGGATGAAACTGTAACATTTGGCAGCAAGAATAACTAACACCGGGGAGGGAGGAAATATCCTGCTTGTGATTGTCACAGCCAGCTTTTCAGATCCGCTCTAAATTACACTAAATTGAACTGTTAGGGCTCAGTAGACAATTCCTAATGAATACAACGGCGAGACACATCACATGCACAGTAGCTTGAGAGCGCACAGATGTTGTAGTGGAGCCTGAAGTAGCACACAAAGCAAGGCACTTGTCTTGTCTGATGAGAGGGCTCATTTGGAACTGCCATTAGCAGACATATGATTTATGGCTCTGTCTGCTGCTCCTGCAGAAACCACCGCTTTCACTCCAGCAGCAGCAGCAGCAGCCGCCCAGAATAGAGCGGCTCTCTGCTGCCGCCACCGCCACTACTGCTGCTGCTGCTTCTTTGATGCTCACACACAGCACAGTGAGCTTTAGTCGGATGGATGGATAGTAGAGAGAAGGTGTCACTTCCAACCAAAGAAGACTTGTCTTAAAAATAGATGAAAATCAAGTCAAAGGTGCAAATGCTCCAGTTTTCACAATATCACACTTTTAAATTTGCTTCCTGTTGTTAAAATATAGAGCAGGTGCAAAGTGTTAAATTGTTCAATCACAGTATGTAGCCTATGTATGTGTTATTATTATGTTTTTCTGAGGCAATTGGAAGAACTATATTTGTGCTTTTTTAATGGCTCAGTGGAGACCGAGTTCAGCTTCAAGCATCGAAGCCAAACTGAGATGAAAACTGAATTTTCTTTTCAAAGCTGCCGATGAATCACGAAGCAGGAAAGCTGTAACAATTAGCACAGGTGTGTTTTTTTATATATAATCTCTCAATGGAACATAATATGTACAAGATGCAAGTATCTCTTTTCTCGACTTCTCCAGGATCATCATGTCCTGTTGGGTTTCACTTTGCTTCCTGCAGCCTCATGTGTTTCCCTTTGTAATATTTGCACATAAGATAAGAAAGAAACACAGCATAAACTGGGGCCAGCTAAGCAGTTTAATATAGTGACTGTATAATTTTTCAATCTTAAAAAAAAATAGTGCTTCTCGCGTTGTTACTTATTTAAACAACCCTCTTCTAATCTCCTCTGCCTCCAGTTCTTATTCTTCTCATTAGTCTCTGCACAAGCTTTTGTTTTTGCTCCCTGTGGTGAAATTAAAATGAATTTGAACTGTGCCCAAATTCCACTACAGTACATATGACTTCTATCCAATATATGCTGTAAACTAATTGTTCAAGCGAAGCTGCTGCTTTTTCATTTAACAAACCAGCGTAGTTTGCTGATTTGTACCAACGGGCGATAAAAAGCAAATACTGTGTCTGCGCTGAGGGAGCAGAATCAAAGTGGGAGGAGCAGTTGTCCACTACAGTAACCTGAGATTTCACCTGTTCAAGTGCAATCAGCTCTCTACTCACCTCTTGGCTGTTGTTAAAAAGACTTTTTTTTTGCATAGGAAAAGTTCTTAATTGAGAAAAATGACCTGGCAGCATCCAAATGGCAGCTGGAGGTGGGAGTAAAATGAGCTTGAGTGCTTCCTAATCCTACCTCATCCTCTTTAGCACAGGATACTCACTCTGTCTGGACCTCACTTACGGAAAGCAAAGGAGGGGGAAATGTGAATGTGTTAGGATGTAAATGTAGAAACAACAAAGCTCCTGTGTGGTGTTTATGGCATGATCCAATAGACTTGGATAGAAATCAGTGCAGGATCGGGCTGAGCTCCAAATCCATGGATATAGATTTCTCTCTAATCCATCTTGGAGTCATCGATAAACACGCACATTGATTTGCTAGTTATCATCATCATAGCAATAGACACGCATGCCAATATTTATGTTTGAGTAGAATTTAAAATAAATTCCGTTCCTTTTCCCCCGAAATAGAATTCCTTTTGTGATTGTGTTGTAGATATTAGATAAGGTATTGAATGTCCATGTGTTGAAGTGGTTTAAAAAAAAAAAAAAAAAAAAAGTACATGAAGTGTAATTGGATTCTCTTCCTACCAGAGTCCTGTCCTTCACATCTTCCCTTGACATTTTCCACGGGGGTCAAGGAAGAGTTTTTTGTTTGTTTTTTGTACTTTTTCTTTTCAATCATCCCCTGTTATTCTGTGATCGTCCACAAAGCTCCAGTCCTGTTCTGTGGCTCGTCTCCAACACTTCTGACCTGCGTTACAGTGACAGTCTGGCTGCTCTTATAGATTTCAGTGTGTGGTTTCTCCGCCTGTCTGTCTTGTCTGCCTACAGGCTAAAGCAGTGTTTGATTTTCAAATTAACACGCTCTCTCTTTTTTTATCATATTTCATCCGCCCACTTAAAATCATAGGATGTTGCGCTTGCATAGCATGTGCCGTATCCTGCGGAGCCACCAGGAAGCCCCGGGGCTACGCTCTCTATTATCAAAACGCTTCTTTGTAAAAAAAACAAGCCCTCTGAGGCCACATACACCCGGTCACCTGTCACTTTTTGTTTCATGTTTTCTCACTGATATTTTCCCCAAAATGTCAACCAGGTGCTTTTATTGACCAGTGCACAACGGACAAAACAAAATCGGATCCAAAAAATGCTAATTCTCTCTTTCCCTTTCTTCCCTTTCTTCCCTTTTCTCTCTCTTTCATAACAGCCTCTCCTTTTCTCTTGGAAGTAGAACAAGGCAGGACCGAGGTGTCGCTCCCTGCCTGGGTGCTCTGCCATGACACATCTGTCCGTCTGTCAAGCATACAGGCCCATCAATCAAACAGCTGAGTGCAGGTGAGTGTGAGGTCCAATGAGCAACCATTAATCACCCTGACACATGCAGGAGGGAGGGGGAGGGGGGCGGGGTGAGTCCTCTCACTGATTGTATGTGTGTGGAAGAGATGATGAGGTAAACACATGATACAAATGTCACATGTGATGGTCTGTTATCTTTTTTTTTCCGTTTTAGCGGAGCTTGTTTTGTAGGGCTGGGACGATATGCTTTTCTCCCGATTTGATTCTTCTACGATTTTTTGGATGGCGATTCGATTCAAATTGCGATTCTACGATATTGCCGATTCTCTCGATTTTTAGTCTGCATTTTTAACATTTATCTGCACATAAATACTGTAGGAGCCTATAAATTAACATACTCCATTATAAAGTGAACTTAAACCCTTTTCAAAACCTGGACTCTCTATATGTAAAAAAGGCCAAATGCACATTGCACAATATTTCAAAAAATTCAAAAAAAATCTATTTTTGAAAAAAAAAAATCGATTTAAAAATAGTCAAAAAAGATATCACGATATTTATGTGAATCGATTTTTTCTCCCACCCCTACTGTTTTGTGCTTATTTGTTTTTCAGCAGGGTGTAAATCCTACATGTCAAGTTAAAGGTGCCGACACCTTTTCTCGTTGCTCTGTCGACTTTCAAAGTTGTAAATTGTGTTTTTAAAAAAAAAAAGAATCTTGAGTGTTAATTGGAAAAGATCAGAAACCACAGGCTTTTATAACAGACAGGAGCACAAATAGACATCGGTCCTTGAGCAGGAGCAGCGTTTCAGCCGTGGTCTATTGGAAAGGACTTGGCTCTTTAGGGATGTTCCCCTCTGTGGGGATTCAGCGTTAACAGCATGAAATGCAGCGCAACATGTTAACTAACACTTGGGGAGCATTATAATAATCCACCGGTGGGAATTAACATGCCCTCTGGGGTGTATTCACACACACAGAGCGGCCGATGCAGGTGGAGAGCAGAGGAGGAGGAGGAGGAGGAAAGGGGCTCTGTCAGATGCAGCTGTGAGCAGACGAGTCTTTTTACGGGAACATGTGTGGTATGAGGTCGACTCAATGAGCTGGAGTGACCTGTCACTAACAGGTAGTCAAACTGCAGTCAAGTGCGTCATGCGCTCGTTGCTCCGAGGCTCCTCCAGGCTCCAGTTATCTCCCATTTAAAGGGTTTGTTCAGTTTCGGAAAAACGTCAGACCTCATATTGCCACTCGCATCGAATATATGGCGGTGCTGTTGTTTCCCTCTGGATCCCTGCAGGAGTTGAAGAATGCAGATAACATCTTTTGCAGCCAATAGGAACAAACAGAGTGTAAGCCGAGCTGAGCTTTGCTGAGAAATAAAAACATTCAGTCATGGAGAAAGAGAAGCCCGAGGAGTAAATAGAGATGGATAGAGGTATATTTGGCCCTTTTTCTGGCTGCTTTTGTTATTCTGCTTTGCTTGTTTTGTGGCATTATATCATTCCAAGCCACAGCATTGCACAAAATATGACTGACGTGTCACAGACCATTGAATTATTTAAGAAAATGTTTGCTTTGAAAAGTTGATCTGCTTCAACTTTCGCTGTGGCCTTGTTCAACAATAGCTTTTTGGACTGAAGCAGTGTTTTTTTACACAGTCTGCATGGACCAATCTAAAAAAAACAAAACCTGCACTATTAATATAATGTGAAAGGTGTTCAAAAGCTTTCGTTTGATATTCTAAAGCCTGCCAAAAACTCAGCTTGAGCCCCAAACTGGGAATTATATAAGCACACGCATTTATTTCAGCAATTATGCCAGCACTTTAACAATCACATCCCATTTGTACATTTATTTTAAATACAGATCTGTCATTCTCTACCTGACAGCAAACTGACACAAATAATACCCATGAGCCATTTGGAATGAAAATATGCCCAGGTCGTGGTGTAAATTGCGTTCTGGCCGTGTACATACAGCAGGAGGAATTATAGAAGAGTGGTTGTGCGTTTTGTCAAAACTGGAGCACAACAGAGAGCTTTTTCTGCTGTTTGTGCCATTCAAAGTTTCCGATTTTTACCATAATATGATGGCTAACCCAGCGGAGCGAGTGCGTGTCTCGACTTGACCACTGGTTGACTCTTTTTCATTCAATTGCGCGTCTCGCCGTGGCGCGTGCAAGGACGCTTTCAGGCCATGCAGATTCAAACGGTAAATGGCTCAATAGTGGCGCTGAGAGAATGATTTATTCATGACAGAAAATATCCACTACTGCTCACCTCAGACCTCTGGAATCGGCTGGCAGGGAAGTGGAGAGAGCTTGAGAACAAAAGAGAGGTGGTGGGGGGGCATAGGAGGAATAATTTGCTATATGAATAAATAATTAAAAAACAAACACCGAGCTTGGATGAAGAATGAAACGCCCCAAAGGCAATTAACTCCATGAAAGAGAGGGGGCAATTAATTTTGTTTATCAGTGATGTATAACTTTTATATGGGCCTGTGAGATTTTGCAAAGTCCCTGTTATCTGATTTGATGCAGATGCACGTTTGTGGCTTTATGGCCTTTTTTGTGTGGCACAGTGTGTAGGTGTACCAAAGCCTGCGAGGTGTTATATTCGAGTTAAATGATCAATTCTCTCTGTTTTTGTATCTAAATGTGCCGTCCAGCTGCTTTAAAGCTCCATGAAAATCCCTTAAACCCGACTTTTCATGCAGGATTTTTTAGTATTCCTGGCCCGATCTCAACTCTATGTGCATCTCGACCTTTGCTTTTTTTGCGCAGCTAGGAGCCACGTTGCATAAGATGGCAGCGGAGAGGACGGATGAGTTGAAAGGGTGCAGGAAGTTCAGCGTGTTGGATCGTTGCCGTCGTCGTGTGTCCTCGCTGGCCTGGTAATACACAACGAAAGGAAAGAAATGTTTTCTTAAGCTAGGAAGTAGGAAGTGTATTTTCTACCTGGAGCATCTATGAAACGCCACTGATTAAAACTGATGATCTGAATTTTATATCCCACTGTGCTCATCAGTAAACCCCTGTATCAGGAGGAGAGAGGGACGCAGCAATTTGAGATTTGAGGAAAGTGAGAGCATGGAGATGAGGTAACTTATGGGCAGTTAGACCGACATTTTTAATTCACTGCTGTCTCTGGTGGAGATTTTGATTGTTACTTATATTACTCCCACTGAAAGAAGATCAAGAGAGAACCGAACTTCAATTTGGATTTGGATTGGATGTTTTGCTAGTTTGAAGGCAGCACAGCTTTTAAGATTTAATTTGTTCCTTCATTCTTTATATTTCATAATGGAAAGTAAGTAACCTGTTCTTAAAATCTTTAACTTAAACATTTCTAATGATTTACTGAGCGGATCTCTCAAGCAGCAACCTTCAGCTGTCTGAGTTTTTGAGTTTTCTTACATTTATCTATTTTTTTTTAAAGAAATGACAGCTTCTTTCCACTTTTTAAAAAAACGAGTAGCAAAGAGTGACGTACTTTGTCCCCAGACTATAGCAAAAGCAAAAAAGAAGACGTTTCTCTCACTCCCTCTTGCTCTCTCTCTTTCTCCCTTCTTAACCACTCGTTTTAGACCGGAGTGGTTAACCTTCGGTCATCCCAGATTTCTTAGTAACATCAAAAGACCATCTCAGACTTCAAAGATTTTTTTGATCTTGAGAACAGGATTTTGACCTGATGAAACCAGGATAATAGACATTGCCGAAGGACTCCGGCATCCTTGATCTACTCAGACATTCTTTACCAGTGAGACTGCGGATGCTGCCCGCAACAAAACAACTCAAGACTTGTGACCCAGCATCTCATTCAGAGTCGTTTTCATGGATGTGTGTCTTTGTATTATTAAGGGGTGGGGTGATTTTGGGTGAATTGTATTCCTCTGAAAACTGGATCAATCAGCCAGCGTTCTGGGGGAAGAGGAAGGAATTTCAGAAAGGAAATGTGAGATCTTAAGATCTGTAAATGCTGTGATTATTCCCCAAAGGGAACAATGGATGCCCTTTTCATAGCACATTCGATGAATGGTCACAGATCCCACGTAAGGATGCATTTTATTCCTTCAAAAGGAGAAAAAGAAAAAGCCTTGACCGAGGGTAGTTTCAACAGGTTGTGAATTCCCCCCCTGTAGGATTAATAAAGTTTTATTCTATACTATTCTATTCAAACTGGTGTCCTAATTAACGGCAATTTAACTGCACAAACTGCGTAGACGTCAGAGCAGGCGGATGCAGTGATTTCCTTTACAATGCAACACATCATTTTAATCAATTTAGACCTGTGTGACGTTGCGGCATTGTTACAGTATGGCATATGTCATTCTGGCAGCTGGACTGAAAAGAACTTTTGCACAAACTTTCATAGTCCACAATGTTCCCAATAGCGCTGGGATGACGTTGACATTCATAGTTATAAGTGAAAGAATTAAGTTAGTATAACAGAAATACAGAAATGAAAGGGATAATTCAACATTTTGGCAAATTGGCCCATTGCTATAATCCCTTTAGTTTTAGGACTAGGTTCATTACCTTTAATTGTTGGTGCAAGCTGTTTTTAGAACAGTGGAGCAGAGCTGCGAGCTGCTCAGAACTTTACGAGACAGAGTTGTTTTCGAGGCAAACTGACCCCGACAGGGAACGCGCATCAGCGGTTTTGCACGAATTTACCGGTACCTCGAAAACAACTCTGTCTCAAAACGTTTTTACCTGGTTAAATAAAGGATAAATAAATAAACATTCTGTTATTATCTCATAGCGTGGTGAATGTGCAGGTCACAACTTGTCCACCAGAGCGTTTTGGAGTTGTTGGATTGTGTATTTGATGAGTTTGATGAGGGAAGCCAAGAAATCCCATTAGCCTCCGTAGTGTAGCTCTGAGCAGCTCACGGCTCTGCTCCACCGTTCTAAAAATAGCTTGCACCGACAATTAAAGGTAACGAACCTACTGCTAAAACTATAGGGATTATGGCAATGGGCCAATTTGCCAAAATGTTGAACCAACCCTTTAAAGCCGCCTTATTCTTTTTAGCTGCATCATCAGGTCTATTTAAATGTACCCACTATTGTCACAAAAGCATCGCTGTGCTTAATTAAAGCCTCCCAGAGCCACTAGCATGACTGTAGATTCTTGTTCTCTGTGTTATTGATTAAGTGATTAGTTCAGGTGGACGCGTTGCACATGTGGAGTGTTTTCCCCCCCCCCCCTGAGTTATCCGCCTCATCTTTGCCACCACGTCCATCTTTAAATATAGGTCAGCAGTGTGTGGGATCGAGTTAAAAAATAAACTACAGTTCCCACATTCATTGTAATAAAAGGACATGTCACACGGTGCAGCAGTGCAGCTCATTCATGTTTACCTTTCGGACAATGATGGAGCTCTGTGGCGCAGAGGAATAAGATACACAGACTGTGCTTTTGTTGCAGGATCAACTCATTGTTGGTTTTTTCAATGCATTTGTTGACAAAAAGCTGCGTGGCATTGGCTTTTACTGCTTGTAAACACTGCTTGTAACGTTTACTGAGGTCTTTTTGGTCCTGAACGCAGCTTGAGCTGAACTTCGGTCTTTTAACCTCTTTGATTCAGGTCTTTCATGGACTATACATATTTTTTTGTTCTCACCACTCGCAGCAAACTAAGACTGACAAGACTAACGTGAGTTTCGCAGTAGAAATCAATGCTAGTTTTCGATTGTGCACCGAGTTACTCGCAGACCGCTCTGTCCTCCAACTCTCCTGCTGCATTATCAAACGAGCACCATCTGTTTTTCATCACCGTTGCAGTCAGAGGAAGCAAGGGAGGGAAAGAAAAAAAAAACTCCTGAATATTAGAAATGCTGGAACACATTTAGCAAGCCTCTCCACTCCCAACCTACCTGCCCTCATTGATGTAGCAATTTCACAGAAAAATACAATAATAGCTCATGACCCAGGCCATCCTCTCCACTGTCACTTCACAAAAGTCCCCTCTGGCGACTGATGCAGGAGGTTTGGGTGCAAAGGAGCCTATTTCTGCAGAGGCTTTCCCCTTCCTGAGCCACAGAAATTCTTAAGAGTGCCTTTTTTATAATTGAGGATTTGTACAGTTTTCACATATTTTTCAGCACCACAGCGGATAGAGTGAAAAGTCCTTAACACACTTGGAGATATTCCCATTTGAATTGGTGCACACAGGGGGCATGTAAAGTGATTTAACAGCAAAATAAATCGACTGCACTGAAAATGCATACATTTAATTTTTTGCGGTCGAAGAAAACCCAACTAAATGCTGAATGAACAGCGGTATTTCTAAGAGTTGACAAGGTCCGGGGCTAAGACCAGACCATGTGGGCTGAGGATTTTTTTTTAAAAACATGTTTATTGCACAGAAGCCTGTAGCCCCGTTAGAAATGGAAATTCACTGCCTTAAAGGGGACATATTATGGAAATATCACTTTTTGAAGGCTCTTTAACATATATTTGAGTTTCTGTCTTGCCTTCTGGCCCCCAAAATGTGAGAATTGACAAAAAAATCTGTAATGTGCAGGCTCCCTAGGTTGAAATCCATTGTCTTCCAGTGATGTAACTAAGATTTGAATTTGCATAACACCACCCCTACCTGGGAGCGGTAAAAGGGCCGGGGCAAGCAGTGGTTCATTTGCATTTAAAGGGACAGGCGCTGAAACCAGCCGTTCTGAACAGGGCTGTTTTGAGAGGATGAAAAGAGCTGTGATGTTTGATCCTTGGGGTATTTTGACCACAGCATGTCACAGACATGTCTTTAAGACACCTGGGAACTATTTTAATTTGTGGAAAGGGGACACAATATGTCTCCTTTAAAAACCTTAAAAATCGGTGAGGAATCAATGCTGGCTGGGCGTGGTCAGATTAGTCCATCAATAACATGTTTAGATCAGCTATACATGTGGCTAAAATTGATTTATTGAGACAATTGCCATCAATACAAATGATTTGAGAAGCCAAAAGCAGAAAATACGCCACTAAACCTGGTGATTAATTGTTTTTTTTAACCCAGTAAAGAACCTCTGCCTGTGTCTGTCGATGTCTGAGATGACCTTCGCTGCTCCGATAGCTCAATGGACAGTAGTGTGTGTGCCCCTTAGGCTCCCCAGTGGCCAAACAAACTAATCTCAACCCAAACTCGCCCTCCACAGCCATGCAGTATTTATTTTGATGTTTGTGGATTGCACAGGTAAACTAGTGCATCACAGGGCGCAGGGATGGGGTGAATTGAAAACATAGAATTGTCGCTTGTATGTGAATAGAAAATTGAAAAAAAAAAAAAAAAAAAACGGTTGACAATTGAACTACAATAGCAGGGGAGCTATTACCTAGTGCAAACAGACTGTCAAAGCTCTGATGAAAAGAATCTCGAAACAACAGCGTTGTTTATTCTCACAGTGACATAATGACTAACACACATTATGGCTCAGTTTGTTCTGAAATGCAGCTGATTTTTTTTATTTTGTCACGTCCTGTCAGCGGCTGTGATTTCCAGTGACTTTGAATGCAGCGCTGTTTGCTTTTCCCCGCGGGTCTCTCACCGACTGTATTTGCCAAAATAAGTCAAGGTTCTCTGCAGGAGAGCATGTAGGTGTGGTATTGAATGCAGGAGAGTAGAACCTATCATTTTGTTGTCATCACTCAATCAGAAAAAGACAGTCTGACTTTGATACCTCAGCACCACACAGTGTCAAGTGATACTAATAGAATTCACACCCTGTACATCCTGATACGCACAGGCATGAATGTGCTTCTATACATCTCATATCAGGGAATTTTTTTTTTTTTTTTTTTTAGCTCAAATCATAGCAGAAGTTTTCATACCATACTATATTTCTATACTGCACCATGCACATACACTCGTACTTGAGCTAGTGTCAAGGTAAAGCTGTAACTGGGAGAAACCCTGAGCAGATACATGCTCTGGGTATTGTAGTAATAATAATAATAATAATACCAATGATGATGATAGTAATGGCTGTGGCAGTGGGCGGTTTGCAGTCATAGATCCAGGCTCTGCAGCTCCACGCTCAGAAATCCAGCAGCAGGAGAGAGAAGAAGCCGGGTTGGTAACATTCATTAATGGGATATGAATGTGCACAGATTGAGAGAGGGGGAAAAGGAGCGGGAGGGGAAGCTCGGTGCATCATGGGAAGTCCCATGGCAAATGAGGCCTATAGCAGCAACATAACTAGGGGATGGTTCAAGGCAAGCCTGAGCTGGCCCGAACCATGAGCCTCATCAAAGAGGAGAGTTTTAAAGCTGCTCTCTCTCCCGATGTGGAGCGGACGTCAGACTGGAGGACGGTTCCACAGGGAGAACCGCATGTAAGCCTCCATTCTGGGAGCCCAGTTGTTCTGCTGGGGTAATGGGACACTTTGAGCTCTTTAAGATGTAGCGGTGTCTGACCATAAAGGGCTTTGTAGGTATGGAGGAGGATTTCTAAAGCTAACGTAGGAGAAATATGATCGTGTCAATACGTGTGCAGCAGTGTTCAGGTCAGCTGGAGAGTCTTTAGAGCAGGGGTGTCAAACTAAAACTCATTTTAGTTCAGGGGCCACATACTGTACAGCACAATCAGATCTCAAGCGGGCCGGACCAGTAAAATGAAAGCATTATAACCCATTACCTACATTTTTCTTTTTGATTACATTTCTTGAGCTATCCTTCCACAAAACATTATAAACAACCTGAAATAACCCAAAAAAATAATGTGCAATTTCAACAATATTATGCCTCTTCCAGTGTTGGGAATAACGGCGTTACCAACGGCTCTACTTTTTTCAGTAACAAGTAATCAAAAAAGTTACTGTTTCCCCCGTTACAATGCTGTTACTGTTACTGACAATAAGATGCGCCGTTATCAGCCTTACTTGAAAATAATACACTTGTTTAGAGAGGAACTATGCAAGTCTGGTCACTTTGTCTCTGTTTTGCTAACCCTCCACCTGGCCATGTGCATTTGGCGGAGTGATACAGCGCACTGCGGAGCATGCCTGTGTGGAGGAATACCGAGCAAGTTGGTTAATTCCAGATAAACAGAGGTTAGGGAGAGAAGTGAAAGTATTTTGACATTTGAGCATTTTATAAAAAAAGTAATGCAATAGGCTTGGAGCAGTCTGATAATAAGGAAGTGTAATAACCCAGCTTACTAGTAACAAATGCATGGACTGTTTTTACCGAGAGATGATGTGCGGATGATTTGTAGAAATCTAAGCAACAAAAAATGTGCTAATCTGATGTGATAGGTTTGTTTACCTCATGTTAGAACTTGAAAATCCAAATGAAGATGAGACTAGAAAGGCTGACATCCTGTCACTCCCGCCTAAGTCATACTTATTGTGTTTTGACAGCACACTGATGCATCATTCAACATATTAAACTGCACTAGCTTCCCTGCACCGTGTTAAATTGTTTTATCTTTTCGAGCTCTTCTCTCTGTGTGCAGGTGCACGACGCCGCAGCGAGCTAAACACCTTTCCAATAAAGGCTGAAGACGGCGGTCAGCCCCTGAGGTTTTCACTGGAAGAAATAGTAAAACAATGAAAGAGTATTTGACAGGAAATTTAATGATAGTTATTACATATCAGAAAAAGATGAGACTCAACAAGGTTTTTTTTTCTCCTGCACTTTTGCAAACGGAGGCGCCTGTCGGTGAATCAAAGCTTGGACACAGCGGTTAATGTTCTGTGTGGACTGGATACCCTCTAAAATTAGTTTTATTGTGCTTCATGCCTGGAAGAAAGAAAGTGTAGCCACATAGAGGGCATTAACTCATGTTGGTGTAACTCAGTTAACTGTGTGTGTGTGCTTCAGGCTGCAGCGAACAAAACGCACCTGGACTAGTTTCAGCGAGAGCAGGAATAAACACTTCATGTAACGCGAGATGCAAGAAAATACGAAACCTTACGTCAACGCTCTGAGGTTGAACTTTCAAGGCCTGCTTCGAATCAGTTTAGTTTAATTTCATGCCGTCATTCTAAGCAGGATGGGGGGAAAAAAAAGAGGCATCAAACACAGCAAGGCTAATATGTTGTTTCTTCTTTAATGGCTGCCTGCTTGGTTCAGATCTAAAGCGCCTTTTGAAGTTGTGCCTCCCTTGACTTGATAAGTGTGACTAACAACCGACAGCAGGTTGCCACACAGGAACGGCAATATTGTTCAAAAGTAATAGAAGCGTTATCTCGCTAATGCACTTCATACTTTTACAACCGTTGCGAGGAGGAGTGGGTGGTAGCGGGGACAACAGCTGATTTGAGTTTGCAAGCGCTTCACACACAAGAAAATGATGCGCGCGCTTGTGTTTTATGAAGCTGCGTCGTCTTTTGCCTCGCAGCCACTGTTTATTGAGGAGGAATGAATTGCACAACGGCAGCACCGTGCCTAATGAACATAAATCATAAATGATGACTCGGGGAGCCAAACTGAATTATGTGAAGGAGCATCAATCCCGAGCTTTTGTGAGGTCACAGGTTCTTGAACCCAGATCCTGCAGATTTAACGTCGCTAATAAGTTTCTGGTTTCAATACTGCGGAGAAATATGATGTAAATCAGAAGTGACTGAGGAGGAAATGGGGCTTGTGGAGTATCAGAGCAAAGATGGAAAGTTATTATAAATGCACCGTGGAATATTTTGGATGACATTATGTAAATCTTCGTGTGGAGAAGGGAAAAAAATGAGTTGCTCTCTTCTCTCTGGACCTTACAGGGCTCACTGCCACAAACAAGGAGAAAACATGAATGCTGCCTTCATGAGCTTCCTAATTCCATTTGATAATCCACTGCTAAAAATCCTAAGGAAACATAATCCAAGAAACAGCAGCCATGTATCTCAGTGTGATCCATGCTGGATGTGGATGAAATCTGCATTCCTTGTTAATCAGAAAAGACTAATTAACACGTATAGGCTGATGCTGTACATTTCTCCACCTATAGTGAGACACAGGAAGATGTTTCCCAGAAACTGTGAAGAGCCGTATCCTTGAGTCTAACGTATACATGAAATTTAATGCACTCTGTACCGACAATCCCCCGGATCCCTGGGAAATTACATTTGCAACAGTAAATCTGTTCAGATAGAATTGTAATACTGCTTGGATCATAGCTTTCTATCAACATGACGGGGAAAACTTTTAGATCTGAATAAATATTCAATACATACATACAGTTGTGTTTTTTTTTCACCTTAAAGCAAAACCACAAAATGGGTTTGTTGCTTCAGTACACTTTAAAAATGAAATAAAACCAGAAAACCCTAAAAATAAGATTCATAATGTCACTCAAATCTCCAGTCTGCTGTCAGAGAAACATTCACTTGATAAATTGGCTTTGTCTTTGCATTTTCATCCTGTTTCATATTGACAGTTTCCTATCATTTAGTTTCTACATGGCCACACTGAAGGGATCATGGTTTGCATTTTAGTTGAAGGAAAAAAAAAAAAGGATTTAATGCAACAGGAAAAATCACAGTCCAGACAAATTGTTTATGATTTCTCCTTAAGGTTAACACAAGCTTCAACTCCTGTTGGGTAGGATTAGAATAAAACCACACAAATAATAAATAAATAAATATCTCAAGTTTATTTTGTGAGTGCTGCTATTTCAGTTTTTTCAGTGTTTAGAATAAAACCACACATAAAAAAGATGTTTATTTAAAAATGACTTTTTATTAAGACTTGGTTTCTTCTTTGTTGACAGATATATAAAAAAAAGTAGAGCAGGCATATAGGGTAATAGTTATAGTCGGCCCTGTATCAAATCCCGACTCAGGTGGCCCTTTGCTGCATGTCATTCCCCCTCTCTCTCTCTCGACTATACTATCGATTAAAGGTGAAAAAGCACAAAAAAAAGAAAAAAGAAAAATCATCAAGATAAGAAATGTGAAAAAAAAAGAAAAGATTTTTGAACAACAGGCTTAAGTGCTGCACATTTAAAACCACTGTTTACATCCTCTTTATCTAGATCTGCTGCTTTTCACCCCGGGCCTCCTGATTCGCCGTCTGTGTCAGACATCCCGTCGCCAGCTCCTGTGTATGGACGAGGCAGCGTGCGGCGGCCGGCGCTGGAGGATCACATCCCTGCCCAGGTATGTTGACTATGATTAATGAGCGGGAGGGAGGTTAAAACAGTGATTACACACCAGCTGGCATGCCTCCACTTTTAAAATCAGCCCCTCTTCACCTGTGTCTGGGGGGAAATCTATCTCTCGTACTGCTGGAGACCTGCAGAGAGACGAAAGGGAAGACGAGATGGTAGGATTGGAAAAAGAAAGAGGGGAAACCTCCTCAGGCCCGAGGACAACAAACCAAGAAACTATGATTTTAAAGAGGCAAATCCGCAGCTTTTGTCGCCCCATAATGAGTCTTGTTCACTTGTTCAGCTAAACTTGATCAATGTGATTGATAATTCCCACATCAGAGTGGTGTTTTTTTTTCTTTTCTTTTTTTTTTTGGGCCGCTGTTCCCATGGCAACCATATTTCCAGCCAGCCATTTACGTCTCATCATATTCATATCTTTGAAATTATTCAGCTATTTACAGACCACGTCCAGGGCCCCCCTAGCCAGAGATTGCCGGGGAAATTGTTTCTGGAGAAAACGGTTTTGTTCAATGCTGTGCTGACAGGGGGTCTCACTGCTGGATCAGTGGTCATTTAGTTATTTAGTTATTTATTTATTCTTCCTTGCAGTCTTATCTTTCAGTTCCTTTCACTTTCTACAGTATCAGAGGCAGAAAAAATATCAACATGTAAGTAGCTTTAAAGAGGAACGAAGCAGGATTTTTCCCGTGGCTATGCTATATACATTTTTACCTTAATTAAAAAGCTCCGGAGTAATTGTGATTATGACAGTTAAGACTACATAAATACACACGTCGTAACATCGCATATGTTATATAACGTTATCCACCGCTCTATGTATTGATTTTTTGCCGGCTTCATTGTAAACAAATGCACATGGCCAGGTGGAGGGTTAGCAAAACAGCGGGAAAGCGAACAGACTTGCGTAATTTCTCCTTAAGGCTCGAGAAACATCTGTATTAAAGGTCCAGTGTGTAATACTTGGCGAGGTTTATTGGCAAAAACTGAATATACTACCCATGAATATATTTACAAGTGTACAATCACTGTAGAATAAAATCTGTTTGGTTTTCGTAGCCTTATAATTCTTCTTTTACGGTCTTGCTTTAGAGAGTGTCGCCATCTTGCGCCGCCATGTTTGTATGGCAGCCCGGACAGAAAATCCACGTTTCACGAGTTTCGCGTTCATAAATAAACCAACGAAATAAGAAGGAGTGGGAAACAGCAGACATATCGTAAAATGGTTTAGATCTTCACCTCATCGCTCCATGCTCCTGAAATACTTGTCCCAGTCGTGGTAAACAGGTTTTTTGACCTCAAAGGCCACCGTCATTTTGCCGATGGGAGGGGTGGGTAAAGTGAGTGAGTGCTGCAATCTAGAATCTGAACGCTGGATATCACACTTTTATCCCCATTTTACACAGTGGACCTTTAATTTGTTGATCTTTTAACACTTTGAAAATGCTTGTATTTATTGTTTAGGACAACGACTCTGTAATTCTTCCCTCTGATATGCATTTGTGTGTGTGTGTGTGTGTGTGAGACTGCTTTACCAGAATTTGAACAGCCTTAATTGACCCATCTTAACATTTTCACACCGTTCTTTGTTGTTGCCCTGGAGATAATGGCTCTCGTTTGAGTGCAGCACGTTTTAAGCAGGGCGTCGCTTTAGGGCTGGTACAGTAGTGTCAGTTGCTCGGTCCAGATTGTGGAAGTATCAGCAACTATTTGATGGATTCTTCCTGCTCTCCAGAGGAGTCCGCTCCGGATTGGGTTTTTTGGAAACGGCACCAGGAGACTGACACGTTTGGGTAAAGGATGCTACAATTCCTTTGTTTAGTCATTGTTGCTGACATTAGCGTTTAAGGCTCAAGGCTCCCTGGTGCAGCCCCCACATTCTTTTTTTTTTTCCACGTCGTGTCCCCTTCGCTGACTGCTCCGCTTTCCCTGCCTGTGATTTACACAAGTGCGACTTGTATGAGCAGGAGAGCCGGGAACAACGGGGCGTAACAGGAGTTTGACAGTCTCGCTCACTCGCTCCCTCCTCCTCTGCCTCTGCACCCAACCCCCCCTCCTCCCTCTGACTCTGGTCATTCTCAGTAGAGTTGTCCCCTGCCCAGTGGCATGTGGATGTGTGTAATGGAGATGGATGGTGGCTGGCTCTGCCACGCCGCGGAACAGACGGACTCCTCCCTAAACGCCTGTCTGCCAGGCTCCATCAGTCTCCGTCCGACAGCCCCCCGGAATAGAGCCCAGGCTCCATATTGGCCTGGCTCAGGTGTGTGTGTGTGTGTATGTGTGTGATTGTGTCCGTGCATGTGTTTGCATGCGTGTACTCGACTTAGTAACTTCAAAAAAACATGTTATTAACATATATCCTGCTATGAAAAGTTGAGCGCTGCTGAAAATGAAAATGACAGCTTCATTTTTTGAAAGTGGCATCAACAATGTGTCAACCGGACAAATTTCAGCTTTTAGCGCTGACGTCTTCAAGCACACAACAAAATCAGATTGCACAACAAATAGTAATGCCAGAGCAACCCAAGGTGGAAAAACTGCACCAAGCACCAAGCACCAAGCACTCTCCTTTAAAAGATATCCCACAATCCTTTGGGAGCATGTACAGCTATTGTTGTCATCCTCCTCCCACTCTTTGCCTTCTCCCTCCTCAGCTGTTTTCCCTCTGTGGAGACCTGAACCGTTCAAGTAGGTGTATGTATGTATACCATGATATGTGAGTGTGTTTATGTTTATGTGGCTGCCAAAAAGCGGTCAACGTTATCTCACGGCTCTTTGTGTATTCATATGTCTGTCTGGTTGGGTTCATACCAGATTCTGTGAAGCTCAGTTACTATGTGGTCCGAACACTGACACTTAGTCTTGTTTAATTAAGCTGCTGGATCAATAAACTCTTTGATGTCTCTCCCTTTTTTTCCGAGCCCGGTATGCCATCTGTTCACCGTGGCTCAGGTAAGACGAGTACAACCTTTCTAGGATCCTCTAAAAAACCCATTAAAAAGCCATTAAGACGGCACCAGAAGATGGGAGGGAAACGGTGAAACGCTCCTCGGCTTGGTGGGGAAAGCAGCATCTCTGCAAATGTGTCAGATTTTCAAGCTTTTAGTGTCATTCCCTTAGTAACACTAAAAGCTGCAGCAACAATGAATCAACAGTAATTAAAACAAGATGGCACAGTCAATGTTTTGACCACGGACTACATCTTAAAGCCCTTAAAACACGGCGAAAAACAATTCTGTTGATCTTTTTCCTTTCTTGTTTCTTTTGCTTTTCCTCAATCCACAGCTAATGAAGATCTAAATCTTTAAAACAGGGTCACATATGTGACATCCTGTGGATTTTATTAAATGTTGTTGAAGCAGCATTAAATATTTGCATTTGCGATTCTCAATATGATTAATTAAGCGAGTATTTAATGCAGCGCGGTGTGTGTGGGGTTGAAATGAAACGACAGATTGTGTAATGAAGAAGTGTGTCAGCAGCTCAGTTGCTCAGTGATGTTTTTAAACAGTTTTTAGAGAGTTTTTTTATATATTGATTGCCATTGCACTATTTTATATTTTTAAATTTACTACCAACCTCTTTGGCTTTGAATATCCTTTCTTTCTTCTTTTATTTTTCTTTTATCCTTATTTATGTTATGCAAATGACCATAGGTACATAAGAATTTCACTGTAATCACTTGTAATTATATGTGACATTAAAGTCAACTTATACTTGTGGTGTGTAGGATCAAACTCCTGACTCTTTAAGGATTTCACTTGATAAAAGTCAGAGAACTAGAGTGAGATGTTGAGAAAAAGACTGCAAGTGATGGACAAAAGGATGGAGCCTTATTACACAGAGCAACAAGATATATTATGACATTATTTGTTAATGGGATTAGTTTATTGTTGGTTTCAGAGGAGTTACATTTCACTGTAAGGCTTTGCTGAGTTGATGGTTGGCTGTCAGACACTTTGCAGCCATTTACCAACACATTCTGTTCACATAATGATGTTTGGAAGTGGGTGGTGGAGATTACTGCTACTCCAGGTACCCGCTGCATGTGCTTTAGTTGCTAAACCCACTGACTGGCTAATTAGTCAACGTTAGCTGTGAATGAATGTACCAGCTGTTCAACATTAAGAGGTCCAATTTGTTTTTGTGTAGCTCATTTGAAGAAAAAAAGAAAAAACAGGCTTTTTTTTTTTTTGTGTGTGAGTATTTTCTGATCATTGTAAAGCACAAGTGAACGCACCTCATCCAGCCGGACCACAGATGGCGAATAAATGCTGTCACATAATCACATTTTCATTTTCAACTTTGCAGGCTAATTGAAGCAGTGATTTTTATCTGGTTTGATCAGGAGACAAGTTGTAACTGAGCCGCTACAATATTGAAAAAACATGTGCATTTAAAACACAGTATGATAGAAGCTTAATGCCTGATCATACATCAGATAAATGGGAACAAATGTTTGCTGTCATTCAGTAGCTTTTGGTTTTTACACTCATTTTTCTGGTTGGTTAATGCGGTTTTCCCTCTATTGCTGTTATGCAAATACACTCTTATTGATCTTAATTAATTATAATGTATCAACCCATATTCTATTTGCATATCTTGACTCTTTTTTTAGCGTGTGCTGTGGGAAAGTAAGATCGGACTGTCAGCGTTATTCTCCCAGGCTGTTAGCACCATATGATTTGCATAAATTATCATGTAGGAATCGTGTGTCTATAAGCGATTAGTCTTAATTTGAGTGTCATTGTCCTTTTCTTGCTTTGTCAAACAGTTCGCAGGCTCCTCATCACTTTGAGACGATGCCCCCCTCCACAGTTTTAATTGGAGCCCTCTGTCTTGCCACTGAAGCTTTTAGTATCTTTAATACTGTTCCTGACGGTACAACCCGCAGAAATAAACAAGCAAACGGAAAGCGAACGAGCTCCGTGATGAAGTCGGTAATTCATATCCAATGAGGGAAGTGTTCTGACAGGTAGAAGAAGGAAACACAGCCCCCTCTTTCACTTCCCAAGGCCGCCGCTTTGACGTATGTAGCAGCAGGGGAGCTGGAGCAGAAGGGGTTTAGCACATTTCGCTGCGAGACTAGACTACTTTGGAACATTAATATTTCTACAGTTCAAAGAGTGATCGTTGGAACAAAAAGGAGTCTCTCCCTATCTGTCTTTTTCTCAGTGCTGCTGCCTCTGAAGCTGACTAATGCTGCTTAACTGGGAAAATGATGCCAGAGCCGAGAGTGACGTCAGATTTGACGCAACTTGTTTTTGTGGTTACTTGCATTGTGCAGTATTTTAAGACGTGTCATTGTGCATTTACAACCAAATTTTGCAGCCTTAGCAACAGATGCAAATTGGACTCATTGAGACACAAATAAGATAAGAGCATGTCACTCCCAGCTTAATTTGAATGCACCACAGCACAGATGAGTTTTCTCATATGTTGGGTGAAAAGCATTATGGGGAATGTAGGCATCTTTTCTCTAACAATTGAAGAAACTGTCGTGGCTTTCCTTCGTGTTGTCAAAGTCACGTGAGAGGATGAAAGGCAGGGATTCTTACAAGAATGAATAAGAGATGTATCCGTTTAAAAACAAAAACTTTGTCGAAGAAAAGTCAATTTACATCCGTCACTCCGTAGAAAAACTGTGCTCCCTCTCACCGCTCTCATCCAAACTGAGGCAGTCAGTGCCGTACTCTCGCTCAACTCTGCACTATAGATATAGAACACATAGATCTAACATACAAACTTAGAAATAATAAAATACAATCTAAGTTTCCAACTCTTTTTTACATATGTATATGTATTATGGCTCCTACATATCCGGCCCCTAATGATTAAGCAGGAAGATTAAGCATTACCAAATTAACTCAAATACAAACAGCCATAAACTGAAACAATCATGAAATTACATTAAACAATATAAGTCATCAAATATCAATAAAGTCTTGTCTCAAACTCTTATGTATCAGTCCTTTTTTCTTCAGATTTTTTCATCATGTGATCCCCTTACATATCTATGTATTATGGCTCCTACAGAAACCATTCCATCTATAAAGACTCACAGCTTCTCTTTCTCATGTTTAATTTAAAACTAGGGCAATGGGAGAGTGAGGCGCTGTCGATGTTTTCCATCTTTCATTCAACTGGACACGCTGATTTCTGTTCATAGAAGCACTCTTCTGTCTGCCTGAGGTCAGAAAAGATTAAAAAGAGAAGTTATAAGTGATGGAAGGCCTCAAATAGAGAGAAAGTGGGAAGAGAGAAAGAAAGAGGCATCACTGACTTATTAGTCTGGTGGTCTTGGTGCTGGAGCGAGACACAGGCCAATAAAAATGCCATCTCTTCTCTGGGATTATCCCCGTGTTGATAGAAGTGACAGGCCGCCTCTCGCTCTGGGATTCCCATTTGGGAGCGAAGACAACTGGTTTCTGTGGCTATATTCAACCGTCCTGGCTCATCACTCTCAGGTACTCTGCACCAGAATGGGCCCTGCAGGTTCAGTGGCGGAAAAAGCAACTGAAGGAAACTGTGACAGTAATACAAACATAACAGCCAAATCCTGTCCGCAAGTTTAGTCAAGAGAATAGACTGAATTGCCTTGTTTGTAGCGGTGTCTGTGTGTGTGTGATTCTGGGGAGATGTTGGCTTTTAGAGTGTTCAACAACCTCCTGAATATTGGCCTGGTAACTCATACGGTGGATTGCATGCTTTGGGCTCAGATTTAACCCTGGTGGTTTTTCCCATCTTTATTTTTTGTGTGACTCGTGCAAAAACTTTGGAGTTGTTGGATTGTGTATTTAATGAGTTTGATGAGGGAAACCAAGAAATTCCATTAGCCTCCGTAGCGTAGCTCTGAGCAGCTTGCGGCTCCGCTCCGCCGTTCTAGAAATAGCTTGCACCGACAATTAAAGGTAACAACCTACTGCTAAAACTATAGAGATTATGGCAATGGACCAATTTGCCAAGATGTTGAACTATCCCTTTAACCCTCTAAGGTCGGTGCCATCTTATACAATGGTGGGTATATTGTTTTACTCTTTCGTGGGCCTGATATAGAAGGATAAAGTTTGTTCACTGCAGGAAACAAGACAAAAAAGCCTGTGCACCCAATGGAAATGTCAGGCCTGCGATGTGGCTCTCTGCCTCACTGCAGACAGAAACTCTTTTCATGCCAGGCGAGTGTGGCATTTTTGTAAATAATGTAAATAACATATTTTGTATCAGAGTAAGAGCCCTTATTCTTTTCCCCCTAATCACCAGGACCTCAAAGAACAGTTATATAGCTAGTGTCTAAAGACTCTGAAGGGTTAAACCAAACACAGAGCTCGAGAATCACCACCTTGCAAGAAAAGCACATTATGTGCTACAATCACAGTCCCATTACGCTGCCTGGGTACAGCTCCAAAATCGGCGCTCAACCAATTTCTTAACATTTCTTAAAAATAACAAAGCTTGCATACTGTAGTTTCCGGGAAAAAAAAAACAGCTTCATTTTGCAGATTCAGAATGGTCCATGGGGTCAAACCACAGTTTTCTACCACCTCTGTGCGCAAAGCATCAGGACGTCGTAGCCTTGCATGATGTACCTGCGTTAGGAGAGAAAATGTTTGGAAGATGATGATATAAAAGTGACACATTCAGACTTATTTACCACTCAGACATTTTTCCAACATGGCCAAGGCCTCTCCTGCCTGGTTCCAGGCTTCTTCTATTTCACAATTATTGAGGTCACTGTGCCCCAGGGAGCACTCGGAGCTTTAAAAATGGTTTCATACCACTGTCCTGATCTCCGCCGCAACACAAAGTTATATCACAGAGGTCCACAGAGACTTGGACAGGACATGGCTGGTGGTTTTTGCCCCGACATGCAGGCAGCGTGAACTGTTGGACCGTGCAACTTTCTATTCCTTGTTTATACCAGGTCATAGAGACACAACATGGCAGTTTTGGTTATTTCTATAGGTTGCTAAATTGGGTGTTTATATATATCATTGCATGGAGCTACAACAGAAAATGATTAATTAAGGTTTTGGTAAGCTGATATGCTCCAAAAAATGTGACTGTGCTGGGCTTCTCCCAGGTATTCTGAATGCGAGTGTACAAAACCTGGTTTCACTGCAGCAACTCTGTAATGAAAACGTCCATTTAGAAGGAGAGAGACAGAGAGACTGTGCATGACAAACGGGACTTGTAAGTAAGTAGGGGAGATTACACTGGTTGCTAAACTCTCCACGGGGAAAATGTTAAGCAGATCCAATGGATGAAGTAATTCAATTTGAGCCCCTGAATAATAGCATCATTTGCCATGGAATTAGCATCCGCCACTATCAATCAGCATGGCGAAAGACTAACACAAGCTGCGCCCACCAAGGACATGGGCTTTCTGTGAAACTCAGCTCATTTGTCAGGTTAACTTGACTGTAGTCAACAGTCACAGCGGGAACCAGTGGCAAATATTTGTTTATTTCTTAATAAGAATGAATTTTCCACATCATTTGCATGAGCGTGGCTATGAAATTTGGAGCATATTATTATTATTATTATTATTATTTTATTATTGTTATCGTGTAGTGATCATGTGGATCTTTGAACTGGAAATTAAAATTAAAAGTGCGTCTGTAATTTTACAGTTTGATCTCATCTAGTGTTTCCAACCTCTCTAAGGTAAAATTGAGAGGACACACATACACAAATTAACCATGCAATGTTAATTAACTCAAAGCCATTGTTTTATTTTAGGGGTATGTATGTCAACAATGTCACTAGAGACAGGCACAGCTGATTTATTAGTGTGTAATTATATTTTTCATTACTGTCAGCCTGCACCAGCAGCTTTGAGTTTAGATTATTTTTTTTTATTCATAAGCAAAGTAAAAAAAAGTTCATTGAACAACTCAAGAAAGTAAAAATCTACCTTTTATTACACACATGACCCAGAGAGCAAGGAGAAAGAAGTTATAAGAAAGAATGCTGCATTCAATACAGCTTTTATCATAGCTGAACCATAATAAACCTTCACATTAATAAAGCAGATCATTAACAGAACAAAAATATACAAATATAAGCACGAACTACTCTATTCTCTGCTGGTGTTAATTGGCCTATTCGATTGACTTTTTGTCCAAGTTCTCTTTGTTTCCATGGTCGCCATCATGCGGGGTTATTATGTGCTCAGCACATGTCAGTGGATTCTGGTTTGGTTTGATGCCTCTCAGCCCGACTCTTGGTGTGATTTCTCCTAAATTGAAAATTCCTCTCTGGGCTCTACAAATTGGTACCCTTTCAGCACAAATTAGACGGAGCTGTCTGCGTTCACAAAGCAGAGGGACGTGTTCCTCTTTTTTTTGTGCAAAGAATTTATTTCATTGCGGAGAATGCAAGAGTTGACAGACGTCAGGACACAAGCCCATTATTAATGTCACTTTCTCATGGACCCCACTGCTGGGAATTGAAAGCCTCTGTTTTGCCTGCTAACGTTAAAACTGAATAAAATCTAAAAACAAAAAGGAGCGTGCTCTTTGATGTTTGATTGCAGATCACACATTTTTCTCCCTTTTTTTTTAGCTTTACATCAAATCCACACAACAAATAACAAACTGGACCAATTTGTCGGCCATTTGGTTTACAAACTCTTCCTGCTGCTCGGCTTTTGGTTGAGGCACTTTGCAGATTAAGAAATGCGGTTGAGAAACCTGCACCTCTATTGTCTTTCTTCACTGCTTATATAACCCTCTTTCATCTGATTTGAGAAGCTTCTGTAGCCATGACACAAAAAAAGCAACACAGCCCAATTGAACAGGTGTATGAAACCAAAACATGCATGAAAAATTAGATCCATATTCCTCTTCTCTTTGTAGCAGAGGATGCTGTTCTTTTCCGTGCAAGGTTATCCACCGAGGACAGAGTTTGTTGTCTCATTCTCCGCAGAAAAGACAGTGTTGTGTGGAGACGCTTGCTGCGAGATGACCGGGTCATCCTTATCGCTGACCGACTCTGGCAAAAACGTCAAAACATCCCTTTCCCCCCGATCGGCTTAGGAGGAGGAGGATCAGCACTTGTAAAAATGACTGGCACTGCCCTAAGCAATGCTTCTCTGGACTCAGCAAACGGCAGCTTACTAGAAACAACTGATGTTCAAAAGAGTTAATCATTACCAGCGTTGGTTTGAGGATTTCTGGATTCACTAACGTTTAATCATCTTCTGTGGTGTTTTGCAGGAGAAGCTGTGGTTTCAGATATTTTTTTATTTATTTTTATTCTATCTTTTTTTTTCTTCTTTCCTACAAGTTGACATTTGGAGCTAATTCCAGGATGGCTGAGTGCTGTGCAGCCCAGCAGGGGAGTCCACAGGCTTGTTGAGGGATCCATCTAAAGGTGACCCCCACTTGACTGGCAGTTGGTGTCATAAGAGAAAAAAAAAAAAAGGCAAAGAAACAACAAAAAAACGCTTACATAAGCCCGAGGAGCTAGACAGAACTCCTGAGTGTGGGGTCGCTGTAGGTAATATCGCCTTTTCATTTTCATTTTATGTTTGTTCCACCTGCCAATCAGAGATCATCCCGGCTGACACTTTATCAGCCTGTCGATGTGGCGAGAATCCGCTCATCCTCCAACAGTCTAAATGGCTAAATGGCAAAAAATAAATAAAATAAAGAGAGTCTGGCGGCTAGAAAAGTTCTGTTATTTGAGATGGAGGTGAAACCTGTGGATGGAACTTTAGAAGTCAACGTCTGTTTTATATTCTCTTTGTGTTTAGCTGCTTTAACGCTACGCCAAATGCATATTTCATATAGAGATACTCAAACATGAATAATGGTGATAAAATCAAGTCCCTTTTTTTTTCTCTCAGGGAAAAGATCAAATAAACTCCACTGTCCAATCGTTTCACATGAAAAACAAGAGCCTGTATTCAGAGGGCCAATGACAGCGCTGCAGCGAAGGTTCACGCTGCTTGTCTATCACATGCTGCACAGCCAGACACAGTGGGGAATGCACAACTTTATTGCAACATTTATTGACACAGTGGCAACAAACTCCTGCATCATTCATCCAGAGCAGGGGGGGGGAAGAAAAGAAGAAAGACGCTCACGCTGTTTCGGCGCTGTTTGTGGCAGCTTAGCTCTGCAGAGCGCGTGGCCGGGGCCTTGTCGTGGTGAAAGTTTGGAGGAAGAGTAAATATGTCAGTGATTAAAGCAACACTAAGGAACTTTTCAACCTTCATAAAATATTTTCATAACTTTTGTGATGATACATCGACTTACAACAAGTTGAATGACACCTCTGTCATGGTCTGAGGGGGTCTGTATCTCTTTCTCTGGCACTAAGCAGCTTTGAGGAGCATGGTAGGAACCCTGCTCTCACTTTACTTTCACTTTCACTTTTGCGAGTCACAACAAGGAGGGAACAGGCAAAACGGCACTTTAGCAATGGATTATGTTTGTGTTTTCACTTTGAAATGATCCACTGGAAACAGAAACTTAGTTTTGATGTCTTCTGTTAATTTTAATGCAGGATATTTACAGGGCTTCACGCTAGTGTTCATGGGAAATGGAGTCTTCCTTCAGGCAAAACACTACCGCTTTGGTCCACAGGCGCCGCCAAACTCAACCAAAACTGAAAGTTCTTTAGTACTGCTTTAAAAGAAGCTGAATCAGGAGAAGTTGTGGAAATGAAAGGAAATCCGATGTCCTGTCACTGGGTAATGTGCTGAGAGTGTCTCTTCTCACTTGGAGTTGTTTTTTAGGCGAGTGAAACTTTGGCTGAAGTTTTCATTTGAGCTTGATGAATGATTCATTTTAGGGTGAAGCTGTGGGTCAAGTTTTCTTCATGGTAAAATAAAAGTAGAGAAGTTGCAAGAGCTGAGCCTAGAACCTGGTTCACTAACTATTTACTTCATTTTTGTTACAGTAATTATGTAACAGAGGAAATATGTAAAGGAAAGTTAATGCTTGACCTTCGTCTGTGATGCATTTGCCCTGCACTTTTTTCTAAGCATCTAAAGCGCTCCAAAGTGTTTAAAGACACAATCCCACTGCGCAAAAAGCTCATGAGAGATGTTAGAAGTCAAGCTCATTCCTTGAATACAGCAACTTTGTTTTCTCCATCATTATTTCAGCTGTGTTTCTGTGGCCGTGGTCTTTGCATTATTGAAACGGTGCTGGTAGGTGTGAGACCAAACCGCTGTGTTGTACCACGCAAGGACAACACACTGTTCTCCAACTCTCTCATTAACAACTCTCTGTGATAGACGCTAACATTTAGCCTTGTTGTCTGAACCCTGAATGAGGTTAATTTGATTTTTTGCAGAGGTTTTTTTTTTTTTTTTTTAGAACTGAATTAAATCCACGTAGTCATAATTAAAGCTGTTTTGGAGTTGGTCAGTCACCTTGAGTTATTTCTAAAATGAATTTACACACATTTATGAGCCTGTTAGGATGAACTGAACTCCTACAGGTGATCCTCTAACATTGTTAGCATGTTGCATGCACTTAGTACCAGTGTAGCATGATTCAGACTCTTGGTCTTGTTTATTTCCCTTTTTTTTTCATGTGTAGACCTCAGAACAACCTGCACTGAAATACATAATTAGTCATTTTAGGTTTAATTCCACTTTAATTTCATTTTAACTGAGCTACAAATTTGCTATTTGTGGTTCCAGCTGTTCTTGTTTTGAATTGTGCTGATATATATTTCATAGCGTGGTGAATGTGCAGGTCACAACTTGTCCACTTGAGTGTTTTGGAGTTGTTGGATTGTTTATTTGATGAGTTTGATGAGGGAAAGGCGAAAATACCGTGCGCCTCCATTGCACTAGCTGAGCAGCTCACGTCTCTGCCCCGCCGATCTCAAAACAACATGCACCGATAATCAAAGGCAATGAACCTACCCCTAAGACTATGGCAATAGGCCAATTTGCCAAGATGCTGAGCTATCCCTTTATGGATATATGCTGGGATATACTGTATATATATAATTAATGCAGCGTTTTCCAGTGTAAGTTAAATCTGCAAACATACAAGAGGTGAATTAAGGGGACGGCTGTAACCCCTAACACCGTGTTAGACTCATAATGCTGTGTCTCCATGGAAAAGCTTTAAAGCCTTGATCTGAGCCGCAGTGCTTAGACAGTCGGGCGATGCTTTCTTGTAAAATGAGGTTTGTAATTACTGGTGTCGCTGTGACCTGGGGCACAAATGACACGCTAATTATAAATAATTGGAGCGATGCGGATTGAATAAGTTGGCACAAACAAGTGCTGCTGTTTACACTAACAATACGAGCGTCAGCGGTCCGTCCCGACGTGATGCCATGCAGTTAACTGTAGGATTTTGCCCCGGATACTTTAGAAATCATGACTGCACCCAAATAATGTGCTGACCTGTGTGGGCCGGTACAGGAGGAGAGGCAGGGTCGTACAGAGAGGCAGCTCTGGTGTTGCTGAGGTTCACGGCCTCGCAGCGCAATTGCATAATGGGTTATTGAACCACAGCTCTGCATGACTCGACAAAAATCTGTCAGCAGTTTTCACAGACATCTCTTTATTTTATTGAAATGTTAAATAGCTTGAGTAAATGTTTTTATTTTCCAAATGAGGCTCTGGCATCAAGATAAAGATTCGGTTTAAATTGGCACTAGCACATTTCACATTTGAATTATAATAAATGTCCACATGGAGCTATAGGAGTGAAAGGAAATCCATATATAGCTGAATTAATGTGGTGTTTTTTTGTAATCTTAGCCTAGATTTGAAAACACAAGCACCAGAGCCAAGAAATGATCAAAAGGAGAAGAAGATAAAAACTAGAGATGTTCTCTGTGGCATGAGAGGCAGGCAGACCAACTTTAGCGATTTTTCCTGAGGAGATTTTACAGGGATGTAGGAACAGTTTCTGGTATAAGAGAAATGTATGGCAGCGTAATTAAGGAAAGCTAATTTTGGATTGAAGAGCGCAGAGTTTCCAGGAGTTCACAAAGTCAGTGTGTGACTCACAGACGCAGCTCATGTGGAGATCGAGTCGACTTCCTCTCCATTTGATTCCCCCCTCGGTTTGGTTTCAATTGATCTATGTCAGTCTGTGAAAGCCATGCATCTCCAGATTTGGTGATTTATTTTAAATTAAAGGATTAAGCAATCCTTTGATGTGTTGAGAACATTCTCCTCCTTCTAAGAGCTAAATGAATCACGTTTAAACTCATTCAAACGTCTGAAATATGTATTGTCAAAACGCTGACAACAAGGGCGTCCTGATGAGAAGCCGACAGTCATGTTTTGTTGCACTTATATTAAAAGACGCTTCTCTCCAGGATTGTTTAAGTGCTGCGTGTTGTTATTTGTTATGTGTCTGGTTCTATTTACCAGAATTCGGGGTGAAATCTTCAGCAGGAAGTGATTTAAAGGGATAGTTCAACATTTTGGCAAATTGGCCCATTGCCATTATCCCTATAGTCATAGCAGTAGGTTCATTACCTTTAATTGTCGGTGCATGCCGTTTTGAGATCGGCGGGGCAGAGACGTGAGCTGCTCAGCTAACGCAATGGAGGCACACGGTATTTTCGCCTTTCCCTCATCAAACTCATCAAATAAACAATCCAACAACTCCAAAACACTCAAGTGGACAAGTTGTGACCTGCACATTCACCACGCAATTCAAAACAAGAACAGCTGGAACCACAAATAGCAAATTTGTAGCTCAGTTAAAATGAAATTAAAGTGGAATTAAACCTAAAATGACTAATTATGTATTTCAGTGCAGGTTGTTCTGAGCTTTTTCTCATCACATTCATCAAATACACAATCCAACAACTCCAAAACGCTCTTGTGGACAAGTTGTGACCTGCACATTCACCACGCTATGAGATAATAACGTATAATTATGTAACATGACGACACATTAAGCAAATACTCATATTCAGCAATACTCAAATACATTATTATGTTATTGTGTGGTGAATAGGCAATAGGCAAATTTGCCAAAATGTTGAACTATCCCTTTAATGAAACATAGCTGATGCTGACAATGACATGGATATTTGACCCTGCTACTCTGGAACACCCCTTTACATGAAACAGCCCTGTGGATCATAGCAATTACTCATTAATAATTTGCCCGGATACACCCATGCATCCAAGAATAGCTACTGCTCTGCCTGGCAATTCTGCTGTCCTTTTTTTTTTTCTCATTTTTTTGGGTGACATTTATAAAAGTTTCATAGCAGCAATATAAAACATTACATGTCATGGTCTCATGAATCATTTGTGTCATGGATCATTGCTTCAGAGCTACACCACAGCGCTAACAGGGCACGTTAATAGGAAAACCACCGTCCGTCTTCTGGGAGTCTGTGCTTTCATTTGTGACAGACACACCGAGTGGTAAAGCTGATTAAAATGGACAGTATGCCACATGCAATTATTAATTTATTTAATGTGATAATTAGAATTACTATTACAACCAACCTGCAGTGCCCAGATGACAAACAAGGTTTTTTTTTTTCTCTCCTGTGAAGGCCAAACGTTTACAGGAGCAGAACGGATGCTCTCTCTGTTTGATTATTAGTCATTTCATAACACGATGCACTCGTCTTCACCTCTAACTACCACCACAGTTTTTCATATGGATGCTTTTGTGTGTCCGCGTCACGAATGAAAGGAAGTGATCTCAACCCGATGCCAGACTTCAAAGGAAATATTATTTAAGAGTCTGTAAATGGCAGCCTGCCATGCGCGAGAGAATCAGCATCAAAACGGCGAATGGGAGAGGAAAGAAAACTCTCTCATTGCTGAACTTTATCCTCTCCAATTCTGTCTGATCTGTATCAAATGCTCCGCTGAGAGTAAGGCCTGCGAGGAAAACGTTAAAGAGGAAACTACGAGATTCGATTAAGATTGCCGGCTCCCAAACTGCATCCCAGATGCCTTTATTACATGAATGGAGTAGAGTGTACTTTACACACAATTACTTTTCCATTTGAGTGTTTGATGACCTAAAATGCATCGATTCAGGATTAACTTGAGCTACAGGAGGAGCATACTATTACCAGAAAAGCTACTTACTCTCATTTGTTTCTCTCAGTCCCAGGTGAAACGAGCGCGGATTCATTTTTGCATTCCTGCTTTTGTGGAAAAGCACAGCCAATCTAGTACTTAGCTTTTGCCAAGGTGCACAGTGTGGAAGCTGGAAGACGATGAGAGTGAGTAAAAAATAAGACAAGATCACAAATTATGGTTTAAAAAGAACAGGCTGATTTCTGTCACATGCAATATAATTAGATGTAGCTTTACAGCAGGTTGGAAGAACGGGTAAAGTGCAGGCTTCTGAGCTCGTCCAACCCTGACCTCTGACCTCCTTGTGTTCTGCTGTTACAGGAGAGCATTACACTATCGTTGTAACTATTATCAGTGCAGTAAATGAATTTCTACAGCAGTTGAGAGCTGAGTTGAGTGACTGCTTTATGTGGTACTCAGATCTTTGGCTCTAATCCATGTCTCTTCCAAATTACATTTATATGCATGTGTTGCCAAAGCATACAAATGTGCCACAGTAGATTTTAGAGAAATGTCAATATACTAATGACCGAAGGTTGTGATAAAGCAGCATGGAAAGTCATTTTTAGACAATATGAGGGGCAGAGAGTTTACAAAATGACAAAATCAGAATTAAAACATGTCAGATTTGTGTAAATAAGTGGTTGTCATGGTGAGAATTAAAACAATGGTTGCTGAGGACTTGGATAGACAATGTAAGCTTTGCACAAAAGGCAGGAAATGCCCTAGAGTCTCGTCCCTAGATTGCAATTTGATAGTGATTGCCCTCCTCGATCTTGTAATGCGCTGGCTCCCATGAGTTCGGATGATGCCCTGATAGAAAATTAAAGTCCTGCTCTCTTGATGGTGTGTTTGTGTTGTAAAACTCAACCTCAGTTAGAGACTTTTTAACATGAGATGCAGGAATACGAACATGACGACCATGAATATTTACAGTTGGAGGCTAAAGTTCATGTTGCTCCAAAAACACTGCAAATGAAAGTAGCAGGAATAAAAAAAATGTTAATTTTAAAATTAATTAGGCTGAGGCAATTTCTTTTGAATTTTTCATTATGGTTTAAAAATGAGCATAGTCTCTAACTGTGTGCGTGTAGCCAGTGATATCCAAACAAGACGCTTATACTGTAAGCCACAAGTCTCATTAAAAATGAATGGGGTTTTGACAGGCCGTGGGGGAAAACACCAGGCTCATGGATTTGAGGTAATGCAGCACCAGGTAGAAATGGACAACTCCCTGATATAGTCATGTCCTACCAAACAAGCGATTACACATTCTTGTTGTGCATCACTGTAACACCTCACCCACCTCGCAAAATCCCAGCATGTTCTGCAGCTTAAAGCAGATTGGTTAGCAACTCCTGCAGGTTTGAGTTGGGTTTTCCTGCTTTTACTTTTGAGCCAAATGAGGCTTTGCTTGCATAAAAACTTGGATTCTTTCTGACATCATGAGATTAACAAGATTATTTCACAGCAGGCGCAACTATGAATTAATAAATTAGCATGAAGTAAGATTATGAAAAACACTGATGCCATGGGCGGAATTATGAGTGTAATAATAATAATTCAAGAAAAGTCCAAAAGAGCAATGAAAAGGCTGAATAAACAGACTGGAAATCTGTAAAAAAGAAGGAAAAAAAATCATCTAAGCAGATTGTGTTTCATGATAATATGCAGTTTAGTTTTTCCTGTTTTTGTTGCTGTGTTGGCAGTAACCATCAAATGTGTGTTTTGGCTTCGGCGTGCAGCAGTGGCAAAGAAAGCCGGTTGGCTGGGAAAGTTTTTGGGAGCACTCTTATAGGCACCAGCTGGCTGCTTACAAGATTTGGCTGGTTGAAAGCAGAGTCGACTTTGCAGATCACAACACGGGAGAGATGTCAGAGTTTGGATCTTACATCTCGGATGTTTGTTTGCAGCCCAAACAAATTTCACAGATAACATCCCCAATATCATATCTGCAGCGATTTAACCTCGGTAAATATTGAGAATGAGATGTTTGTGGAATATATCTCTCTGTCGGGACCAAATAAAGGGCAGAACGGGAGGAGGACATGTAAATATTGAATTTACTCTCAAAGAGGGGGGGAGCAGTGTAGGGACACCTGCGACAGCGTGAGTCTCCCTGCGATGGTTTTACTTTGAGTTTACATATGAGCTTCTTTTCCAACTGTTCTAAATATACTCATTATACACTAAACAAATATTAATATGATAGAACAAAACACTGCTCTCAGCTAACTATCATAATAATGATAATTAGTAGTACAGTGAGGCCTGTACTGTAGCCTAGTGATTGGAAAACCTCTCTAAATGTGTTCCTTCATGATTGAAGCACAAAATCACATCGGAATGAGTTTAATGCAACGTATAAATGATATAGTATATGTAAGATGAATCTGACTGCAGCTCCAGAAAGCTTCAGATTTTTCCTAACACCTCCCCAGACGTCTATTTAATGTCATTCACACCCCCCCCCCCCCCCTCCTCTTGTTGGTTTTGCACTGCGCCTTAACGCTTTATTTTAATTATCTATTTTCTGCTGCCAGTTCAGTCTGTCATTTTCAACCCTCTCCATCCCAACTCGCTCTCAAAGGCCATACAGCTTTTCATTTATTCCACTGCCAAATGCCAATAACGCAGTTGCGAATCTTTACACTCTGCTAAAAGAGTAACATCAGAAAAGAAAGTACTTCTCAGAAATGCGTTAAAGGCTTTAACTGAGCAGACCACACTTGAACAAAAGTAATAATGACAGCTGATATTAAAGCAAACGGAACATCAATCAATTTTCAGGATGAATATGTTAAAAAAAAAAGCAGATTTTATACCAGACCTGTGGAAACATTAGGATCCATTTATATCTCCTTTATTAAAGTAAAGTTAAGGGCTTTAGAAACAGCCCTCGAGCAAGGTTTATATCTGCTGATAGCTGATGCTTCTTAAAGCCCTAATACATCCCATTGTTGGCTTCCACCAGTTATTTCAGTGTCGCAGTATATTGTCCGTAGGCGAGTGACCAGCACCTGCGTTGTCATTCTCATACGCCTTTTTACACCAGTATTAAGTCTGAAGTTCTTTCAGATAATCTGTTAAAGTCTATTTATGCATTGCTTTGTTACTCTTTTTAATAATTACACACTGTTAAGCATTAGTTAAGCATTAAATATTGAATTCATCATTTATAACACATGAATACTCATACATATGTAGTTTATAAACAGTTAAAAATGCTTTACTCATCATTGATCAGCACTAACTGTATTTATAAACTACTTACTAATGAGTATTCATGAGGTCTAAATGAAGAATTCAGTATTTGTTAATGCTTAATGCTTAATAGTGTGTATTTATTATAAAGTGTTACCCATTGCTCTATTGATTTTTCTTTTCTGTGATCATTTATTGATTCCATAATGGAAATGAAGTAACAGCGCATCCTGAAACCAACCCTTCTCCATCAAGGGACAACATCACGTGCGCACAAAAACATGCATGTATGCTCGCCTGTTTCTATGTTGGAAGACCACAATAGAAATAAACATCAGGCTTTTATTGTTTCAACAGCTGTGCGTTGCAATAAGGAGCGAGTTGCCCATCAACTGTATTGCTCATGGTTCCAGACGTGGCTCCTTTACAATACTAACAATACTAACAATACTCACAATAGTATCCTTGAGCAAGACACAGTGAACCTCTGAGTTGGCCGTCATCTGCCATGGCAGCTGTATTGTTGTATGTGAATAGTGAATAGGTGAATGACGGTTACAGTATTGTGTTTCTGAGATAGAAAGACAGATGTGTGGTCCTTTAGATCAGTGCTTTTTATTGTCTCAGGTGGGATTTTACTTTGAAAACCTGCACAACCTTGTGTCTTGCAGGAAAAACAAACAGATCACTGTCATATAAGACAAGCAACCGCTATATATATATCCTCAAACGCAATTACTGTTCATCAGCCTTGTCTCCTCAGTTGCATACACACACACACACACACACACAATGAAAGAGCTTTACCTCTCATGTTCTAATGGCCGTTTAATCGCTGGCTGCATTGCATTCAGCTTTTCTGAACCAATGAATGAAGCACAACATTAATTAACAGCAATAGAGATGGCACTGGTCGGGGTTGGTGGTGGGCACACAAAGTGCACAACTGTCACACCAGAGGCTCACACACAGTTTGTGGATCAGCACATAGTTAAGTTACGGTGTAAAATTAGTCTTCACTTGAGAAGTAACTCACAGAGACGCAGCTCCACTTCTAAGATGCAACCTCAGAAACTGCTTCGCGCTCAGATCCAGCTTTCCATCACATAATATCTCACATGTTTTGCTTTGATCAAGTACGTATTCATGCCGTGCCTCAATTTACATAACATCAAGCTGTTTGTTTTTTTTTTCCTCCCCAAAAATGTGGCAGATCCACAATTTTGCAAATAGCTCTTGTTTTATGGTAATATGGCTCATTACTTTGCATTGATTGGAAGAACAGATTCACAACTGCAAAATGCAAGCGTGTCTTTCTTCTCAAGTGGATTATTAGGAGCTTTTTATCCTGATTTTACAATATGCCACCTGATGGTTTTCTCGCACTAATCTGGAGCATTAGTTACAAACAGTGTGAAGTGTTTTCACTTAAACATTCATGTTATTATTCATGAATGAAAATGCACAGTGAATGGACGGAACAGATGTAACAAAAACACAATGACATAAAAAACTCCCATTAGTGATGCTCTGCTGTACTGTATGCAGTTCTTTATTCATAGTTTTTTTTATTGTTTCCTTTTAAAGCAATGACAAATCAAATGATAATGACAAGCACTGTGTGCATCTGATATTATAATAAAAGATTACATAAAAATATTATGAAGTAGATATTCAACATGTGGGTGTAAAAAAACAAAAGCAGGTAAACCAGGGATAGGAGAAGAACATAACTAAATAAAATAAAAATAATGTAATAATAATAATAAAAGATGAACAGATAAATACAATAAAATCAAAGTGGAATGAGCTAGAAAATACATACACATATATAAGTAGTAATAATAAACATAAGAAGATAAAAACTCAAAAGATCCACATGGACTATATGCATAATGCAGAGATCTGCTTTATGCAATTGAAAGGGAAGTGGGCCATGTTCTTAGCCTGTGTCAGGTGTAAATGATGCACACGGAAAAACATGATGAGATAAAATATCTGACACAGACACAGCACTTGAAGCCCAATGAGGTCGTCTGCTTTTAAAAAATGATTTTTTTTTTTAGACATAATGGATAGAAGCTGGAGCTCATCTTCTCATCTGGCCAGCAGTACTCTTACTGATGATAATAATTACTACCTTCTTTATATATATATATCTTTTTAAGCTTTTTTCTTTTCTTTTCTTTTTAAGGGCACACACTATACAGAATTTAATCACTGTCTCCACTTTCCTTTCAACTAGTACCAAATTGCATTGCCCTTTCCTGGAAAAATATTTCAGGATAACACCAGACAATTTTTGGAAATAGTGAAGACATTTTGCAGAAACCTGCAATAACAATTAAAAGACCCGACATGCAAAAATCTATTTTGTAGAACTATTTATTGGGAAAAACAAAACACAAATCATCATTGAAAATGTCACAATCATTTCTTTAGAATGAGGAAGAGTGGCTTTATGTTGGCTGGTGAGCATACAGAGTAACAGAGGTACTGGTCCGTATCCTGTGCTTGTTACTTTTAAACCAGTTTTAAACCAGTTTTTCTTTACTTGAAGTCAAAGTCGTCTTTTTATCTTTGGTAAATGCCACACTGTATTCAGTGGTTGTTGTGTGAGGCTGTATTCTGCACAGGTATTTCATTAAATTTTCTCTCCAGAGTCGCACTGAAAGGTGTGAAAGTGGTTTTGTGCCCTCATTGCCATAATGTTTATTTTCCTGTCATAATTTTTCTTCAGTAAATAAAACAAAGATAAAAAAAAAAACATAACCTTCATCCAACTTCACTTGTGGATAAAAGAGTTTTAATATTTCTTTTCTTTTTTTTAAACCTAGTTTTGAGTGAAATGTGAAGAAGTTCATTGTTAATTGAAAAAGCCACGGATAAAAAGAGAAAAATGAATTTAAAATACACAAATCCCTGACAAATTCTATTTCACAAAATCATTGAGCAGCCCGCAAACTGATGGAACTTGGATGTGAAAACTCGGAGTCTGATAAAGCCGATATGTTTTTTTTCTCTAAAAGCCCTACTTTAAAAGTTTGGGATTATTAGATTTCATTTTACAGCATTCATTCTTTGGTTCCTAACATCTTTGGTTGACTGCAAAAATAAACAAGGTCTGTCAGGGAAAGAGGAAGAATATTCTGATTTTTTATCTTCAGAAAAACTGCTTATTATTATAAACTGCTTATTATATCTCTCCACAGGGATGAGCACGCAGCACAGTACAGCCATGTTTCTTCCCCTTCTAAACTGTGTAATCTGCTGAGAATTTGAATATAAATCGCACAACAGAAAATAGACAACAAATCATGTGAGCGTTATTTGAATTGCTCGTGCACGTGGCGTTTGATTGGTCCTTTGTGATTTATTTGTATGCAGCGGCTTTTCTTTTCTTTGTGATGTTCCTATTGCTTTTTTCTTCACATGGCCCTGCTGTTTATTGATCAGTCCTCTCAAACACATGTCATTTCTTTCTTTTTTTTCTCTTCTTTTTTTTTTTTAAAGTGGAGGTCAGCGAGCTCACAGGTACAAACCAAGGTCGCCACACCTGTTTGATCACCGCACAGTCACACCCGTCAGATTAATCACGGCGTTTTGCTGGACGACAGCCTGTTTAGGTCTGCCGATGAAAATGGAAACAAGAATGATGGCTATCAATAGAATATACCAATTACTGTGCAATAGATCATTTGAGGAGAAACAGGAGGGATGGAGGGATAGTGGCGGAGGTGGGGTATAGGGGGGTTGGCACTGTGGCTGTGGTTGCCATGGCAGTGTGGGCAGTTTGTTTTTTCCCGTTCTTCTCTGCTTGAATTCTCTAAACACAGAAAACACTCACTCTGGGTGTTGTCTGTCGTTGTGTGCTGGTTTATTTGCATTTAGAAGCCCATTAAGAGTCGATGTGTAATATATGCAGCAAAATAACTAAAATAAATCCAGCAGCTTCTTCTCTCAGAGTCGCTCTTTTGACTTGTACCTCTTCTGTGGTGAGGAGCAGTGACAGGGCCGTTGTATAGGGGAGAAAGGTGATGATAATTCTAGGGGCCCAGCGCCCAGTGGGGCCCATAAAAAACCCCAGTAGTCTAATCTTTGTATGACTGATTTATTCTGCGTAAGACCCTGACTGATACTCATACAGTAGTACACTGTAAAAACTCAACATCTTTCCAAGAATATTTGTCTTATTTCTTGTCCAAATGTCTCATTTCTAGTCAAAACTAATCTCTTTCCACTTAAAATAAGACTCATTAGCTAAAAATTAACTTGTTTTTAGATAATTTTCACTTAAATTCACATTAAATAGAAAAATCTGCCAGTGAAAGTAAGTTTTTTGTGCTTGTAATAAGGAAGAAAAACTTGCTCCACTATCAGATTTTTTCTACTTATTCCAAGTGAAAATAAGCTTGAAAGAAGTAAAAAGTGTCTAAAAACATGATACTTTTAATATGATGAGTCTTATTTTAAGTATAATGAGATTTGTTTTGACTAGAAATTACATTTTGACTAGAAATAAGACAAATATTTTTGCTAAGATACTTGAGTTTTTGCAGTGTAATGCTGCTTTAGCATCAAAACAAAGAAGGCTAAATAAAAAACGATACATAGTCTAAGAAAAAAAAAGGAAAAGTTAGGGAGAGGGGCCCACTTTGGTATTCTTTAAGGGGGCCCAGAATTCCTAGCAACGGCCCTGAGCAGTGATGGAGCACAGATGTGGCTTCTACTGGTCTCGCAGTGTTTGTAATGAGGAAGGATGGTTGTTATAAGTTCTGACTGACACACACAAACACCCCCAAGAATCTGGAGCACACGTGGAGAACTTCTTTGACACGTCGTGATCGGAGCATGTCCAGTCAAGATTTTCTATTATATATTTGAAATATCTATGAAACTACTGTACATCTCTTTTTTTTTTTTTTTTTGCAATGCAGACCAAGACCTGCAAACACAGCATCCACACACAGCCACCATGCTGTTCTCCTTTTGGATGTGCACTAACAGACACAGTTGGTAACACAGTAGTTATTGTGTTCTACCAGCAGGGGGTCAGCCTTTATGAATCATTATGAGGATGTAAGTTAAACTGTTTGACGTTTCCTTTTTGTAAAGTTTTGTTGTCTCTAATGGAACGTTACGAGACTGAGTTGTTTTCGAGGCAAATTCATGCAAAACCACTGATGCGCGTTCCCGTCGGGGGCAGTTTTCCAGCAAGCAGTCTCTGCATTTGCCTCAAAAACAACTCTGTGTGGTAATGTTGTGTTATTATCTCATAGCGTGGTGAATGTGCAGGTCACAACTTGTCCACCAGAGCGTTTTGGAGTTGTTGGATTGTGTATTTGATGAGTTTAATGAGGGAAACCAATAAATCCCATTAGCCTCCGTAGCGTAGCTCTGAGCAGCTCGCGGCTCTTCTCCGCCGTTCTAAAAATAGCTTGCACCGACAATTAAAGGTAACGAACCTACTCCTAAAACTATAGGGATAGTGGCAATGGGCCAATTTGGCGAAATGTTGAACTATCTCTTTAATGTTACCTACTGTACATTACCATGCATCTCTTAAATTAATGATCTCGTTATCTCTGGAAAACAGAGAAAAATTTTATTGTTATCACGAGAAATCGGAGGAAATAAAATGTATGTTTGTATGACCCTTTAGGGCTTCCGTAGTTTCCGGGTTAATTTCCCACAATGCAAGTTGATAATGTCCTCCCTTTCAGTGCGTTACATACAGTGCATTTCTGCTGGCCATGCCATTTCCTTTAGTGTCGTGACTGAAATTTTTTTCACTTTAAATAAGAGATGCATATTTAGATTCTTCTTCCACCACATCCTCAACATGATGTGCATATTGACTCACTGTGTATTACGGCACTTCATTTAACCAAGCGACATTATTTAGTTTCAGTTTCACATCTGGTGCAGGTGCACACAACAGGGGACTGGAGAAGTACATTGGAGTGCTGCAAGACTTTGCTGTTGACAAGAGCCTTTAAAAAAAACACTGGTAGTGTTATTTTCTCACCACAGATTAGAAAATGTGATTGTTTTCCACTTTTAATTTTCCACTTATTGTTTTTTTTTTTTAGCTAAAGTCATTACCTACTGCTCTTTTATCTATTTATATTTATTTTACTGTAACAGGGGGAGAGCAGAGGGAAGGGGAGGTGGGAGAACTGGCGGGAAACAAATTTGTGTTAAACTATCACAACACTTTATTGGATTACCACTCTGCTCTACTTCCAGAGAGAATCGATTTTTTCCCCCTCCACTGGTTCTTTTTTTAGTTTTTAGCATAAAGACAGACAATTTTATCTCTCATAGCCATTAAAGACATCCCTGACACTTTGGATTTTATTCGGCCTCTTGTCTTTCAGAGTCACTTGTCACATATTTGCCCTGACTTCTAGTTTAAGTTTAAAATTAATATGGCATTTTTATTTATTTTAGATTAAATAAACTTTTAAAACTTAGGGAGTGAGGTGTCGGTGGGCTGTTTGTTTTCCTTTTAGGAGAAGGACATGTCAAAATAACAGAGTATGCAGATGAGTCTTTACCCGCAACAAGGTTTTATGTGTCTAATAAAAGGCAGCGAGCCAACAGAAAGAGAGGCTCTCTGTTTGTGTGATGACTGGTTGAGAGGTAAACATTATACTCTGATTGGTTTAATGAAATGTGCCAGACTGACGGCACATTCAGCGATGGTCATTTTGAAAACGATCAGTATAATCACACCCTCGTTGTAATTGGCAATATGACGCGGCAGAAATTGAAATCAAATCACATCACAGCATAGGCTCACTGGCACTTTTTGTTCATGGGATGCATGTGAACTGATAGCATTTGTTCAGTTTTTTGTTTTGTTTTGTTTTCACAGTGGACCTGAATAGAACTGGTGGTTAAACACAATTTTAGTCGCAGTTTGCTTCAAATTGACATTATTTGGAGATTGGCTGCTGCTTATGAGATGATTTATCTTTCCTCTTTGCAACTTAATAGCAGTCAGCGGAGGAACTGATGAAACACACATATTATTAAAGCCCATCATAAAACACTGCTATAATGGCAGAGCTGCTGTAATTGTTCCCCATGTGCGTACTTGGCTATAAAGAGACTCCTTGGTAACGCAGCATTGTGAGTGCCGGGCCCTTGTCCTCCATTAAAAACCATTGTAAAGTTCACATTACTTTGCTTTATTTTATACACTCTCACACTGTATTCAGATTTTGGCTATGGGAAGTACAGTAATAATGAACAGGGACAAATACTTAATGTTGTTGAAGTTGATTATTTTCATAGGATAAGCCCCTTGAGTTGTCACAACTCCTTTACGAGGGGGTCCACACACAAAACATCAAGACATAACACAACTCAGCACAATACAATGAAAGGAAACAAGACAAGACAATACAATACAGACAATAAAATAAAATAAAATAAAAAACAGACAAGACAGACATACAGTACAGGCCAAAAGTTTGGACACACTCAATGCATTTCCTTTAGTTTCATGACTATTTACATTGTAGATTCTCACTGAAATTCCACTAATGAACCCTGACAAGGCTGTCAACCTGTGAAGTGAAAACCATTTTCAGGTCAGGTTCACCTCTTGAAGCTCATCAAGAGAATGCCAAGAGTGTGCAAAGCAGTAATCAGAGCAAAGGGGGGCTACTTTGAAGAAACTAGAATTGGTGGGGGCAGAGATAGAGGAGGAGGAGGAAGAAGGAGAGGAAGAAGAAAAGAAGAAAGAGAAGACAAAGAAGAAAATACATGTTTTCAGTTATTTCACACTTTTTTGTTAATTCCACATGTGCTCATTCATAGTTTTGGTGCCTTCAGTGAGAATAAAGGAAACACATTGAATGAGAAGGTGTGTCCAAACTTTTGGCCTGTACTGTATACAAAAATCACTTAGACAAAAAATTAATGACACTTGAAAAAGGGAAAAAAATAGAAGTGGGAACAAAATAACTGAACACAGGTGGGTGGGTAATTAACAAGGAATAAGAAAGACAGGAAGAGAGGAGCTCTGTCTCACCTTAAGGGCCCAACTTATCCCATAATGCATCAGGAATCACTTTAATTATTACACAGAGATAGTGACAGTGGAGAAAATGTAAATTTAAATAATTCCTATTACATTTTCTGTTTCCATACCATCATGTATGTTCTAGAGAGTCATTTGTGAAGACGGTGGTGTGGTCAGCAGGTGAACTCCCAACGAGTAATCAGAGACAACGAGCTGCAGCTGCGGCTGCTGTAAGGTTGCTAGGTAACGGGGCCTGCTGGTGGGGGCAGCACAGCAGGAAGTGAGTTTTTAGAGGGATGTGGCTCCTGTGTAGGAAGCTGTTTTACCTCCCTAAAAGTTTTCAGAACTGCAAGAGACAGAGGCAAAACTGTTTTTTCCCCTTTTATTAACAAGAAAAAGCAACCGTTCATGTTTCCTTCCTTACTCCCGGTAAGTAACATCCTGATTTACAGTCTCAAAGCTGACGTCGAGATAAGATAGATAGATAGATAGATAGATAGATAGATAGATAGATAGATACGTTTATTGTCATTGTCATTTCCACAACAACGAAATTAAAAGTGCATCTCCTGCAGTGCAAAATTTCATAAAAACATTTTTTAAAAAAAGCATAAAACACACATTGACCACTCATCATTGCTCAGTGTTAAGTGCAGTCACTGCTTTGGGGTAAAAACTGTTCTTAAATCTGTTTGTGGTGGCTTTAATTGTCCTGTATCTCCTGCCAGAGGGGAGTAGCTCAAACCGACAGTGGCCAGGGTGTGTTGTGTCTTTGAGGATTTAATAAGTCGAGTGAAATCAGTTGTGCGTTTCTTTCAGACCTGAAAAAGTCCTTGCAAAGCCGAGACGGTGGCAGCTCATGTCCTGTGCTTCGGTTCGCGACCTCACATGGTGCACAGTGAGTAACATGTTGAAATTTCCTTCGCTTGATATCTACATGTCTTTCTTGTGACATTATACGGTACAAACCATAAAAAAGTCACTGACTTTCAGATACGATACACAGATATAAATGAAAAGGTCACCTTACTTTACCTGGCCCTTTCACTGCTGTTTCCAAATTTTCCTGTGAGGCAAATGTAAAGTGTTGGCATGTGGAGGCTGCGTTTTTGTGACTGAGAACACTCATATTGATTCCTATCCACCTCGGCTGAATCAAACCGCCTCTAAATGGGCTGATTTGACAGATGAATGACCCGCCGCTCATGTGACGACAGCTCCCTGCAGATTTAAAGAAATGTGTTCTGGTTATGCATTTATTAGGCAATTTTAGCGGCATAACAGTGTTCTAGTAAATTAGTTCTGCTTTTAAAAAATGTATTTCGGTTTTTTCCTGCTGCTCAAAAGCTGGGACATTTTAATTAGTTCGGGTGTCAGTGGACTTCAGCATCCTGCCAAGAACGACAAAAATTTGAAAGAACCAGTGAAACTTTGGGTGAGAAGCTGGAGGAGAAATATCGAACACTGGCACACGATATAGGCTACTGGCAGCTGAATACATATTTCTAAAGGGGCTAAGGTTACAAGACACTGATTGGCTGTGGCGGCAAATCGACAGAAAGAAAGGGAATTAATAAATTCAGACTTCCCGTGCTGCTTTTCAGGATTAGAAGTTGGAGAAGGATCCACAGGGAGACCTCTGGGCAACATCAAAATGAACTGAATTTCAATCAACTTATTGTATGTTGAGCTGCAGTATGTTAATCACGGCGCTGCATGATAGTTTCTCTGATTAGATCACACTGAGTATTAATTGAACTCATTTTTGCTCAGTCATTTTCAAAGTGGAGAGGAAGAGTTGTGTGATGGTGACGGTGTGCCTTTTTAAAAATGTTTTATTTAAATCTGTGTGTAGCTTTGATTGGCATGCAGGTACTTGACCACCGGGCTGTCCAGTGAGCTTAACATTAACTCATTCAGTGCCAAAAACGAGTTTTGACAAGTTTTTTTAAAAGCCCAGTGTGCCAAAAATGAGTTTCGACAAGTTCTTTTTTAAATCCCAGTGTGCCAAAAATGAGTTTCGACCAGTTTTCACAAATTTTGGTGTCCCTGTGATCAGAGAAGTGTCCAACCGCGGCTTACGCTCTGCACACTGAACATGAACGGACTGAACCGACCGTGAACGGACCCTTTCCTTTGAGATACTCTGTGTCATTTTAGTCTCTGTCTGTAGCTGTTTGAAAAGTAGTAGGAAAAAAAACTCTGGCAGTAAATGAGTTAGAGGAGAGACTCTTTTTTAATACAGTTGTGCTTCAATTTTCAATCAAGGAGCTTTCTTTTTGACCAAAAATCCTTAAAACTCTAAAAGTAGAAACAAACTCCTAATTCCTCTATGATTACAATCCTGTCTAACTATGAAGCAGCAGTGATGCTCAAGGAGCTGTAGCACATTTATCACTGAAAGGGTAAATAAGGTGTGCTCAAATATAGTACAAAATGACTCTCAATTTGTTTAATTTCCGCCTCTAATATTCCATTTATGCACTTATCTGCACATCTTGAAAACACTGTACTGTGAGTGTTTTTGTGTGTAATTACCACCAAAATAGTGCAGTGTCAGTGTGGTTGTTTTTGACTTTCCCGCAGCGAGATGTAAGCATGAACATGAACCCCGCCCTTTTAGCAACTCCACCACCTTGGCGTGACTCATTACAGTGATTAATATTGTCCCCTCTCCCTGCTGATAATAACAGCTATTTGTATATTTCCGTACGTATGTAGTTGTTGATTTACTAATTTGTGATGTGGAAGTCGCTGTCAGAGGCCAATTTGAAGATCCCTCGTGATAGATGACGGTATCCATGGGAGCCAGCGGTGTGCGACTGGGTTATGACTAAGGTCACTCCAAATGGAGTTTGTGGGACTGTAGGTGCTTGCAAGTCGGTGTCATCAACATAGATCACGGAGCCCCCCGAATGACCGAGCCGCTCCGCCGCCTCTTAACTGCTGCTACAAAGACGGAGAGGAAGGTGAAGGAACGCCGTTGTGTTTGTGTGTTTAAATGAAACAAAAAGGGGGGATGGGAAGAAGATGGAGAGACAAAGACAGGCCTGACAGACTGTGTTTGGTGTTTAAGAGCACGAGGAGTGGACTGGCTTGGCCTCCCTTCAGCGGCTCCTTGATTTATCATAAGTGGAACCAGTTAAATGCTGCGTTTAGTGTAGCCAGATAGAATACCCATCTCCCCCTCCACTCCCACACCACCTCGTGATCGTTATGTCATTTGTTTATGATCCACAGCTCCCTCATAATGGCCCGTTTGGCGTAATGCTATCCATCAGTCTTCCCAATGGCCTCCTTCGGCGCGGACACCTTTCCCCCTCCTCTGTGATGCATTAACACAAAAATGTGTTAAACCAACGATTGACTTTGAAATAGTGATACGAGGACGTAGGTGTGTTTTCAGAAAGGCAGAATCATTGCCGCTGAAGAGGACCATAATGCCTTCTACGACTATTTGGCAAGTGCATCCGGCTTTATGTTTTTGCAAAGATCTTTACGCGAGCGAGAGGGGAAGTTGAATGCGTCTGGGAAAAAAAGCTGGAGGTAATGGACACAGTGAGCTGAAAGTGGCAGGGAATGTGTTTGACATGCGGCGCACGTAGCAGCAGCGCACCAAGCCTAGTTGAGGCTTGTAAATGCTCCTCATTGCTGCACAAAAAAAAAATCATACTAAGATAGTATTATCAGCCAAATGAAAAATTAACTTTAATCCCTTATCTGCTGCACTTTCCCCCTGACATTTGGAATTTTACTTGTTTATTTGTTTTTTGGACTCACTCAAGAAACTTCTCTTATCCTTTTGCTTTCACAAAAGTACTAACCTTGTTAAAATTCCTCATTTTATCCAAAGGGCCATGCCTTGGAAATGTCAAGGTATCACATAAATCACTCTGCTATCTTGCAAAGCTGCTTAAATGCTGAGCGTTGTCCATAGCCAGAAATAACTCCCCACGAGCACAATATCTACTGACATTTGGTGTCTGTGGCGCGGAGATCACTGTCTGTTTCTCTAATAATGACCCGCAGAATTATTTGAGCCTTTTGAGAAAGTCATCGCATGTGGCAGAGGGCGCAATATCGGAGATTGACTGTTTCATTTTGCTGCAACATGACCCGACCCCCTTTACAGGCCCACAGCCACTCTAGTTAGCGGAAATGTCATAACGCTCATGTGCCAATCGGCCGCATTGAGGCGGCGGTGCAGGAGGCCTGACTTAATAAAGCCAACCTTTACATGTGGATGCAGATGAGCTGCTGTGGGAGCAACTGGAAAAAGATTCACCTTTTAGCTGAATAAATGCATATAGAATGCATCGTGTTGGTAGCCCAAGAAGTGGATTTTCCATTGTTGCTGTAGTCGCTTTCATCCCGTCATTCCAGCTGTGGACCGCCGGCTTCTGCAGGCTGACATTGATGCATGCCTTTCCTGGCACCTTCTCTCCTCCCCTTTCTGTCCCTCCTCCAGCTCTTTGCAATCTGCCAGAGCTGCCACAAGCTTCCTGGGAGCTACACCTCTCGGAGAATGTGCCCCGAGTGCTCTCTCTCGGTTCAGTTTTTTTGGCCAAGATGCAGCGGACCATGCAAGATTTTCATGGGCTCCCATTAGGCATGCTAATAAAACTGCCTTCGCCAACACAGATGGCCATTCATAGAGGTGGAGACTGCGGAGGGGATGTGATCAGATGTATCTGTCCTGTTGCAGTCGAGGATGTGCCTCTCCTCAGGGCGGATGCATGCACTGAAAGTACTTTTACCGATGCATCCTCTGCATTTGACTTCTTTGACTTAGCCATAAAGCAGCAGGTCAGTGATCGCTTGACGCCAAGGTGTGTATATCACACGCACATCACTGCACCTGTAAAATCCTTCAACCCCGGCCCAGGCCATGTGAGCTGCAGGAGTCTGGGGCAGAGGAAGACTCAGACACGATAGCTTCGCCAGCAGCAGCGAGGGAGATTGAAGGAGATGGAGGGGCGGGGCTGGAAACAGATGGGCCACATTCACACACCTTTATCGCGACGCCCAGTGGGCTTTGTCTCTCGGACAAACAACACTACAGTGAAGTGTTAACAGCAGAGGATGTGAGGCACAGAAGTGGAAACAGTTATCATAAATGAGGTGACACAGAGGTCGTATCCTCTCAATTCCGATCGTTCTCACACAAAGATGGGACTCATTAAAGAAATGTAAAGGTTTACAGTATTTTTAAAGGGCAATGTGACCTTTACTTCATGTAGTACCAGGTTGAAATAGAAGTACATCAAAGTCAAGGAAACTAGACACCTCCATGCTCACACATCACTGACCTGAACATGTTCCTCTCTACAGTAAATGAGAGGGAGTATATCAATTTATTCACCCTTAGTGCTGTTAATGCCCCACAGATACAGTCCGTTCCATTCGATGTATGAGAAACACGTTGTTAATGAACGTGTCTGCCAGGCTGCAAAAATGTTTTCCCTCAGTGTATCAGCAAGTTTTTTTTTTTTTGTTAAAATCTCCTCTTGCAATACAAAATTACACTTGCAGTCACTACAGCATGATTAATGGTTGTCTTTCAGCACTCACTCAGGGAAGATGATGGTGTTGGCAGAAGTTCTGAGATAATTGTCTGACATTTCTGAGATTGTCTGAGGAGACTCTTCTCGGTGGATTAATGGTATCTCGGGGAAAGTTTCCCAGCAGGATGAGCTGCCTTTCTTATACTCTTAACTTCTCTCGACAGTCAGAAATATGTTTTTCTTTCATTTGGGTGAGCTGATCCTTTAAGTTCTGCGCGACCCTGCTGGAAGATGAACTCCTGATCTCTTTGCTCAGTCGGTACGCAGCATTATTTTTGCAGCTGCGCAGGTAAACAATAAGGGATTGTGATGTGGCTGGCATATCAGATGGTTGAGGTGTGATCTGTCACTACTGTCAGTGAAAGCCTCTGCTCCGACAGACAGGTGCCCGTGTACTATGTGATTTAAGTCCGGCCTGCGCGAGTGCTTAGCAGAGGCCCAGGCAGCTTTAGCATGTGTTCATTAGCGAATGCTGGGGAAGCTTATCATTCTGAATGGCCTCATTAGTGATAGGGATTAATATGCGGCAGGTTCATTAGAGAGACAGGCAGAGGAGTGTGTTGGCAGAATTGCAACAAGGCTGCTGGTGTGGACTGGCCCTTGCCTCTCGTGTTGTTTCAGCCATTAACACCAAACCTCTGAAGGGTTGTGATTGTTTTATGGTGGCGAGCGACAGCGTGTGTGTTAAGGTTGAAGATGAGTAATAACAACGCGATGGCACCGAGGGGGGAAAATAGCAGAGTTTAACGAATGATTGTGTTTATTATTTCAGCATTAAGGTGAAGCCTCACGTCGACAAAATGCCTCGTGGTTTTTTTAATTGTAATTGCTGCCCTGACAGTGGTGGGTAATTGTAATAAATCACAAACAAAACCGACTTTAAAGAGCAGGATATGCATATTAATTAATGAGCAACATATTATAGAGCCCTGTAATTACTAATATAAAAGAAGATTTGTTATAATACACACTCAATCGAAACAAATGGGCTCTCATTTCTTATATCAACCTTTCAAAATTCACTTTTCGCTACAGTATCTTACATAAAATCAACTCACGCCAGTGGAAGGCAAGGGTGCGATGCATAATCACAAGCTCCAGAAAATGTTTTGCTTCTGTACAGTATTATTTGGCTGAGAAAAACTTTGGAGGATATTGTACATTTTTAAGTTCCAGATCAAAACTTCATCTACAGCAACGCCATAAATATTCTGATTGTTAGCCGGAGCTATCCATACAGCCAGCTCGCTTGTCTTTGCGTTTGAGTGAGTGGAGGCAGCTGCTGGGCCACTGGATCCTTGTCCTGTGCCAGTAGCATGCTGAGATGGGGACTTGTGCGGCACATTAAGTATTAATCGCAGTGCTATCGTTTGTTCTTTTATTTATTAAATATTTCACCGACTGAGATTTAAGGCCCAGTTTGAGTTAAAAAGTTCAGCAAAGCGCATCAGTTCCTCTCGCAGGCCTTTACAATGCCCATGGGTCAGAAAAAAACCTCTGCAGATCCGCTTTGTTCCTTCCGTCCTCAGTAAACCCAGAAGAATAACTCTTTTGTACTGATGTGCTGATCCAGTGTGTTGATTTATGTTGAGCTTTGTTTGACTCTTCTTTTCAACTCCATTATCTGACCCTCCTCTTGCATTTGGTATTATTGTCTCACTGCCTTTCTTAGAGAAACACTGTGAGCCCAGGGCCGTTGGGCCTCTGAGTTTTTTTTATTGGATTTAAGATTAGAAAACCAAAATGAGTTTCATTCTTTCTCTGGATGCAGGTTATCAGTGGGAACTTATACTGTACTGGGATAAATATGTGAGCACATGGGAATAAGGCGATGAACTTACATTAACTTAACTTGTTACCAAGAGCAACATCAGGCTGCACAAACATCACTGTGGTTCACTGAACATAGTGAATGTTAATATCTTACATGATGCATTATAAAATGACACATGCATATGACCTATTGGTTCCCAGTGTGCACCTTCTATAAGTATTTATAATCTACAAAGTATTTAAATGGAACATCACAGTGTTATGAAAGCTCATGCTGTCTCTGTGGTCATCTTCATGCCTCCTCTCTTGTGTCGACGAGAGAGAACATGCAGTATTTATAAGCTCATTTGTAGTCTGTGTTTTGAAGCAGGGTTGGGTGGACTTCACTTGTTTTGCATTCTGCCTTCTGCAGTGGGAGATCTTTTCAAACTCTACAGTACCTTTCAGTTGAATTTAGATTTAGAAATAAGGAAATAATTGTTATTTTAGCCTAGAATGACCTTATCATGACAGTACCTGTGCTTGTCCAACATAATCTAATTCACCTCTAGATGAACTAACAGGTGTTGACAGATGAATCGTGGTCACTTGATGATAGCAGCGATAAAAAACTAATTTAGTCGTGTTAGACTGTAGAGACATCAGCAAAAAGCTGATTTGAGACTTTCCCCTCTTTTCTGTTCTAAATCAAAAACTCTCAAGAAGTGCTGAGAACGCCACAGCTGCCCACCACTGATAATCCATCAGTATGCAACAGATGTTGCGTGGATTCAGTTTTTTTCTTTTAGTCAACAAAAACTGCAGCAGAGAATCAAAAACAAACTCACACAGATATACCTGACAGCACAAAGAGGTCGGTGATACCGAGCTTTGCCTGTCTGATAAACTGTCTCTTTCCCAAGCTTACGTTAAACTCAGCTGCCAGAGGTGATACACCTGTTGTGTATGAGACAAAGCAGCTAAAAGAGAGTTGATTTACATATGAGCCTTTCATAAATAATCATCAGATTCAGCAGGCGCGCAACACAGACCGCCTGAGCCTGGAGCTGTTGGAGATTTTTATACAATGTGTTAACATTTCCAAGCAGTGTAGTTGTTTGATTTTTTTTTCTTTGTGTGTGCTGTCTGTTTTGGACTGCACTATCACGGTCTCCCCCTTGTTGCATGTTCTTGGGTTGGGTCACAGCAAATAAGGCACAAGTCGTTTTGGATGGCATACGATGTTCGAAATGTGCCACAGCCTTCTGGGTAATCCGACTTAATCCACAATTAATGTGCATTGAGCATCTCTGGGAGATGGAGCAGCAGTATCTGATGCATAATTCCCTGCCCGTCATCATGAAGATGGAAAGCCAAAACGACCACTCAAAATCATTATGCCGGCTGTGATTAATCTTGACCTTTTCTTTTTTAAAGATGCCAAACTACTCCGCAGAAGGAGACCCACACCAGAAAAGAACTCCCAGAACGTCTTTATTCTGGTGATGAGGTTGTTCTGGTCATGACCTGTATTTTTGATGGGATTCCAGCAGCCCATAATGCAAATATCAAAATGTGATTGGCTGCCGCTTACACAAACAAGACCCTAAGTCTACCTCACTTACACCGCATGGATCTGCCATGATCTTCAACTTTGTGCCTGAATAGTTGTGATTCATGCTGTTATTGTTTCAACATCCTGGCGTAGCAGCATCCACATGGAAGAACATGAATTAAATATAACCAAAATAATGAGCTGGCAGTGGTTACAATAGCTGTATTTTTATACTTTTTCACAAGTAATGGGGGGGATACGGGAGATAAACCTGGCTGTAGATTAAATTCACTTCCCAATTTAAATGGATGTGCTTTATTTATATGGAAATAACCAGCACGATGGTGAATGTTATAACTTGGCAAATGAGCGAGTGATGAAAGTGCAGCAGTTCCTTGCTTTTTCAGTGTGTTGTGGCTCAGCAGACATAATAGCACCACCAAAAACTTTGACCTGAATAACAACACAGTGCATTTCTGCCATTGTAACATGAGCATAATGGACCCCCCCACCCCCCCTCCACCCTGCCTTGTCATAACTGTCTTAATGGACTCATTTGCATGAGGAAATGAGTAAATACAGTATATGTGCTATCTAAAAATAGCAGTGAGTGAGGAATTTCATTGGCTGTGTAAAATTGAATTCTGAAGAAGATGAGTGAAGCTGACACCTGTGTCAGTTTTATTTTCCCTCTAGCCAACATGGGGCTCAGCATGTCTGACTCACAAGGATGACAGATAACTTTTTAAAATATATTTTTTTATGGAAATGTTAAAGTTGCCCGGCAAGACATTTAACTCCCCCACCCCCCCACCCCCCATGCAGTCGCTCATGAAGCTTTGGCCTGATGAAGCCCGTCTGTTCAGACTCCACACAGAGTTTTACAAGAGTTGGGTAAAACGGTTTCACACATTTCAGCTTTCTTACCCAAACATATTTGTTATAGGGAAAATAAAATAAAATGTATATTAATGTTGTGGCATTTGGCTGATGGATTACACTTACTGTAGACTGTTGTGGTTCAAATTGAAGATTTCATTTCATTATAAGTTCTGCAGCCTCTTTGTAATGTTTGTCAAGGTCGGACTCATTTGTCCAGTTGTTGTTAGGTTTGTCATACTGTTATTTGAAGAAATAATGAAGGAATAACACCAAGCAAATAGCAAGAGATCTCTTGATCTTTGTATTCTGGAAACCTAATTGTTATTAATATGAATGGATAAGATAAGCACATAGTCTGACAGCAGTACTTTGTATTTCAGTCACCACTGCTTAAGAATTAACAACTGCTTAAGCTCGGTCAGAGGAAAGCTCTGTTTGTTTGTCCATGTGTAGGCGTTTGTTGGAGCAAACACAACATAAATCATGGAAACAAACACTTTGTATGTTTAACTTTGGAGAAGGGGGAAATTGATTTCCAGCTGTTCAAGAAACCAGGAAGACTGCTCGCTGCCAAGTAAAAAATACCGTCCAGACAAACACAAACAATCTCTGCAGCAGCAGAATTGCTTGTCTTTGACTTGCACGGTGTAATTTATTTCAAGAACGCGGAAGATAAAGAACAGATCTCTTCCCTTTTGGCATGACAAAGGTGGGGCAGAGGCATGGATGCAGTTCATTACTTGCGGGCAGATAGAAGTTAGAAGGGATAAGGATGAGAGAGGAAGCACAGTGAGTCCAGAAGTTCACAAATACATGAGTCAGAAGCCTCAGACTGCCTTTAGACATATTACATACATGCATGACATACCAGAGTATTTCTTTTCTTTTCTTCTAACTTAGTTGCCATTTTCAAACAGTAGCAGGCAACAGAACGGTGCCACCTCGAGACTGGGCCTTAGCTCACACATACAATAATGCACCTGTATGCTAGATGGAGGAGCACCTTGCAGTAGTAGGACATTGGCCCAAACACCTCTATTTGGACATGCATACAAAACTACACTTGCAGACATGCATGCATACTCAAATGCACGCATCCTTTAAACTGCACAAGCTGCGATAATGTTGTTTAAGAATTTGAGACCGCCTCAGTTGAGTTGTGGCTGTGCAGCTGAAGCAGATCATTGTGTTTATACTGGAGGAAACTTCATTCCTGCAGTTTGCTTTATTTCTCAGCCAAGGGAGTGAATGCAAATAATATTAGTGAATGTTCTCAGTTCCATTAGTTTTCTGCACATGAAAAGTAAAAGTCGAGGCCGACCTGCAGCACACATGTACAGTATATTCAATGTATATATAAAGCAAACCATTGTCTTTCCTCTAACCACATTACTCTGCTCTCTTTCCACATTGCTGATGACAAGACACGACTCATCTTATCCCTGACCTACACCGCCCTATTAACTTCACAGTAAAATATGTTGTCTGTTGAATGCAATGCATACAGATGAATGCAGGCCGTCAGCACTCAAAGATGAAAGCATGAGATATGTGCTTTCCCAACTAATATATTCTGAAGAAAAATGTAATTAATGTACACAATAAACATTAACAAATAAGAAATATACTTTATACTACAGTATGTGCATTGTGCTGGATTGATGCACTGTATCAATACCAGATTGATATAAAGTGTAGTAGGTTAAAAGCTTTGTCCATTCATCTATAGATAATCTGTGCAACAGCATTGTATCATGTGAATCATAATGCAATGCACTAGCGGGAAGAATATAATTATCTTCAGTAAACATGGTGCATACTTATATACCATGTCATCATAGACACGGATAATGTTGTAACAGTGTGTTTTTTTCCCCCCACGCATTCAATAGTGAATTCATCTACAGTATAATCCACCTCCTCAGTAATCCTTCAGAAATGAAGGAATTACACTTAATGGCAGTGGGGGTATCATGGGAAATGCTTTGATTTTGCGAATAGATGCTTTTGTTCCCAATTTCCTTCCTCTACAAATCCAAAACACCATGGTTCATGTAAAAAAAGGAGCGTTTGTGTTTATCTCAGTTTATAATTACACAGGAATGGGTTTTGGTGTTGCAGGCAAAAATGTGGAATGAGGACCGTGTGGAACAACACAAAGCTAAACTTTTCTGTATTCTTTGTTTTGATTTACTGAGTCTGTGTGATGGTAGAAGACAAGATAACATTCTCCAACAAAGCATATTTTTTTATTACCATCAAACATAGAGCGGGACTAAATATGCAACACGTGGAGCTCATCGGATCTCCTCTGGAGAATCACGCCGTTTTTCAGTTCTGTGTGTTTGCCAATTAAAAGCCATGAGATGACAATGAAAAAGCAATTTTCCCATATTTGTACCTAATTCAATTCTAAATCATGCTGCAAGTGCAGTTCATTTACGCCAGTTTCCCCTCAAGGCTACCAGTAATTTGCACCTCGTCTTCTCCGTGTGGTTTTGTGCCTTTTTAGAAAAGTTCAGCACAATGAGCGAGAGAAGCTGGAGACGAGAGAGGGGGCTTTCAGCCTGAAATAATTAGTGCAAAGAGGAATTTGGTGGATTGTTTCTAACGTGCTGAAGGTGAAACTAGTTGTATGGTTTATCTCAGGGAAAAATGTTAAAAAGAGGCTGCTTGTGTTAACCAGTAGACAAAGCCATATCGTTTCTGATTAGCTGTGATACGTAACTCACTCGTGGCTTCTTAGCACTCAGATTGTTACAGCGTGATTCCCTTATATTATTATGTGTCGTATGGCGGCAATCAGCATTCAGCTTGATGAGGTGTGACTGTGTCTTGTGGATCTGAGGCTGATGCACTAACTGTGATTGTCAAAGGCGTTTCAACTTTCAAGAGTTGGATTTTTACTTTCTAAGAAAGGTGGGAGCCATGTGACGACCCCCCTGCCCGCTCTGTAGTAAACATCAACATGATACACTGTTGATATACTGTCCCTATCACTGGTTGAATGTGACCGTCCACTGCACCTTCAAGTAAATCTCACACCTCTGCCTCTCTCTAGCAGAGGTCACCCTTTAGCAGCAGCACATAAAACACTGAGAGGCTGGACACTGCCAGTGATGGGCCGCACAGAAATGAATGATGACAGATATTATCACACCTTCATGCATGCAAGGAGACGCTCCATGGATACAATATGTGCTGGTGTCAGAGACGAGGGGACAGCGGTGGCTGAAGCTATGCTGATGCCAGTCAATCAAAACCTCCACAGGGTCACATTAATGTGGAATAGTAATAGTAAAAAAAACTAATTTTGCAACAGTTCTGATTCAACCTTCGCAGTTTAGCAAATTAAAATACATATTATTAGCATTAATTTAGATCAGTAGTTAACTCACTGTTTGTAGAATATCTCAAATCACCTTCATTGAAGTTTATTTTGTTCAAATCTTTCATTTCTATTTTAGTGTCATGTTTTTTGTAGAGAACGATGGCAGTAAAAAACAATTATTTTTTGAAATGGTTAAATCCAATCCTATTACAGCAGACAGTACATCAAAGACTTTGATGTCTTATTTAATGGGGGGGTTTTACTGAAAAGTATGATAACTGCAGATTAATTCATAAAACACAGTTTTGAAGGATTATGAGGAAATGCATTTTGCCCGAGCATGATATAAGCAGAGTTTCATTTAAATGTAAATTGTCGCCTAGCCTCAGACACTTGTGAGTCGGCGCTCAGCCAGAATGGCAGCATTTTAGCATGTAAACAGACAAAGGAACAATGGAGGGAAGAGAGGATTCAGCAGGTGAAGGCTGCAGCTGCATGTTGTGCAGGATTTGATGATGTTTCTATGTTCGGGGGTTCCTTCAGTGTCGCTGCTGCAAGTCACTGAAGGGCACATCTATGATATTAATGACACTGAAGGCAAGACTGCCGTTGTGCACGTATTTCTTCCCCTTCCTCCTCATAAAAAAGCAATTTAATCTCATTCATAGGTGATGTGCCTTATGGCCACTTTGGATCACAGGAGACATACTGCAGCTCCCTGATCTATGTCAACTCAAACTGTCAGAGGCCGTCTGTCAGCCTGCGCCGAGACTCATGTTAACAAATCACAACCTGTTCTTTTGAAAATGTCGTACATGCATGAATTACACCAATTAATATGTAGTGCATTTACACAACGAATATCAGATGTTAAAGAAATCAGCAAATGAAAATCGCCCCTCCATTACACAGAAAAGAAATGGAGTGATAAGTTATGTCTGATTAAAATAACTTTTATTGATGTGATTAATTTCAAGCAACATTAACGTCCACAGATCCGTCTAGATGACAGAAAGTAGCAGATGTTGTCTCGGATCTGACAGTTGACTTGTTCCGCTGTTTGTTTTATTTGTTGGCGAGAAGCAGAAGGCTACCATGTGACTAAGTCATCGTCATGACGGTGAATGACACACACACACACACACAAGCAGACTCCTTCATTATCATGCTGCTATTGCTCTGCAGAGACATTTGGAAGTTGACATTTCTGGATAGTTGAGTCCATTTGCTGCAAATGACTTTGCCGACCGTTTCCTAAAGCATCTGTTCACTTTTTGCATATTTTTAAATTCATCTTCTAACCTGCACACTTAACATTGCCATAACAACAGTTGGGATGTGGAAATTCTCCTTAAAATACAGTTAATATAGACAAAGCCACTGGTCGATGACGGAATCAAACGCAAATGTGCCTTTATGAATAAAAATGAATTTGATTTAAAATGAACCATTGATTTTTTATAAAGTGACTTCAGACTAGTAAATATAAAGACCACCCATTGAAGGTTGACAGGCCCCTTGACTTAAACCAGTAGGATTCACTCACCTGATTCACTGTGCTGACAATTTACAGCCCAATACAAATGAAAGCCAGGACGCAGTGAGCTTTTTTGATTTACTCGCACTATTGTTGCAAGACTGCGCTCTGCTGTCGGGGGTGAGACGATCAATCTCTCTTTGTCTCGTTCACACCTTCTGTTTGCTTCTTGTTTCACTCTCTCTCTCTCTCTCACAAACACAGATTCGATGAAAAGATAGGCATTCTTGGTTTTTTTTTCTTCTATTTTTGGTTTCTCTATCTGCATCTTTAAAAGCTAAAGAAACCAATTTTATGGAATTTAAAGTCAATCTTGCCTTTCTTGTCAACGCAACATCCCCGCGCTTATGAAATCTTGCATAGGTTATAAAATTCACCGCTGCTGTCCCTCCGTAAAGTCAAAGAAAGGTTATAGGATCGAGAACATAAGCGAGTAACAAGTAAACACAGAATAATGAGCTATATTGATTCAATTGTCAGATTGTTGGGAGGAGATAAGTTGCAGCAAAAATAGTCAACCCAAAGAAATTATATACGTACCTACAAATTATGAGCCTGACACTCATTTGGCCTCTGCAGCAATCACAGTAATTATTGGCTGTGTGGACTGTAGTTGTATATTACGGGGACAAATGTCACAGATTTCTCATTTGGATAAATAACAGCCAGCAAGCCTGCTAAAGAAAGCTAATTAACTCTGTTACCTATGGCATCGTATCGCCATGGAGTTCTATATATCAGATAGTGACTGGAAGAAATAAGCGTGCGTCTTGGCACAGTGGTGCCACTGTTTTACTTTATTTCAAGAAACACAACAGGTGGTGTGGTCAGATATACAATCTGTCAAACATATACACATTGTGGTGAACGTGCTTGTTAGAGGAGGACGGTGTTTCATCTTGTTTGTGTGGTGAGATCTTCTAAAACATAAGTATTTCTATATATTTCTCTATATATACCCTTAGGGCAATGAAGAATTAATTACATTTTTCATGACTAGTGTGTTAAGATTATATATTAAAATCCACTGAATTAAATATGGTGTTTACGGCTGGACACAGCAGCACTAATGCATTGTGTCTTTGTTGTGTAGCTGAATATACAGAACATTATAGTGAAACCAGGTGAAGGGTTAGCAGCTCTCTGAGGCTAATGCAACACTAACGCTCTGTCCTTACTTTCCATTGTGTTGACTCTGTGTGTATGTGCAGTTACATAAGTATGTGGTAAAGGAAGTGTTGTAGAAGCAGTATTACATATCCTGACTTGAAAGTTGTGCTTCAAAATCTTATTTCGCATATTGTAACCAAACTTGACGAATCCATGCAGTTGTGATGACATGTGTAAACTGGGTTCTTGAGTTCTTGACTTGAGTCTGTTTAAAATGAACTAAGCCTTTATTGCGTTTTACATCTTAATAGACACTATTGATGAAAAGAAGAAACCTTTTCACTCAGCCCAACCTGTACATGGAAACCCAGACTGCAGTTAGGAGAGAGGCAGCAAATGAATTATTCATGAATGTTCAATTGAAATGAACCTGATATCGAGACTAACCGATGCTCGGTGATTCAAAGCGCAAAATAAAAACACATCAACATGTCTCCATTCTGTTCTGAGAAGAAGCTCGGTGTAAGTGCTGATCTTTTTCATACCGGCCATTAAAACAGACATCCTGCAGCTCATCAGCGGAAAAGTCGAACAAGTGCATCAGTTGTTCAGCATAAGAAACTGTTGTCCTCGGGAGCCGTGCGCTCGGTGCTGGGAACTGTGGGAAGGTGGAGGGGAGTACTTGTGACTTTCCCGTGGGGGGCCATCGAGGGGTGAACATCCTATTAACCCTCGCCATGTTTGTGCAGAGACCGACTGGCTCATTTGAGTGGCAATGGACCAGGAGACTTTTGGGAAGTTGCAACCACACATGCATCTCACACACACTGAAGATAATTATCCGGTGGCAGCTTAAAGGGATAGTTCAACATTTTTGAAAATTGGCCCATCGCCATGATCCCCCTAGTAATAGCAGTAGGTTCGTTACCTTTAATTGTTGGTCCAAGCTGCTTTTAGATCGGGGGAGAAGAATACCGAGCGGCGCAGCTACACTACGGAGGCTAATGGAATTTCTTGGTTTTGCTCATCAAACTCAGCAAATACACAACCAAAAAACTCAAAAACGCTGTGGTGGACAAGTTGTGACCTGCACATTTACCACGCTATGAGATAATAGCGGAAAGTTAAGAGAAGTGAAGCAAATACTCGGAACTACTTTCTTCAGTGAACCACTGGTCGGAGGGACACAGTGTGCGCACCTCAGCCAGTGCCGTAGTATACGGACGTATCTGCAGTAAACAGGCGCTTTTGAAATCACTCCGCCGAGCAGCCGTCTAGAGTGTAAAGTCCGACTTTGCCTCTAAAACAACTCCATCTCGCAACTTTCCGCTATTATCTCATAGCGTGGTGAATGTGCAGGTCACAACTTGTCCACCACAGCGTTTTTGAGTTTTTTGGTTGTGTATTTGCTGAGTTTGATGAGCAAAACCAAGAAATTCCATTAGCCTCCGTAGTGTAGCTGCGCCGCTTGGTATTCTTCTCCCCCGATCTAAAAGCAGCTTGGACCAACAATTAAAGGTAACGAACCTACTGCTATTACTAGGGGGATCATGGCGATGGGCCAATTTTCAAAAATGTTGAACTATCCCTTTAAGCATTTTAAACAGCCATAAAAAACATTTGCTATATAAAAAAAACAATAGTCATTAATTGACCTTGTCTAGGCTGTGAAATATGCACGTAATAGAGAGGTGGCATCATGGTGCAGCGGTGTGAGCTCTGTCACCTCACAGCGCCAGGTCTCCCACTGTTAATGTGTATGACGGATGGAAAAGAAATGATTAAGGTTTCAGCAACGTTTTGTACAGCTCTGTTAAATATATAACACAGTTGTTTTTGCAATTTGCAAATCCTATACACTCCAGTTGCCCTAACAAGCTGTTATGCTTTCAATCAATATGTCATTTCATGTATGTTTTTACCGACACCACAGAACTCTAAAATCTAATGTGACGAAAATTGAAACTTATTGTATATTTTCCCAAATGTCACTTAAAGCCTCAGTATGTAGTATCGGGGCTAAACCGTCACATCCAGTGTTCAGATTCTAGATTGCAGCGCTCACCACTCCCATCAGCAAAGTGACGGTGGCCGCCGAGGACAAACACGTTCACAAACTAACCGCTAACTGCTAACAATATCTTTGACCAATTACTATAGTTTTTTTAATCTTTTTTTTTTTTTAACACACATGCAGACTTCCACTCGTGCCTTCAGTAATATTTCACGGCAAAAAGTTACACAGGATGACTTACAGGATGTTCCAGTTACGCAGTGCGGTCCCATGAAGGAAGATCAGAGGACAAACGTACTCGGACATAGATACGGTATGATCAGCTGCAACGGCGCTGCTAAAAAAAGACAAAGGACGTGGGTCGCTGTGCTCTCCAGCCGGTTCAGCTGCAGCTCCACTCAATAGAGCGGTTGTGCCTAGTTTGTCCGCTTTTGCGTACCGGATTCAAAGATGGCGATGCAACATGACAGCCTCTGGTGGGTGCACCGACCACCTATGTATTTGTAAACAACTCATTCAAAGCTACAGTACGTGACAGCTTTCATTTGTATGCGGTTGTGATTAGACTTTAGCAAATATGTATTTATGAAAGCAATATTTGATTTTTGCTTTTAAAAAGCCAAATAAGATACATACTGTCCCTTTAATCTCATTAAAATGATCTGTTTACACATGAAAGATGCTACTATTGTTTAAAAAAAACTAATTACTGTACATACACACGAGCACAATTACCCGTACATACACTCACATAAATTGCCCTGGAAAAACAAAAAAACCTGTGTAGATTTAACTGGAGACATGATAAACAGGATTATCAAATTATTAATTAGAAGTAATGAAGATTGCCTTTTGGCTTTTGTCTTTTAATGGAATTTGAAAAAAATATCAAGACCGCCTTTTATTTGCTTTTAAATAACAGCTTTAATTCAGCTGTCATTCAACTACAGATAAATGAGCACATCAGTAAACACAACCCTTTAAAAGTCAAAACTAATTTTACAGGAGCGGAATGGAGGGAGGTGGGGTTTGTCGCCCAAAAAGTTTTTTTTTTTTCTCCTTGTTTCGCCCACACAGTAACAGTGTGTCCACAGCACTGAGCAAAATATTGTATTCAACTGGTAAAATAGGACTTATTGGCAGAAATGCTGCAGAATATACAGAATGAAATGAGCAGCTCATTGCTTTCAGCAGCGGCTGTGATCATGGTGTTTGTTTCTAAATCCGGCAAAAACAACCATCTTCTATGTTCACTGCAATCGATCCAGAACAGAAAAGCTCAGGTCTGTCATCAGTTTGGATAAAAACAGGCTCCTGGCATCTCGGGCTCATTGTCGAGGAGAAGTCACAGCTTGCACACCGGCAATATTCTCGACACTGGGGCAAACACGGTTGGCTTTGGAGTTGGTAGGTGAGAAACTGGTAATGAGAAGGGAGCTCCGAGTTTCCAGCTGCTCCCTACCTGAGCTGTCTGTCAGAGGCCTCGTTATCTCAGCTTTCTACTGCCGGTCAGCCTTGTTATCCTTAAGTCCTGTATATTGCCTTATTACTTCTAAAGAGAAGGAACCAGTGCCATATTTAAAGACTTGACAGTGCCTATTCATAGAGGCCGGGACCAAATCTCAACACAATACTTTAGCTGTAGGGATTAGCTGGTTTTTGTTGCGGAGCTAAAATCACCTGTTGCATCCCAGCGAGGGAACATCAGAGGGATCTGTGCCGGCCGTGTCAGACTCGAACAAAGTCCACACATCTGATCTTTCAATCCAGTGATCATCAGTCCAGTGCAGTGATAAAACAGCCCCTCTGACACCGGATTAAATGCTCTGCTATGTTGTCTGACAAGATCCTAATCTGGGAGGTTGTGTTACTCAGCATCTTGTGATTGTCCTGTCGGCGCTGAGGCGCTCCACCCTGCAGGTTAAAGGCACACTTCGCCTCTGATGATCACTGTGTTATATGTAAATCAGTGTCAAGCCCAAAGCCCAGAAGCATATCATTAGCTAATTACAGCAGTATAAAGCCTGCACTGTGAGGAGGGAACTTGTTTTATATTTCCAAAACTCATCATCTAGTCCTTGTAGTCAAAGATTTTGAGACATGATGTCAGCAAATATGAACAGCAGTACATCTATATTACCTGTGCATGGATGTATCGATACCAAAATAACCTTTCAATTTTATTAATAATCATGATACTCCATCTAATAACTATGATACTCTACTGTATCTAATAAGATCGATCTTGCTGCTCTTATCTACATGATGACTTTTTTACCTTTTCATCTTCAGCCTCAGAAGAGCATATTTGAGACCACTTTGCAGGAATCCTTATTAAGAAATTCATCAGCCAGAATCATTAAAATGTTGGCTAAAGGAAATTCCATTAAAACCCAAAGTTGGTAAAAAAAAGTGTCATGCTGGCTACAGCTGATGAAATGTGCTAGCCTCACTGATTGTTCGTATTAACTGCTGTCCTTGGGTTTAGGAAGAATCCAGTTTTCAGTCTGTACCTTGACACACTAAACGCCTACACGAAAACTCTCAGATATCCATAGCAGCCGTATTAGAAATGAGAAGGACTGACACAGCTTTGGTCGCATTGAATCTTTTTTTAATCTCAAATGTTGACTGAAAGATCCACAGTCCTCCTCACTGGTTGTTTGCCTGTGGATGCTTCATTAGCACGACTTTCTCTTTAAGGACCCGAGTGCTACTGCTCACAGTGTTTGCTCTGAGAGGCAGAGAACATGCCAGGCTGTTTAAATTAGAATCACTTTCTCCTGACTAAACACCAAGCCAATCATTTAAATAGCACTCAGACGGACTACATATTTGATGAATGCCTTCCTTCAGTTTTCATCATAAAATGGATTTAGTTCTTAGAGAATTATTTTGAATTGATTTGAGGACCTCTTTTTATAATAGCCACATTCAATAAGGACAAATGAACTATTTAACATTTAAATTTCTCAAAGCTCTCTTGGTGTGAAAAGAGGCTTCATTTAAACAAAAGGAAACACTCAAGACTTAAGTAGGAGTATCTCGTTAGTGCTCACAAGCCTCTCGGGTTATCATAAACAAGCCAGTTGCAGTAGCTCAGTGGACTGCCTGAGAGCAGGTGGGGCGGCTGGCCACATCTGAAAATAAAATTCACATTTTAAAACCAGAGCTCAACCACTTCAAGAATATAAAATACACAAGAGCTCCCTGTGAACACAGGAATCTCTCCGTCCATCCAATCAAGGACGACTTTGTTGAATTGAAGCGATCACCACTGATCCACACATAACCCACCAGCTTCCAGTCCAATTAAGAAACACATTAATTACTCATCGCCATATCATTTACCCCATCACCCTCCTAGTCCATGTTTTGGTGAGCATCCTGTCACAAACAATTAAGCCAATAAAGATGGAAGTTAATTAGATTAAAGCCAGTGACGTGTCGTTTGTTGCAAAGTCACTGCAGTCACGCAGCCCGGAGGGTGCAGGTTATTGATGGCTGCCTTTTTTTTGAGGGGGGGGGGGGGGGGGGTAAGTCAACCCCAGTGACTTGCATCAAGTTGCATGTTGGAGAGGCCGAGGTGATTTAGCTGTGAGGGGATGGAGGCAGGCGGCAGGTTGTTCTGCTGCAGCTGGCTCCAGTTCACACTGTGAACCATCTGTCTGTCCTGACCCCGCGCCCTTGTGCCATATACGTTATTTGCATATTTCAGTGTCTGGGTTTCGTCAACATGACAGTGTCAGCGTATACAGACCAGAAAGGGAGTCAACTATTAACCCAAATGACAATTTATATTCAAGCTGTGTAATGATTTCAAAGAGTAAAGCACACTCCATTTTTTTGATGTCGTATTACGTTTTTCTGCATGAAATGTTAATTGCAAAATCCATCTAAATAAACACCCAAATCTGCTTTGATCATACTGGTTCACTTTGTTTTGGGGGATTTTTTTGTATTTCAAATCAAATGAAGCAAATGAAAAAGCTCAAGGAGCAGCTAATAAACTAATTGGCTCAAGCTCCCCCAGCATATGGAGGTGGTTCTTTATAATACCTACAGTGTGTGTGACCTGGTGTGTGAGGTTGTGTGGCTCTAACCTTCAGAGGTTTCTTCACCAGACCTTGAAACCCTCCTTGTTTTTTCTCTATACTTTCAGAGCTGTGTGCACCTTCCAACTCTATCGACTAACAACTCAATAGAGAAATGTGTTTGCTTTATAAAGGGAGGGGGGCCAAAAAAAAGGCAGTCATTAAATTCCCCTACTTGCTAAGGAGGGGCCGCTTTCATTAAATCACTGATACATGCATATTTAACCCACATATCAGTTGTACACACATACTCCTAATTGGAAGCGAGAAGGATTATTGAATGAATTACATGCTTTACTGTTCCCTGCTGGGAAATTCAGCTTTTTTGCTCACCCGCTCACTGCAGGAAGGTCAGAGCACAGGATCAGCTACAGAAAAACACCCCAGGAGCTAATAGGACTTCTTTCTAAAGGACAGTAAAGCAAACTGGATCCGTGCCAACACGTTGAGCTCGACCTTAAGTTCACGTGTTGAAGGATTGCCTCTCTAACCATGAAAACATCTCACCATCTCCAGGCAGTGAAGAGATCATCAGGCTGAAGCACATATTGTCAGAACTAAGATTAATAACGCTGGGAATATGGTATATCTTTGCTCTGCGGCTACCGACCTTAATATGAAAGCAGAAAGTGTAATTCAGACACGTTAAAAACGAGGCTTCAACCTCATTAAGGCAGGAAGTGAACTCTGGGAAGCCTCAGCCGGCTCTCCAGGGCTTTGGTTACCGGGGTTATCCACAGGTTGTTCACCAGTTCTGCATCTCTGTGTGTGTTACCAGGCTAGTGAGCCCCATCTGCTGCCTGCCACACATGGGGAGGAAGAAGAGGGAGAAGAAGAAGACGACGCAGGAGAATAAATGACACAGCTCTTCCAGGCTCCATCCCATTCGGGTCTGACTCAGAGAAGCCGGCTTTGACACTTTTCCTCCGTACCGGTAAGAATGCATAACACACATCTAAGAGTCTGCCTCCGCTCCCCGTCTCCTCCAAAACTGACTTTAACATCCTTCTCCTGATTTTGTAGCACATCAGCACAGATAAGCCAACTTACCTTACAATTTTTCTTTTTATATCTCTATGTCTGAACCCGTCTCGCAAGTCAAAGTCACTTTTATTTATTTATTTATTTTTTAGCCGTAGCAGGAGTGATATATAACTTTGAGTATTTTGCGGCTGTGAAACTGTGTTTTTGGCTCAGGTTGTGAGTCCATCCTCTGTGGCTCACTTTCTCTAGCAGGTGTTGTGCTGGTACAGAAAATTGTGTTCCCATGCTGAATAGTTCCTGCCAGAACCCCACCCCGGGCCACAATACTCTTTTTTTTTCGTGGTGTAGCCTTACCTCTCTTCTGAGAGAGAAGTAAAAGACCACAAAATTACAACCAAGCCTACAGGCCACTACGAGAAAACCAGGTTTACAAGTTCAAATGTTAGCCCTGCTCTACAGAGCACATTGTACACTGCTGCATGCAATCTCCAGTGGAGGGATTCTTCATAGCGCACACAGCTTTTTTTTTTTTTTTTTTTTTTTTTAAAGAGAAACACTGCCACAGCGCAGCTTTTCTCCAACTGTTGGGAGCAGGTGTGCTGCTTCCATCTCCACAGAGAGCAGTGGTGCGTCACTTCAGTCTATCTTTGGGCCAAACAAACTACAGAGTAACAGTAAAATGTCCCAGGAATTGCATTCATATTGGATGATTCTGCAGGTAATGATGTGCAAAACTGGTGAAGACAATAACAAACCATTTGTGCCGAATCATAGCCGTGCAAGTCACGTTTTAAAGTGTGACTGAGATCTTTGGCAACTAAACTGCTTCGGTTCAGTCTGCTCCGACCAACAGGCAGCTAGGCAACTTGCTGGTGAACATAATGTAAAATGTTGCAACTAATGGACCAGGAAGTCAGAAGAGTGAGTGCTGTGAATGACGTGTGATGTGAACATGAATAGATTAAAAGCACTGTTAAAGCAGGTTCAATCATTCTTGTACCCTATATTTATAGTTTATAGATTACTGAAATAACCACTGCTCGACGCAGAGCAAAAAGGAAGCACTCCCACTCCCCAAGGCTGAATGATTTTCTGGCAGCGTTTTGTTCTGTAGCAGGAAGTAGAAGTGGTGTAAAGAGAAATTTCAAATGGTTTTTGTGAAAAGCACAGAGAAAGAGGTAGGACTTAACAAATGGAGATCTGGGTTCAGCCCTGTCTTTTTCATTATCATCAGTACTTTTCAGCAGCCTGACCTTTTTGTCTTACCTTAACTAAGTGGTTTTAAATGCATAGACATATCCATTAATACTGTAATCCGGCTGCAGGATTTCAACTGTCTAAACAGGCAGGAAACGTGGTTTTGTGGGTCTCTCTGGTGGCAAAGCAACTCGTTGTTGTGGAAAGACGTGACATGGGTGGAGGTGGTGGTGTGAGGAGGAAGGTTAAAGCTTCTGAAGCTGCTATTTCTTAGTGCTGCTATTTCCCAGAAGGTTTTTTTGGGGACATTTAGCTGTTTTATTTGATGTAGAGGGGGAAAACTGGAGGCGTGAGTGAGGGGTAGAACATGTAATAAATGTCCAAGGCCTGAGTCAGACCAACCTCCACCTGGACACAGGAGTTGAAATGTTGTTGTTTTTTATAGAAAGTGCACATTTTTTTATGTGTTAGTCCATGCCTCACAGGTCGTAGTTTGTTTTCTCTAAGTTCGGTGTAGTGCGTGTTTTTGACCATCATGTTTCCAGCCGTTTCCATGGTACCCTGTGTACACATGTTTAGGCTGTTTGTCTGTTTTAAGGTGACCATGAGTAAGGCTTGATCCAAACTGTGTAAGGACGCTGACAACAATTGTTGTCCTTCATGACGCTTTTGTTCGTTAAATTGACTTTCCCAGCAGCGCTCAGTTCAAGGTGCATCAACACTTTCCAGGATGAAATGTTATTTCCTCTTTATGACTTGTGTATTGTTGTAAAAAATAGCTTTTTTATTATAGAACTGATGGTTATTGCACTAAAATCATCATCAATGTGAGTATTATTGACATGTTAGATGTGATTGCAGTGGCTGATAATCCTATAATGGACTTGCAGACTGCAGACCCTTTACATTTTGGATTTAGCATTTTGACGGAGTGTTTCTGTTTTGAATGTGAGGGCGCTCAGCCAGTCGCTCCATGACAACACAGCAGAGATCTCCTTTTGTCGACCTTTGACGTCGTGCTCTGTGACTGATGTTTGTGGTGTGGAGAGTGAATCTGAACCTGATGTGATGTTTTGCAAGGGAAGAACAACTCTATCATACTTATCTTTTCTATTTGGCATTTTATATGTAATTTATCCTCCAGACACACATACAGTACACAGAATAAATTGATTGCATTTGTCCTATTTTGACGACTTTCTTTCATTCTGGTTCCTGCCACAGAATGAAACTCCTGATGCACTTGTATAGAAAACTGATTACAAATAATAACCTTCTTATGGGTAAATTGACTATGCTGCAGCTTTTGTTAGCCTTATGATCAGTCTTTACCAGAGCTGTTGCCCCTGTTATTTTATTTTGTACTGCTTGTTGTGTGTTAATGGGTTTGCTTTGTGTCCTGGTGATTGGTCACATCTATTGGGCAAACCCCGCAGTTGATTTCAGGATAAAAGCTGGTGAAGCCTCCTCTGTCCTCTGTGGCTGTTGATCAAAGTCGCTGGCAGAATCGCAGCACGATGGAGAGACACTGAACAACAACTGCCATCCCATATCAAACACAGTCCCTTACCATTTACTCATGATATCCTCTCCTCAGAGCCCCCCCGCCCCTGCCTTCCCCCTCCTCACCCTCTCTTCTCCCACACCTCCCGAGTCGCCATGCATGTAATAAAGATTGTGTCACTCTGTGGCTTGATACGGTTGTCTGAGTCTATCAAGGTCCAGGTTCCTGGGGGAGAAATGAAAAAGGATTGCAAGAAGGGAGATCTATAGAAAGTGGGTAAAATGAGATTGAGAGCTCTTTGCCTTTTTATGTCGAGATATTTTGAACTGATGTTCCACTTTATAGCGGCATAATGATATAAGCGTTACAAATTCACAGGCATTAGGAGATAAGTGAAGGGAGTCATTGAGGAGATTTTAGGCATGATTATTATAAATTAGGATTCTGGAAAGAAAAACGTGTAGGCACATTTTTATAAGGTTGAAACTCTTCATTTGAAATCCCATAAATATATTCAAATTAATAGCTGCTGTTGAATTTAAAAAAACGAGGGGAGGAGAGCTGATGACACTTGGAAAGTCCACACTGCTGATAGATCTACATACAAGCAGATAGTTTTTATGTGCTTGACCTCCTCTCCTCACCACACGCCCACAAAATCCACTCTGAGACAAAGTTGTTTGCCCTGAGGTTACTTGCCTCATTGGCTACAGGCTAATAGCACTGACCTCAGCCACAATGAAAGCCTTTAAGTGCCTTCTACTTTCCCAACTCGAATGCTTCACAGACGTCCTGCTTGACACCAGCTGGCCCCGCTCTGGCGTAATACAGTCACCACTGGCCTAAACTTTGCTGAACTTGGTGCACTTTTTCCTCAACCTTTCCCGACCCCTGAAGGAGGCGTAATGTGTTGGAAAGGTGCAGAGAATGACAGTAATAACACAGATTTTAAAGTCAACAACAAGATGAGGGAGCGTGATGCTGTGTGTTGTGTTGTGCTGCGCCAGCCAGGTTGCTCAAATTACAAGAAAGGCTGTCAGGAAAAGCTTGTATTATTTTCACAACAGCTGACAGATCAGTAATAAAAGAAAAAGCAGTAGAAAAAGGCAGCTGTCAGTAGAGAAAGGTGCGCTTCTCTTGATATGAATATTAGTGCAGAGTGATAAGCCCGGAAAGATGTCCCTGCTCTCCATTCAGATGGGCTGATGCCAGAGCTGCTATTTATCTTTTGTGTTGTTTGTGTTGGTGGTGGTGTTTTTTTTTTTTTTTTTCTGCCTTTAATTTCAGTTAAAAGCCTGAAATGGCTGAGCGTGGTGTCCACAGCGAGACACTCACCATCAGTCAACAAATGACACTTCTATGTTGTTGTTTAATGCTCTAATGAAAATGGAAGAGCTGCAAACAAGAGTCACATGACTTGGACTTGAGTCATGAAGTCCAGATTTATATTTGTGTTGACGAAATTAAAAAAAAGAAAACACTCTACTTTGCCTCGACTTTTGCCTAATTGATTGGCGACTGATCAGCCTTTGTCTCTCCACCCGAGATTCAAGCAGTTAGAAAAAACTACATTTTCAGCTGCTGCCATCCACTGTGGTTTGTTTTATTGTTAAAGGGATAGTTCAACATTTTGCCAAATTGGCCCATTGCCATAATCCCTATAGTCATAGCAGTAGGTTCGTTACTTTTAATTGTCGGTGCAAGCTATTTTTAGAACGGCAGAGCAGAGCTGTGAGCTACTCAGAGCTACGCTACGGAGGCTAATGGGATTTCTTGGTTTCCCTCATCAAACTCATCAAATACACAATCCAACAACTCCAAAACACTCTGGTGGACAAGTTGTGACCTGCACATTCACCACGCTATGAGATAATAACACAACGTTACCAGACAGAGTTGTTTTAGAGGGAAATGCAGAGACTGCTTGATGAGAAACTGCCCCTGAAGGCAACACGCATCAGCGGATTTGCATGAATTTACCTTATTATGGCAATGGGCCTATTTGCCAAAATGTTGAACTATCCCTTTAAAAGAAGAGTGTTTCACTCAAGTCGCCCGTATGTGACACTTGAGTTCAGTTTTGTCTTGTAGAGCTTCCTGCATGACTTTGTAGCACCTCTCTAAAACAGTCAGTATACAGTGTAGTCTCATCACGGATGAAACTGCTCTTGCATCTCGGAGCCCACTTGTTTGATATGTGGCTGTGACCACAGGCGTTTTTTTTTTACAGAAGCGTATTCCTCCTCACGCAGTCCTGCATCATGAAGAACCCCGCTCTGCTTGAGATTCTGTGCTGTTGTGTACTCTGTGAAAACTAAAGAAAGCCTCCCAGCGCTGCTCAAATTCACACGTAACTCCTTCAGTGTCAAACTCCTGCTTAAACACGCTGGTTTCTTTAAAGTGTGACAATAACAATAACATCAGGGATTGTACAGAGCTACAGAAAGACACGCACCTACAGGTACGTCGTAGGCTGTCGACATGTTGCAGATTGTGACGGTAAAAATATTCGTCTCTATCACAACACTATGCTTTTTCATTTTTCATGAGGGGCTTGCTGTTGCCTTGTTAGCACAAGAGGCAGCAGAGGAGATAGACAGAGCTTTCAAAAAAAAGAAAAAAAAAAGACTTGAGACAGCTGGAGATGAGCGTTTTGGAGAGAAATTGCAAATCTGTCTCTTCACTCTTTTCATTATCTAACATCATGACGAAGTGAGAGTACCCGAGGGAAGTGGCAACAGATATAGCAGCGAGTATCAATAATTCATGTACTCATATATTGGACAAATACGAGCTCACTATTGTCAGGCAGTTAGATATAATGTTACTGAAATGGAGAGGAAAGAGCCAGAAGCAATCTCAAATGGCCCGGCGATCGTTATTCAGCGGTGGTTAATTGTGCTAATTCTGGAAAGGCTACGGTACGCCTCTGTGGACCATTGAAATTAATGTGTGGAGGAAGAAGTCCTCTGTTGTTTAAGAAATTAATTACAAACGTTTAATGGAAAGGAAATATTCCCTTTTGCATCTTCATGACCTGAATATCCAATGAATCTCAAGTTGATGTAGACGGACGTGTGCATTTCACCTCAGATCAGGATAATATCCCTAAAAGTCTTTTGATTGATCGACTCTTGAGTGGCACTCATCTGTGATTTGCATCGTTTCTCTTTGTATTCTCATGAACCTCCGGTAGTCGCTGTGCTTGTGCTGTTCAGATGTCTCAGGTATAAAAAAAAATAAACTGGGTGAGTCCACTTGTCTTGTGAACCCAGAGGGCTTCACGCCTGGAGATGGAAACCTATTCTCAAACAAACATCCAGGACGTTGCAATGATGCCACAAATTTATGAAGATGTTGTTTTGAGAGCTGTTTCGACCCTAACATGATGGCAAAATACCCCGAGGATACCTGGTAATGGATTGCACAATGCATCTGTGGACACGCGTAACATCAGTCACAACCCGAGAGGGAAACAAAGATGAGGTGGGGAGGGAGGGGGGTGCGAGGACTCTCATTTTGATTACGAGTGCCTTATTCCCTTCACTTGTTTTGTTCAAGGCCTGAGGTCTGAGTTTTGAAAGCATGGGACCTTCAATGATCTTCAACAGTTTGTTTTTAACAAGCAATGACAAACAACACCATCTCCTTCCCCCCGTCCTCCTCCTCCTCCGCTTGCCCACTCTGTGGACTTTTATCTTTGCAGAGCCTTTGAACCAGGCCTTAAGGCAGCTGCATTGAAATAGACATGGCCCCGAGGAAGCTTCACTCCAGATAGAATACCCTCTAATTCTTATATCTCTTTCTTACAAAAGAGCTCAGTGGCCACAGGGTGGGAAATGCTGCTAATACATGTCTGCCTATTAATCACTGTGCACTTTTGAAATCCAGACTTTTTTTAGTTCAAGTAAAGCAAAAATGTGGAAAACGTTCTCATCAGTGGTTGAAAGGCCATTGACTCAAAAAACTCAGCTTTTTATTCTATTCCATTTTATTCAAGTTTTTCAGATTTTTGGTATTTTATTTCAGCATTTTTTCAAAAATCTTTTCAAAATCGTATTTTTCCTTAATATTCATATGACATCTCAGATTGTAACCCATCAGAAGGGTCTTGACAAAACTTTGTATAAACCAATAGTCCTTTTACTTATTATACATGACCTCTTACCTCTAGTTTAAATGGAGGACTTTGTACATGTTTTAATGAACGTCTAAGTTTGAATTCCTGGCTGCCCATCAACATGAATGCAAAGTATTTGTAGCTGCCATTTCATCCGGAGGATTGTTTTTGTCTGTGAATTCTCTTTAATTAGTTATTTTGGGCTGAGATAAATAGTTTTATTACGTAACTGAAGTATCATATTCAAACTGCAGCCTTCGTGCTGTTGTCTGTTTGTGCTCCCCAGTGAATCAGCAGGAAACGGTAAAAGATCAGTGTCATGTAGTGCGGGTTGTGTTCCCAATGAAACCCGGAATTAATGTTGGCTCACAGTGTTTTCCCATTCCCCTCTTGCTTTCCCACTGACATTTAGTGTCACTTGCCAAAAGAGACACAAATAAATCTGAATTAAAATGATTTTTGCTGAAGTGCTCGGCATTTGTTGAGGTCTATGGGTAACAAATTTGTTTGTAGAAATTGAGAGAAATAAAATATTCACCACCTTTTTTTTTATGGGAAATAAAACAGACTGTGCAAACGTTAAAGAAATGTATTTTTGGACATGAAATGCTTTTAGAAGCACGGCATTGATGCAGTTTAGATACATTTGGGTTGTTTATGATGCAAATGAAATCAGTATGAAACATGTTGCAATCTCATCAAAAACAACAATAACAACAAAAAAACAGATTCTTGCAGCCTATTTTTTGGAGTTCCATTTAAATTAGCATAAATCACTCTAAAAGCCCATGTTAGCTTCTCACATTCACCCCCTGAGCTGAGTGGTTTGTCTGTACAAGAGAAATCACCACCGAGCTGATGCACCTTAATGGATGCAGAGGCAAAAAAGCTCATTGTCTCTAACATAAATCAAATGCACACCACATAGGGGCCAATCATTTCATCAGATAAGAAGCTGATGATGAGTTGAGTATATGTTGACATAGAGATTTGAGTGACAGTGCTGTGGCTGCAGCATTTCCCCTGCCTAAAATCTGATGTATTGTATCCACCTTTGTGTTTGGAAGCACAGTATTGCTGCTGTATTCTTTGCAGTGGAATACATTTCAAACCAATTTCCTCTGCTGGTACATGTTATGCTGAATGATGAATGAGTGCAAGGCTAACGCACATTGTCATATGGAATAGAGAAGCAAGAACAGCTTGACCGGTGAGTCCACAGAGCTCCTTGAACTTTGCGTTCCCCCTCGTACCGATGTCAGTTGTGCTTTGCTCTGCTGGATGGAGGATCGTCACCCTCCTGCGTTATGACAGCAGCTTTTATTTGGATCATCTTTTCTTCCGTGAGAGAAACTTCAAAACAAGAGCAGCTCTCTCTCTCTCTCTTGACAATGAGAAAGGAAGCATCACGGAGCCCTCCTGTGATACCTGGCCCACTTATTACAATGAAGCACATCAGTTGCCAAAGAACATTCATGTTCTGATTTAGTTTATCCATGTGCTTGTTTTTTACTCAGGCGGTGAAAAGCACATGTGCACTTTTTATGTATGATTATATTTGGCGACACTTTTCTCAGGTAGCTACTTCATTTCACTCCACTACATTGGTTGAACACCTTATATATGAAATTTGTAGATCATTCATGTAATTTGTTGGTTTCTTTAACATGAAGAAGTGATTCATACACTAAAAAAATGCATTTCATTGACTTTGCTTAAAAACTGATTGCCTCAAAATTTCCAAGTGAATAGATCATTAAGTTGCTTAAGATGAATAGAACAACTCACATCAGCCAGTTACATTCAATTCAAATTCAAAACCTTTATTGCCATTGTGCAGTACACAACAAAAAGTACTTGTGCAGCCTGTAAAAGCAATACTCACATTCACACACAGTACCATACTCATATTTACACATGCACGCAAAAATATATTAAAAACACGATTAAGAATAATTAAGAGTATCCAGTATTGCACCACGTCTCATGTAGAATGTGCCTTCTCTAATTGAAACTTGGTTTCTGTTGAGTTTTTCTGGAGGATGGTTCTTCTTTGGCACGGGGCAACTATAGATCCATGGTGGCAACCAGCTTTAAAGGTGCATTACTGCCATCTTTCTTTGGGGGTGTTAATCCTCACTCATACTTTTCAGTAAAAGTTACTTTAGCCTGATGAGTTTAATTACTTTTCTCACCAGAGAGTTGTCTTAATTAAGTCTAAGCTACAAGAGTCAACAAATTAAGCAGACATCAGTTAAGATGATTCTATCTATTAAATATCAAAATTACATTTTAGCTGGAGACATAGTCAAAAAAGACCCTACAAAGTAGATTGAAATGACACTAATTGAATTCATATCCACAGCATAACCACGATAAAGTATGCCTCATAATATTTTCTTTACTTATGTCACCCAAACATTAATGCACAGCTCAGTCACATTCAGATGAGGCAACATCTTGCAGGGAACATCCATCCCTGGATACTTTCACACCATCACATGCCATTAATTTGTGTTGAAGCACAGTCAGAATCCATGTGAGTGTATTTCACACACCACTGACAACATACCTGCAAATATATTCAGTTGCTGCATTGCATCCTGGTCTATTGAGGCTACTGTCAGTGAGGAAATTACAATCTGTGCCTCCTCTGTGATGGATTTCTCCCCGTGTGATCATCCAAGGCTGGTGTGAAATGGTGGTGCTGGGAAGAAACTGATGCCTTTTTTTTTTGTTGTAGATCTTTTACAATCACTCCCTGGCATCAAAAGCTGCTCTGGAAATTTCTTGATCTAACATCATGTTGTCTGTTTGGCAATTTATCTACATCGCCAACCGCAAAGTAGAAATGCAGAAAATGCAAGCGTCCCCAATTTAGTGTCACAAATCTGTCTGTTGTTCTACTGCACATAGGACCCAGACACCCTTAGTTTGTCTTTGTTTGGCAGTTTGCACCATGTAAACTATCCTCTATCACCAACAGGTAGGGTAAATCTGTATTTCCCTGTAGACCATCATGTGTAATAAGCAGTTTCTTCCCTTATTTGTCCTCTAGCATCTCAGGAAAAGAGGAGGATGGGTTATTTCTCCCTGTATCCTTCCTACATATAGATGAGCGAGATTCTATTGCTGATGCAGAGTTTTGCTTTCCTCCAACTTTGATATTTATACTGAACACACACGCTCTTAAATTAATTACAAAACAACTTAATGGAGTGGCAGAGGGCTTCATAAGCAGGCCTAACGACGCTCGCCTACACCAGGCTATTTGGAGATTGAAATCTAATTCACACACTACCTTAATCTAATTCAAACACCACTACAAAGATTCTCATCATTATAACTGGCAGCTAATTATAGATGGCGTGCACGGTGATCGACTTAGAGAGAAGACGCTCTCGGAATTAAAAAGTTGTGTGGCACGTAAATCAAGCTCTATCTAAGCTTTTTTTTTTTCCTCCCTTCTCTGTCAAGAAAAGGATTGTCTAAATAATTTCAGATAAATTGTGATAAAAGGCCTAATGTCTCATTTTTCCTTAGTAAAGGGAAAATAGATCAAGGCTGATTATAGGGGCTGTCACAGTAGCAGCAAGCCTGCATGTTGCTGCTCACAGCTGCAGCTGAGTCAGAGGAAAGAAAACAGATAAAAGGTGAGAAGGGGGGGAGAAGGCTTTCTAACGACTTGTCAGTGCTGAACAATGACGACTTTCCTCGAGCATCAGCTCGCCGCGACAACAGCCGACAGTATCACCCACTTCACTCTGCACTGTTTCTCTTATCTGCCTGAGATTCTGCATCATCTGAAGCCTTTTTTTCCACTCGTATGACTTTCAGTGATGCCACAGCTCTGCAAGGGGAAAAAAGTATATAAGGCATATAACATGCAGGCAGGAGATGAACAATTTCTACAGTTTTATTCTGCATTTACATACATTTTTAAGTTCTACACTAAAACATTATTTCGTGCTTTATTTTCTTCCTCTGACTGGTAAGGTTTTAAAATGATTCTGCAAAGATACTGCTGGACCTGTTAATGTCCACAGGTATTGTATTTAGTCATTTTAAATGTAGATGTACAGCAGCACAGGTGCAACAAAGAACAGTAACAATGTCTTGGGTGCATTAGATGTCCCAGTAATAGCAGTAGTTATTGCTGTTAGGACTGTCTTGTACTTCCAGCAATGATGCATCAAAATGTGTGAAGTAAGAAAGGCTCATAAAGGAAAGATCCGCTCACAAGCAATTACAGGCTGATGAGGGAGGTAGAAAGAAAAGAAAGCTGACCATGAAAAGTGAGGACTTAGGGATGCATAGAGACATATTTCAGCTGCGAGTCATCACCAGAATAAAAACCATTACAGCATTTGTTACAGCTTGATAATAAATATGCCCTTGAAGACATGGAGCTGGAGACATTTGTTTTTTTGGGTTGCCCCACCCACTCTTAAGGATGAAATATTTCAGTAACAGAACCGCTAAGACTCACGGATGAACTATTGAGATTTTAGAGGTCAAAGTTCAAGTTCAGGAAACACAGTTTTAGCCACGTGAACTCAAGTGAATCCCTTTAAAGTTTGATTCCCTCATGTCCACATACAGTAAATCAAACGACAGATTGATTAGACTTTTGTGGATAAAGGTCCCCGTGGCCTTGACACACATGGTCAATAATGATATGTTTATGATCGCTGGATAAACAGCGATGTAGCTTCAAACCACATACTGTACATTTGTACTAAACGGCACCAGAAATTTGGGCTTTAATTCACAGCCGAAGACCTTGTAGTGACGGTCTTTGTTCGGATCAGCTCCTCGTTTTTCTTTTTTCTTTTTCTTTTGTTTCGGTGTCTTTTCAGAAATGAGAAGTGTTTGTCCTTCCCTCTGCGGCTCAATGAGGCAATTGCAAGCAAATGTTTTGGGAATTATCTAGTAGATGACACTGACCTGCGCGACTCTTCTAATGTCAGCAGTGGCCACGATGAAAAGAGACGAATGAATAGACCTTCATCCCAGATGGTCTCTGGCCTTCTCTCCTGAATGTGCTGTCATATGATTTCTCTCCCCCCTTGTGTCTCCTGCTTTTCTCTCTGCTCCAACTCGTATTATCTCTTGTAAAAGCAGACTGTCTCTATATCCCCTCTCTCTTGTACCTTTTCATTTAATTACCGCTGGTATTTTGGCCTGACCGTGCTGCATATAGGTCACTCTGGCATGAAATGTAATTGATGAGAACATCCCCCTCCTGGTTCCAGCCTCTTCAACAGGTTCTCCTGGATTAGATCAAAGCGATGCACTATATTATAAAAAGAGGGATATTTGGACATTTCTCATTAAGCGTGGAAGTTCAGTGGGTAAAAATGATCCAGCTATGACTCATCAAAGTTTCTGCTCAAACAACGTTTAAAGGACAGGGACAGGATGATCTTCCTTTTGGCTCATTACCAGCCGCTAAGCTACACTTCCCATACCTCTCTATGCCACTTCTCAGTGCAACGGCCTCCAGGGCCTGTTTGAGAGGCATAATCCACCATTGTAAATATGAAGAGGAGAATGCACACGTCAAACACAAAAGGTATAATGCTAATGTTCACATTTTGAATTGGCACAGTCTTTTATGCTGCAGGACTGAAGTAGTAGTTTTCTTCTGTCAGATATTAGATTAGATTATTAGATCAAGTCATAGAAAAATGTACCGTGCTTCAGTATCAGATCATGAGCTGAAGGTAAAAGCTGAGGAACATCATGAAAGCTTCTACCTGCACCACACGTTTGAATATCAAACTCAGCAGCTATTCACACCTGTGTTTTTACCGCCATTCAAAAGTTTTCTAAAGTACTCTGTTTGAGCCAATGGGAAATTTGTTACGAAACCCCCTCCAAATCCCTACTATGAGATAAATGTGCCGTTTCTGTCAGGTTACCATGCACTTGCAGAATATGTTGGGCTCTCTGCGCTGCAGCCTCTGACAGCGTCCCCGCTCTGTATTTTAAGGTGTTTTATCACAGTGAAAAACCTTTTTGCCTGCATGTGCTTTTGTTTGATTCGCACCGACCTACACACATGCCAGTAGGTGGGCGGATGTTTTTCCCCTGCTCTCAATCCTCCAAATAAATAAAGCCCATTTACTGTACTTATCCACTTTCAGAAACTCTACTGAATTATTAAAGAAACAACACAGAAGTCTCCAGAAACTTGCTACATCTTCCTTTTTATTTCAGTTTAAATGAGCTGGACCAAATCTCAAAATGCTGCAAGGCTTTAATCTCTGTGCACAACATTAATTAATCTTTTATTTTTTAGGTGTACTGTTAAAAGAAATGTTATTTCTGCTGAAACAATAAAATGAAGCCTGTCCTCTCTTCATTAGTTGCCTAGCAACTGTAGAATTGATCCCCAAAAGAGAGATATTTTTATTTATATTATTTTCCTTACCTGTCATTGCTCCACATAAACACTGTTAGGTAATCAACTTAAAGTTTGATGTATTTTATTCAATAAGTCTTGTGAATTTCTGTTTGAACAGGTTTGTGTTTGACTTGGTGAAAACTAATTGCAGCGTTATCTGTGAATTGGCCGACACACTACAGTAGATCCAAGCTCCAATTCAACGCTAGTGACAAACGTTTAGTGTTTGAACTGATTGCTTCATTCTTCTGCAGCCATTTCTCAGCAAGGTATGGAAACCCGGGCAAAACACTAAATCAAAAAGTCACTAAAACATTACCAGATTTCTGTCTTTTTTTTTAAAACCATCTAGTAAGCACCAGATACTTTATATTCATGGATGGCAACACACACAGCGCTAAATTTAATGTTTAAAGATAGCTGCCGTGATAAGAAATAATGTTTTGTGATGTGCAGGTTTACAGTCAGTGAAGCTCACACAAAGACTGGCTATTAATGAGCAATTACTATTTAATGACTAAATGAGGCGTGCAAGGAAAGCCAGGCAGAAAAGGGAAAGACATGGGATGCACTTCACATGCAGCGTTTGACTCTTTCTAGTCAACCTTCTACACGTTGTGGTACCAGACAAAGCATCCATGCATGCGTTGTGTAGCTGGAAGATACAGTATATATTACTATTCAAGCCTTGTTGATTGCAAATTGGTAATTTCTGAAAAAATATTAAATTTGTTCAACTTTCTTATTGAGTCCTGAGGCCCTAAAATCAATAAAAAAAAAAAGTGTCAACTGAGTCATGAATATTCACAAGTGTTGCTTTTTCAGAGTGTAGATTAGGAGTTCAATGTGCTGGACAACTTGTAATGCACTTTCCCGCCGAGGGCAAAGGGCAATTTTTAATTTAACCTCCTAGATACACATGGTAATGACAGGAATTCAGGAAGTTGCTGTTAAGAGTCAGAAAAAAACAAACCTGAGTACACAACACATTTGAAACGCTCGGTAGAGTGCTGCTCAAGTGTTTTGTGCAGCTCTAACAAGAGGCTCTGTAGTAGAGAATAGTGGAGTTATTTGCGGTGTTATCTGGCGGTTTGATGGACGTGGTGAGACATGATTGGGCTTTTGTTGTGAAATAAGATTTGTTACTGACTAGAGCATATACACATGTGAATCAACGTCTGGTTAAGTCTTTGAAAGCTTCAAGTCTTTGACGTCTGTATCATGCATATTACATAGCACAGTGTCTCTGAAGCTCAATGCATTTCTGTTAATTGCTGTGTGTTGTTGTCCTGTGCAAGGGCTACAAAGAAGAAGAAGCAGAAAAGACTGGAAGTATAGTTACCATCTGTTGTCAAGGTCATTTGCCACACTATAAACACATCCATCATGACCAGAAAATGTTCACAGTTAAGTGGAAATGGAGTCGTTAGTCTTAGTGACATTTCACATTCAATATTTTGGATCATTGTGCAGTATAACAGTGCAGTAAAGACCAGATATAATCACCAGACCAGCTATAATCACGTATTTGATCTTTAATTCATTATAGCTACAGCGCGTGGAAGTTTCTTCTCAACTAATAAAAATAGCATTTTGATAATTCTGCAGCACAAGTCAGTCTTTATTCTCAGCGTCAGGGTCGAGCCAGTGCAGCTTCCTTCTTGACATTCTCCGTGTATAACCTCGTCAGGAATTGTCCAGCCAATCACGAGAGGCTCTGGCGAAAGGGCAAATTCCCCAACCCCCTTAAAAAAATATCTGCAGCATCCTGTCAGTCATGCATAGTATTTCAACTTTGTTTCATCCCAAATGCCAAAGCAGATCTTTGTGTGTGTCTTGGCAGCTAAATGCAGGTTGTTTGATGGTGAAATGTAGCATGAGACTTGGTACAAACCAGGCGGAGCGTGGTCACGCGTTTGTTTCCTGTGCTGGAAGTAACGGTCTTGTGGATTCGATTCATTTACGTTCACCGGCTAATTAAACGACAAAACTGTGTTTATGGAGCAAAGGCACATGGACCCACACTTGCGCCGTTAAACTGAGTTGAGTAACCTGCCATAAATGAGAGGTTTTCTTGGCAGGAGGAGTCAAAACAAATTCAATTCCAGCCTGTGTAACTTTAATTAAGCATGATGGACCTGCCCGCGCTCTTTATCATAATTCTGCTTCTTTGGTGTTCATGTCATGTTCGCTCCTCTGCCCAGTCCCCAGGCAGTAAGGACTCATTTCTCCTCAGCACAGCTAGACTCACAGCAACTTCAGTGTTGATCCGCTTTTTATATAACTTACATTGACCTGTTCTCATAAAGGAGAAAAACATGCTTCCCATATGTACTGTACCTCCATTTTTATACATCCGATCCGTCGCAGATATAATTAAAGTGGCATTTACACAGCATGGGGAGATCTGCGCATGTGGAGATCTATGACATATAGAGAAAAGCTGGTGGAAAGAGATGTGAGGCTGAAGAAGAAAAGATGCTGTGTTTGTTAATTGAGTCGAACAACGGACATAGGAAGTAGCCAAAGGTCAAAGGTCAAAGATTAGGCCTGAGCTTCCCTCACACAGTTATGACTCAGGTGTCGAATTGAAAACTATTTACATTTGCTTTAGTTTCTACTTTGACAATCCAAACTTTTTAAAAACCAAGATGGACCTTAGTTTCCTTTCCTTTCCTTTCATTGTGTTCATTTTAGGGCTGGGCGATATGGACCAAAAGTCATATCCCGATATATTTTGTCTGAATATCGATATACGATATATATCCCGATATTTTTCCGCAAAGTGAGAGCAAATGTTCAGTCAAAGTTAAAGCCAAATATGACAAGTCACAGGTAGTTTTATTGAAACTGGCTATTTCACTGAACAGTTGCAAAATCAAATGAATAAATAATAAACAGGTTTCTTCATCTGGTTCATGAATAAATGTTCAGTTGCTCAAATAACAAAATATAAACATAAATACTGCCTGACAAGAGTACCTTTTTTGAAAACAAAGTAATGGAGTAATGGATTTTAGAAGGCGTGATTCCATAAGGCCTCTTCTAAGATCAATGTTAAAAGTTGGCTGGAAATTTGAAAATATTGTCATTATCATGTATAATTTATTATAAGACATTTCTGTAACATAAACACCAGCTATAGCAGAGTCTTATAGAAAGGCACTCTTGAAATAATAAAAAAAAAAACTATCAATTGTCTGCACTAAAAACTAAAAAACAACAACTGCCTTGTGTCTCTGTTATTTCTCAGAGATCTTTTTTTTTTAACCTGGAGTCACGTGACGTGCCCCACGTCTTTTCCGGTCAGTCGTCATGGAAACGTCACGTGACACTCACGGACCCACGGTTTGGACCAGAGTGAAAACAAACGTGTGTAAACCATGGATGTATTATATTATCATAGATCCATGGGGTAAACGCGAACCTTACGCGCTGAATCTGGTGAAAGCACCGCGGCTCACAGAGGTCTGGAGCTCTGACGCTGCTGCAGGGGACGGCGTGCTAACGGCTAATAACAGCTAACGGCTAACAGCTGTGCTACAGCAGCTGACTGAGCCTCTAGAGCCGCGGCTCGGCTCGTTAACGGCAACGAGGTCGACGTGGACTCGGTGCGTTCCTCTCGGTCAGCTGGTGAAGCAGCGGTCTGATAAGCATGAATAAAATAGTTAGAGGAGGGGCGGAGCGCGGCGAGCAGTGCAGAGAGCTCCAGATCAGCAGCCTGAATGGAGCAAGGATCACAGCGCAAATTTGAACTATATCGATATATGCGATATGGTCAAATTCCATATCCCATAAAAAAATATATCGATATATTTTTTATATCGATATATCGCCCAGCCCTAGTTCATTTACTCAATTAATTCTTAGTTAAGTATTCATTCTTCATCCACTATAAAATATCATTAAAAACCCCAACAGTAACATCCTCCAACAGTCAGGAGTAATTAGATTGCTTTCATTTTTATCTCTGCTTATTTTGTTTTTATTTTTAAAACGAGGGTTTTATGATTCAAAAATAATTAAATCCACTGAACTTCCTCAAATTTCACCTCACACACACACAAACACACACACACATTCTCGCCGCAGTGCCCTGCTTACATTTAGCAGCAATGACAAATTGTCCGGAAACTTGCCAGTGGCTGTCTCTTATTGGTTTTTAAAACAACATGAAGTCCCATTGGAGGGTGAGTCTGACCCAGTAACAACAACAGCAACAGAAGTGGAGTCGTGATAAAACGCTGCCGTGGGGGAGAGAGAGGAAGTCAGGGTCAAGGGAACAAGCTGAGAACATGTTGGTTGTATCTGAAAGGTCGGATAGATTTGATTGGAGTTTGAACATTATTAGCTGCTGTGTTAACATTCATGTTGCCCGGGGAGGTAGTTGTCTTTTTTATCGATGTGTACAGTAAGAGATGTCTTTTGTTTCCTTGCTTTGCTGAACCCAGTCTGCATAACAAACTCTTGGATAATGATAAAGAAAGCTCAACTTTGACCTTGACATTGATAGTAATTGGAAGGAAGGACCATATGCCACTGTGCAGTGTGGTCAGGTTTGATATTCCTCGTCGGTGCAGAACAGATTCTGCTCTTTTGATTGTGTGCTGCTTTGTTTTGTAACTTTTCCAGCCAGGTTTGCTTTCATCCTTCATAACTGAGTCAGAAACACAGAGTTGTGAGAGTAAATAAATGCCGTCTAATACTGAATCCCATATCATGTAACACTTGGCTCGTTTGGTTGGGATGGTGCGGCCGCTGGACGATGTTTCCAGGCGATGATCAGCAAAAATAAGAGGCTTTCACAGTCAGAAATCGGAAGTCGGTTGAGTATATGCGTGTCATTAAGACAATCCGCCCTCAGCGCTCCGAGTAAATCCAAAGGAGCACAGCTTGGTGTTTGAATCAGGGCAGCATTATCAAGCTGTCACCACGCACTGAGGCTTAAATCCCAGAATGACAAACCCCGGCTGGCCTTTCATCTGAGGCCGCGGTCAGTCAGGAAATGGAGCTGCCATCCACCGCTGTCCTCTCACTCACCCTGCGCGTCTGCATTGTTAATGTTAAGTCGACGTGCGCGCACGGACCAACAACGCTCCGCTCCGCCGCTTTGAACGGCGTGCGGCACGGTGGTCGAGAGCTCCGGCTCCTGCAGGAAGACGGGTCAAACGGTTCCTGGCCGAATTATTACTGCAGCTGTCAAACCCCATGACTGTTCGCTGTTAACTCGCTCACTTACTCTCTGACGGCTTTGACTGACACCCACATGCTGTACGTGCACACCAACGTGTACAGTGCTGCTTCACAAAGAGTCTGAAAACACAAAACTGCAGGCTTACACACACACACACACACGCTCAATTCCAAGTTATCCCATTCTTCAACACACAGTCATGCTTCATCCCCTACTGTGGATGAGTGTTTTGGCATGAAAGTTTGATTTATCCTCGTAATATCCATCAGGTCAGGGGGACCTTGGGAAGGCTCGGCCATAAAATCAGGACTCAGCCTGAGCTTTTTTAATACAGTCTCAGTAAAATGGCTGAAGGTCAATGGCACTCTCACTCAATCAGATAGAAACAACTCCTGCAGCTGGAGCAACTGTTGTTGCATTGAAGCCGGCCTGACACACTGCAGCAACACCACTCTGAATAAAAGATGTTTGCTCACCCGGCAGAAACAATGACTGTACGCCGGCACAGTAGAAACACGGCTCTCAGAGAAAGATGTGTCCCCCACTGTGAAGCCATTACTTTGAGGTAAAAGGTATCAGTTGTGTGTTGAGGACACGGTAAAAGATGTCTGTTCTGCCGGAGAAACACAACTCTGAGTAAAACGTCTGTTCCTCAGTAAAGACACTGAATAACAGATCTGTTCCCCCCGTTAGAAACACTGCAAGAGCGTTTCGAGGAAACCCCGCCGCACTTCCCTCATCATGAGCTGCAAATAGCAAAACAATAAAACCATAGAGACTCAATTATTGTTGGTTTTTATGTGAGCTAAATTGACCTAAAATCAGTTCTATCTGCATAACAGCGTTTTGGGGGAGATCAGACCTTGTGCAGGGTTAATGCATTAAGCACAGTCTCAGTATGCATAGTCCTCTTATAGATGCACATTACGACGTGAGGAGGCATTTTTAACGAACGTAATGAGATTTACATATGATTTACATGCGCAATGATCAGAGGCTCTAATTACTGTATTTAATCCATGAGTTTTTTGCTCTTTAAAACAGGAGTCATTAATATTTAGACAACACTTTGGAATATGTTGCTTTTTGCTTCATACAGTAGTAAGGAGCCTTTTTGTGTCTATAACACAAAATCTTGTATAGGTTTACATGCATTTTACGTTTGGCTGTCAGACTGTCACTTCCTTGTTAGTGTCCCTTGTTAGTTGTGACCTGCACATTCACACTTGGAAACAATGAGAGGGTCTCTCCATTAGAACAGTGAAAAAAATAAGGTCTGCAGGGTTTCCCAAGTAGCCAAAGTTTGTTGAACAGACACTGAGTGAAATAAATGTATTCTCTTGGCAGATAAAACATCTTGTTTGGTTTCTCAAAAGACATGATGGGATTGATGAAGCTGTGTTTGTTTCCCCGTAGAGTAAATTTATTTCAATCAGTAGCATTTGTGGGGATAAACAACACATTTTAGTTTGATTCAAGAATATATTAATTACTATGATCAAGCGCTTCTTAAGGACACCATTGTGATTACTGATAATATTTCTCAGATGCATTGCAAAGTGAAATTGTGCAGCAGCTGTGTTGCTTTTGTGATGACGCTCCATTGCTATCTGATGATTTACTACTGTCAGAGACATTGTGTTGAAAATTAAAACTTCATTCAGAAAGCAGCAATATCATGCGAAAAGCTCCTCAGAAAAACAAACAAGAAAGAGCTGCGAGAGAAAGGAGAGAGTTGTGACTAATTGTGCGTAAATTTCCTTCCGTCAGTTCTTGGGAGCGTCTCTGACAGATGAATAATGCCTGATGTTCACAGCTTAATTATATATAGAGCATTAAGATCTGGCTGCCGGTGTGATCCACAGGGACTGAAATATATTCTTAACCACAGCTGTCCTGCTCTCATTCAATCTGATATGTGTCCCTGCAAATTATCGCTCTCTCTCTCTTTATATATATATATATAAATATATACAATCCTGCACAAAAATTAGTTTAAAAGACAAGTGTTTTAAAAGATGTCCTCAAATGATTTAGTTTCCATGCAGTCAGAAAAGCTACAATTACAGGGTCCAAGTGGAAATGCATTTGTTTCATTATGATTTTTAAGAAATGTGGACATGATGCTGAAAGAAACTTACGCCCTGAAGGCCTGCTGCTGGTGGAAGATAGCCAGAACGCCAAAATCTTAAAGGGATAGTTCAACATTTTGGAAAATTGGCCCATTGCCATAACCCCTATAGTCATAGCAGTAGGTTTGTTACCTTTAATTGTCGGTGCAAGCTGTTTTTAGAACGGCGGAGCAGAGCCGTGAGCTGCTCAGAGCTACTGAGTACAAGTAGGCTCATGGAATTTCTTGGTTTCCCTCATCAAACTCATCAAATACACAATCCAACAACTCCACAACGCTCTGGTGGACAAGTTGTGACCTGCACATTCACCACGTTATGAGATAATGATGGAATGTTATGAGATGGAGTTGTTTTAGGGGCAAATACAGAGACTGATTGCCGAAAAACTAACCCCGACAGGAACGCGCATCAGTGGTTTTGCATGAACTCAACTCTGTCTCTCCGTCCAATTTGCCAAAATGTTGAACTATTCCTTTAAACACAGCCAACTATGAACGGCATGGATGATGTGCTCAGGAAAAACCTCTGTTAATGCGACCGTGGCTGTGCCCTGTTGGTTAATAACATCTGTGTGGGCATGGTGCTACCGTGAGTGATCTGAAAAGAAAAGTGCACATTTCTCCTTGTGAGGGACTGTCAGGCCTGCTTACCGTCATTTGGAATGACCTTGTCACTCGCACTCGGCAGAACTTTGAATTACATCCCACAGCGCCCCCCTAATGCTATCATTACCATTATTAATGGGACATGACACAAGTCATTGCCACACATAACAGTCTCCCACAACTGAGGAGTAATGGCTTTCCTCTGATGTAAGGCGGGCGGTTTCTTAGTTAGTGTGTCAGGAAGTCAAATATGGAGAGTGCAATACTTGGTGCAGCTGACTTAACAATGCAAGTGTGGTGCTGGGGGACCGCTCGCACGAGAAATGAAGTCTAATTCCATCTGTGGGCGTGTGGCTGTGAATTAAACACCCCCCACCCCACCCCATCCACATCTGTACTTGTTTCAAACACACTGGCTTTACCAATATTATCTGGACACTGATTGAAAAGGCGCTGCTGTGTGTGGCGTTCAAAGTCATTTGTGGGTGTAGGGCTGGCTGCACCGTGGTCGATATCTCTGTGGGGCGTGTTTTGTCTGACTGTAAATCATTCCTGATTACATGTAAATTATGCAAAGGGGCCAATGTTAAATTGTTCTTTATAAATGAGATGGAATCTATCATAAAAACAATAGCTTAAGCTGCCTTCGACATTTCACTGTGCAGCTTTGTTCTTTATGACATTAATATTTTTTTTCCCAACATAATATTGAGCATAATTACATTTAAGAATATTATTCATTACCTTTCTTGATTAACAGATTTGAATTTTAAGTACAAGATTCTCTCGGTTTAATAAGACATTAAAACCTAAGAACAACTCATCTCTGGCTTCACGTTGTTCCACTGGCGGTTTCTTGCAGCAAATAAATGCATGTAAAGAAGACTTGGCAGTTGGAAACCAGCCATGTAAACAATGCACACATTCTTCTTTAACATTCTTGGCTTTGCAAATGCATCCTCACACAATAAATGAGGAGCGTACACAATGCAGGAACTGTGAATGTAAACATCGTTTGTGAGAAACCTGTGCACTGCAGCTGCTGTCAGAGCAGATGCTGCACCAAAACACTTTGCAAACTTCTGACGACTGTGTTCCTAATAACAAAACTAGATTTGCTCAGCCAGGTAACCATGTTAGTTATTGTTTCCATGTGGGTGTACATACTGTATATAAATGTGTGTGCATTGAGCCTGTGGTATTTTCATCTAGTGTTTTTTTCCAGTTGGAGATTTAAAGGACAATACCTCTGAATTTCAGGGTTTGAAGATTGTGCCTTAGGATGTCTCTCTCTCTCTCTCTCTCTCTCTCTCTCTCTCTCTGTATGTGTGTGTAGGTTGGTGAAGGATGAGGGTTAGGGATCTTTTGTTCCTTGTGAAGACCACTGTGTTAGTAGCCTCATTATAGGCTAGATCTTAATGACTCTACAGCCGCTATCTATTCTCCGCTAAGCTAAAGGTCAGATCAGCATCTTAATGTGCCTTCCTCCTGCCTCCTGACCCAGCTGCAAACTTTGGTCACTTAGATCAGACCCATAGCATGTTCACCAGCGTGGAGAATATATAAATCAATTTTCTTTTAATTAAATGGTGACATTTGCTCAACACCCCCACCCCCCCCTGCAAGGATCACTGACAGCAGATGAGTCTACTGCTACGGCTTTATCACAACAGGTTCAGTTGAGCTTGAATAGGTATCTGCTATGCTGTGTTAGGAGCTGACACACACAACATGATCTAAAGTAATCAGCTGAGGAGCGCAGGCAGAAAGATCAATGGTCAGATATTGATAGAAACCATGAGAGCAGGAAGAAATTCAACCACAGAGGAATAAAGACAAAACGTCACTTACTTTGCTTTTGCATAAGAAGAAAAAAAAGCTTTAGAGCAGCACTTAAGACAAAAAAAGACATTTTCACTGTAGCTCCTGAAACCCAGGAGAGTGAACATCTGTCTCCGTTTGAGCACAAAAGTCTTACATAAAAATTCATCAATCTGAATCATGAAGTTTCTGCGTCTGTGAAGATTTTTCTGTTTCCATTTCAAGCCTCACTTTCAATCTGTCTCTTCCCGCAGGCAAAGAAATGTCTGTCTAACTGACCACAGAACAGAATCAACATAATTTAAAATAAATAAAGAAATGTGTAAAACCGAAGCTTTTGGATTAGAAATACTATATTCCAGGGCCGACCATGAGAACTTAAGCTGTCCAACCTTTTCAATTCTAAAGAAGGTTTGGACTAGTGACATTGCACTTCTATTTATACCTTCATTTGCAGGGTTTTTGCATATTTATAAGCAACAGGTGAACCTATAGCGTGTGTATGTATAGTAGAATAGTTTCTACTTGATCACTGCTGCTCTGTTTGCCTTTAATACACGAGGGTTCATTTTTGCTGTCACTCCCCCTCGGGCTCCCAGATCCATTTCTTTATGCGTCTGAATAAATAATTGGTTCTGTTGAACTTCAGGGGTGTTTACATAAAGCAGCTTCTGTATAATTTATCATCTTTGGCTAAATCGCATGTGCATGCACACAAGCTCCGGGAACAGCTCAGCAGTTAGATTACTCTCCGTGGCGCTGTGGATCCAGCCTCAGTTTAAAATACACATCTCATCATTGGGAGCTTCCTCCCCGTACCTCAGAGCCGATCTGCCACTCCAGCTCAGTAATTACCTCGTCCTCCTTTACTGCTAATGAGAAGGTAAAATATGAGCGTCTGGCGAACCGCAGTCATTTGCGACCCGAGCTCGCCTCCCGGCAGGAGTGGAGAGGCAGAGGGAGAGAGACTAATCTCTACCCACGAGCCACCGCTGAATGATGCCATCGATCCTCAACCCACCTGTACAAGTTCTCCTGCACAACCTCGGCTCTGCTCAACATGAATAATCCACTTTGTTTCTCATGTTGGAATGTGTCCCCTCCAGCTTCCCCTTCTTCAGCCTCTTCAAACCAGTAGACAGAACTGACTGTGGTTCCTCACATGTTTGCATGTTGTCTGTTAAATACAGAATATTTTAGTGGATTCTCATTTCGGCGTCCAGATCTGCCACAACAACCATTGTTATGATTATTATTGATTCTATTCTGCTGTTTATCAATTTCTTTATCACAGTTATTATAAAAACAATCATCTGATTCAATCTTCTCTCCCTGAGCCCTGTTCAGGCTGTGTTTTTTATTCTCCCTGTCACCTATGCAGGTTGAGGTCAAGACCCTATCCTGTACCCCGTTGATGCAGATGGGCTTCCGTCATGCCTAGTTACGGTTTCTAAGCGTGATTGGTGTGCACGAATCAGGAAAGAAATAACACAGTTTTAATACTTTGCATGATTTAAGTTACAATCAATGCCCTTAATCTGTGAGTGTGACTTATTTTAATCTCTCAAAGGCACCTCTCACCTGCTGTATGCAACAAAACATGAACATTGAAATAAAATCAAAATGAGATGCATGCTTTACGAGCCCATAAGACCCTTTGTTCACAAGCCAATACATATTTCAATGCAATCACTGCTCTCCTCTCTTCCATTATCATTCTTTATCAGAGAGGAAACAAATCAAGTTTTTTTTTTTTTTTTCAGTGTCGGGAACAAAAGCCGTTTTCACATTTGAAGGTTACAGAAAAGCAGTGTGATGTAAAGGGAAAGATTATACTGGTGCCCTTCGGATAGACTCCAATGTCACACATGAGGAGGCAAAAAATTTCATCACAGCGCCGGCAGTTTTTGAGAGCAATCAGAAACATTTTATGCTCTTAACAGAGCTTCATATTTGCCATAAAATCTTAGAGATTGACTCCCAACCCCTTCGTGCGGGGTGAAAGAATCCTATTAGATTGAAAAACAGCAAGAGACACTGAAAATGAATTAGCAATAATAACGGAGAGATTGCTGGATGCAACGCATTCCACTATTTTAGTGGGAATGAAAAAGCCAGGGCAGGAGAATATTAAATTAAATTCCAGAAGATCATGTAAATGCTAATGTTTACTCGTTATACGGTCGCTTCCATTAGAAAACCATTAGCTGGGCATTTGCAATGATTAACTTACTGCATCGGTTCACTGATACTGACCATGTAGGTAACGGATTATGAGACTTGTTTCAGTGTCTATTTAATAACCTTCAGTCTCAATCTGTAGTAGAGTTGTCCAGGATGGACTAACTCGATTTAGAAGCCACAGATTGGTAGAGCAACATGTCAATATGATGTTATTACAGTAAACCTAATGGCCTGACCTCCCTCCCCCTAGTTAAAGCAAAAGAAGAAGCTGAGCTGAGGCAATGCAATTACAGCCTGATAACCCAGTGATTGCATTGGAAAGGTAAAGATGTTGCAGCAACTTGTTCTGCAGCTGTTCCACTTAGTCCATGGGCTCGTGAAGGCATTTCTCAGATGAAATCGTGTTTCAGTTCCCAGAGGTCATATGACGGTTAATTCCAAATTGTTCATGGCACATCAAAGTGGGTGTTGCACAAACACAACAACACATGGAAACATGGCTTTAGGGCCTTGTTATGCGAGCGGCGCAGGGAAAGACCCGCACGAAATTGGAATTTTTCTGAAGTCTGTATGCTTCAGCGCTTCCTGTTTGTACAGAAACGGAGGCAAATATCCGTATGCACAGATCCAAATATGTCGTATCCGTGTATCAGGCTGAATTGGGGCATTTGTGGAGAAGTGTCAGCACATTTGGTTGTGTTTGTTTATGGCTGAGGACAATCAGGTCAGCTGCGCCCTGCCAGCTTCAGGTCCTTAGAAGCTTACTATTGCATTTGTCCTGATTTTTTGGCACGTCATTCACCGGGGTTTATAAAGAAAGAGTGGAAAATTCGACTTTGTAAAAAACATGGAGTTCAGCGACAAAATGACAAAATCTAATCTTGCTCAGTTTGTGCATAAATGCCAGCACTAAAAGCCAAGATGAACAAAGAGAAAGACTTGAACTGGCAGCTGTTCTGGTTGTTTTTCAAGCTCTGTGCTCTCACCCTGGCAGAACTCCATATTTATGGCTTTTTAGCTCCAGTTGTCACGTCACTTCCTCTATTTCTCTTTGTCTTTGAGACATGCCAGCGAGAATAAGATAGCACGCTCCAACAGAAACGCTTGTTTAACAGAAGAACATCATCTTTGGTTGTTATTTTACTTTCCAAAAATCACAATGTCAGCATTGATGGCCAGCTCCAGCATCTCAAACCACCCTCACCACTCATCCTTGTCACTTGTGGTCAGCTGATGCGTTTCAAGAGGTGGCCCACTTGCTTCCAGCTGAAAGCCTTTTTAGTGAAGTCTGTAAGGAGGCAAAGTATAATGTAATAGTTGTGCTAGGCCATGCTAAGTGCTCAAAAATATAATTTGCCTCAACATACTTAAGATTTGCTTTTGACAAGTTTCTGTGCACTTAGCGTTCCCCGCCTTCCTAAAAAAGAAGAAGCTTTTTTTCAGTACAGCACAATTTAAACAAAAAATAAACATCTGCAGTAGTTAGTCCTGATGGCCTCGGCTCAGAGTGGAAAGGTTGATCAAGTTTGGTAGAACACTAAATGACCAGCAGTGTAAATAAAATAAATAAATGAATAAAAGAACTTGTTAACAACTGACTACAGCTCCTCCACAGCTCAGCGTAATAGAGATTTCTAAGCGAGATGTGAATGTGCTGTTTACAATCAGCTGCCTTTGACTATCACCGTCGTCCCTTTAATTATTCATTTACAGCTTTATGCAGATTTGAACTTCTCTCGAGGCAAATTGGAAGTTAACAAGCGTTTTAGCAAAAGGAAAGTCATTTCCCCCCAGACCTCTGAGGTGGTACGCTCTCCAAAAAATAATATATTTCCCTCCGAACCCCCCTGAGCAGATCCAACCTCACAATGCTTGTAATTACAGAAAATGACGGTTGTACATCACTGCACATTAGCATTGTTCAGCTCCCAATCAATTAACTGGAAGTACCTGTGTCTGTCTCCGCCTTTTATCATGTAGTATTTCTCTAATGGACTGACTGCCCTGACACTGAAAGTGTATTAATCGCGCATTTATCTAATTCTCTTAGTTGGTGTGAAATTGGATGTTTAAATTATCATTGTTGTAAAGTTTATTTTTCTTATTTCAGAGTTAAATAGTGTCTCTGATTGTTAAAGGAATGAGTCGTGCAGTTGTAGATGAGGTTGTTTAAAATCGGTTATATCGTGCTTCTGTTTTGAATTATAACAGTCGTCATTACTGTTTTCATTTGAACCGAAACTGGAAAGAAGAAATGGAAATTGTTTAGTCCAGCGCGAGGCCTCAAACAACCAAAGCCTGATGAAACTGCAGTGCTAGAAAGCAAACCAGATCAGAAAATGACATCTCCCTATTCAGATTGACTGATTCCTGTCAAGGCCTGCGCCTGAAAAGCGCATTCTGTGAGCGGCCGGTACAGAAAGCTAACCACACGTAGATAAGGCCCGGCTCGGCATGGTGACACGCCTGGCTTGGAAGAAAAAGCAAATCATTCAGGACAATCTATTCCCACCGCTGCCACTCACTTCACCGCTGTCAATTCAATGCCGACTGCTCCGGAGCAACACAGTGGCCTGTGAATACCATTTCCATATAATTATTCCCACATAAATGGCAGACTGCTCGCTGTTTCATCAACCTTTTGGACCACACGCTGGCAAATAGATAGATAAATAAATAAAATTCTCAAGTCAATACCGTGAAGGGGTGAGGAAAAGCTAATGGAATGGAGTGTCCAGGCAATGGGCGGCAGGAAGCGTTGTGTTGCGGGATGACCTTGCCTTAAAGAAACACTTGTCGCAAATATTTTTCCCTCTGTCAGTGCAATCAGCAGCAGCCATTAGGGACATGCAGGGTGAGAGGATGACCAGTAGTTACAGTACAGTCGGCCTGAGAGGCTATCAGAGTAACGCAGCTTGTTGTTTTGTTATTAGAATGGAGGAAAGTAACTTACAACATGAATTTGGGAAATCAAACAGTTTTCTGAACTTGAACCAAAGAGTTTGCTTTTCAAACTTTAGTGCCCTCATCAAGACCAGTGACTTTTTGCTGCGGATGCTCCCCCGCTGTGAAGTTAAAAGCATTTGCATTTCACAGCCCCACTGGTGTCTTAGGCTTTTATCGACCTAAATGCCCTTTTGAATTTCTTACCATATAATTTGAGTATAAAGTGTCCTTCTCCTCTGTCACTCACGGCCAACATATGTAGCAACGTAGTCATTGAGCTGGGTACCTTTAATTAAACCTGCAGTGAGGAATATTTTTGTATGAAACGCTTTGCATGGAGGAAAGATTTTTCTTTTCTTATTCAGTAGATCACCTGCCTCACTGTTTCCAGGGGGAGGGAGTGAAAAACAACTTACATGTCCAACAGAATTGACAAATGAAAAGAATTGACATCCATCAGGAATCAGGTATAACAAAAAAAAACGTCTCAGTTAATTGATTTAATACTTATGCATCAATGCAGCACTTTAGCAAATGTCAGACTTATGTTCGTACGGCACATTTCTACAGAGGGAGAGGATAAAACAGAGAGAGCAGCTTTTAACTTTGCCAGAACATTTGATCTAATAACAGATTTTACTGAATAGATTTTTCATTTGTACAAATGGAACAACATATCTGTTTTTATTCCCCCGACTGTTTGTCTTTGTCTCTGTAAAATAAAGGCATGAAATGGCCACAATAATAATAAAAAGAAAACTAATTTATCACACCATGTCAGACTGAGGATTAAACATGCTGTGTCTCATATTTATACAGGCTGAATTACCCCGATAGAGCTCCTGGTACACAGATAAATCTATTAGAAATTCAAAATTGTATTCATCACTCTGGTTTTCACCGACTGACAGTGGAGGTTGAGCATCTATTCTTACTGGAGATGTGTTGACTCTATAGCATCAAAGTCAAAGTCTTAAATAGGGGCATCATGTCACTTTCACCTGCTTGAGTTTTACCTTTCACACCATTTCATCAGTTTTCATCAGACAACATAACAAGCTCTCATTAGCCAGTTTTAGCCAAAATACGCAGAAAAGGATCAATGCCACCACTTCAGAGATGATCATTGATTCTGACAGCGGATCCAGCAGCTCTTTAAGCATAATTACTGACGTTCACAAGTCGTTCTTCAGATGGAGTTGATACAGAGCAGCAGTGGAGAGCACATTTACTCGTACACACACCGACTTTAGAGATACATGATGTTCCAAATCTATACTTTTTAGGTACTTTTACATATTTATTTTGCACAAATGATGTTCTAATATTTTTATATTTTTTATCTCCTTTGCTGTCGTTACATTTCTTTGAGAAACTGGAGATGGAAAAAAAACATGATTGAATAAAATATGGAGGAGGAAAATGAAAACATGTGACAAGGGGCACAGAGGTTGGTCGATGTACAGTATATACACATTGGAAACACAATGCATCTGCCACTCTGGCTTTATGTTAACAGTTCAACAAAAATAAAAAAAAGCACCTCTACTGTACAAATCAACACCTCACTCTGCTGGAAACAACCACCGGCTGGTTCTCTATAGTGTTTCCTGTATGGCGATATAACAAACACATGGAGAAATGTTAGTGAGAAATCTGTAGACCATGAAAAGTCCAGCTCTGGTGTTTTTTTTTTCTTCTTTTGTTTGTTTGTTTTCCAGTGGACAACTTCACTGATCATCCATATACATCGGTGTTTTCCATGCATCTCCCCTCGCCTCCCGCTGTACACAGCTTTTTCACTGAGGAGCCGCGATGTGACGCATGTGAACCCTGGAAGCCCATTTAAAGGAGCACACACACCCTCATTTCCTATAACACACACATGAGCTGATGGAAATTAATCAAAGCCAGTGAGGCAGATAAGTAATCCAGTGGACCACAGTTCTCAGTTAAGGTCAGATCCATCACACGACAACACTGCAGCGCTGCTATGTGCTTAGTCAGTGTAACACACAGAGGATAGATTGTGTTTGGATTGCATATCGGAGTGATCTCCCCCCTCCACGTCGCCTGTAAACACATACACACACACAATTATACACTCAGCTCACAAGCATCATTCACAAATACTCTTTGCTGGCAGTCATTAGAGTCCCATGGGCTCTGTTGCTTGTACCACCTCCGTCCTGTAGATCTCCATTGCCAATAATCGTTATAATTGATGTTTCCCTTCTAAGGCTCTAATGATGTTTTTAGTATTTATGGTTACAGACAGTCAGGCGAGCTGATTCATAATAGTTTCTCCCTGCCGTTTTATTGGCATGGCGTTTCTCACATTCACATCAGTAAATTAATTTTGACCCCGCGACGCCGTATATCACGGCAAACCACTGCGCCCTGTCTCTCCGTGACCAGGTTTTCTTAAGCTGTTGTCGTAAAGAATGGTTTATCGATCCTCCCCGCTGACGCTTTAATAAGTGCTTTGCATAACAAGTGTTTTACTGCAGGATAAATCACGTGGGCTGGCGGCGGCTGTCAGACGCACGAGTACACACACATATGTACAGAGAGGAAGCAATGGGAGGTGGGAGAGCAGAGATTCATGTGAAGGTAAACAAACAAACAAAAAAGTTTTATCTCTTCCACAGTGAGTAATATATTCAGAAATGAGATTCAGAGATACATATCATCCCATGCTAGCAAGTTAGCCACCGCCGAGCCGGGTCTGTTAGGAACAGGAAGGATTCAATCATGGAGATCCATGGGCCGGAGCCCAGGCCCCTGAGTGAGATGGATGGCTGGGGAAGCAGGTCTGGAAGGGGGCAGCTCCCTGGGTACAGTGTTTCATCCCCGTCCCGCTGTCACTCCCGTTTAGGGACTGTGACTCTGGGGTGAAGGGAAAGCAGGGGCCCAGACTAGTGTGAGACAGAGGAGGGAAAGATGATGTTGCAGCTAATGTGGCTGATGTAACCGAGGCGCCATGTGACTCCAGGCTGATTCTCTATTATTGAAACTGTTGAGAGGTGCAGATTTTTGAGGAGCTTGTGAAGAGTATTTAATTCAGGGTGCACATAGGTTTTTGTTCTACAAAGCCAGGGTGGATAATTATGCAGAAAATGTGCATGTATGGACAATTCTGCCAGTACAATAACACAGATCAAAGTTCAGACCAATTCCAATGCAGTGGAGCATTTGGGAAACATGACATTACACAGCCTCACCGAGGACTTGCTACAGTTCCAGCCTGACTCCCTAACATGGGCTGTGATGCCTTCATTTTACGCCTTTTTAGGCCGATTATTTTTACCCCCAAAAACTGATTACCATGTGACCAACACAATTTTGCAGATACAGCTCTGTGGATTTGAATAATATTCACACAACAGGGAACAAACAGAGACAGAATGTGTTCATTCAGCTTCTTCATCCATGCCGTCCTTTCTACTATATTCAAGCATTCAATCTATGTAGCTTTACCATAACTATACCTCGGCTGTGTGTTCAGATTGACGTCAGTATAATTTCATACATGTAGGCCTATGATTTAAAGGTGCTTCATCCACAACTGGATGGTGGGTTTACACTGGATTTAAACGGCTTTTCTTCTGCATTCTCCATCTGCTGCCTCGTCAATAGTGGTTTTGTCGAATAACAAACTTATTACCCAGATGCCAGCTACTACACCAGCTCTGTAAGAAATGATGTTGGAAGTACAGATAACAGCCAAACCAAACAACTCTATATATCGTTGGTCATCGCTGCAGTTTAGAAACTGCTCTGTAGAAATGACTCATAACATTTCATGTAAAACACATCTTACAGTCTGATTGACATGTTGCCTTTGCAGTGGCAATGCTGCTGTACAGTATGTGAGATATCGGTAGTGTAAACAATAATGTGTGTGTCACACAGCAGTACTGGTACAGTAGCAAACAAGTGTCAAATGTTTATTGAACTCATTTCTCATTCAGGCCGTGTGTGTTGCAGTAATGCTTGGCTTTGGCTTTAGGATTGATTGGTATTTAAATGGGATCAATCATGAGTTTCTCTAAACCTTTAATTCAGGCCTGGATGAGCTCATGCTGGGGCACTGGGTTGTTTCCCACTTTGTCAAGTTGTTGTATGAATAGCCAGAGGAAGAATACAGCTGTGAACTCTGATCTGTTGGTATGTTTCTGGGTCATTTATCTCTGCACAGCACCGGTCTTCATTTTAAAGCAATGTTGACTGAGTGACTCAGTGTGTAATGCTGAGCTGGTTATTCTGAGCAAATGAAAGGCTATATACATAAGTGTGATGCTGCGGCGGCGGCGGCGTGTTGGTGGTTTTCACTCTACAGTCAATGTGCTGTAAAGAAAAGCCTGCAGACTGGAGCCAATCTAGACCACAGTATATGATCATAAAAAGCAGCAGCAGTGTAACAGCTAACATCTAAATGGATATGAACAGAGAATCAGGGAGACTCCAACCTGTCATCTTCAAAGACTATATTAAATCAATCATTATAATGCAGGCGTGGTATTAAAGTTAATTAAAATTATCTCACTGTAATTGTACTTCATCACATGCTGACAAATAGTTATCAAGAGGGGATTATGTTGTAATTCAACTTATAGTGTGGAGATGATATACTCCAAATAAGCTCCTACACCTCATCCATAATAATTTTTCTACTATCACACATGAAAATACTGCGTACAGACTACATTTCTATGAAGTACAGGTTGTCATATATAGACACTGTAGCGTAATATGTTTGTTTGTTTTTAAAAATGTTGGCGTGAAGTTGTTGATGTTGCATTTAAGGGTCGACAGCGAGTGGGAAATCAACACTTTCATCTGAGGTTTGATAATTGTGCTGGAGTGGGCCCGTCGGTGTGAAACAGCTGCACTGAACTTATTGCAGGTTAAGCGGTTTTAAATTTAGACCAGGACAAGTGGCTATTATTCTCCGCTCGCAATTTAACAAATTTCCTTTTCTCTCCATCTTTCACAGTCACAAAGGTTACTATTCCACACACAGGTTATTTCTCTACACACACTCTACCCCACACACACCTACACACACAGTCATAATCTTTCTCACTGCATCTAGCGATATGAGGAAAGCTGACTTTTCCACATCAAGATGAGTTGGAGGGGGAGGAAAGGCATTATCAGCCACCGCGGTGAGAGATAAGAGTTACGTCGGTGGGCAAGGAGTCCTGTGTAAAAACCCAAAGGTCAGCTGAGCTTGACTTCACACCAGCAGACATGGAGACACTGAAGGTCAGGGAGATTGAAGAGGTAATCCATTCACAAGGATGACAACCACACCATCACTTTCACCCAGGTTCATGTTGTTTTTCTTTTACTCTGGAGCTACACTTTTGCAAGATTTCCTCCTTCCCTCTATTCGTTAACTCCAGATAATACACAACAGTTATTTGTCTCAGCGGAGAACACGTAATTACAACTACTGCCCGTCCAGAAAGGTGACCAGAGGAGTGAAAAACGTAGCAACACTCAGTAAAAGTAAAAGTACACCTGAAGCAGTGCACTGAACCCTGGTAGTATCAAGTATCATATTAATTCTACAGCAGCACCCGGGATAAGTGGGGCCTCTGGGCACCCAGCACTCCGGATATAATCACGAAGTCACTGCAGTCGATAACGTAATAAAAAATACAGTATAGCACCAACATTGCGAAATGGATGTAAACAATACGGCGGCAAAGACAACCATGAAAATGGAAATTGCAAATGTTTTATAAGGTTGATTCTCTCCAGCTTGTAGAAGAGACATGGGGAATACACAGGGTGCCTGTATCAGGGCAATGCCACCAAATTGAAGCGTGTAGACTCCTGCAGAAGAGCTCACACATTTGACTTTTAGAGGCCGTGCATTTAAATCTTGTGTGTAACAACCTGAGTGTATGGGCGTTGTACATCTGCCTGTGAAGCAGTGTGTATATACTGTATTTCCTGATAGAGTGGCTCGTCCACCAGAATGTTTTGGAGTTGTTGGATTGTGTATTTGATGAGTTTGATGAGGGAAACCAGGAAATCCCATTAGTCTCCGTAGCGTAGCTCTGAGCAGCTCACGGCTCTACTCCGCCGTTCTAAAAGTAGCTTGCACCAACAATTAAAGGTAACAAACCTACTGCTAAAACTATAGGGATTATGGCAATGGGCCAATTTGCCAAAATGTTGAACTATTCTTTAAACAATGTGGGCGCTGGATGCATTGGTCCAGTGTTTGCACCTTGTGCAGCTTTGCACTGGCTGTAAGATGGGACGCAGCCTCATTGATGGGGGCGTTGCACCATAGAAAGAAGGTTTGCAAACTTTTTTTTTTCTCAAACTGCACCACCCAGGTGCTGCCACCTCCAGAATCCGCCCCTCACACTGCGGCATCTAGTATGTTTCTGTCTCATCTGCCTGTTATAGATCTCCCTCATGCTGTCCTTAGAATATAGGAGCAACTTCTATATATTGCCACTTTTAAAACCCCAATAACAGTTTATAATAGTGAGCGTAACCTTTATATCTTCACAGCAGGCGTGTTTACATTAGTTTTTGGTCCCACACTGTGGAACATTTTGCTCCTTAAGTGCAGGTTGTTTTTGCAGCATAGGTCATTCAAAGCTCATAAATAACAGCAATGAGAAGTCTGACAGTGCAGGTCTCACTCCTCGTCCAAGTCTCCTGTGTTGTGGTGCAGGGATGCAATGCAGACTCACACACTCTGTGTTGGACAAACTGTGCATCCTCAGTCTGTGGGGAAAAAAGCAGGAAAACACCAGGTTTTCATTGGCTACAGATGGATGTGGACATATAATATCCATCGAGGGCAAAGTGAAGTCTGGATCAATGATCATATTCAACTATTTCTTCCCTGTGCTTTTAACGGCTCCTAACACCAAAGCTAATGAAATATGGCCAAAGTCCACCAGGCTGGCCAAGAACCAGTTCTCAGTCGGCCAAGGCTATTCCCCCGCTCCCCAGATCTGTTTGTGATTCTCACTGACAGGTTCTCAATGTGCAGCCAAGCCAGTTTAGTGACCTGAGTGTCAGTTGACCTTGCTTCACTGACCTGTGACCTCCAACAGGGTCGATTCGTCCCCAACGTAAAGTGTCTGAGACCAGTCAGCACCTCCACACTGGAGGTTTAATGGTGCGTTCCCTCCCTCCTTTTAGTTTGGGATGGACAGGCTTCATTTGACCATGAACAGGCTCATCATCACTAAGTGCAAGAAAATCAAGGAAGTGGCAAAGGAGAAGGAGGCCACACACACATGAGCATTATGGGGTTGATCTGTGTGTAATAACTAACTCCAGGTATCCAGAACCTTGGAGATGCTCTGGTGCAGCTCTTTTTTTTTTTGTTTCTTCTCCTCTCAGCTTCCAGTCTCCTCTCAGTGTGAAGTTCTCCAGGGGCTAAAAGCCTTCTTGGATTTTCTCAGCCTCTGGCCCTCTGACCACACTTTGTGTCGGCTGAGCCTAATCTGACAGGACGCTAATAGATGGTCTAATTAACATAATGTCCACCCATTAGGAGTGGTTAACCTTTGACTCTTCACACTGACAGGGATAATGGGAGGACCAGACAGAAGCACATGGATGCTCCGGCTCTATGAACTCATGTTATTTACATTTCATTTACACATTTCACACGTGCGGACATGGATGTGGAGCTGTCATATCTTTGACTTTAATCTCCTCTGTTGCTTTTCATACCGACGGGCGCGGCCGCCGCTTGGTTCCCTGAGCTGCTGCAGCCGGAGGATCACAGAGCGGTCAGGGCCGGCGTCATTTCACCTCGCTGAACTACTGTCGCCGCCTGCACCCGCCAAACCCCAGCGCTCTCCTCAGCCCTGAACTCTGCTTTACGCACACACACACACAAACATACAGTATGTGCGCCCTCGCCACTGATCCGTCATGACGTCTCATTCCACCTCATTTCCTCAGACCCCTGCTTCTTTCTAATTGAGGCGGCAGCGAATACAATTATGGTGAGAATCATCCCGGACTGATGTGAGGACGGATTAACGGGATTAAGAAGATAATCTGTTGACCCTCTGGCCCCGGCGCAGTATGAGGCTGGGAAGGCAATTTGAAGCAGAGAGAAGAAAAGATAGGGGGGGCTTTAATGAGCGAGCTGACGGAAGCCTCTGACCACCGAGGGGCTCACTCAGCGTGCCGCTAGGGGATTACTTTCTTCAACGCTCCCCCTCCACAGTCTCACCTAACCCCTCATCCATCCAGCCTGTTGCCCACACACTCACTGCTGCTGCAAGGATGCTGAGGAACAAACAGAGAAAGAGAAAGACAAAATGAGGAGCAGTGCATGAATTCTTATTGAATATCGGCCAGATTCTTTTTAGATTTTTTGATTTCCTTTATGTGCAAGTTTATATTTTGCTCTTGGCTGAAATGGAAACTTTTGGAGAAGAACTATCAGTTCCTGGAAAACAACTTTACACTTAAGTAAAAAAAATAGTGAAAAGAAAAAGGAGCAGAAATATCATAAATATATATAGTTTTTGTTGGTTGTGTGTGTCTGTGTGTGTGTGGCTGCAGATTGTAAGAGTAAAAAGTAGTTTAAAGTTTGAACATTTACTTTTTCAAGTGTTGCCTGATTAATGAGAGGATCCAGGGCTCTTAAAGTCCTAATTGTGGTGTTAAATTAATGACAAAATTACCCCCATTAACTGTGTAAACCAATGAGCTTTAAAGCTCCTGTGTGACTGAGGCCACTGACAGACAGTTAAAGTTACTTATGGATGTAGTGAGAGTCAGCTTTACGCTGCTGCAAACCTAAAAAATGAAATGTATACATACAGTATATATGTGTGAGGTAGATTCTGGCATTGTCTCATGTGGCTATGGTTTTTCTGCCAGTATAAAAAATTCCTTCATTCTTCAATCTTGAGATGAGACAGAATCTCGTTAGAAACTGAACATTTTATTAACAAATGCGTGATATGACGGTCTGACAAGGATCTCCTTTAAATCTAGTTTCACTCTTCTGACAGTAAGAAGGATTACCTTTTATCTTTGGTGCTATAACTAAAGTATATTTCAAATTTCTTTTCATCATACAACCTGTCAGGTATCATCCAGGAGAGACCCTTTTACTTTAATAGCTCTGAAACAGTTGTTGATCCGCGGCACTCAAAATCAATGGACCCAGATTAAAAATTATATTTAATGGACGTTTGAGGGGCTTAAGCGATGCTTTTCGACTTAAAGCCACAAGTCGTCTTCCATTCGCTGTCAAAAAAAAAAAGATCTGCCTAATAACGTTACGTGAGACTGAAAGAACGTGATCTTCATCCTTTCACACCAAACAATGACAGCTTCCAGTCACTGCAGGACTGGAATAGAACTGAGTCTTTTCCCCCTGCTTCATAAAAGAAAAAACAGTTACACAGCTGCTTTTTTGAGTTCAGCTGTTTCAACTTTAATCTAAAAGCACTTTGCTTCAAGTATATTTGCAGTAATGACACAGCAACACAGAAAAACCACCAATTCCCACAAGTTGCGTGCAGCACTTTCAGACTGTCCAAATACAATTAGGGGGCTTTCACACCAGGGACCGGGGATCTGAGAACACTTGACCTCTAAGTCCAGTTTGTTTGTTTAGTGTGGACAGGAGGTGCCATCCCAGAGCACAGATCAATGATCCATCTGCGCTGAGTGACAACCAAAACATAAACCTTGCATAATTGACGACGCACGCACGCAGGCTCTTCTTCTTCCTCTCTTCAGGATAGAGATGCTGAGGAAACCGAGGCAGATTTGTAGCAGCAGACAGATACAGCAGGTGTGAATGTGTGTTTCACAAAGGCGAGAGAAACGGTGTGTGTGTGTGTGGTTTTTATCACCAGGGGGTTCAGTGATTCCTCTATCTGCTGTCCACGCTGTGTGCTGAGTCAGGATACTGCTCCACGTTATTTCCCTGGATGGAGCAGCTCGGCCAGCGCAGCACCGCCTCACACTATCGCCATTTTCACAGGCCGGATTACATTTGAATCAATAAAGTTAAATGAATGAGCCTTTAGCCATTAGCCTCCCTCATTCGTGCCTTCTGCTTCTTTCATGAAAAGTCAAACAATCATAAGTTGATTTACTGCTTCTACTTGTGCAGCTACATATCAAATTGGTGCGGTGAGTTTAATGTTCCTGCGTGAGATCTCCTGAGATCACAGCCTTTTCTTCACATCCACAAAGCGTTTATTTGCTTTTATGCTGCTTATTTGTCAGCTACTGTGGAAATAGCACAATTGTTTTTTTCTGAAATTCAGTTGAACCTTTAAAACCCGTCCCACACTTATCAGGACCCAAGAATGGACAAACTCTGAGGTGATGTGTCTGTGGGACAAATGAGTAAAAGGTTTTCCTTTCCTTGTGGTCAGTTTGTGTCTCTATAATATCATATACTGAACATTTCGATTGCCTTGTTGCCTCATTGTCCATACTGGTTTTCTGTCAGTTTGACTGTGATTTATTTAACTGCATCATACAGTAGGTGATATAAAAAAAGTACCTTTTGTGAACATATTTGCACTGAAATTATCTGCAAAATGTGTCCTGTTGACATGCAACTGGAATATGATTCAAATCAAAGGACTAAGTTAATATCAGTGGCAGAAAGAATGTCAACAGTGATTCAAAGGCATAAGATGAGATGTGTTGACTTTTGCAACTTTCAAGACAGACCTTGACTTTTAGGAGATGCTGTATTTGCATGTGGACCCTTTTTTCCCCCTCAAAGTTTAAGAAAGGCCTCAGAGGGAATTTCCAAAGGGCAGCTCTGCAGCTCAACTTGTAAAACAGAGCACCCATGTGTAGATCCAGATCCTTTGCTTTGTTTCCAGTTCAGGCTCACGCTGAGGTTGACAGTCTGAGTGTGTGTTGTGACCATCTGGAAGCTGCTTCCAGCCTGACAGACATTCAATTTGTCAAAGTCTGCATCACTTTGGTTGCTTTGCCGCATCCAAACAACTGCGAGCGTGTGTAATTTTTCTGAATCAACAGTGTTTCAGCGACTCGGCTTTGTGTCATTTGCTTTACAACACTCATGCACCACATTAATCATAATAATCCCGCTTTTATTGTGTTGAATATAAAGAGTGTTTTGCATTAGAGGTGCTGAGGCAAGCACATTGTGCTCACCAAATACACAACGTCTTTTCTTCACATGAGAGCGTGCATATGTTTCATGAAAGTGTGTTTCTCACTTCTGCACAAAGTCATAATGCACAGCGTGACATATTACCGTGGGAGCTGATGTTTTGACATGCTGCATTCACCCACTCACTCCTCACTTTCAACACGTGCCTCGTTCTTATGGGAGATCTGAAGAGATGAGAAACATTTTAATATATTTTGAAAGGCAGAAACAAAGCGGTGTGGGCTGCTGCGTAACACGTCACGATCCTACATGTGTGTCAAATCCCAGATGAAATGGCTTGATGTGAGATTTTTAATTGAACTTGTTCGGTCTGTACACATTATTTTCTCAATTATAGTGAGGAACAGATCAAACGCTGCAGTTCCTCTACACCCTCACATACATGGATTCATTTAAATATTCTTTGTGATTGTACAGAGAGCAACAACTTCCAGCCATAACCATCTGACTCAAAAACTCAAGTGAAATACAACTAATTTAAAGGGATAATTCAACATTTTGACAAATTGGTCCATTGCCATAATCCCAATAGGTTTGTTACCTTTAATTGTCGGTGCAAGCAGTTTTTAGAGCGGCGGAGCAGAGCCGCGAGCTGCTCAGAGCTACACTATGGAGGCTCATCAAACTGTTGGATTGTGTATTTGATGAGTTTGATGAGGGAAAAAAGAAATCCCATTATCCTCCGTAGTGTAGCTCTGAGCAGCTTGCGGCTCTGCTCCGCCGTTCTAAAAATGCACCGACAATTAAAGCTCACGAACCTACATGCTTTGATAAAGTATTGTTTCCATTAACTTCCACAGAACCAACATGTAAAAACACATTTTGCTGCTCTAGTGAAAGTCTTGCATTTAGAGGCAACAAAATGTAGTGAAGCTTTCAGCTGGTGGTTGTGTATTGGGTTGTGTTGTGTGTATTTGCTGTGTGTTTTCTAATTGATGAAGGTGAATTATGAATTTGCTTGTGTTTTGCCTATTTGCATATGTTTTCCTAAGTTGCATTGCATTGAGCTCCCAGGGCCACTGTAATAACCTCCATGTCTGAGGTAATAAAATGGAGTTGCGTTCAATTTCCCTGAAATTATTCTTAAATTATACCTAAGTAGCAGACCTTGAGGGGCTTTACATGTGGAAAATTAATGCACTGAACTCGCGATTTGTGGTTTTGTGATATTTGCAGAGGTCACGGTCAGAGTGGAGGTACCAGACTGTTGATAAAACCTGAGTGGCCACATTTATTCCAGGATAATGTGATGAAAGCTATTTGTCCTGAACAAGTCTATGGATTGCACTGTAACATCAGATGCTGATTTCAGCTCTTGATCTGATGGAGGTCTTATAGCTACAGGTCAGACCCTCGGGCTTTGAGATATATGCGCTGCTCTGATTAAACTTGAAGTGGTCCTGCTTCTCCACTCATTGGCGGCTGTGTATGTGTGTGTGTGATTGTGTGTGTGTGTGTGTGTGTATGTGTGTGTGTGTGCGTGTGTGTGGTGGGGCTCTCAACTTGTTTATCCATTACAAAGCCCTCAACAATGAAATGTCTGTGTGTAACTCCAGCGCGAGGCCCACTCTTCAATACAGCCATTTTACTTGGTTGCCACGGCGTCAGGGGTGACAGCGGTGATGACAATAGCGATCACTGACAGTCTTGACTTCGGGACGGTTCAGCCACAAGTTCTTTCACTTGGTGCAAAACACTTAAGCCTTTTTTTCCCCCAGCACAAAGCAAGCTGCATTATGCAACACTTTGCAACAGCGAAAAAGCAGCAAAGTGACATATCTGGTGTGAAATGGACTCTGGACACACCCCGACAGCAGCTATTATATTATTATTGATTTAAAGAAGTTGGAAAGCACCTTTTAAAGGCAGGGTAATAAAGCAAATGATAGTTTTTTGGCCATATATATACAATCACCGCTCTGAAAATGTGACAAATGGAAATGTGCTGCCTTGACAGACTAACATTAATGTCACTGAACCATTGGTATGGCTGCTTGAAAGCTGCAATGTGCATGAGTGGTGTATAAAGACAGTGTTTTCCTTCCCAGAGTCTCATCCTAGACATTTTTTAAAACCTAACAGGAAGCAAAAGAATAAAAACAAACAAAATTCAAATGTAAAGTTTTAGCTTTGCTTTTATGACCTCCTCGCTTCAAGCAAACATCCTTTTCCCCTTAACAGTCTTGTTTCAAAAACCATGAATAGTTCATGTCAAGAGTGTTTGACTCGGAGGTTGGATTTAATCTGCATTACAAGGTCTTTTTGCATTCTCACCATCCTGTTAAAAGGGCAGGTAGGCATTTTACATCTCTGATCCAAAAGGCAGAGAAAAAAAAGAAGATTTGAACTTTGCTATCTGAATGACTCGAGGGGCCGTGGTTTTAAAAACATCTAAACAACTAAAATCCTAAATTTGCTCTCGCATGCCCTGAGCAAATCGATCGCCATGGGCGAGAATTGGTCAGAATTCACACTTGCACTTGCCCCATAGTGCAATTCATTTTCTTTAATAATGGCCTTGCAGCAAGAGAAAGTGCAATAATATTAAGTGGCTCTTAAAGTAGTGGTGCGACGATTTAAGATAAAAGTCCCTCTGGATTTAACGGGAACAACGGATTGAAAATAATTGCACCAATTAGAGATCGATGCACCTATATTCATGTTCACTTGGGTTCCGGCTGCACCATTGTCAGGCGGAGGTAAAGGCACATATTTATTCTGCAGCCGGGTCCAACTGGGAAATGATTGTCGCTCTTCATTTTCACACTTTTCCAGTTTCCAAATTGCACCGCGACGAAATCCTGAGAGCTCACAACTCACCTCTAGACGGCTGTTAGGCAGGTTGGGGCTTTTTCCTTATCTGCCACGGTTTACTCACATTGCATCAGTCTTGTCAGGCGACTGTGGGGAATTACAGCCATGGAGCCCTTTTGACACATGTCCGTTAGGAGCTCAGCAATGTGGGTCAAGTCATAGACCAAAAGGAAAACAGTTGGCGTGAACTCCAGAGAGGGCACTGCAGTTTGAAGCATCCAACAGACCCACTCCTGATGTCACCTCAGACATCATGCAGTGATTATGACGACATCACTACTACACAATCCAAACGGAGCTCCCTGTAGATTTGACACTCTGCTTTCATTTTCTATTTCTTTGGCTAAGTGGATCAGTGTTGTGTCAGTTTTAATTCACCACTTCATTTGCCCTCAACAGGGATGCTCACAAGTCTGACTTGTCTTTCTCTGGCTCCGAGGGAGGCCATTATCACTTCATTCACAAATTCAAATATGTTCTGTTGCAGTGCTGCTGCATGAGAATAATCACAAAAGGTTGTCCACTCAACTCTAAAGGCTTGTGGAAAATGGAGGCCTTCGAAAACAATGTGCGTTTACATGGACTTGAGTACTCTGGTTATTATCGGATTTTTGAGTGTTCCGTTTTGTGTTTGTGCATTTAATCACCATATCCCAATTTCAGAAACCAGGATATGTGCAGGTTTGTGAAATCTGCGCAGGTGAAAAGTTTGAATCCACTATTTATGGCTGCGTATTTTCATCCCTGGTCCTACGTGGGGGCAGTGACAGGCAGACAGCGCTGGGGACATGTACATTGTTGTTGCTCCCTTCTTCTGTTGCTAGATATAAGATGAGTAAACCTTATTTGCGACGAGATCGCCAAACCCACGAGAAGCCACAGTGGTCTCATTTTTATAGATTTCAAAATTCCCGTAGAAACCAGGATAACGGCAAACAGGGATATGAATAACCAGGTTTCTTTGTGTGCATGTAAACACAGCATCCAGAATACCGGGATACTCATGTCCATGTAAAGACACTCAGTGACATAGTCGCTCTCTGATTGGCTCTTATCAGCTTTGACTAGGATGATGACAGCAACATGGATTACAAACTACAAGCATTAATGACCTTGCTGCTCTTGCAGCTTCTTGCAGCAACCAACCAACTGCACAGCAGACAAGCTGCTTCCTGCTTACACCAGCCTGCACATGATCAGTGTGTGTGATTGCTCGGGTGGAGATGGGTTTCCTTTGAAAAGTCGCCTTCACATGAAAATGGAGTAATGTAGATGTAGGTTAAGACAAGTTTGTGTGGCTATCAAAGCAGGGAATTGGGGATAAACAGGCTGAGTGTCCCAGGGGCCCACAGCTGGATGGGACCCGCAGATGTTTGAGCTATGCTCCTGCAGACATGTTCATTTTCTTTCAATGCCTCCTTCTAACTTTGCAGCATGTTTTCAAATCGACTACATCATAAAGTCATGGACTATACAAACATGTTTGCTTGATTCCTCCTTGTTCGCCTTGTACCAACAGCGTCCAGCAGAGATGGTCGGAGAGGAATGACGTGCAGCAGCAGCAGCAGCAGCAGCAGCAGCGGCGGTGTGTGTGCCGGTGGTGGGGTCCTCATCCTCAACGCAGCGCAGGCACGGTGAGCGAGCGGCGAGCGGGAGCGCGCGTATAGGAAGGAAGGGAAGGAAGGAGCTGAGGCAGAGCAGTCGCCAGCGGAGCCGGAGCCTCAGACAGCGGATGAACGGAGTCGAGCGTGTGCGTCGCCCTTGTCGATTTTTTACATCAGCTGTAAGCAGCGTCCGGCGGCGAGAAACCTGCCCCAAAATGATGCTCCAACTGCTCCATCTCCTCGGGGTGCTCGTCTGCGGCAGCCAAGGTAAGGGCGCATCGAGCTTTGCTGACTTTGTGGACAAGTTGAGAGCGTTTTGCCATCGTGATCTGCAGCGGGCGGAGAGAGCCGCTGTGGGAGAGAGACACGGAGTAGGAGCGGGGGTGAGAGAGAGAGAGGGCTGGATTGTTTAACTGGACGTTGTTTTGTAATTGAAGCACGTCTTGCAGGGGACAGAATGCTTTCTTACTGAAAAGGGGGATTATGATGGGGGTCCCTGTTTTTTAAGGGGGCGCGCTGTGGGGCGCACTGTGCAAACTGTTATCTCCATCATATAACAGTCCTTATACTCATTAGTTAGTTCATGATGAGGTGCAGCCTGTTTGCTGTGTGTGGGTCTTATTTGCTCCGTCTTGCCTGGTTGAATCATAGAAAATAAATTAATAAATAATCGATTATATCTCGCAAGTTGATCAGGCACCAGACACAGGCCAGATATTAATTCTATATTCTGGACCATGATTGCATGTCTTGCTTTGCGTCCACTGCCCAGTAGTCCACTCTGTGTTGCTGTGGGCTGAGATTGGGAGATTGCACGGTGGAACATCTTCCCTCGCCGTCTGCATCCAGTCTGCAGGCACGTGCGCGATCACATCGGGGTGGGGGGTGGGTGGGGGGGTGAGGGGGGGCCTTGATGTCGTTAAACACTGCGATGCTTCGGGAAAAGTTTGGCAATTGGAGCTGCGTGTGTGTGACAGCGGAGTGACACTTCACCGGTAATTGGGTTCTGTGTGCGTGGCGCACCTGATCCAGGAGGCGCGCGGAGGTTGTCTGCGCGCGCGTACCCCCCCTGTGTATGTGTGTTGGTTTCACGCGCACACGGTGGGAGATGAAGATGTTACTTGAATGGATGTAAACACACTCGCCCCTGGCCTGTGTGTGTTGTGGTCAGTGACGCGCGTCGCCGTGCCACCGCGGGATGAGCCTGGCGCGCACCGCGGAAATTACTCAACTCCTGTAGCTTCAGATTCAGTGTTAATCCATTTCTTGAAGCGAAAAAGAAATGCTCGCAGGATGGGATTATTTTATTTATTTCAACACTAATATAAATGGATCTCAGGCAGAAAAAAAAAGAGAGAAATCATGCAACAAGTTAATTTACATCCAGGATAAGGCGCATTATCGTATCCCCGTGGCGAGATTTTCCCACTTATTAAAAGAAAACAAAGGTCTCAAGGAAAAAAAAAAGACAGAAAGAAAGAAAAAAGAAAGATGCAGATGGACATTTTTTGCAGTGTTGTCACGCTGGCTTCCTGGCGCACAACGGCAGGTGGGGGTAGAGCGCTGCAAAGTTGTGCCAAGAGTGCAGCCACAAGCCACTGGTCGTTGAAGCATGTTGCCTCTCATTTCATTCGGACTGCTTTGCTCCAGTCTTTCAGGATAGCTGGTCTCAGAGGTGTGTGCACAGCACCAGATAGATTTGACAGTGCTACAGTGTGCTGCACAACCCCAGTTTGAGGAGATGAAAAAAAAAAAAAAAACACAATGCATTTTAATAGCTGGTTCATCTGACATTGTTGATATGGTTGCATATAATTCAGTGTACATCTAAGATGCAATGGCATCAAACTGGAGTCCATGTGTTTGTTTTGGTGATTTGTGGCATGACAACAAAAGGATAAAAGGATGTAGTACATTGGCAGTGGAGGTAAAAAAAAAAAGAAAAAAAAAAGAAAAAAAAAAGGCAGGCTACTGTTCTCAGGCCTTAACTGGAATATTCATTGCTTTGTTACTTTCCCTTTGTTACAGTAGTATTACATCACCCAACCATCCGATTTCCATTCTTATCATGTTTTTCATGATAGCAAAAGTCCACGCAAATTGACCTATAAGACAAAAAGCAGAGAACACGCTGTAATGTGAATAATAAGGCTGGTTGGTGAGATGAAGGGCATGTACCGGAGCCTGACAGGGTGCTTAATTCTCAGTGTTCCTCGGCACCGTGGGGCTCCGGAGTGGACACCAAACCATTAATAAGAAGGAGCAGCGGCAGAAAGAGGTTTCATTCTCTTGCACCGATTCATGACAGCAGCTTGATTTTCTGACAAGAGGCAGCGAGGTGCCCCGGCTCCCACCACACTAACTCTGCAGATATCCTCTGTTCTCCCCCCGCTGACATCTGAAGGAAAACATTTGCTTTTGAAGTCCCAGCTCACCGTCTCACCCTACACTTTGCATCCGTGAAGGTTTATGTATTTGGCTTTTACCGATGCTTAGTACAATGAATTATATGCTTGCTTGGGCTCACCCGGGACTCGCCGATGTGATGTTAAGTGGCGTAATTAAGATACTTCACTGTATCTCATGGGGGGAAATGTCAGTGGCTCAGGGTTTAAAAGATTTATGCCCCTGCGCTTAAGTGTCTCTCATTGCACCCTGAGCCAAGGCTTAACCATGTATTTGAGCTTTGCTTACATCCTGTAGTTCTGGTTTACATACATGCTCACATGAGTGGGTATAAATGCGAGGACACACACACTTAACCACACATGCACACTGTACACAGCATCAAACCATCCCAATGAATCACCAGTTAAATATTTATGAGGCGAGTGCAGTTTCTTTTTCTTTTTTTTTCTAGAAATTCACTCCACTAGTTTTGCAGGAACTAGTTTTCCCAACATTAAAGCGTTAAAAGTTTCTATTCTCCTACATTTCCAGCTGATGCTGATAATTTATTGCTGCACACATTCTTAACAGCACGCAACACCACTCACAAACTCTTATTACAGACATGCAAAGCCTGCGTATTGGTCCTGCAAGGTGAATTTGATTGCATTGTTTGATTAATAGACTAAGACTGAGAGCACACATATAGAGAGCTAGTATATATATGAAAATGGAATCGCCCCCTCGAGGCAGCCGCATATGAGAAATCAATTTAAGGAACGACTAGAGTCAGCAGGGCTCTGAATTGTACAAAGGGCAATCTCACTGTTATGGATACACTATTTATTTGCCTGCGAGCCTTTGATTTCTCATGTGTGCCCTTTAACACTCGATCCGCCACATTCAAGTCCCGCTTTTTGAATTTGTGCGTACAAGGAAAGAGGCGTCTGTTATATTCTAAACACCTGAACACTTGAGAAAAAGCGCTGCCAAACATCTGTGCCGCAGGGCTCGTCGTCAGCTCGCTGAGAACAAAGTGGCAGAAATAAGACAGGAAGGAAATGAGCAGTAATTTTGAGATATGACATTGGCATATTTCTCTAACTCCTACCTGCATATGTTCCACTCTGTTTCCAAACTCAAAGACTGTAGAACTATTAAATTACCAAGGAGTAGACTGTGTGACTCAAACTCCTCTCAAATGCCGGTTTCAGCAGCAGAAAACTCACTGCATGGAGCGCAGAACGGGCCAACTGGGCTCCAGCCAGCAGGGCTACGGGGGGGTCGGACCACCCAAAGATCACAGCACCTGCTTAAAGTGTTTGTGTTTATTGTTGGAAAGTCAGTCAAGTGGATACAATGAGATGCAACAAGACAACAAATAAACACAAAATCACCAAAATGAGACAAAGAGCAGCAGCAAAGTGTGATCGCTCAGAGTTTTTACTCAACCGTCGCTTTATTTTTGTGATGTTTTTGTCGTATTTTGTCAACTACCGGTGGATACTTCTACGTGGAGAGGACTTTGTTCAGGAGAGGAGCTTCTTTCATTGAAACCAGAGCAGTTGTGGAGGACGCCACCCTGCTCCAGCTGAGATGAAGAGCTGTATCAATTCATCCAAGTTCTCCGTGAACTCGTTGCTAGGATACAGACTTAACATCCTGAGGCACTTTTAATGATATCAGGAGACTTCAGTCATGTTTCCCTGATGGATTCACTGGAGAGATGCACACTGAAGATGGTAGAGGCCGTTCTGGACAACTCAGATCATCCACTTCATAACACCTTGATGGTGGACGTAGAAGATCCTTTGTACCTACAGACATCAGGCTTTTCAATTCTTCTGCAACTGGTTGATGACTGGTTTCCCTCAGGGGATTAATAAAGCAGTTTGTATTCTCATTCGTAAAAGGATCTCAAGTGAGATAAAAACAAAAACGGACCGCAAAAGACACCTGAAATGACTACACAGGGATATGAAACAGCCAGTAAGAGGAACAAACCAACTGCAAGGAGACACAAAACAATGACAACAGCCACATTTTGTTTTGCATGTTTATGCCCAGGGTCGCTTCGCTTCCTGATCCTTCCATATCCGCAACTTCTTCATTGTGAAGTTTAGAGGTCAGTCCAAGTGCAGCACCTTCAAAAAAAAGCAGCAAATTGCCTTGCTCAAGGGCATTTCGGAAGGCTTGGTGTACAAGCTGCACAGTCATCAGCTCACAGCTCGGTTAACAGGATTAGCATCAGGGATTAAGAGACCTGCGTGGCAAATATGTTCATACTTGCTTGAAAAATGTGAAGAAAAACAGTCTTTTAATAACATTTCTTATGCAATAGCTCAAGTACTGAGAGGCGAGATGGTATTAAAACAACAAGCTCCAGTAGGTAAACATTTGGCATATTTCTGAAACCCTTATTTGTGATGCATGGAGTAAAAACAGCAGCATGTTCGATAATGCCCCCAGCCAACCTCGCTGCGTTTTCACTCAAATTAGCCATTATTATCATGGAAGTGACTAATGTTCTCTTCAGGGAGTCTGTCCCAAACAGGAGCCAAGAAAATGTAGATGCGCTAAGCAGTCGGGATCTTCTGGTAGGAAGAGTTTGGCATCGCTCATTATAGTATAGTCTGAATCCCAGAAAGAGAAAATTGAGGACGATGGAGTGAGCAACACGATTTATACAGAGGGAGGAAGCGAGGAAGAGATTATGTTTAAAAATTCATTCAGTTCAAGTGAATCTGATTGCATCTAGTTAAATTGCATTGCCAGAGATTGAATCAAACTCTGTGGAGTCGCACTGCGCCAAAATTAATAAAATGTAATTGAATCCTGTCGAGATGGAATCAAATTAGGCCAGAGTGACGTGATTGGAGGAGGCAGCTGCTGCATGTTGCCATGTGCTCCTGTGGGTTCGTCTACTGTTTTACATCACTTTGGTGCTAGCCAAGCAGGAGACCCTTTGGCTCCCGCCCGCGCGTGTCCTGCCAGTCTAAATGCCAGTCTAACTAGCAGGCTAATAGGCAGAGCCAGGATGCCAGGGTGACAACAGCACCAGTGGGCACCGTGTCTGACTGACAGATGGATGCAGGGGAGAAACTGAGCTCTTGCATTGGTCTGACTCTGCATCTCCCTTGCTTGTTGTTCACTTTATATCTGTGGCATATGCATTCACATACACACACACAGACAGCCTTAGACACACAGTCTGCTCCTCCACGGTGCATCGTCTCATGGTCTGGGGCTGAGTCTTGGGTTTGGCCACCAGCAGGCATGATTAAACCAAGAACAGAGGGATCAGAAGAGCTGCAGAACAACCCAAGTCTGGGCTGAGCGTTTTGAGTGACCCACTTAGACCATATTAATAACCACTGTAAAGCTTTGGGCTTGGGTGCAGAGCGATCTGATGGGAAGTTTTCTATATGACGTAATACACGCATAAACAAAATTAAACCGTAGCAGCAGCAGCAGCCTGCGCGTCCCGTCCTGTACTTTCCGAACGGCACAATGGACTTTGCAGAAACACTGACGTAATATCAGTGATGTCACCTGTCAAACTGTCGTCCTCTGAGTTACAAATCACATTTTCCACAGTATCAAACATTGAGTGTGTTGCGGCTGGCGGGCGAAAGGGTGCAAAAAATAAATATACAATTAACTGTGTAAATGTGTATAAACTATCATGAACATAGGCACAACATTGATTAGAATTAACACCAACAACATGAATGTGCGAGCTTGTCAAAAACAGTGACAGCTACGACAAATAAATAAATGAAGCTGCTCTTCAAATAGTGACAGACTGGCTTCCTGTACTGTATCTCCCTGGTGAATAAAAAAAAAGATTTACATTTGTTTACTGTTACTCATGTTTGTTTGGCAGTAAAATCAAGTCTTCTAATCTTTACAATCCTGTTCAACTTTTCACTAATGAAGCCACAGCCTGGCGTATTTCTCCACGGCTTCACAGTGGTAATTATTCTGCTGTAGAACTACAAATGAGGACATCAAGGTCATGTGTAGATTTTTTTCCCCCCCTTCACATGTCTACTTTGAGTTTTCACACAATTCATCCACAGGGGTTATCTCAACTTGAGTTCCAACGTGTAATTTCCATTTTAAAAAGTTTATAAAAGTAAAGAAAAAACTCTAGTCTCTTCACCTTTGCATGACCCTGCATTTAAAAGTTGTTTGGAACCGGCTCACACTGTTAATTTCCGTTCCCTTTTCCCCCCGGGTACAGTATTGACTGAGGTGTTAATGACGATACACAGTTGATGGATCACATTCATTTTGCATAGTGCCCTCGAATATCTTAGGCCATTGACTCCCAAATCTTGTAATACTGCCCAACACGTAGTGAGAGTTTTGTCTTTTAAAACCTTAAAAATGTCATTTGTTATTAATTTATTGAATGCCAAAAATATAATTCTAAGTTTTTTGATTTTTTTTTTTTTTTTTTTTTTGAACCGTCTGTTTATTGAGTTTTACATATTACAAAAACAATAGTGTTCTGATTACAGATCTAAATACAATATACCCCAGAACAGATACCACCCCCCCACCCCCCCGGCACCCAGCCCCAACAGATGGACATGCATAGGTAAAAGTAAATTAAGGACAAACGAAAGAAAAAAATAATAATAATAATAATAATGATGATGATAGAGGAAGAGAAAAGGTAGGTAAATAAATAAGCAAATGAATAAATTAATGTATGAATAGATAAAAATAAATAAGTAATAACAGTTGTAATACTCAAAATAAATAAATAAATAAATAGACTAATAAGACCAATAGGGAAACATAGATATGAGTTGGCAGGTAGTAGGAAATATAAATCAATTAAAAATAATTAAATAAGTTAGTAATAATAAAGAATATATAATAACAATACAAAAAAATATATACACATACACACACATACCCATATATATATAAAAAGTGAATTAGTAAAAAATAATAATTAAAGAAAAAAAGAAAAAAAAAAAAAAAAAAAAAAAAAAAAAAAAAAAGGGAAGGGAAGGGAAAAAAACTAAAACACAGGCTCAGCATTGCAGTACTCAGTTCACAGTGATCGGACATCTTGTGCTATTAACATAAGACAGAAAGGGATTCCAGGTCTTCTCAAATAAGACATCCTTTCCAATCAGAGTCAGTCTAATTTTTTCTAATTTAAGAAAATAAAGCACTTCCTTAACCCAATGTGTATAGGTAGGTGGGACTGGGGATTTCCATTTTAGCAATATCAACCTCCTGGCCAGCAGAGTTGTGAATGCTATTAAATCCTTTTTAGCTGGGGAAAGAGTAGGAGGGAAAGGCCATACACCAAATAGGGCAGTTAAGGCATTGGGAGTCACATCCCTTTCAGTTATTTTGGATAAAGTACTAAAGATTTCAGACCAAAATCTAGTCAGAGAAGAGCAGCTCCAAAACATGTGAGAGTAATTAGCTGTGGCTTGTTGGCATCGATCACATAGTGGAGACACTGTATCGAACATTTTTGCGAGCCGGGCTTTAGTGTAGTGGGCTCGATGAAGGATTCGACATTGCATAAAGCTGTGACCAGCACATATTGAAGACTTATGTACTCTGCGCAAAATCTCTTCCCAAACATCATCAACAATCACCTCTCCCAAATCTGTCTCCCAAACTGTTTTAAGTACAACAGAAGAGCCTGGACAAAGACTATAAATATTTGAATAAATAGAGGAGATTGCCCCCTTTAAAGAAGAGAGAGGCTTCAGAAAAGTCTCAAAGTCTGAAGACTTGGGAAGAGTGGGGAATCCTGGGAATGAGCCACGGACAAAATTTCGGACTTGGAGGTATCTAAAAAAATGTTCTTTAGGAAGCAAAAATTTATTTACCAATTGTTGAAAAGAAGCAAAAATAGAATTAACATACAGGTCTCTAATAGTTTTTATGCCCAGCCTAGCCCATATAGAGAAGGTGCTATCCAATAACGATGGGGGAAAAATAGGATTTGCTGCAAGTGGAGCCTCAGTTGAAAGAGTTTGAAGGCCAAAATGACGTCTAAACTGAGTCCATATTTTAATGCTGGAGGCAACTATCACATTCTTAGTGTGACCAGAAGTAGAAAAAGACAAGGGCGAATACAGTAACGCTTTCAATGACGCCGGCTGAACTGAATTTGCTTCCAAAATCAACCATGATGGGGGGACCTCAACATCTCCATACTTAACCCAATAGTTCAGATTTCTAATGTTTGTTGCCCAATAATAGTAAAGGAGGTTTGGTAACACCATTCCGCCCAAAGCTTTTGGCCTCTGTAAAACTTGTAGACGCAACCTAGGAGTTTTCTTGTTCCAAATAAAATCTAAAATAAGACTGTCTACTTTACGGAAAAAGGAAAGAGGAAGGAAGATAGGAATGCATTGGAATAAATATAAAAAGCGCGGGAAGATGTTCATTTTAATTGCATTGATTCTGGCAGCTATGGAGAGATTTAGTAGGGACCATCGCTCAAAATCTTGTTTAATTTTTGTGAGCAGAGAAAGGAAATTTTCCTTATAGAGATTAACCAATGTTTTGGCAACATAAACTCCAAGATAAACAAAGCCAGCGTCCGCTACCTTAAATGGTAAATTTTGAAGCTGAAGTGAATTATCGTTTACCTCTCCATTAACAGTAAGCATTTCACTTTTACTAAGATTAAGTTTATATCCAGAGAATCTACTAAATTTGTCTAGGACTGAAAGGGCTGCAGGAATAGAACGTGACAGATTAGACAAAAGCAACAGAAGATCATCCGCATACAGCGCCACCTTCAGCTCTACACCATTTCTGGTTATACCACATATATCAGGATGAGACCGCAAAGCAATTGACAGAGGCTCCATCACAATAGCAAATAAGAGCGGACTCAACGGGCAACCCTGTCTTGTAGAACGATGTAAGCGAAAGTATTCCGAATTTGTGCCATTTGTCCTGACCATGGCCTGAGGAGAAGCATATAATAATCTAACCCATGAAACAAATTTTTCCCCAAAACCAAATTTCCCCAAAATAAAAAAAAGATAATCCCACTCTACTCTGTCAAATGCCTTCTCGGCGTCCAGAGCTACCAGAGCTTCTGGGAGAGCATTTGAAGGAGGATTATAGACCACATTAAACACCCTTCTAAGATTAAAAAAGGAGTGTCTATTACGTATAAACCCAGTTTGGTCCAAAGATATAATTGAAGGTAAGACAACTTCTAAGCGTCGGGCTAATAACTTGGACAATAATTTGAAATCGACATTCAGTAAACTAATGGGTCGATATGAACCACATGAAAGTGGGTCTTTACCTTTCTTTAGAAGCAGAGAAATGCAAGCCTGATTTAGGGTGTGGGGAAGTGTGCCTGAATTATAAGACTCAGTGAACATATCTAACAGGTGTGGGGCCAGTTGTTTCCAGAATGTTTTATAAAACTCGGCTGGAAAGCCATCTGGGCCTGGACTTTTACCACTTTGTAATGATTTAACTGCCGCCTCAAGTTCAACTGCTGTGATAGGACGTTCCAGTTCCTCAGCTGCAACTCGATCCAGATTGGGAGTGTTAAACCTATCAAAGAAGGAGATCATATCCGCAGAAGTATTAGGACAATCAGATGAATATAGTAATTTGTAGAATTCCATAAAGGTTTTATTGATTTCCAAAGGGTCAGATGTTACACCCGAGCCAGTCTCAATTTGAGGAATTAACTGAGATGCAGAAATTTGACGTAGTCGATGGGCCAAGAGTTTACTCGTCTTGTCACCCTGTTCATAAAATTTGGATCTTGATTGTAATAAAAGTTCAGTAGTATGCTGCGACATGATAAGATCATATTCAGCTTGTAAAGTCATCCGCTCCTTATAAGTATCTTGTAGTTTTGAGACTGCATATAAAGAATCTAAGAGTGCGATGCGTTGAGAAAGCTTGGCTAACTTCTCTTTTCTAGATTTTCTCTGATGAGCCTTATAAGAAATTATCTCCCCTCTGATAAAAGCTTTCATTGTTTCCCACAACCCTGAGGCTGTTACTTCTGGAGTTTTGTTGACCTGAAAAAAGAAATCCAACTGCTCTGCAACAAATTTAATAAAGTCTGTATCTAAGAGCAAATGTGTATCTAGGCGCCATGGTGGTCTTGTATTAACAAACTTCTGAAAATAAACATTCATAGAAATGGAGGCATGGTCCGAAACCACGATTGAATCGTATTTGCAGCCGGAAATGGAGGATAACAACTTGTTATTCACTAAAAAAAAATCAATTCGTGTATAGGTACGGTGAATGTGAGAGAAAAAAGAGTATTCCCTTCTATCCGGATTGAAAAAACGCCAAGGGTCAACAACATTAAACTCTTTCATAAAGGCTTGAATCACTTTGGTCGACTTGGACTGAGTAGCTGAGGTTGGGGAAGAACGATCTAAGGATGGATTCATCCAGCAGTTAAAGTCTCCACCTAAAATTAAATCATACATGGACAAGTCAGGTAGCATTGAGAAAACCCGTCTAAAAAAAGACTCATCATCCCAGTTGGGGGCGTAAACATTAGCAAGAGTCACTTTTACATCAAAAATGTGTCCTATGACAGCTATAAACCTGCCATCAGAATCAGAGATCGTTTTAACATGAACAAAAGGAATATCTCTATGTAAAAGAATAGCAACGCCTCTTGATCTACTGGAAAATGAGGAATGATATATTTTCCCGACCCAACTCTTCTTCAGTCTAACACTATCTATCTCTTTTAAATGGGTTTCCTGCAAGTATATGATATGAGCATCCAGGTGGCGCAAGTAGTGCAGCACCTTACTACGCTTAATTGGATTATTTAGACCCTTACAGTTTAAACTTACAAATCTAACATCTCCACCCACACTGGATAGTGTTCTTTTAACCTGGGCCATTAAAGGACAAAGAATTCACGATGTAAAAAGAAAAAAGGAGAAAAAAAAAAAAAACACACACACAAAAAAAAAAAAAAAAAAAAACCCTCTCAATACATCTGGAAAAGTAGCGTAGGTGCCAGTCATTACCCCGAAAAAACACGAACAACCCCCCCAGATTCGAACAAACCTCCTCACTTAGCAGAAGCATCCAAACAGTGATGCGTGCTACTTCACCCCACATTGAAATAAAACCTGTCGTTATCTGCAGCTTAACCGTGCTACTAAACGACCTCAGGGAGTGTGGATATGTGCTGTCCCAAAATAAAAATAAAATAAAAAGGTGCCATGTATTATAATGAAGAAAAGAAAAGAAAAGAAAAAGAAAAACTGATTCAAAAGCACTGCATCAGTCAAAAACATCCTCATAAATAGAGACTGACAGAGAGAAATATGACAATAGAAATAAAAATGAGCACCAATGTACTCTATAAGTGGAGCAATAAAAATTTACAGACAGTTCACCATACTATAGTCAGTCCCTGGATAAGATAACAGCAGCATAGATGCTAAATATGCAGCCTACTGCCGCAGAAATACAAACCGAGCCAACAAGCGCTGGAGGATTTCAGAGTCAGTCACTCTCCGGGCCGGGATTCTTCTTGAGTCTCTTGTTGACGAACTCCATGGCCTGGTTCGGGTCTTCAAATCTGTAGGTCTGGCCGTCGGACATGGTGATGTGTAGAGTAGCCGGGTACCGGAGGCCGAATTTGACGTTAGCACAGGCATGGAGCTCCCTCTTCACCTGGACAAAAGCCGCCCTCCGCTTGGCCACAGTCGGTGTAAAGTCCGGGAAGATGTGCACCCGTTTCCCGTTGTGTAGCAGGGGGGAGCTCTGTCCAGCGCGGCGTAGAATAGCGTTCCTCGTTTGAAATTGTGTCACCCTGATGACCATCGGGCGAGGTGGTTCTCCCTCCTTTGGTTTAGCACGCAAAGTGCGGTGGGCCCTGTCGAGCCCGGGCAACCCGTCGAGTCCCAACAAGTCCATTAAAAGTTTGGCAGTAAACTGTGTAGGTTGAGGACCCTCGGTTCCCTCAGGCAAACCCACTAGCCGAATGTTGTGCCATCTTGAGCGTGCCTCCAGTTCTTCACATTTCTTGCCCAGAGACTCCACCGTAGCAGATAGCTTGGTGATATTCACCTGCATGCTAGTTAGCTGGTCTGAGTGCTCGTTAGCGCAGCGCTCCAGGTCATTAATAGTTCCACTTTGCAGGGAGACTTTTTCTTGCAGTGGTTTAAGAGCAGTCGCCACCTCCTTCGTAACTAGCTCTGATATGATTGACTCGAATTTTGTCACAATTTCAGTTTGTTGGTCGTCCATCATTACCTTGATGCTGCGTAGCATCTCTTCATTAGCACTCGGCCTCTCAGGTAATTCGGGCTCCTGTTGCGGCCTGTTTCGCAGACTCATCGGTAGACTCATTTTTCACCCGGCCGCTCGACAAAAATGCAGGTTTGGCTCTCAAGATGCAGGGCTCCTAAAAACCACTTGGTCACCTCGAAGTTGCGGACAGTGGACAAGCTTAAAATGATATTAAAACTATATTATAATCACATTCCCGAGGAGCGACCGAAAAACACGTCCTACATCGTTCGCGTCTTGACCACGCCTCTTGATTTTTTTTTTAAATTAAGGAAATAGACACTCTAACACACCTTATGTGTGAATTTGGGAACTCTATGATGAACAGAACTGAAATAGATGACAGCACATATTTCATAAAAACGCTATATCTCCATTTCTAGAAAACAAGCAGGGATTTTGGTGAAAACTAGCCACTGTTTAGCTTGGGGTTGCTCAGGAAGGGAGGCATGAATTAAACGGTTTGTCCCTATTGGAAGCAGAAGGTTTCACCTTTCCAATGAGCCATAGTATGTGCCCATAGCAATAAGTAAGGGATAATGTATAGTTCGGAGGTTGTTATGGAGAAATAAACCCCGACAGGTTGTATGGAACCCCGACGCGAAGCGGAGGGGTTTCATTCAACATGAAGGGGTTTATTTCTCCATAACAACCGACCAACTGTACATTATCCCGCTTATTACACGGTTTACGAGTGAAATAATTAATTTGAAACATAATGTTGATCAAAATACGACTTTCATCGATTTAAAATTGCATTTAACTTAGCGAATCTGCAAGACCGGTCACTTCCGCTGTTTTGCCGAGCCTCCTCCCGTTCGTGCATTTGAAGCCTTTGATAATCAATCAGTGGATCGATGGATTACCATACACATGTTAGGATGTGTGTATTGTGTGTAGTCGTATCTGTCATAAACAAGAGATTAACTTTACTGTTTACGGGGTGCGTTTGTGTCGCGGAGCCGCGGTGCCACTGAGAGACAAGAGGAGAGCTGACACCAGGTCAGAGGCTCTGATCAGCAGGTTTGGTTTCCAGCAGCGGTGTGGAAGGAGCCTCCACTCTCCTTGTAGGCTAACAAGTTACAAGTGATTTATCTAACATCACTATTAGTCCGGAGCTGTTTAATGACGGTAAAAATGAAACATAAGGTAAATATCCTGCATAGTTTCTCTTTTCTGTGCTGCGCTGATCAGAGCGGCGTCCTTAGCAACGGTCTGTTATACTTGACGACGGTCTGTTATACAGAAATAACAGACCGCAGAACGCGGCGCTGGACCAATCAGAGAGCAGCATTCAATAGAGCCGTGTAATAATATAGAATACACTATGGCTCATCACCAATGGTCCAAATTGCTGACACCAGGATTAAAGCTTTGGAAAACAGCGCAGCATTCAATGAGTTAATGGGGAGTAATGGGGAGTAATGTGCATGTGGCTGAAAGTGCAGGAGCGACATGAAATAGTTGGATAAATATGGATGGGAAGTGAGCTGGTACAGCCACGGGTACATTTCTGAGTCATCATTAAAAGGAGTTTTTCATGGGAGCTGCAGCAGGTGAAATGCTGGAGGGCTACCAACACAGTGACAGATGAAATCCCAGGCTCACTCCGCTCTAAGATGGACACAGACGGATGACAGGAAGGGGTGGCTGGATGACAGATTAACGGACAGCTGAATGTGCTAACGTTGAGATACAGCCGTAATGAAGAGGAGCCGGTCCTTTTGGCCGCCAAAGAACAATATTTTTCAACTTCTCCCCTGCTGGATGTGTGCCTCACGTCGATGGAGCACTAGTTAGTGTGAGCCCATGACGCCTGCTGGATGTCTATACGCTTCATCAATGTGATTGAGAAGTGGACTAATGCTAATTGTAGCCACGTTGGCTGGGAGGCACAAAGTGTGGTGTAGGTTTATTCATACACCGATCAGTACGATGAGTAACTTTAACTCAACTCAACTCAACTTTATTTATAAATATTATTATTTAAAACAACCACAGCTGAAACAAAGTGCTGTACATAATGCAACATATGGAAATAAAAATAATTAGCAGAAAAATAGATATAAAATAATTGCTTTTAAAACAATTTAAAAGCAATAAAACAATTTAGAATTTAAATAAAACAATTAAAATAAAAAACAATAAATAGAACAGACCATAAAACACTAAAACAGAGGTAGAGTCTCATGCTGAGTTGAAAGCCAAGAATAAAAACTACTAATATATGTAACACAGAGTTTCTAGAACTGTCATTGAGACTTTATAAGTGTCTCTTATCATAAATCATAAAATTGAATGTTACATAACATTAAATATCTGAAGTATTTGAACGTTCTTTTGAATTAAGAAGGCCTTATGTCCTAGAAAAGTGTCATTTTCATTGTGGCATTGAAATCTACAGCAGGTATAATAAAACCACTGGTATTGAAATCTTTTGACCAGATCCAGCACCAATGAATTGGTTGTAAAGAATAAAGACGTCACTCTTCTGTTGTTTTTCCAGTTGTCATGGAAATGTGGAGGAGGTCTGAAGCTTTTCCTCCTCAACAGATTGCGAATTAAAGGCACATTAACATATTGTGAGCACTTCAAAGACTTGTTGGAAGGAGTTTGGGCTCCGTATTGTTTTTCACACATCCTTCTGGGGAGTTGTTGCCTTTGTCTTTAATAACGTACAATTTGGAGGAGGACTTCAGAGAGAGAGGGCGGAGGGAAGGTCTCTCAAAGTGGAGACCGCTGTGATTACCTGGACAGCATCTTATATCTCAAAGCCACCGAGATAAAACCTGTTTAAAAACTGAGATAATAACATCACAGCAGCCGATAGACTCACTCACTCTATATATAAATGAAATTGAAAACCGTACTGCTGTAGTTAACTGAATGTGGTGAACCGATCTCTCTGATGGCGAGCAGCAGCCGTCACTCTTTTCTCTGCTGGCTTTGCACTCTTGGCTTACAGTATTAAATTATCCTCTGTTGTATTGTGTTGTGCTGCATCCATCATATTTCCTTGTATCCATCCATCCATCCATCCATCCATCCATCCATCCATCCAGACAGACACTGGGTCTCTGTCTTGTCATTCCTGCTGCTTAATTAAGCCAAATTGTGATTGATGGACTCTCAAGTGAATAGCGTTGTGGCGTGTTTCTGACCCGCCCAAGGAGATCAACCCAGCTGTCAATCACACCTCACAATGGCCTGGGCGGTAAACAGTGGCAGTCCTACAGTAGAGTGTGTTACAATGAGGGCATATCACGGCTTTAACCCCCCTGCCCTCCCTCCCTCCTTCTGTATCACTGATACTTCCCAGCATCGAGATGATTCAGGTCGTCCCGCGTCCTTGTGGGACCGTCTCTGCGAGGAAATGATGCAGTGAGAGTTCATCTGGAAAAGGGATCAGTCTTCTCAGATTTCTTGCCAACGGTGGCCCGGTATCCTTGTTTATGGGGAGGCTGTTACTCGATGAGGAATAGATGAGAGAGAGAGTGAGTGATAGATGAGAGAGAAAGACGGCTGAGGGGGGGGAGGAGGAGTAAGAGGAGGAGGAGGAGGAGGAGGGACACTCAAGATGTGGTCGCAGTGCAGCAGAATAGCTCGCAGTGAGGCCAAACAGTCTCTGCTCTGTTGATTGCCTCTCCATGCCAGACAATCTTCAAACAGAATCTCCTAATGCAATGTGGGCCAGCTTATTTTTGTTTCTATCTCCTCTCGTTTGCCTCCGCTCTATTCCACTTTTCTTTCCTCCCTCCCTCCCTTTCATTTCTTCCTCTTTTCATGCGCTCGCTCTGTTTTGTCTTGTACTCCCACACTAGTCTCATCACCTGCGTCTGTGGGGGGAAGATATCCTGTTCGCCCCTACGTGGGAAGCTTTTCAAGCAGCAGCCACGCTTAATGTTGTTTGCTCGGTCAGGCTAATGATGTTTGTTGTTGTGCTTTTCAACACAGTTATTAACACCTATGGATTTAATGTTACTTGACTCTGTTTTGCACAACAGCGGTCAGAAATTTTAAAGTATAGTCGTCTCAGGGTTGTTCTGTCAAGCGTGTTATTATCTCTCTAAGTCATAATTATTGTCTTGCAAGCACTCATAAGGCACAGCAGGCAGAGTGTAGGCGTGTTTTTAATTACTTTGTATATCTGCACAACTTCCCATCAATCCTAGTTGGCCTTCTCCCAACGTGGGCACTCTGGGATTGTTGTCTTCCCGCCCACCAGCCGATGAGTTCCCAAGGACGCGCGCCTCCATGGGAATACACAAAGCGTCTCTCAGTAATTAAAGAACCTGTCTTATCTTTGCTCAGATCGGATGGTGTGTTTACTGACATGCAGGCTGTCCTGGTGGGGGGAAAAAACTTTCCTCACGTCTCAGTCCCAGTCCTTCTCCGCCTTTGAAATCAAGCGGGTCCCACATGAGGTAGTCGGATAAGGATATTTTTGGACTTTGCTGTCCTACCTACTAAACTTCAGATTTCTCTTTCCCGTGTTTCTTCAGCGGCTGCACAGAAATGCCGAGCACGACGATGACGATCTTCCTGCATCAGTCGGAAAACACAGAATTTGACGAATCTAGAGACCATGTGTTTTTCACTAATTGCACGACGTGGATGTGGTTAGTGCATGTTCAACCCTCCTGTTGTCCTCCTGGCTCAAGGAAGGAAGGAAGGAAGGGAGGATGAAGGGAAAGAAGGAAGGAAGGAAGGAAGGAAGGAAGGAAGGAAGGAAGGAAGGAAGGAAGGAAGGAAGGAAGGAAGGAAGGAAGGAAGGAAGGAAGGAAGGAAGGAAGGAAGGAAGGACAAAGGGAAAAGGAGGAGAGAAGGAAGGGAAAAAGGAAGGAGGAGAAAGGGAACAGATTGGGTCAATTGGGTCAAAAAATGCAAGGAAGAAGTAAGGACGAAGGGAGGGAAGGAAGGAAGGAAGGAAGGAAGGAAGGGAGGGGGAAAGGATTGTGGAAAGAAGGAAGGGAAAAAGGAAGGAAAGAAAGATGGAGGGAGGGAACAGATTTGTTCAAGGATGGAAGAAGAGAAAGAAGAGAGGGAAGAAGGAAGGGAAAAGGGAAGGAAAGAAAGATGGAGGGATAGGGAACAGATCAGGTCAATTGGATTAAAAGAGGAAGGAAGAAGAAGTAAGGACGAAGGGAGGGAAGGAAGGAAGGGAAAAAGGATTGTGGAAAGAAGGAAGGGAGAAAGGAAGGAAAGAAGGAAGGATGGAGGAAGGGAACAGAAGGACACCAGGAGGGTTGAAGGTAAAGAGTGATGTTGGAAGAGGCAGAACAGGAGGAGTGTGTTGGCCTTCCTTTCATGTGAATGTGCCTCAGGGCTGGAGACTTAGAGAGCCTTGTGATCTCTCACGTGCCGGTTTCACACAGGTTCTAGTAGAAAAGTCTGATTGTAATGAGCCACATAGCGACCATAAAAAACAGACCTTCTGCAGAAACAAAGGTTGTTTACAAACAGATTTCTCACAGTTACAGATTCTTCATCTGATTGAATTCTGGTTCTTTGAGTTTGTGCATTTATCCAATACTTTACAAACATCCACACGCAGCAGGTTTCTGCTCACACAGCTCCACCACAGCTATCTTGTTAGCTTGAAAGTCATCTGGTGGTTCTACTTCAACATGACTTAACAGAACCAGATTAGATTTCTCAGAGCATGCCATGTAGGAACAAAGTGTATTTCAGCTAGCTAAAGCCTGTGTATTGCTCCGAGAACCAAGATTACTTTTATTTCACGCTGCTCTTCATCCATCCTGTAAAGTCTGGAGTAGGCGACCAAAGAAATGATAGATCGTCTCGGCACTTGAGGCGAAAGCTGCAGCCGCGGTCGTGGAGAAACATTGCGGTGCGGCTCCTCAGTCAATAAGCAACAAGAATCTTTCGCTGGGAGCTGCAAAGGGGGGGTGGGGTGGGGGATGCAGTAGTGGCTGTGGCAGCTCTCTCCCCAAGGAGACGGCCTGAGCCACAAATTAATAGAGCGCTCCCACATGATCTGGGAGTTTCATTTGGAACCGTCACGCTACATAAAGCCCCACAGAAATGAGGAGTTCACTCAGGTCCGCCTCTACTTCCCCAGGAGTCCCCAAATAACCTGTGTGATTGTAAGACTTTGCCCACTGATCCCCCCACCCCCACCCACTGCACCTCCCTCCTTGAAACTACCGGGCAAAGCTTCATCCACGCTCATTCTAGTTACTACAGTACAACTTACTGTCTCCTTCATTCATAATCCTGTTGCAAGCTCGAGTCTTAATAACCCGCCACACGTCTGAGCCTTCTGGAAATACTAACGCAGCGTGAGCCCTGTTATGTGATATTTTCCCTGTTAAAAGTTCCACAGAAGTATCCAGAGAGAGATTAAAAATGAAAAATGGAAGAAAAGAGTCTAATCTCATCTCCCTGCCCTGATTTATTGGCCTATAAATCTCAAGCTCATGTAAACATTTCTGCTTTTTTTTTTCTCTCTCTCTCTCTCTTCCCCATAAAAACTCAAAACACAGATTTGACAACAGTGTGAAATTCTTGGTGACAAACGTGGAGAGTGGTGCGCCCCCGAGGCCCGCTTTACTCTTATCATTATCTTTGCAACGCCTGAGATTAGACACGGCAACCACCTCTCTCACAACAGCGCGCCTCAGAGCCAGGATTAACACAATGACTAATCACTCAGCTCACCGGACACAAAACATACAGCAACTGATTCATATTTTGTCACAAAGTCGACTTAATGGGAAAAGTGGCTTAGAATATTGGCTTTTGGGCGTCACAAAGTCTACCGATATATACGCAGAGAATAACCTGATCATGTTTTTGTCTGTTTGCACAATAGAGGTTTTAGAAAATACTCAAATTAAAGCAAGTTTTGTTGTGACAGTGTTTGAAAAGATCATGTAAATCTGACCCAGAGGTGGAGGCTCAATAACAAAACAACACTGGATAATGAGGTATTACTAATTGGTTAGGGTCTGTGAATGGCAATGTGAGACTCTTGGTCTGCTACTGTACTTTTCTTTCTGGCATTTTTTTTGCATTTATTTTGATAGGACAGTGGAGGAGAGAGGGAATGATACAGCACAGGACGGGGCTGCTGCATTAGACCCCTGAAATGAAATATCTTAAAAGCTACAAAGTTGATTGTAATGACATTTGGTGCAGGCATCTCTGTTTCCCAGAGACTCTGGTCTAAATTTTTACTCAAGTGCCAATATCCAGTTAAAGCATTTGTGGAATTTGCCTCTTGATAACTCCCTGACATTTCAAACTTTTGATTTGACCTAATACGTGCACAATCTACAAAGCTGCAAGTGTTAATCAGCTAAACTTAGATTGGCAGCACATTATGACTGTGAATGTGTCACAGCATATGATGTATCCAACTATAGAATATGCACGCAGTTGTAAAGTTGGAGAGAAAGTACTAGCGACAGTGAAAGTGAAAAAAAAAAGAAGCCTCATTTAAAACGCTCTCTTCTACCGCGTCGACTCTCAGTGGAGAAGTTCCTTCTTCTGTGGAAACAAATCCCGGTATGATTCACTTCTCTCCCCTCTTGAAGAGAGAATAGTAAATCAGCAGTGAAGAAGTTCCCCTTTGATTCTGAGCGCCTGACACCAAAAACTCATATTTACTGTTGATGTTTCAGTTTGCGGGGGGGAAAAAAAAGAAAAAGAAGTAGCCGTAGTAGGAATAAACCTCCATTGTACATCTGGCCAATTATCTGTGGGATTGGAAAGGTACACAAGCGAAACAAAAACAGTGCTGGAATGGAAAGGAACATATGCAGAAGTCCTTTATAGCAGCGCTGTGATGCTTCAAGGTGGACTGTCTCATCACAGGACTGTAGCGGCTGTGGAGTCAGCAGCATGCATGTGCTGACGATCAGGGAGTTTATTCCTCAAAGATTCACCTCAAATCATTATATTGACTTAAAAAAACAATTTAAAAAATCATATATATAAATGTAATTATGATCTGTTCTGTCATGTGAAAACAAAGGGGACTTTTCAGTGTCACTGATTTGACTGTGTTGTTTGCCATGGATACAGTTGCTTCAGGCCAGCACTGTTGATCTCTTAGAGCAAAGATGTAACTTTGGGTTAAACATGAAAATGGCAAAATCATTAACTTTGATAAAAGGGTAAGACTAATTTACCTCTTTATTTTGACATTCCCCTATTAGTAACAGTAGTAAAAGGTATTTCAGTCATTTACAACCATTATTCTTAATGCATTTTGTTTTGTTGTTAATCAATTGTGGTGATTAAAAAGTGTATTCTGACAGGACTAATGCTCATTCATTCATTTATCACATCACCACCTGCCACTGTGCAGCTAGTTCTGTTTCAGGCAGATGAACTAATGACAGCTAGGCTATGACTAGGCTAACAGCTAGCCTGCTGCAGAGACATTATTATGAACAACAGAAGCACACCACACCTTGTCATTAATACAATGTAAAGAAGACATTTTCTTGAGAGAGAAGCCCAACAGGTTTCAGATCAGCTAAATCCATGTCAGAGTAACAAACATTGGTGCTCTTTTCTTCTTATCTCTACCTGAAGGATGAGAGTTTCATACAGTAATATACTGTACAAAAACAAAAATTTATCAAAACAACAATCATGTGAAATGAGTGCGATGATAGAGGAATACAGGACTTTGTTAACACAGATGGATATAGTACGAGGCCTAGATATATAATTACATCACTAAAGTGTTGCACAAACTGTTCTGTGACCACATGCTGGGATGTTTTTATTTCCAGTCTATTGTCTGTCCCTGTCCCTGTCCCCCTTACGGTGTTTTAGGCAGCTGTGTGGCACTTGTGTTTCGCCGGTGCTTACATAACTGTTCACTTGTATAACCTGAGAAAACAGGAAACAGACAAAGCTGGTACAGTATAAGTCTCCACAACACGACCATTTGTTACCGAGGCGCAGCAAACACACCGGTTTGCCCCGGCGGAGTGTGTTTGCTGTGATGGAGCACACACGCGGCTCGGCGTGATGCACGGCCGGGGCTTTGGCGAGCGCTGTGCTGCTCCAAGGTTGTTTGATGGGAGTCTTTTGCCTGTTATAGATTTGGACAACGTGACTGGAAGGGCTTCACCACCTGAGTGCTGCATCTCATATCTCTGTGTGTGTGTGTGTGTGTGTGTGTTTGTGGGTGAATTTATTTCAGGATTTTGCTTACTCTTTGATTTCCGCTGTTTTGGGTTGTGCCCCTTCCTAGCTCAAGGCTCTGAGCGTTCGGCGAAGATGCAGTGCCCGTATCTGCCTGCATCAGCAGAACGTTATGCAAAACAACACACACAGGCAAGCAGACACACACACACACACACACACACATTTAACATTTCCTGGAATCCGTCTGTCTCATATTTCTTGGGATACTTGCGAAAGTTTCAACTTAACATTCACCCAGGTGACACACGGTGGCAAGAAAATCAGGGAACTGGAGGAGAGATCAAGCTCTGAATCAAAATCAGGCCCCCCCGCCTCGCTGCCGATTATAGTCCAATCATAATCTCTTGGCGGGATTCCTGCTCCAGTAAGTGATCATGAGAAGGCCAGATAGTCCATCAGCAGCACAGAGGGAGGGAGATGCGCTCAACACGCTCAGCCATATGTGGCCACTTCCTGGCTACAATGAGCTGCAGAACACCTGCAGCTCGCTAGGAGAAAGTTGCAGAAAAAAACCTGCCGGGAATGAAAAGTCAGCGCTCACTCACTCACTCACTCACTCAGCTCTATGTGCAACGCAAAAAAACCCAGAGTACATCAGGCTCTAATCAGCTACTTGTCTCCTCGCTGGTCTCTGCAGCGCAAACTAAGATTCAATTAGATTATTTCACAATCCCGGAGTAATCCTGCACGTTATGAAGCAAGTCAGTGTGCGATTCGATATGCTGATTATCTCGCAGCATGTGCTGGTGTATGTTTGCGAGAGTGGTGCGAAAACCCTTCACAAAGCAGCTTGACATCTGAAGCAGCAGGAGAAATCCGATGCTCCCCCCTAAATTTCACTCTGGCTTCATTTCTGACACCTATTTCATAATGCTGCTTCATGCTGCTGTTAGCTGAAGAAACAGCCCTCATGCAACAATATCAAACTTTAACCTCCTTATTGTTGGAATCCACCGACGAACCCCATCAGACAGAAAGTTAGTGTTTGAAAGGACTGTAATCCGTGGAAAAATCAGTTTTCCGTCTTCACCTCGGAGAAATTCATGTGCTTCGACCGCAGGAGTGGAGTCAACACTGAGAGTGTTTGTGTTTGTGCGTCAACAAACACGTACTGTATCTCCCAGTTTACACAAGTGACAGTCATGTGAAATGGTCCTGCGTCGGTCCGTGTGATAAGAGTGTGTGAGTGAGTCAGTGTTTGCTGCTCAGGACCGGCGATGCTATCGCTGCTCATCTGCTGCTACTGTTGTTGTATACAAGGTGTTTGTTCTGGGTTAGGAGAAGTCAACCACCTTCCAGTTGCTGCCACTCAGGCTCAGTGGATGTTAGATAGTAAGTTTATATGTTGAATAAACTCTGTTCACTGCTGTAGATACATGACATTAAACCCTCCTGTTGTCCTTCTGGGTCAAATGGACCCAGAAGTTCCCTTCCTCCATCCTTCCTTCCTTCCTTCCTTCCTTCCTTCCTTCCTTCCTTCCTTCCTTCCTTCCTTCCTTCCTTCCTTCCTTCCTTCCTTCCTTCCTTCCTTCCTTCCTTCCTTCCTTCCTTCCTTCCCTTCGTCCTTACTTCTTCTTCTTCTTCTTCCTGTTCTTCCTGTTCTGTTCCCTATCCCTCCATCTTTCTTACCTTCCCTTTTCCCTTCCTTCTTTCCCTTCTTCCTTCCTTCTTCTTCCTTCCTTGAACAAATCTATTCCCTCCTTCCATCTTTCTTACCTTCCTTTTTCCCTTCCTTCTTTCCACAATCCTTTTTCCCTCTCTGCCTTCCTTCCCTCCTCCCTTCTTTCCTTCCTTCTTTCCCTTAGTCCTTCCATCCTTCCTTCCTTCCTTGACCCAGGAGGACAACAGGAGGATTAACCAATTTTCCATCCACATGTTGATTGAATTATCTGAGGATCGATAAAAATATTAATACGACTAAAGCCGGTTCAAGTGTGTTTCCATCTAAGACCTTTAAATCAAATAAAAAGCAGTGCGTAATGATGCTGTTTTGCGATCATGTTGGTGTATCGAATCATTTTCTTGCAATTTAAGGTGTTTCTATACATTTTTGTAGTAAATCGCAAAATAGAAGGACATCCATCCTTTATCTTTAACCGGTCAGGCTGCACACAGGCCTGGAAACCACTGATCCATACACATGCAAGCCAAGTTAACTTTGTAAATAGGCTTTTACACAAGTTCTAGGCTATAGGCTGGTGCTCACAATGCAACTTGCCTGTCATCAGAAGACAGCGGCGTGTAAACAGCGTTTTAATGCAGATGCATCGCGTGTTAAATACTACAGACACAGGGGACCTGTCACTCTTCAAACTGTTTCTGGGAGATGGTGACACTTCACATGAAGCCAGTCTGTCGCCTGTACACCTGCATCTTTCTTTATTTACTCCCAACGCGTCTTTGAACAGCTGGAATACGTAGCGGGATTGACATAAAACAGGATCGCAACTCACATTTATTTAGCAAAGAACTGTTTCCATCAGAATTTGTCGCATTAACTTTGTATCGATCAAGAGAAAATCCGATGAGATCAACAGTATTAACTTTTTAATCGATATTCATGATATTTAGTCAAATTTTACTGTTTCCTGTTTTAATTCGATAATGCTTAATGCGAATAAAAACGTGTGGATGGAAACATGGTCATTGATGACAGGACTGGCCTATGTGCTGTAATCAGAAACTACAAATCAAACTGAATATTCACTCCATCAGCCTCCACGCTCCACAGTTCAGCTGTTGTTTCTGGAAATCTCATTTTCCCTCATAGAAGTCTTAACGCTGTTTCGAAGCCTTCCTCACTCCACCAGGAAGAAAATCTGGGGGATTATTACATTTTTTTTGCATAAATATTGTCAAATTTAAACAAATCAGGACAAAAAATTGAGTCACCTCATAAAATACCTTTTTATTTTGTCTTTTAATGATATATTGAGTCTCTTTGGGTTTTAAATGGTGGATCTGACTCAACCTTTCATTCCCATTGCTCCTTTCTGACCAATTATAAGTAATAATCACTAGTAATCAGCGTGGCAGCCCCCGACCCGACCCGGGACAGCCGCTGTGTGCAGTGTCATCACCTCTCATCCTCACATTGGGACCGCCGAGGCCACCCCCATGTTGATCTTTTTGTCGAGCCATGTAAAGAAGATGTAAACAATTAATGGGCCCAGTGTGGAAAATCGATGGTGGGAGTTTGTGTGAGTGAGACGACGCACTAATGAGTTGAGCGCTCATCAGTGGAGCTGCTGCATCTTGACATTCGTTCCCATTGTTTCATCTCCTGGTGGATGATGTTATCATCATCTCTGTCTTCCCACCGCCTCATCACTCACATTAAAATGAAAAATTAATAGTGGGTGTTTTTGTATACATGCAAACTATATAAATCTATGACTATACTATAACATTATATGAAAGTGTAAACAATCTCATTTGCGGCTGCTTTATGAGACAGTGAGAGTCTGACTGTGTGTCCTTCAGGCCCTCAAATTGGTTGTACAGTGTTGTAGTGTGTGTTAAAGGCATGAGGCTGATGGCTCAATTTGAGACTGCATGTGTGTGTGTAGTGTACAGTTGCGCGTGCATGCGCATACACCCGCGTGAGCAAGTGATTTATGGGCTGTTTTTAATCACGCAGTAGAAAATGTTATTAGACAGCCTTCTCGCGCTCCCTCCGCCTGCAAATGAGCCGGCCCCCGCTGCACCCTGGGATAGCCTCCTGTAATTAGTTCTGGGAACTCACCTGTTACTGAACGAGATTGAGAAAGAGAGGGAGAGAGAGGGACACGGAGGAGCGGATGGAGTGAGAGGGCAACGAGCAGACAGATAAACAGAGGAGAGGGAGAGTGTGGGGAGAGGTGAGAGAGGGTTGGGGTTGAGAAAGAGGAGTGGAAGAGAAGAGGAGGTGTCAGTGGTGGTGGTGGGGGTGTGAGTGTGAGGATGAGGGAGGACGGAGGGAAAAAGAAACTGACCTCGACGCCCTCGCGGCTCTTGGTTTGTCTTTTAACAAGCTGGCCAGCCTCTACCTGACTTTTCCAGAATACATTAGGATGGAGAACAATGTAGCAGCTCATACAGAAGCACAGGAACAAGATGGGCTGTGGAAGCTGCTGCTCTCAGGTGTCAGGACTCTGAGTTCTACATCCACCTCAACACAGCCTCCTCCCCTCATTAAGAAGATACTGTACTGTGGAGTAAACAACAAAAAGCAATCGATTCTTTTCAAAGCACCTTTCAGACTAATCGAATTAACAATATCAGTTCATAACCATAAATGCAACTGGCTTGAATTAAACCAAAGTATTGTTTTGTATGCTATTGTTCATTGTTTGGCCTTCAAGCAGTTTCGTTTTGTTGATCTATGTAAGGTGTGGACCCAAATCAATACCACTGCAGAAAGAGCAGCTGCTGCTAGCCAATAATACTGTAATTTCTCAACTTTTAAGGGAATATTATAGTGATATTGATTACAGTTTTCTGCAAATGTGGAAACCTGTCTACAAATTGCAATTTGATAATAAAGAAAAACTGTGTTTTAAAGCTGCGCTAATCAACATCATATCAATTTTTAGCATTTTCAATAGCACTCATTGGCATTTTTGTGCCTTTCAGCTTATTATTTTGTCTCAACGGTCCTCTGCTGTCTACTTTTCTACTCCTGCTGTTAGTGGCTGCAGTGGATGGCTGCTTCCTGTTAGGATGCTCAGTGCTACTTGTGCGGTACAGACAAAGTAAGTGAGTCGCTGGGGGACAGAGTGGAACATTTAGCAGTTGAGGAGTCGGATTATTTCCCTCCGGGGTCTGTGGAGAGTGAGTGTTTACATGCGTCAGGTGGGCAAATATACAGCAATGAATGCTTATGTGGCTCTGTGTGAGCTGGATGCGTAAACAGGGAGCTATTTGCTGATCCGTTCTTCATAACAACTTCATAAAGTCAATAAAGTTTTGTTTGAACGACAGGGGAACAGATGTCTTGTTCTGTTTTGCTTCTCCTAGCCTGCGACATATGATTTCTTTCTTTCTTTCTTTCTTTCTTTCTTTCTTTCTTTCTTTCTTTCTTTCTTTCTTTCTATTCCAAGGCAATTTCACAATTTGACAATATCATAGCATAGATGACATCATGACAACAACGTATATCATCCAGAGAAAATAGAGAATAACATGTGAAAGTAAGAAAATGTTGTCTTCCAGATAAACTGTAGCTTTTCCTCCAGCCTTGAACTCACCACCCTGACAGAATTATCATGTGACCTGCTGCTCCTCGGCGCATCACTGAGCCCTGGTGAGCCGACTGTAGCTGCAGGCTGCAGGCTCTCTAGTGAGCGCTGCCTTGACAGTCAATCACAACAGCGGCCTGTCACTCCCAGACACACACACACACACAATAACACGGACACACAGATGCAAAAACAGTGAAATCGACACGTACGTGACTTAAATCTGCACATATGCAGACACAGTCACTGTGCAAACACACACACACAGACACACATGCCGCTGCGCTCCTCCAATACTCCTGACAGACCAGTAAAAACATTATGAAATATTCAGGAAGTCTCACTGCGGTTCGGCTTCTACCTGTCTCAGCTTTTCTCCTTACTTTCTGTGCACTCGTTTGTACCAGAGAGGAAGAGATCCAGCATCGGCTCGGCTCAGGCTTTCTTCCCCCTCGTGGGCATCCTAAGGATAAATATGTGTGTGTTTGTGCACGTATGCGGCGGAGGGTGCGTCTGTGTTTGTACAAGTTTGCTGCATCTCTCAATTCTTGCCGCCACAATGTGTGTAATTGGGGTCTGAGGCAGCCGAAACCTTTTGTCTGGGTGTTGCCTGGTGCTTACATCAACTCTGAAGCTCCTCTAAACAACATCGCAAAGGAGACAAACCTGGAGCCAGAGCTGCAGCCTCTCTATTTCCAGACCCGTGAGCGTTCACAAGCACTTTGTGAACAACAAAACGCTGGTTATGGATCCCAGTGACTATTTAGTAGAATTTGAGGCCTGTATTTCACTGACCCCAGCTGAGTCTTCAGCAGCCGAGTTTAGTAGCTTCTTCTCTGGTGTCACTTTAACTTTTGACAGATTTAAGGTGTTATCTTGCCTCGCTTCCTGTGTGAGGAAAATTACCCCCCTCTTACCTTCAGCTGCCTTTGCACAAGGTCTTTTCCGCCATAATATCCTCACAATTACTTCTGTGCAGTTCAGTCCTGTCTCTGTTCTCTGTCTCCGATGACTGTCACTGGAGGATGCTGTCTGCTGATTAACAGACCGTGTCATAATTCTAGCACCTCTGCACAGACGAGGGAGCCACTTTATTGGCGTTCAGAGGATCTTATAGACGAGAATACGCATTTAGAATCTCCTGATAGAGCAACAAAATGAACATTTATTCTCAAAAATTCTAAAACATCTGCATTTGGTCTTTTTTATTTGTCTTTGAACCTAGGCTGAGAATGAATTTCCATTAAACCAAACTAGGGATGTCATGATTGATTTCACAATTAATCGCTGTATTAAACGTCACAATTAAAGCAGAAGTGAGTGATATATTTGTGTTAATATAAGTCTTAAATAGTTATATCTTCCGACAGCAATCACTTACATAGAGTGTTTGGTCTGAAACACGGGTCTGTCAGTCACTCTGCTCTGCTCTGAGCCGAGGAGAAAACATTTATCGTATCCTACAGTTTTTATCCAATGAGGAGAGAGAACGGCATGCAGGGCTGTGTGTGCAGCCAAGGAAAACCGTGAATGTGGTGACGTAGCGACGAGGACTGTTATGGTGCGTTCAAGGAAACTCGTATTTTTCCGACCGTGAAGTGGTACCAGTTCGATCTGGTACGAGTTCACCGGTCGGAAGTTACGAGTGGCCGTTATAGTGACTTTCACCGGTAAAACAGGTCGGAAAAACACGAGTGGGTTGCCTGAAACGCTAAAAAGTCGTAAGTTGTGACTTGAAGCTGTAATTTACGATTTCAAAAGCCTGCCTGGAACGCAGCATTAGCGAAAACGACCGGATCACTCACTTCTGCTTTAATTTATCGTAAAGATTCCTAAATACCGTCACTTTCCAAAAAAGATTATGTCGAATCATATCGACAGATGTGGCCCAAGTAAAGGTAATGCACAGATACTGGTCCATTTACCTAACGTAACATTGAATTGGTAGGAATTTAAATCGGATCATTTGTAATTAAAAAAACTATTTAAATAAACTTAAAAGTTTGTTGTGGATGACAATTTATGACTTGATTATTTCAAAAATGTACCCTTTGGGATCAATAATTGGCCCTATGTTAATAGATACTTCAAATATTTAGTGTAAATAATTGGTAATGTGATTATATTTTGAATATATTTGATTTTACACATTCATAGTGTTGTGATCGCTAAACCAAACCAATATGAAAGCTTTGCTATAACATTATTTCTTCTTCAACTGTGCCATCGTAGGGGCACAAACCCGATCCACCAGAATAGAAATGGATGGAGAAGCTGGATGCTCCTCTCTCATTAAAATGCCACAACACGTTTATGAAATCCACACAACAGTGTGTACAAATGCATTGCAACCATTCTTTGTCCTTATATGCATTTAATGAAAACAACAACAATTGAGAATAATGAGTAGTGATGCAATTACTATTCATCAAAAGGTAAATTTTTACCTGTTTCTTATCCTGGGGCGTTTGGTGCATTGTGTTTACATGCATACCATCATGGCTGGACAGAAATGATTGGTGAAGGTTGACACCCATGGGAGCTAAAGAGATTGCTCACTCCATCAAACACGAATATTGACATGAGTATTTTTTTTCCACACTGTGCATGTTAACAGCTTCATTAAATATGTTCCAGGAGCGGCTAAGGTAATGATTAGGTGATGGGACATATAGGAAAGTGGATTCATGGAGCGTTGCACACAAATATACATACAGTATAGGACACATAGGATATTCAAATGACAATTCACTAATACAGATTTAGGTATATCCTTCTCTCTGGAAGGATATACATCTCAGGAGCTGATTGAGGCAGCATGTACTGTTAGAAAAAGCCATCTGTGGCAGGCTCCCAGCTCCTGCTGTGCTTTGAAAGCCTGCTCCCTTTCACAGAGACGTATCAGCCAGCAAAGGGCCGAGGAGAAAACCTGTCAAAGGATCTACTCTGCAGAGCACTCGGCGCCAAATTAACCACAATAAACAGAATGCGTTGACCAGCCGGTGCTTTCCTACCTGTGCAAATGTACGATTGTGTTTGTAGTCGAGGTTGAATGACAGTTTCTCTTCCTCATTGAAGTTGACGTTGACTTTACTTTGACGTTTTGGAAATACGATATATGAGTTCCCTCTCATGTCTACGTGATGAATAGAAAGCCGTACACCACAGGCTACTAGCTTAGCATAGCATAAAGAAACATTAAGCCAGGTAGACTTTAAAAATGGGGGTATTTTAGCAGTTGTGTAGCTGAATGTTAAAAAAGTAGCAACGCCTTGTGTTATTATGTTATGACCTGTCTGTATTGTTTAATTACCTGATGTCTAATACGTGAGCTTGTACATAAAGAGCTTAGCTTTAGAGTGATGCTACTCGGCTGCTGAACAGCAGGGGTCGTGGCCCCGTGCTGCTGTCAGGTGGAAATCAGGAAAGCTTGTGTGACGTGCGTGTTTTGCTTCAGTTGAAGGATTACGTGGGCCTCCGTAGGCTGCGAAACCACTTGAATCCCTTTAAAAAAAAAGCTGGTGCACCATTTTTTCAAATAAAAAAACAACAACAACAAACATCATCTTTCTATAAACAGGCCTGATTTTCTTAATTCCTTAAAAGTTGCCATTTTTGAACGCACCATGCATTATTAATTTCACCTCGCGCTGGTGGCTCAGCTCACCTGGAGCGTGCGGCTGGGTAGCATGGTGCCAGGGTGGAGGAGCAACACATCCATATCATGGGATTAGACTGATCTACTTTAAAAATGGTAACTATAATCGCTGTAAAAATAGCTCAGAAATCATATAAGTAGTTGACAAAAATAACAACTGCTGGGATTAGGGATTGTCAGATCATACAGGGGGATATTAAGCAGAATATACACTGTAAACATACAGACAAGCTCAGAAGGGGCTCAACAGTGGCTAGCTGTTGGTTTTGTTCATTCTGGACTTTAATTTCAACCTAATCGGCTAATAAACGATGCAAATTAAATTAATTTGAAGTGCTTATATTTACAAACTAACACTCTTTCCAGCCATGTGAATCTAGATGTTGCAGCTTGGATCAGAGGCACTTTCACCACCCGTTAGCACTCATGATACAATGTCCGAGACCCCCCTCCTCAAAGACGGAGCGATGGCCGAACATCCCAAACACATGTTGGGTAGTGTTCATTAGTCCCACTGTTCTTTGGGGTTCATAAATCACAGCCATCTGGAACACTCTCCACGCTGCAAAGAGGCACAGCTCCCGCCCACCCTGCGGCGTTGGCAAACAGCCAATCAGACAGCAGATCCCGTAGCGGCACATCATGGGAGCACCACCACAGACAACCTTTATTAAAACATTAATTTTTCTACAGATAGACAGAGTAGGACTAAGGTTTTATAGCGCTGCAGCTGCGTCTGATGGGAAAAAAAGCTGGTTTGGAGAGAAAACTGAAGCACGAACGCTGATTTTTAATCACAGGCGAATCAAGACTGATGTCATTTGCGAAGGTTAACAAGGTTTTACTCCAGGAGCCGACACAGAAATGGGGTTAAATTCCACTTTTAGTGCCTCATTTAACCAACACTGTTTGTCACTGAATTGAATCATGTCACTGCAGTTTTTAGCAACAGTGGCTCATTTGTTTTGTTTTTTTCTCTCTATCTGGAGATTGTTCTCAGGCACTTTCAAGGATCAGTTCACACATGTTCAAGTCTGTCTTAGTACAACACTCACAGGCTCGTCCAGTATGTAGATGGAAGGAGCTCTTGGAAATTCATGAGGGGTTTCCTTAGGGTCTGGTTCTTCTAATGCACTTTAGAGTTCAGCTAATCTTCAGCCTGGATCATTTGTAGTGTGGATCCAGGCATTAGTGATTGGGAAATTACAACAATGCATTATTTTACAGCTCCAATATTTCCAATCTAACAACCTGGAAATCAAAAACTAGCTCAAACTGGGCACGCACATGGTTCTGCTTCATATATCTGATTCAGTGAGTGCATGAGCACAAGCCTCATTTTCACTCCTATAATTAGCAATAATCTGATGAAGACACTCCCTAAATCCATCAGTTTGCACCAGGAAGAGATTTTTAATGTGCATTCCACCGACTACATCCTTTCCTGTAGTTTTCAGCCGAGAGAGAGAATTAGATTGATTACACATGCAGCTCTGTTGCTGTAACCTCGGTGGGCTCACATCCACTCCAGCATGCAGTTGATCTTAGTGTCGTGGTCAACAGATTCCGATTCATTCATTAGCTCATTTGTGTAGGAATTAGCAGCAACATGTGGCACCAGTTGTCTGTTATTAGCTCCAGGAGTGGGAATACATTATGCTAATTTTGTTTTAGAAGTCACTTTAAAAGCTGGATTTAGAAAATGTCTGTGTTTGTGTGTCGTTGTGTGCGATTCGCCCAGACCCATGCATCTGTATGTGTGTGTGTTGGTGTGTATGCATATTCAGCCCGACACCTGTAGCTCCCACTGAGCATGAAATGGCTTATTTGCTTGCAGAGACTCAGCCCTGGTGTTTGTTATGTGCTTTGCATGTTTTGAGCGGCGAGCTTATCATTTAGCAAACAGAGCACAGAGCTATCGAACAGTTACACACACAGAGACAGTTTGACAAACACTTATTGAGTCTGCTGGATGTAATTTACCCTTGATGCATCTTTGCTCTGTTGACATTTCTTTGTTCTCACATTATCTGTAAAGAGGAAATCAAACGAGGGGGAAGGAGAAGAAAATACGAGAACGATTTGAGTATTAAGATTTTAGCTGAGCAAAGCTGAAAGTTGTTATTAGATCTGACGTGTTTGTATCGATGCTATTAAACCCAGAGAAACCTCCAAAGGAGAACGCCACAGACAGAAAGAGACATTTTCCGCCACGAGCGAATCCCCTCCTCTGCCCCCGCCGCCCCTCCACCTCTCTGGGGAAATCACCGACAGGGGAGAGAGAAGGGATGTTGTTTTCTTTTCACTCAGGCGCTGTGTTACCCCGGCTTTCTCCCCCTCCTTTCCTCTGCCCACCTGCGCCGACACAATAACAATCTGCCCATCTGGTGTAATCAAACTTTTTTTCCCTCTTCCCCCTCTTGTTCATCATTCTCCTTATCCTCCCTTTCCTGTGACTTTGCATTAGCTTCTCCTCTCGTCTCTATCCCAATACTATTTTTTTTGTTCTCTCTTATCCCTCCCTCCCTCCCTCTCTCCCTCCTTCAATCACAGCCTCATCCTCCCTTCCATCTTCCTCATTATCCTCCGCCCACCTGCCTCTACTCGGTTTCCCCCTCCCGTCGGCAGCAGAACTCCAGCAGGCCGTTATTGATCAGCTTAATCGGAGGCGTTAGAATGCAATTCCACCTGTCTTCTCCGCTTCATAGCTCCGCGCGCCATTCGATAACGCTTAGATGCTCGGATGCAGATTTGGCCTCGTTGGTTGTCAATGACAAAGAGGGGAGGAGAGGGGAGGGACGGCGCTAATGATGAGCTGCTTCCTCTGCCTTTCTCTTTCGCCGACTGTCAAAACCAGATCTCTCTTTCTCTTCTTTGCTTTTTTCTCCTCTTTTCTCTGCCACCATTCTCTTATTTACCCATCTGAGTCAGCGTATCCAGCCCTTATCCCCCTTTTTTCTCTACTTCCCAGTTTTTCTCTCGCCTCTTTTCTCCTACCTACAGTACGAATATTCCACGCCTCATTGTGGCTGATGGGGATATTTTCAATAGACAGGATCCTGTATTGATATTCAAATAATTCTCCTCGGGGAGATAAAGAGGCCATTGTCTCTCCTCCTCGATGTGTAAACTATAATTCCTATTCTATCTCTGTTTCTGCATGCAGGGAAATAAACCCCAGACCAGTTTCCCTGTACTGTAATTCAGCAACTTTTGTGCAGGTTCCCTTGAGCAACACATTTAATCCCCAGATCTAATCCTCAGTTTTGCACAGGGCCCAGCAGTGTAAGATTAACAGTGTTTTGGGCAGATCACAGGTATAAAAGCATGTTCGTTTCCAGTACATTTGTACTGTATTAACCGACATCTGGGAGCTGACCAGCAGGGTCTCAGTCTGCTACAGTGAAACAGTCAGGAAATTCAATGAGATATTTTTTTCAAATGCTGCCTACATATTCTCAAACTGCGATATTCATGAAGTTACAGATCCTCACCACGTCTCCGTTCCCCTCAGTGCACTTTATTGTACTTTTTTACTTTATATACTTTTCATATTTTGACAATTTCCAGCCAGCAGACGTGCTTGTGCTGCATTCAGCCGATGAGTTGAGGATGTACAGCCCATGTGACAGCAGGAACAGAGACTATGAGTAGGAGTTTAGACTTCAAGGCTGCATTGTACTCTGCTGTTTTTTCTTTTTTTTTGAAGGTTTTTGTCAGCAGAAAGAATCTCATCTTCCTCTGACATGTGTAGATTCATAGATGGCAATTTTTTTATTTTTTTTATTTTTTTTTGCTGAAGTGCAATCGACACACGGACAGCCAGGAATTTATTGTGTATCAAGTGTCCGCCTCCGTCGTGGATCATCAGGGACACTTTACCCTCCGGGAGACAAAGGGACAGATTTACCAAGAAAATGGCACAGTGCATTGTACTGTATGCATGATGGCTTTCAATTAATCTGCAGCTGCGGTGCACACACACATACATTCATTCATTCATACACTCACTGGATAGTTGTTGGTCACATTGTGCAAAATGTGCAAATTCAATCATGTCTCTGTATTACTGAGCTCTTGGTTGAGTGCGTCACATCTGCATTTGAGAAAACGGTACCAAAGCCTCAATAAATTTGTCCCCAAATATCACACAGTAATGTATCACATCATGTCCATGTCTCCTTATTTGGATTTAATACGCCGCCTGCTAAGCAGCTACAGACTGAGTGGACTGGATGTTGTTGTTGGGGCTTGTAAAATTGGCCTTTCAGTTCCAGCACCACTGAGGCGCTGACGCCAAATCTGCTGCTGTTTCAGATCAGACACAACCCGCAGCAAGAGCAGTTTGATTATTATAGATATCGTCCATTAACGGGCTCGAGGCTGCGTTTTTCTACAGCGTGCTTCACTTCAGACCTTTAGACCTGTGCAGGTGAACGATGAAGCTCTGTGTATTCCAGTCAGAGTTGCAGCGCTGAGCTTTTCAACACTGATTTAATAAAAAATAAATAAAAAGATCAGCAGGTGAAGCGCTGAGCTACTGTACTGTAGCGGGGCTCGGTGGGAGGGCCCGAGTCCTCGCAGCTCCAAAGAAACAGGTGTGTCAGCTTTCCACCGGTCGCACTTTGAGTCTAATTCATGTGAATGGGCCTGTCTGCTCGCATCAAAGCACACAGGGGCTCTTGTTGTCTCACTGCCTCTGGTGATTAGTCTGGCTCGCTCACTTCCACCGACGCTCACCAACCGGTTGGATTGTGCTGTTGCTACTGTATGTTTCACTCCACTGTGTGGTGTTAATGGTCGGGGGCTGCTCCCCAGGCGAGTGATTAATGGGTTACCGCTCCTCAAAGCTTTTAGATCCCTGTCCTGCTTGTTTTTCTACTCTACTTGGCTTCAGGTTGTATCAACATACTGTGAAGTACGGTGGCCCGGAGAGCTCAGCGCTTCCAAAACATCGCCCCTTTCATTGTCTCCTCGTTATTGTGACTCATCATGTCTGTGTGCTACTTGTTCTTTGATTTCACACCCCGGCTCTTCTCTTCTGTCTGTTCTGGGCGGCGGAGCAGAGATTTGTCCTTGAACCTGTCGTTCTCTCCACATCATTTGAACTCTTTTCACATTTCGTTACTCCCAAAGAAGAAAAGCACTTCCACTCACTAGTTCTCATCTCTGTGACTTAAAAAAAAAAAAAAATCCCTTGTGGAGAGATTTCTGACCGAGCTCTCATCCTCTGTTAACCGTGCCCTCCTTCACTCTCACACTGTAACACTGTTGCTGCTCTGCTCTGTATAACTGCCATCTACTACCGCCGGCCACTCGGCTATCCGCTGTCCCCCCCCCCCCCGGGAGCCGAGTGGGGCGCCGGGTCTGGCTCAAGGGCACCGCTATGGACCATGTGCAGGGAGCGGAAAGCCTTTCTCACTCAATTTCCCCCCACATGGATTTTCCAAGCTGGACTTGGACTGAAAAAGCCCGACCTTGGCGGAACGAGCTCAGTGCTGAACCTCCAGGCCACCGTCCCACCGTCCCACTGTCCCACCGCACCATTGTCCCCAGACTGTAACTACAAGGTTCAGTGGAAGGACGACACTGTTTGGTTCTCTTCCCACTGGCTGTGACAGCTCCACAGACAAACTCTGGATAAAGATGTTTGTAGTGGGAGTCTTTCATATCCTCCACGGCACGCCACAGTGGAATGGATCTTAACGCCGACCTTGGAGTAAATAAACGTTTTGTGGACACTGGGTCTGAAAAGGAATACCTGTTTGTTTCCAAGGTAACCCACTAATGGAAATCCAAATACAGTACTATTCCAGGTATCGATTCTCCTCGACGGTTTACCAGTTGCTTTTAAATGGAAGCTGAATAAAGTTAACATGGTCCAGCCTATCCAGAAATAGTCAATGGACATTGAATGTGACCTTTGTTTGCTGGTCCAGGAGAAGCTGAAGCTAAACTTTTAAACACTTTTTGGGTTTGTACCTGCATTATGCACATTCTCATGGAGAATAATCTAACCTGGTCTTACTTGAGTCAAAATAGAATGAGTCATAAATGCGTCAGTCCGTCAAACAGTGTTTATTTATTAGTCCACACTACATTTTGGCGACTGCGCTCCTCTCTGCCTCGCATCGTCTCAGGAAATAACTGGTAGTAAGGGCAACATATGAAAATCTGGGAACTAAATCCTTACCAAGAAATTTCTTCACAATTGTCTTTAGGAACGTGCGTAGTATCATGTCTTAAAATGTTGAAATTGAACTCCCGTGGGAAACCCCCTAAAAAACGACTCAAAGTTGGGGTACCCCGTAACTGGATTTTTGAACATTCCGAAATGTTAAATTTGGCCTTAAGAAACTTGTGAGGGGTCAAACTAGGGGTTTTTCATGATTCTGAGTTGATCGCAAACATTAGTTTTACACCCAAAACACTCCTTGGTGGAGAAAAAAACAGCCACACCCACTTTTCTTGTTCATCGGAAACCCTACTACCACCAATAGAATGTTGGTGCAGAGACGCCATTCCATTCATTATCATTGCAGAGGTTGTGTTACATAATACTACTAAATACTCAATATAATATAACTTTTATTCTACCCTTTTTTCTATAGGACATTATACAGACCCTCCAGGATTTTATGATGTCACGATTGCAACTATTAATGCAAATTCAATCATGAATTCTTTGGCCTTGCCACTGCAACTTTTCAGCAAATTTGCTATCATAGACCGCTGTGGCTAGCTGTTTTCAGCTGTGGCCACAGTGTTTCCATTTTCCATTTCCATTTTATTTGCATGTCTGTGTTTTTATTAGTTATTATAGATAGATAGATATTATATATTACTAGTTATTGTTTTCATATAACATTACGTTTTATGCGGATCGGGAGCGAGAGAGAAGGAAAGAAATCATATGCACACCAGATTTCACATACCAGTAAAAACGGAAACATAGCCTACACAGCGCGCGCGCACACACACACACACACACACACACCTGCCTATCTATATAATGCATTATTATCATACTTATAATGACTTATAATGCAGTTATAGCACTGTATAACTATAGTTATAAACACTCATAAATGATCATAATGCTTTATAACAACAATAATCATAACACACTATAAAGCATTTTATCATGACTTATAAGGTCAGGTATTATGTTATAATTGTTAGTAACTCATTGACAATGACCACATCGATAATGCATTATAAATATAGTTATAATGTGTTACAATTGGCTTATAAACATGTATAACTATCATAATAAACACTCATAAATGATCATAAGGCTTTATAACAATAAGCATAACACATCATAGAGCATTATAACTTTATTATAATACTTGACCTTAAGCCATTATAAAATGCTCTATAATGTGTTATGCTAAATGTTATAAAGCCTTATGATCATTTATGAGTGTTTATAATGATGGTTATACACTTTTATAAGACAATTATAACACATCATAACTATATTTATAATGTATTATCGATGTGGGCATTGTCAGCGAGTTACTAACAATTATAACGTATTATACCTAAGTCACAATAAAATGCTTTATAGTGTGTTATGATTATTGTTATAAAGTATTATGATCATTTATGAATGTTTATAATTATAGTTATACAATGCTATAACCACATTATAACTCATTATAAGTATGGTTATAATGCATTATAGAGATAGGCATCAAAGTCTTACCAAAATGGTTATTAGTTGGCTAACAGTAAATAATATGGTTAGTTAGCCAACTCCAATGTGCGACTGAATCTGATGACCATCTGACCATTTTATTTTCCTAAATGCTAGCTGACTGCTCCATTAGCTATCAAACTAGGATAACATGGTGTAGGCCTATTGTCATCACGAGGATTTTTGCAGTTAGGTTTAGGCGGTGATCTACTATACTCAATAGAATACATTAGAGATACAGTAAGCTATTCCTGTGCATGACACAGGTTTTCTTTAATGTCACAAAAAAACTTAGACTATTACTACTGAATACTTAATATAACTTATATTCTACCTTTTTACATTGTTGGACATTAATCTAGCACATACGTCAATCTCATGTCAAAAACCTGGGCCAGATCTGTCCTGCGATACACTTTTATATGGCCTTCAAGAAAAATATTATGTTATGTAATAATGGCCCACCAATATAGCATTCACATTACTCACATTACAAATCCCATAATACACTACCAGCTAATAGCTACCATACGGTCATGACCAAGCAATAGGCCCAAGCTGGAATGAACAAGTTTGTGACACACTGCAACATCTTTTTCCATTCTTCAAAAACGACCTCTTAGAGCCTGGATGCTCGATGGAGATTGATGCTCAGTGTGTGTGCAGATTAACATTACCATGTTTTCAATCAATGTAGCACCACTGTGTATTTTTTGTGCTTTTCCTATCTTCATTTCGAACAAACTTGTTTCAGTTGTTGCTGGTATGTGAAATCTGGTGCATGTCCACTGTCTTTTCTCTCTCGCCGCTTGCTACCGATCTGCATAATAAATGACATTTATAATAACTTTTTTAATAAATTTAGCAACACCACAAAATCCTGGAGGGTCTGTATAATGTCGTATAGAAAAAAGGGTAGAATAAAAGTTATATTATATTGAGTATTTAGTAGTATTATGTAACACAACCTCTGCAATGATAATGAATGGAATGGCGTCTCTGCACCAACATTCTATTGGTGGTAGTAGGGTTTCCGATGAACAAGAAAAGTGGGTGTGGTTATTTTTTTCTCCACCAAGGAGTGTTTTGGGTGTAAAACTAATGTTTGCGATCAACTCAGAATCATGAAAAACCCCTAGTTTGACCCCTCACAAGTTTCTTAAGGCCAAATTTAACATTTCGGAATGTTCAAAAATCCAGTTACGGGTACCCCAACTTTGAGTCGTTTTTTAGGGGGTTTCCCACGGGAGTTCAATTTCAACATTTTAAGACATGATACTACGCACGTTCCTAAAGACAATTGTGAAGAAATTTCTTGGTAAGGATTTAGTTCCCAGATTGGTCAAATATCTGCTAAAATGCCCTTACTATGGGAAGGTTTCAGAATGTTTTTATTTTCTAACAGACTTGATGATACCTATCGTCTCCCTCCCTACGGCTCACCCCGAGGGAACCACCGCAGATTGTTGTAAAAGGTTTGAAAGTTTGAAGGCTCGATCCAAAAATGCTTTTACACAGCAAAAAACCATGTTGTTTGATCCCAAACTGTTTAACACTAGGAAGAATCCAAACCATGGCATGATTATGTAGTTTGATCCGATGCTCGACTGTACTCTAACAGCCATGTTTTAATCCTAGGATAACTGGGTAATAATTTGTAACCGATCAGCAGATTGCCTACTCGGGTAATCGATTGCCCAGGTAACCGTGCACATGCACAGTGGTGGGAGAAGAGGGGAGGATGTGATATATTTCTTAATGAGGATTTCTCTGGACCTCTTTCTTCCCTTTCTTCTTCTCACCTATGCTGGCACATGTCAGGTGGTCTCTCTGTTTGTTTCATCTCTCTGTTTGATCAGTCTCTGTGTTGTTTCATCCCCTCGGCCCCTTGTGGGTCCCCGGGAGGTTGAAGATCACATATCTTTAGCTGCTGCCCCCCTCTCCCCCTCTCTTTCTCTCTCTGCCCTGGGCCCAGCCAGGAGGCAGGCTGGAGGCGGGAGCTGTCCAGCTGCCAGTGCTGAATCCAGCAGCGCCGCTGTCCGTGGTGCTGAACCACAGCCTCCTTCCTCCATCAGAGAGGGAACTGGGAGCGGCTCTGCCCCCCACCCTCAGCTCTGCCCCCCACCCTCAGCTCTGCCCCCCCACCCTCAGCTCTGCCTGGCCCTGTCAGTAAATGTCGGGCAGATGGGAACGGAGGCGGATGCTCTGTGATGCTATTTTCATGTAACCGTGTGGATATGACATGAGCAACACAAGCGCAGTCTCTCTCATTTTTTGGAAAGCGGTGTATCTTTCTCTATTGGATGATGGAGGCAACAGGATAGGAGGGAGGGGGGAGGAGGAGAGGAGGGGGGGGCAACAGGAATGTGTGACTCTGACAGGAATACAGCATTTCAAGGCAGGCAGGTGAAACGGCTAAGAAAATGTTTCTGGGTGGTTGTGTGTGCCTGAACAGAGCGAGTCAGGAGTCTGTGACACATGCAGCAGCAGAACAGCCAGAACACACCCAGTTGTGTCCTGAACCAGGAATATGTGTCATCAGAAATGGTGTGTTCAGTGTGTTAGCTCCTGGGTTAAAAAGCCAGAAGAAGAAAGACTAAAAGAGAAGTCACAGTGTGGCGCTGTGTCCTCAGAGTGACACGGCAGCCTTCTGCTTCCACATCTGATCCCTGGAGCCAAAGGTTTTAACCTTGTGGCCTGCTGACGGAAACACTGAGGGGACATTTCAGGGCTGTGCACCTTTGAGCTCGTCTCCTCAGAAGCGTAACTCTGAAAAGCTGAGCTGCTCTTTCTTGGCTTTTATAAATACTGGAAGCAGTGAAAAATCAGCTGGCTTGAAACAATTTCACAACAACAGACTGAGGTTATTTGTCCTAATTTGGGATATGGTTTATATGGCCACTGTGATGTCTTCAGCTCTTGCTCGTATGGACTAAAACACCTCGCAGTTCTAGTTCCTAGTGACTCAAACTGGCTATCCGAAATCCGAGTGATGATTCTTCACAAAACATGCCTTCCATGTGTAATCCCTTGTGTCATTCAGACGGCTGAAAAGAGGAAGAAGAAGGGAGAATGACAGATTAACCCCCTGCTGGTAATCAAACTCCTCCAACACACAGGATACCATTTGCGTTGACTTTGATTTACTTTGAACCGCTTTGAGTTTGGAGCAGAAATCAGTTATTTATAGACACGAGCACTTAGATTTGTACAAATCACAACCACAGCCACTTGTGTTGTGTCATGGCGTCGCCACGGCGTCAGCAAAACATCATTTTCGGATGTATTTCCGTCTTCAAGGAAAAACGTCAAAGCTGTGTAATCGGCTCAGCCTGTTTGATTCGACTCATCTCTCCCTCCCTCTGCCTAAATCAAAAGTCGCTGTGATTACCATAATCATACAAATCTGACAAGATGTTTAATCAAGATCAAACGGGGGAAGAGATTAGTGTTTTCATTCAGATGTTAGTCTTTTGCACTTAATGTGTGGATGCGTTTGGCGGCAGAGGTAATCCATGAAAAATTGGTGTTGCCGAGCTGTTTAACGCCGAGGATGAAAAGTCACGCGCATGTATGGCATGCACCTGATACACACACTCTGCATGCTAATACACACTCACACAAATCAACAAGCTGAAGCACGCAAAGTGTGAACAGAGGGGGGGAAGGAAATGAGGAAATTTGTGTGGATTATGAGAGAAGAAGGACGAGGCGCGTAGGACTTCATTAATACTAAAGTTCTTGTTTGAATGTTTAATTATAAGGCCCAGTGGTTTCCAAGCTCGTAACTTTCAAATGGAATCAGGGAGTTGAGTCCGGCACAAAGCACAATTTATGTCGTTCAATACAACTTTATATGTACGCAGTAAATGTCGGAGACAAGCGCGACTCTCACTTTAAGCAATGAAACGCAGCCCTTTAATCATTTTGATTTTTACGAGGATTATTTCATAGCGTCTTATCATAAAGCGACAGAGTGATCTGCGGCGTTCATTTCAAGAATGACAGCCCCCTGCTGGTGTTGATAAACATGAAAGCAGCTTGTAAAAGTTGGCCAAACATGCAACAAACAGCTGTGGGGAGAAAGAAAAAAACTCATCAATCAGTGTCAACATGTTGGATGGAAAGACTGTCTGTTTTCTAAAACTTTTTTTGTAATCACGAGCAAAAACCGCCTCTGACGTCAGCGTTTCCTCATCGAGACGTTCTGTTGACTTTCTACTGAAGCAGATATTAAACCATCGAGCCATGAATTCTCTCTCTTTCATTGCATCTTCATCTCTATTTCCTGTTTTATTGCATTCGATGGGAAACTTAAGAAACCCGAGCAAATACCCAAGTCTCCAGTGGCAGCGCTGAATCAACCGGTCCTCTCCAACTCTGCAGTGAAGGAGGTGAAAACGTAGCACCTTCTTTAAGAGGCCAGTAAGCAGCAATAAAAGACATATTCTGTGACTTAAGAGTCTGGAGAGAACAAACAACCTGGAAGCTCTACTTGAAAGACAGGACGTGGCATCAAGTGCGTTATTTAACGACAGAATACTGAGCTTCTTTATTTATTTCACTCCTTCAAGATGCTGCTTCATGCGTTGCCCCTTTATTTCTGAATTGGAGGTGATTGCCAAGAGCTGGCGGTTAAACAGGCCTGACCTCCGTTCTTTCCCTTTTTTTTTCGTGCACAAACACAAGCACAAACTCTCATGTTCTCCTCTTTCACCTCTTCCCCCACTTGAAGCCTCCTCCTCTTCCTCCCCCTCTCTTCCTCCCCCTCCTCCTCTTCCTCTTCCCTCGCTGCTACAGGAACGGTAAAGTGTCGGAGTCAAACACGCCGCTAACCTTGGCCAGCTCAAGGGCGAGCGCTCGCACTCAACCCCAGCGCCAACACCTGCATGCGATCGCCAGGGATAACCACCCCCCCACCCCCCCTCCTCTCCCTCCTTCAGCTCTCACTCCTCACCCTCTCACGTCCCTCCTCTCCCTCTCCAGCTCCTCATTAGCATACACCAAGACAGGCATAGTTCAGGGATGCAAATGAGGCTGAGCACATGCATATTTATCTGGCTGCTCATGCTGATGGGCAGAGTTTGCGCGCTGACCCTGGAGTGGTGTTCAATTTTTACATTAACCCAGAGACACCCACTCGTAAACACGGCTGCGTGGAGGAGAGGTGTGTGTGTGTGTGTGTGTGTGGGGGGGGGGGGGGGGGGGGGCTCTGAGTGACGCATGCTACTCGTGACCCCAATTACCTATTCACATGGGTCCTCCTCATGAGAGGTTACTGATGTTTGTGTGGTCGGTGGCATCATCAAAAGATGTTGTGGGCGAAACAGAGTGACACTCGTTTGACACCACTTCCCGTTGTTGGGTGAGTAACACAGTGTGTGCGCTGTGTGATCTGCAAAACAGGATGCTGCATTTGTTTTTTTTTCTACGGTGGCCATGAGGGATCAGTGTGCTCACATGTTTACAAAAACACATATGATTCATTTTGACCTTCTGTTCTCTCCGGAGCACTTTTCTTCCCGTCCTTGGAGAGCAGGTTATTATCAGTAATAATATATTTACTTCTCCTGATTAAATATGTATCTGACAAATGTAATAGCAGCTGAAGCCTACGTCACCTGACACGTTGCATTCCTCACGAGCCGCTTCACCCAGCAGTCAAGCTTCCGGTCCACAATAATAAATTATTGACGTGATGAATGAAAGTTTGAAGTCGACCGTGGCCGCTGAAACCAGCATGACGTGATCAGCTACAGAGAAGCACAGGTTCTTCTTCCATAGAAGATCTTTGGCTGAGAGCTTGACGATAACTGTGGTAATTGTAGTGATTACTCTTTTTCTTTGCAGTGTTTTGAGGTTTCAGGGCTTCCATACCTTCACCATTATCTTGTTTCATGATAGACTCAACCAGCAGCAGCAGCAGGCAAAGGAACAGCGGACACTTGCATCATCATGCAGATGGTGGTCGGCATTTAAGAACAGAGGGAGGACAAGAAAAATATGAAATCATAAGTGAGCGGCTCTGCAGACTCTGTCAGCCTGAACACTCAGCTCAGGCCTGTTATACCGTTCATCTGCTCCTTTATTCAGCTGCTGTCAAGTGACTGAGTTGGCTCTTGCTTTTCTCAAGTGAATTTTTAGACAGCAAGGCATTGTGTGCCACAAGCCTTGGGTGACAAAGCATGGGGCGACACCCACCACATCAGGGCTCTCTAAAGAAGGAAGGAGAAGCCACTTGAATAGGTGGAACTGGTTGAAAGGTTTTTCAAGCAGCCACAGAACCATGTGGTGTCTGTGATTTAACAAAAAAAGGTCTGATGTAGATGGAGCTGTAGTGCTGATTTTTTTTCCCTTTATATTTAATAAGTGCACCTTTACATAAGGACAAGATGATTGAGTAGGATGTTTTCTGCCTCACCGTGTGAACCATGACGAGTGCTGTAGTGGATTAAAGCCGCAGAGTAAGAAACAGACAGCATGAAAATAATCCACATTTTTAGTTTTATTGTTAGTGGATGTCACAGCTTCTTCACTGACTTGTTGATTTAGCTTTTCCTTCCTAAGGATGCGTGAAACAACTGTCAGATTCCATAGAGCTAGATGAATGAGATGATGGAGCATCCTCAATTTCTACATCACAACATAAATAATTATTAGCCAGACTAAACAATGGACCCCTGTGCACCTGAACTGAAAGTTTGAGTCATTTTAGGTCTTTTCACGCTCTTTATTTCTTTGTGCGGGTTTTGCTTCCTCCCTGTGGACACTTCTCATGTCTTTGTAGTTGCAGGTCTTTTTTATGGTTGTTTTGCCTCTTTGAGAACATTTTTCATCTCTACTCTTCATCTATATTTTTACCTTTTTACCTGAACCACATCATCTTTGACTTTGACATCCAACTCCCTCATGCATAGTGGAGCCAGAGCTCAGGCCTGTGGCCAGCATCCCTGTTATTTATTCATCCGTGCATATGGCTGACTAATTCACTCTAAATAATTACCACTGGTATATCTGGCTTGCCAATGCAGGCAGGTTTTGGTTTTACACTGAAATAGACAAATCAATCTAAAAACTTCTAGATGCTGTAGATCTGAATGAATGATCGATGTGGCGACTGCTTTAGAAGCATCTTTTACACAACCTGTTTACAGCGTCTTGAGCCCACACATCCAGTGCAGCGCTGCAGGGCTCTGCTCCATTTCCGAGGTGCACAGCCCCGCTGCATGTGGGCTGCTGCGGCCGTTTGATTGAAGGCTCTGGGAAAGAGTTTGGTGAGAGCACAGATACATCAGTGCCTCGGTGGAGCTCCGACAGGCCGGCGACTGCTATAAATGTACGGCGGAAAATCCTTGTTAGTCACGCAACGGCGCACAACATGATAAACAGTCGTGCAAATCATCAAAGTGTGAGGGTGCTGCGTGCTTACTGTAGTGTAGGTGCAGTGGCGGCGTGACACACCCTAATGCAGATGTATGACTGCACACACACACACACACACACACACACACACATAGAGATGGAGGGATCTTTAGTCAACACAGAGGAAATCCCCCCCTGCCCGGCGGCCTCCATTCACATCCATCAGAGAGAAATCACTGGCAGGGTAATAAATCAAGCCAACAAAGTTCATGCAGCCGCCCGGCCCCCAGTGCCCTCATGATATGACATGTAGGATGTTATTACCCATAAGCCCCGGCGCTGGTCCGAGAGGCCCCTCGGAGCGCATGGCCGGGCGAGGAGGCGAGGCGTGCACGCCGCGAGGCCAAGGTGACGCTACCGGGGCGTCACGCGTCCGCTCGGGCCAAGGTGACTCCAAGACAAAGACATACAGCACATTTTCCACATGGCAGATAAAGCACCCGGCTGTAACACTCTCCTGCTCATTAAGTCTCGTCAGATTGGACCGCCTCGGGCCAGAGACTGCCAGCACCTCCAGGGGGACGGACCGAGAGGACTGAGTGGGCATTTGTCTCAAAGACGTTGATATTAAAGCCTCACGTTGAATGTGTCTCTGTTTCTGAGCTCTCCCCTGACTTCCCTCCTGCTGGATGACATTTATTTTCTCGCAAATTAGCAAACATTCTGTACAGTATATTTACTCCAAGAGCTGAAGAAAACTATCAATGAAATGTTAAAACGCTGTGGAGCATCCTCAGGAGCTTTGGAAACATGCATGACATTTACACAACAGAAGATAAGTGCGTCTGTACTGTATCTGAGTGTTATACAGTACGTGGTGTGTTTGTGTTGACTGTATATGTGGACACCATTTTTAGATCAAGGCCATCAGGTTGAGCACTTGAAGGACTTTCTGTTGAAGCCTGAAGTGATTTGACCATTCATCGTTGGCCTTGAGGTGATAAAGGTGTTTTCACTCCACAGCTTGTTCATCTGCTGTGAACCGTCCAGCTTAGTTCTGTGACATGGGAGCAGAGGGAAAAGGTTTCTGGGTCTGTGGTGGTCAGCAGTGTGTTTTATAGTGCTAGAAATCAGCTCATTATGTTGTTATTGTTTTCGAGGTAAATTCATGCAAAACCGCTGCTGCGCGTTGCCTTCAGGGACAGTTTTTCAGCAAGCAGTCTCTGCATTTGCCTCTAAAACGACTCCGTCTCGTAACGTTGTGTTATTATCTCATAGCGTGGTGAATGTGCAGGTCACAACTTATCCACCAGAGCATTTTGGAGTTGTTGGATTGTGTATTTGATGAGTTTTGAAGCAAAGAAATTCCATTAGCCTCCGTAGCGTAGCTCTGAGCAGCTAGCGGCTCTGCTCCGCCGTTCTAAAAATAGTTTGCACAACAAATAAAGGTAAGGAACCTACTGCTATGACTATAGGGATTATAGCAATGGGCCAGTTTGCCAAAATGTTGAACTATCCCTTTAAGATTTACCTACTGTAGATACAATACACTTGGAGGTTGCAGGAAGTTTCCTATAAGCTCATTTGCAAGTTGAATATTTTTAGTTGCAGTGTGTCGTTTCTGTGTCAGGTGAGAAGAGCGTAAGGCGAAGCGAAGGTTGTTTTGCACTCGTGAACGAAGCGTGAGTTCCTGTTACTGCAGCGTGATTCCTCACTCGCCATAGGGATCCTTCCACTCGCTGTGAATTTACATTGAAGGACGATTAAAGGTAAATCTGACAGACGGTGATGCAAAAGGTCAGAGCAGTCTCCGCTTGAGGAACGGCGAAGCAAAATCTCTTCTAATCAAGGCCTGTTCAACAAATGTACTGATAAATCATTGATAGTTTGTGACTTTGAGAGTACAGTTTAACACTCATGACTAATTTAAGAAGGATTTAAGCATCACTGCGTAATGTTTGATACATAATTCAGAAAACAAGAGGGAGAAAGTTGAGACTACAGCTTGTACCAAGGTTTGATTGTGAATTTACGAAAAAAAATAAAAAGTCAGAAGCAACAACATATAAACTGTCAGGGATTAATACATGAAAGGCTCTGGTGTTTAAATATGATCTCTAAACACTGCTGCTCTTTCATGTGTTCAGCTTTTCTCAGATATGAAACAAAGCAAATTTCTCTAAACTTTAAGACAGCAGAATACATGAGGCAGAACCTGGCTGAGACATTTCTTTTTCTCCCTCCCAGTCCCCAGATGGAGTTTATGGTCACCTTGTACTCTGCATATAGTAAAGAAACAAAACATAAAATTGACAGCTGGGAGATAAATTTGACAACCGGTGAAATAAAAAGCTGCTGAAATAAACGCCACCAAGCAGCTGTCCCACGCTGCGGCGCCCTCTCTGACTTTCTCCTGGCGCCCCGCCCCCTCTGCGTCGTGTCGTGTCTTCTCGTCTCCGTGGCAGCAGCGCTCTCTCTGCAGATGAGACGGGACAAGTGTGACTGATTCAGACACATTGAGTCGGGGTCTCTTCTCAACCAGGCAGAACCTGCTGTCAAGTGTGTGCAGAATGGATAGGAGAGGAGAGACATTCACCATGAACTCCCAGTGAACCTTGCACTCCCCTGCTGACATTTGCACACACACACATACACACTGCGTTGTCTTTTTTCTTTTTTCTTTTTGCACTTCCTCACCCACCCCTCCAAATGAATCACGTCTTCACACCTCTTCCCCCTCTCACACACTTTTCGCCCGCTGTGCAGCCGCTCCCTGTGTGAGAGCTGTAAGGCCGCTAATAGGTTCCAGTGGTTGACTCTGTGTGCTGCGTTTGATTGCCACTTAGCGCGATCAGCAGTGACAGTTTCGCCCTCGTGGTGCCTACCTTCCCCCTGCTTCTGGACCGGGTCAGGACGGGACAGGTGTCTCTCAGGTAACAGGTGGAGGAGGGAAATATGATCCTGCAGCCACGGCCACACAACAAGCATTCCCACCAACAAGCTGCGAGTGTGTGTGTGTGTGTGTGTGTGGAGACAAAGCGGCTCCCACTCCCACTTAGCATCAGAACCACTTTCATCAGTTCATCTCAAATGACTTGGATGAAGGCTCCGCTTTGGCCTTGATTGTAGATGATCACTGCCAGTGATTCAATTATCAGCCTCAGTTTACGCTCTGACTGTGCAATTTCAAATGCATCAGCTGCAAATGCTCATTCGGCGACGCCAAAATGGATTTGAGAACATTTTGAGGAACTTTAGGGAATTTTTTCAGAAAGTGTTGGAGCAAGCAGAGATCATTTAATGTGTTGATTAAGGTAAATTACTGGATCGAACCAACTAGAAAGTATTTAAACAGTAAACATTAAATGGAGCACATTGGCAGCATTACAGTATATCAGTATTTCTAGCAGAACCTGAGCCTGAGGCTTTTCTTGCTTGGTTTTCATTTGCATTATTTACCGTCTTAGAACAGGCCCTGGCCAGACCTGCCATATATTAATGAGGTGGACTGAGAAAGCAGATGTTCTTTGCAGTTTACCTCATATTTATTCACACTTTTTTTTTTTTTTTTTTACACGAAAGCAAAGGAAGGAAACCAGGACAGGAAATGGGCTGCTGAGCTCCACTGTCTGACACATCAGTCCAATCAGTCTGTCAGCTCTGCAGGCTCCTCCACATCAGCAGCACAGGAGGAGGCTGTGGTCCAAAATGCCCCGTAGGTGTGTGTACATATATATATATGTTGTCACTTTTAATAAAGACAGCTTTACAGATTTTCCTCAGTCTAGAAAATGTCAGGTATTTACCAGTGGAAATATTGAACGGGCTTCTTGTGATTGGTGTACAACCAACAGTCAAAAATTCAAATAGACAGAAAAAACTTGCATTTCAAACACTCACAAATCAAAACAGGCTTCAGTCGAACCTGAGTCTGTGTTTATTGACATCGTCAAACTCAATCCTGAGTGGATTGATGGACATTCATCCTTAACGCACGCTGTGGAAAGTGCCAATTTGACAGTGATTGGATTCCATTTTCAAACCGTACGTATTGATCAGGCTCCAAGGGTTAAATGGATGTGCATTGTTTGTGTTTTCCAATTGTTTGAAGCTGCGAGGCGTGTTTTTATCAGACTCTGGCAGGCTGGACGTGGTAATAAAACACATTCATGCTGGGCATTGGTGTTCGCTTTGAGGTGAAGTAAATAAATGAAGTAGTGGCAGCCTCATCCTTTAAGTAACAACACGCTCCCTGGAGACCTGGAGTGCTTTAAGTCCCCTGCTTGGCTCAAAGCAGGTATTAATCAAATAATTTCCCAAACAAGCACAGACATGGCTGTCTTTAATGTGGGCTACAAACATATGGCGGTGGGCAGCGTTTTGACCTCCTCCCCCGACTCTTTGCATTTGAGATGAATCGGCACATTTGGCGGAAGCGCAGCGCGGCGTATCCCTCGGTCGCTCTCTTCTGTCGCCTCGTCCTCGGGGGATCGCTTTAATACTGCTCAGCGTTAATGAAGACGAATCATCCAATGAAATCGATCGATGATGGAGTCACTGTACCCAGAGAGTCCCGAGAGGGCGGCGCGAGGCATACGGGAGATAACTTAGGGCATCACACGCTCAGATGGACGCGCACAGAGGTTGTGTGGCGCTCTGCACTTTCACAAACTTTCCCGGTTTGATTGAATTAAGCGGCACAAGCTTACAAGAGTCACTCCTGTGTACTCGACTGTAATTCACATTCACACTCAGGCTTCAGCTGCCTGTGTTTTCAGGACTGCTTTTCTTCTGGCAGACCCGTGGCTGCTAGTCAGGAGGAATAAAGCGTCAATGCCAGATCAAAGTGAGCTCAAACTGCAGCGAGGGAAATGAGGAACCTGAGCTTCACCCCGCTGCCATTGTGTGAACGTGCGTGTTAGCTTGAACAGTAGTGTGTGGGTGAGAAAGGCTTCTGGAAAACTTTAATTTCTTGAGTTTTCTGACTCCTTCACTATGCAGCATGCTCAAACTATGTGCTATGTACTGTAATCCTTAAAGTTTTAATGTAGTTTCACAACACAGATGACGGAGGAGTCACCAGCCGCCTCCCCTGCAGTAACCCAAACACAGCAGATGAAGGTTATGAATGTTTTTTCCTTTTAAAAGCATCATTATTACTTTCTTGCCAAAATCCAATTTCCTCACACGCATGAAGGTAAAAGATTGATTTCTGGCTTTTCTTTGTCATTTTCCATCTTTTCAGCTCAGATAGAGGATGTATTTTCTCCTGCACATCGAGGGAATCAGATATTGTGTTTGTTTTGTTGTAACGTATTTTCCCCACACATACACAGGCAATCAAACACAGGTGCTCCAAAAGTGGGTTCTGGACCCACATGAGAGCCCTTGTGTGACCTCAAACATTGTTTGATGCTTTCGGTTCAATATTGTCTTATTTGCTCAAAGTTAACAGTACAATGACAGGAGGCAATGGTGGGCAGGTGTTTTGTCTTTCTTGACTGTTGGTTTCCTACCACCAAAATGCCCACATCTCCTTCTCACTGGACTCCACTAAACTTTTCAGCTCACAAGAGAAAACACAAGATGGAAAATCAGATTGTGGTCACAGCGTTATATTGTTTGAGGGAATGGTGCTGCCTTTTTACGAGGTGTAAAAGCACCAGACTGCTCACTGGGCTGCAGCTCATTATTTTCATTACTGATTCATCTGCTGATTGTGTTTTAGAATGAACTGAATGGCAGATAATACTAAGAAATAGAAACATATTTTGACTTTATTTTGATGGATGACAGGAAGCCTAAAATCAGCCTGCCCTTTATCAAACAGTCATTATCCACCTCTGTGTGTTGGTTATTGTGTTCTCTTTCAAATCTACCAAATAGCACTTCTTTTGCTTTTTTTCCCCCCTTGGTGCAGAAATGATTATACTCAAAGTGACTTTTAAAATATCAAAATCAGTCTCGGCACTATAATGTGTGCAAAAACCTTGTGGAAAAGAGGCATCAAAATTGACTGTCCATTTTTCCTCCTTTTTTTTGTAAAGTTCAGCCTCAGCAGAAAAAAAAGCCTCAGATGTAATTTGCCTTGATTCTCACTCCCTCTGAGCAAAATGTCCCCTGGAACCAAGCTCAACCCGAGAGAGCTGCATTCCCTCAGGCTGAAGGGAGGCAGTTGGCATTTCAAGGCACTTTTTGTTTTCAGCCTGTTGTCTCATCACCTACATTTTAAATATAGTGAGCTTAGTTAGCTCTAACATCCATGCTGCTTATACAGTTTTATTACTATCGCCAGATCTCCAAAAGAAAGTTTTAATCAACATCCAGTCAGTGGAGGAACACTGATCAATAATTTATGGAGACAGGTTTATGCTTCATATTTCACTGTGATATAACTGGCCGGCTCGCAGTACAGTGAGTTATGGTGGTCCATCTTAAAAGAAGCAACACTTGGTGTAAACAAGGTGTCAAAATGTTCCTGTGGAGTAAATCACAGCAGCTCTTATTGAAGTCGGTTTCAAGAGCATTTGGTTTAAATCAGACTAAATCAGTTCTGTATGAATGCGATAAAATTAGCCTGTAATGATTCCCACTGGGAGACTAGTTAAAGTTTGTTGATCTGCAGGTAATGAGTGTGATTCATCTGAGCTCCGTGCTGTCACTCAGCTCCGCTCCTTGCTGGTGTCAGGGTAAGGGCGTTCACACCTTTCACACCCTCTTTACAACATCAGGGCTAAAAACGGAGCATTAGATTCACACTAAACTCTTCATCGCCTGTTTTTATTCTCCTCATCAAGTATTACTTAGAATGACAGGATCTCACATCAAACTCCCGTGTGCTCAGAATTTTCTCAGCCTTTAACTTGGCGGATTATTTACGAGTCACGTAAAAAAAATAATTGTAAGCAATTAAGTCCCAGCTGACAAGGACAATTAGAAACCCAGAGCGTGTAAGAGGTAGAAATGCAATGCAATTCATATAATATAATATAATAAATATAGTAATGAAGTGCATATGAGAGATTTTCATTTACACTAGAGATAATGATGTCATTAAAGGTAATTATTCCAAGCAGAAGCCGAGTTTTGACACAGATAACTGAATAATTGAGGAAGTGTTGTTTTTATTTATTTCCTTGTCTGTCTATGTGAAAGCTTCCCCCTCGTGACGTGACCTGTTGAGCACGGGAGACGTCAGGATGGAGGGCTGGAAAATAAAGTCTGACTGCTGATTGAAGGTAGAAAGGATGTGGGAGCAGCAGGGGGGGAGCGAATGCTTCACATAACTCCTGTGGCGCTACAAAATCATGGTCTTTCAGGCCCATAAGGAACCAGATGAAGGAAATGAAAGTGAAAGCCAAGCTAGCTGTTATATTAATGTTAGAGGCTGGTCTCAGTGATCAGGTAACAAAGCAGGAGGAGGGCTATAGGAGCTCAAACCCACAACAACAACAACAACAAATCAGTTTGGTTCATGGAAAGAAATAATGGTGACAATATGCCTGGAAAAGTGCTGAGGCACAACCCTCAAATACACCTGAAAATATGAATTTCACGTAAGCTTGAATTTAGTTTTTTTCTGTGACAGTGCTCTGCTGCTACTTTGAATAACTACAGATAGATAAAGAGCCCCGCAGCAACACTGAGCACAGAGAGAGGAAATCTCAGGGGAAACAAACTTTCAGTTAAGTGATATTGTGGGTTAATCCATTGCACTCTAATGTCTAATTCTCTGCTGTACTATATAGTTCACCGTGAGGCATCAGCACTGTGGAAAAATAGTGAGTGGGAAGGAGGGGGGGGGGGGGTATTTATGGCAGCCTCGTTTCAGTATTTCACATGAAAATACCCACATTTCTCAAGAGGAAGAGAAACTGATTTCCACATTGTGTAGAAGCGGCCCAATGCAAGAGCAGTAAAGCCGAGGATAACAAAGGCTTACAATAAGGGACGTCGTAACAAAATGAGTCCTGATGAATGGGGACATGGCTGATGCTGGGTGCAGATTCAAGCCTTGAGAGGAGTCACCATAGAGACGACTCCCTCCCCCTGTAAGGCCAGGGCCTGAAAATCTCAACATCTTACCTTTGATCATATCCCATAATACCCACAAGTGGAAGCTGCTTCAGTCCAACATCAAACACAGCACATAGCTGCAAAAAAAAACCCAAAAACGTATATGTATGTATATTTATATATATACGATCAGTATGTAGAATTTTAGCAGGGAAACAGGAGAAGACATTTCATTTCCTCCGTATGCTGTTGGTTTAAAGGGATAGTTCACCCAAAATTCAAATTTCACTCATTATCTACTCACCCTCATGTCGACTAAGAGCTGTGAGAATTTTCAGAGTCCTCCGTCCCTTCTCTGAGTTACCGCGCAGCAGTATTTGTCCATATAATGGTTGTGAATGGATACCAACTTTCTTCGTCCAAAAAGACACACCAAAAAACATCCAAATACCTCCATGCTGCTCGTCTGTAATGTCCCTCTTGTATTGAAGCCCGACATGAGAAATTGTTCCGAAAAAAATTAAACAAGTCTATATTTTAAGCTTGTTTGTAGCGGAAGCTCCCAGTGTCTCGGTTCACTGCTCTTCCTGTGTCGGCGGAACAATTTCTCATGTCGGGGCTTCAATACAAGAGGGACATTACAGACGAGCAGCATGGAGGTATTTGGATGTTTTTTGGTGTGTCTTTTTGGACGAAGAAAGTTGGTATCCATTGACAACCATTATATGGACAAATACTGCTGCGCGGACCCCCCCGTAACTCGGAGAAGGAACGGAGGACTCCGAAAATTCTCACAGCTCTTCGTCGACATGAGGGTGAGTAGATAATGAGTGAAATTTGAATTTTGGGTGAACTATCCCTTTAACAACATCTGAGGCACAACATTACAAATACAATAAGGCAGAAAGTAAATAACAATAACAGTTGTTGTTGCCAATACAGAGGGCAGGTGGGTTGAGTCCTTGGTGACCACTCGTGGACCGCAGTGCATTTGCAGACCTGACCTGCCTGGAAAGCAGCCTGGTCCCAGAGGAACCTCTTCTTGTAGCTCTGCTGGACTACACACCGTGGCCTTCAGCTGGAGGAGGAAGAATCATTTCCACTCCAGTGTTTTCAGACCTTGGGCAGCCAGTTTCTACCACCGCTGCCTCCCAACGCTAATCATCCTCATTTTTTAGCTGCCGACCGTCCTTGCCAGTAGAATATAAGAAAGGGTTTATGGCATGCCTCCTTCTCTACACTTTGTTATATAGTCCTTTTAATGTCATTGTGGTGACATTTGCAATTTTATGTAATTTTTCTACCAAAATGAAATGAAAAAACCAGAGGCCATTGCAGCATTGATGTTTCTGGCCAGCTCATATCAAGATGAAGACGAAGAGACGGAGACACACTGATAGTTGTGGGAGCCACGGCTACATCCCACTGTTCATTAACATTTGAATGAAACTCCAGGGATGAGTGGCAGTCGTACTGTAGTGATGAGCGACTGTGTGGGAGGCCGATGAGGTCTGAGCCGTCTCTCATTTCGGCGGATATTTATAGAAGCGGTTGCACTACAGAAAGCTGTCGAGAGCGCTTTTATTGACTGGTGAAATGTGAAAATGTTATGGATGCATTTGTTGTTGTTGGACATGATAATCGTTGGCATTTAGCAACCAGTGATACAGTATGTTGGATGATGTCATGGTTAGAGTTGTTCCCATTCCAAGACCAGTATCGGAAATGCTTTTGATACTGACAGAAATGCATCGGTATTGGCCCTAACCCAAAGACACAGTCATGGCTACTGGGTTGAGTCTAGTTAACCCTGTTGACTTTAATATTCTCACGTACATAAACTAAAACAAACAAGAAAAAAAAGGAGCTGTGATTGATTTGAGCCAAAATGTTTGTTTCAGTGCTGCGGCTGCCGCAAGAACAATGTTTATGGATGAAATCACTTCTCCTTCAGTCAAAACAAAGACATAGTGTGTGTGTGTCACTGCACAACACAATCTAGCTGATTGGCTGGCAATCAGGGCGCGGGCATATACAGTAGAGGAAATGTAGATGCATTATTCCCCCAGGAAAGCATATTACTGTATGACATGTTAATGCACCGCACTTCCTCTGAAACCTCCTCTGTTTGTACCTATGGAAACAACTCAGAGATGTTGATGATTTGATGTCAAAACTTTGCATCAGTTTCAGCATTTTCTGCAGTTAATCCACAATGTTTGTCCATCCAGTGTTCACTAAAGCTTAAACCAATATCTGTTCTGTTTACTATTACTAGTGCAATCAATCACATAGAATTTTCATTATAGAAATGATCCATATGGTTTCCCCTGTGCCCGTTGTCCCTGTGGCCACGCACGCAGCTCAGATTGCAGTGTTTACTCTGCACCGATCTTTGCTTTGTTTAAAGGTTTTAAACTTCATTTCCTCTCTTCTCTCTATCAGGAAATCTAATTCCCAGTGGAATCACCTAGACAAAATAAATAAATGAAAGAGGCACTACTTCAAATCAAGCGTCCTGTCTTTGTGTGTTTTTATAATGGTCTGACATCCCTCAATTAAAACATGTGAAACAAACAGGACCAGTGAAGTCAGCATCACTCCTCTGGGACTTGTTGTACTAGTTTGTAACAACATTTTAAGGCGTCTTTACACTTGTCTACAGCAGATACTGTTTGTTAAATACGGCATCACAGCTTGGAGATTGGGAACGTCTGTTTAAATATGTTCTGTCAGTTTTGTGGCCATTGCAATAGTATGGTGTTACTCTGTACTGGTTGTTGGGGTAACAGAGTTAGCGCCAATTATAGGAAGAGGCTAACAGGTTGATTTAAAGGTTGGCTCTGTAATTGGTTTGACTCTGAGTCATTAGATAACATTGTGTAAAGAAAGGAGAGTTCAAAGCACAGATCCTTCTCCCTTTGATGTTTTCATTGGTCTAAAAACAGGGTTTAGTGACCAGTGAAGGATTAAGAAGGATTGCAGAGAAACCCTTAATGATGTTACTCCATTTGACGTCATTAAAGGTCCAGTGTGTAATAATTGGCAAGGTTCATTGGCAAAATCTGTTTTTTTTTTTCTTTTTTGTGACTCAGAGGTTGTTGTTGGCTTGTAATGTTCTCCTGTGGTGAATTAGTGTCACTATTGTTACACTTTCATACGTTATCTGCTCTGACCTTCCTGACCTCTGCGTCTCTTGTTATCTAGCCGGACCAGTTTCCCATCTGGAAATTGATGAAGTTATCTATAATCCAATTCAAGCACTGATTGCTGCAGTTGATTCAGTTAGAGTCGGGGTGTCTGTTAGTTTGGATTTTGGTGTTTCGCTCTAAATAATTCCCACATATTTGGACAAAATGATGTTTGAGTATACTTGAACAGAGTCTCTAAAATGCTCTAACAGCCTCTTCCCTTCAGTTATGCAGCATAGCACTTTTTTTTCTGTCTATTTTTTGGGCAGAGAATCTCCCAGAAGTTTATTGTTGTTTTTTTCCCTGAAAAAAAAACAAACAACTTAGCCAGGTAATCGATTTCTCGTTTTCTTGGCAAAACACTATATTTTCTAGTGGTCTGGAAATCTCAGAGTGTTTCTTTAGAGTTTGACGCTAGGATTCAACTCAGAAGGGCTTTTACACATTTGGATGAGTGCTCCGGCACAAACACCCCCCACATCCATTATCACATACTTGGCAGGCACGAGCTGTAATTTACTTATACTGAGATCCCTCATTTGCATACAAAGATGTCTCTCTTGCACACCAGCGCTAATGAAATTAGCATGTAGTGTAGAGGCCCTTGGAGAAGTCTTATTGCGCCGCAGCAACATGTTAATACTTAATGCATTCTGTCAACGAACTCCTTGATGGGTGTCTGTGGCACGTCACAGGGAACGTGGCAGGACTGAGTAATCACTGCCCCCTCTCCCCCCCCCCCACCCCTCCACTCCTTCAACCTTTCTCTTTTCTTCTCCCTGTCATTTTCAAATGGCAGTGCAGACTCGTCTCTCTCAGATCCTACTTTCTTCAAAAAATATTTGCCTTCAGACTTTTCTTATTCACCACCACGTCTCCATCCATCACCGTTTCCTTACACTTTTTTTCTCTCTCTCTCTCTCTCTCTCTTTCAAATTCAACCCCCACCTTCAGCTTTTTGTCTCTTTCTCCTTCTGTTTTTCTTGTGTTGTCATTCTCTATATCAGCAGCTGCTTTGCCCTCAGGGACACTGAATCATACTTAGCCGAGTCCTACTGTAGTTATCAAGGACACACAGTCCCCATTATAAAAGGAGCTGAAAAGCGTCTCTGTAAAATACAAACTTGACTCCAAAGGCCACGACTTGCCCTTGGCTGATGTTAACATTATCCTGAAACGTAAACCTGATCTCCTCTAGTGTCAAGAGAGTCTTAATAGGTGGTGTGTTTGTGTGTAGATGTGTATGTGTGAGGGATTTTGCAGACGTGTAACTTAAAGCGACAAGTTAACGCGAGCTGTAATTTCACGTCTTCACAATTCGCGGCGTGTGATGTGATTTGTCGGTTGTGAGGTCGTCTGAACAATCAATCTGTGAATATGCCCAAACAGAAACACTGTCAAAAAACTGCAGAGGAATCAAATGGAAAAGGACTTAAAATCCTGAACCTGAGCATGAAAACATTAAGTGGCTCAACTCCTTAAGATGTAGCTTTGTTTAAATGAGATAATGATCGCAGTAACCAGCTTTGCCCTGAACTAAAACAGAAGTAATTGTTTGAAGCAAAAACATTTTCTCGTCGCCAGAAAGCTCATAAATTGAGTATGTCTAATTAGGTACAATCAGATTATTTTAATTGCATGTGCTTTGTACATTCTTAATTATGTGTGTTTAATGTAATTGGATGCATTTAATTGCTTGTTTGCTTGATTTTCAAGACTTAAGGTTCAAATATGCACCAAATTTTGAAAGAAACAGCTGAAAACGTTGGTGTTTATAGTTAATATAGTTAAGTTACACTCTCCTCTGCATCCAGACTGAAAATACCAACGTATTTATACAAGGCTTACATTTGTGTATCAACAGAGGTACAAAGATGATGAAATGCTCAGGCATCAGTTTGACTAATAAACAGAACATCGGCTTCAAAGCGTTTGCAGATGGAATTTTTCTTGTTGGGGAAGCTGTTACATCAAAAACCACGATCACAAGGTGAAAAGCAGAATTAAGTTGTTGCATTGCTGGATAATTCTGAATCGCTCTCACCTTTAAGAGGCAAATAAATAAATCATCATTGCATATTGCTGCACAATCAGGCGACTGTAGTGTCCACAAATGCATCACTGCCTTGAATTACTGTTGGTACAATCCATCATTAAACTGTGAAAACAACAGCAGATCCTGTCTCCAGGCTGCAGAGAGTTATATTAAGGTGTGACAGTGATCAAATAATGAAATAATTGTGTCCTTGAGTGTGAGATAAATGATTCTGATGAATAGCCGGGATCATGATATTTAGCAGAATAATCAAGATGAGCGTTTTTGACACGTCTTACTTCCATTATTCGTCTGATTATTGTTCAACTGATTATAACCCTTGTTCTTTATTTTGATAATATTACAGTAATGATAAGCAGGTTTCATTAGACTTTGACTATAATGAGATGCCATCAAACAGAGGCTGTACTGGAGAGGAGAGGGAGGAGTGATGATGGAGGGGGAGAAAATGTGAAATGACACATTGACAGCTCCTCAACCAGGCACAATCAGCACCGCACTTCATCATATTTGAATCCCCGCCAAGGTCTCTCCGGAGCTTTACCTGCAGCATTGTTTCCATTACGGACCCAATTATCTGCCTCGATCGATAGCGGCTCGCAGCACCTAAGTACTCAGATTGCTGGTTTGTGATGAAATGAGCTGTTGTCTCAGGTTGCCTTTAATATCCCCTCAGGAAGACGTCAATGTCCTCAAAAGTTTGGTTAGCAGTTGCTCTCTTTTAATACCCACTCTGTGCACTTGGGAAGGTAAGCAAATACGCCAGATGGATGGAGGATAATGTGTTCTGCGGCCCATTAGTGGAGGAAAGAGGTTTGAATACCAGAACCTCCTCTGATTATTGCTCTTCATCTGACCTCTGCATTCACAGCTCCAGTGAAACCAGATACCCTGCGGTGTTTCTAAAGTGATTAGTGACGGCTGATACCCTGTAACCTGCAGGTATAGCTCACGCCGGCATTTCACGGTGAGATTGCGATGCCGTTTCACCGCCACTCCCGACCCAGACACAGTTTAATCATTTTATCGCTCTGTAATTGGCCGGTTTATAAGTCAGGTTTATTTCTAGATCAAAGAAGAAACCTTACTTGTTAATATACAAAGCTCACATCAGCTCAAATCTATTTCCTGGTTTATATTGTACTGTAGTACTAAATGTTCAGAGTCTCCATTCCATTCATCTGGTCTGTGCTGTTTTTCTTAATGTCTCAGTCAGGACTCAGTGTGAGGTTGTCAAATATGTCTGTTTGAATATGAATGGACTCAGCCTCAGCTCTGATCACATGGAGAAATATGCAGCTTTTTCTTTCAGGCAGAAAGTATGAAAAAATATGTATTTCTCCTTTTTGTCAGTCACTGTTATTAATGAATTTGAGTGTCACGCGGCTGCTGCTGCTGCTGCTGCTGCTGCTGCTGCTGCTGCTGCTGCTCCCATTCTGGGCTTATTTCTCTCCTGAGTCCTGACTAGATGAGCCATAACATCCTTTCTAGCTCTTATCGATATGTACAGAACTTTGCATTGTGGCCCTGAAAGTTCAACACACTGCTGTACATTGAACGCTCGTATTTATGTATTGTATTTATTTATGATTCAAACCCTGGCTGAACCTTATGAATGGGAATACACAGTAACATCCTGTTCCCCACATGTCTAAATGCAGAAAGCTGAGCATCGCTGTTAGAAATGTCCAAAAAGCAGTAAAAAGCAGCAAACACCGAGCCTGGATGTGGTGATGGAGTGCAGTTTGTGTTTTTTGTGGAACTGACTCCTTTCGAGTGTCCATTTGCTTTCCCAGATGGTATTTGAAAGCTGCGAGCGCGCACTGTAAATTGCCGGAGTGAACCCATTGACAAGATACTGGTCAGAATGATTGCCATGATGAAAAATAAATGGGAAAATTGCACCCAGTGGCAAATTGATAGAGTAGTGCTGTAAATATCAAAATCCAACGACCTGTAGCCGCGGCGGAGGGAAGAGGGAATAGTCCGCCGGCGCTTTACGGCTGGAAATTGGCTGCAGGACCGGTCTACCACCTCGGGAAGGTTTCAGCCACTCTCCCTCTACAACACGGTGTTTCCTGAGGCCAAGGCCCATCAACTCACCAGACGTGACTGACAGGCCAAAGACGGACGACAGCCATCATAGTGGAAGTAGCAGGGATGGCTGGAGGGAGAGAGAGAGGTGGCCGTGTCACGGCCGAGGAAATAGACACATGGACACATGCAGGCGGCAGCTGGAAGTATCCGATTTCATCCACCCTTGACTCTGTGACTTACTCCTTTACATCCAGCTCCTGTTTTTAAGATGCAGCTCTCAGGTTTCAGCGTGGGGGGGAAAAAAGTGTGGCTGTGAACCAAAGGTGTTGCTGAATATCTTCTATATTCAGCTCCCTTTCCTTCTATAAACTATAAACTAGCAGTGGGTGTCATGAAGCACATCTGGCAACATCTGCTGTTAAACCAGGAGCTGCTATTTTCACACCAATGGCAGAAAAGGGCAGTGGAGGGCACACGCTGATAGACAGCTGCTGGGAACTTCTTTTTTTTACTCGTCTTATCCTGAAGGAGTGAAACAAAGCTAAAAAAGAGAGAGGGAGGGAGGGAGGTGTTGTTCTTAATTTGATCTTTTGTTTGAATCAGACTCTGTTGTCTCTTCTCCTGTCACGTCGGCTCTGGGAGCTGCTGCATATTTACTACATCCATCAAAGACACAAAACTTGAGCAACAAGACACTGATGTCGCTCCAAATTTCCAGCCGGCAAAGTGAGCCAGGAGTGTGTAGTGTAGTCTGTCCACGGTGTGATGTGAGAGTAATGAAGTGTTGTTGCCATAGTTACCCGAAGGATATCCTGAAAGGAGGCATGGTCTCCAGGAGTCGATTTCTGTTGCTCTGGCTTTTTATTATTATTATAAGTTTGTAATTTTTACACATATACATTTTATGTCTGTCTGGGAGACAAACATCATAAATGAGTGATGGAGGAAAAACTCTTGCTCATTTCCTTCCTCTTACAGTATTTTCCTAGAAAAATATGTTAGATTTTTGGTTTTGCTGCAATCAATTTGATGACACCATCTCTTATAATTCTCACATTTTGTAGACTTAACTTAACAATCATACAGCCTTAGAGTTGCTGGAATAATCAATAATGAAAATGAACAACTTTGCACCTTTATAATGGAGGAGAATGAACAGTGTTGCTCACCACACTCTTAAATATTTCATTATTAAGTGCTGTTGTACCCCCCCCCCCCCTCCCTACCTCCCCTCCCCACACACCCCCACCCCCCCACCTCAGCTCAGCCTTTAGTTTCCTTCAGCATCTGCCAAACAAAACAACACAAGGACATCACAAGTACTGTGCGTCTGCATCTCTATGAAGCCTGCCTTGTTGTATTTTTACAAGTCCGCTAATTACCTCTTGTGCCTTAGTCCGTGTCCCCCTGGAGCCCCCTCTCTCTCTCTCTCTCTCTCTCTCTCTCTTCCTCTCCTCCTCCTCCCTCCATCGATCACAACTCAGGGAAAAGTAAACTTTCCGAGTGCTTTTCTTTTCCACCCTGATGATTCCCAGTTGAGCAGCCTGGCTGTGGGAGCGCTAGCAAAGATGCTAATTTGTTCTTGACTAGTGGAGTAAAAATCATTAAGGAGTACCTTAATACCCCAGGGGGCGGAGACAGGTGTGTGTGTGTGTGTGCGTGTGTACACAAAGCTGATTCCACTGTGTGGGAACTGAAGCTGTGGGACTTCCAACAAGAGTTTCAGATCAAAGACAGACTAATATTTACAATATCACACATTCTCCTAACGATGCTTTGTGGAACATATGGCTTGATCACATATTGAAAAAACCTGATCACTGACTTAACCATCTCTCTTTTCCTTCTCTCTGTTTCATGTCCTCCTCCCTGCGTCGAATCTCTCCATAGGTGAGTCAGCCATACTGCTTGTCATCTACACACACACACACACACACAGCCCTCCAGCCATTGTTTGTCTTTGTTGTCACTCTCACCAAATGGCTGTCAGAGCTTTAGAGCATCCACACCATCTGCACGGGAGAATCCATCTTCCTCTAATGCGCCGTAATTGATACCTGTGCAGCCGATTGTGTGCGTTACATATGGGCTTTCACTGCAGAGAGGAGAGATGTTGTTCTCTACTCTGCTGTGACAGATATGTGTATCCTGTTATGATGCTGCAGACAGAGGTTTTTTTTTTTTTTTTTTTTTTGCAAAATGCATGAACAGAACAATTCATCTCTGACAGCTGTGGCGCTGCTGCAGGAGCTGTGACTGACAGGGCGTTTGATTGACACACATGACATTTGTGGTGAAAGCGCGTGTCGTGGCATGTAATGAATTTGTATCTCTTATAAAAAATGAAAAACAAATCAGCGGGCTGCTTAGAGTCGGCTTTAAAGATTTCAGATTTCAATTCAGAGGTGGAAGGGAATGAAAAGTGGGATTTTTTTTCATGTATTTTTTATGTTAATGGCCAGATTGTGATTTTATTTCCAACATTAATCACCAGCTGACACCTGGACATGTTGACTTATACATGAAATGACCAAACATGGTGCCAGCTGAATCATGGCAGTTAGCTTAGAGCAGCCAGATACGAGCCACTTGTTCTAATTTATATGAACTCTCCAAACTCTGTCTCCATATATGCTGACATAAACAAAACCAACTGGTATTTGCATTCACAGAAGATACAGAGACTAAATGTGAATACTCCAACTCCGGTTACAGCCCTCCAGGCGAAAGTGATATTTTATTGTGACGTGAATTTTTAATGTAACATAAATTCAGCGAGATGAGTCTCGCCGCTAATCAAAGCCCACAGCCCTTCTCTTGCCATTTTTTGCACTTGATTTACATTTCAGTCAACAGCGTAGCAGTTACACTCAATTTAAGGTCCAAGCTGAAGCAGTGCACAAAATAAGGCTTCAAAGAAAACAAACAAAAAAGACTGGAAGTGCCCAGAAATACCTGCAACTATGGTCAGGTCTAAAACAAACAGAATCTGGAGGATCATATAGTGAAATAAACAACTTCTCTTCTCAGATGCTCTGGTTTTTAATTTGTTCATTATTTCCCAGTGTTATAATTAGTTTTCCCCAACTCTCTTGTCTATAATTCGTTGTCAACTAAATGTGCGGGTCCGTGGATGCTCGGTAGCTGCACTCGTTCAGCGCTCCCCCACTTAATAGCAACAGTAATCACTTAGCCCGCCACCAGCGCTCATTTGGCAGTACGGTTGGATGAGCTGCAAGCTGTTGTGGAGGTATTTGTCGGGCTCCTGACTTAAGTGTTTTCAGGACACACAAGGAGAACGACTGGAGAGAGGAAGGAGAAGCTGTCGGATCATTTACAAAACAACGGAGAAAAAAAAAAAAGATGATGGATGGATTTCGGTGGACTCCTGGAGCGTGGATGCATCTGCGTCAAACTACAAAAAGAACATCTTAACAGAGCACAGAAATAGCACGACCTCAATCAGTCACACCTTGAACCAACAGGGAAATGAATTCTTCCTCAAAACATGATATCTGCATCGCTTCCTCCGAGGACAAAGGTTGTTTTTTGAAGTAGCATTTGTAAATTTATAGCCGACACTCACATCCCTATTGTGCCATTCCTCACTCCAACACCAGCCAGTCTAATGGTGGATGGTACCAGCCTAGAATTTATTGTCCACACTGTAATTTCCTTCCCCAGGAGTTAGAGAGGTTAGCTTTTATCCTCAAAGATCGCACATTACGCCACTAAGTGCTTTTTTTACTGCCGCCCGCTATCATCTGAGTTTAAACCGGCTGCAGATATATTAAAAGCCTTTTTTTTAAGCACTGGTGGTCATTTGTGGAAGCGCTGTAACTACACCACTCTCCTCCCTCGCACTTCTGCCAGCACCTTTTTTTTTTTTTTTTCCACCCTCGTTTTCTACAGAGCTCATATCTCGCCACCGAGGGTTTTGTCATGTCTTTATTGTGCGCTAGCAGATGCATAAAACCCAAGTGTTCGCCCATAAAGGCTCCGATCGCTCATATGACACCGATATCAAAGTGAATGGGCTAGCCCTGGAGTCGCCGTCCCGCCATGATGGAGATGTCTGGAGGACAGACCACTCCGGCCCCCTCCCTCCACCTCCTTGTTCTTTGTAGTTTTATCTCGTCTGAGGCATTTAGACCAGTTTAAACTCCACAGTGTTGTTCCTAACCCATGTGGCAGCAGAGCAGCCTGGAGGATTAACGCGATCAATGAACAATAATAAATAAATTGGACAACGTTGAGTTAACAAGCACCGCATGTCCTGTTGGACTATTTCCTGAACAAGACAACCATTGTGAGCGCGTTCAGCTGATACTCTCACCGAGTCTCAGCTGAATTCCTCAAAGGTCAGTTGACGGTAAACAAGCGAACACGTTGTACCTTGAAAGAGATGCAACGGCTCCTTTGGGAGAGCTCGTAATAATTTCCACCGGCTCATTACAGTACATGCTTATTTTTTCTCAAGTGCAGCAAAGATGATGCAGAGTCACAACCCACAGTAAATCTGCTGTTGCTCTCACATGGACTACATAAATGAGATATAATGTGTTCGTTAGTGTGCTTTAAAGGTGCTGGTAGGCATTTGTTGTTACCATTAAACAGCCTTTTCAGCCTTTTGTGCAACGTTAAGCTAACCAGCTGCTAAACAAACAGACAGCTAATGGATACAGGCTATACAGATTAGCTGGGACCTGGTTTGGCTACTGTACTGTAGGTAAATAACGTGTCAATAACAGTTTGACCTCCCTCTGTTGGAAAATTAATCTTCACAGAAATGATTTGTATACAGATGTGAGACAGGAGCCGGTGGTGTGGATATGTCCCAGGATTACTGTCCCTGTCCCATTAGCAGCAGCTTGTTAACTGATGGAAAGCTAATAGGATAACAGCTTCTTTCTCCTTTTCAATAACTCATTAAATGTGTGTTAGAGCACCTAACAACTGAAAGCTCGCCTGAAAGAAAAAGAAGTGAAGTGCGATTTACTCAGAAAAGTCAGTTAAATGTGGTAGAGTAAAATGTAACTCCCCGCTACCCATCTTTGAACCTGCCTGAGCTTTGTCAAAGATTTCTCGATGCCCCACTGGTAAAATAAACGCTCCTGAAGAGGCAGTCAAGGTTTCAAGATCACCTTTGGTATGGGGGAAGAAGCCACTCGCCATTTTCTGATCCCCAGGTATTGTATTGATTGAGCACTCAGCTGGAGTGTCGTCCTCTCGCCCAGCTTTCTGCCTTTCTCTTCTCAGAGATGTGGAAGGTCAATTGCGATGGGGGCCTGACTTTGTGAGTCTGACACATTTAAAGGAAGAATGATATGAGGAATGTGTCTGCGGCAAACAAGGGAGACGGATCGAACGGAGCAGAGTCTGACAGCTCATCTGCCGAAAATGTTAAGAGAAAGAAAATCAAGCGGTGAAATACACAGGGATGGCGGCGTAAAGACTGAGGCTAGTGTATGTGTGTGTGTGTGTGTGGGTTGGAAGGATATAATGAAGGGCAGATTTCACTGGAGAGGCTCCTGGAAATTGGCTGGCCCTTTGGGGTCTGTGACATTTCTCTCAAAGTGCTTTGGGCAGCAAATTCAAGCTCTGACTCACATTGTTGGCAAACTGTGGAGACAATGGAGTTCGTCTGAAAAGAATAACCAAATGACTGAATGGATCCCCCTCTAATTTAGGACATGGAAACAAATCTGGATTAATATCTAGTACAAAAGTAATTCAAAGAACAAATTGGGGGATGCATGATTCATTTTCATTTTATGCCATTTAATCTGTATTTTACAGTCAAAAAATATTATTTTTTGAAAGCAGTTTGACATGATTGAACCTGTATGAGAGCTCACGTCTCTTCCCCGCCGATCTAAAAACAGCTTGCACCGACAATTTAAGGTAATGAACCTACTCCTACTCCTACTCTAATTTGCCAAAAATGTTGAAATATCCCTTTAACAAGAGATTATGGATTACTGGGTGGAAGGCAAAGAGTCTCCATTCTCCCTGTAACAAGTTATTTAACCATCACAATTACTCCAAAACTGTTTAATTAAGGTGCATAGTTCCTCTTTAAAGACTGTCAGTGGTAATTCTTCTGCATTATGAGCAGGCATGATTCAACTTTTTCCCTCATTTAATTTGAGCAGTATTCCGGTTTAGTTTACATTTCAGTGATCCAAACAAACTCATTTATTTACCTCTTTTTTTCTCCACATTATGGAAGTCCAGGAGGGGAAATGGCACAAGTCTGAGCTCTATAGCCCGCAGGCCGTCCTCAGGGATGTGTTGGTCCACCTCAGTCCACCATGCCCCGCGGCTCTTCCCACATTGTCACATTGGATCACATGGAGGTTTGACCTGCATGTGCATCTGTCCCCCCGGAAGGAGGCTGAAAGTGCACTTTTATTTGACCGCTCCGCCTCCGGTGCTGCCGCGGCGAGCGAGGGCTTCCTTCAGGAGCGCTGTAAGTGCTAGCTTGAATTGGTCATTTGTTATATTGACGGCGCACTGAAGGCTTCCCATTGATTTCCCATCGATGTGTAGGTGAGCAGTAGATAAGCCAGCAGACGGGAGGCGATAAGCGCTTGTCGTTTTCTCTGACAGCCACGGACACCACAAAGGACAGCGCAAAGTCAGATGTCTCCCAAAGTCACCCGTTGAGTGTGGAGTTAACTCCTCCACTCACACACTCACACACACACACACACGGGCCCTTAAACAAAAACACTCAACATCTTCCACCTCGCCGTTGTACTGCAAGGCTGCTATATCGAATTAACCATCGTCTCTGTCACATTAGAAGTCTTCTTCCTGACAGCAGCGTATCAATCAGCTGATTCATTCTTATTAGATTAAACTATCGGGGTGTCACGTCGTTAATGTGAAAAATGGGACGTTGGAGCAGCAGGATGGAAAATCTATTTCAACAAAGGGCCAAGAGTCAGGCAAAGAACGTCAAATGTTACTAATGCTAATGTTTGGAGTAGGGACTAAAGACATTAATATTGATTGAATGACACCTTAATCTGTCTTCATACATGGAAATTCAGGTGTTGGGATTTTTGATAGGCACAATAAAGATTCATTCCACAAAGTTGGACATGTTTCTTTTGTAGTATAAATCAATTACATGGTGGCTGAAGGAAAAAGCTCTGCAGCAGGTACTATAAGAGCATACACACACACATCTGGAGCATGAAGTGGGTGATCAAAGGTGTAGAGGTGTGTATGGAAGGTATGGCTTATTCTACTTCAACTTCACATGCAGAATATAATATACAGTATGTGTTGTGTGATATATTTTGCAATTTTTCTGCAAACTACTTGTTTGTATTTCTGCATTGTGTGCAAGAAGGAACAGTAGGTAGAGGAGGTTTGCTTTCACACATACACCACAAGCTAAAATAGCTCCAATTTAGAAGAACAGAGTTGATAATTATATTTGTAGCCTGGTTTTTATGTCACCATAAGCAGTAGGCAGACGTAGCCTATAAATAGTTGTCCCTGATGTTTCCTCTTTGAGATACACAACCAAAATCAGCTTAGTCTTAAATCACTGCGAAGGCGATTTAAGCTTGATATATAATTTAAATATTAGTCCAGCGTGTTTCATTCTCAGCAACACTGGATTTAGAAGAGCAATAAACATATTGAAGATGATGTAGTCATCCTCCACTCTGGATCAGAGATTAACAACATCAAACCTGTTCTTACTGTGTGTGGACAGCAGCTGTTAAAAGTCAGACAAAGACATCCTCACAAATTTAACACAATTGCCTGTCAAAGCAATGAGGTCGACAGGCACAAAACTTTAGTCTGAAGTGCTTCTTGGCAGCCGGAGTTCTAGTTGAAATATGGCCACGGGCTCGCGGAACAAAGGCAGGCTCCACGCTGCCTTTTTGTGCCAATTTTTACTAGCCCGTAAATGGCCATTAAAAAGGGTTGTAAAAAAAATACATAGGGAATCTGGCCAGTCAGTTGTTTCCTCTGCTGAAGCTAACTAATGCTGAAGCAGAATCATATGGTCAAACAAGCGCAGTCAGAGGCGTTTTGTCTTTTCTCCTCCCTGCCTGCTTTGCTAGTCTAAAGAATCCACCCCCTGTTTTTTCCTTTTCCTTTTCTTTTTCTTTTTTTCCACACAGTGATTATGTTTGCTGTCTGTTACTTTCTCTTGGGATTTATTGGAAGAGGAATTGAAGTTGATAACCTGGCATCTGAGGCTTCTGTCCAACTCTCCAGTGGCTCCTGCGCCCCCCCCTGCAGTAGTAGCGTCCATGTGTTTCATTTCCCCCCCAATGGGAGCAGCGAGCAATGTTCGCCCACCTAGGGATGCGAGTTGGAGGAGGAGGAGGGGAAGTCTGAGGGTGGTGATTAAAGGAACAGTATGACAGGAGAGAGAAAATGGGTTGAGAAATGAGGTGACAAGATGGAGCTGCAAAGAGGCTTTGGGAGCTCCTCAGTGGCCTCTTTTGTTTTTTTGTTTTGTTGTTCTTTTTAAACTGTATCATCCAAGTCACCAGCCTCCTCTTTGAAAGAAGTGATTTGCCTCTTTTCTCTGCCTTTGTTCCAGCCGCACACACTGCTGGCTGGAGCCTCGAGGGGACTTGACACATGGGAGAGTTGAGCTGTGCCGCCATATTCAAGGAGACATATGGAGATGTGTGCATTTTGGAGATGTATGCTGCTGGTTATATTTTTTTTATATAGAACTGAAAAATATGTGTATATATTGAGGAAATACTGTGGAAAGCACTGTCCATTTAGTTACTGTGTCTGTCTCCCAGTGTTTTAAAGGGATAGTTCAACATTTTGGAAAATTGGCCCATTGCCATAATCCCTATAGTTTTAGGAGTAGGTTCGTTACATGAATGTTGCATGAATTTACCTCGAAAACAACTCTGTCTCGTAACGTTCTGTTATTATCTCATAGCGTGGTGAATGTGCAGGTCACAACTTGTCCACCAGAGCGTTTTGGAGTTGTTGGATTGTGTATTTGATGAGTTTGATGAGGGAAACCAAGAAATCCCTTGAGCCTCCATAGCATAGCTCTGAGCAGCTAGCAACTCTGCTCTGCCGTTCTAAAAATAGCTTGCACCAACAAATAAAGGTAATGAACCTACTGCTAAAACTATAGGGATTATGGCAATGGGCCAATTTGCCAAAATGTTGAACTATCCCTTTAACTTGAAACTAAGGGGGCTGATAATGTTAACAGGTCTTTGTCATGCAAAAAGTTAGCTAATTATTTTAGGTATTATGAAAGAAGATAATGTTAGTGCTGTGAAGTTTGTTCCAATAGGAGACAAAAAAAACACTTACACCTCATCAACACATTTGCAGCAGAAGCAGCACCTTAGCAGCATCAACAGCTGAGTTTGTTTTAGCTGAATCCTTTGCAGCCACAGTCACAGTTTCAGTTCATAGAATAATCTCACTGAGCCTGCAGTGAAATAAACCTTTGTGTGCTCAGACGCACAACTGAAATAGCTGCTCTGCACATCAATCTCAAGTGAAGCAGCTTCAGATGTATCGGACAAAGGAATGTTGCTATCAAATGGAAGTAATACAAGATGCATCATTATCCTCCTAAGAAATGAAGCTTTTGACTATATAAAGTGATAAATCGTGAAATGACCACGTTTTTATTATTTTGTAACCATGGTGACAACCATGAGATCTGTGCATCTTCCACTGCAGGGCTTTGATGTGAGATGTTTCTATGGGTTGAATCAAAGCAGATGTTCACTCGACCTCTACAGCGACAAAGGCCGAGAGAGTCGGCGTCGCCTCTTCGCCTCTTTAAGGTGATCACAGGGCGCAAATCAAGCGCAAGGAACCTTTCCACCGATGCCTTCAGGGTACTCGAGTGGAAATAGCTCACACAGTCGCCTCTCGCCACAAGCTGCCAATGTGGAAAGTTGCCTAGCGCAGCTTTAAATCCATGTTTGATAGATAATAATTACAGAGAGAATCCTCTGTATCACACGGATACAGCACAGCAGTGGCCCAGTGTGGCTCGCAGCAAAATCAAGGACTCCTGCCGCTGCTACAAATGTACAAATTGTATAGCCTTACACGCAAACACACACACACTTCCTGTTGGTTGCTAGGGTATGAAGGGCAAGTGTCCATGTGGTGGATACACAGGCCCGCTCTTGGCAGCCTGTGGCAGGGTTATTGATGACTCTTGGTGGCGGCAGTGATAGGATCGGTTGGAGCTAAGCTGGAGACATGAAGCTGATTCACTTAAAAGTAGAGAAAAAGCATCCACACACCGTCTTAACATGCAGAAAGATGTGTTTTGTGCACTGCATTCAAAGAATAGCTCTCCAGTCTGCAGCTTTTTTGTATTTCCCACGCAGACACTCCTCACATCACTTGAATAACAAATGAAATCATGCACGCACACTCAGAGAAACAGCATAAATTAGATGATACAACACAAGTGATGCCAACTTTTTTATGCAACAAGCTGGATTCTTCTCAGCGAGGGCATTGGTTCCTCCATATGCTCCAGCTTTATGATTCCTCCAGTCCAACTACATCACACCAACTCCCCCCCACCCCCCCTGCAGTGAGGGTCATTACTGTTGCGGCGCCACGGTGATTTGTAACACATTCTTCACCACCGGCTTCAGCGCTGTAATCGTGCATGCTTTAGCCTCCAATTAGCATAGGTTTCCATATGTATGGGGGAGATCTCCATATATTATGAGCATCGCTAGAAGAGGCCAGGGCACCGGGAGCTAATGTGTATTATTAGCCAGGCTAGTGGAGAGTGCAGAAAGGAGGGGAAGGAAGCCGGTGAAAGATGCTGTTTTGATTCTGCTTACTGTCAAATGAATGGCGGCCTCAGGTGACCTAATTAGGGTGGTAATAAATCAAAGCACCCCACAGGCTCTCACATTCTGGTGGTGTTGGATATGTCAGTGACCCTCAGGGGAGGCCAGGGCAACCTTCATCACTTCCCTGGATCAAGGTTAGCACTGTAAATCAAGGTCTGTGTGCAAACTCCATCAGCCTTTTGGCGGACACTTGCATAATTTTACATAGTCATGACATCGCAGCACAAAAACTTGGATTAGTTTTCATGCTGAAAAAATTAATGGACACCTGTGTGGGCCTGTTTTTTTTTGCTGTTTAATTCATGTTTAAAAAAAAAGCTTTGAGTTCAGGCACCAGGATTGGGAATAGTGCTGGTTTTCATCTCTCCTTTTCATTATTTCATTTGACGCAGGGCACACTGTGGCATGAGCTGTCATCACTCATTTAAAGCCCACAGTGAATTATCAGTGGATTCAGCTCCGCCGAGGCTTTTTAAAGCGTTTCAGCTCGTTGTTTTGGTTTTATGACTCTAATCGTATCATTGCTGCATCGTATCCAGCAGCTGTTTTAGATAAAGAAGCCTCCCAAAAGCTGCTTTGCACCACCTGCCCATCGAGAGAAATATATATTTTAGTTATTAGTTCATTTCTTTTAGTCATCACAATTGCAAAAAAGCAGGTTTTCATGATAATGTGAAGGGTTTTTTGAGTCACCGACATATAGTATCCACGTCCACTGGATGTATCTGTCTTTTTGCTTTGTCACGTGTCGTTATTTCTTCATAATAGGACTCAGGGTTGCTCAACAATGTGCATTCTTCAGGTAAAGAGTGCTTCCTGTGCTCCAGATCTGTTTCTAGTGGGCTCCAGTGTGTTGAGTGTCTGTGTTCTGCTTCTAGCTAAAGATGGATGGCCTGTGGGTATGGAGGCTTATGTATGTAATACACTTGAGGTGACTGTGCGCCAACAGTTTTGAATAACTTTCCTAGTTCTTTCCCCCCCAAAAAAATGTTCTCTTCTCGCTTGTTAAGTTGCCAAACCGGCAATGCACCCCACTGGTATTTTAAAAAAAACAGAGCAGTTCTTGTACCTCCACACGCTTCGTAAAGCAGCTCTCTGCTGTATAACTAACAGAACATATTATGAATAATTTCTTTCTCTGCAGTTTAAAGAGATGGAGTGAGGAAACGCAGCAGTGATGTGGATAAACACAAAGCTAACCGGTCCGAGCCGCTGAGGGAAGCGGCGGTGCATCACAAACCAATGGAAGCAGTGCAGCAGCGTTTACTAAGACCAAGTCACTTAGTGCAGCCTCACCTGTCCACACACAACACAACACAACACAACACAACAGCACGCCTGGCAGTCTGGCTCTGCATGGCATGCTGTATAGGAACTATACTGCTGGGGGCTGGGAGCAGGAGACGGCAGGGTGGCTGGGCTGACAGGTGTGACGGGCCCGGTGCTGCGAGGGGAGGCGGCTAACAACTCTGATAGGTGGGTGCCTCGGCAGAGAGTCCTGGGGGAAATGTCCGGCTGCAGGTCTTATTGGTGGGAAGATGAAGCTGACAGGCCTCGGAGGACCATGCTCGCTGGAGTGCCTTGTCTTTTCCACTCGGCCTCTCTCTCCCCCTCCTCTTTCTACCTCCCTCAAAGTCTCCATGGCAGTACGATGGTTTGAGATTTGCCTCTTGAAGGGATAGTTCAACATTTTGGCAAATTGGCCCATTGCCATAATCCCTATAGTCATAGCAGCAGGTTCGTTACCTTTATTTGTAGGTGCAAGCTATTTTTAGAACAGCACAGCAGAGCGGCGAGCTGCTCAGAGCTACGCTACGGAGGCTCATGGGATTTCTTGGTTTCCCTCATCAAACAACTCCAAGACGCTCTGGTGGACAAGTTGTGACCTGCACATTCACCACGCTATGAGATAATAACACAACGTTACCAGACAGAGTTGTTTTCAAGGTAAATACAGAGACTGCTTGCTGAAAAACTGACCCTGAAGGCAACACGCATCAGCGGTTTTGCTTGAATTTACTTCTACTGTAAAACAACTCTGTCTGGTAACGTTGTGTTATTATCTCATAGCGTGGTGAATGTGCAGGTCACAACTTGTCCAGCAGAGCGTTTTGGAGTTGTTGGATTGTGTATTTGATGAGTTTGATGAGGGAAACCAAGAAATCCCATGAGCCTCCGTAGTGTAGCTCTGAGCAGCTCACGGCTCTGCTCCGCCGTTCTAAAAATAGCTTGCACCGACAATTAAAGGTAACAAACTTACTGCTATGACTATAGGGATTATGGTAATGGGCCAATTTCCAAAATGTTGAACTATCCCTTTAAACTTTAGATACCGGTAGATGTTATTTTACAATAAGTGATTATTTTTCACTTTTATGTCTAATTTTTGCCATAAATTAGCAGTTTGAAAAATCCATGTGTAGTCATCCCTGGTTGGGATGCTGTGCTACTGTGACAAGGCTAATGTAACGTGTGGCTAATGTGCTAACCTTAACGCATTTCCTCTCAATAGAAACTCTCCCCGAGGTCATGCTTAGGTTAAAATTCTATTTGTCACATAAATTTCAGGCTTCCACTGGAAATGGATTGTTCCATAATGGGCTGTAAATGCTACTCCCACTTTATAGACTCACACACACAGACACCAGACCCGACATACACTCATGCTTTACTCATACCGACTCATTTAACCTCTGGCTATGAGCTCAAGCATCCGACTGTGAATGGAGAACAAGAATAGAAGTAAGAATGAATTATCATGGAGTTCCATTGAGCATGTTGTCTGCTAATACCGCTCCCTCCGAGACATGTTTTGTGACACAACAACGTACACATAGTAAATATAAAAAGAAGCATAAATGTTTGAATAATTCATAATTTCAAGGTGAGAGATGCGTCAACAAGAAGATGAAATGCATTGCAAAGTTGCGAATCTGTTATCTGGGCGCGAGGGTATGTAAAACACACAAGTGGCATCTCAATAGCAGTCAAATGACACCGTCCTCCTCGCCATCAGCTGAGACAGAGCTTTGTTTTCCCACAAACAATCTTTGTTTTCCACGAGAAGGTCAGGAGCTGGAAGTGGGGCAGCGTGCCCTTCAGTGTCCTTCACCGCGCTCCAACACAAGCTAGAAGAGGAGGTGAAAAGATGAGAGGCAGAAAGTAAATAGAAATGATGTAAGGTAGGAAGAGATATGCAGACAAACACCAGAAAAAAACATTATGTCCTCTTCCTTTTTCCAGCAGAACCAAAATATTTTCACATTGCAAGATCTTTTTTTTTTTTTTTTTTTTACCTTTTTCAATATTTGACAGCAAAAGGATTTTTTTTTTAAAGACAACGATGAAAGATTGAGAGGAACTGACAATTCTTTCGCTGCATGTTTTAGCAGCTCCTTTTGCAGCCAAAGTGTTTTTTTGGGTCTTATGGGAGAGAGGAGTGACATTGAAAATTAAGGCAAAGAAGTGTAGTGTGCACATTTGCACTCACCTCAAGTTAAGTTTAATGCAGTGAACTTGAACTCTTCAAAGTTAATTTGTCAAGATTTTAACCCTTTGCATTTAAACACAGCACCTCTATAAGGGAGTGTAAACCTGTGTGCGATTTGAGCTGGGGCACACAGGTGGCCAATGTTTGTGCCAAAATTCACCAACGTCTCCATTTCCTACGTAGGCTTAGAGTATTTGGAGTTTGCAAAAATATTATGCTAATGCAGCTGGTTTGGTAACTTAACTGTTAAATCTAGAGCTGAAATCTCAAGCCTGGTCAAAACTGCTGGCAAGATTATGGGAATAACACCCCCCCTTAATCCACAGGACCTTTTTGAGCAGGCGACGATCAGACAGGCAAATGCCATTTTAACAGATAGTTCTCATGTGCTGAATAGTGAATATACTCTCCTGAACTCTGGAAAGAGATATAGGCTTCCTTTGTGCAGGCACAATCGATACAAACATTCCTTTGTGCCTGTATCAACCAAGCTTCTCAACAGCAGGAAATGATTGCGATGTTTCTGTATATGTATACGAACATAGGCTATGTGTATATGGAAATGAATGTATTATGAGTCAAACTATGGACATACTGTATGTGAGTGAATGGATTAATGTATGTTTGAGGTTATGTGATGCTGATATGAATGTATATTTATGATTACAGTTAGAGTAGCGGTGTGGATGCATGTGAATGACGTTCACATCAGCTTGCTGCATGTGCAGGATTGTCCAGTGTGGTCTGTTTACTCCACCAGTCTTTTAACTTGATGTTCTTTTTGCACTGTATGTGTTTTTTATGTAGGCTATGCAACATGTTCCCTGTCTCCCTGGTGGAGACCAATAAACTAACCTAACCTAACCTAACCTAACAAGTGACATCATCTCCCCCCTGCTAAGCCCCTCCCCTGTAGCTTTGAGTGACAGCCCCCCCCTCCCGGGCAGTGAGCCTTAAACACAGCGCTCGGAGCCACACGTTCACACAGCCCAGGGCTACGCCAGCTGCTGTGCCGATACCCCCACCGTGCCGAGTGGGTGCGCGTGCACAGCTGGCGACTCAACGCGGGTGTCGAGTCTCCAGCTGTGCACGTGCGTGTACGGTCGGGATCGTGCGTGTGTTTGAGCAAAGGATCAGAGACGGCACGACCAAGGCAATTCAGGGTGTTTACTTTTAATTATGTTGTTTTTTTTACCCCCTTTCTCAGCCATGAATGAGGGTTTCTATTAATTATACTCAGGAAATGTGTTGTGTGTTTTCACAGCCAATGAGATATGCCTTTTGTCCGTCGCCGCGTTTACTTCTATTGACTTGGAGCAGATAAACGAGGTATGTTTAGTTCATATTCAGCGGCTGTCAATGGATCGTGTTTAATGTCTGCTATTACGAATGATTAGCTTTGGATTAGCTGAAGCTTTTGTCTTGTCTGCCTGCTTTGTTTTTTCTGTCCTTTTCAAATCCGAGTCATTTGGAGAAGTGTCTCTTCAGAATTGTATCTAAACCCAATCAAAAGCAAAAAAAACCTGCAGGTTTCAACTATTGTTTTTGATGGTGAGTCTTGACTTTGATGGTTGGACATGTTGGCAAACACGGCGCGACTTGACTGAGAGCTGAATATAAAGGAGCCTGTCGATATGCTCTTTGTGTGTTTGTCAAAAATGTAGATGACGGTTGTGTTTGCTTATGGCACAGTGGGTGTTGTCGTATTATTAACTTTTAATTGAAGACTAAATCGATGCTAAATCACATCGGGAGAGAATTGCTGCTCTCCATACTCTGACATAAAATGCACATCTTGCCCAAAGCGAAATTAACTCTTTAGATCAACATTAATGCTGCACTTACACATACAGTACAGTGTGTAGGCTTGTACTAATGTGTGTTTCACCCTGGAATTGAAAAATGTGTAGTAATTTTCAATAGAAGGTAGATGTGAGGCCGACTAAAAGGTTTTCGTGCTCAGAAATACAAAATGCATTGATTGCTCACAACCAGCTCAGCTCCATGAGTGAACCATCATCTTCAGAATAGGATAAGAGACTTAAAAACATGTCCACACCGCACTCCCCTCTCCACCAGGCTCGACTGTGTCTTTGTGGGTCTCTCTGAAAAGATCAGGCAGCTGCAGCTGAGTTAGACCAGGAAAAGTGGAAAACACATTAGTCCAGTTCTCAGGTCTTCATTCTGTCAGTGAAAGAACCGCTTCACATAGTGGTTTATAAAGTAATTTAAGGGCCACAGCTTTTATGTCTCAACCACAGGACTTTATATTGTCTTGTTGTGTTTAACCAAGAAGTTAACTACTTGTCATGTATTTAGTTATATTGGTGATAATAAACCAAGGATTAGTTACACTGACGAGCTTCTTTCCAGGGGTGGAGCTACATGGGGCAGTAGCCCCCCGGCCCCGGGTCCAGAGGGGCCCGGCACTGTGATGAGTTTCCTTTTTCTTTCTTTCTTTCTTTCCTTTTTTTTTTTTTAAACAAACGTTCACAACACACACTGATGGGGCACTAGCTCACTCACCTTCCCTGTTTGAATGGGCTGTCTGACGTACACGATGCACCTGTAATGAAATCAACAATCGTACATGTGAATCATAGAGTCAATGGGGAGTGAATGTGAATGAGGTTTTGTGTTTTGTTTTGTTTTTTCAGTTTTTGCATCTGTTCATTTTTCTGAGGCTTGATACTCAGCAGCTAAAGGCGTCAATCCATAGATGTGCGTAGCTACTTGCCACTTAGAAGCACAGATCGCCTTGGGTGTAGTTTGACAAGTTGTTCTGTATTGTACAAGAGATTAGAGGCTGTTATTGTGAGAAAGTGTGGTAATTGGTAGAGCGGGGCTTGTAAGATAAACAATAAGTTGACTCGCTCTGGGCTTGTTGGCAGAGATGGCCATTTTAACTCCCAAGTGAAGTGATGACGCATTTCATCACCTGCAATGAAGTGGAAGATGACGTAGTAAACTGCATCCAGAGGACAAAGCGTTCATAAAATGGATCTTGGAGTTGAGCATTTTATTTTGAAAGAGACATCTTATTTCCTCTCCAAACAGTAATGGAGGTCACCTGTACACCTGCTCCCCCCAGGATAGGAGATATATTTATATGTAATCATAGTTTAGCAGCTCTATTTCCATTTATCCACTTAAGAAATATAGACTCAGTGCAGTGATTGTTATTGAGGGCAAAGTGAGCAGTGACCTGTCGAGTGTTTGGCTGCGACTTTCGCTTCTCGTTCAACCTGTGGCCGCGTCCCCCGTTGTGCCGAGTCAACAGCCCAGCCGCTATCATCGCAGGTAATCATCTCCACGCTCCGCCGCATCCGCAGAGACCGGCCAAAAACACCCCCCTCCCCTCCCTCCCCCTCCACTCCCTCCCCTCTCAGACTCACGTTAAGGTCCGCCCGACTGACCCGACACGCGGCCATGTAAACACACACAGCGCCGCGCATCGCAGAAGGACGCCATCCGGGATCCAATTACCTGAGCTGTGATTGGAAGCGAAGGGAAACGCTGGCAGTGGTTAGCACACATCAGTACACAGGAGACAGACAGACAGACAGACGCCCGGTTCTCCCAGTCGACTCTCCTTCTTCCCATACATATATACACACTTCCATGCAGAGCTCAGGCTTATTTATGCACTTGCTCGCTGAACCTTAAAGTCCCTGCTGTCCCTTTCTGGGTGTTTCTCAGTTTATATTTGAATGTTATAAACTCAGGCATGTGAAGCATTTCCTGGAGAGAAAAAGACAAAATTGACACACAAAAAAAAAAAGAAGAAGAAGCTTGCCTAACTGTGCATAACCGGAACACTTTTCCCTCACACTCTCTTATCAGGCCTGCAAATGTTAGTTTACAAGGCAGGAAACATTCAAAAATATTTCTCAGGGATGAATGAAAGCAGCCAATTAGTCTGTTTCCTCTCCTCTGATCTGACAGCTGTTGATGCTCTGAATAAAACCTTGTTGCGCTGGATATTCCATCATAAAGCAGCCGCTGTGCTTTCTGCAATCTGGAAAAGGATGGACCTCTTCTTCTTAGGGTTAGTGACTCTGCAGTGTGAAATCAGATCATGGACAGATGGATAAATGACAACAGAAATGATAAACATCTAGTGGGAAATAGAAACAGACTCACTGCAAACCTGTAGTTAATCTAGTTGCATCTAGATTAAAATGCTAGATTTGAATTTACAGTACGGTATTTACTTAGTTTCATAAATAGGTGCATCAGTGCCAGTGGATTGTCGTGGGCCAGATGTGGACCCAATTTAGTGAATAGATTAACTTGCAATCATTTTCTTATCGCGCAATAAGAGTCTTGTGGTAATGCAGCAGGGTAACGCCATTAATGGCCCAATACTAATATATATATGCAAGGAAAGTTTAATGTAAAAAAAAAAAAAAAAGAAACATGCTGAAGGAAATAAGGAAGTAGTATTTTTTAACCTTGGTAAAATGTCCATCTGCTGTTTTTTAATACAGTGTAAGAGTGAAAGTCTCATAGAAACGTGATTCAAGCAGCGGGAAAAACAAACCTGAAGACAATCCTCCGTGTCGCGCTAATTGCACGTAGATTTCACGCAGACATCACTTGCTTTTCAAACGCCGTCTCTGTGACTGGAGCTCCCTCCATCTGCCGCCCCCACACTCAACCCCCCCCCCCCAGTTGAAGTGACTTAGATCTCCAGCTCTTGCTGCTCAGCATTTCTCCACATGCCACAGAGCATGATGGGATCTTAATCGCTTAATTAGACCATGCAGTGCACCTGTGTGGAGTTAGTGCATGTGTAATGTTTGTCCACACATTAATTCAGCCATTTCATTTCATTTGTCACCTGTCTGTTGTCGCTTAGTGTCAGTTAATCTAAGTTCTGTATATCTGTATATTGTTTGCCAACCATAGTGTCTTTTAGATTGATTATTTTCATTTTGTCTTCTCGTACAGTATATATTAGTTATTTTTTCTTGTGTTCAGACAATAATAACATCATTCTTGATTTCATTGTCATTTTATTTTATTTTTTTTTATTAAATGATGCCAATACAAGACAAGTAGGAAGCAACAAAAATATATAAAGATGAAAAGAAGAAAAGAAAAGAAAGAGAGAGAGAGGAAAAAGAAAAGAAAAAAAACGGTGTTGTGAAGCCTGTTTTAACCAGAACGTGATGGTGACGCGGGGTGCGTTGGGGTTATCTATCCTGTCCTCCCTCTGGGACATCATCAGTGTCCCCTGTCCCCACCTGCCCAATTAGGACAGTCATTCAGAGTGCTGGTGCCGGCCATCACACTGTCATTAACCAAGCCGCCCTGCCTGTGGTCACACAGGTTAAACCATCCACCCACACACACTTGTAGTAGCTCACAATCAGCTAAAGACAGAGCAGCTCACACACAGCTTCTTTGACCCTCTGGTGATTATGTAGATTATGTGTGTGTGTGTGGGGGGGGGGGGGGGGCACGGGTTCCCCTCCATTTCACTAATTGCTTGGAATAGTAGATAAGACTATAATTACAACTCTTGTCTAAGAAAAGAGCTGCTGGTGTCAGTCTTCCTCTCTTGCTGCTGGATTTCCCTCGCCACCCTGCCACCGCCACCGCCGCACAGAGGCCACAACACAACCGCCTTGTTTTCACGCCATTACACACATCTGAGGAAATGTGTTGGCTCGACTGTCGGCTTCGGTTTGGCTTCATGATGAACCTTTGAACCTTGCTGCGTTCTTCAAGTGTATCATTAAAGGCCTCGTATTCCCGCTCCTCTGACTCTGTTGCTCCACACAGGTTAGTTCTGTGTTCTCCTGCTTTTCATCATATGGGAGATTTGACATTTGCTGTACACTGCACATGCGGCCCTTTATTCAAATCCCTGTGTTCATAATCAGAACAGCATCTAGATCTGCCCTGGTGTCATTTCTTTACACCACTGTGTATTTATCATCCCACTGTTTTGCAATGAAAAACCAAAAAGTCAAACTGTTCCATTATTTCAGCATTTGACACCTTAGTTTTACTGACTCACTGCTAAATGACACCTCCACATCCCACCAACTGGTTTCTGTTGGAGTGCTCCAGCTCTATAATACAGCTTTCAATAGCACACATGGAAAAAGGGAGTAAAACAAATAAACCCCATTCTGTTTTTCCACAGAAAATCACTCAAGTGTTATTATTGTCAAGTTTTGGAGTTGTATGAAAATAATATTGTTAAGTAGCCACTCCAATCTCCAAAACAGTCCAAAAATGTGATTTTGTTATTTTGTCTCATGGCGCTGGCCAGAAACGTAACAGGCTGCAGTGTTTTGTCTGGGAGCCAGGTTTGTTATTGGGACCGTAGGAGCTGTAGCTGTCCGTGGTGCTGAACCCACAGCAATACCTCCCAATCTGCAACAAACTGCAGCGGGCTCTCTGAGGGGTTCTCTTTTCATTACCTTCTCCGCCGTATTACTCCATCTGTTACAATATTTGTGTATTTGACAAGATGTCAAATTCAAGTGCTCTTTCTTCAGAGACGCTTCACCCCCGCCTGTGAATGTCAGCTGAGTGTAATCCACGATTTGGATCCAGCTCCAGGATGTTTTCCCTGAGGAGAGGAGATACCTATATTTATTCCAAACCTGGTGAACAGTCAAGTCCAATCGGCTTCCTCTCTCACCGCTGTCACATCTTATTTGTTGACCGCCGTGTCCCATATAAAGGTGTAACAAGCCAAACAACAAACATGACTGACAATATATAAGAAGTCTGGTCGATTTCAAGACTGATCAGCCAGAGGAAGACCATATTGATGCTGCTAATTCCCATTTCACTGCAGTCTCTGTCCAGATAAACAGGATTAAAACTAAGTGTGAAGGAAGGAAGGTGTGTGTGCGTGCTTGTGTGTGGTTCTTTAAATGATAGTGACAGATAAAAGGAGTCTAAGAGCAGTTTGTGGGAGGAAGCAGCAGGTGACGGGGGGCTAGAAGCTAGAAGGTACCCACCCGCCTGCCGCTAGGAACCATTTGTACGGGGCAGCAGCAGCGTGGCGCCACATTTCTGCACTTGTTTTTGAAAAACACCACTTGTCTCAATGAAGAACACAATTGTAGATGGAGCCGCTCGTCCACTCACGTCGACAAATGCACATTTATGCGCCGCGGAGGATCTGGCACGCCCACACAAACACAAGAGGAGCATTTTTCGGAGATGACCACACCACATACAGGCACAGTCGTAGACAGGAAGGCGATGGGGGAGGGGGGAGGGGAGGGGGGGGGCTGAGAGTGATCCATTACGGGGGAGTGGTTGCAGCGCATCAGACAAGTGAAATGACAAAGGCAGCTCAGACGGATGAATCAGCCCGGTCGCTGTGAAAGGAGCGTGAAAGAGATGTTCACATTCATCCATCCATCCTCGTCAGCGCACCGGCAGGGCCACCCGGCTCGCCTTCTCCTTCCCTCCCCCCCCACACCCCAAACTGACGCCTGACACATGCACACACCCGGATTCACACCAGAGAGACACGCGCTCATATCAGAGTCACTCACTCCCCGTCACACACACTTGCACTTTGTGTGCTCGTAAGATCTACGTGGGCACACATACAAATACTCTCAGCGCCGGCGCCATCATGGGAGGAGGCGAGTTAGCCACATCTTGTTGACATTTTCATAGGCACTAGGAGTAATTTATGTAAGGTTAGCTGGCTCCCAGTGCACTGGGCCAGAACACAGTAAAAGCAAACAGAGGGAGAAAGAGAACAAATTGCTTTTTTAAATTGCTCAGACAAGGGGCGCTCTTTTTGCTCTATTAGGACAAAGTGCAAACACTGCTACAAAGCAGGAGGGGAGGGGGGGGGGGGGGGACGAACCACAGGAGTGTGACTAAATCTAATAGAAATACCGTTTGCCAACATGTAAACCGATGGGCAGTTGGCATCTGCATGCAACCAGTTTGGGGCTGAACTCGCTAACCAGCTATGCATTTCCCTACAAAGCGGTCTATTTCCGGACGGCCAGGTGAGGATTACTTTGTCTCACGAGACGAACAAGCAGGGAACAGTCTAAAAATATCAGAATGGAAGATAAAATGCCTTTTGTTCCTTTCTCCAAATAGAATTTGCTTAAAGCCACATGACTTCACCCAAACATCCTCTGACATCACAAAAATGTATATTTATGGGCTTAAATTCAATGAAGAGTCGTAATATTTTCATAATCTTTGATTATTCCGGCTCCTCGCGCTTCCTCAAAACTTATTTACATATATTCGTTTTTCATTGAAATCCTCCAAACCGCCAACCTGTGCTGCGCCCGCATGTAAATGTGATTATTTCAGACGCTTCATTCTGAGCACACCTCGCCTGCCTGTGACTGTGTTGTTGTCTGTCCACCACCTTGTCACTTGACCTCATGCTGTAAACATGTCATGTTTTGTACCTAATTACCACTAACCAAAATATATTCTTCTCTAATTAGATAGAGACATAATTGCAAATCGTTACAGAATGCTGATGCTCATACGAGGCTGGATGTGCTCTTGCACTGTTGTCATAGGGCTAACTTGGGAATACATCTGTACACATGGAAACTTTATAATGTATTATAATTTTAATGGCTCAGGAATGTTTTGTTTTTTCATGTAGTACCCACTGTGATGTTTCAGCCCCTAAAATCTGGAGCTGGAGGAGAGGTCATAATTACCAAAATAGGAGATTCTCTGGAGAAGAGTAGGCCGAGAGCAAAAATGACACCAGGACTGAAATATTCATGGGGACATTCCTCATGTTCGTGTCTCTGAACAAGGATCTCTCGCTCGCTCTGCCGTCTCTCAAGCTCTGATTACATCAGATAAGGCGGTAAAGTTGAGGTCTTGCCAGAGCTTAACCAGATTTCATTTGGAAACAGTGCATGAAAGTAGTTTATAATGCACTCTCCACACAATACGAGTCACTTTTTAAGATTTAGCAGTGTTTTGATTGGAATTATTAGCCTGTATTTACAGTAATGGTGACTGGTCATGAGTGGTCACCACTGACTAGCAACATTATGACATAAAACTTGATCATTTATTACTTTAAATAAAAAGTAATGAAATAAAAAACAATCAGTTCCCCTATTCCATAATTTCTCTAATGGAAATTAAAAACAGCAAACAGACAAAGCCATAAAGAAAGCCGATTTAAATGTTGTGGAGGTGAAGTCGATGCCCACGCTCCCTATGTGGCTCTGGCTGCTGATAAACTTCAAAGTGGTCTGTTTCCTCTCCCCGGGTATGGCAGCACCCAACACCCCCTGCGGAGAGGGGGAGAAATTGGCTATCAACAAGAGACACCCCCCGGTGCTACCATGTCCCGTCCACGGCCCTATCTGGGCCCAACCTCAGCGGATGCATGTAATCCTGCTTTTCTGGTACAGTACAGTTGTCTGGCCTCTGCGAGACCCCCCCTTGGAGGGACATTGACGTTATAGGGTTGCAACAAGGACATCTGGCTCTCCCCCTTGTGTTGGACCGTGCTCAGAAATCAAGGTCAGCGCACTCACAGAGCTCACAGAGCAGAAGCAGTGTTCATGAAGTGAAAAATTGGATCCTCAAATCAAATTAGAGCCAGCATAGGGCAAAAGGTTGATCCCATTCACACAGTGTTGTGTGTTTTCCATTAGGAGCTTCTATTGGTACTGGAAGGTTTTTTCAGAGATGTTGTGAGGTTGAAGCAACACAAATTAAACAACAGCCAAGGAGCTTCTTCAACAATCGTCTGATGTTCTTATTTGTACATAATTGCTCACTAACCCAGATGAAATCCACTTACAACCAATAATACTTCAAATTACTGCAGGAAAATATCCTCAACAGCCGTTTCAATACAATTTTTAAGGCAAATGTGCTTTTTTTATGAGCTGAATCGGCTCTCTCAGATCTCTTGTGTGCACATGGCAAACATCCATACATGCACGCCTGGGATCTCCACGCTCGTGCACGTGCACACTTCTGTTCAGAGCAACAGTCGGAGGCATTTGACTCACTGGTTTTGATGAACTGTTTGTAAAAGCTTTGCCGTGCACGGACAAGCAGAAGATTAGCAGTGACAGATACTCGGCGCGCTGTCTCTCACTGGGCTGAAGATGGGCTTTCATCTCCGAGAGCACACTAACACTTCCCGTTTATGCTGGTGTTAATGTTGCCCCCTATGATGCGGAGGGTGTGTGGTATTCATATCTTAAGGCTGATGTGCAGTGCATTCTGGGTGGAAAGAAGCCACTAACCGCTCAGTGATTTATCTTTGCGCGTGATGAAATGTACATTTATCAGAAAAGGACATACAGCTGGTCCTGGTGAATGAGGCATTTGGAACGATAAGACTATGATATACTCTGGGTGAAGTTCAAGAGGGCGAGTCCGCTACACATTAACTATGATATACTATCTGCTCCCTGCTAAAATGGAGCTCCACTGCAGCCAAAGCAAAGAGAAAGTGAGTTTATTTTGTGTGTCTCATTGGGGTTATTCATTTCCATCAGATACACAGTCACAGGAGCAAATCCAAAATGTTTTCTCATTAGGGTTTTCCAGCTCGGAGCAGTTGGGAGCCAACCTTTTGGAAGTCAACAACGTCGTTTTTGAAACATGGTTTAGATAGTGCTTTTACCTTTACTGAAGTCTATATCTCAAAACACTGCAAAGTGCATTGAATGCTCCAATCTATCGATCACCAACATAAACCCTGTAGCTCTATTGGAACGCTCTAAACTTGGCAAAAGATATAAAAAATAAAAAACCCACTAGTAAAAGCTTGCATTGCTTTGACTTGTCAGTTTATATCTTGAAATGCGCTCCTTTGTAGCAGATAAGTATATCAGTAAACACAACACAGGCTTCAGCAGTTATCTGTGTTATTGTACACAATCCACTTGGAGGATTTCTTCTAATAGTATTCATATAAATAGCAAAAAAAAAAGTCCCTGCTCTGCTATTGTTGATGTATGTCTCGTACAAAAATGGCTGCCACAGCTATTTGGCTAAAACGAGGAGCTTTATTCCACATCTATAAAACTGTCAAAATCCTCTCCCCTCGCAATGGTGATAATGGTCCTGCTGCATCGCCGTGTTGAGGCAATCCTTCTCCCATCCTCCCCTTTCATGCTCTTCCCCCTTCTGCTTCTCTCTGTTTTCCTTTATCTCCCTGTCATCTTGTCGATTCTCCTCCCGTCCTGGAACAGCGTGTTCCTCTCCGGCATCTGTGGAAATGTAAGGGATGCTCCTGGGCTGACAGCCACCCTGCATCACAGGAAAGTGCTGCTGGCTTTTGTCTAAGGCGGGCTGTGAATCCCTCTCGGTAGTTTAGATTTGCTCAAGTTGGGAGCAGATTTGCCGTTCGGCTGGAGCAGCAAGAAAGTCGATGTCCACCTTTGTTACTCAAACAAAATAACACCTCTGAGAATCACTATTACATCTGCAATGTATGCATTAGAGGTGACTTTAAACAAGGGTTTTATATAGTAGGTTGAGAATGTGTATTTAAGCTCTAATGAATGTGAATTAGTCATAATTACCGTCTTTCATAACATCTCTCAACATAAATGTGTGTGAAAGTCCATGGTTACTCCTCAGTGACAGCTGTAATTCTACCTTCAGTTCCAATCATGAGTAATTGTGAGCCATAACGTCTTTTTATGTGGATTTGCCCCCAGACCTCAAGTGCTGATAATGTGATAATGTGAGGTTTCTGCACACTCGCTGCAGCCAAGGTGCCCTATTGTTTTATAGCAGTCCACAAAACAAAGGCAGCACATCTCCAACTTTAATGGCAGAAACGCTCACTCGCCTACTTAGTCTGGACCTTGATTTACATGCAAGTCAATCACACAAGCTTTCAGACTAATGGCGTCTCCATGCACTTTATTTCATTACATTGAATGGCTTTCTAATTGTGTGTGTTTAATAAGAATCAGAGGAACAAAAAGTACAGATAGACCTGCTTGCACACACACACACACACACACTAGAACAGTTGCATAAGAGGCAAAGTAATAGAATTTGAATAGAGATGAGTTCATTTCATGTTAAAGGTTTGCAGCACATGAATCTGAGCAGTTGATTACCTTGCAACATGTTTTAAGCCTTCACTTACGCAGCCACTTCATTCTAAATGTCTGTACATGATGCACAAAGCAAATGATAGACCTGCTTGAAATGTCAGATAAGAGCAAAGGCACCTTGTCAAGCAGTAATTCACGATTCACATTATGGAGGTTCCTTTAGCAGACGTACTGTATTTAACGCTTCGTACTGTCCTGATTGGAAGCACATGTTTTATATTTTATAAGAGCTCCTTTCTGCTCTGTGTGATTTTCTGCTTTTTGATCAAATTAAGTGACCTGGTATCACCTCACCGAACAGAACTACTGTGGCTCACCGTCGATCTTCTACTGTAGCTTTGTGGTTTTGTCTTCTCCAGCCATTACAGCTCGGTCCGATTGATCCTCTCCCAGTCAAATCTAATTGCCACCATCAGCGATTGTGAATCTTTCTGTGAAACGCCTTTGCCCGCGGTCTTACCACACAATCAGCACAGTAATTCTCTGCCATCACACACACACGCTCCACCTGATGAGCTGAAACAACCCTGCATGGCTATTTGACGGCATTCAAACCGTCAGATGCACCATTCTATGGGAAATCTTTGAGTGCTACAGTATACAATTGGTCCCTATTTGGTGGAAAGCAAAGAGCTTGGAAAGCGGTGGTGTAAGGGACCTTGCAGTTGTAGGCTTCTATAGGGGGTCTTGGACACATTTGTTGTTTTTCTCCTTTAAAATCTAAACATTAGCCGATATAATTGGTGACTTACTGTATGGGCAGCCCAGCAAACAAACGGCAGCTGGCCACCAAACTAAAGGAATAAGCTGAAAGACGCTGTAAAGCTGCTTAGTGCTGAGAGCAGGGTGATGGTTGAATGTGTGTCCATCATTAACCAGTAAACTCTTCACAATACTCATCCTCATTTCATCCATTGTGAACGTCAAACTATTAATTGGAGCAGCTTTATAATGAAAAACCAAATAGGGAATTCATTTGTTTCATTGGAGTCAATCAGCAGAAACTCTTTGACAATGTTTGTATTTATGTATTCATTAGTAATCGCTAAAATGTACAGATGAGATTAAGGCACAATAATGGTGCGTTATTATTTAGTTATGATTTGACAAGTCATTTCCAGCCCGTACTGTATTTCATCCTGCATTTTTTTTGTTTGTGTGTTTGTTTTTTTGTCAGCCAAAGAGAACAAAACGGTGGAGTCCTAATTAGGAGAGATGGATGGTGTTCACTGCTGTAACCTAAAGTGTGATTAATGCATCGAATGGCGTTTTCACACAAAATGGTGAGGACAAGAAGATGAAATGATACAATGTTTTATTTATTTTTATGTAGCTAAAACTCGTGGCGTTTAGCAGGCAGTTAGTGTGGACCAAGGTCTGGCCGCGTTCACATAACAGACTGAGTTCGACTGAAACTGCACTGAGACCAGCCCTTCTCACCCGGGTCGGTCTTAACGCTGCCTGACGTAGGCCGTTCATACAGTATTAGTAGTACAATGTACAATTTTAAATTATTTATTTAAAAATAAAATTGACCAGAGCATCTTTAAAAGCATAACACCACTAACAGAGAAGCGCTGGTTAGGTTTCTTACATGCATCACACTCCCACTGACAACTAAGATGCACTGCAAGCAGGATGTTGTAATCCATTGTTGTAAACGGGTTTATGTTTATGTTTATTACAGTAAAATCCCCATTAGCATCTGCTTAGCATGCGCTATTCTTCCTGGGGTCAAAACGTATGGAGACAATAAAAGTACTAGACAATATAGACATGAAACAAAATAGACAATGTAGACATAAAGACATAGATATTAAACAATATATACACTAACAACATTACATACTTTGTTTTAACAATACCATGACTGACACAAGACAGCTCCAACTAGGTTTTTATAATATAATGATACCTATCTATTCATAATTGACTATATTATAACCCAACATCCTAATTAATGGAAGTTCTTTTTTAAGTAATACACTTTTTTAAAAACAATATACAGTATACTATTTAGTTGTTTAATATTACTTGGTACAGAGTTCCATTATATGACTGTGTTCCTAGCTGATGTAGTTTATGTTTGGCTGGGAGGGGGGGCACGGTGTTATTTATCCCCCTTTGCTTAAAAGTAGACTCAATGCAACAAATAAGAACGAACAAGTCATATTTCATGTGTTGCTTCTGTGTGTTTTTGCTGCAGTGATGGATTAGAGCTTTTAAAGGAAACCGTGTCTCTCTGAGGTGGGTTTGATGTTAAGACAGAGTGGGGGAGACTGTGGACTAAAATAAACACCGTACAGTAATATACAAGTGCTGGGGGAAAACAGTATCATTTGTTTTGTTTGGTGTTGTGAAAAAATGAAATCCCATCAATAATGGAGTGTGGGTAATTTAGCCTTAAAGTGAAAACAGCAACAGGGATCCTTCAAACTCCATGTGGAGGCATTATTTAGATCTCACTTATGACTCCCAATGAGTATAATTTGCACTTTATAAAACAAATAAAAGTCACTACGTAGATTATTAACTTAGAGAGAAGATCTGCTGTCACCCCTATTCTAATAAATAACTTTATATTTACTGTTTCAAAATAAAAGCCTGTGCTGTATATCAGCCTAATATGTGTTAGCTGTGTGTAATCCACCTACACTCGGTGAACATGTATGTTATTAAAAAGTAATTCAGCTGCATTTGTACTGGAGCACCCTCACATCAGTTTGCATGTAGTGGCTCGTTGGAGGGTCCCTGAATGATTAGGACCGGACCGGCTTCCTCCAGCGCTGCAGATGGAACCAGCAACCAGAAACCAGCAGCACTCCCACACAGCGTGCAAGTGATGCTGCAGCGTCCGCGTGCTCAGGTGAATTCAGAATGAGTCAGGAGAGAGAGGGAGTGAGTGGGTAGAGGAGGAGAAAACAGAGGGAGAGGAGTGTAGAGAGAGATAAGTGAACCTTGGTTTCTAATCCTTCTCCTTTAGTCTCCTCTCCCATCTAGAGCAGAAGAGAGGAGGGCAAACTCATCTGCATCCCAGCACACGTTTGCCTCCCCACCGCCTCTGGAGGATCCTTAATCAGCCACAATTGGAGAGATGGATTTTTCAAAACTAGTCTTTGATGTGAGGGTTTAACATTTGTTTTTTTGTGTTTTTTTAATCTAATTATATAAAAGGCAGGGCAGCCATGTCAGGGGCAAAGCAGCCACATGTCTTCTCATTCAAACAACAAATCAGAACAATGCAGATTTTGCTCCGCTGGGAAGCAACTGTGAACTTTAGTGAGGTAACATCGATGACTTGTTTTTCTTTGAAGTTTATTGTTGTGTCAGTGTTTTAGAGGTCGGTTTTACATCGCTGGTTATTTAAGTCCACAAGTATTTACACACAGCAATAGAGAGGTTCTCCCATGGGCACATCTGTAGGATTCAGTCTTTAATTATTCTGCAATTACTCTACATCCAAACATTATTATTTAAACATCTTTGATGTTACTGAGGTGAAGACTAGTTCAATTTTTATCCTGGACATTTTTATCAAATATTTAGATTAATTTGTTTTTCTCTGAAAGAAGAAGGGAACAATTAAGTTAATTGCTCCAAAGTTGCTTTAAGCTCAATAAAACTTATTTGAATTGACAATTAACCACTAAATAGATGGTTGTTAAATTATATTATATATAATTAAGATGGCAACTGCTTGTTTTAATGGTCCACCTAGCGATGTGTGTGCACATCACATCGTCTTTGTGAAAGTGGCTCGTGATGCAACGCATACATAATCTTTAACTGCTGGCAGCGATCCTCAGAGCTGGCCAAGGATACAGGAGAAATTGCCTGCATTTCTAATTCGACTGTAACAAGGAGCCGCTGTCGGTATCAAAGCAACTGTCGGGAAGATGTAGCCTCAAGACTCTCTGGCACTCCATCCAGCAGCGCTCAATAAATCCAGAGTACAATGATATGTGTGCGCGTGTGTGTGTGTGTGTGTCACATCTAACTGTTGACTTAATGTGTGTAATCCTTAAAGATTTCTGCTTCTTGAATTTACTTTTTTTTCCTCCTCAGAGGTCAAGATTATAATGAGGACAGGTATGAGAGGAAGTAATGCTCCACTCAGTGTCATGCATCCTAATTCAGCTGCAGGTTGAATCAGGATGTTCAGGTAGAGCACAATAGAGAGGATGAGTTGAGTGGTGGGCAGGTTGTACTGTACCACTGCACACTGAGTAGAAATGGAGCTGTTCTGGAGTAAATGAATGTGAGGAAATCGACTGGATTGTTTTTCTCTACACAATATTCAGCAGCGGTGCAGTAGATTATAGATTTCACCTGCAGAAGAATGAATACACGCCTGACACTCAGAGTAATTACCTCAAGAAAATACAAAAAGACACAATTCTGCTTGATGAAATGTCTTCATTATAAATGCTTTTAGTCTCACATTTGATACACTAATAAACAAATTTGCCCGAAGTGTAATTCATCTTTAATGTCTCCAATCCCAGGCATCACCTCTCTTCTTATACAATGCTACAATAAGCCCAGCATCTAATCTGTGGGGATCAAATAAAGAGATTTGAACTACAAAGAGTGAATGAAATATGGAAATCCATAAACATTGCGTTTGATGTAGTCATTCTTTGCAACAGCCTTTGAAATAATTTGTGCGATTAAAGCAGCAAAATCAGGCATAACTTCTATTAGGAAACATTTGAGTCAAAATTAGAAGACAACCCTTGTATGGTAACCGTGCGTTGTCAGTCAAATCTGATCAAATGTGAATCCTATCAAGTTTTAAAGAAGCAGATTGGCTGTTTTGAAGTTTAATGTTGTTAATAAATGCCCAAAAGACGCAATGCAGCCTACAGGGCGTATTTTAATCTCATCTTGTAAACACAACAATGTCAAGCAGCTCCTTCGGGCAGAGAAAACTACTCTATTAAAAAATAATAATGGCTGTGGAGTTGATTATGAACATTCACTGTCAGGATTTCTGTCTGCGGAAAGGTGGAGTTGCAGCAGGATTGAAACTTATTTGAAAAAAAGAATGATGCTGCAGAGAGTGAGATGACAAGTTATAGGAAAAGATAGCTGCAGGTTACAAATCCCCGCAGTTCCACAGAAACTCCCAGACAATTCTCTGCCAGAGAAACTTGCCTCTCAACAAATCAATTTCCGGCTCAAAGAGACGACACTCCCTATCAGAAGTCCCAAAAGAACCCGGCTCGGAGCGGAGCAATCTGTTTGGTTTAGTTCATTAGAGACTAAAGTTTATTTCTGCCACTTTTTTGTTTGTTCTGCTCATGAACCCATTGTTATTGTGAATTAGCGTCATTGTCTTTTATCTCATCAGTGGTCATCTTCCTCATGTGCGCTTTAATCTTGCAGTTTGAGTCAAGGCTATTATCCACATAACTTAACTAATTGCTCAGCAGTCGCTGGGCGAGAACATAAAAGTTTCAAGGATGATTAGCAGTAGATAGAGATCTGTGCAACATTAGAAGAAGTTTCACCCCTTTGACAGTCGGTAATTGGAACATTCACGGCGTGAGCGTGGCCGCGCTTTGTTGAATTTAGCCTCTCGTTCACCTTTCTGTGTTTCTCTCTGCTTATCCCAGTCATTAAATTGAAGGCTGTACGAGGGAACTTCCTTTATTCGGCGTGCCCATAATTTGACGTCTTTTTCTCTTCTGTTCACCCCTTCCTTTGGGTTTCTTCTCGGAGAAGGTATCCATTGTGAAAAGTGACACAATGCTCACTTAGTTTTGCAGCGGTTCAACCAGGTCTACCTAATGGGCTCTAGCTTTGTGACAAAGGGCTAAACCACTATAGACTGTACACCAGGATTCAAACGCTCACAGTCTTTTTCTTTTTTTGTATCCAAAAACACACCATGGATATCTATCATGTGAAAGATATCAGTATGAACACCCACTGTCTGCATGCAGCCTTTCATGTTATTTTAATGGAACAACTCTGTTGGCTATAGTAGAGCTGTGTTTTGTGTCAAGATAAACTTAATTGGTACCACTGGGTGGACGCTGTTTTTAAATGCATTTCATATTTGTGCATTACAAGAAACGACCTGAGCAGAACATCGCAACAAAAAAAGTTCTCGGACTGCCTGAGGTGAAAAAGTTGTGTATGCATGTGACTTACTGTAAACATCCACTGAGCAGCTGTGCAAACTAAGCGTTATACGGCTTTGTAGTGGATGGAAATGCATTCATTTGCATTTTTTGGGATGTTTTTCTCAAACAGTTGTCATGCATTTGGATGGAGAGCTAGCTGCTGTCGCACAAAAACCGTTCACTGGTTTCAATTTACACTCCAATTATAGATGTTATTTCCAGTCTGGGATCACTTTTCTTGACACCCGCTGTTTGAAAGTGTGTTTTTTCACAGCGAACATGGAAACATTTACAAACAATGTTATGAAACACACAAAACAAGATATTAATAGACTTTCTTACCACTAATTACTATCATCATCCAGTGTGGTGGGAATTTAAAAACTGTCGCCTCAGTAAGAACCTGTCCACCCATTAAAAAGCATTTGCACATACAGTAGGAGACCATGTAACTCCTCACATCGGCTCAGTCGTTGGACAACAGGCCCCGGGCATCTCTCTCTCCCTTGAAGTTTCAGAGCTTCCTCCATAATGCATGAGCGGAGCGGGGAGTGGGGGCTCCTGGGTGGCGTGGTGCGGCGTGGGGCGGTGCGGCGTGGGGTGGTGTGGTGTGGGTGGAATGAAGAGCAGCTCCTCAGCCCACATCAGGATGACTGATCCGGGCTCTGACAGGCCGCACCGCCGCCATCCCACCGTCCCAACGTCTTCCTTCTGTATTTACCCGCACACTCTCATACAGAACAGCCACCGTTGTCATAGTAACGACCTGTCAGACTACTAGATACGCTCCTCTTGGTCAAGGTGCGATGCACTTTCTATTTTTATCACCGACTATTATGATGAAGCACACTGAGCTCTGTTGCTCTGCCGGGTCTTGGTTTACTACACTTCTTCTTGTTGCCATTCATCGCCTTGCTCAAGGGCACCTGAGCAACGGGGCCGCCCGGCCGGCGCCCTCCTCGGGGCTCGTAACCAGGTCTATCTATCTCCAGCCCACAGTGCTCAGCTCAATTCAGCTCCATTGATCTCTGTGTCTGCCAGCTCCCTGCAGGCTAACATTTATCAGTTAATTGGGCTTAAAGCCGCTCTTCTTGGCGGGAGCGCGTCATGGCGACAGCTCGATACGGCCCATGCAGGCGACTGCCCTACGACGGGGTTTTCTTTTTTTGAAGCAAAGGCCGCTCTCCTTCATCGACTCTTGCCTCACTCGCCTGGAGTGGAGTCTCAAACAAACTTTTGATCTTATCCCGCGACCATAAGGAGCGCCGAGTTGTGACAGGAAAGTATGATTCAGTGCAAAGCCCTTTTTCTTTTTTAAAGCCGCAGAAACTCTCAGTGGGGTTTCTTTGCAGCTGAGCGTGGGCCACATTTTAAACCGATCTCCTTTTGTCTTTAAAGATTGGACGGTTGAATGAACTTGAAAGGCTAACCGCTTTCCACAGTAAACTCTTGCTATAGTGCATGTGAAGTTTGTTTAGGATTGGACGCCTCATTGTCACACTACTGGAACAGTCACACTGTCATGTCGCTCATAACAAGCTTTCTATTCTATTCTATTCTACAGTAGGGCTGGGTAAAAATATCGATTCAGCAATGCATTGCAATTCTTTTCTCTGCAATTCAATATCGATTCAGCAATCTTCTGAATCGATTCAAGCCCCTGGCCAGTGGGGGCGCTGCGAGCAACACCCTCGTGTGATTCGCGCTGTACGGACGGGGGCCGCACTAGACCAAACCATAACAATATGGGAGTGAGTAGCAGCAGCAGCGTTAAGCCAGCACCTTCAAACCTGAAAGCAGATGTGGGGATTCATTTTGTATTTATAGGCGCCGATTCCGTGGGTGCTCCGGTGCTCAAGCACCCACTGACCAGGTTGAGCCACCAGATGCGCATTTTCTCCGTGCCGCGAAAAAGCTCCACCGAATCAACCTTTTTTTTTGTTTTTTTGTTTTACACCGCAACATATGGTTCACGTCATGATAACTTCTGTATTATGGCCATTGAAGCTTCCACAGTCCATAGTTCTCCTCTTTGTTTGATATTTCAAGAGACTTCCTAACCATGGATAGCTCCTAGGCAGGATTGCTCTGCTGTGTTGTCGCCGCCGCCCCCCCCCCCCCCCGTCATCGCGGCCATCGCCCCGCCGCCGTCATCCGGCGGACGGCCGCGGGGGCGCCCCGCACGGTTACGTTACGGCGCTGAGCGTCAGACCCGACGACAAGTCAACAACATAACACAAACTTATCTGACAGCTGCTCTCACTTCTTCCTCTGCTCCTCCTCACTCACTCACCTACACACAGACGGGACTCTGTCTTCCTCACACTCACCCCAGCCCCTCAGTTTCTCATCCCACCTGCCCGTACCATACACATTGACAGTCAGTCAGAAATCACAGAACTTAAACATCATAACAAGAACATTACTGCGGGGTCGCTACAATATTTTCAGTTGTGCAGTAGGCTAGGCTATTATTAATAATATTGTTTTGTATTGTTTTATTACTCAAAATGTTATGAGTTATTTTCCAAGAGGAAAGTAACACATAGCCTAATTTAAATTTAGCTGCACTGTAGTTCAGTGTTAAAGCAGTGTCATATTTTGTTATGCTATGAGTTATACTATGGCTGTTCATAAGGCATGAAACTAAACAAATAATTATTAAAAAAAAAAAAATCTGGTACTCTTATTTGTGTATTTCTGCTTGATACTGAATCGATATCGAAGCATTTCAATCAATATCGAATCGAATCGATATCGAATCGAATCGTGACCTAATGAATCGAAATCGAATCGAATCGTGAGATTCTCAACAATACCCAGCCCTATTCTACAGTATTATGTATGTGGCTGCATACTGTAGAAATGCATTTAACATTTCAACCATGCGAGACTCAGTGCAGCGTGGTAATGCTAATCTACAATAGGACACAGCTATCACTCCTAATATGTGTTGCTGCTGCTACAAAGCAAACCCCACGTGAGATTTCATATCTTCCACTCACATTTGCCACGGCCAGCACTGTTTAAAAAGGATTATTTACATGAGTGAAGGTTGGTCTCATCCCTCTGTTGTAGCACTGACCCTCACCACCATAGAAATTCTCCATCTGCCTCCTGAGAGACGGTCAACAACATCTGTAACCGGGGGAAGATCTCATTTGTTGAATGGATCCATCGCTCATTGATCTTGCGGGTGCCCGTCCACCAACTCTGGAGCTCCCGTTTCCACCGCAGTTGGCAGAGTTACAACTCCCGTCGCCATAGAGACAGCTTTTCTTATCATTTGGGTGGTGGGGAGGAGGGGGGGGGGGGTGCATCAGAAGATGACAAAAGAAACACATACAAATCAAATCACTGAGAATCAGCTTCACGCCAATTGAGCTCTGGAGAAGCTGGGAGATGTTTTGAGCAGCCGGCGTGTTTGTACTTGAGCTGTCAGTTACACAATGTCAGTGTGAATTGTGCACTTTAGCAGAAAGGTGTGTTTACTGGGCAGGAGCATTTATTTGTTGACACTGAGCTGTCTACATCATTTAATGTGCCTGAAAACTTTAAATTGACTCTTCTTGCCGGTAGCTAAGTGACTTTATTGCCTTTGCACCTTGTGGTTTTCTCTGCTTAGCGCTCTAATTCTCCTTAAACTAAAAGCTAAATCCACTTTTTTTTTGTTTAACCCCCCTTTGAGCTTGCACAGATTGAAAATGGTATTTGTTAAAGGTTGTGATTTCTTGTTATAGGATCAAAATCTGGGAAGTCTGGTTTGTCTCCAGCTCTCTGTTATATCTGAGTCTGCAAACTCCATCCTTCACCATTTCCCTCCCTCTTGTTGCTGTGTAATCCTCCATCCATTGTTCTGATGGAGACATCTCGCATTCCCTGGGTGGAGGAAAGAACTGAATTACCATAAAACATCTTTAAACCCTGTTGGACCTGGTCTGAATTAGCCCCGAACATCCACATCCCAGCTCTGCTTTCTGTAAATCACAACGCCCTACATGTCATAAAAAAGATATGAGCAGCCTTTGCTTTATGGCGACATAAAATCTAACGATTCTGTCCGAGTCTAGAACAGCCACACAGAAGGCTTTGGGTTTTTAAAGCCATCAGGCGAGGCTAATTCTGTTGCAAACCCCTCGTCGCCTCTGATGAATAGTCAGATTTGTTGGAACTGAGAGCGTCAGAGTTTGAGAAAACAAGTGAGCGATGTTTTCATTTAGTTTGTGAAGGACAGAGAGTTTTCAGTTTCCGGTCCTGTAGATGAGCATTTTATCCATGATTTTAAAAGATGTTCTATATATTTTCACTTTGTGCACATACAGTACTGTACTCCTGTATGAGAGGCTTTGCTTTGAAAGGCTAATGCCCAAATAGAAATGATGAATCACTGTAGACTGAGTCTGGAGTGATGCATGTACGTCCCTCTGGTCCTCAGCTGATAGCAGGACCCACTGGCTTTGTTTCCATTGTCTGTGCTGTTCTGACCTTGTCACTGCTGAGTTTCTCTCCTTCTTAAATTCATGAACTGACGGCATTTGGGCTCTTTTTAAAAAAAATATATTATTATTATTATCAAACTCACCACAAAGGAATCTTTTAATGAGAGTTAGGATTGAACTATTCCCTCGGTACCATGACCTTATGTAACAGAGTATTTTCTTAGAATGCCACATTAGACTTCCACTGCACACATTGTACTACAGTACTACTATTGTACACCACTACAATCATCTGAAAGCTGCTACTTACTTTGCAAATAAAGATTCTATATAATATATATCAGATAACTGGGAATTGAAATACTTGCAAATACCAAAACTTTCCACCATCAACTTACAGTATGAACCTCGATTAAATACTGTATGGAGCCATTTCCCTGACATTAAAAGTTGGCATTGAAAACAGAATTTGGCATTGTAATAACAATTTTTGGCATTGAAAATAACATTTGGCATTGTAATAAAAGTTGTATTGACACTGAAACAAGTATTGGCATTGAAAAATGTTGGAACACAGGCATAAAAAATACAATATTTTATTTGGATTAAAAAAATATATAATTATCATGTAGTTTTATATGTCAGTCTTCAGATTTCTTCTTCATGTCCATCTTTTTCAGTGTGTTTTTTTACACTGCATTTCCCCCCAGTCTCACTGGTTTTCAGTTTAAATTTTTTTTTTCTGTTTCACTGTTCTTTTTTTCAATGCCAAGTTACTGTCAGGGTTTTGGCGTGGAGGGGAGGGTCTGAGGGGAGGGGCTAGGGACGCATAAAGAAGAAATCTGAAGACTGACATTGAAAACTACATGATAATTATATTTTTAAAAAATCCAAATTAAATATTGTATTTTTTATGCCTGTGTTCCAACATTTTTCAATGCCGATACTTGTTTCAGTGTCAATACAACTTTTATTACAATGCCAAATTTTATTTTCAATGCCAACATTTTTTATTACAATGCCAAATTCTGTTTTCAATGCCAACTTTTAATGTCAGGGAAATAGCTCCATAATACTGTAGTGGCAGATATAGGGAATATAATAGTCTGAGACCCCACTGTGTACAGTACATATAAACCATCACAGATCGGGCGCATCAAAGGAATCTAGAGCTAAAAAGCGAAAAATCCACAGGAGCAAACATCACAACTGTACTGAAATGCAGAAGGAACTAACACGCAATGTTCAGCTTGTGTAGAAAGACATGAATGTCCTGGTGCCTGCAGTAATTATTGCAGTCAGTATCAGCATCCTCCCTGGAATGACTCTTCCTCTGCATCACTTACAGGAATTGTAATTATTTTAATAAGTGACATGTTCGCTGGGGAAGAATGAGCTGGTTAAGCCAACATCCAGCCCCGACTGTTGCATAGAGACCATCCCTCTCCGTTCATCAGCAGCCCCCCCGCTGATCTGAGACATTCTGAGCTCTTGTACTCGGTCAACAAAATAAATAAATACAAATTCCAAACTGTATCAAACGCAACAGAAAATCTCCGATGTAGACCCGAGAGGAAATATGATGATTAGGCTTCGCAGGCAGCGCTGCCATGTCGCCAGTCTGCTCAGATCGTGCCTTGAAATAACACTACAAACTAACCATGCCCTGCATCTACACACAGACACACACTCCAACACAAACCGGCACTGTGCGCTCTGATCCCTCATGCAGTCTACCAGAATTTTCCAACACTTCCTCTCTGTTAGGGATCGCTGGCGTGAAGCAAGAACCCAAATCAATAACACATTGGTTGATCTGTGGGGGAGAGGGGCGCTGCCAGCTGAGACCCTGTTCTTTAACCCCGCGGGGGCCGGGGAGCCATGTCAGTCTGTGCACTTCTTTTGCGCCGACCGACGTCCAGAGGAGGACCAACATGGCGGTCGCCCGTCCTCCTCCCGCGCGCTCGCTTTTCGCTTTTCTGATCAGTCGAGCAAGAGAACGCTTCTCGATCGGTGTGCTCTTGTTCTGCTCGACGGCGTGCATGACAACCTGTTTGACTGTGGGTGTTTGTTTGTGTAACGCTGCCAGGATACTACTATTAAACTGGAGGAGTTGGTGCAAACAAGACCTGCAGCGTCGCCCAGCTGTTCCTCTGTCTCGCTGCCGTGTTGGATTCTTATTAGAAAACATGTAATTATGTTTAATTAAAGAGCTCAGTGCCTGTATTTAAAGGTTCTACTATATGATTGACAAATGCACTGCTGGTTCCCATCCAGTGGAGAATAGGAGTGATGTAATATTTATAGCAAAGACCAGTGTAAAGTCACAGCCATCTTTTACAAATGGAGCCAAATGTTTACTTCATGTCCCAGGAGCTGGATAAAGGTTTTAATCTCCACTGTAGGCAGACAAGGAGAGCTGATAGAAACCCACTACAGGTGAATACAGGCGTATAGCACCTAATGCTGGCTGGGTGGTCAGTGATCAGTTACAGAAATAGGTTTGTGAGACCAAACCGACTGAAAATACTTCATATAAACACCTCAAACCGTCTCAATGACCCCAAACCGATTGAAATTCCAATGGGTCCGAAGGGGGCAGGAACTAAGCAGGATTTCTCTTGTGGCTATGCTACATTTCTACCTTAATTAAAAAGCTCCGGAGTAATTGTGATAGTTAACTACATGACTTGTTGTGACTTGTTACAAGTGAGAACAGAGGCTCTCTGTCTTCACCTGGCGTCTCACAGCTGAAAACCAACCTAGCAACATCAGTGTAGTACCTGGTCACCGCCCCGCTGTCCCAGCTCTCATCTCTGCGACACAAACGCGCTCTGTAACCCACAATCTTTTGTTCATGATGGTTAAGACTACACAAACGCACACACCGTAACATCATATATGTTATGTAACGTTATCCACCGCTCCATTTATTGATTGATTGGCAGCTTCGTTGTCAACAAATCCACATGGGCGAGAGGAGCGTAACCAAAACAGCAGAAAAGCGAGCGAACTTGCATAGTTCCACAAATCTTCCGTGTACTGTCTTTCTGTGTAAATATCTCATGAAAACCTGTGGCTTATATTCAGTGTGGCCTATATGTACAAAATGTATTTTCTTTTAAAATGTAGGTGGTGCGGCTTATATATAATAGTCTGGAAATTACGGTAATTATAAAAACGTGCACACAGAAATTAGGGCTGGGACGATATGCTTTTCTCCCGATTCGATTCTTCTATGATTTTTTGGATGGCGATTCGATTTAAATTGCGATTCTACGATATTGCCGATTCTCTCGATTTTTAGTCTGCATTTTAACATTTATCTGCACACAAACACTGTAGGAGCCTATAAATGAACATACTCCATTATAAAGTGAACTTAAACCCTTTTCAAAGCCTGTACTCTCTGTATGTAAAAGAGGCTAACAAATACACATTGCACAATATTTAAAAAATTCAACAACAAAAAAAAAATTCTAAATTTTAAAAATTCTAAAAAAAAATTTTTTTCAAAAAAAAAAAAATCGATTTAAAAATCGTCAAAAAAGATATTGCGATATCTATGTGAATAGATTTTTTTCTCCCACCCCTAACAAAAATAGTAATGTTTGTCCAATCATTGGTTTTATAGACTTTACAAACATCAGATTAGTCTAAAGGTAAAGGTACTTTATTTGTCACATATACAGCTAGTACAGTGAAATTCTTTCTCTGCATTTAACCCATCCCTGAGGAGCAGTGGGCAGCCGCGGTGCAGCGCCCGGGGACCAACTCCAGATTATGAGCCAGTGCCTTTGGTCAAGGGCACTGACTGGAGGATCAGGCTAGCTGGCATGTTTTTAGTGGTGGGGGAAACCGGAGCACCCGGAGGAAACCCACGCAGACACGGGGAGAACATGCAAACTCCACACAGAAAGGACCTGGGCGGCCGGGGATTCGAACCCAGGACCTTCTTGCTGTGCCGCCATAACGTAACGTAGTCACGTAGTCCGCCATAGTCTAAACGGTGATATACTGTAGTGACGTGAAAAACTAGATATATATCGTCCGTCATATTGTTCTCATGCTGGTTTTCTACCTGGAAGTATGTAAACAAGGCAAAGGCAGAAATAAACTCTGTGGGTGTGTTGTGGGTTCATTTTACACCCTGGTACAGAGACAGTGACGTTTGCCGGCTTTGGTCTGAGGAGAAAAACCAGTGACAGGAAAGTTCCCTGATCATACACAGGTATTACTGTGCATTGTGAAGTTTAACGATGGCCGTGTGTTTCTGTCCGAGTGGTGTGAATACAGAGCAGCAGGGTTTTAGGAGGTTTTTACAGCAGCGGAGTTACTGCTGTCCGCCGGGAGCAGATGCTACAAGTCAGGGAGGATTGTCGGGGCATTAGTGAGGTATCAGTAGCCAAACACACTCCGGCGAAGTCTCCCATTCTTCCTCTCTTTACTGCGTGCTAGCCGGTGGCAGTGCTTGGCCCTCTCTCTCTAATCTTCACTCTCTCTTTTTTCCTTTTCATTCTTTTATACTCTTTGTCTTTCTGTTAGGATTAGCACTAATATCTACCAGCGAGACCAGGCCAGTGGGAGCCCAACCACACCACACGGGCTTAGAGTTGGAAAACAAGCTTTAAAAGAGGGGTGTAGGGGATTAAAGGGCCAAACCCTCCTAAAGAGCAACGTGTGCACTTGTCTATGTGCATGTTGTGGAAAGAACAAGACGATATACAAGTACAGGTAGAGAGTAGAGCTCAAGATACACACCTGAACTAGAAAAAAAACACAATGTGTGAATCCTCGCTCCGATGCACACACATACTTTTCCTGCTTTTGTTGTTTCCCACTTCTCCTCCGACTTTTCACCTCAGCCCTCACTGTTCCTCTCATTTTCCGTGACTCTCGCTGCTCCCCTCCTCTGCTTTTCTTTGTCATAATAGCCTGCAGATGCTTTTCATTTCACAAGCACGGTGTAGGTGGAAGCGTTCTACCCAGAGTGGCGCGTCTGCAAAATCACTGCCAGTGCTCGTCGTACACACATAAACCTAACCCCCCCCCACCAACCCTCCATCTTTTCCTCCCTCTTCTTTTTCTTCTTTTTTTACTCAGTAGCTCCGGGTATTTCGTTGTAGAATTCTTAAATATCTATTGCACCGGTGACATCAAGTAGCAGCACAGTAAGATAAGGGAGGAGGAAGGAGGAGTTATTTGAGGGGGGAGAAAGGCAACACACTGATTCAGAATTGGGATTTTCACCTCTGATGATTGTCTTTGTGTTACAGCGTTATGAATAAGCTGCTGCATCCACCCAAAGTCAAATGAGTCAGTCAGTCCAATGAAAACTGTCATAATGAAGTCTTAGTCACTGATAATAATCAATAATAGTCACATCAAAACAGCCTATCTACAATTGAACAAGCTTTCAACAATGGATTAAATACACAACTGTGGTTGTTGAATACGTTACTCTGAGGTGACAATCAAATAGACTCACTTAGGTTTTCTGAAACTGTGCCACAGAAATCTTAAAGGATTAGCCCGCATGGTGATATTTTGTATATTTACTCATTGGCTACAAATCCCACAAACAAAGCATCAGTATTAGACTTTCCCCTGTCCTCTTAAAACAGATGACAGGCTTAGTTCGCCCTCGGTCATAGGCGTTACCTGTCAGTGCATTGCTTCAGTATAGGTGGGTTCAGCAGAAAGTGCTATTTTGTAAGATGTGATTTTAGATATTATGCAAAAATGGCAGTAATTTATTAGCAGTCTTAACAGACGTTCGGGTTCAGGAGAAACAGCAAATACAGTACAGTAACAAGGCCACAGGAAACACTCAGAACCACACATTAAGACTCTTGGAAGCAGTGAGTATACAAGTTAAGTGGTTGCAGCTCATTGACAAGCATCAATTTACTGATAACATCACTATAGATATAGGATAGAAGACTGATCAACATACAACACTGAGCCACATGAATACATAACCATACAGGATGATGGTTCCTAGAGGATGGAAATAAAGCCTGGATGACTCAAAGGAAGCACAGTAATCTGTATTCATACAGTTTTACCATGTTGAATAAAGGAAATGATAATGGATATGAACAAAGTTTGAACTCTATATAGTCATGTTGATGTAATTCACTGTCCTGGGGTTAGATGAACTTGCCACAGAAATAAAAAGAAGAGGGAAACAGACTGATTGCCCCACAATCACAGCCAACAGCACATCCAACCAACAATGGGAGAAGAAGAGCAGCTTAGAAAGTTGAGAAAGCCACAGCAAGAGGACGCCCACCTGCAGCCAGAGAATGTGGAGGGCAATTTCCACTTATTCTCAAAGGGTTCATTTCTCTTCCCGCAAGCCAGAGCTCAGACGACTCAATGGAGGAGAGGAAGGACACCTGGAGCAGCGGGCGGCCCGATCGATACCCGCCAGGCTTTGGCAATACAAGGGGGTCACCATGTTGAGCGCTTGATTGGTGGAAGGCCCAAAATAACTTGGGAGCTTGTCACAGCATCTGTGACCCCATCATTGACACAGCACTCTGCTAGATTGAAGCAACAGCAACACACACACACACAACCTAAATGGAGCTATATTGGATTTTCAGCTTCTCAGTCTTTTGAGTTTTATCCATTTTACTTTCTGATTTGGTGTCGACATACTCTCCTCTGCTTGGTATACTGTGTTTGTTTAAATTGCTGGAAAATTGTTATCTGTTTTTATGTGTCCTGCTGAGAAAGAAAACACATACCTCCATTACAGCCCTTTGTCGACTGGCTGCCATGTACAGTGCATCATAAAAGTTGATGCACTTTGTTGGATGGAAAAAGTCTTGTACAAACTTAGAGCATGAAAAGAGTACGCTGCTTTTCTGTGATATTTATCTGACCCTGACTTCTCTTTACTCTTGATTTTTCTAGACTCAGCCTCCAACAATAATAAACATTTTTTAAGCCATTGTTCGTGGAATAGCAAACATAAAATCTAAGCCGATGGAAAACTGGAATAGAAGGAGAAAATAACTGAACACCAGCAAAAGCATTTTTCAGTGGCATCAAAATAATGTTGAAATAAATTGATTAATAATATGTAAAGCAGAACATAAAGCTGCTCGATCAATATTCTCAATCGATCACATTAAAATGTGTAATGTGGGACTGGATGGAAGTGACAGTGATATAACTTATGCAGCTCCACTCCCTCTGATAATTGACCAAATCTAGGCAAAATAATTCCCAATCCCAACATTAAGTGTTCATCCAACATGTTCATTCAGCAACAATGAGCAAATGGTAAAAATCAGCCGCCTGGTGACTGGACGAGTGGTTTTTATCCGGAGCCAGTGAAACATTAAATCGCTAAATAGCCCCTTCACGATGAGGCCGTTCCTACTGGCTGTTTATGAACCCCCCAACCCCATGAGACAACCATCCTAAACAATCAACAGCCTCCATCCATCCTGCCTACCTTTACACCGCAAATAAATCCCCTGTCCATCTCTGATGACAAGATAAATACCGTCTACTTCCCACCCGACAGAGAAACCTGTCCGCCACGGGGGGAGAATGCATTCACTTCCCTAAAGGGCCGATAAGGATAAGTGATGGTTTGTGAACCAACACGAGCTCTTAAAGATAGACTGAAGCTTTTAAGAAATAAGCTTTGGGACTTCATAAGGGAATTTTTTTTTGTCCCCCAGATGAGGAGCGGTTATCATTACAAGTGTTTATGATAGCTGCTGATAAAGCCAAGCTAAGCTGAGTTGGCAGGGGGATTATTACAAACACAGCCTCCCTCTGCTGGTTTTGGGCCAAAGCAGCAGGGGATAAAAGAAAAAACAACACAACAATTTTAAAACAAGTAAAAAAAAAAAAAATGAATGAGTTGCATTTCTGTGGTGCATTTTATTTTCATACCTCTAGCAAAGCTGTAATGGAAACATGTTCACTTGTCTTAATAGTAAAAGTCGAAATGTCTACAGCTCAGTTGTCCCAGTAGATTAGACTGCAACGCTGCCTCAGGCATACAGGAAATCACTAATGCAAGTAGATAATAATCACTAATTGATGATTTGTTACTACACAAAATGATATAAGAGTTTTTTTTTTAACTTTAGCAGTCGAAAAGTCACAAGAACATCCTGTGGTGTCTCCCTGCAGCCGTTTTTGGTTGTTTTTATTTCTTCAAGCTTGAAGTCCTGAGCTTGTTTTTAAGCCTTTTTTCCCTCCACCCTCCTGCTTCTAAAATAAAAACAAATATATTCTATGTTTTTATTCTGATTTGACCAGGAGAGCCATCTCTCCAAGACACCAGGTAAGACATCTGATCCTGCAGAGAGGTCGATATCGCTCCTTTTTTATGAATATGAAGCTTTTCGCTGCATGGGCACTTAAAAAGATTCAACTGATACCCTTTGCCGAGAGGAAAGTGACATTTTCAATTGGGATCGGATAGTCGCACAACACCTGTTCAAAATCTCCCCAAACCGCGATGAAGTGCAATTAAGTGTGCCAAATACGGAGTACGAGTAGCACAGCGCACAAGCAGCAGATGTGGGGAAGGATGTTGGGATGACTCACGCAGGGACGCCTGGTGAAGACTGGGTGAAGGGCTGGTCAGCTGTGAACGCGTCACGGTGGCGGCGGCGGCGTGGTTTTCATTAGCTGCTAAAGCAGATGTGACGGTCGCCGGCAGCGGTCATCTCAGAGGAGGAAGGAGGCGCAGAGGCTGAGAGATGATTTGTAATTGGATGTGAAGCCATTGTGACGGGGATGCATGTCCCCCGCCTTTTTTTTGCTCAAACACGGCCTCATTAGTTAAGTAGGAGAATTGACACAATAACATACGCTTGTTTTCCCTTCCTGCAAGGAGGAAAGCATCTCCAAAAATGTACTCTAAGTGAGCATAGAGAGACAGCGCTGCCTTTTTTTTCTCTCTTTAATCCACTGGCTTTATGTGAATGTCTTATTTAGATAGACACACAGGCGGATTTTCCCAGCCAATATATGAACATTTAATCCTTTACTTTTCTCTCAAAAAACTTCAAAGCAGCAAACTTAGAGATACATAGTGTATTCTGCAGTGCAACAATTTGACACTGAGACGTGCTGGGGGTCTGAAACCACACATACTGTATGCATTCAGTATTTAATGTTTAACATACACAGTGTTAATTCAATTATAAATGTCTTTTGTCTATTTCATACAAATGGCACTGCAGCCTCTAAAGTATGAAGATTTGCTTTTTGTCAGTTGATTACATTTGGATTTTTTGAATGCTGGACACAAAAAATCAGTTTGAATGTTAAATTGTGAGCATGTGTTAAAGGGATAGTTCAACATTTTGGCAAATTGGCCCATTGCAATAATCCCTTTAGTTTTAGGATTAGGTTTGTTACCTTTAGTTGTCGGTGCAAGCTGTTTTTAGAACGGTGGAGCAGAACCGTGAGCTGCTCAGAGCTACACTACGGAGGCTAATGGGATTTCTTGGTTTCATCATCAAGCTCATCAAATACACATCCCATTAGCCTCCATAGCGTAGCTCTGAACAGCTCGCGGCTCTGCTCCACCGTTCTAAAAATAGCTTGCACCGACAATTAAAGGTAACAAACCTACTGCTATGACTATAGGGATTATGGCAATGGGCCAATTTTCCAAAATGTTGAACTATCCTTTTAATATTTCCTATTATTTTATTCGCTGAATGATTCAGCTGCTCTTTAAGATTCATCACAGCAGCTTGAGTTTTCTCAGTTTTTATACTTGGGGAAAAGATTCTGGTGTGTGCCAGGGGTTGGGCTTGACCTTGGCGTGGAGGCACGTCGGATCAGCGCGGCCGCTCAGGCAGCGTGGAGTCGGCCACAGAGGAGGCAGTTTGGTAGGCAGGTGTCGGCAGGGCGCCAGGATGGAGCTTCTTTGATATTCACAGCTCACGAGGGAGAGGCTGATGTGGAGAGGACTGATGGGGGTGGAGGAGGTGGAGGAGGGAAGAGAAATGAGAAAAGTGAGGTGGAAGACGGGCGAACAAATGAAGACGGGGAGGCAGACGGAGAGGAGGAAAGGGGGAAGACGGAGATCTGCCGTAGTTTGGTTTGACAGCATCACTGCCCGCGGTGCAGGGAGGACGGGCTAAGGAGGGATAGGGATGCTGCTCACTGACCTGTTTCTAATATTATCTCTTGCCCACAACCTTCCTCTCTGGTTTTCCCCTCACGTCCGTTGTTTAATTTCCCCTCCTGCATCACCTATTGTCAGCTATTTGCTCCTCTTTGCCGCCTTTAATTTCCCTCCTCTTTATTTGTGCACCTTCTGCCGGTTTGTTGTCTTGTCACTCTCCCATCGTGCGCCCATTCACCTTTTACTAGCCCTCTCCTCTTTCCCTCCATGCTGTCATTTTCTCCATCTCCTGCTCCAGCCCCATTTTATTACTGCAGAACAATCCCCCTTTCACACTCCAGGGCCTAGTTATCCTTTACACACACAGGCTATGGAGGAACATGGCTCTCAGCCTCCTTTAACCTTCAAATACCTGTTAGAATTACAGAGTTATCACTTTATCTTTAAACAGAACCTAATGTGTAAAAGAATTCAAGAACAAACTATGTTAAACTATTAAAAATCCACATTTGACGAAGGACAGTGGGTGGTGAGGACAAAAGCTGTGTGTCCTGCTGTGAGTGCACTCCACACAGTGTAAACACTGCAGACACAACAGACCAGGAGGGGGCTGTTTTACATTCTCCAAATAGAAATCGGAGGATGAGAGGTGAAAGAGGGCTCATTAGCCGTGTTTCTATGACATCGCTGACATTTTGGAAATGTATTTTTCCTCACTTGTCACGATGTCAGGATAAAAGTGCGTATTTGATGTCAAATGGAAAATGGCACGTTAGTCACTGGATCCCTGCAAAGCAAAGGCTAGCTTCTGTTTTTGTGCATGTGTGTATTGTGTGGATCAGTGCGAGGTGAGCCAGCAGTTGTTATTTTTTTTTTTTTTTTTTAAAGTCACCAAAGGTCCAGCGTAGAATCTTCCTCCTCCAGATCTTGGCAGCGAACTGATGGAAGAAATACAACATAGTAAAACATACTGTAGTAGTAAATGCTGTAAAACACCCAGGTGTTGCTTTAATTCCACTCAGGAAGTGGAAGTGGAAGTTTTACTCAAGAGGCAGGTGCCAAATAAACACAGACAGGAGGCAGCAGGGAGCAGAATGAGGTGAGACAGCAGCACTGATACAGGATGTTTTGTGTGTCTCATTAAGGACATCTCTCTTTCCAAACCCAGCTCCTACTGTGGTTGGACTACACACACACACACATACACACCCTACCCAAACCTGACAGATACCGGTTCAGTTGGCTAATTCTGCCACATTAGCTATCAATGCCTCAGATCTCCTCCTCACATCTCTTTATTTCAAGTTCCAGAGTGAGGATACTAATTAATGGACTCTGTGTCTCCTCTTCAGAGGCCATTAGATTCATAGCTTATTACTATTCAAGCTGGCTCGCTCCCTTTATGCTTTCACGATAATCCAAATATGCTGTAATTACCAGTCTATGGTTTTGAAATATCTGTAAGGCTCCACAGCAGCAGCAGCAGTGGCTCAGTATGCATGCAGCGGCACAGGCACCACTCTTCTCCGAATGCTGATTCACAGTTGCACAACGTTACTGTTTATCAAAACACACGTACACACACACACACACACACACAGAGCCTGACTGAAGTATGTTGCAAAGGAGGGGAGGATTTGAATTGGGGTCAGACCTGGAGTTGGTTTCTTAAAGAGCCACAGCGAGCTGCGTAGAATAGAAATAAATAAATAAATCCATCAAACTAAATGCCGAGCCCATGCTAAGGAAATGTCATATGCTGTTTATATCGGAGCCACCAGCCACGGGATTGAAGCTGTGGTGAGGCATGAAGTCACAAACCGAAGGGAAAACCTCAATGGAAACACTTAAAGGGATAGTTTAGCAGTAGGTTCGCTACCTTTAATTGTCGGTGCAAGCTATTTTTAGAACGGCAGAGCAGAGCCGCGAGCTGCTCAGAGCTACGCTACGGAGGCCTTTGAAACACGTCATTTAAACATGACAAACGATTAGAAATATTTGAAGAGAGAGACGTTTTAGGGATCAGACACGCACAAACACGTCAAGGCTCCATCTAATGATGATAATAATCTGATAAAACCATAGATGTGCAGCTGATATGCAACCCAAAGTGTGTGTTGCTACATGTTGCTACACGCTTGGTGGACGCACACTTCATCCTGTGCAGTAGCGCAGTTGACACCGGTTTGGATGGAGCTGTGAGAGACGACTGGTTCATCTGTAACAATATAACCTATACAACTTGTGTTGATACAACCATGCTCCTCTACAGCTGAGGCTGTGAAGAGCCTCTTCCTCCCATGGCTGCTATAGCTCTGTAGTTTTTTTTTCATGTTTCATATTGAACTATTCTGATTTTACTTCTTAAATGGTTCATTAAATCAAGGATATTTAATTCACTACATCTGTTACTTCCTTCCAAACCTTTGATATACCTGTCTCAGTCACACTACTACTAACAGAAGAGAATTAAATAATTTTTATGGACTCCACTTCACCCAAAATGACTTCAATCTCTTATCTGCTTTTTTTTCCTCTGTGTTCCTCTTTCTTTGTTTGCGTCATGGCTGCAGGTGAACAGGATGCACCTATACCTCCTTATATGGTGGTCACTGTCTCCTTATATGGCTATGCATGGGCGGAGATCTCTGCTAATTGTGGATCACTGGGGGTGTGCTGTCAATCTGTGCAAATCTACACACAGATTTACTGTCTGGATATACAAAGATATATGTTATTATATAGGTGACATACAGTATATTGGAACATTGCTCCTGATATAGAGACATGCATGTCTTATCTTGTCTATGACACTGTCTCTGCAGCGCTGTGGGCAGTATCTCTCTGCATCCTTCCTGCTGGAGGAGGCTCATGCAATCGAGTTGTTGTTGTTGTTTTCACACTTCACACCCTTTGTTTGCGTCCAACACCTTCCTGTCCTCTGCAGTTTTATCAGATTGTCACACCGCCCCGGTCCCTGAACAACACAACACTTAACTTCTATCTCATTAGCGGGTATTAGCGCTCCTGTCTATAAACAAAAAATAGATAACACCACCCACACAGAACGCACAAACTGGACTTCTTACAACAGTGACACAGGCTCTAAGCAGAGGGATGTTTGTGTGTCTGCAGCCTTCAGTGCGCACCATTGCTCAAAGTAAGTGTGTGTGCCTCCCTCCTCCTGCGTCAGTGGCCTTTTTCACATGATGCAAAATGACATCTAGCAGGTAGCGACATTAATATTCAGGGTGTGGGAGGATGTGTAGGCGGCGTGCACGCTGGTGGTTTTTCAGCGTGTGTTTATGTGTGTGTGCATGTGTGTGGCTATTACCAGAATAAATTCTCCGCCAAGACGCTCAAGTCCGTCTTTGATGTCTATGTAGGTTGTCACGGCAGCCACAACGCTCACTATGGATGAGGATAAATGTTTACAGCAAATGCCAGGCCACCTTAGCGCCGTGCGTGCGCTTTTGTGTCTGTGTTGTGTGTGTGTGGGCTACAGAGAGCGATAGCCTGGATCTTAAATACCACGACTGTCGGGAAAAAAAACAAACCCAAATGCTTCAGGAATTGAGGTCGTTTAGAGCTGAAAATGATACTGTGGAATATCAGCTCTTAAACTGCTGTGAAATGATAAAACATTCATGTGCAAACATGGAGCCAGCAGCACTACGGAGCTTACATGTCTCATCTGTGACACTTCAGGGATTACGCACAAACAGACTGTTGAAGCATGTCAGCGTCAGTGGATGGAGTTGTTCATGTATGTCAGTGGACGAGCCGCTGCGTAATTTGGATAAACGTTGTTGTGAAAGAGGCTGCTTTCCACTTATTCTGAAGAAGGAATGGGAACTGACACAAATTTCAAGAGACAGTTTATATGTTTTTTTTTAATCCTTTAAGGAATAGTTTGAAACGTTACCAACCGTGAGAACAGGAGGAAACAGCAAACATGGCTCCATCTGAGCATTGGGACCAAACAATGTAACAGAGACAATAGTGTGTGTGTGTGTGTCTGTGTTCTGATGAAGTTGATTGCATTTAAAGGGATATCAACATTTTGGCAAATCGGCCCATTGCCATAACCTGCACATTCACCTTCACCACGCTATGAGATAATAACAGAACGTTACCAGACTGAGTTGTTTTCGAGGTGAATTCATGCAAAACTACTGATGCACGGTCCCGTCGGGGGCAGTTTTTCGGCAATTTGTGTATTTGATGAGTTTGATGAGGAAAACCGAGAAATCACATGAGCCTCTGAGCAGCTTGCGGCTCTGCTCCGCCATTCTAAGAACAGCTTGCAACGACAATTAAAGGTAACGAGCCTACTCCTAAAACTATAGGGATTATGGTAATGTGCCAATTGGCCAAAATGTTGAACTATCCCTTTAAAAGTAATAACAGTAATGAATACCACTGGTAGCAATAATTATAATGATAATGATCTATAATAATAGTTATAATGTATAATCAGAAGCATATATTTGCAGGTACACAGACATTATGATAATAGTAACAATGTGTGGCAATGGTTATAATAAAACAATAATATAATTATATATAATGGGTGAGGGCCCCTCAGCACCATGACCAGGGGTCCATGTGGTGGTCAGCCAGGTGCAGCATGGGGTCAAGAAGGTGAAGTCCATTAGAAATCAATTCTTGAAGGGAAGGAGTGGAGGCTAATGGGGTCATAGCAGCGAGACGTTCTCCATCTGGGTTTTCCACGGCTGCTGCGATTAGTAGAAAGTGTCAGAGTGGCTGTCGTGACGAAGCGTTAGCAGCCGAGGCCCCGCTGTGAACGTGCAGCGCCTGTAGCTCCTGCTAAACCTACGCATCTCCAGGGCAATCTGTCTTTGAAAATAAAAGCTCTTTGGTGAATTCTTAGCCTGATTACATCTTGAAGATACAACAAGCGCCGTGTTTGACATTGTTTTTTAAAACAACAAAAAGCCGACTTAAAGTGTCTCCCGGGTTCAGCCTGTCTTTGACACCAGAATCTGTGGCCTGTGTAGTGCTGAGCGGGGGCTGGATATAGGAGCACAACAGTCAAAGGATTAACATTAGAGCTAGTGGCTAAAGCATTGCCCACAGGTCAGATTAACAGAATGTAAAGCTTGCACCCCTTACACTGCACTTTGAAGTGGGGCTTACATCCCTCGCTTTATCCTGTCAGGACGTGGAGCCAATGGTGAAAAGAGGCATCTTTTTTTTACTTTTTTTTTTTTTTAGATTGGACATGTGTGTTTGCTTGAGGTGATGAGCAAAGACGGATCACAGCCGGTGTTGTCTCAGTCAGGACTCCACTCTGTTTGCCTTGAGAGTAGCTGCGGGTAGGAAAGTTATCCATGTGTTAAATATCATCCACCTGTCCCTCTTCGCTATGTGTTGAAGTGAGAATCTATTGCAGTACTCAGCCTTTTAGCCCCTTGTAGAATATATATTGTATTATCTCATAGCGTGGTGAATGTGCAGGTCACAACTTGTCCACCAGAGCGTTTTGGAGTTGTTGGATTGTGTATTTGATGAGTTTGATGAGGGAAACCAAGAAATCCCTTGAGCCTCCGTATAGCGTAGCTCTGAGCAGCTCATGGCTCTGCTCCGCCGTTCTAAAAATAGCTTGCACCGACAAATAAAGGTAACAAACCTACTGCTATGACTATAGGGATTATGGGCCAATTTGCCAAAATGTTGAACTATCCCTTTAAACTATTAGGCATTGTCAGCTATTAATACTGTGGAGAGAAAATCACATTTTTGCAGAGACAATTTTTGGCAATTTTAGCATGATGCAATATGTTTAAAAGCTCCACAAGACTTATTGGAGCTTGCTGTGAGAGTGTTTTTATTCCTACTGTTGATGAACTCAGCGAATAATTTAATTGCCAAGTTCTGTTACAAATAAATAGCTGGCGCACATAGAGCTCTATCTCCGTGTTTGCTGTCACTCTCACCTGTTGCTCCTGCCCCGGCTGGCTGCATGTTGACTGAACCTCCTCTCTTCATTAGCCGCTATCCATACCTGACCATCCCCTGCTGCTTGAGCTGCCACGGCAACACCGACTCCAGCCTGGAAGTCTCCAAAACAAATTAATTGGACAGCTAATCACAGACAGTCGGGACTGAGTTTATAGATACGCCTCCTCAGGATGAGCCCTCTGTCTGAGTCAGAGAATATTTCTCAGTGGATTGTGAGGGCAACCACTCACCATCAGAGCAAAGAATAAACATTAACGTTACCCACAAGCAGTCAATATTAACTAGCTGTGATCCTAGCCATATTTTCTGCAGGTGGAAAAGCCAGCAGCATTCCTTCCTCCCACGCCTGTTTAGATGTTTTGATGTGGAACGTGCACGGAGAGGACGGGCTGTTGACAGACAGGTCTGTTGTCAATGTGAAGACAGAGAGAGAGGGAGGCAGAGATGAGGTTGAGTGAATCAATGCACTGCACACAGCTCTACAATGAAATAAGATTTGAAATAGTAAAAAAAAAAAAAAAAAAAATCAATATGTGGCAGTCAGTGTTTATATTGTGGCGTGCTGCCACAATATCAATTTCTTCTCAGTCGTGAGGGTTCAGCTGTTTTCTTTGCCTTGTGCGACGGTAAACAGAATATTTTTCAGGCTTAACGCTCTTTGTTTAACCAAAAAATTATCATTTGAAAGCATCACCTCGAGCTGTGATGAGCTTCTTCCTCTATTTTTGGGGTCATTTTGTTGGATCATATACAACTATGCACACATAGGCAGGTTTAGTGAAGGAACTTTATGGTTTATTGAAGTTTTTAATGGTATATTTGTGTTTATTTTTTGTATGTTGTCATTATTTTGAGTCTGATGTAGAAGATTTATATCCTGTATCAGATGTTTTTTCATTAAATTTCATTAAATTGAATTGATGAAGTGAAGGAAACCAGGCTCAGATACAGATGGATAGAGATAGAGATGGAGAAGCAGGCAGGAACAGAAAACAGGGAACTCCACAAAGGTGTGTGAGCGGGCAGGTGAGGACAGAGGAGACGAGAAAACATGAAATTAGAATAATAAAGTTTTCCATCTCCATGTCCTTTAAAGTTGACTATGTTTTCATGGAGGTGGTTTGGTTTGGTTTGGTCTGCAGCTGAAGTCCCAGTGTGTCATCAGCTAAATGAGCTGCAGCTGTTACAGTAATGGTTGCTAGGATGCAGGATGCAGCTCCCCAACTGAGCCACAACTACTGTTTACTATTAACACCTAGCTACGGTATAGTCCGCTCGGTTCAGAAGTCGCGTGTTTAATATGGAAACCATGACTACGAAGATTTGCACGCACGCTGTTGTACATTCCTGTGGTGGGTCGTTACCAGGGAGCAGCTTCAGGTTGGAGACAAAAAAAACTCCACCAAAAACATATGTTAGTGATATTTTTAACAGACATAAATGTAATTTTAACGGCGCAAAAATCACATTATTACAATTTAAATGGTTTAGACACAATGTAGGGCTTCAAACAGCGACGTGGAGGGGCTGCACCGCCATGACAGAATGAAGCTAAATGAGACAAGAACAGAGAAGAGGAGAGCAGGAGGGTCTGCTCTTAATTAGGACGATTCGTTATGTGCAAGTGTGTAGCAGCTGTGTATGTAGCTTTAATATATGGACGGATGTGTGAGCCATACAGTAGTACAGTACATTTCAGTTTCTGCTCCATCAGTTTCACCTAAACATCAGGTTTTCAGACTTTGAAACGTGTGTAATTTGAATTCTCTTCTTCTTGTCTTGCATGATAATTCATCCTATGCTAATATATCAGGTCTTTGCTTCCAATCCTGTTTTGATCCTGTGCAATTTCCATGTCAGCGCTGCTGCAGCTGCTCCATTCACCGACTTAAATATAGCAGCAGATCGTGACAACAAGCCTGCGTTAAACTGATTACCTGGATTTACCCTACTGTACTGTATGTGGAGGAGATAATCAGACATCATCACCCTGCACTCAGACAGCTGTGGCATATAAAACAACTGTGATGGAGCAGATAGAAATTCTTCCTGACTCTCATATGACCCCCAAGGCCTGATATTTCCCACTCCAATCCTGATCCAGATGACACAGTGTAATAACATCCGTCCCTCAAGAATCCTTGTTGGATGTCAGCCTCTACTTTGAGGTTATTGGAAAGTAATGTGTGTAGAATTTGACTCATGATTCATGTCATTTTAAGATTGCTTAAGTACAGACGGGTGAAATAACGGCGCTGGAAATGAAAAAGAGCCATGACACAAGGCCTCGGCGGGACAATTCTGTGAAAATTATTTTGAAACTGGGAAATGTTTGGGTAGTTTCAACACGGAACCTTTGGAGGGAATTCACATCATTTCAAAAAGACTTACGAGCAAATATGCTACAGGGATATTACAGCAGTGAAGGACGAAATGCATTTGTGATCTTTCTTTCATGATGTCAGGGTTGTCTGATGGTCCTTTGAGTACGGATGGCATGGATCGTAGTGTGTGGGGCTTTGTCATCAATATTGGAGAAGAGAAAAGGCAGGAAATTAAAGCAGGATACCAGAGAAGCGAGGCTTTAATTTGAAGGAGGAAGACAAAAGTTGGACGCGCTCCAGTGAGAGTGTATTTGAAACGGACTCAATCCCTGCTAATGTAATGTTTGTCTGAACTGTCTGAACAGTCAAGTGAACTTTGTTTTACTGTAGTGCGGCGACACCAGGGTGTGAAGCCAGAGCTTTATGAAGTAGCCTGGCGCACCGTTTCCTTTCATTGATATTTAAGCAGCAATAACGGTGCATTTACTGTACATCATTATATCAGTAGATGTTGTGTGGTTTCAGTAGAGAGAGCTTTGGCTCCTGTGACAGTGGTGTAATTGATGAAGACAGTCCACAGCTACAGTGTCTTTTATTTGTCTTTGTGCCTTGAGAATATGATTTTATAGGCTGGAACACAGTGCAATCCTTTTGACAACTGCACCTCCTGCAGCTTGGATTTGGCACTTTACCACATTGCAGTTTCAATTATATCACAATTAATAGTGCGGCTCTGACAGCATTCCTGATTCAGGTCTATCCTTTCATTTCCTGTCACCGATTCTTACTGCAATTACAAATTAAAAGCCATAATGTACAAATGTTTAAACTCACTGGATTTCTTTTCAACTAGAAAAACGCTCCATTGCTCTGTAAAAGATCTTTAAACTGGGAAACCATTCAAACAAAATGAAGCCAAATTTATCTTCCTTCCCTGTCTGTCTATGCAGTTAACAGTGTGTAAGGCTTTCTTGTCAGGTCTCCAATACTTCAATGTTGTAGAATAAGATATGTTGTGTTAAAGGGTTTGATTCAGTCTGAGCAGAATATTTTTTTCCTTAAGAAAAATCTGCATCCTCCCATCGCATCCAATTCATCACATACACAGAATGTGGTTGCTGTGAATGTGAACTAATGAACTCTGGTTTTCCTCTTGTCTTCCATGCTGTCTGCGTGACCAATGGGATCTCTCCACACCGTCTCGTGATGCATCATTTCTGCTGATATCAGGTAAGAACAAACCTTTTTAGATATTTTAGAATTCTTACTCCACTGCTGCTTGGATGTTGTCCCGTCCCCGTGCTGGACCTTCTATGTGATTTTGTCTTGAATTTAACTTTGCAGCAGTGACAAGCTTGATGATTTTGGGTGTTTTAGTCAGACAAGATGTGGTGTCATTTCTTGTCAGGGTCTTGATTTGTTTGTTTTTTTTGTTTTTTTTTAACATAAAAAGGAATGAAGAAACAAAACAGATGACTCTGCAGAGATTGTGGAGATGTGGAGTTCAAACTAAAAATCTGACATCAAAAGAAATCAAGACGACAAGCCAAAAAACTCAGGACGACTGTGCTGACCTGGATTCTAGTTGATTCCTCGGTACAAGAGCTTGCAAAGCAAAATTAAGGCTACATGCAGGCTAAATAGCTTTTTAATAATTTATAGTTTGTTCTGCTCTTGGCTGCATTGATAAGCTGCCTACTTAACATATTCAGATCATGAATAAATGAAATTCTAATTCACAGTAGCACTTCATTCTGCATTTACAAGCTGCAAACCCAACAAAGAGTTGCAGCGCGTGGCTCGGAGGTACAGCACGAGCAGGCCTGATCTAACCTGAGATATGCATAGTGGCAAAATCTTTAGAAGAAGCTCAACTCGATCCAAGATGGCTGGGGCGTGGGGGGCGCTGGTGGGAGCGGTAGTTCAAGCGCAAGTCTCAGAAGCGCCGCCGCCGGCAATGTCACAAACCACGAAACTGTACAGTACTCTGATGTAGTCAAAACGGCATCACAGCCCTACCAAAGGTTCACTTTTGTCGTCGCCTTAGGCAACAGCAGCTCTGTTCTTCACTGTTATTTGTGTCAGGTCTGATCATTAGCATCACCAGAGAGCAGCAGGTGGATTATGGGATTGATCGCAGCTAGTTTTCCCGGACGTTATTACGATCTGACGACATCACACGAGGAGACGGGAGGCTGTTTTGTGTGCATGTGTTTGTTTTTTTACCTCCCTTGACTTCCTGTTGTGTGGCTGTGCTTTAATCTGTTTGCTCTGGTGCAGCATCCTGCCACAAATTTGATAAAACAATCTCCGAGATCGTCCACAAGTCAAGTGCATAGCCCGAAGGTTGGAGCCGAGCGATAGTGTTTTTTGCGTGTTACAGATGAGAGGAGAGCGTTCTTTCGTGCTCAGGTTGAGAACAGAGATTTAAGGTTTGTTAGCTGTTTGTTAAGCCTAAAGGTTAATGAACAAGCGGAAGTCAGAGGGATGCTCCCAAACAAAATGTGTATGTCTTTTGTGTGTGCATGTGCATGTGTGTGTGTGTGCTAGATCCCTTAATCCTTTAACGGGATTACAAGATGCATTGTCCTTTGTTCACTTGTTCCTTTCCACCCACATGTGCTGGTAGCGGAGATGTCAGAGCCCACATCCAGGATTATAATGTAATGGGTTCTCAATAGGGCGGGTGAGAGGGTATATTCTCATTTTATCATCTATCCTTAAGCCATTATGATTTTTTAATGCAACCAGAGATGATACATATTGTTTTTGCATTTTTGATGCAGAGGGAATGTTTTAAAGCCGTCGTGTTTCTATGAAGTGAAGTTTTTAATGACATTTAGCTTCTTTTGACTTGTGAGCAGACCTCTACAGAGTCCAAAATGCCTCTTCCCCAGTGTGAACATTACACTTAATTACTGAAAATGAGCTGTGGACTGGGTGTGGATGGATGACTGAACGGGCCATAAACCCGCAGGCTGGGGGTGTCAGGTCCACCCCCTGAGATAAGCATAAAGTGATAGAAAATGACCAAGAAGAGAAGAGATGCAAACGAGATGGGAAACAGACTAAAAGAGAAACTAAACGACAACAAATTGTTAATAAAGAGACTAATGAACTATAAAATGTTCCAAAATGACTTTAAAAATACACAGATGCAGATGGAGCACAGAAGGAGAGGTGGAGGTACGTTATGACTCATGGAGGCTGTGTCTTCTATGTGTGTTTCTCCAGGGCCCATTCTTCAATAATTCATCCATAAATAAGAGTCAAAGCAGTTTTGCCCATGTGTGTTCAGCAGTTACTGTACATACAGTCTCTTTAAGGATCAATGAGCGTGTGTGTTATCTACAGAGCTGCTTTGTGGTTGGTTAAAGCTCAACCTTCTGCGCTCTCTTCATCAGCCTTCACTACCAAACACCTGCTGTGGCCTCGCAGCTTATACAGCATTCACAATAACAGGAGAGCAGCCATTGATAACACAGGGACTTATTTATGAGTCAAGTTAATATAAGAGAGCAGAGCACACTTGTACATGTTGATCCAGTGCAGGATGTTTTCAGATGAGGTATTTAAAATGTCTGTATGTGTGTGTGTATGTGTGAGAGAAAGAGAGTCCTTGTGTTATTTAAAAGAGCACGCCAGCAGTTTTACATGTTTTAGACCATTAACTACAAATTGCATAGAGTATGGCTTGTTTTACAATCTCCCATTCCCCAAACCTTAGAATAAGCATGTTTTAAGATGGCTTTCCATCTTTCCAGCAGATTTTTTACTACTTTCATTTCAGCGTGTCATGAAAACCAGCTTGCAGACATCAGTCCAGCACTTTGCCTCCTTTTTGTTACATTTTCAGGAATGCCATGTGCATTGGCAGATGCATATGACACTGTCAGTTGATTACTTAGCAACAACAAACACAGGCACACACATTGACCATCTGTCACTTCCTAATAGTTCAGCAGTACAGTGTCTGTTCTACAGATATTGTGAATGGCAGAGTTTTGTCAATGGACATGCAACACCGACTCTCACAATGCGTACTAAGATAGATTAAAAACATCTCACAAAAACATATAGTCTGCACAGGTCAGTATTTATATGACTGCACTCAGGCTGAAGCATGTGAACCTCCATCATGTCTATTTATGAAAATGTATGGCTTGGAAAGTGCTGGTATCCATTTTCTTGCATTTAGTATATTGCTAGTCACGCATCAGACCCACAGAGTGGATGGCTGTATTTCACCTGCATGAAAATAATGGATATACCCATAAACACAACATTGTCAGAGGAATAAGTGTCAAGTGGCCACTTTGCCGAGCTCTAGATGCAGGTATATGGAGGGGAAGAGGTGGGTAAGAGCTGCACCGGTGAGGTAATGACAACCTGGTGGATGCATTCAAAGTCAACAACTAGAATAGTGACGGGAGACCCTGAATTATCCCCAGAGGAGCAGACGTATGTGGTGTGTGTGTGTGTGTGTGTGTGTGTGCATATGAGAGTGACACCTAAACTGGAGGGTTGTGTTTCTGTTAACGTATCGACTGAGGGGCTGAAAGTGGATGAAGGCGGTCTGAGCTCATCCAATAATGTACAGTGGCTTATGGAGACATAGATTTTTCAGTAGATCAGAAAGATATACAAGACAAAGTAATTACCATTAGAGATAGAATCTGTGATCCATGTCGTGGTTATTAATGTTTCCTGATGCTGTTTGTTTGATCGCTGACATTTTAAAGGCTGGAGTAAACATGCACCATCATAAACACTTTTAGATTTTATATCTGCAAATAAAAAGTCACTTTTTTTCCAGAAGTTGCCTGACAGCCTGACAGTTCTCCTTAATGGTAAAGTTATCCAACATTGTGGCTAATAGATAATTTGCCACTTATTTCTAATGTAGTGGTCTAAAATGACTGAATTTAGAATGAAACAAAAGCTCCGTCATCCTGTTTTCTGTCAAAAGCACTGCAATAAAACTAGAATTAGGCCACACAGCTATGCGATGGCAAGAGACGGCACTTCTTACCTGTCTGTACAAGTGAACAGCGTATAATTGGTTTGTTTGTCTATTTCCCCTCCATCTCTGCTCATCATGCCAGCCGCGTCCTACTTTTAGCCTACTTCATTCCGCGGTGAGAACAATCTCCTTGAAAATCTCTGCAGTGTCAGGAAAAAAAAAAAAAAACAACAAAACTAAATAAATAAATAAAAGAAGTTGACTGCGTCTTCTGTCAATTAGTGCGTTTCCACCATATGTGGTGCTCAGTTATTCTGTTTGTGAGCTGCAGCATGAAAATCATTTCCTGTCCCTGTGGTGAAGGCTCAGGCCTTTTGTGAGCACTAATCAATAATGTATTACATTACAAAAAAGCCCACATGCCCATTGTAAACACAGCTTGAGTATGCTAATACAAATACTGAGGCATGTATGCACTTAATCATAATCACTGGCGGGTTTTGTGGCTTTTGCGTGCTCTCGTGTCAACCGTAATATCAATTCATTGTCAGTGTATTCATGCATTGACAGATGAACGCATAAAAGCACAGTGAGTAGCAGCGCCGCTCGAGTCACAACAACATCCCAGAATCCGTCAATTTAGAGCAAATCAAGTCAAATTGCAGCTGTCAAAATAATAAACACTAGTCGGTGTGTGTGCACGTGTGCTGAAAGCTGATCCGTCATTGGTCTTTCACACCTAGAACTCCTCCCAGCACTGATGACATCCTGGAGAGATTTCTGGCTTTCTCTTGCAGTCCTCTTACTGTAAGATGGTGTTGCTCACTTTGTCAGTCTGCTGTTTGATGCTGCACATGTTTTCACACCTGTCATGATGACAGTAGGAAGAGTTGACGTGATAGTACAACAGTGCACAGCTGTAAAACCAAAACAATGAGCTGAAAGATGCAGAAATTCTCACTCAGAGAGACTGTAATGTAGAAATAATCTCTCCTCTCTCCTTGAACAGCTGCATAAAGAGGTCAGAGGTCAGAGTCATTCTGAGAAGAGAGTATATTACCACCAGACTCTCCCAGTGATGGAATGAAGCAGGAGAAAAAAAAAAAAACACAGATATGGTAGCAATCAGCAGCCGTGGGGGAAACTAAAGAAAGAGACTGAGGAGTAATTTGGTCAACACAGTAACAGTCAGAGAGGTGCAAAGTGAGGTGTGTGTGTGTGTGTGTGTGTGCATGCAGTGTAAAAAGAGGAGAGGGGGGATGGCTGTTGTTCTTAACTGAGACAAACTGGAGCTATTAGGGGTCTATTGTTGCCCGGCTGGCCCCTGAAAGAACAGCTTGTCCCAGCACTTATTCAGTGAATAGATATGGCCGGCACTCCCGGCTATCTCGCCTGATCGCACAGATCAATCTGGTGAGGGGACCTGCAGCAGCTGTACAGGAAGGTGTGTGTGTGTGTGTGTGTGTGTGTGTGTGTGTGTGTGTGTGTGTGTGTGTGTGTGTGTGTGTGTGTGTGTGTGTGTGTGTGTGTGTGTGTGTGTGTGTGTGTGTGTGTGTGTGTGTGTGTGTGTGTGTGTGTGTGTGTGTGTGTGTGTGTGTGTGTGTGTGTGTGTGTGTGTGTGTGTGTGAGTGTGAGTACTTGTACACGTTGAATGGACGTTTATGTCTTTACCTAAAGCTTTTTAATTAAATCTATATTGGGTAGATTTGTCGCAGACATTTCATTTCGTTTTATTTCACCTCTCTACATCTTTCTCCTGTTGACAAGAGGCTGATTCAGGCCTAAAATATATTCCCACTCAGTTTCTTGGAGTGAAAAATGTGGTTTGACTAACATCAGAACAATTTCACATGGAGGATTTCCGGCTGTGCCTCTCCAGCGTTCATTTGGAGGAAGATAATGTCATGTAGATACTTCAGCAGTCAACAAGTGGCAGTGATTGGGATGTCAGGCTACTGTCAGTCAAGTGTGATCAAAACACACCCACACAATCATGATGAAGGAGATTAACAGAGGTTTTCACTGTTTAACTGAACCTTATAGTTCAATTTAAATGGGATTTTACCTTCATAGTGCGAAGCCATCGATTCTATTGATGATAACTTAGTCGTTTCTAAGCTGAATGTGCAGAATTCTGAAAACATTGCCAAAGGAAAATGATTTGTTTTGGTTTTGACTTCTCTGTTTACCTCCATTTACATTATGATGACACTGGCATGAGGTCATTTTACAATTAGAGCTTGTAAATTGTGTTGGTTCAGCATTTAGCATCGACTTGTAAAGTGGACTTGTGGTCAATTGTTGCAGCAGGCCGCCCAGAATTATCCTGTAAATGCTCCTTTAATCAGTTGTTGACCTCAGTGCTCTGCAGCTATGACAGCGTACTAATGCTCTCTCCCTCTCTACCCCCCCTCTCTCTCTCTCTCACACACACACACACACACACTTTTGCCCAATGCACCTGCACAACTTCAAAGATGGCTGATCTAACCAGTGCTATCTCCCAGTCCAATAAACAGCTTCCAACGCGGCTTTGAAGTCGCATCAATCTTCCTTTTGCATCTGTCAAACTTCCCTAACATCCACTCTCGGACCAACCAGCCCATCAAGGGGAAATCAAAGTGCCTTCAGGCGTTTGACACGCTGTAAATAGACCGGTGCGGATAAGCCGCGGCTTGAATGAGCTCTGAATGGGATGAGTCTATTTACTGGCTCATAAGTGCGCGGTTCGGTGTGGCCCACAGGCCGTAAAACACAGACTTCCTAATGGTCTTCTCGTCATTCTAAATTCAACTCACAGGGTTCTCACCCCTGCCTTAATTTGTGTGTGCATAATTGAAAGAAAATGTGATTTATGGGAACCCCCACGTACAGTACAGAGAGCCTGCAGTGCTTCTCTGTCTCTGTCTCGTCCTCACATCCACTGACCTTGTTGCCTGTTTTATTTACTGGACAATGACTGCAATTTCCAGAGTGTAATTAGAGCAGTTATAGCCCGGCCTTTGGTCTCAGTCATTTGGAGGTGAGCAGACTATCAGTCTTCGCCCCATGAGTCAGACTTTTTCCTCCCCACTTCTCCTCTTTCTTCCACTGAGGCCTAGGAGCTCACACTTACCCCCCTTTTAAGTCAAAGGAGGAACATTTGCTCCAGTCATTTTCATTTGGGCCACTTAATTAATCATTTCCCACATTTTCAGCTGAACACCCACAAATTGCCCTGGTCAGAGCCCGAAGACAAAGGGATTTTGTGTTAATTAACCATACAGCAATTTCATTTACACACCCATTCCCTTCCACCCACATGCACACATCCACTCACAGCGACTCCACAGCTGTCACCGCTTTAATTTGTGTGTGCATTTTTCTTCTCTTTGTCTTTGTGCCGCCTCTCCCTCATGCTCGAGGAAGCACTGTACCTTGGCGGTAATCACATTCAAGTGAGGAGAGAAAGGATTTAGTTTCAATTTTGACCGGGCATCTGCCTGATGAAAAGAGTTTTTTTCTTTTTTTTTTTGCATTAAGAAGTTTGAACTCGAACAGTGGTGCCTTCTGCTGTTTTCTCCTGCAGCAGGGAACAGAGTGATGCTTTGCTACCCAGCTTTTACAAAAGGAAAAAAAACATAACAAAAGTAGCAGTAATGTAAAACTTGTTCTTCGTGTGTTTACTTTATGTGTCCCCTTATTAATTATAGATATATTTAGTGCACTATGACAACGTTGAGTTGATCTTGTCTCTTCACAGTGACTTTTGCACATGAAAAAATGAGCAAAAACATCTTAAAAAATCATTGAGGAAGTGCTGCAGACTTTATTTGCTTTCAACATAAAATATTAGAACCTACAGGCCTGTATTGATTTTTTTTTCTGTTCCCACTCTCATACCATAAAGCTCATACATTACTGCTGAAACCAGCCCGTCAACCAATTCAGGTCAATAGATCTTCTCTTTCTCGGTGTCGGCAGCGAGATCTGGCCGAGCCGTGCTTTTTAATGCATTGATGTATCGGCCAGGTGTCTCAAAGCGGAGCTGATGGACGACCGGTGACCTTTCTCATCCTGATAGCCGGCGATGACCACTGTATATCAGCTGGACACAATCAGTCTCTCCACACACAGCTAGCTAAAGATGCACTCGGCTGGGACTTAGGCTATGTGAGTGAATGAGGCAGAAAGCAACACAGAGCTTTTAATCAGCACATATTCAGCAGCAGTGGTGCATGGGTAATTGCAGCTGTAAGAAGCATTTAAAAGTCTTTAATCTAAGTTTTTATGATCTTATGACGTGTAACAGGAACAATATGTACACATCCGCCAGGCAGAGAGAACTATTTTCATAATTGTCCTGTCTGTCATTACATTGAAGGCTTTTATCTAATGTTGCCTGGCAACAGAAATATTTATTTTACAAATATATTATTGCCTCAGTGTCAGTCTGCTACATGGCATGGCACTGCGAGAAACAAGCTGTTCTTTTTTTCCCAGACTGGAGGAAGGAGACAACGGCAGACAGAGTTATGCTTTGAAAGAAATTCAGATCTTTTCGGTGGTCTTGCCATTGGCATGGCAACACGCACAACTGATTTCAATAGGCATGAGACTTCATTAGTTCTGGGCAAAATGCTACACTGATGGACTGTATAACTGCGCTACTTTTTTTTTTCTCCCCCACCTTCAATTAGATAAAACAAGTGAATGCACTCATCTGATAATTGCAAGCGAGGAATGGAGGGATGAAAACGATGGATGAGGGGAGTAAAGGAAGGTGAAAATTACCACGGATCTGTTTCTTTCTCTGGCTCGCACCGCTCCATCGTGTATCTGTCAGCACGGCGTGCGATGAGTGCACCAGTGCAGCGAGGGAGCCTTCAGTAGCCTGACAAGCTTATCTTTATCACCTGTCACTCTGACATTAGGTGTCTCTGCTCAGGCCCAAATCCTCCCTGTTTCCCTCCCTGTCACTAACCCCCTCCCCCTCCCTCCCATCTCCCCACCTTTGTCTCACATATGCAGAGTAACTATGATGTGCCTTGTCATACTGCTCTGCACACAGCAGCGTGTTGTTACCACCTGCCTCCAGCCACACAGGCACAGCTATAGTACAAAAAGTGATTTATTTGAATAACAAACTGGAACATTTTCAACTGCGGTGAATCAGCCAGATGGGGGTCTTCACTAGAAACCTCATTATAAATTGATATTAGTTACAGGGAAGCATTTTGAAGAGTGAAGAAAACCAGAGCTGAAGGAGCTGCCATCTGTGGTTTTGCCCAACAACTAAGCCCCATGTCCGAGGTCCTGTTCAGACCTGGCATTAATGTGTCCTCACTGATCTGATCACAAGTGCTTCTACAGTCCATTCACCTCCTCTGTATAATATCTTAAATATGGAACTGTAAACACTCATCTATGGCCTCATGGCCCTTTGCTATTCCTGACCTGTCCTTGTGCACCAGTGTACACAGAACGCTGCACATGGCATCTTGTTGTTCTTCTGTGCATGCAGGTCACATCAGAGCCATGGTCAGTTCACATTGTCATGAGTCTTGTTTTTCACGAGTCTAATATTGGGCAAGCTTTAAAGGGGACATGTTATGGAAATATCACTTTTTGAAGGCTCTGTAACATATATTTAGGTGTTTTCTTGCCTTCCAGCCCCCAAAAGGTTAGAATTGATAAAACTCTGTAATGTGCAGGCTCCCTAGGTTGAAATCCACGTGGTTTTATGAGCTGTTCCCTCAGTTCTCTTTCAATGATGTAGTTTTCTAGTTTTCAAATTTGCATAATACCAGCCCTACCTGGGACCGGTAGAGGTGGCGGGACAAGCAGTGGTTCATTTGCATTTAAAGGGACAGGCACTATAACTAGCCATCCTGAACAGGGCTGTTTGAGAGGATGAAAAGAGCTGTGATGTTTGATCCTTGGGGGATTTTGACCAAAGCATGTCACAGACATGTCTTTAAGACACCTGGGAACTATTTTAATTTGTGGAAAGGGGGCATGATATGTCTCCTTTAAAAGAGAATGTGAACAGCTACAAAAAACTCAGTTCCAGAAAGAAATCTAAATTCAGCAGTGTAAACTTAGGCACTAATACTTAATTACACAATGATTCACGCGATTTAACAAAGAGGAGGTAGTTGTAACTTCCTTCCTCTGTTTTTTTTACCTCATATGTGCATATAAAATCCATATCCACCACTCATTGAGGATGCACACAAACAGCTCACGCACTGTAAGGGTAAAGCAAACCTGCACTGAACACAGTGGAAGCTAAATTGAATATTGATTGTTGGTAATCCGTGTGCACCAGCTCTATGTGAAATAGTGGTGAAGAGACAAAGCATGCTGCACTCTCCTGATCTCCTTCAGCTAATTCACCAATCTCCTCTGAGCAGCAGCAGCAGCAGCAGCAGCAGCAGTGGGTGGATCACTCCGCCTCTAAAAAAGGCTAATCATCACCATCAGGATGTGAGAAGCAAAATTGAGGTCATTTTTTTGAGAATCTATCAACTTTACTGCCACATCAAAGAGCAGATCCTCTATAGCGCATGATGGTGGTTGGGAAAATATAGCAGGGGGTCGTTAATGAAGCAAATTACAGTAGAGAGATGACATGGATTTTGAGGGCTTGAAATTGGCACCACAGATGCTCATCAGGCAATCAGCACTATTTGGATGTAATTTTCTGGTAATCCTTTTATTTTCTGAGCCATTTTGTTCATTTCATGGATTGTAGATGTGACTGCAAAGAGACTCGGGGAGAAAATGGCACATGGCACACAATGAAACCGAGGCTCCAAAATACAAATAAGACGAATGCATCACGGTGGAAAATGCTTAGCGAGTAGCTGTGTGAAGCATATGAATGAATGCAGGAGTTTCAGTAGCTACAAACGCCGTTGATTGTGTTTGTGAAACACATGGACAATGAGATGGAGAGCCAAATAAAGACTTGAGGAGCTGAGATCACCTCTGTCCAGAGCAGCACTGTTTCCATCATCCATTTCACACTGCATTCTGATTTCTGTTATCTGAGTTCGCAGTCAGCCGCACAATTATTTTCCTTCAATGAGCGATATCAACCTACACACTGACAGCATGTGTAAAAATCAACACTGCCTCAGTGTTTATAGGAGCCCACGCTATCATTGCTAACACTTGTGTGAATTCTGAAGCGAGGCCAAAAGCCACATAAGCTGATAAACAACGTCCAATCAACACTTGCCAATTATTCTTCTCCCAAAAACAAAATCAAAACCTATTAGCACCAGGAGAGTTACAATGCAAGCGCTTGGAAAACTAGCTGTTGTTCTGCTGTTAGCAATCCTGCCCCCCTCGTACAGCTTTGCAACAATAGCTCATCAAGTCCAGAATTAATTCTTAGTAACTGTTGCTTCTGTGTTCTCTAATGTGTCTCAGTGTGCAATTGACTGATTTGACGCAAAAGATTAGCTTGTTAAGGTGAGGGGAACTGTGAGGGGAAGTTGCAATGACTGCTGCAGGTGGTTAATGTTGAGATGTACAGTATATAGTGCTCTGCCATGAAAGAGTTGTAAGTGTGTTAATCCACTGTATATTTCTGACTCATTGTTGTAGATTTACATCTTCAATAGAACAAATTAAGCTTGGATCTGAATGCCACAGACACAGTGGGAGGGAATGGAGGGGGGGGTAAAGCCAACCTTGAATTATAATCATTATTCATTCCTTTATTATTCAAACAGCACTAAACGACTGTGACAAATAGGAATGAATGCAGCAGTTGTGACGCACTGTAACGACACTTTGTGCCCTTTTTATTGTGTAAGAGAATTCTTAATATTCAATTTAAAATGCAAAGACTAAATACGTGCAGACATACAGTACAGGGAATAAATGTCTTCACCCATGGGCTCACTTACCTCATCTGTCACATAATGCAGATTTAGACGGTGTATTACAGTGGAATTTCTGCTATGTAGCAGCTTGCAGCACAGTTTAATCAAAGGAAGAGTTCATTTCTTCCACTTCACAGGAATGTTTTTGCACTCTCTGCCCTTCTGTTGATATGTGCCAGAGTGCAGCAAACATATAAACACATATGGAGAACAAGGAGAGTAAATATTTCTACAGTAAATCCTTTTGATTTGACTTTACACGGCTGTTTACCATTTGGGATGTTTGGGATTTCTGTTGGGCATTGTAGAATCTTAATAATTCATAAGGAGAGAGAAAAGGATGAGTGTACAGGAGCAGAGTCTGTATGTGTTTGTTATTCAGGGATATGTTATATATTATGTGTTAAGAATTGGTGCGTTTCCACATCCATCAGTAACATCTCTCTCCTCTTTAATGGAATAGATATCAGCACAGTGGTGCTATTCTCAGGTCTCCATTTAGGAAATCAATCTCATAAATAAACATTGGCATTTGAACACTTTAATTAAACGAGTAAGTGGCTCGGGCCTGTTATTCCCTAAGGTTAACATATCCCAGGAAAGCAGAATCGTTTACAGTGATGCGGCACATCGGGCCAATTTCCCCTTGAGTTTGTTTTCCAACAATGACAACAAACTGCAGCGTCATTCCAAAAATAGTCCGTTTTTCCGAAGTCCATGTCCACGGGCAATTTGCGGCTTGCTTTTTGGAACAAATTGCTGATCTTAAAAAAAAATAAAACAGTTCATATACAAGGACTTTGAAGTACAAAATGGCTCTTATCAACTTTTGCCAGCTGTTTAAAGACGCCCGTTGCTGTGTGCATGTGTGTGTTGCACTTAAGGTTCCTCAAAAAAATTGCTTCTCATTCATGCAAATCCTCATCATTGAGATTCAATGTGCATCAAAAGTGCATTTACCCGAGAGACAAGTAAATTTATCATCTGAACAAAGTCAGGGAGGAAACTTGTGCAAGTTTTGATCCTGTTTCTGAAGATTTCTTGTTAGCTTCAGCGAGAGCCGTTTAATGAAAGGGATATCATTATCACATTTAAGACTTACGACTTCCACGCTGATGAATGCTCCATGTTTCATCTTAAGAGCTTAAGGTAACCAGCTCCCTGTAAGACAAATTATGACAATTTCCTCTAGGTTGCAAAAGCAGCATGTGTGAGAAAGCCATTTCTACTAGTAAAAAGATAAGTGTAAGTGAGTTTGCTGAGCAAAGAGTCTCATCTTGGTAATAAATGTAAAACGGCTGTTTAAGACCGGGTGGTGAACATATTTTCAGGTTGTTAGATTATTGGCTGAAGCTGGAACAATTCAATTAACATTTCCGTGAGTGAGATTAATCAGAGACTCTGGCCTGCACCCCCACACCTTGCTGCTGTAATGTAAACTCAGGCTGCAGCCAGTAAGGATTCATTATGGCCACTCTTAATCCATTTTCAACATCATGGAACATGAAAGTGGTCTGAGTCACAAGTTGGTGAGATTTAATTAAGCAAGTTCACCAGATCACTATCAGAGAGCTTTATCAGACTGAGACCAGCATTGAAATCTCTTAGCGTGGGACATTTTCAGATGCAGCGATTACACTCTCTCCCTATGGGGGAACTCCCACCACTTAAAGGAATAAGTTAAAGTTATTTGACATTTTCATGCCTGACAGGCAGAACTGGAGTTATAATGCAAAGTTATAGATTCAGGATTAGATAGTGATGCAGATTAGACACAGTCTGGTTGGAGCTGAGCATGGTGAGGCAGACGTTGATGACTATGTCTACTTTCTTCTGCAGCATATACGTAGTTTTATTATTACCAAGTTATTTTATTTCTTGCCTCATGCTTCAATTTTACACAGAACACCTTGTTCTTTTTATTAAAATATTTATATATCTAGGATTGTTATTTCCTTTATCCTTATTTGAACGTGACTTTCACCTTTAATCTGAAACTGAGATGTTTTATAGGATAAGTGCAGTGAAAGTCAGTAATTAGCAGTCATCCTCCACTGACCATGAATGTGTTGTGTTTACCAAATGTCATATAGTTGGATTGTATTTTTCAGATTGGACAAAAATGGTGGTTCAAGCATCAAACTGACTGGCGAGCCACCATGCCGTCTGTTTTCTCCTTTTTTATTATCAAGATAAACAATGGTTCTTATTCTGCAGCAGTGATTCAATTTGCATTTCATTCACAATAGTGCAACTTTATGATCAGGAAGTTAAAACAACAACAAAACTGAAGTGCTTTTACTTCCACATGGAGTTTGGCAGTGTTGTAACTTGTTGAGACGCCTTTTGACGTTCCTGTGAGCAGCTGAAGCATCTTTCATCATCATCATCAGTCTGCCGGCCCACTGAACAGCAGCACGCTCATTTGGCTTCACTTTGACTAGGCGATCCGCTGATAAGAATACACTAAAGATAAGTGAAACATTAAGGGATTAATGAAAGAGAAGTCAAGGAGGTACATAGCTCTTGTTGGCGATCAGACTCGTGGGTCTGTGAGCCGGTGAATCCGATTGGCAGATGAACTGTCGTGCGTGAGTGACCAGGTGATCAAGATAGATGAGAATAGAGAAGTGGGTGGACAAAGGAAGGAGGAGGAGGAGGAGGAGGAGGAGGGTGGTTGTCGTGACAGCACACCGTGTGAGGATGTTGAGCCTCGACACTCATGGTTGGCTGAGCTGTGAGATGGATATCACACGACGAGCAGCTGATCCAATTAACACAAGAAAGGCCTGGGACACTTAGAGCTAACTGCTGCTATTAATGTCTTCCCTAAGATGTCGTTTCCATCCCACAGACGCGTGATAAAGCTCCAGAGCAAGTGAGTTAAGTTGAACAAGTGTTGGTATTTGCTTTTTCCGAGTTTGAGAAACAAATCTTTACTTGTTTATCTTCATTCATTCAATGACAAAAGACCAGAGCAGAACATGATGTGAAAAGCAGAAGTCCAGATGTGAGCCAATTCTCTCAGGTTTAAGAAAACATCCCTCTAAGTCTGGTCCCTCTCAGAAACGGATTGAACCTTTATCCCCAACCATCAACCATGCAATCGATTGGCTCAATTCTGATTCTTCTCTTCCTTGTTGCTCCTCTCCCCCCCCCCCGAGGAGCTGACCCGTTGCCAACAAACATGCACATCAAAGGCACATCATCAAAGCGAGCCATCTGCCGGGCCGGGCCGCGCTCTCCTCTGCCTCTGCCACTCAGCTGATGATGCATATACCTACAGTAATAAGATTACACAGTGGCGCTGCACTGATGATGATGAACAGCACAAAGAGAACGTGATCCGTGAAGGGTGCAATTGTTTGCTTGACAAGTCAATAGAACAGTTTTTGCAGTGATGCAGTTTGTGCTTAAATAAACGTGTTCCCAGGCCTGATGCATGTTGCCATGGTCTGAAGTATCCTGTTACCTGCTTGTTGAACTCTCTGGCACCATCACAGGCTGCCGTCTCATTCCGTTCTGCACGCCTCACTCTATAATACCTTCATATGCATTCTTGAAATTATTTTGTCACATCCCCGCCAAGCAAAAGAAAAAGTCCCTGGTGTCTGTGTGTCACCTGCTGCCACTTCATTTAACCATTTATCTTCTTATTCTAAAAAGGTTTTTAAGGTTCAGTCACAGTGTGCTGCCAGAGAATTAATGAAAGAAGCTTGAGACAGAGGTCGTATTTGAGATACAGTAGAGAAATATTGATCATGTAGCTCAGAAAATGTATATTTTACTGTGTGCAAGACGAAGGAGGAAGATTAAACACTTCCAGGAAGGCTTAGGTGAAGTGTTTTAGTTTAGCAACCAGCGAGCACACTGACTGAACATGGGTTTGATAGGCTCACACACTATGAGCTGCGATTTCCTGTACAATCTTTGCACATTATTATTCAGCACCTTTTTACCCCCTCGTGCTGAGATTTAAGGAGGGAGGTGTCATTTTCTAATGGTCCATGAGATTGCAGCAGGCAGACGGTGGCTGCTGCTCTTAAAGCATCAGAGCTTTCTGAAAGGATTTTGGAGGGCCTGATGTGAGAAGGAGCAGGAGATGGTATCTAATGTGGTATAGCCGCCATTACTCATAAGAACTCAGCCAGGGTGAAGATGCTTTTGTTATTAAGGATACATGAAGGAGCCTTAATGCAGTAATTATAACAGAAGGTTATGAAATTCTCACAGTTATTTGAATGAAGAGAGACATGGAGGGAGCCTGACTCTCAAGGCAATCAGTGGATTGTGCTGATTTGTAGAGATTAGTTTGGAGTTTGCTCATTTTCTCACTTTGAATGTGAATAATTCCTTTCAGTGTGTTATTGAGCAAACAGCTTCTACGTCCACATTCACCTCCTCTCTCTCCCGTAAAGACAAAGTGTGCTTTCATTTAACCAAAGTGATGTACTGACAGATTAGTTAGGTGCACAGTAGCTTTTAGAGGAAAAATGATATCACAGAAGCAATTTATCAGACTGTGTTGGTTTACTGTGACCAAGGAAAATCACTTTTACCCTTGATAATGTAAAAGCCAACTGTGTGGTATTCTGGGACAGCTTGAGAAGCAGATTTGACCATCATTTGCTCCATTAGAGGTGGAATTATGTTAAATCAAAATCCTTTATCTCAAATTGTGTGTTTTTTTTTTTTTCATATTTAAATGGTCCGCTTGCTTCAGTGTAGAAGCTCTCCTGTGTCCTGTAGCATGCTCAGTGCTCCGGGGCAGGAGAGGTTTACAGTAAGATCTCAAACAGCCTGATGCTGTGGTTGCTAGGAGTCTGCAACAGAAGAGCAGAGCTGCATCTTTATGGTGAGGATGGTACAGCACCTTTTTGCCCGAGTCTTGTGTTAATATAAACCACATTTCCAATATTAACATGAAGTAATGTTAACATGAAGCCCACATAGCAACTGTAACCATGTATGGCCTGCATGCTTTCACCATGGATTAAGTTAAATTCACCGCCTCTGTGTCTGTTTCTCTATATTCAAGGTCTGCGCTCTTCTTCTCTAAACAGAGGGAGGATTTATCCCCCGAGTCGGCCCTAATCATTTTCACTTCAACAAGAGAAGATGGCCGAAAGATGGCGAGTCATTCATCAGTTTGATTTCCTTGAGCAATCATAAAATCATGTATTGTACAAGCATCTTCTGAAACATTAATTTGGAGAGATGGATGTTCAAAATGGAAAGGAGAATTCAATTTTTTCCCTCAATTTATATAGTTTAGTGTTTACATTGTCAAAGCTCTTTTTCAATACGTACTGTAGTGTAGTGGTGCTGAGTGCACAAACAGCAGCTACACTGTGGCCTTGCATTAGCCCGTGTAGAGACTGAGTATCTGTAATCTTTACATTCTCTTGTTTGGAGGGGGAGCTGGCAGCGAGCATTTGCCCTCTTATCAATTTTTTATAGTTGGTGCTGCAGTCCCCGTCCAGTCCATTAGCACCCAGCATGCTCCGCTTGGTGGGAAGCCTCGGCTCAGTGTCTCATGTCTCTGGCACGCACAGGGTGAGGACGGCACCTTCTGATGTCGTGGAGCAGGTCCGACTGACACCGTCCACTCGATCAGGTTTCCTTCTTTAGGATTTTGTTGGTTTGATCTGCAGAGCTCCAGCAGACAAACTGTATCGACACCTGAAGGTGAAGTGTCTCATCCCGAAGCCGTGGGCATCATTCTGCTGCTGTGAGGCTGCTGCAGTGTTTTGGCAAAGCTGTGTGCGTGATTTTAAAACCTGGCTGCTTTGAGCCACTAAAGTGTCCGTGAGATTGGACACTGATGCACCGTGCAATAAGACCTGGCAGAGCCTCTGCTCCGTAATTATCCTTCTGAGTTCAAGGGAGGCGGGGCGTCACCATATGGAGGCGGTAAACCTGCCACAATTTCCCACAAAAGTTGGCACACCCACTAAAAAAACTATGAATATCCAGATCAACACCTCACAAAATGGCACAAACATTTGGCCAGAGTGAGAAAGAACATCAGCAGTTAACATGTTGCAGTAAGACTATAGGTTGTCGTGCTCCTTCATTGATGATGATCAAACCTTCATTGAAATCTGCAAGGATATGTTTGAGGTTAGTGGGTTTCTTCCATACATCAGGAGTATTATTTCTTCACTTACAGTATGAGCAGAATACATAATTCATCTATACATAGTCACCATTCAGCAGCGTGTCATGTTCGATCATGTAGCTCTCCTGGCATGAGAAATGTCACGAGGTTAAGGTGAAGACGAGAACATTAATTTCAGTGCATTCATTTATGTAGGTCTGCGGAGATGCATCGCTTTAAATGTTACCGCAGCAAGGAATTGTGGGATGCTATTTCTTCTTTTCTCTCCCAGAGGAAGGTCCGGTGTTGGCTGTGCTGGAGGAGATAAGACACGAAGCATTCAAGCTGCTTTTTAGCATTTAGAGAAGTGGAGCTGCTCTAAAAGACTTGACACCTGACACTCAGGTGTGTGTAGAACAGCCACTTCTCACAGACAACTGATGCTAAATATTCCTTAAAAGAATTAATCACTTGCTGAACCAAACTAGAAAACACCAAGGCTGTGCACCGGTGAACTCAGCTTAAGAAAATCCCCTCATTTTGCCACTCAACTTTTCCTCCACGCAGAGCAACGCAGCATCCTGCACCTTTGTTCTTTTGGTTTTTAACTTCTGCTTTGACTGTCTCTTGTTTTTTTTGTATTGATGTTTGACAAGCTGCACGCTCTCTCCTTTCATCTCAGCAGCAAAGCTTCCCTTTACCTTCCCCGCCTTCGTCTCCCACCGTTCATTCCCCGCCGCCCCCTCCATCTCTGCTCCTCCCGGCTCTCGCAGGCTCTCGTGTCTTTAACGAGCCAATCAGGGACGACCCGACAAACATTCCATCACATTAGCATGGGGGCTAGGGATTGTGTTAAGCTCAGCATTAGCCAGGCTGCCACTGCTTTAATTACGTTTGCTCAGCACTAGCTACGCTAATGGCTAGCTCCATGCCACGTTTCCTCCTCGGAAAAAGGGCGAGTGCGCCAGGTTTTCACCCGGATGATGCCACGGAGCGGAGCATCGTTAGTCTGAGCAACAGGCCAAAGGAGTTCTGTATTCATATTTAACATTTAGAGAAAGGACTGCTGGTTGTATGGGAGGAGAAATAGCAGAAGATGATTACTGAGGACAGAACTGACTAACAAAATAATTAGTTTTGAAGAAATGCTTATTGCACTGAGAAGGGGATGAAAATCACACCATCAAATGTCTCTAATATCTTTCAGCAGTTACATTTCTATGATGCCAGGTTGAAAATGCAGCCAAGTCTCAAATGCAATGCATCACCCCAGCAATCAGGCATTTGTTATTTCTTTTTTTTCTTTTTTCTTTTACATCACATCCCTTTATTCCTGTCGTTTTCGCCTCTTTGATTCTCTCCGTGTTTGTCTCATCCTCCAATCTCTCTCTGTCTGTGCTCACCGCCGCTGCACACAGTTATCCCTGTGGGTGGGGAAATCACTGACAGATCATCTCTCACAGCTACACGGGCCTTTGTCTCCTCGCTGGACATTAAACACATGTAGCTAAGGCAGATTTGGCCTCGTAAATCCACTACGTTTGCAGCCTGTGTTTTAACCTTTTGCGAGTAAATCCTTTTTTCACCAGGATTCTCAGAATTTCAGAGCAGTTGTAAACCATTCTGTGACTGCAAAACAACAGGAGGTTAAGTATGGTGGACATAGGCGCTTGAGTTTAGACCCACCAGACCACCATCAGTCTGACCACTCACACCGTGCCCAGACTCTCAGGCCTCAGGCGACTACTGCCACCACTGATATTAAAACTGGGCTCAGGCAAATGCCACATGCTCGTGACATTACAGGTCCGTGCCCAGCTCCAAGTCACATCCACTTCTCCATTTCCTTCTCCTCAAAACAGATTAATTTGATTCAGATAAATAAATAAAGTGTTTAAAACAGCAGACTTATTCTGGGGTCCCTGCGCTGCAGATACTTGCAGTATATGAAAGATACTTTGTAATTAACAAGAGTTGTTTTAACATCATTGTAGATGAATGTAGGATAATTAAAGGTCAGCTCTTAACTAAGCTGCACTGTACTTCTGTGTGTTTTGTCGGGGAGGATTCTGACAGTAGAGCTTGTGTACCTAGCGGAGTGTGGAGAGGAAGGCGAAGCAGAAAGAAAAGTCTGGTACGTCCCAGGTTAATTAAAAGATGATCTCGTCTTCAACATCTGGCTGTGAAGTTGAAGTTGTCGAATTCAACGAGGAAAGAGAAGTCAAAGAATTGCCCAAGGGAGTATTCCAGCAGAGAGTGAGATGAAAAACAACATCTCTCTGGTGCGCTAGCGTGTGTGTGTGCAGGCAGGAGGAAGACATGTTGTCTGATAGAGACAGACTCAGATTTTGTCAAAATCGTCGGCGGTGCAGAAGTAACAGTCACTGAGTGGGAGGCTGCAACGATCCGACTGATAAGTTCAGTTTTATTAGAACTTTATCGAACACGCACATGCAGACGGAGCAGCGCGATCATTAGGACTGTGATTTTCTCTTATTAACGGTGTAACACAACCTTGTGTTTGGTGGAATCTGACAAATCTTTTGCACACGCTCGTAAAATACTTGATTTCAAGTCTTTGGTCTTTAAGTATTCATGATTTAGTCTACCACCATAACATTTTCTTCTCTAAACTCTAATTTGTATGGTAGTTCATGACATCAGCGGCCTGGTAAATGGTAAACGGATTTGCACTTTTAGCGCTTTTCTAGTCACTTGAACCACATTCACCCTTTCACACACACATTCTGCACCAAACACCGTGCCTGGAAGCGAAACATTCACAGAAATATTAAATATAAAATACGAAGGACTTAATAAGTGTGTTAAGATGACTATAAAGTAATGGTCTGGATTATTCAAGTGTTTAAACAGCAGCTCCTCTTGTACCTGATTCACTGACTCTTGTTTTTGAAATTCAGCCACATTTCTCGTCTCAACTCTGGACTGAACTGCTCTATGAATAAATATGAGCTGAGAAACAGTCCATGAAGTCGCTGAGTCATGTGTCATGCTGCTTAATTGTAATCTCGTTCAGCTAGATCTCAATTTTGTCAAGCTCACAGAGGTGTTGAGAAAACCTCCTGCAGACAGCAGCACTCTCTTTTACCCTGCTAGAGTTTGTTCTGTGTGAACCTGAGGAGACAGAGTTCAGCATGATGGAGTTAGAACCTCTGTATCCACTGACCTTTTTAACATTTCCTTCTTACTCCTAGTTATCCCAAGTTAACAATGACAAAGCGCCGCAAAAAAGCAACAAAATCTGCAAAACAATAGATAGAAAACATGACCACAAAGACTACACACATGGAATACAGAGAAATGACTACAAAATGATGTAAAATGGCCACAAAGACAGAGGGATGCAGAATGAACAAATAGATGCAAAACAACTACATGGAGACAAAGTGATGGCAAGATAATGAAAGATGACTAGAGAGACACAAACCAACCACCACAAGGGAGATGTAGGAGATTACTGTACAGTATAGTGTGGCTTTTAAATGTCTCCCTCCAGGGGCCCGTGGTCTCATAATCCGTCTTTGGCTCCAGGCTATTTGTTAGAAAAAAAATGAAGTTTATTGCTGAATAATTTGGCATTCATTTATTACAGTGAATTAATAATGTAGGGCCCATTATGTACAGTTTATTGTTAGCAGAAGTCATATGTTGCCACGTCTCTAAGCTGCAGAGGAAGTCAGTTATCTCCACCACTCCTGCTCTCGTTCGTTTCTCTCCATCTCACCACCTCCGGATCTCCTCTCACTCGTTTTCTCCTCCTCTTTGTTTCTGCTTCTCGCTCGCTGTCACTTCTCCCCTCTCCCCTCTCTCCCTCCCAGCAGTCGCTCGCTCCGCCAACAGGTAGACCCAGAGCTGCTGACAGGTTTGATACAGATGTGATGACACGCCGTGGCCCAGGGCGCAAAGCTGAGAATTGATTCTCCTCCTACTTTTCCTTCCTTTTCCTCCACAGTTCTTCTCCTCCTCTCCTCCCCGTCTGTTTCTCTGCTGGCGTCTTGTTGTTTGTGTCATTTTCCACTGGGAGGTACCAGCCACTGCTTATTATACTCTTCTTACACTAATTGGGGGCAGAGGATGTGCAGATTGAGCCTTGATTGCTGCCTTCCCCTTTGCGTTTTGTACCATCCTCCCTCCCGTCCCCTGACATCCACATCCTCCCCTTTTCTGCACACACACACACACACACACACACACACAAACACACACCCACAGCCACTCCAAACACAGCCGGGCGTTCATGCTCCGTCTCTCTTTCTGTCAACATCAAACACACCGCAAGAGTGGCCGCTGACACAGTAACGTGGGTTTTGGCGCCGGCGCGGCCCAGATTACGGCTCTATTAGCGAGCTATTTCATTATCTCACCTCAACAAAGGCTGAATCTGCTGCTTCTCCCTCTCTCACCCTAATCCGCTTTGTTTTCACTTGCCTTTTTTGAGGTCACATGGTCTTGTATCTGATAAATTTATAATGATTCCTAATGAGCCATTATTTATTCCTGGCTAATCAGCTGCATATCGAGTGTGAAGGGATTGCTGACGAAGCCTGTTTCGCAAACAAAGTCTCGTTTTTCATGCTGTAACCAAAAAAAAAAAAAGAAAAAGATGTGGCTCCTTTACTTGAAGTGTTTGTGGAAAATGAGGAATGAGTGTTTGCACCTGGTAAAGAGAAGGATTGTCTGTCAAGATGATGAAGGGAGATCTTGTGTTTAGTTTGAACAATTAAATACAGGAGGAGATAGTGGAGCCTTGCAGCACCAGCTCGGTGACATCTTGTCAGGTTTGTTCAGATTTGTTACAGATAGAGGTTAATAGTATCTCTCCCTCTCCGAAGAGTCGAGATCCACACACATATAATGTGATATGATCAAAGCAAAGTCAATATGATTCGAGTGGTTAAACTTTTGCTACTAAAATAGATCATTTCCTCCATTTTCATCTCAAATATTGAATCAGAAATGCTGCCACTGAAATTATAGTAGAGTGGTATGAGCTGCAGGCATGAGCTCTGACTGCCCCCCCCACCCCCCTCCTAATATTCATTTTAATATATTACACCAGTATTTTATTTTGTCTTTGTCGATTTAACTAATCATTAACACGTCACATTCAGATAACCAGTGATAATTGATATCAGATTCTTTTATCCGACCTTATAAAGACAGAAGACACCCTGCCCATCCAGCTCTGTTAACACAGTATCACCACACAGTCTCTCTCCCTGCCCTGAATGTCAACACTTCCATTGTGCTGCCATTGAGGTGCAGAGAAATGGAGGATTTATGCAAAGTTAATGCGACGCCTAAACAAAAGCGATACAAGGTGAAAAAAAAAGACAACAACTCAATGGGGGAAAAAAAAGCTGAAATGTGTTCCCTCCTTCAGCAGCGTCCTGTCCCGGTGCATGCTGGGGCGCAGAGATTAGCCTTACATTAATACACCCAAACAATACAGGCTGAAGTGAGACACATGGGAGTTTCAGGGCAAAGTGACTTTGTGTACCGAGTCCCAGCCCTGCTATTCAGGAGCTCACTTGACAGATGAGTTTTGCTAATTAACAAACTGTAGGGACTCATATCCAGGTGTTCTGAATAATTATGAAAATGTACATTTCTTTGGAAACGTGGACACTAAGTTGGCGCAATGTCATAGAGCAAACCCTCCTCCTTTTCAATGCAGCCGTCGCCGTTTATCTTCTCTGTGGATCATTCGCACTTCCTTGGCTTTCTGCTTGAATGGCCGCGGTTGAATGGGCAAATAATGAGAAACACAAATTCATTTTTTATCCCTTTCAGGGCTGAAGTGTCATTTTGGTGGCTGCTCCCCATTTAAACACAGCCGAGTGTAACTCAGGGGGGCATTAAATATCTTTATCCATACGTTCATTTTACACCAGCAGATTCCTGATTGTGTCGAGTGCTTCGTGTCAGAGTTGGCATTTCTCGTGAAGGAGCTTTGATTCGCTATGCATCGGTTGACGGGACTGATTATATGCATCTGGCCCACACGGGAGAGATAAGCCAGAATTCAGCTGCTTTCTGTATCACACATGCTTGTGCAGCTACAAGGATCTGTCGAGGATTTTCTCTGTTTGTTTGAACAAGAATCTGACTTTGCCGATCAGCTTTTGTCTGTTTGTTTTGGACCGGTGCTGTTAAAGTTAGCTCGATTCAAACACACACATATACCATTTTTAATATATGTGAAGGATGATGTTGTCATTCGCAATACATCACTCATGTGAAGCTTTCAATAACATTCACTTTGAGTTTTGGGTTGTGGCCAAATAGAAATTTGAGAATGCACTTAACTTAAATCTGAAATTAACCAAACACAAGGGCAATAAGTGACCACTTTAAAGTTCCCCTGCTAAGTGGCCTTTTTATGAACAAAGTGCTTGTTGCACCCACATCCGCACATGTCCTCTGCTCTCAACATGTGTGCTTGTGAGTACAGCAGTGAGTTTTAGTGTCAACTCTGCAACTGTAATTATCTCCTAGCCTGCGGATGGAAACATCTCTGGTCTGTGGGGATGAAACAGTGGCTAATGGCTGCATTAATACACCTTCATTTCCCGTCTGGAGAGTCACAGCCCAGTCTTAGATTGGGGCAAAGTAGGCCGAGTTGGGGGGGTGTTATGTTGTTTTTTTCTCTTCAGTCTCTGAGTTTATCTTCACTGACGAGTGAAAACAAAAAAACATGAGTTGTTCACTGCACCAGAAAACTTGTGTACAACATTGAGCCCAGGAAAACCCACAGAGAGGCAAAGTTGTTATGTTTTAATGGCTGAATCCAAGAAGGTTTAGTGTTGGCACTGGGAATAGAACTTTTAGGCATTAACCATGTGTGACTGATGCGTAGGATTTACCAGTGTTGATTTGTATGTTAGTTGTTTTAGTAAAACAACAGCATGTTACTTTACACCTTGCACACTGTATTCCAATGGTGATTTTTACCTTGCCTTAAAGCTAAACTTACTCATGGCCTAATTAAGCACATTTTTAACACTATTTAAGGTCATAACGCTTCCATTTATACGGCTGTCAGGTAACATATGCTGCAGAGGCAGAAGACAGTGAAAACTTTTGTCAGTGTCGGATTGTGGAGGGCGAGCATATGGCTATTTCCTGAAGGTAGTGCGTAGCAGTGCAAACTCAATTTGTACCGAACGCGCAACAATACCAGTGGGAAGTCTTCGGCCGGTGCTTTCTGGACATGAGCTGCATCCTGATAACTGTAGTGAGGCCTTGACTTTTCATCCAGCATCAGTCCATACAAGAATTAATCCCCACCTCTGCTGATCCTCTCTCTTTTTTATCATGCAGCTACAGTACCAAACTAAACAGAAGCTGCACGGCTCTGCACTTCTGCTCCTGTTGAAAACTCTGCTTTTGAAGAAGTGTTTGAAAATCAGTTCCTGTAAGGAGCAGATCATAGTCTACTCTGAAATGTGTTTTGAAGGTGAGACTTGATGTGAACTGCATTATCAGCCCCCACTTACCAGAACTCAGGTCCATGCTGTATGTGTAGGTGAAGGTGTTAGCAGGCAGCGCTGTGGCCAGTAAGACTTTCATTCTGCCCTCCTCAGCCTGTATTGATCTCTGCTCTAAGAAGAACCACTCTTATGAAGAGAGAATTAGAAAAGCGACCTCGCCGTCGATTTTTCCCCACACAGTCATGCGACACATGCACACACTTTTTGGAGAGGTGTCCCTCAGCACATAAAGAAGAGCCTTGCCGAGTGGAGATAGTGGCGCAGACAGCCATGGAGTGCCGGCGATAATGGCCATCTCCTGGCAGCCCAAAGAGCCGTGACGGGCCGCCATTTCCTGCCAGCGCCTCGCCGCCGCCGATAAGGACCGAGGCAGGAGGAGAGACACTGAGGCGGGCGATCTCTTTTCTCCCACAGCGCATTCACTCCCTTTCCCCGGCCTGGCTGCACTGTACAAGCTCTGAGCTCACCCACTGGAGATAGTTGATTCATGGAGTGTGTGTGTGTGTGTGTGTGCACCTGCTGAGGGATGAGATTTGTACATAATGGAGGGGAAACAGAAAAGAGGTGTGTGTGGCTCCTGCAGTGGCAAGATGAGTGAACCTGCTTGCTTATACTTCTTTAATCATATTTAGATGAATACGGATGTGATTTGCAAAATTTTGTGCTGTAAAGTAATTACAAAGTAGAGCATCAAATAAATCAATTAAACTGCATTTAATCTGTAATTAACCAGTCATTTATCAGTAGCCTGCTCTGACGCTGCACCCGCTACTTGAGGATTCCTTTCTTTCTTTCTTTCTTGCTTTTTTTTTTACTCCCAACCAATTTTCCTACTGAGTTCAATTAGTAAATTAGCCTGGAAAATGAGCATGGATAAATGACCCATTATCGCTGTGAATTATAGTGGCAGTGATGATGACAGTTTTTGGTCCCCCCCCCCTCTTGTGCCACATCCCCTGCACGGTAACAGAGCTAAAAAGCCGGTGGTGCACACACCACCACAGCTGAGCTCCGGCGCTGAGAACAGAGTGCGGTCGTATTTAGAGTGATTATCAGGCAGAGACAGACCAGGCTAACACAAGATGTCACTTTCATTCATCCTCACTGCAGCTCATTCTGCCAAATGTGGCGCTGTTGACTTGCACAAGAGTTTTGTACATTACCAACACATCTTAGCGTGTTTGAAATATCTCCTTCTGATTTTTAAAATCTTAACATCTTGTGTAGCAGAAATCTTTAAACCTTTAAGGTCCAAAGCCTGCAGCCTCTGACCCACTGCATTGTGGGGCAGTGAAACTGAAGACTCATTGTAAAATAGCTTACAGCTCTGTAAGACTTTAAGCTGTCTTGGGAGGCCATTTAAGCCACAGAGGACAAATTTTACTTACATTAGTTTTATTGTGAAAGAAAAGCACACTGAGAGGATAAGACTGTCAATATCCAATAGTTAACAAATCCCATGAAAAGACCCAAACCAACAACGCTTCAACTACATCAGCTGTTGCACTGTCTGGCTTTACTTAAATTAAACTACAGTTCCCATGAGCCCTTAGGGGACAGTCATCTTTTTTTTTTTCTATTTTGAGAAGACTAACAAATAAACAGTATGAATCAGCATATAATATATTAGAATAAAGTAGCAGGTTAACAGGTGTATTACATGGTCTGTATAGAAACTGTTCCTATATGTGGGTTTGACTGCTGCAGAGACAAATCGGCCTTGAGACAGAGATGGAGAGGATGAAATTTACGTGGAGAACCAGGAGAGGCTTCATGATGGATAGTACTGGAGCTAATAGTTTGCTGGCGCCGGGACAGACAGCAACAGCAGGCTGTGGTCCAGAAGTGTCGCTTCCTGAGAAAAGAGTGCGGCCACCACATGAGCCACGGCTCCGTCGAGCGCTGTTGGATCGCTCCCCCTACTCTAAATGGTAATGCCTCCCTAGGGCAACGCAGCATGGCGCTACATATGGAGCTACAACATGCTCAGCAGCGTGTGTGTGTGTGTGTAGTGGCTCCACTTGTGCAACTGTGTGGCTGCAGGACGGGAAGCAGCGAGCCCGGAGAGCAGCTGTGTCCTCAGCATTCAGCCGGTGGTCACTTCGCCCAGTCGAACTGGATCTCACGCACTGTTGATCCAATCACCTCGGCCGTCACGCGCCATTGAGCCAATCAGCTTGGACATCGCACTCTGTGGCGCTTTGGCCCGCCTATGAAGCTGGGCCGCGTTCAGGTTTTTCGGCGCCGGGGCACTTTTCTGGCAACGACAACACAAACTCTCACCTGAACGAAGACAAAGACACTCACGGTGTCTAAACTAGATCTATGACCTCACTGTTTTTACACCTTGTTTTACCAGGCTCACAGCTGTTCAGCTCTGCTATGTGCAAACACACACTCACACACACCGAGCCCTCATCCTCAACTGTGTCAGTTGACATGCTCCATGATCTATGTTAATGAGAAATTAACGAGACCCTGTCAGATATGAATGAGTCATTAGCATGCTCATGTTGGTAGCATCTGTGGTGCCTGGATGACTCACACATACAGAAAATTAATGGTGAATCTGTGGATTTAATGAATCTCTTCACCACTATCTATCAGCCTGTCTGTCTCCCATTCATACTGTATCTCTCTGTCGATCTCTCTGTTTCACATCAGCTTGGATTTGAGGCTACATTATTTCTAAAGCCACCGTGCCCAATAGGGTTGCATGATCTTTACCGCAGCCTCATCATCCTATTGTCACCCCGTGAAATTGCCGATAGCTGATATAATAAGAGTGATGACAGCAGGGTGAGAAATAGATTTTATGGCTCTGTTAACGCAAACCTTCATCCCAAATAATGCGTTACCATGACATCATCTGTCAATCTGTCTGTCATCCCCCACTCTTTTTAATCACATCGCAGCACCAACACACAAACAGGTTCATTACAGTATCATTTATGGGCTTGCATGTTGCAAGCATCGATTTTAGGCTTTTTATATATAAGCAGCAGTGGCAGTGTAAATGAAATGAATGTTAATTAAATGCAAAATAATAATGTACATTTATAGGAAAACAAGTCAGATATTACATTGACATTTGCATAGACATGAGCGATTAGCAATCATCCATCACCAATATCATCATCTATCATGAGAACCCTTATTCATAATGCATAGAACATGTACATAATACAAGGTTTGGTGTTGGTCCTTAAGTTCTGCTGTAGAGAAACACTATGTTTGTTCTATAAGTGTGAGGAACGTATCTGATTTTAACATGACTGTGCACAAAGCCAGGCATTAGGACAATGCGCACTAAGTTTGTGTGGACAAGTGTCATGATTCCACATACTACTTATGTCCAGTTGAGTGGAAGAAGGAAGTAGTGAGGTGGAAAGTGAGGGTGTAACACATCCAACCCCTGTGTCTGTGGATGGATTATTGACGAGGCCTACTGAGCACAGAGCCTACGTTTGAAGTGACTGTTCACATTTCTTGAAGGAAATTCAATAGAAAACCTACAAAGAGACTCGAGCCAACATCACAGAGACTCAAAATGACTACAAAGAGCCTCAAAATGACCTTAAAGAGATGAGAAATGGCTGCGGAGGCGCAAATCAACTACAAAGAGATTGAAAACAAGCACAAAAAGTCTCAAACCAACCAAGAAGACTTACTTAAAATGACCACAGACACATAATACTACATCAAAGAGAGCTTAACTATAGTATTCTTCTTTTGGAGAGCAGCACAATTTTGGAAAACATTGGCAACGGAACTTTAAAAAGAAAGAAAACATTGGCTTTGGGTATAATCTGGGGTTTTGTGGAATTGTCCAATATCAACGCTGTCTGTGGTGGTGATAGGGTCGGAGCCAGGCCTTATCGACCACCATCAGTGCCCAACCTGACTAATGCTCTTGGGGCTAAATGGGAGCAAATCCTTGCAGTCGGCCTCTAAACTCCTGTGGAAATCCTCCTCCTGTGGCTTTTATAGCAGCGACTCATTACCCACAGCTTTGGAGTTATGCCTTCAACAATCAGACACCCATAGAATATTAAACCATTTGGCCATTTTGTTTGGGAAATAATAAAATAAACAGGAGAAAAACAAAAATCCTTGATCTTCAGTGTTACAACAACGGAGATATTCAGTCCAACAGAAAACAGAGGAGATTATGTAATAAGAAGTAAGACGGCTTTGTGATATCCAGACACAAATTCTGCAGCCAAGAGAGTTTAGTTTATACTGTCCAAAACTGCACCTTCCATTTGTGTTATGAAGGATTTATCTGTCTATAACTGTCTCTTTCTCTGCTTACGAGCAGATCAGTTCCAGACTGAAATGCCACAGTCTCACATGGAGAGTGACTGGTGTCATATATCCCATAGAAACCGAGATAATATATGTGTGTGTATCCATATTCCTGCCTCATTATAGCTCCAGGTTATTAAGTGGACATTAAATTAAGCTCACACATTTCAGCGCAGCACTCTCCAAATTCAAGGACTTAATAAAATTGCTTTACTTCTGCCTTCGTGGGCACGGCCACCGCCCGTATTGGTTTCCTGCGTCCACTCAGCTTCTTGAACTGTGAAGCCAGAGCAGTGAGGAGTAAAGCCCACTCACGTTAATGACTCACCCAATTCAAAGGCACGACTTGGAGTTAATGGCTAGTGGGCAGCATTTCACATTTCATAACAAGGTCACCGTCTCCCAATCAGGAGTGTGTGATTTATGAGTCAGCATTGCTCTGCAGGAGTCCTGCTGGAGGTGCTTTTGTCCGCTTCCTGTGCTGTAATGAATGTCCTCGAGAAGCTGTTAATTTGTTTTGCACTCTTATTTGCCACGTTGACAGCAAGAATACACATTTAACTCGTCAGTTAGTCGGGTGTTGACCCTTAAAAACACTAATGGAGTAGTAAAAATGTGCAATAAATAACTAAAGTCAAATAAAAGCATGACTTTACCAGGCAATTTAAAGGGATAGTTCAACATTTTGGCAAATTGGCCCATTGCCATAATCCCTATAGTCATAGCAGTAGGTTTGTTACCTTTATTTGTCGGTGCAAGCAATTTTTAGAACGGCGGAGCAGAGCCGTGAGCTGCTCAGAGCTACGCTACGGAGGCTAATGGGATTTCTTGGTTTCCCTCATCAAACTCATCAAATACACAATCCAACAACTCCAAAACACTCTGGTGGACAAGTTGTGACCTGCACATTCACCACGCTATGAGATAATAACACAACGTTACCAGACAGAGTTGTTTTAGAGGGAAATTCAGCTCACAGCTCTGCTCCGCCGTTCTAAAAATAGCTTGCACCGACAAATAAAGGTAACAATTCTACTCCTAAAACTATAGCGATTATGGCAATGGGCCAATTGGCCAAAATGTTGAACTATCCCTTTAAACAAACAGTGTGAAACAGCAGTTTGATTAGCACAGGTGCAGCAGACCACACCCAGCCACATCCATCACTGATCCCAGGTGTGGTCAGCGGTGAAGCAGACCTGTGTAGTATGTAGCTGTGTCTCTTCTCATGCCAGCTCGCCTGTGTGTGTATGTGTGTGTGTGTGTGTGCATGTGCATCTCCGTGTGTGGTCATTATACAGCTTATTATGCCAGCAGGCCATCTGTTGCCTGCTTAGTACGGCGCGACCGGGAAGGACAGCGAGCATGAGGTTGTCCCTCTTTACACCTCATCGACAGCTAACGTCCCCGGCTCACTCATCTGACGGCGCTCCGTCTTCCTGACACACACACACTTACACACACACACACACTCCTGATACATAAACAAGACGCACACATGAGGACATGGCTGAGCCAGGTTTGTGCCAGGTGGGGGCTTGGGAAGCAGACGGGCGCTCTGTTAGGTCACTGCAGGTGGACGGGGTCCTGGCAGAGCCACAGGCAGACAGGCACGTCCGCCGCCAGCACCGGCCCTGCACGGTTCTGCAGGCAGATGGTCATACATGGCCACGGGAGTTATTACAGAAGCAGAGTCAAGTGTGAATTCTTTTTTATTTACACTGTTTTCCTTCTCTATCGCATTTCTTCTTTTTTCTGTCACTGTTGATTCATTCCCTTCCCTATTTTACCACCAACATGTTTATTATCTCCCCGTCCCCTGTTAAGTTAACCTTTTCGTCAAGCGAGTTCTGACTACCCCAGCCCACTCCCCAGTGTGCCATTGATGCACATGACTTTAAAAGCACCACATCAATCATCACAGCCTCGGCTTACAGCGGCCCCACAGCTTCAGAAAGATCGCTCCGTGTCAGCGTCACTTATCATCTTTGGCAGAAATAAACTCGCATTATTTTCATTTTCAAATTACGGCTTTTAGGAAGAAAGTCATCTTTACTGACAACTTCTCTTTAATTCCCGTCATGCGTGTGCCCCCCCCTTCCACAAAGAAAATGAGGAAAATGCATCATTTCAATTTGCTTTAAGCAACGGATCATTTACTCTGCGATATTTGAAATACTCAGAGTATTAGCCTAGTTTGTTTGCAGGCGTACATGACACAGTTTCATGTCTTCTTCCTCTGATGTCGACACGTTTGAGACATGTGTTTCTCCCGTCCTGTGAGAAGAACACCACTTCGCTATAGGCGCTGATGTGTTTTCTTATATCATGCCAGAGATAAGAAACTAATTTCTCTTGCTGTGAATCTGAACAAAAGCAAAGCTGTGAGGCGCTGTGCATCATAATCACACTGGAAACACTGTATCACAATATGCAATATTAATACACTTTATCTATAGCATAGTCAATATAAAATGAAGAATTTATCCAGGGGATTAGTGTGTAGGAAGATGATTATCTTCTACTGTTTTTCCTTTGATTCTATGAAGTCAGAGGCTGTTGGTAATACTGCATATGTTAAACACGTTTACAGATCTATATGGTGTCGGCCTGCTTTAAAAAGTAATGACTAGGGATGGGCACTGAGAGTTCAATGTACTGTACTGTATTCTTAGGATGAAGCAAATTGACATTACTGCACTTTTGGGATGAGGTAATGCCTTTTAATGATAACACTGGGTGCACTTTGAACATGGAGTCACCCACAAGGTGAAGGACTCATCACCGCAGGCCTGTTCACCCACGATAATGAGGGAAAAGATCATGAAGTCCACATCCTTCAACCCAATAAGGTCTGAGAGAACAGAGGGGACGTTAGAGGCTAACTCCGGTTCCTCAGTCGGCCACCGAGAGGCCGTTTTCAATCTTCATCACGACAACTGCTGCAGCAGCTTAAGGTGTTTCACAGTTAAATGTGTTTAAAAGTTTGTCTTGGAAGCAGTTTGCTCTCAGTGTGCTGCTTGGTCAGACAGCAGACTGAGAACCAGCTCAGAGGATCAATAGTATAGATGTGTGAAAAACAAACACAGAGACAACCATGATAGAAGAATCTTCTCTCTATTGTCATCAGGGTTCTTACGGATCCTTAAAAAGTCTTAAAAGGCATTGAATTCATTAATCTAAAAACAAGGCCTTAATTGGCATTAAAATGTCTTAAATCAATTTTTCAAAGTCTTAAAAATGTTAACACATGGTAAGTGGTATTTTATGATTGTAATTAGTCTCAAATCTCAAAATAATTGGTAACATTCAGACATAGAGAAGTTAGTGGCGGCTGTCAACGCTAAATCTCTCACCGCCACCAGCTCCCGAGTCAGTGTTTTTTTTTTTTTCAGACTTTTTATGCATTTCTTTTGAAAGGACAGCTGGAAAGAGACACAATCCAATGTTCATGTAGCAGTCACTTTACCTTGGATCACATAGGAAAGTGGGTAAAATTGTCCCTAACCCTATGTAATTGATGTGGTGTTTTTTTTTTTTTTTTTCTGCATTTGTGTTTATTATGAAGTCGGTCTTAAATTTCATTATAAGTGGCTTTAAAAAAGTCTTAAAAAGTCTTAAATTTAACTTGGCTTAAGCTGTAGGAACCCCGGTCATATAATACATTCATCTGAAATAGTTTGAGAAAGTTCATATCAGGTCAGTTTCATTGTGAAGGTTTTTGCATACCAGCAGACTGAAAGCATTTCACAGGAAGTCAGCCTCTTTGAAACAGCAGCTACTGTCGGTGGAAGGACATCTTGGCTCGCTGTGGTATTTGTAGTTTCAAAACGAGTGCAAAATGCTAATTAGTCTAAAACACTGTAGTAACATGCCATTTTGGTGCCCGCAGCGAATCCAGCAGCCATAAGCGAGCGAGAAAAAGAGGAAATTCTTTTATGTTTCCAGAGCTCCCTTCAGCACTGTGGCTGTTTAAACACTCGCCAGTGAACCTGAAAACAGCCCAAGCGCTGTCGAGGCGGCGCTCAAACAGCCGCGCGACTCTGCCAGCCTGAATGAGACAGACTCCCGGTCCACGCAGCCACAGGAGACAGCTCCCTCTGCTCCTCTGCAGTGTCCATTCTTCTGCTGCTGCACGCCGCTGGCTGCTGGCTGCCGAGCTGGAGGGGTGCTGGCTGGCCGGGGAGGGTGCTATAGTTTTCTAGCCCAGAGAGGGATAAATAAAGCACTAGACAATAAAGTCACTCTCCATGGACTTGAGCCTCTGGGCTATGTTCCAGCCAAACCGGCCAATCCCTCAAATGGAAATTAGAAGCAGGAGACAGATTGTGAATAGTACATTTACTGAAGTCGGCCCCGGATAGATCGATGGACTAGATTCTGCAGGGCAAAGAACGACAGAAATTGGGGTGAAGGGGCCAAGCAGAGTGTTTGTGTGTGTGTGTGTATAGAGTTTATATGTGCTTGTATCCAGTCATGCAGGCGGTGCCGTCCATCCTGCATCCTGGCAGCAGCTCTTCCTCCTCCTCCTCCTCCTCCTCCTCCTCCGCTGTCTCTTCCTTACAGTCGCTTTCATCCTGAGGACACAGCCGAGGCCAGCCGCTAGAGAAGTCGCCTCCGCTTGCCAGGGGGCTGTCACCGAGCAGAACAGCCTCAAACGGGGGGGGGGACATTGTTTCCTTTGTCCCGGGGCCAGAGCACTGTTTCAGTCTCCCAAGCGCAGCGGTAAACAGGTCCAAGAAGGCTTCAGGAGCGACACGGTGGGAAAGGATGCAAACACGGGCCCCAATTAAAGACGAGATAATAAAGGAGCTAGCTGGTGGAGTGTCTGTAATCAGTATTCAGCGGCCGGTTGTTAAGGGCCACTTGGAGCGTTGGTAAGGGCTGTGTATGTGCATCTTCCTATGGTTTGTTTTAGTTGGAGTTCCCACTGACTGAAGAGAGAGGCAGGCAGGCAGGCAGGCGGCTGCTGCAGGTTAAATCCACCTGAGACGACCGGCGCCACACACCTTTCAGTGTTTACCACAGATCTTTATTTCAACAAGAGATCAGATCGGTGAGGATGAGCCTGAGCCTGAGCGACGCAGACATCAGGCCATGAGAGAGAAAGACAGGAGAGAGAGGAGGAGAGGGTGACGCAACAGCACACCACTCCTGTATTTACCATGCATACATCACTCCCATTGCAGCGCCAGATAACCTTCTGCCACCGTTATCTTCCCGCGCCGCGAGGAGAGCCCAGTGTTTACAGCCCCTCTCATCCCCACATCACAGCAGAGGGGGAAAAAGACTCCCCTCCAATAAATTGTCCCTATCACACCAAGTTGCAGATGCTGCATCAGATTTAGCGGTGCCACTATACTATAGGCTCTAATGAATTCTCCCCGGCTCGCCCCCGCACGTCCACACGGAGCCTCCAGGCAGCCAGTCTCTCCAATCGGCCGGGCTTTGCTCAGTGCGGTGCTATCGATAACGAGCCCTTGGGGGGGGCCATGCCAGCGAGCGCGGAGAGTCCCTGTAATGAAGCAGTCCAGAGCTACTGGCCAGAAAACAGCTGGTGTAATGAGAGGAGTGTGGTGGAAGCTGGGGGTCGCCGGGGGTCAGCGGTAGGGGAGGCGACTGCAGAGATGTCTCAGCAGAGGATATGTTTGGATATGTGGCGATGCACATGTATGATGGAGTCTCCTCTCTCCTCCATCTGTTTAAACAACCAGCCCTAACCAAACATCGACTGGTTTCTCAGCAGCGGTGGAAGCAACTCGGGTTTGACTCACTCTCCTCCTACAGCATCATACTGTACCACTCCAGGCTGCTGCATTGTTTAGACTTAACGGTCTGATCTGCAATGTGCAACACTTGAATGATTTGTTCCATCCTTTCAGGCGGTCGGGGGGGCTGCTGATTCACCCTAGTGAGTCGCAAAATGACTAATTGAATGAGCCATCGGGAGCATTGTGAAGTATGTCGTGTCAATCGACTGGGCTACAGTTAATCATTAGTTGGAACTGGACAAGGAGTTGCTTTCATTGAAGTTACATCTACTTTTTTTTTAAATTCTTTTTCACACTCTAATGGAGGTGTGCTCTTCCTTAATTCCCTGATTCCCTGGAAATTAGCTTGCAGTGTTTCTTTTATTTGCACTGTGATTAGAAAAAGTGGTTAAGATTTAGAAAATAAAAAAAACATTGCTACAAATGATAAATTTTCGCAAGTTAGACAAAGTTGAACACATAAAATCCAATCACAATACGATTTTAAAAAAAAAGAAAAAAGAAATGACTACAGCAGGTCATCTTGTACATCTCCCCCTAGGCAGATTAAAGCCTCCATTTAAACATCATCGACCTGCAGTTAGTTGGACTTTTTTTTCTTTTTTTTAAAATAATAATTGCCTCCTAAATCTCCGCACAGCGCAGCTCTTATCGCTGCTGTCACGCTGAAAGGTCCGAGAGGTCGACATGCTAATTTGGAACAAGTTGGGCCTGTTTTCATGAAATGTGTCAGTCGGCGCAAAACCAAACAAGGTTCGCCAACAGGTCCCGCAGTTACAGGAATTACTCCACCGCTCTTCCAGTGTTTTATGTGCATCCATCTGTTCATGTCAGATCATTCAGAGGAGCAGGTTAGGCAGTAAGTGCGCAGGCTGTAATTAATTTTGTCTATTAATTAAATGGATGTGTGTGCTTTCCTATTTGCAGCATGTATTTTGAGCTCTTTGACTGAAAAGCAACCCCCCCCCCCCTCCCCGTTTCTTTCACTGCTTTGACTATGAGATTGAAATTATACAAACACATGATGAAAGAGAAGCTGGATGCAGACGGATGTTGTGAAATGAGTAGCATCAGGGGAAATGGAGTACATGGGGCTGATCATATGAATTAGAATGAAATGGAAATCCACCTCGGTGGTTGTTATCCATTTAGCACGAGCTGAATTGAAAGGGGTTAAAGCTTTAACAACCTGGATAAATCCCTGCTGTGCGCTGCCAACAGGCGTACATGTTCTACTTTGACAAGTGTCATCTTAGCAAGTAATCCACAACAATCGCTCTGTGAATTCAAACATAGTCGGTGTATGAAATGTTCCCTGAGCCAGAGGTGTGACGAGGTTACCTGCTGACCTCGCTTCACAAAGGAACACATGCATTTTGATCCTGTTGCAAATCAGTCCAAATAAACAACTCTATTCATTTTTGAATGATTTGTAAAATAAAATAAAAAAGCAGAAGGTGAACCAGGCTCACTCCAAACTAAAGGAAGGTCTTGGTGCTGAAGTACTTCCTCAACACACTAAACTATGAGGCCAGATTCAGGCAGAATGGTCCTGTTCGCAGTACACGGGCTAACATTACTTTTTTTTCTCCTGTCTGTCTTCCCATTTAAAGGCCTCCCGTGGCCACGGATCAGCAGGCTGTCAGGCTGCACCGCAGTAGCTCTGTTGTAGCTATCACTCACCTATTGCACCTCAATTGACCTGCTCATGAGGCCGGCTCACAGAGGCCGAGGGCCGGCGTACTGTACTCACGCTCCACAATGGGAACCATTCAGAAAGCTGGAGGCCAGTCACACTCTTGACCCTGTAATGCATCCAGGTCATTTCAGGCCCTCCAGTACTAACGGGGTCAAGAGGAGAGGCGGAGAAAAAGTTTGAACCGGCCTGAGTGGTGAACTTTAAACGCCAAAGGTGGATTTGTTCATCATCTGAGCACAGAATGTCAATGCATCTGTGTTGCGCTTAGCACTCGCTCGCTTTGGCCATTGATTATTCCAACCTCATACAACATTATCATCGAAGCACCAATCTGTATCTGGTTTCAAACACGCACACAAACGAGATTCCTCAATCAATTTCGGCATGGAAACGCATCTTCCGTCCCATCTGTTAACTTTCTCTGGCAGCGTTGCCCTTTTTGGATAAAGGGCACTGGGCCATCATCGTAAATAAGAATTTGTTAATTAATCTCAGTTTCTCCATCCGTGGACTTAGGGTAAGATGCTTTTCAGAATGGAGGCTTATACTGCGTGAAATACAAGCCAAATAAAACCAAAGGATTAGTTGTCTGCGTTGAGTGTATGCTTGGTTAAAATTGCCTCGTTGTAAAAATATTGACTTGTTGCATACAAACTAGCGAAAACACTCATTCTGTTCCCGCTTGGCTTATCCATGTGTGCCGTTTCATTTCTTCCCAGCTTCTGTGTGACGAGCATCGGCGCAGTATTTCATTTCCTGCACCGTTTGAACTTAAGCTGTGGTTTAGATCTGCACAAGTTTCTGCAGAGAACACAATCCAGGATGAAGACGGTGTCGCGATTGATCGGAGACCAACGGCAAAACCTCCGCCACATGATAGCCCAGGCAATCACACACAGGCTCTTTATTATCGATTTGCATAACATATAAGCCACTGCACACGTTATGCACAGCTCCGTGGTGTTATTGCCCACATCAGACTGATGGATCTCTGTGGTGGGAGAAAATTCCCATTAGATACCTTTAAGCTGCAGGCTAGGCTGCTGCTGCTTGTTTGGAAGGAGTGATACTCTTCCAGAAGCCTATCCAGCAGGGAAGGAAGCTGCCACGAGAGAAAAATGCATGGGACAAGACCCAGTTTCTATGGAAACAAAAGAAATCTAAAACAGGAGTTGGATGGGAAAGGGGGGGCAGAAAACGGGGATGAGAGAGAAGGAAGAAGAGGAGGAGGAGGATGTAGTGGAATGTTTTTGGAGATAGATGATCATGAAAGAAGGTAGCGTGTATGAAATGCTGCAAATCTGGGCCTCCCCTGTGGTAGCCAGTGTTATTTATTCATCAATCGTATGCAATGGCACAGCAGCCCTCATAGCTGCAGTTCGTCGCTCCTTTCATACTTGAGCAATGTATAAAAGTATTTGCAGAGCTGATATGGACCTAACCTGCTCCCGAGTATGTTCTGCACGGAACATATGCTGCGTTCAAATCCCTCCTGTGTTGGCTGTGATCAAGGAGGTTTCTGTACAAGCAGGACAAACATACCACCAGGTTCAGCTAAGCTGTCATTCACCACACCTTCGAGCTGCGTGTAAACAGAATTTCTTAAAAGCAAAAAAAGAAAGAGCCCGGGCAACAATGGCAGAAAGAACAGGCTCAGTATGAATAATTAAACATGCTGTGGCGTTGATAACGATGGCGAAACCGCAGCTCATTAACACCGAGAAGTGGGACGAGGGATGACTGGAAAAGTGAAATTGTACTCTGGGTTTTATTAATAATGGAGGTTATTTTTGCCCTCCCAGTGTACACACAGTCGCCAGACAATGTGGCGTTGACAGCGGGGAACCGTCGAAGTCACAATCCTTACAAATAGCCACAGTATTCGCGGCACCTTGCACGCCAGTACCCTCGGCGCTCCATTGATCTATACGTTTCCAACAAAGCCCATAGATGACGGTTTCCCCTCAGAAGCACGGCTCATTTCCAATGCTAATCACAAACGGCGAGATTGTGTTGTCGCCACTAGTTCCTCAAACAATTGTTGCTTAGCGCCGGAGCCGCCCAGGACGCCCATTGTCTCCGGGCCGCCGCGGCACCGTCGTCCCACCCACCACTTCCCCTCATGCGGTCTGACAACAAAACACTATTACCGACAACAACAACAACAGCAACATCGGCAGGGGAAAAATAAAAAAAAATAAAAAAATAAAGCCATCAGGCGACTGGGGACGCTCTGCATTCTCTGCAAACCCAGCAGGGACTCCCAGTTTTTAAATGTAAGCGCAGGCCGGTGCCAGCGATTGTGTGGAGACTAGAGAGCCTCAGCTCAGTGAACACAAAGGGTCGTCACACTCAGATAACTGGAGCTCACCCACCAGACACTGTGTGTACCATTAAATGCAAAGAGGGAAATAGGAGAATAAACAACAGCGGAACACTTTGTCATGAGTGTCTTATACTGTAAGAAGCACTTTCATTAAAGTGTGCTTAGGAAAGATTGTTCTGCATGCTACTTGAGTGGAGTGGTTTTGCTTTTATTTCTCATGCATTGAATCACTAATTGGCTTTATAGAAATTTTACCAACACACAACTCATAAAGCATAAAGCAACATGACTCATGTTTTCAACCCTGTCTTTACAGCGGGTCAACTCACTCTTTACCTTCACCCTGAAGCAAACCCACTGAATGATTCATTCTTATGGGACGCAAGTTCAGTTGTATTCAATTTAATGAAGCTTTTATTCAAGGGATAGTTTTTTAGTGTGCTGTAGATCTAACCTTAGCAGGTATCCTCTGAGTTGCAGCTGCAGTACTATCAGTAAATCCTCAGGCTGATAGCTGGGTGTCACCTCCCTCCAGCTGCACACCAACTTTTCTCAAATGTGTCCCAGCAGCAGCCCGGCGCTCTGCCGCTAGCAGTGTTGACATCCTCAGCGCAGTAGCATCTTAGTGGGAATCACTTAGCGGGCTGTCGGTTGATGTGAACTGATGGCTACCACTAGTCTGCTGCTGTGTCCCAACACACCCCCCCTCTCCCCTGATGTAGCACTGCCCCGCTGCTCTGTCCCACTCTCCTGACTTGCCACCTTTTTTTCTTTCTGCTGTGAATCACAAGCAGCAAAAAAATGGATGCAGAGCATTTTTGGGATGAAGCTGTGTCAGCTTTGTGCCAAACACTCCTGCACCTGCATTTAAGAGTAATTTCCTGTTAGGGGCTATCTGATGGATGCCCCCGTATCAAATGAACTCTGCACTGTCCTCTGCAAAGGAAGCGGCGGTGACAAGTGAATGCAGGAACCCATCAAAGTTTAATATCCTTAACCAGGATCAAACAGATCCTGATATATGGCCTGAGAGCGTGTGTCATTAACTCGAATGAGCAGAGATGAGAATCACGGGGGCATTTTTATGAGCACATCCAACCCCCCCTCCCCCCTTTCACTTCCTTCTGATTTAGAAAGCTGACATGAGTGTGTTGACTGTGGGAGTCCATTAAACGTGGAGTACCTGCGCCGGAGCAGAGCGGCCATATCTTTCTGCTCTTTTGAGAGTCAACAGCGCTAATTGCAATAATCGTCACGACTTCTTGATGCATTTCTGTCGACTGTTTGCACACAAACACAGCAGAGTCTGTGCATCTGTGCCGACGTCATACACTGTCACTTTGCTCATGTCCCAAAAGTTCTCTTTCTTTTCTTTTTTTTCTTCTCCTACATTCTCATTTATATTCATTCCCTTTTAGGTATTTTCCCCAGATTCAGTTTAATCAAATTCTGCTTCTCATGTGAACATTATTGAAAGCATTTCATTTGCCAATTAGCCAGCTGCTCCCCAGTTAAATAATGAATATGCTAATTCTAAAGCTGGGGGATATGTTGTCTTTTGAGTTACAGCAGCGACAATTATCCAAGTCAGGGATACTCACAGTGCTGTACTGTATGTATCCTTGAGTGTGCACTGTATGTCTGCAGAGCGACTGGCTGCATAGTCATGTTGATGAAAGGCATGTGTAGGTGTATGTAGGACTGTATGTGTGGATGTGATGTATCACTATATGCATATTTTGCAAATTTATATCCGTGCCTGCACGTATAGATTTTTCCTTGAGCCTGCAGTTGTCAGTGTGGCACATATACTGTAGAATATGTGTTTTAATGCAGATTTAACATATACATAAAGTGGGTGTGCGCTGTATATGTGTGTGCAGGAGGAGTGTTTGCTTCCCCCCCATGCATATTGATTTGTTTGCCTGCCTTTATCTCAGTGGGGCGCTGAGTGCATGTTCCTGACAGTTCTAATTGAAAGCCACGCAGAGCCGAGTCTATGTATGCAGAAACACAGCGCTCTCATCCATCAGATGGAGGAGGGTGGTGGTGTTGGGTGCGCAGCAGGAGAGCTGGTGTATTCACCCATGAGCGAGGCGACAGATCCCTCTTCAACGTGCCAGTGCCACAGCGCCGTTAAGAGCAATCATTCAACGCATATGTACTGTACCTTCACACTCCGTGATCTGTCAGCCTATTAATTATAACTGTCGCCTACTTACAGTGTGTGACAGCTCAAATGGCCAAGAGCGCCTCTCTTCCCGTCTGTGTCCGTCCAATCATCCATTATTTATGAACGCGGTTGCTATTTATCAATAGGTTTCCTTCATCTGCATCATTTTCCTGCTTAACTTGCAACAAAGCGCGCCTTTTCAAAGATGCAGATTATATAATGACTTGACCTTTAGCCACGCAGCGGGAGATGCCAACCTCCCCTTTGGTTTCTGATCTCACAAACATCCAGTCTCCGTATGAAAGTGGGATTATTAGCATTAGTTTAATAAGAAAAACCATGTCAGGCTTTCACAGCGCTGAGGGAATCAATAGATACGCTGTAATTTCAAGAGTGTTTCTATGTTCAGTAAAAGAGTTTACACTGACCTGATTCACTGTGCTCTTCAAAGTCACGTAAACATTTTTTCACGGTGGCTGTAAATTGTCCATTAACATAATGGAGGCTTCAATAAAGCTCCAGAGACTGAAGGTTTGCTCTTTTGTGTGTGTACACTACACAGTCTGGATATTTAGTCACGTCAGCAGCACTGGGAGCAGCAGGTCTGTCAGTCTGTGGGTCTGTCCACCATCCGCTGGCCCAGGATCAGCTAGTGGATCTATTGCCATGGACTTTTGGAGCAAATTGTGATGCCCCGAGGATGAATACCACTGACATCTGTAAAACTACTGACATTTAACATGAGCCTCAGCTGTACCTGCTTTTTAGTGCTAATTAGCAACATTAGCACAAACTAAGGTGGTGAACAGGTTGAAAATAACCTGCTAAACTCCAGCTGCAAATTCACTGCCTCTGCAGGGACAGAAGTGTGCTGATGGTAGCGTTTAGCACCAGGCACTGATCTGCTGATGAAGAAGGCTCCTGCTCTCATTTTATGTCCCCTTGCACCTTTTTTTATCACATGCAGTGATTTTTGTGGCAAAGTTTAAGGTGATGACAATGGTCCCATGATGCATTTTGTGTTTAGAGTTGTCAAGATAATAGAGGGAGAGTTAAGTCATAGTTTTGCATGATTTGGCTGAATGACAGAAGGTCCTGGGATGCTGAATAACAGGTTGGTGAGGCCTACAAGAAATACTGTTGGAGAGAAGGAGGCAGAGGCAGACAGAAAGAGAGAGAGACAGACATAAAGAGTGAACAACAGACAGACATGATATCTGAAAGGAGCCTGAAAAGGTGAACAGGCAATTCACTGCACAATGAAGCAAGAAAGGGGGAAGATGAAAGGCCTGACTTGAGTAAAATTAAGAGTGATGGGTTGAAAGGGAAATAGAAATACAGAAGTGTGCTGGAGTGGGAAGAATTGAAGAAGCTGAAAAGTGAACGTTACAGGTGAGGCCTTTGAAGCACAGAGCGAAAAGCTTACTCAAGCTATGACCTCATTCTATATCGAAACAATGATCAGATCGTTCAATATCAATTTACTGTACGGTGCATGTCGTGCTGTACATTGCCCTTCTGGCCTGCAATTTGACTGCAATCCAATTCAAGAGAATACAGCTGCAGGACTCATTGTACAAAAACGTCAAATCCCATCTCATTCTTGTTGAGTATTCATCGCTGGGTGAATGTAATTGGGATTTAGAATCAAATCCAATTCAGACTTAAATTGAGAGCACAGCGTTATCCCATTCACAAGCGAAATTCAGAAAATGAGTGTAATTCAGTTTACAATGCAGATCATTTAGCAGGGAATTCCAGCGTTAATGGTCTGGGCCACTATTGTCAAGGGGTGTACCCTCCCAATTAGGGAGAGTGTTGACCTTAAACCTTTGAATTTCAAAGCAGAAAGGCCAGAAGAAGACGTCCTCGCCTCGCCCCGCTCCCGCTCGCAAAAAATCCCCCAGAGTCTCATCTCTCAGGCCTGGCAGGAGCCGGTGACCTCTCCTTTGTGACTGAATTAATCTGCAGGCCTGAGATAATGGCCATGTCACCGCCACAGGCAGGATGTGGCAGGAGAATAATCAGCCCACCGCTGTGCCATTTCAATCCCCGCGGCAGTGATCGCTTCACCACAGGAAAAGAAAAAAAAAACATGTTGCTTCACTTATTCTCCAGAACATGAAATGAGAATTCAGATGACTGGAATTACAGATGTAGCTGACAGGTGCATCCCAGTGATCAGTTTTGACACTTTAGAAAGCAAAAGGCTTTAATTTAATGAAATTAAATTATGATTTTGTTGCTAACGATGTGTTAGCAGTGCCTGGATGTACTTAAAAGACACTGAAAAGGCAAAAATATGCAACTGATCTACAGTAGTAGAGCATGTTATTTTGATATGTTGTAATGGAGCAGTCAGATACAGTCAGATACAGTCAGAATTGCATATTCTCATTGGATGTGACAGGCCAGTGAAGATAAGAGTCAGTCCATCAGAGAGCAGCTCCCAGTTTGGGATAAAAGCCTCCTTGTGTTCGTCTTTTGCTACGCGAGCGCGGGATTGTAAATCTTTACTTTGTGTTGAGGACTTTCTGAGCACTTTGAGCTGTCGTTTGAGTATTGTGAACATTTGATTCCGAGCTGCAGAAAACTAAAAAAAAAGTTTCATGTTGGTGCAAGAGGGGGAACTGCAGCGACAGGAGCTCTGGTAGAAAATCATCCGCTCCTAACCCCCTGTTCCGTAAAATTGAGTCTGAATCCAGCTCTCCTTCCTCGCTGCAAACCTCAGGTCGGCAGCGCAGATGAACTTGGAATCTCCGGGGAGGAAAGTACAGGAGGAAGTGAAGCTGTGCGGCGTATCAAAAGATGAAGCCACCGCGTGACAAAAGTGGACCAAAGGGTAACCAAGTGCCTTAATTAAGCCACAAACTGTGTCTGTTGCAGCTGGGAGGCTCATACTTTGCTCCCACTATGTGTGAAAATGTGCTGTGGCCGGTCAGAAGGTCAGCATTCATTCTGCTTGTGCAACTTCCAGATCGCTCCACAAGCCGTCTAATCATGTCCCATGTGAGTTTTCAGATGGTGCAATAAGGCATACTTTAGGTGCAATAATGAGCTTTTATTAAACACGACCAGAACAAGTCAACTAGCAGGTCGTGTTGCTTTCTCCCCCTCTCTGCTCGTGCTTCCTATAGTGTCTAGCTAATGCGAGCTAACCACAACAGTAATTATTGTGGTGCATGTGTTCTATAAATGTTTCTAAATGGACTCATTCCCACGCAAAAGCCGCACAAAGAAACAGATTGCTGCTATTTTTATTTCGCCCTGCTTTCCTCAGGGAAGAGTGGGGGACAGGACGGCAACAGCAAACCTTCATGTTTGAGTAAATCTGACGGGCACAACGCCTACATGTCCTCACCGCCATGCAGGCTCCTTCTGCTGACAGCATCCCGACATAATTCTTGGTTTTCGGGGACGTTCATCCTCCGTTTGTTTGATTGTGCGCCGTGAAAGCGTTACTTATCCTCCAACATGGCGACGTAAAACACGTCAGTGTACAAGGGTTTGGTACAGTAACCTCTTTTCCATGTAGAGATGATGGTTTATTCAGTTAAGTGCAGCGCCGCACACACGCGCTTCATTACTCATCTGTCTGCTTCCTGCAAATGTCAGACCTTCACCCTCCCTCAACCTACAAGGCTTCCCTCAGCAGCGCCTGGAAATCAGATACAGCCTGCGAGGTCTTTGGGTTTTATTACTGAATCACTCTTAGCAGAACTCGGTGGAGGCAACTCCTCTCTCCCCGTGGCGGGAAGGGAAGGGAAGCCTCACATCAGTCGTGGCTTCGTCCGTTCAGCTGAGCTCAGCTGATTTGTTTGGCCCCGGCCGGATGTTTTGAATTTCACAGAGATCATCACGAGCAAAACCTCTCATGAAACCAACGAACCAAGATCACTCTGTTGACCAAGAAAACAACAACCGCTCCTCCCTCAGCTCCACACTGATTGATGCAGTTGCAGGCCGCTTGCAAAGCTGCAGCCGCCATGGAGATCTGTGGCAACTCAGCATTTTTATGTATTTTTTCACAATGGTAACATAAGAACTCCATTTCCCATCATATACATTTATTCCCCTTTTTACAGCTGCACATTATCTTAAAGCAGATATCAGTGGAATGTTTTTGTTAATATAAGTCCTAAATAGTCCTATTTTCCGTCAGCAATCACTTACATGAAGTATTTCAGCCTAAACACGAGTCTCTCCGTCACTCTGCTCTGCTGTAACCCGAGGAGAAAATTTTCTTTGTGGGATACAAGTGTTATCCAATGAGGAGAGAGAACGGCATGAAGGGCTGTGTGTGCAGCCAAGGGATGCGCGTGAATGTGGTGACGTAGCACGAGGACCAATTGATGCCTGACAAGGGCGGGGGCTGCTAACTCATGGTGCGTTCAAAGAAACTCGTACTTTGTGTTTTTCCTTCCTGTGAAGTCATACCAGTTCGATCTGGTACGAGTTCACGGGTCGGAAGTTACGAGTGGCCGTTATAGGGAACTTTCACAGACAACAGGATGGTAAAAACACGAGCTACGGGTTACCTGGAACGCTACCAAGTCGTAGTTGTGACTTGAAGCTGTAACTTACGGTTTCAAAAGCCTGCCTTGAACGCAGCATTAGCCGAAACGGCCGTGAAGCTGATATCTGCTTTAACACTTATATAATCAAGAGTTGTGTAATAAAGCAGTACGATAGAATAATAATAAATAGAACATAGGATCAATTACACAGATTAAAAGTGAGAAAAAGACAAAAAAAATAAAGAAAGATAAATAATTGAATATAATAATAATAATGATAATATTTTAAATAATAATTTGAAGGGAAAAAAAATACATGTCCAAGATGCTACAGTTAAATCAACATGTTATTAGCCTCTGGTGCCACGTACACCCATGACATTCACCTTTGATGTAAAACGTCCTCCCTCTCTCCAGCCAAGGACACAGTTTGGAAACTAAAGTTCACCTTTGCAGCGTTGCAGAGCGACACTAAAATGCCAGGAGTGGCCTCTCATAAATATATATTTAATTAGCCAGTCTATATTCAGAAAAATGGCCAGTCATTTTAATTGGCTTTATTACCCTAATCATTTGACGGGAACCTTTTCGTCTTGATGGATGACCTTATTAATACGTAAAAGAAGCTGCCACAATCCTGGGAAACGGAGCAGCTCAAGTGACTCATTAAAACTGTCAGCACTGCTCCACTTATCCCGCGCTGTGTTACAAGTTTGTGTTACAAGTGAACACATTGTCGGCATTGAGGATTGGAGACGTGATGGACAGACACCTTGATTTGTTGTTAAATAAGCTCTACGCTGCTATAATGTGATTTTTTTTATGAAAATGACTGAAGAATCAACTTCACCGCTGTAGGAAGAGGCTTTTTACTAATCTTACACATCATGTTGAAGTATGAATATTATGCCTAGTAGTGCTACATGGGAACGGAGTAGGAGGGAAGCGCAAGATGGTGTGAAGCAAATCATAGTGTGTGAGTGACACACCTGAATTTATTGTAGCTCCAGACTCACTGATGTCGCCGTATACATGCAAAAACAGGCTGCAAACCCAAGGACAGAGGGGAGAGAGGGGATAAAAGGGAATAAATTGAGAAACCGAAGTGGTAGGATGACAGAGATAAGACAAAATAATAGTAATAGATTAGACGCAGGACTCAAAAGTGCAGGGAGGATGAGAAAGAAACAGAAACAATACCTTGAAAACATTGAAGCGTCTGTTTAATTTTCACGGGAGCATGATTCTGTTTCTGAAAAGGAAATGGGGATAAGGACATTTTCTTGCACCTATGTTTGCTAGCCCTATTTTCCTTATGTTTCCATAAATATGACCACAGTATCTGAGCAGAAAGGGATTTACTTTATCTCCATATGATGCTCCAGTTTCAGCTCAATCTGGGCAAGAAATCATCTTTGTGATGGAGGATAAAGGAGAACAAGGATATGAGACAATACGCAGGTCATTCTGAGTCTATGTTTGTCTGAGTGCTACTATAGGACATCTATGAATATTTTTGTGGTTGCTATTTTACATGCTTCTCTCTAAATATGTAAATGCGTATGTCTACATGGCAGCATAAACTGTATGTGCGTTTCTTAAGAACCTCTTTTGTGAACGGCTTCCCCACAATTTTGTCCTTTTTTCAAACACTTTTGACATATCGAATCTCTGATTGCAAGGTAGAAATTGAAAAAGCAGAAGTGAAGCTGTGGCCCCTTAACCCCTCTTATTTCTGTCATGGCTGATGATTGCATCGCCACTTGGAGTTGGGCTTTTTACCTTCTGGCAACATCTGCCCTCTGACACAGCCTCGATTGTCTGACTGGCTTTAGTCTTCAATTTGTGGCCCTTTGAAAATACAGTATGTCATCATCTCACAGTGTTTCAGACAGACATGAGGACAGCTTCACACATGAAACCAGTTGTTTTGATCTCTGGTCAAAAAAGAAGTTTATTCAATTCCTGAATAAACTCCTTATGGAGGAGTTATTTATGGATGTCACAAAACCACAACCACATCCATCCACTGAGCTGCTCTTGGTCTCATCCCACCTCAAGGGACTTGAGATGATTTCTGAAAGCAGTGAATACATTTAAATTAAAGATGTTCCTTTGTTAAAGATGATCTTAAATGTTCTGCCTGCATACAGCATTTAGTTTTGTTTTTTTTGTGATCAAATTTTTATTGAGATTTCGAGGACAACAATCATCATTCAACAGCACATAAATAAAGTAATTACCATATAAACAAGTGCATACCCATGTACACACACACAGATACACAGATACACACAAATATGCTGAGTAAAAATGATAATAAAATGAAAACATAAAAATAAAATGAAGATATAACTGAAAATAAATAAATAATAAAAATCCAAAAGGAAAGCAAGTAAAATACATAAACTGTCACAAATGCAAAAGGAAAAAAGTGCCATTGAAGCATAACTTAGTTAGATCTATCAAATGGTTATATGCCATCCACAGTTTGCAGTACATAGTAAAAACCCAAACAGGGAACATAAACCAAAGAAAACAAGACCAGAGGGGGCGGAGGGGGGTCTCAGCTCACACCAAAATGCCTTTGAGAGCCTCCACTGTTTGAGCCCAGTACAATGTCACTTCCTCTTTTGCACCATGGATGCGTGCTGTGGACAATTCCAGAAGCGCAACATCTATGAAGTTGAGCAGCCACTGTCGCCGAGTTAGTCTATGGGGCGGTTTCAGCATTTAGTTTTTAATCATGGAAAGAGCTGATAAGGGTCAGGAGAAGAGCTCAACAGTGACCTGTCATGGACCTGGCTGTAGGCTCTATCATTAGTATGATGATGATCACCATCATCATCACAAAGACTAACTCTAGAAATAATGAGTGCTTCAGTCTAAAATATTTATTCGCCCCAATAAATGCAAGTAGCACAAAAGAGTCAGGGAGTTATGCAGAATTCATGGAACGGCCGTGTATCTAATGACTTTTATTAAGAAGTGAAAGGTGAAATGACTCGATGCCGTTAAAAAAAATCATTTTCACACACATATCTGATGGGTGGCTTTGATTAACTTTTGTACGATCATATTTTGGCCTTTTTGGGGGAAAAAAAGAAAAGATAATTAAATTAATTTACTGATTGGCCCAAGGAATGAGTGCACAAATCATCAGTCTGCTAATATAATAAAGCCCACATGCCAAGATGGCAACAGGTTCATGAAACCTGCAGATGCAATGAAGCCTGCAAATAGAGTTTCTATTGTCACATTAGAACACTATTGTATGCATCGTTTGAAGAAACAAAGGGAAAGAGATACTATAGATGCAATGAAATGAGCCACGTGGTGGATACAATGCTGCACTTTCTTACTAATTAACAAAAGATTTTACATCTGTCCATGGCAAAACAGCTGTGTATGAACATGTTGCTGCATGAGTGTGTGTGTGTGTTCAAGACTGCAGGTTTTATGGTTTTTGGGATATACATAGAAAGAGGTCCATCACAGCCACCGCTGCCTGAAGCGTAAGAGGCTTAAGGAAGGGAACATAAATCACAAAGCAGTTGGTGAGCGAAAAGCAGAGATGCAGAGAAGGTGTGCGGGAGCGAGGGAAGATAATAGGTAGAGCTGTGGGTGGCGCCTGAGACCGAACACGTGGCCCGATACTGTATGTTGGCACGATTGGATATGGTTTGCTGAGTAGAGACCAGCTTTCTGCTCTCGTCTTCCTCCTCTCTCCAGCATGAAAGCAGGCTTGTTACGCAGCCAGACAGACACAGAGTAGAGCAGTGGTGACACAAACTGACTGGGAAATGACTTCAGGTGAATGCAAGCACAAAGTTAGCAACAACTCATTTGCTAAATTTCACTTTTTTTCTGTTAAACATCCTCATGTTGTGACAATACCGCTGTCCTGCTGCTGCTCAGCCTGCACCAGAGGAAATGAATGTGAAAAGCATCTTGAAATATTGTATGTTGCTATGAAACGTAATTTACCCCTCACTTCCTCCTGTGTCAACACTGGAGATGGCTCATCACACATCTCCTTGTTTTCTCTCGATGACTACATTTCCCAGCATGCCACACAAAGCACTAGGGTTTTTCTGTTACGCATAGGGATCAGTGATGTGTTGTTAACACTTTAACAGTAGTGAGATAAACCAGTGGTGGTGCAAATGATCTTATTTCATTATCTAATCATTGAGGCTTAATCAAACACTACTTGTTACATCGCCCACTATAAAGTGAGTGCCATTTTGTAGAGGTATCTGAATGTAAACAGAGAATTATTATACAACCTGAGTCTCCCTTTATAAAAATACAAGTCTCCATTCTCCACATCCAGACTCCTGGTTCACCTCTTGCTGTACATTGTGTTGTCTGTGGAGCTTTATCATAACCAATTGAAGTGACGACCTACAACTGCAAAAGAAAACGTGGCCCGTGGTAAAATAAACTGGAATTTCCTATAAACAAAGAAATCCCTGACATCTGCACTATCGCTCCGTGCTCCGCGCCACCACTCACCACACAGCTTTAAAGAATGCTGACTGTTTAGTGTTTTTGAAGCTAATTCTGACTGTTTTTTTATTATTATTATTTCTGCCTTTGAAGAAATGCATGAGACACACAGGTTCTAGTGAATACAAAACATAGTAATTAGTATTTTATCTCCTTTCTTCTCTAGCTCCTGCTCTACCCACTCTTCACTTCTTGTCTTTGTCTCTCTCTCTCTCTCTGTCTCTGTCTCTGTGGTTCAAGGGAAGAATTCCCTTCAACTCCTCCACAGAATCACACACAATTAAAGCAGAGATTTTTTATTTTTTTTTGCCTTGGGGCCTATCTGCTCTGTGTGTTTAATACATTTATACACATACACACGGGCAATCACGCTCGCAGCCTCCCACCAAACCCACACACAGGAAGAAAGATATACAGTACACATACACCCATACACACTCACACACTCGTATATACAAACACACAAAGGCATGTTCTCTGTGGTGTGTTTTATTTGGCCGTGGCTTTAATGGGGCTTTTAATGGAGTACGGGATTACAGAATCACATCCCTCTGTCCCCGCCAGCTGATTGGACACTCTTCCATCCTGTCAATCAAACAGTGGATTTAGCCCGCTGCAGTGCTGAATGCAACGGTGCGTTCGGGTCCGCTTTAGTCAGCTCTAGATTTAGTCACAGTGACTTAGCTACCGGCGAGTTTCACACACTGTTGCGCTGGGTCCAGATGTCGCTGAATCATGTCACCAAGCCAGTTCACTCAGCAACTACGACCTCGATGACCTTCGTTCCAGGAATGTTCCAAAACTTGTGACTTCTCCAAAATAAAAAAAAACTGAACTTTAAACAGGACAGTCTGGGATATCAATGAGGAATCTAGCAGCAGTTGGTCCAGTATTTCCTCCAGGGTTTATTTGAAATGGGTCAATGGGCCACTTTGGTCAGTGGAACCAAGCTGTAAACACAATATAGTTACCCAATAAAGTTGGTTTGATGAATGCATGAGGAAACAGTTCTGCATTTTCACACCCAGCTCATGCAGAGCACCACCAGTCTTCATTTGATCTTATTTATGTTACTGGCATTCAGACAGCTGAAGGTGGGACTCTTCCGCTGCTAAAATGCTAATTAGTGGCTAACTTTGTCTGACTGTCATGTGGTGCTGCACAGTGGAAAGTCACTTTCACAGTTGTTTTTCTGGTGTGAACATCTGTGTGCTGCTGAAAAATGATGCCAATGAACCAAAAGTTACATTCACTCACATTTACAGAGTTAGGAGATAATTGACAATTGACCTCATGCACATTAAAACATCTAAGTCATCTGACCCACCATCAAAATGAAAAACTTTGACAGAGCAGCTTTAAAGAGGAACTATGCAGGATTTGTAGCTTAACTATGCTACATTTTTACCTTAATTAAAGGGATACTTCACCCAAAATCGATAATTCACCAATCATCTACTCACCGTCATACCAAGGAAGGGTTTGGAGAACTTTTATCAAAACGCTTTTGGAGTTCCAAGGAGTTCATAATTTGTGTTTTGGTCGATTCAAAAGTGAGCACTATCCGCCACCATTATATGAAAAGCCATTGACAGCTGGACCCCCCCCCCCCCGGAACTTCAAAAGCATTTTGATAACTCTGAAAGTTCTCCAAACCCTTCCTTGGCATGACAGTAAGTGGAAAATTGGTGAATTATCGATTTTGGGCGAAGTATCCCTTTAAACAGCTTTGGAGTACTGTAATTGTGATGGTTTAATAAATGGCTTAATGGTTACAAAGGAGAATGGAGGCTCTCTGCCTTCCACGTCCTTCTCTTGGCTGAAAACCAACCTTGCAAGATTCGTGCCGCAGCTCGTGTCTCTGTGCACCACGACACAAACGCGCCCCATAACCTGTAATCTCTTGTTTATGACAGATTAAACTATACAAATATACATGTCGTAACATCGTATATGATATATAACTTTATCTACCGCTTTATAGGTTTATTTCTCGCTGGCTTCATTGTAAACAAATGCACTTGGCCAGGAGGAGGGTTAGCAAATCAGAGGAAAAGCCACTGGACTTACATGGTTCCTCTTTAATATACACATTTTGACTTTGTGAAGTTGTTGAAGGGGCATGGTGAATTTAAAATTGTAAATCTTTAGTAATTAATTTTACCTTTCACATCTTTTCTCTTCATTTTTATTGTAATTTGTGTCTAGTTCTATCTTTTGTTGCACCAAAGAGCACTTTGAATTTACCCTAATGAATGAAATGTGCTATACAGAGAAAACTGATGTGCCTTGTGAGTCATCTGTTGAAGACTTAGCTGCTAATATTAGCCCGCTGTGGCAAAACCACTGTGGTGCTGAATTGAGAAACTTATTTTTTGTTGTTTAGTTTGTAATTAGTCAAAGATCCATAGTGAACAGATGATGATTTGTGTGCAGAAATATAAACTGTAGAGGTTCACTGGTGAAATCAGGGCTTCGATGTCGTGCTGCAGAGTGATAGTTGTGTATTTTTCATTTACCAGCATCTTTTAGAGCAGAATCTGCTTCTCTAACTTCGATCATCTTTAAGATTGGATGCCATAATTGATTCTTATTCGAGCCTCAATGTTGTTAGGTGAGCCGGCAAGTCATGAATGGTATCGACCAACTCTGACACTTTACAAATGGCAATCAATGGTTTTTGTCTGTTGTCTTATTTTTGCCTGTCTCCAAGGCTTTTCAGAGGTGCTAATAATTGGAGCTGATAATTGCTACCAGGCTCATAACATATTGACCCGAGCTCTGTAATAAGCAGGTGAACAAGACCGAAAACATTCCAGCTCTGAGAAGTGATATAATTAGCGTGTCTCTCTGTGTTGCAGACCGGCGAGACATTGTTGAATAAACAAATTCTCCCATGTCATATTTCAAATCGAGTCAGCATTCTCGTTAAAACGTCATTGTGCACTCGCTGTGTGAGGACTGTCGTGTATTTCTGCTTAAAAACTAGGTTGAGCTTAATTATACCATTCACATCGATGGCTGCAGCAGCCCTTTTTCTCTCCGTCTCCCTTCTCCTGCGGGGTTTTTGTGGGCAACTTATTGCATGATCAATCACATAGAGCATGCACAGACCGAGATCAATTAATAATTGAAAACAGTTAAACTACTTGGTGCGCTGATTGGAATCTGCCTTAAGTCAGAGGCAGGCAGTGTGGAAGGGCAGCAGGTTAAATAGACATGATTAATCAACCCCAGAGCGGTATCTGCATTCATTTGCAACAATGCATGCATGTGTGTTGTTTTCTTGTGTTTGTTTTTTTTGCATGTGCATAGCTGAGTCTCACTTCCATAATACATAGCAATTATACACAGGTGTTTTCACATTGGAAAATTAGGTATATTTAAAAATATTGCGTAATTGTGGATGTATGTGTATGATGCATGCACAGAGAGTGAGTGTTTGGTGCTGTAACAGTCAGGTCACACAGCAGAAGCGATCGTATACATAGATAAAGCAGGTTCCCGTCCTCATCCTCCTCAGCGTCCTCAGGCAAAAGGTGCCAGTGCCCCTCTACTGCCATCTATAGACGGCCCGGCCTCACCACAGATGGCTCCCAGCGATAAGAGCTGCTGCACTGATGCTCACGCTGGCTGCAGTCATCCTCCCCTGAGAAGCAGCAGATAATCATTTCATCATTTTCTCCATTATTGACAGGCGCTCCTGTTAAGTTTCCAGTGTTGTAGAGAGAATTAACATCCATTAGAGTATATTATACAGCATGGGTGTATAAATGTGTGTGTATGTTGGGGGTGGGGGGGAGGGGGGTGGGATTGGAGCTCAGATACGGCAGACTCATCAAATATCTCTCTTCACTCGACGCTGTAGTGAGACTACCGCTGCTCCGAGAGGCTGTAGCCTAAAAATGACCCTCTCCCTGCTGAGCCGCCAATCATTACACATCACATTACACATCCCAGGCTCAGTCTCAGCTCCAAACCCGCTCCCCTTTCTTCAACTGGCTGCGTTTTTCTCTCCCTTTTCTTGCCATTTGACAAAAACCTCCCATCAGCATAAGATTGAGCCACAGTCTCATTCAGCTAACTACTTTTCACCCTAGCCCCCATTGTGTGGCATTATGGTGGCGCTCACAATGCAGACAAATGGCATATGATTGTAGCTTGACTCTGCAAGTTCTGTGCCACTGCCACCTCCTGCAAGTTTCTAGTCTATTTCTCCTGTCATTAAGGTGGATGGATATCCTGTTAACCTTTTTTCTGCACCGTAGTGTGTGGAGCTCTTGTTTTGTTAGAGCCCTGCGAGGTTTTGTCACCATTACTATCAAGTTATTTACTGATCTCTATTTCTTAGCTTCCTTAAGCTTCCTCTCCCCGTCCCACTGTTTATCCCATTGTCGTGAGCGATGACTGCAAATGGCATTACGCTACCTTAGACTCAATGGGTCCCATTCTTTGTGAAACTGACTGACAAGCTTGACACAAACACCCGTGAAAGTATACTGTATGAAGCCAATCCGTCTCGTGGCTTTGTAATGAGAAATAGCTGGGCTTTTCTATCGAAACAGTTAGTGTGAATAATAATATAAAAATTGCTCTTTTCAGCAGGGATAATGGGTCTTATACTAGTAAAAGCTGAAAACACGGGCCCTTTCTAAGAAGCGTCTCATTTACTGTATACAGAAGGATATTTGCATGTAAGCCGCACACTGCCTCTCACATAAATGCAGTAAGTGGTGACGTGCAATAGAGAATGGTGCTCAGATGGTATAAAAATGTAGGGAAATGAGTCACAGTGTGAGAGAAGCTGATGTTTTTTGAAAGCAATTTTGTATTATTATATCTCTCCAGTCGCCAAATAATGAAAATCCTTTGTGTGGTGTTCTACGGTAATAACTAATCCACTTTCCTCTCTCTTCCTCCCCCTTTTGTTCTCTCTTCCAGCCGCCCTGCAGGTGTCCATATCCTTGAACAAAGTGGAGTTAAGTGTTGGAGAGTCCAAGTTCTTCATCTGCACAGGTACACACACTACCTGTTATATGTGGCGCCACTGTTCTGTGTGTGTGTGTGTGTGTGTGTGTGGAGGCAGGTCAGAGACGCAGCAGGCGGTCCTTGTGAAGTCTGTTTACCTGTGCGACAGTGAACGCAGCACAGTCCCATGCTGTCCATATGGTGGGTGACTCTCTGTCCCAGTGGTGACTGAATCCACCCAGGGGGGGACGTCCCTCTCCCCGTCCCTCTCGTCCTTCCCCCCTCTCGCTGTATCAGCGCTCAGCCACATAGAGGAGCGTGCGCCGGCGGTGCCAGTGGCTCGGTGGGGGGGGGCAACACACTCTGGCAGGAGCGACCCGCCTCCCGCTGGCTGCCTCTTCTCTCCTGCCAGCCCACTCAGTGTGGAGCTAACAGCCAGGGGAGTGGAGGCACACTGGGAGGAGCATGGGGGGGGGGGGGGGGGTTTAGGTTTAACGTGGTGAATGGCAGGGATTTAAAGGCAGAGGTAGTAGAAGGTAGAAGCTCTTCCTCTTCGTTTGTGGCAGATGGCTGCAGCTGTCTCATAGCCAAACTACTGTACCAGCTAAGTTTGGTTAGCTAGTTTGCACTGCAAACATATGTAGAGGAAAGTATATGAAAATAAAACCATGATATATTTTATTTCAATTTGTTTTTTTTGTTTGTTTTTTTCTTATTTATTTAAAAGGGACAATACACATTAATGAACATTTGTATGTGTGCACAAATGTAAATGCGTCAGAGTTAGCAACTTGCTAATTTGCATCCGTAGTCCCTTGGCAGGTAACACACAAACAGACAGAAATGCACAAGAATTATACAGTGGTTCACAATCATGTACACATTCATACCTATACATAAGGTGCATGTGATCTGTAAAGTGCCTGGTATAAAGTGTCAGTTTCTAAAGTGCGAGTGCAAGTTTAAATAGGTAAAGTGCAAGTCTAAATGGATGGATCCAGAATGTGGTGGCCTGCACCCGCCGCCTGGGCTGGACCAAGACATTGGAGAGTAGCAGCAGTTATATAAGTGCCATTCACACACATACTTGTGTTCAATAATGATAATAAACACACATCCAATGACACTTTTCTCACTATCAGAAATACTATACAGCAATCACATCAAGCATGAGTTTTATTTCTTTAGTAAGCCTACTGTATTCACACGGGGCTGTAATGCAGGGGCAGAGGAGTCTGAGCCATTCAACCCACGAGCAAAGAAATGAAGAGCGAGTCAATTAATGACTTTTTTTGGCTTAATATTGCTGCGTCCTATTGTATGAGTCATGTATAGTATAGTGTGTAAATATGGATTAGTGATAAGAAAGGACCAGGAATCTGTTGATTCATGGATGGGAGCTGTGTTGTGACAAAAGGCAGAGCGCAAAAGTGAGAGTGTTGTTGCTGGTAAAAAGAAACCAGGCTGAAATCAATTCAACTTGTTTGTTATAAATCTGTCTTGGTCTGAGTGTTTTCTAGGAGGAATTGGCAGCAGAGTGAAATAATAAAAAATCCCCTTTTCCCATTCTACTAAAGCCACGTTTAAACAGGCTGTTTAACGCTGGTCACCATGGTAGCCAGGAGGAAGCAGACTTGTATTAGATCTTGGTTATGAATCCAGTTTTTGTTGTTTGTCTCCTACTTGTTGACATTCTGACCTGAGACGCTTTAAAGTTCCAGTACGTGTCCTTTTGAATTTGCAGCATTTGTGTCTTTGAATGTGTTGTTTTTAAGTTGCACTGTGTTGAGTGCTCAGGGCCTCTCAGCGCAGAAAAATCGATTTTGTTAGACTAACATGAGAAGACTGTATAAGTCCGCCTGAATACACTGAATAGTTATTTGTACCAACATTCAGAATTGATATATTGTAAAGCATATGACCTTCAAACCTTCTAAATATTAGTTTTTAAGCAACCTTTCTTTTTTTTCAGAATGATGAATGCCATTTATTCTTAGGCTCTTGCTTTTACAGGAAATTAAAGTTTTTATTCAGTTTTATTTTGATTTTATTGTGAGGTTTTATTCACACTCACCTCTTGCTACTTTCTTGCTGTGTGTATTTCATACCTTCATGGCAAGGAGATGTTTCACTGTGTAGATTTAAATTGAGGTCATACAGCATCGGGGTATAGGGGGTCAGGAAAAGAGAGGGAGGATGGAGAGATGGAGAGATGGAGAGGAAGCAGCAGAGGCTAAGTAGTCAATCACCTGCCACTTTGAGTGGTTCTTCCCTCTCGGAGTTGTGGGGAAGCTCAGGGACGACGAGAGCAGCTGTTGACTTCTCTGTGCTGTTGTTATGGTAGGTTACATAGTATAAGAGAAGATTGCTGTTATTGTTATTGTCAGCGCATTGATACAGGTAGTATAGGCTCATCTGCTTTCTGACGGTGTGTTTTAAGCCACAGCTGCAGGAGTGTGACACATCAAGAACCATGAGTGAGTCGCATAGGTCTAATTAACATTCTCCTCACAGTGATGGCTGACGATGCAACAGCTTCAGGGCTTCTCAGAACAGTCTATGAAACTCTACTCAAAGAAATCCACTGAATCCACGATCTGTTGCCCAGCGGATGCTACAACCACTAAGTTAGTCTGTTACTGTCTGTCATTCAGCCTCTGTTTGTCCTGTTTACCTGGCCACCGCCGCCACAGAGGATGAAATGATTGTCACCTTGACAACTTGTTAAAGCTGTAAATCCCTCCACAGAAGAGTATCATAAACCTCTGAGCAGCCATCAGACTCAGATGTATTACACTGGCTTGACTTCTTGGACAGGATGTCATTGTCTCACGGGTAGATCCCCCTTGGCATTTGAATAGTGCCATGTTGAGTTTTTCAATCTCAACCCCCATCCGCTTATTTAAATGCAGTGGTTCCCAACCTTTTTTGGCTCGGGACCCCTTTTTGACATCACAAATTTCTGGCGATCCCGCTATCACGTGCAGTCATGTGATTGCGGCCAATCAAGATGCGCCAGATATTTGCATTTTATTTGAATTTATATTTGAGAAAGTGAAAGTATAGAATACAGCTGTTTAAGATTGTGTGTGGTGTTTGTAATCATGATTTTAAAAAGAATAATAATTAGTTAAAAAGACGTTTCAGGCGACCCCACCTGGGGTCCCAACCCCAAGGTTGAAAAACACTGTTTAACCCTCATGTTGTCCACCTGGGTCAAGGAAGGAAGGAAGGACAAAGGGAAAGAAGGAAGGAAGGAAGGAAGGACAAAGGGAAAGAAGGAAGGAAGGAAGGACAAAGGGAAAGAAGGAAGGAAGGAAGGACAAAGGGAAGAAAGGGATGGGAGAAAAGAAGGAATGAAAGATAGATGCAGGGAGGGAACAGATTGGGTCAAAAGGGAAGGAAGGGAGGGAGGGAAGGAGGGAAAAAGGATTGTGGAAAGAAGGAAGGGAAAAAGGATGGAAAGAAAGATGGAGGGAGGGAACAGATTTGTTCTAGGAAGGAAGGAAAGAAGGAAGGGGAAAAAAGATGGAGGGTCAGTTGGATCAAAAGAAGGAGGGAAGGGAAAAAGGATTGTGGAAAGAAGGAAGAGAGAAGGGAAGGAAAGAAGGAAGGATGGAGGAAGGGAACAGATTGGGTCAATTTGACCCAGAAGGACGACAGGAGGGTTAAATGTCTTATTTTACTGAATGAAACATCATGCAGTAAATACAAACGCTAGTGTTATTACTCGTTATTCATGAAATGTTGTTTTCCTAAACAACTTCTCTCACAGCATCAGCAAAAAAATCCCCAACAAATATAGCCAATCATAGAAAACAAGCACATAATGAGTAGTTTTCTTCAGGCAAACAACAACACTGAGCTTCCTGTGATGTGATATTGGTCTCACGTCGGCGATAAATGCTACTGGGTTCATGGCGTGACAAATAAAGCGTTGGATGAACCTACAAACTGGTATTTAGGTGTGCGTTTAACCTCCCCCCTATGACCGCGGTGGCAGAGCGCCAGTTGGCTGCGAAAGAAAGCAGAATCTGCTGTGACAGAAAAGCAGACTCAGCAGGTCCAGGAGCTCTCATGTTTCCATGCGGTTGCCTTCAGTTGTGTCTAACTAGAGCAGGAGAGGTCACATCAGCTCCCAGTAGGCCTGTGTTTACCTACCGGCCAGATGCTGCAGAAAAGACGGATAAAAAGAGAGATGTAACTGATGATTTTGACATCGTGTCAAACTCCACACACACATGTTGTTATTTCCCTCCTTAGCTTAGTCCTCTCCCCCGTCATCCGTCTCCCTGGAGACCCAAATCAATTATTAGCATGGCTCCAGTGCCAGCCACGGCGAGGACACGAGAGTGCTTCAGCTCGCGCTCGGCTAATTTTGGCGCCAAGGGGGCACGTCTAGTAGTCGATACTCTGCCTTCTACACAAGGCTGAGATTGCCTCGATATCTCCATCGCTTTTTTGTGTATTTATTTATTTATTCCCTCAATGCAAAGCAGGACCAGCCACGTTTGTTTAAGAGATACAGTGAAGCAAAATGAAGCTGAGGAGCTGTCGGTTCGGTCGCAGGTAGCAAAAGCTGACAACGACATTGTTGTTGTTGCACCTCGTCATTATCTTAGCAGTCACCGTGCGTTCTCTCCTGCCAAGTATCAGTAATAATCCCAGAAGTGTGATGCAGATCTGAGGAGCAGTTTGACAGAAATGGCCGCCAGCCATTCATCCTGCAAGACAACACAGAGGGAGGCAGGTCTGAGCGCTGGGAACAGGGCGCCACGCGACACGACACACTCCTGTCTCCTCAGATCATCAGTGGAGCAAATAGCCTGTCACCGCGCTAGCTGCATTAATTTGAACATATTTAGCTGTCTCTGCTGTCAACAGGATGTAAAATGGTACGAGGTGGCGACGGCGTGATGCTAACAGGTAGAAAGCAGTAGCACGGAGGCCTGTAGCGATGTTAGACACTCATCTGGGAGGAAAGTGTGAAGAAAAGCAGGAGAATGGCTTGTTACTGTGATATCAATTTAGCAGCACTTGGGTTTGAAAATCTAACGTGCATCAGACGCGCTGCCATGGATACGACGCAGATGGCTGCTGGGTAATCACAGCTAGCATGGTGGAGCCTTAGATGCAAAGTGTGGACATCAAGAGGCAAATCTACTCATTTGTCATTATTTGTTTGTTATTTTAAAGGACAATTCCAGGCGAATTCAACTCGTATCATTTTAGGTCTAAAAGAAGGAATCTGAAGATTTTCAGTTTAATCGCTCCTGTTTTGCGGTAGTTGCGTCTGTCCCCGCATCGCCACGGCAGCAATGAATGGGAGTGGATGTAAGTTCTGCTGTTTAGGCTGTTTACAGCCCTCAAAGCCGCAATTTTTTTCCACAGACAGCGTCAGATGGCGACTCAAACATGCACCGAGAAGTTTATTTACTTCAAGCAAGCCGACATGTTTGTAAAACTAGATCTAATTCAAAGTCTCCCGGAGTCTCGCGCGAGACCCAGTTGCAGTGCTGGTGTATTCAGGTGCAGTGGGAAGCTCCCGTTTGTGTCATAAACACAGGAATATCAACTCTTTACTTGCTTGAAGTGTACATTTTTTTTCCACAGACAGCGTCAGGTGGTGACTCAAACATGCGCCGAGAAGTTTTTTTTACTTGAAGCAAGTAAAGAGTTGATATTCCTGTGTTTATGACACAAAAGGTAGCTTTTCCCACTGCATGTGAACACACCGTGCACGGCAACTGGGTTTCGCGCGAGACTCCGGGAGACTTTGAATTAGATCTAGTTTTACAAACATGTCGGCTTGTTGAAGTAAATAAACTTCTCGGTGCATGTTTGAGTCGCCATCTTACGCTGTCTGTGGAAAAAAATTGCGGCTTTGCGGGATGCAAACAGCCTAAACAGCAGAACTTACATCCACTCCCATTCATTGCTGCCATGGCGATGCAGGGACAGACACAACTACCGCAAAACAGGAGCAATTAAACTGAAAATCTTCAGATTCCTTCTTTTAGACCTAAAATGATAGGAAGATACACCCCCGAGTTGAATTCGCCTGGAATTGTCCTTTAAGTGATTATTATAATGTTACCATGATCTATTTACATGTTCTGGACAAATATGCCAATTATCTGCCCCCTGCTGCCCCCCCCCCCCCCCCCCACACACACACACACCGGCAGCAGCACTGCACAGTTAGCCTACACCAGGGAGCTAACGCTTCTGCTGTCGAGTGCAGAGCTAATGGAGGTTAAAAGAGTTGCTCAAGGGCATTTACTGAGGGAAAAGAACACTCTCACTCTGCCTCTCCTCTCTCCCCCGGCATTAAACATGTGTGTCACAATTGTTTTCTCCCTCTGTTTCTGTTTTCTTTCTTGTTTCCTTGATTAAACCCAGAGACACGTCTCTAATGGACTAGACGAGCTTCTATCCAGCTCCTCTGGTGATGGGCTAAGTGATGGCCTTCCACACCAACAGGCAAAGGGCACCTGCTGCTTGCAGATGGTCCTCTCATGTCCTGCAGCAGCCAGTAATCAGGGTTCAAGTTAGCCTGTGATCAGCCTGCCCATTTGTTTCTGTGCTTAGCGTCTGTGTGTGTGTGTCTGTGTGCGTGATCTTGGGAAACGAGAGTGGAATTTACAGCCTACATATGTCCCTGTTCCTTTACAGGCTTATTAGCTATGTAAATCCAAGATTATGACATAATCATATAATTTCAGGCCGTCTGTTCGCTCGACAAGTTCCAACAGCGCTGTTGGATGGTCCTCAGCTGTTCAGCAGACCAACAACACCAAGAAATACCTCCAACTCAGTTTATTTCACAATCAGGGGGGTGAATGGCTGCCTCAACGGCTGCCTGTAAATCAGTCAGTGGAGGATGAGGTTCAATTTAATTCAATTCAAATTCACTTTATTGGCATGAATGTTATGATAAATCAAAAATCAATGAAACAAAAGAAATACAACTCACAGAATCAAATATATACAAATAAAATACAAATAAAAAGTATACATTTATACTGTATACCCTATGTGTGTGTGTGCGCTGATGATCTCTCTCTCTTATACATTGGGTTATACAGATTGGGTGTCATTTGGCAGTTGCAAGTTGTTATATACAGTATAATGAAATATATATATACACATACACACTAATAAATGTTGGGTTATCTCTGTAACCCAATTTCTGGGTTATTGGTGTTGGGTTAAGCTTTTGGGTTATTTTTCCAGAGTGTAACCCATTTTCAGGGTTATAGGCTATGAATTTAACCCAATTCCAGGGTTGTTCAAGTAATTGGATATTTTTTTTTTACAAGAGTTTACTTTTAATAGGTTTATATTAAAACATAAAATAATCAATCGAGAAAGTTTTCTTTCTCTTTTGAAGAGGTACTAATGATAAGTAATTGTACTTAAGGACCACTTAACCACTTTTCAATCTAGGTCTTCAGGGAGCGCTCCAAACTTGTTAACCAGTGACACCACTGCCATTCATTTCTGTGACAGTGGTGTCACTTGGTAGAAAAGTTTGGAGCACTCTCTGTAATTTTTAACAACCAAACTGTTGGGTTTAAAAAAACAAACCCAATTTTAACCCAGCTGCTGGTTTGAATAAGGACAAACCCCTTTTTGGGGTTATTTTAACCCAATGGGTTAAAGCAGAAGTAAGTGGTCCGGTCGTTTTCGCTAATGCTGCGTTCCAGGCAGGCTTTTGAAATCGTAAATTACAGCTTCAAGTCACGATTACGACTTTGTAGCGTTCCAGGCAACCCACTCGTGTTTTTCCGACCTGTTTTACCGGTGAAAGTCACTATAACGGCCACTCGTAACTTCCGACCCGTGAACTCGTACCAGATCGAACTGGTACGACTTCACGGTCGGAAAAATACGAGTTTCCTGGAACGCACCATAACAGTCCTCGTCCCTACGTCGCCACATTCACGGCGTTCCTTGGCTGCACACACAGCCCTGCATGCCGTTCTCTCTCCTCATTGGATAAAAACTGTAGGATACGATAAATGTTTTCTCCTCGGCTCAGAGCAGAGCAGAGGGACTGACAGACCCGTGTTTCAGACCAAACACTCTATGTAAGTGATTGCTGTCGGAAGATATAACTATTTAAGACTTATATTAACACAAATATATCACTTACTTCTGCTTTAAGAGAAAAAGAAAAAAAAGAATAACCCAACCCATTGGGATAAAAAAAGGGGTTTGTCCTTATTTGAACCAGCAGTTGGGTTATTTTTTTAAACCAACTGTTTTTAGTGTGTAGTTCATATTAAATGATGATGATGATAATATTTATAATAAAATAAAGAAATGAAAAACAACAACATCAATCTCTCTCTCTCATACTGTAGCTATCGGTGAGCCGGTGAGGCTGGACTGGTACAACCCGCAGGGCGAGCGCATCGTTGCCTCCAAGCGGATGGCGCTCCACACGGAGTCGTCGAGATCCCGGCTCATCATCTACAACGCCATCATCGAGGACGCCGGCATCTACCGGTGCCAGGCCACGGACGCCAGCGGTCACACGGAGGAGGCCTCGGTCGTCCTGGAGATCTACCGTAAGCCGGACAGCCGTGCGCACACATACACCTTTGCACATTTACCTGCAGATGCCCGGTGTTTGCCGGAGGAGTCCTAGACACAAAGACACCAAGAGAATAAAGTTGCGGTATTAGTGTTTGATCACAGGGATCGCCGGCTGATTCCTATTCCTGCCCTCGCCGCAGCCACGAGCTGTTAGACATATTAGCTCTCTCTGTGTGCGTGTGCATTTTAAGTCCATTTGTACCTTTGACTTTGTGTGTGAGCTTGTGCTACACTCATTCTTGTGATTAAAGTATAATGACAGCTGGTTATACCGAGGGACACAGATCCTGCCAGGCATAATGAGGGATGTGGCGCCGAGGCTAACCTGCCTCAACGACCCCTCACTATTTGCCGGGCAATGCCTAATGTTAGGAGGCAGGGAGGGGGGGATGGGGGGGGCTCAGTGGTCACAGAGACCGGCCTCCATCCTTACAGCCAGCCAGTGAATTAAACACAGTTTGCCCCCATTAAAGCGTCCTTGAGCAGAACATCCAGTGTGACTCCCACCGACTGATTTACTGTGGAGAATTAGACAAAACTAAATTGCAGCTTCCACCAGGAAGACTGAGGTCTCTGTGTATTTATTCAGTATTTTGGAAATTCAGCAACCAGGAGGGAAGTATGTGTAACGATTTAGAAACAGAAAGCAGATTAGAGGTTTAAAGCAGTGTCGGTTGAAGTAGTGGCTCCAGCGGTGCCATAGAGGTGGACTTTAAACATCACTTATAGGCGTGGGAGAAAAAATCGATTCACATTAATATCACGATATCTTTTTTGACGATTTTTAAATCTTTTTTTTTTTTTTTTCAAAAATCGATTTCTTTTTTTTTATTTAATTTTTTTTCTTTTTTTTCTTTTTTCTTTTTTTAAATATTGTGCAATGTGCATTTGTTAGCCTTTTTTACATACAGAGAGTACAGGTTTTGAAAAGGGTTTAAGTTCACTTTATAATGGAGTATGTTAATTTATAGGCTCCTACAGTATTTGTGTGCAGATAAATGTTAAAAATGCAGACTAAAAATCGAGAGAATCGGCAATATCATAGAATCGCAATTTAAATCGAATCGCCATCCAAAAAATCGTAGAAGAATCGAATCGGGAGAAAAGCATATCGTCCCAGCCCTAATCACTTAGCAACATTTTTAACTGTGACAGTGGTTACTTTACTTCTTCTGGAACCCAAGGTCACTTTCAACATTTCAACAATCTGATCAGGATCTTGATTTTTGCTTTTCAGAGAATAAATTAATAAATTCTAAATGTCCGTTACTCCAGCACCACGGACAGCATCACGGTTTTATCAGTCAAGGGCTTTGTGTCGACATATCCATGAATAAAGTAGAAAAATCAGTCAAATTACCAGGTATCTTTAATGAATCCTCACAATACATAACAATACTGACTATATTGTTGAAGACAAATGAAACATGACAAAGAATTCATACAATAAAAACAGTGTAATGCTGTTGACGTACAGTAATAACCACTTGTTTACTTTCACGTGCAGCCTAGAGGTCTTTTATTTGTCCCTCACCTTTCCCAGTGCAACACCTTCCATTCACAGGTTGCACGGCGACAGGAAACGGATTAACATTCTAATGCAAAAGGCGCACGCACAAAAGGATTACATAAGAGCCAAGTGAATTCTAAAGATGTGAGTAACCCAAATACCCAGATACACCGGGGCGGGGGTCCTCCATGAGTTTAATTGGAGAAAATGTCTCGGTACGGGGATTCGATTCCCAGAGAAACACACAAACACACACATAGTCTAGAAATCATTACCTTTTTTCATCTTTCCCCAGCAAATCATTAGGGGAGACATCACAACCTCGATCAGACCTGCCACCGCTCAGCCCTCACCTCATTCACTGCAGCCTCAGCTCCCCAAAAAAAACCATTGTTTCCATGGTAACTGGGCGTCACTCACTCAGGGCCCTCGGTGTGGATTGCATGAGCAGCATGCGGATGAAAATCTGCCTAAAGCTGCAGCCAGAGCTAAGACCTGGACATCCTCAGGCAATGCAGCAGGCCTGCGCGCTACAACATGTCCTACATGGAATCCACGACCCTGTACGACGAGGGGGAAAGCGTCGACATCCTCTCAGTAGTTGCTGACATCTTTATGATGGTCTGTTATAATCAGGCTGCACAGTACAGAGAGGGTTGGATCAGCCCTGAATCTCAAACAGGGGCGCTCGGTTAACTTCACACGGTTACACAAAAAGCTGCTGTCAGGGTGTTGATTTTGGGGTTTTGGTGCTGTCTGGAATATTTCAACAACTTTTGGATGATGGGCTGCCGTGAAATTCTCTTCAACACCAGAGGATGCATCCCACCCACCTCAAAAATCCTCTGACTTTTCCTCTCCTCTGCCTCCATGAAATTGACATTCCTGGCCATCAGTCTAGTATTTTGATGCTGGATGGTGATGATTCCTATATCAACTTAGTTTATCTCCATAAGTGGCATATAATAATTGTATTTTTATTATCTGAAATACAGTGAATTGGCAGTCCTCAGATGATCTCACTTTTGTGATCCTCTAACGTCCTTTCATGCCACCACAAGGCTCATATTAAAGCAGAAGTAAGCGATATTTTTGTGTTAATATAAGTCTTAAATAGTTATATCTTCCGACAGCAATCACTTACATAGAGTGTTTGGACTGAAACACGGGTCTGTCAGTCACTCTGCTCTGCTCTGAGCCGAGGAGAAAACTTTTCTTGTATCCTACAAGTTTTATCCAATGAGGAGAGAGAACGGCATGCAGGGCTGTGTGTGCAGTCAAGGGATGCGCGTGAATGTGGTGACGTAGGGACGAGGACCAATAGATCCATGACGAGGGCGGGGGCTGCTAACACCATCGGCTGACAGGAAGTTATGGTGCGTTCAAGGCAACCCGTAACTCGTGTTTTTCCGACCTGTGAAGTCGTACCAGTTCGATCTGGTACGAGTTCACGGGTCGGAAGTTACGAGTGGCCGTTATAGTGACTTTCACAGGTAAAACAGGTCGGAAAAACACGAGTGGGTTGCCTGGAACGCTACAAAGTCGTAAGTCGTGACTTGAAGCTGTAATTTACGGTTTCAAAAGCCTGCCTGGAACGCAGCATTAGCCAAAACGACCGGATCGCTTACTTCTGCTTTAATGGGTTGTAGATTCAGCGTCTTGTTCTAAGATAAAACCTTCGCTGTTCCACAGTTTTACCTGAATGGAAACTGAAGTGATAGCAAAGCCAAGAATACCTCTGGATTAACTGCAGTTTGGCATTGGAGCTGCCACATGAAGTGACAGGATATTCATAAAAGTACGCCAGTGCAATGTGGGCCAGCTCCTTTCGTTTCAACTCAGTTTATTAATGGACAAAGCAATAGTGCTGCATAAGCCGGTTTCCCAAAAAAGAAAAGACAGCAAAGTTGGACAGTGGAAGAACAAATCTGCATCCCATATAAGAAGGTCCAGGGAAATAGGCTTGTCAAGGAATCAGACAGTTATCCTTGCAGTGATGTGTAGGCAAACGATGGAGGAGAAACTCCTGAGTAGTGAATATAGTATTCTCAATTCACCGGTGTCAAATGTGCAGCGGAGTGGTGCTCTGAAGAGGTTGTTTCCCTTACTGATTCGCTTGTAGAGCAGTGTGACTACAAAAGAGACAGGAAATGGAGACAAACAGTGACACCACAAGTGTTGGACCCTGAGAGAGGAAGACAAAGGGAATGAAAGAGCAAAAGATTTGGGGGAATAAAGAAGGGGAACACACGGAGGAGGGAGAGGGGTGTCGATGAGAAACCAACAGAGTGAATGACAAAACATGCAAAGGCATCCTTGAAGTTAATGAAGACACTCAGATGCCAGGCACGTTGAGAGTCGGAGGGTGCAGTCGGGGAGAGAAAGCTCATTTTAGGGAGCAGCCTGGCATAAATCACACGGTGAAATGCTAATGCTGAAGCCTCGCTAACGGAGGGGACTGATATGGGAGCTGTCGTTGATTTATTCACACCTTCACCATACAGCATGCAAATGATAGCAGGTGGTTGTTGTAGCACTACTATAGCGCCAGACCCGGGCGCACATCAAACCCGGGCTGCAGGAACCAGAGCAGGGTTCGAAGAAGCACCGGTCCAAGAACAGTATCCTCATAAAAGCAATTTGTCAAAACACCAAATGTTTGTCAAGAGGGAGGACACAGCTTCAGAGTGGAAGCTGCTATTGAAGCTCTCCTGAAGCCAAGATAGAGCGAATCAAAGGCTGCCTCTGTTTTTTGTTCCTTTTCTTTTCTACAAACACAGACTGTCTCTGCTTGTTTTTGTCCGTGTGTGTGATTGGCAGCAAGTAAAATGACCATCCTTCTGTCTCCCGCGATGTTTTCATCAGAATCGCCTTATCTGTGTCCCAGAAAACAGTCAAAGCAGGATTTAGCTTTTGTTTCATTTGATTTTGTGAGTGAATGCTACACAACCACTTCCAATCCACACATTGTCTTTCATGTGCCTCTTTCCAAATACATAAAGTCTGAACCAATCAATATGTCACGGGACAGTTTTGCTTAATAATGTCATTTGTGGCCCAATTAGTGCTTCTGTATCTGAGAAACTATTGGATGCACAGTCCACGTATACATCCAGGATTAATTCTAATAACTTTGGTGATCTCCTAACTCTCCATTTAGCGCCCTTGTCTGATAAAACTTTGTGTTAAGTCCTTATTAGCAAATGCAACACTCTTAAAGCTAAAATACTTACTTAATATTTGGGTTTTTTGCATTTACAGTACAATCAAAAAACCATGTACGTAGCTTTGAAGTGCCTGTGTAGTTTTACCTACTGTAGTTCTACCAAACAGGTCCATTTCTGAACCAAATATTTATTTAGGACAGTCTGCTTGCCGGCTTTTCACTGTCACAATCACAAAACCCAGAAAATTGGGCAGAAATGCTTTTGAAAAAGAAAATCCAAAGCCCTATAGCTTGAATTATGTCTCCAAACAGTCGTAGCTCACATGACTGTATAAGGGCAAACCAGATTTTTATTTTCTTATTTTCCTTTTGATGTTCAGACCTGCAGTAAGTAAATCGTTGGGAGGTTCAATCTCCATCTTGTTTGATCTTGCAGAGAGGCTGACGTTTCGGGACGTTCAGTCGCCACAGGAGTTCCGCTACGGCGAGACGGCCGAGGTGGTGTGTGATGTCATAAGTTCACCGGTGCCCGTGGTGGTGTGGTACTACCAGGACAGGGAAATCACCGAGGAGCACCACAGTAAGTTTTCATTCTTTTACAAGGAAATTGTCTTCATCTCTTCTGCTTTTTTCTTTTTTCTTTTTTCTTACATAACTCTACAAATTAGTTTCTTATTAGACGACCTTCAAGTCAGCTAAGTATCAAAATAACAAGAATTTTCGATATCAAGATACTGGGAACGTGCAGTTACCTTGGAAACAAAAGGTCTGAATGGGAAAATTGAAAAGAAAATGGACGGACAGAAGAAATGTTACGGGGATTTCAGCTTTTATTTTGAAATTCTGTGTAGAATTTTGATCAAAGCTTCTGAAAACTGGAGTTTTTCTCTGTAAAAGTTAATTATTAATGATGAACAAAGGAACTATCAAAGTCAAAGTTTTGGGAGAACAGTATCAGATGGTATAAATAAATGTGTAATGTTGGAGGAGGTTGGAGTGTGGTGTTGCTTTTCTTTTACGGTTCTGTAATTAGTAATGAATAAAGCTGCTGAGGAATGAAAATAGTGAATTTGCAATATGATTGTTATTTTACTGCTTTGAGTAATTTACCAGTGTAACTGGACTTAATTGTTTCAGTAGTAGCTTATGTTTGTAATAAAAGTTGTAAAGCGGCAGTGCTACCAGAAGAACATTTTGAATGTAGACCTGCCAACTACACGTGATTATAGAGAGAAATAAATCTCATGGGTCCCAGTGTACCCAATTCTCTCTGTATTTAATAGATGCACTAATGTGCCAAAAACATGGTCCTCTCTAGAAAATGCTATTTCCCTCTTTTGTATGGATTCACAATAAGACAAGGATATCAAATCCTATGAATAGAAACCCCATCAGCCCTGGAGGAGGCATGTAGCTTGGACAGAAACCATGATAACAAGCCACAGTGAGGATGGATTACAGAGCTGCTCAGTGAGCTCTTAGTACATTTGTCTAAAAAAGTCTAAATATTTGCTGTATTAACTGTAATAGCTCCTATTAACTCCACCTGCACAATTAGACTGTCGATCTTCAGTCTCCTTCCAGATGATTGATATCACTTCCCAAGCACTCCCCTGCAATCCCACCCTTTTTACAGTAGCTTTAATAGTATTAAATATCAAGAGGGTGGTCTCCTTAATTTGTAAGAGTCAAAAAAAGACGGAGATAGAAAGCACTCAGAGGACAGATTCACACAGTAATATTCTTTCCTGATAGAAGGCAGGTGCAGTAAAGTACCAGCAGACTAGGATTCATTATATCCTCCTCTCCTCCTCACTGATTTACAAGTCTCTACACCGCTTCCCCGTCCTCCTCCCAGACTCAATGTATGCCTGAACACTGATTAGAAAGAGTGACCCCTTGAATCTGTCACATTTTTTAATTGAAATTCAAATCATCATTTGAACGGTAATGATGAAACATGGAGAAGACGTTTTTTTTTTCTCTCGTTTTTTTTCTCCTTTAATCATTTTTGGTCTAATTACGATGCATGGATATAAATATCTTCACTTGAGAGAAATGAGGTAGAGGCCTCATCACTCCCAGCCAATCTCTCAGTGGACACAATAGGGGAGAGTGGGGACTGTTTGGAACTGTAATTGTGCAAGTGTTTATCTGTGTGGACTTTATCAGGTGAATGTGCTGAAGTGAAGACTGACAGTCTAACGGTTAAAGAGAGGAGATGCCAATTTCTCCTGCTGTTTTCCTAACTTTCTTATCTCCTCTCTCTCTCTATCATACGCTATTGTCTTCATTTCTGCCTCCTCCCACTTCCTCTCTTCCTCATCCTGCCCTTTTCCCTTTTCTCTTTTCCTCCTCTACCTTCTGCCTCTTCCTCCTCCTCCTCTTCGCCCGTGCTGTGAAGGCAAGTTTCAGGTGCTGGCAAACAACAACCTGCAGATCCATCAGGTGACCAAGGCGGACGAGGGCGTGTACCGCTGTGAGGCCAGCGTCGAGGCCCGCGGAGAGATCGATTTTGTCGACATCGCTGTGGTTGTCAACGGTGAGTTACATTTTTGAAATAGTGTTTCTTGTCAGACTCTGCAGCTTAATATTTTGTGGTCTATTTTGTGCTCTTCATAAATCCTAAATAACCCTGGAAGCTGCAGAGCCACTGAAGGCATTACACACAGGAAACTAGCAAACATTTAGCAATAATAGTTGTTTGCTTCTGTGTATGGACTCTGTTGACATTTAACTAGCTTGACATTAGAAATAGATTCGAAGATTTTGAACTGTTGGGGGAAAAAGACATTAGTTTAACTGCTAAATTAGCATCAACAGCCACTCACTGAGACCTGCAGACAAAATCTTAAAGGGATAGTTCAGTAGGTCCGTTACCTTTACAAGACAGAGTTCTTCCAGAGGTAAATTCATGCAAAACCACTGATGCGTGTTCCCGTCGGGGGCAGTTTTTCAGCAAGCAGTCTCTGCATTTGCCTCAACAACTCTGTTTCGTAATGTTTTATTATCTCATAGCGTGGTGAATGTGCAGGTCACAACTTGTCCACCAGAGCGTTGTGGAGTTGTTGGATTGTGTATTTGATGAGTTTGATGAGGGAAACCAAGAAATCCCATTAGCCGCAGCTCACAGCTCCGCTCCGCTGTTCTAAAAATAGCTTGCACCGACAATTAAAGGTAACGAATTTACCCTAAAACTATAGGGATTATGGCAATGGACCAATTTGCCAAAGTGTTGAACTATCCCTTTAAATACCAGAGTATACTCCACGGCCTACAGAGCAGATATGACCTGATGAGTTCAGTGTCTCACCTCAGTTCCACTTTCTTCTTTACCTTAGATTATCTGGCTGCGTAGCAAGTGTAATTTTCAAAAACATAAAGAACGTGGAGAAATTCTCTGTGAGGTGTTATTCTTGCTTATCTACAGCAGAGGTCTTTTTGTTGCCAGGGCTGAACATGTAGTGAAATGAAGTCTTAAATAGCTCAAAATCGCACAGCACCTTGGCTGTTTAGTAACCAGTGTGGTTTCCAAGTCACTATCGGCCTACATGGTATTGAATACAAACCCGAACCTCCAGACCCAGCTGAGAACTGAGGGCCTTCACCACAGCACTTTAATGGAAGCTATGCAAATCACACAAACTAACAGCGTCCATTTAGATTCAGAGCAGACACATGCTCCTCCTCACACAGTGTCAACAGATTAGCTTGCATTAGGGATTGAATTTCCTCTGCATACACAAGTTTTGTTGTTGTTTTCTAAACTGAACACTGCTCATTCGTTTATTATTTTTCCTATTCTTGAGCCTATGTTGCAGCGGGTGCCCAAGGTTAAACTGGAATAATCCAACAAGGTTGTTTTATCTATATGGGCACAGGAACAGCTTTGATCACACAAAAAAAAAATCAATCAAGGTCACATTTTTGAGCTCCGATTCAATATCGTGAATTTCTGTTTTTTGAAAGCAACCAGCTAATTTGTGAAGACAGATTTCAGTCTGCGCTGCTGAACCCACTGCTGAGCTTCTGTACAAGTGTTGGATGTGAAACAGGAAGTGTGTGGACCTCAGGCGTTCAGTCTGAACAGAGTTGTCATCTTTGACAGATTCAGCTCCACATACTCATCACTGGCACGCTTGAAGCCCGTCTGCTCTCTCTGCCATCATTGGCCTGATTTTTTTTTTTTTTTTTTTTTTATTCTCTTTATTCGGTAGTGTGATTATAATTTTCAATTAGCAATGGCTTTTTGCTCTCTGGCCCAAAAATCAAAGCATGTCATTTTAATTTTCTCATTTGTCCTCATTTAAAGTGAGTCACCTGAGACTGATGAAGTGATTGAAATGTGATTTCACCAAGGCCACGAGCGTCTTGTAACGCTTCAACAGCTGCAATATTGTCTCTGCCTATGTAATTCTCTCCCACCTAATGTAATATCAGAGCGGCCCTCTGCCCAAAAACTATGAATTGCATTCAATTTAGCACACCACTTACCTCACTTCTGAGGAAGATCTAATAAGGCTGCTCAATGAGGCACAGCCTATTATTGCAGCGACACGGCACCCGCCATGTGCTGCTGAGACGGGCCGGTCTGCACAGCGCCCTGCAGCGGGGGCCACACCCAGGAGGAGACACTGGAAAGTGAACTTCACTTTGCCTTGAGGAGACTCAGTGTGTTTGTCCCTGAAGACTCACACGCTGCCCTAAATTGAGCCTGAAGGACACAAAATCAGATTTTCCGCAGCACTTTATTCAATATGACACCACCAGGAATGAAAACAGCTTTCATTTAACAGCACAACTATTTATGTATTCATGCATTCTACATGCTCATACCTAGGGGTGGGAGAAAAAATCGATTCACATAGATATCGCGATATCTTTTTTGACGATTTTTAAATCGATTTTTTTTCTTTCAAAAATCGATTTTTTTGGGGGGGGGGAATTTTTTTTTGAATTTTTTTATTTAATTTTTAAAATATTGTGCAATGTGTATTTGTTCGCCTCTTTTACATACAGAGAGTACAGGCTTTGAAAGGGGTTTAAGTTCACTTTATAATGGAGTATGTTAATTTATAGGCTCCTACAGTATTTGTGTGCAGATAAATGTTAAAAATGCAGCCTAAAAATCGAGAGAATCGGCAATATCGTAGAATCGCAATTTAAATCGAATCGCCATCCAAAAAATCGTAGAAGAATCGAATCGGGAGAAAAGCATATCGTCCCAGCCCTACTCATACCTGACTTCTCTGAACTCCCAATTTATCCAATCTTTGATATGTCTGTGTTGTTGCGTATAGTTGTTACAGCCTGAACTCTTTGGGAGTGTAGTGCCCTACAATATCAAAGAGGAATTTATTCCTAAGGTCAGCAGTCATCCAGCAGTCCAGAGGAACTTCAGTTAAGCCGGTGGCCGATGAGAGAGCAGAGAGAGCTGATCTGAAGGTGACCGAGATGGAGAGGACACTTTCTAAAATGTCACTTAACTGTCACGGGGGGCAAGGCGAATATGAACTGTCTTGCTTCTGTCAGGAGAAAGTGAGACTGTGGTTAGTCATCCACTCATCTCTCACAGAGCTGCCTCTCTCCAGTCGATATGTGAAATGGAGGATGTGTAAGGACAAAGTAGTGGATACGCAGCGTGCTAAGTGGCCCCGGTGTCGCTCCTCTCACCACATCGCTGATAAATCTGGGATCCTGCTATTTGCTTGTTGTGCAGCAGCAGCACCTTCGGTCTCAGGAGTCTCTGCGTTCAGAGCAGCCAGGCCTCTGATGCTCAGGAGAGCCATGTATTCATTAGACTATAGGTCTAGTAATTTGCATACACGACCTCAGGAGAATCCAGTGAACATTTCAGTTTCCTGCCCTCGAGCTAGAGGTGTAATTCTCCTCTTCTTGGCCTGGAAACCTGGGAGAAGTTTAATCTTGTCTGCTCTCCACACCGCCAACTTTATATTTAAGGGGTATATCACTTCAAGAATTCACTCAGATCATTCTACTTCCATGGTTTGCAATTACAACGGCAACATGGAACAAGGAGAGCCATCTGAGCAGAGGATTTCCAAAGGATGAGAGACTGAGAGCCACAGGGGTCGGCTGTGAATGGACTTTATTGACAACAACCTGGAGCGGCCAAACAACACAGAAGCCCTGAACACCATCGGATATAGATCGCTCAGAGGCTCAGTTGTGTCAATGACTGCAGCACTACAGGTTTTATCAATCAGCGATGGGCAGTGAACTGTTGTGGTGCTTTGGGAAATGACAGTGAAGTCAAGATAAACAAAGTGATGAGAGAAGAACAGTGCTTGTCTTTCTCTATCTGAAGACCCAGAGGAAGACTGGAGAAGAGAAGCTGAGGACTGAGCTGATGTTTTACTACATGCTCCACCTCATCTCCTGAGGTTGAACATGTAGTGTTGATGGTGTAAATCTCCAGGCAGGTATCTTCTTAGCTTGAGCAGTCAGAGGAGTTAAAGGAATAGTTCACCAAAAAATGAAATTCTCATATTTATTTTATTTATTTATTTAAAGGTTTAAGGATCAGGGACATTGCACATTAATAAAAACATTTAAACAAATGTAAACATGCCAGAATTAGCCAAAAGGCTACAGTATTTTGCATCTGTTGTCCCTGGACTGATGTTGAAAGTCACCCTAAAAGAAAAATTAAAAAATTTGGATTATCAACATACAAATAATACATTCAATGATTAAAAAGCTGAATAGTGGACAAAAGACAGAGAGCCCAGTGAAGGTCCATGCATACACACACAAACTAACATAAAACTGAACTCAAACAGCAGCCGCTACAGACAAAACAGAAGCAACATTAAGCAGCAACACCAACAGAGAAAAAAAAAAAAAGTTTTGTCTGTTATAAGTCAGTTATAAAGTCTTCGTTGGACTACAAACTGGCCTCCCAGGTCTCCAGATGCACTTTGAGGAATAAAAAACTACTATTCATCAGCATGAGGGTGAGTCACTAATGACGGAATTTCATTTTTTGGTGAACTATTCCTTTAACCTGTACTATTGAGAAAAATATTATCCAAAAGTATTGTCCAAAGTCCTTTTTTAAGTTTCAAATTGAATATGTGGAAGCCAGTGGCCTGCTGAACTGATTGAAGGCTGCAGTCTTTTTTAACATCCATTTTTCTCATTGACTACAATTGAACCTGATCACCATTTCCAAGCCGGGCTTTTCACCCCGTCACACTGAGCCCGCAGCAGCGATACACCATGCTGTTCTTTAGACACGGCGTGTCAGAGGTGTCGGTTCTGACTACTTCAGCAGCTTGTTAACAGACGTTGCTTTAACCAGCCATGCAGAACACCAATTTTTTTTGTCTGAATGCAAGAGGTTGCTGTGGCTGAAAATGTATACGTCTTCTCTCCCATGAAGTCATAAATATTCATGAGTCAGAAGAGAGGATAAAGCTCTGCTGACCCACACAAGCCCCCAGTTTCCAGTGTATCATCAAAGTGGACTGTAGATGAGGATGCTGGCAGATGGAGGAAGACTACCACCCACTGCACTGGCTAATCAACCTGAGGCCAAAACAGAAAACTGCCTGAACTCAGGAGTTACCATGGATAAGTCACGCAGCCTTTCATAGGAAATGCACAAGATGATGTGAAAAGCTGATATAACTGGAGGGAATCCTGTGAAATTTGACATTTTTCAGTTGGATGTCTTGTATCAGATACAGAACAAAAGTGTGTTTCACTAGTGTGGTGTATTAGTATGTATCTGACCCTGTCCTCCACAAATGTTATTGATAATTAAATAGGCTGGAGATTGTTACTCCCAAGCTCTTCATCTATGCCAGCCTTTCCATTTTTACTCCCTTCAATCGAGCCTCGTGTTTTCTTTTCATCACGATCAAACATCTCTCTTCTTTCCATTTCGATGACCCTCTAGCAACAATGGTCACAGTTTGTAACTAAGGCAACCTGCAGTAATACAAAATGGAAATAACTGTTTTTTTTCCAGCGTCCGTCCTCCAGACATCCACTTAATTGCAGGTTCAGTCACTCACACATCAGACCCACAATTTGCCCTGTTCAGCTCAGCTCTCAGTGGCTCTTTTTGCAGGCTTGTGTTACGTTACATTACCAAATATAAATCCCAGCTGGTTTGATTCCAGCACTAATCCAGGATGCAGCAAATCCTAATAATCAAACACTCAATTTCTTGGTGTAATATGGTTGTGACATTCACCAAGAACCTTTCATTTCAGAAACATGGGTCATGACCACTTCACTGAAGCCCATTATGACTGAGCATGACACAACTCAGTCTGATTGAGTTTGTACCTTGAAGAAGAGAAGAGCCTGCTTTGTGTCTTTTTGTACACAGCACTTGTTTGTACAGACCAATCCAAGGTACTTGTATGACTGAACCCACTCAATGTCCACTCCATCCACAGTCACGGTCACATCCTTTCTTTGGTCTTTGAAGTATTAAGCAACATGTTGTTCTTGTTGGACCAGTCTGTGAACGCCCTGTATTCATCTTCCTGTCCTTTCTTCCCACATGCCACAATGGCCGTATCATCTAAATCAGGGGTTCTCAACTAGTCTCACTCTGGGACCAACATTTTCCCATGGTCATTAAGTTGCGACCCACTTTTATAGAATTCAAACCAAGATTTTTCTTTTAAAGCCTTTAAAAACTCATTTTGCTCTTTATTGAGCAAAGTGCATTTCAGAGCACATGAATGAAACTGAGGAGGACCATGACAACTGCATGTAGGGAAGTGAATAAAAAAATATCAAACTGCACAAAATGGAGACCAACAAAACGATATATTTGACTTCTAATGCATCTCTGCATTCAGAGCATGTTCACAAAAGTGAATAAATATCAAATTGCACAAAATAAAGACCCACAAAACAAAACAAGATTCACTGCATTCAGGCCACATTAATAAGAAACTGATATCTTTGCATTCAGAGCAAATGGAGCAAATAATAAGAAACTGAGGAGGACCATTACAACTGCATGTGTTCACGTGACGCGTGCCTTTCAAAATAAGTTATATTTCAAAATAAAAGACATGTCCAACATCAGATGCGCATTAAATATTTACTTTTTTTGACCAGCTGTCCGCGACCCACTTTTGGGTCCCGACCCACCAGTTGAGAACCACTGATCTAAATACTTCTGAACATGGCAAGATTCAGATTTAGATGTAAAATCCGCAGTGAACAGTGTGAAGAAGAAGTAAGGTGAACATGCAGTTCCCCAACCTCACATACTGTACTGTGGCCACTGAAGATAGTCATAGACCCACAAGATGATGGTTGGATCTACACCTACAGTATCTTCTCCAGCTTGTCTCTCACAATTCTGGGTTGAATTGTGTCGAAGGCACTGGAGAAGTATCGCCCAGGCTCATCCAGGAAGGAGTAAACCGATGCAACATGAAAATGATGTTTCCCCATTATCCTTCCAGTTTGTAATAATGCGTTGGACAGTTCTTAACCCAATTTAAGCAGTCTCAGAAATCTCCTTAGATGTTTTATTTGCTTGATGCCAATAATTTGACCCTTCTGAAACAGATTAACATCGAAAAAGAAAGAAATGAGACTGCATCATTAGGCTTAAATCAATCAATCAATCAATCAATTTGTTTATTTCGGGCATGTCAATTTAAATCATCATCATCACACTTCATCTTAGTTCAAGTAATACAATACACATGGCCGAAAGGGAAAGCGGGAGAAGCAAAAGCTTATCTAGTCCCGCCCCCATTAGCCACAGAATAAAAATCTTTATCATAATCTTTTCTTTTCTTTTTGCTTTTTTACATTTTGATATAACATTCTTTTACTTATTGTAAACTAAGTTGTTGCCAGCTGAAACATAATCATCCAGACCATAATTATCCAATGGGAGGCTCTTACCTATTAGCTTAGTTACTGTAAATCTAAGTGGTGACTTTATTTCTGGACAGTCAGTGTATGTTTGCAGCGTATCTCAATGCTCGTAGCAACTTCCGTAAACATCACGTTATCCCCCCGCCCTGACCCTCCAAGCCTCTGAAGTTGGAGGATATGACTAATACATGAAGATTCATAAAGCTTGCCAGATTCCTTTTTGGACGCTTAAAATCCTGTTGCTGATTTGCTCTTTTGAAGTCTTTCTGCTTGGCAGTGTGTCTCATTAACAGGGCTGTTTCACTGAGGCCCAGTGATGTGGGAGTGCATTGCATAGGAAGAGAAGGACACTGGAGAATGGAGATCTATTGGCGTGGAAATCAATGGTTATCATGTCAAGCAGATGCTTGGTCCTCTCATCCGCCGAGTCAGTGCTATTGGAAAGGACTCACAGCGTTTGATTATCGCTGAGGCCATTTTTTATCCATCCCTGAAAGCCTCTCTGAGCCTTGATGTGTGTCTCATTCAGGCCTCTTTCCTGTTGTGTGTTGCTTTTGCCACAAAAATAGAAGTGTTCTTGCATTTTTTCCGACTACAACAATAACTAGAGGAATAATAGACAGCGTGAGATCAGACACTGTGGAATTTGAATGTACCATGAAGTCTTATTCACTGCCACAGAGACACACAACGGTGTTGTTAGGGTAATTGATCTTTTAAGAAAGACGGCGGTACACTGCAGCGTTATGGTTCATTAGGTATCTACAATGATGCTTTATTTTGATTAGGGTTCCCTATTCATTATCCCAAAATGTAAAATGTCTTTTTTTATGTTTAACAGCTTCACGACTTCTTTTTCATCAAAACGACAGAATTTTAATGAGACTTTCAGCCACATGTCAAATTAAATTTTCATCTCTCATGGAGTTGGTTTTAGATCTATGTGGAACAAGTGTCCTCACGCCGGCATCACTTCCAAATCCAATTCATTAACTCTCAACAACTCCCACACACACACTGTTTACAGTTTTGAGATAAAACATTTTAAAAAGAATTTAGCCTTGTCTTCCCGTGAAGTGACCTCTAATGCCCTTCAACCCTCTTTGTTTAATCAGATGAAAACAAACGGAGCTGGAACAATACCACTCTGCAGCCGCCACTTACAGTAACACATAATTAGCGTTCCTCGCTCTTTGTGTGGGCTTCGGCGATGTTGTTTTACTATTTCACTGATCTTCATCTCAAAGTGATTAAATACCTTAATTGTAAATGAGACTGATATAAAAAATAAAGTACAGGCTGCGTATAAACAGTATGTTTTGGAGAGGGAGGCAGTAGCGAGGTGAGAGATAACACTTTGTCATTAACACCCTGTATTAACATGTGATCTGTACATAGATTGATGCATAATATTGATAATATCACAGGACTTTGCAATTACACCTGCTGTTAATAAGCTTTCTCATTATCTCACTTCTGCAAAGGCTGAAATTAAATGTGGTTATGCAAATTAATAGGGTGGTCTGCTGGACTAATAGATACCGTATAGCAGGTTGCTATGTTTATATATAGGCCTTATGGATGAGGTCCTATAGTGGTGGTTTTGTTGATAAGAAATACGTATATGTGAGGCTTAATGGCAACAGAGAGAGAACACATTTGAAAGGTGACAGCTTACAAATGATTGGCCGTAAGCAAATGTGTCAGGTTGTGATTGGACAAAGACGAGAAAGAGCTTGTGGAATGTAGAAATAACAATAGGAAATGGGCTTGTAACTCAGAAGAAAGGTGTGAATTTTGGTGAAACTTCTTCTCTTTTTCCTTTTATTTTGATGTGTCTGAACATGAGTCAGCCTCAGCTGTTAAGGTTCTGCTCAGTATTTTTTTATTCTCACCTGTTTTTAAGCATCATTGTTCACACCCAGCCTGTGGATGCAAGTAAACGCTCCAACATGAGATCCAATAATCTGCTCGGGGCTGTTCGATCACGCCGCGAGAGACCAGACAAGGCCACAGCAGATCGGTAATAACGGGAGTCCCAAGTACAACATTAAGTACAGGCTGGAGAAATGGACTGAGATGCCTGATAAACATGCGAGTGCCATAAAACTGTCACCGCCGTGTCACTGTGAAAGGGAGAAGGAGCAGAGGAAAGACTGAGGCTGCTGCCGCTCTGCTCCCCTCCACTGAATGACAGGATGACAGTCCTGAGCTGTTGGGAGGCCGGGGCAGGTAGTGTGTTCATGACAGCGCTCACACACCGTTGTTTGTTTGCACAATACTGTTGCATTTAAGATAAAGTCAAGCACATGTTTATGTGCACACTGCACGCTGAGTGCCCATTTTTTTCCTACCACTTTACATCATAGAAGAAAAACTGTTGTTTGTCAGATTGCCTCAGAATAAAATGAAAATGTAACATTATAAACATATATATATATATACATATATAAATGTCAAACCCTCTCAGTTTATATTTGCAAATCTTTGAAACTGCTAACCCAGTGGTTCCCAACCTTTTTTGGCTCCTGATCCCATTTTGACATTACAAATTTATGCCCACCCTGCGTCCGTCAATCAAGATGCACCAGCTCAGATATTTTTATATGCTGCATTTTATTTGAACTCGATTTATATTCAAGAAAGTTAAAGTATAGAATACAGTTGTTTAAGATTGTGTGTGGTGTTTTTAGTCATAGTTTTAAAAGAATAATAGTTAGTTAAGAAAATATTTTTATCAAGTCCCGACCTCAAGGTTGAAAAACACTGTGCTAACTATGAAGCAGAATTCAGCTGAACAACAGCTGCTGCTGGAGCATTTGAGAGGAGTTGAATAGTTCACTCACAAAGAGAAAAACGCTGGTTTTCATTGATGGTACAGTCGTGTTTGATGTTGAAAAACACATGTTCCGTCCCTGCCATTGTTTATGTGGATATACTGTAGCTGGATGTGTCTGAATCAGACAATAGTATTATGGTTTCACATCACTGCGTTCAGCTCCTTTGTGTTTTTACCAAAGCTGGGTCAAAACGTTGCTCCAAATCCCCATTGGATTACGAACAGAAGTAGCATTTTTAGTGAGTGCTTACAGGCCACTTACAAGGCCAATGTATTCCATTTGAAAATGCTAACCCTCCACCCTGTGGTTTCATAAAGACTGACATTTCCTTCCACTAGGCTGCAGTTTAAAGTCTGAATTCATCTTATTAAGTCTCGGGGTCTAATGACAGCATTCCTCTGATTGTGTTCTTTCCTGCTCTGCCTTTGTGTCTGCAGTCCCTCCGGTGCTGTCCGTGTCCCAGCAGTCCTTCAACGCCACCGCTGACGACCAGGAATCCGTCACCTTCATGTGCATCACCTCTGGATCTCCTGACCCCGTGGTCACATGGCACAGGTACTGTACCTTCTCCTGCATTAATCCCCTGAAGTGGTCTCTGACATGCAGCTCAGAGAGATTTTGGAATAGAAAAAAAAAGAAAAGCCAGCGAGCCCTTGAAGATGAAAGATATATACAGTATATACACAAGTGGGCACTCACATATTACACCCACACACGATTCAATTGCAAAACCACAAGTTTTAATCTGCTTCTGGAACAGGCTCCTCTTTTCTGGTGAACGCTCGATTTCAGGACCTGGCTGCAGGGATTTTCCTCCATTCAGCACCAGGGAACTTGGGTGCTGATGCAGGGAGATAGAAGTTTCAGTTCATCCTCAAAGTGTTGGTTCAGAACATCTATTCATTAATCCATCACAAAGTTTAAATCTAAAGTTCCTCCTAGGCTCAGAGGAACTACTAGTGTGAAACATGAGGTTGCACCATTAAAAGACAGCTAGTGGTGATCATACAGGAGTTATACTGAGTCACGCAGAATAGATTAACCTACAACCAAACAGATGAACACACAGGACATACTGTATGTATTCATCTTTGTCCGTGTTTCCTGAAAACATATTTTTCTTCCATTTGTACAATTGCGATTGTTTGAAACACAGATGAAGCAGGTGTTTTTCCACAGTAGGCACCGAGGAATTTATAGTCTGCCCTCACACGTCGCCCTCAGCAGAGACACACTAATATTACCTGCCTCGCTGCAACAGTGGGAACATTTCACACCCTACTATTCAGTAATTAGTTTGTACCTATATTGCAGACAGTAATGCCAGGGTATTTGCACCTGTACATCATTAGATAATATCTTATTGTCATTATAGTGAGCTCTATTTTTACCTGCTTAATTCATCTTAATGGTTTTCTTATATTATAGCCCATTTAGTACGAATCGATCACTGCTGACTGCTTCTAAAGTAAGAAATCCATCACCATCATCATCATCCAACAGCATGATGTGTTATTGTTGATAATCAAATCAAATCTTTAAACACAGGTGTACCCCAAGGTTGTGTTTTATCTCCCGTTCTCTTATATAATAACCACCCTGAATAATCAAATATAAGCACCTTGCTGCTTTTAACAGCCTCCTTTAACTCTTAAACACCTACACTTGCTTTCATTTGAATCAATCTGAGGTTGTTTTTTTCTGTCTTCATCATGAATCACAGTTTTTATTGCAGAGTTGAAGAGTTTGAGTGAAGTTGCCTTTATTTTTCATTTATTTTTCCAGAAAACGCAGCAGAGGTTGAATTATACAGCTTGACAGACAAAAAAAACAAAGTATTTCCTGCTGATTTGGTGACATGTGTCCACATTGGCAGACTGGTACTGTATGCAGATTTACTTTTCCTTAAATGGGCAGAGTGATGTTGAGTGATGTGGATCAAACGATAAACAAGCAGATATTTGCATTTGGATACTAAATGACCTCAACTAAAAATACACTCCAGCATTTATTCTAATGGAAGGAATGTTGTAAAAAACCACTGCACACACTGCATCACTTGTGTGTTTAATGTGACATTTTCTCTGGGAGTGATGCAGACATAATGAGAGCTGAAGTGTCTGTGTTGTAAGTCTGAAAGAGACGTCGATCATGGCAGAAAAACAGCAAGTGCATCACTTCGGAAAGCACAAACAAAATTTAATGGCGCCGCACAGCTGGAAACAACCTCAACTTTGTAACCCTCATTCATCTTGCACTCTAGTTTCCAACCCAGGCAACTGAAATGATATTTACCCCGGGGTGCATTACCTTGTCATTTCAGCAGCAGAGCAAACCAGGAAAATGTACTTTTGACGATTTAACAGCATGTGTAATACAACGCAGCAAATTTCACAGCAGCGATGGGTGAGAGCTGATGTATTGATTCACTCTTATTGAGACTATCCATATGACAGCTCTGTTCCTAATGATTTCACTCAATGTCTATATTTTTGGAGCGAACTGGGGAATTGAGTTATATTTGGTTTGGTAATTACAAAAGGCAATTTAAATGAGAAACCTGTTCATCTGTAGAAAATGACATCTTGACTTTATGTGCTCGTATCATACACCTAGCCAGGATAAAGGAGCTTTACTGAAGGATCCAGAGTAGAATAGAATAGATATAAGAATAGAAGAATAGAATAGTATTGATTAATCCTTTGCAGGAAATTATTGTGTCACAGCAGCTATAATAATAAGCTACAGTAGCTTCCTCCATTATTGGGGGAGCAGACGTGCAAGCAAAGCAAAAAACATGCCTGAATGAATCCAGTTATTGCTGAAATTCTGATGACACAGAGTCTTAATAAGTCTTAAAGGGACAGTCTGGGTTATTTGACATGGTTTTGTGTGAGTTATAGTGTGTCAGTGTGTTACCTGCGGTACATTCAGATCAGCATGCTGCCAGTTTCCAGAAGCTGCCACCAGCGCAAACTGCTGCTGTGACAGATCCACGGTTTTACACACTTCCACTGAAACAGTTTAAACGTGCAGCTCATGTAGAATATTTTCTGCTCTAACAGTGTCTTTCTAGCTCTTGTGCACAGTAGCACATTGCTCCTCTCGTATATCCTGTTCCTCTGTCTGAATCTACTGCAGGTAACACGCTGACTATGCATGACTACCTCCCACAGCCCCACGTCAACTGTCCTGAAGTGTCCCTTTAATAAAACATATTGTCCATGGCATTGTACCGTTCTGCACAAACTCAAACCGGCTGCCTGAGATGTTGTGACTTCTGTCCTGTACATCAACGTGGACCTGCAACGTCCGCCGACTGACTGTCGCATCCTCCCGTGTTTCCAGGTCACCGAGTCCCACGTGTCCGCCTGAGAGCACAGAATTAAAACGTGTCCCTGGCAACAAAAGAGTCAGCCTGGGCGTAAACAACAATCACAACCCAATTTAGTTTTTCCTTTGATGTCACCTCTCCCAGCGATCTCCGGCTTCCCAGTTGCATTTCCTGTCAGTGCGAGGTTCCGGCTCGTCCTCTTTGCATCTTGGGTAATGGACTACCTGTCAGTAGTCAGTCAGTATAATGACATTCAGGCTGCGGCCCATCCTGCCCCATCCGCTCTAAAGATGACGCCTCTCTTCATTTCCTCTTTGGCTCGCATGCGTTATTATTACTTGGCTTTGGCATTTCTTCCGTCGACTTTCAGTTATCCTCCCTCTGGCTTTTTCCTCCAGTACAGTGATGCTGAGGCTCCCGCCCTGCTGCACAGCATCCTCAATCTACAAATCTCCACATTTGAAATCCCTAAAATAATTAGATTGTTTCCCTTTTCAGTCCCACTTACTCCGTACAGCCATGGAGAGAAGTCTAAATATATTTTGGGGTTTGCATTATTCCAAGCTGCACGCTTTTAAATTTAATTTCTACAACAGCTTATGAGGTTAAAAAACAGGGGGCTGCTTTCAGATTGAGGTCATCGCCATCCATATCGAATGAACTGGTAAAAAGAAAAATGTGTTTTCTTGCTTATCATTCATATTTCAAGGTTAAAACAGTATTTGGGTGCATTAATAATAATAGGAGCTGATAATGTTTCTATGAAAGCTGTAACATGCAAACCTCAGCACAGGTCTGTGGCTTCATATTCTTTTATCCAAAGCTATAATCTCTTCTATTTTTAAGTTTTGGGGAAGTGAATGCACGCACTACCTCCTGTTTTGGACACATAGATTGCAGTGGTTAACAGAGAGGTGGTGAATAGTCATTCAGTCTGTCTCGCTTGTCTTTGCCTTTTCTCAGCTGATTGAAGGTTCAAACCACTTATCTTCCAGCCACACACACACCTGCTCCTCTGACCTCTAGACTATCAACTCTGTGTCCATTGGATCAATCTGAGAATTCTCCTCTCACCTCGGCCTCTGTTAAAAAAAGGATGGTTTGCCTTTAAATGGTGTCATTGTTTCCCCCTTATCTTACAGACGCCTCTTTATCAATATTTGTGCACATTATTGTTACTTTGAGCAACCCGCGCTATCTATTTAAGACAGCAAACATTCATATTATCATATTATGACAATGGGTGCAAGTAAACAACAAGAGATATCTCAGTTCTTTAGTGAGAATAGCATCTGTTGAGGAGTTTAAAGGTGCAGCTCAGTTTGTTTTGTTGCTGCTGCTTGATCCCACAGACATTCAGTAACTGAGATAATGTTTTGCTTCTCACCTACGTGCAGGTGGCTTTAAATCCTCCACAGTTTGTCTAAATCTGTGCAGGTGTGAGAAAAGGAAGTCAAAAAGTCAAAAACGAAATGATCCCTCCCGGCCTAGAGATGGCACGGCTGGTTAAGCAGCTTCAGATAAACAAACGGAGGCAGCAGCAAACCTGCTTCACACCATTATGCCTCTGTTATGAAGCTTAAGTATGGACATAGATCAGTTTAGCAGTTGCTCTTTTTCTCTGGCTAATTCCCATACACAGTCCAATATGCATAAGGTATGAAGTCAGCACTGTATTCCAAACCACACTGGAACCATTATGTGGAGCTCTGCAGTCAATAACAGATAACACAACAACAGCAGCGAGCTCAGATAGGACTCAAACAATAAGGGGCAAAGTTAGAGAAGTAGAGGATGTGAAGAATCATGATGGCACAACACAAATGATTCATTGAACTATAGTTATTTTGATTAGAGTAGGAAATGTCTGTTCAAAACAATGTGTCCATCACGCTTGAAAGAGTTTCTATAAAAAGTTCTGTCATGTTTTCACCTGTTTATGTGCTATAGATAGAAATAACTTCCAAGTCAAACTGTCTGCACTTAGCCTCTGTTTTATGGGATCAGTAGACATCCAAAGAGCTGAGATTATACATCTGTAACATCAAACATGCTGCAGTGTGGATGCTGCGTACTGTAGGTCACTGTCAGGTGTGAGTCGGCTGCTGTTTTCTCTTCTCCTCATTTGCCCGCACCTTGTTTTTTTTTAATCTCGTGCAGGAAAGGGCAGCAGCTGGAGCCGTCGGAACAGTACGTCCTCGGCAGGCTGGAGGGGGGGCGGAGCATGTTGACCATCCGCAACATCCAGCAGGGCGACGGGGGAACCTACACCTGCAAGGCCACCAACAAGGCAGGATCTCAGGAGAGAGAGCTCTTCCTCAAAGTGTTTGGTGAGTGTCCCAGTAGTACTGTATTTAAACCACAAGACTGGAAATTCAAAAACACTAATAGGAAGAAGGGCTGGAAATCACCAGAGAGCCCACAATACAATGGCTTTATAATAGTTAAAGGTAGAGTCTGGAGTTGTGTTTGTTGCAGTTTCTAAATAAGACATTCGAACTGGGCCGCTCCTCTTGGGCTCAACTGTGTAGCCTCCTGCCCCTGACAGCAGCAGTTGTCAGGACTGTAAAGGAAAGGAAATACAGTCTTAGTGAAGCGCTGGAGCCGTGGGCCGATAGCCGGCCGTCACCAACAACGGGAGCCTCCAGCGTTATGTTGTAATGAGTAGGAGAGAGTTGTGGTGAGCTGGGAAGAGGGCGTTAGCGGCGGATGGGGGTCATTCCTATGTTCCCACAGCCCTATGTTCCCACAGCCATATGTTCCCACATTTCTACCTTTTGTTGTCACTGAAAATTAGGCCCTATGTTCCCACAGCCCTTTGGTCCCACCATTGGTTGGGTTTAGGCAATTAAGAAAAGAGTTGGTTAAGTTTAGTAAAAAGACCCAGTAGAGGCTGGACAGGCCAGATAGATAGAGTCCAGATAGGTAGAGAGAGTCCAGTGGGAACATAGGGCCTAATTTTGAGAAAAATCGTAGAACTGTGGGAACATAGGGCTGTGGGAACATAAGGCTGTGGGAACATAGGCATGGACCCGGCGGATGCTAACCGCTACTGCTAGCCGAAGTTAGCATCGAGCTAGCTCACCACAACGGCCCTCATACTTGTTACCAGTCGAGGCTTTAGTTGTCTGTGACGTACGGGTATCGGTCCACTGTTCCAATGCTTCACTCACAGTATTTCTTTTTCTTTGCGGTCCTGACTGCTGCTGCTGAAAGAGAGAGACATGCTAGCACTCGCTAACATCCGGGAGAGCTAGTGGGGCTAGCAGCCCTGAGCCCTCCTACTCTGCTTCACCTGAGCTCTGTCATTGGCTGGAAAGAAAACACAGACTCTCTTGCTCTCCACCCCGTGCACAACAAAACAAAGGGCAAAAAACTCCACACTCTACCTTTAAGTCACAATATGATATGACAGAAATATGACACTATGATAACTTATTTTAAGAAGAGAAACATTTCACCATGATATTTCTTCAGTCTGATACAGTGTCAGTTTGGTGTGTCCCTAAACACTGGATGGACGTGTCAGACAATAACTTGAGTCAGTTGTAGTAATCAAGTCGACACCCTTCCAATCAAAGCTGTGATTGCCATCTGCAAATAGTTTTCCACGACGAAGGCTTGGTTTCATGTGTGTCATCTTAATGAACCAATCACAGCTGTTCTATGAAAATAGTCTACAATTCACTGATTCAGCACAAGCATGTCTTCCTGGATTGCCTTCTAATTATTGCCACAGATTAACATAACATGATGCCATACTCCTCTATATTTTAACATAGTTGCATTACACATATGTGTCACATCCATAAAGCTTCTCTTGGAAAACCTCTACAAATTATGTATCATAAACAAAACAGTTTTTCAGAGGCACAAATGTCCAGATATGATCCTCCTCCCACCACAATAACACCTGCATCTATATGATATTTTTATCCTGAAAGAAAATATTTCATTTATTGCTTCGTATTTGAATTACTGCACACCTCATAACAAAAATTCAATTTATACTTTCATAAACCTGCTGGCTATTTCCTCTCAGATCAGTCTGATAGGGCATACAGTATCCAGCTCATGAAAATGTATGGAGATTTGTGCTCCCGTCATCAACATCCGCTCAAGATGTGAGAAGCGCTTGTTCTTCAAAATGCACATTTAAATGAAGAAGTTAAGGGCGAAGGAGGAGTTCTGCTTTTCGCCGTGCAGAGGGAGGGAGAGGGGAGGGGAGGGGGCACAGTTGTAAGTTACTTTTATTACCCTTGACAGCACAGATGGGAGAAGAGCAGGCCGTTTAAAGTGTGTATGCAGGTGCGTATGCGGTCTTAATTCATGCTCCGGTGTTGCAACTCGCTGTCAGACTTCCTCCTTAATGTCGTTCATGTTTCCACCAGGTTATGTTTGTTTTGATTTTTCTACATTCCCCACAGAAAACACAGCCTTGACCTCCGACAGATGCAGTTTAGATCACATTTCTAAAGAGCCAACTGGGACTCTCACATTTCCTTAGCAGCTTAGATACAGCAGACATTTAGCTTATCATCATATCCAATGATTTTAACACTAATATGCACTCAAAGCTTAAATTCTGTGATCACAAACATTACACACAAAGATTGGGCAGTAGACTCAGAGATATATCTTCATTCAATTGTGTTTGATGACATCATTATAAGTGGTAAATTTAGATCCAAGGTAATAGGCTCTTCAGCACAGAATGAGATGAAAGATGTGCCAAAAGAAAAGGGAGAATTTATTCCTTGAAGAGACGAGTTTTCATTGTACATCAGAGGTTTGGGAATGAGCTACGTCGCTGCAGCAGCTGCTGGATATTCACTTTCACAGATGGCTTTAAAACATCTAGACACATGACAGTGTGTTGCCACAAACAGGTTATTGTGGCAATTAATTGCTTGAAGCCTCTTTCATTCCCGTTTCACTTTCATACACTTGAATACTTTCACATCTGGGGGTCCAGCGCCGCCGCCGCCGTGTGCCACCTGGCCGCTCTGTGAAGTGGCCGCGACGGACCCGGAGCTGTAAACCACAGAAGTGTTGGTCCTTCCAGCTCTAATCAGCCTTCAGAGATGATGTCAGGTTGTCCTGGCTTTTAGGCTCCAGGTCATTCAAGGCCTCAGAGGGGAAAAAAAAAAAAAACACCATTTAAACTGTTAAGAAAAAGCTAAATATAATTTTGTGAGTAGTTCACAGACATGCTAGCAGCGTGGCTCCAGGGACGCTCCGCTGCTCGGTCCAGCCCAGAATATCTCAACAACTATTGGACGGGTTGACATGAAATTTAAAGTATTTCTGGTCTCTTGAGGATCAGCCACTCTCTCTTACACTTACAGCAGCTGTCAGAGCTCAACACACTGCAAGTTAAAAAACACATACATGTAGACAAACACACTGCAACGCAACAGAAATGTTCCCAATGGAAATACAAGCAACAGGCGTGCAGCAGTGTTGTGAACAAGCTGTACTGTACTGTAAGCTTACCAACAGCAATTTGTACATGTAATTGCACAAATGCGAGCAATTCTGTCCACTTTAGAAGACAGAATTGTGCATTGAAGGACAAGTCCCAGACAGGTTCAGGGGCCACTGTGCTTCTCTCACACTTTTTGCACACTTTATTGTGCAAATCTGCGATTCTGTTGATCAATCTATACTCAATAAATGGGTTATTGAGTGATGACAAAGTGAGAATGTAGATGGAGGTAAATAATGCAGTCTGACAGCAGAAGCTTTTTCATCTACCTGAAGCATTGACAGTAAACGTCTGTCCAAACAATTTGCAGCGACCCAGAAAGAAGCAGAAAAGACATTTCTCTGCTGTTTGTACCTTTTAGTTGTGTTGTCAGGACTCTGTGAAATACAGCATCCTCTTTAATGTGCCTTTATCATCCAAACAAGATGGCTGAACACATCACTGAATTGTCCTCTCGCTCCAGTCTTTTCTTTATGTTCAGCAGATCCACATAATACACCATGCATTGTTTGCTATGCTAAATGTAAGACAGATGATCTGTACTAAATAACATCAACACAAAATACACAGAGTGTGTGAGGGAGGATTTCTCTATTCAACCCTCTAAACTTTGCAGAGTTTTAAGAGGCATCAGAGCGAATCTACACTGACATTTGCATACAGCTGAATCAACAAACACACACATTATTCTTATCTGATACAGTCAGTGGCGCATTTTATTTTCCTGATACGTGTCAGTGGGAGGGAAAGGAGCTTTATGGGATGTCAGATGTTACCACAGACTTTCCCTGCACTGACTGTCTGTTAGCAGCCAAGAAATGTCAAGGTAAACATTCCTAACACTTCTGTTCAGTCTTAAACTCTAGATGAATAATACATCAGTTATGTCATTATGTCATGTTCTGCTGCAACACTGAGGCAGTTAATGGCTTTTATTATATATCATGTGTCAGGGCTGACGCTGTGAGCTAGCTAAATGCAACATTTACAAGTATAATTTTTATAATACCTATAATTAATATAATAAAGTGTAATTATGGTTATTATAGTTAATAAATGCCAGATTAAAAAAAAAAAAAAAAAACACTTGTTATTAATCACACCAGGTTCAAAAGAACCTTGCAGAAGTTATTTTAAATTTACAAATCAAAAAAAAAGAAAAGAAGAAAAAACTAAAACAAAAACCAAACCTGGAAGGTCAAATTAATTCTGGATTTTTATCTCCGAACACATAAATGCTTCTCAGTTCTTTCTCATTCCGAGTTGAAATGTTTCCGATAATGCGTAATTAATAATGTTCCCTGTAGAGTTGGTTTTTGCGCCATGCTTGATAAATGAGACATTTTCCATTTAATATTTGCATGATGAAGGGCATCTGGGGCAAAACGGCTGCAGATAAGGCGGTGATGAAGAACTGGTTCAGACCGGTCTCTGGAGCATTAACAGTGTTATCTGTGTGGTAGTGGGCTGCATCTGAATGTGCATTTGTGCTGCGTAGAAGTGTCTATTTACATGTGTGTGTTCATGTTGTGATGACTAGAGCCATCGCAGAGTTTAAAAGATGTGAATGATCACGTAAAGTGTTTCACATCTCCCTCTCTGCAGAAACCATTTAGTCTCATCATGAGGCTTCAAATCGTATTTTTCCTTCGAAGGAGAAAAAAACTTGAAGAGGTTTGAGATAATTTCTCTTGTTCCCGCCGCAGCTTCTCCTCATCTCCACACAAAACAGAATCAGGCAGATTGTCGCAATGTGAGAAAACGCCACTTGATACTGGAGGATTTTTGAACTCATGATTTACTATCAACACAACAGAAATGATCTTTTCTTATCAAATCTGTTTGACTTGTTTGAGGAGGTTTGTTGCCTAAATAACTTTTAGTCAACAAAATATCCTTTGTGTGGTTGTTTTTGTTCATTCTGTGCATGGAAGGAAGCTCAGACTCTCAGGTTATCTAAACAGAGCCGGAAAACTGACTGCAATTGTTCATTGTTCAGGTGTAGTAAAGTGTGTGCAGTGCACTGGTGTGTGTATATGACCCCGTGTTTTGACAAGCTCCTGAAATCCCTGGAGATGGCTCCTCCACCCCGAGGTTGAAGCCATGTGAAATTGCCAAACACTCCTTAGATCTCCCGCCCCGGGTGGTGTTAAAAGCATTCAGTACAGTAGTCACTATTTTCCATTTACTAGCCTTTTCCTTTAGATTCTCTCTGCCATGCTACTTTGCAAGCGCCCAGTTAAGGATTTAAGTGCAGCACGGGAAAAAAAAAAGAGGCAATCCATGATTCATGTGACATGCTCAGTGCCCTTGACATGCATGGTGTTTCAGGGCTAAGAGCATCTTATCAGGAGGAGGCTAGCAGGGTGCAGCCCCCCCGCGTCGGCACGCTCCCCAGGGCGCAGCGCCGTGCACCGAGAGGGAATCACAGGGTGCCAGAGAGGACAGACACAAATCTATATTTATATTCCAAACAAAATAAATAAAAAACGCACACAGAGGAGCAGGGAGGGGTCGTTGTGATATGTTTGTATCAAACTTGAACAAAGTCGGGGTTTTTTGTGTTGTCATCCAGGGCCAAGACGAGCACAAAATAGACCAGAGGGCACGAGCGCCTGCTAAGCCAGACATGCAGAGTTTGACTGCAGTATATAAATGATGTTGGCCCAGACTGTCAGAACCAAAGTCATGCATCAGCTCTGTATTAAACTCCACAGTAAAGCCCTCACCCCCCCTCACTCCCCCTCCCTGATGAGTTCCATCACCCCCCACCCCTCCCATTCTGTCTATTCTGCTTTAGTCACGTGTCTTTTTTTTTCTTTTATTAAACTTTCACAGGTGAAATGGGACAGGTTCATATGTTCTACCCATAGTAGTGCATGACTTTTTTTTTTCCAAAGAAATGAAATACTGCAAATTCATAATAATAAAGATAATACACAATGATTAAAAACAAGAAACAAGAAAAACAAGCAGACAAACTAACAAAAACAAAAAACAGACAGTGAAAATGTATCTTATTTTTCCTCTGATTCATGCTCTTTTTCTCCCCCTCCTCCCCTCCTCGTCCTCTGCCGTCTCCAGTCCAGCCTCATATCACCCAGCTGAAAAACGTGACAGCCGTGGAGGGCAGCGCCGCCATGATCTCCTGCGTTGCCGAGGGCGAGCCTCTGCCCGACATTTCCTGGAGGAGAGCCAGCGACGGCCAGACCTTCGTGGACGGAGACAAGGTACAAACTGCCAGAGAGTCCATCTGGCTGTGTGTGTGTGTGTGTGTGTGTGTGTGCATCATAAAGCATGGGCTACGGTTATGAGCTTGGACACATAGGACATAACTAATAAAGAATATTCTGGCACTATAGGGGAAGATCATTCATCAGTTTTGCAAACCACATGCTTCAGAATACAGCAGAATCTGACAGAAAGCATGTGTTGCATTTATGTAAAATCATATTTTAATTTAATCTACGAGTACGGAGAATAGTCTGAACATCTTTGCAGAGGAACCTACAGTACCTGGAGCTGGAACTGGGTTTGATCCCTGACTGTACTGTATATAAAAATAGACGTTGACGCTGGTCTGGAAAATCTGGAGGTGACTCCACAAGAAAATGACCCTACAGTACTCCTCACTTGATTTATTACCTCAGTAAATGCTTTATGGACTCGATCGCTAGATTTAAGTCTTATTCAATACAACATGATGTCAATTTTTTCAAATTATGGTCCCATTTATAAGAAAATAAGTCAACGTTTTTAGGGTGTGGCTGCAGTTTCTGTAACTTTGCAGCAATCTGCATTTATCCTGAATTCCATTGGCATTTATAAGTCTATATTAGTGGCAATGTTTTTATGTAGTTGTTTGAAATACAGTGTCTCTCTCTCTCTCAATGTGACATTACTGCCGTCTCTCTCGTGAAATGAGTGATTTGCCAAATGTCAGCTTTAAATAAAGCTTTGAAAGCCAGGCCTATTCTCTGTCTGGCTGTTAGTGAGATTCACTCATGAGGTTTAGATAAGACACGAGTGTCCTCAAATAACCTCCGCTTGTACAGGAAGTTAGATGGAGTTACAGCTGGGAGTTTGGAGGCTTCATGCAGCAAACACAGCCAAAGTGTTTAGCCACACGTGTGTAATGTTACTTTTTATGGTAACCATAAAAGTGTCACTATTTTTGTATAGAAAGTATTTGTGTTGTGTATTAAAGGAAATAGCCAACATGAACAGTCCTCATAAAAACCAACGCTGTGATAATTATTCCCATCTGTGATACATGAAATGCTACAAATAGAGCTGTTCATTGCTGCTCAGGGCCTTTCCATTCACACTGAGGGGATTGATCCTCATCTGCTTTTGCTTTTTCATTCTATAACTGACACATGAGGCTTCAAGGACTTTTCATACTTTCAAAGCTCTACTTTTTTATAATGTATTTATTTATTTTTTACAGGAACTGTTTAAATCTCTTCACTTTCCAGAGATTATTATTTTCAGGGAAAGTGTGCATTCATTTGACTCCTGAAAAGACACACACACACACAACTTAAAAGATGCTAACCTTCAGTTGTGTAGATTGTTCTCAGAATCCATTCCTCACTTTGTCTAAAAAAATCCAGAATTGAATGAGTTGCAGCATTTGTTTTTTTCTTTTGGAATAGTAAATTCATCAGATGAGCTGTCGTCAATGTCAAAACAAAAAACAATCTGTGCAGCCTCACAGCTGAAGTTAAAAAAAAAAAAAAACATAAAAGGGGAAAAACAAAGATGGCAGCCCTTCTTTTTCTGGGGAAAAAGGTCACTGCAGAGATAAATGAATGTGTGCACTGGCTCGAATCCCTCGGGTTGATAAATCACAGCCAAAAAAATGAGAGTAAGTACTTCTCTTCCCACAGCAAATGCAATTATGGAAATGCGTAGTGCAAACCAACACACCTAAACATGCGCAAAGACAAACACGGCGTGTGCGGCGCGAGGCGTGATGGATGGTCGCAGTCATTTAGGTTTAAGTCAGGATGTTCCTCTCTCAATTTGCTCTCCAATCTGCATATCCACTCCTCTCTTGTTGAGAGACATTAAGCCTCAGAGGCCTCACGTTCCCCCGCTGCATAATGCTGCTTCCATTCTTCTGCCTCCTTGTCAACTAACACCGTGACCCCTCGGTAAGGGAACATAATGGGATGCAGCTCCTGGAATTTAATTACAAACTGTGGTAAGAATTGAGTCTGGGGTATTGTTTCATTCATCTGCTATTGTTTTGCTTCAGAGCGGGGTTAGCTCGCTGCACCGTAGCCTCTATTCATGCAGCACAACCAGGACTGAAGAGCTGCTGACATTAAAACTCTTTTGAAGACGGCCATTGCAAAGAATGATGCACTGTACGCGGCTCAATAGACTCTGTCGATATACTCTAAGTTTTCCAGAACCTTCTAACCTTTTCCTCGGCTATTCAGACGTCAAGCTCCTTCTCATTCGATTTTAGCTCTTACTAAAAGACACTTTGCAGTTAAAACTTCAAAAACATGAACCCCAGCGCCCACTGAGATGATTGTTTTGTCTCCTGATCATAAAAACAGCCGGGAAACACTGTGAAAGTCCATCACAGTAATGCCCCAAAACCCTCAGCTGGCCCCCATTTTCTGGAGGCAGAAAGCCATTATTAAATGTCATAGTGTTGTTGTCACAAGAATGAGGTGATACAGTGATCATTAGAGTTGTGGAAGTATGAAAACCCCGTCCTCAGCCCCCCACACTAAACTGTTGGAATAAGCCTCGCTCGGCAGAATTAGACTACAGGGTGTTTCCAGCCTGGCTGACATTTCCAGCTGACATTTTTAATATCGGGAAATTCTCCAGCATTTGGTCTGAAATAACACAGCAACAGTCTCCGCAATCCCATTTGAGAGATTGCATTTGAGATTTAGCTTCATATGTTCACTGTAAACCCACACGCATTCTCATTTCTGAGGCCTCATGGATCAGATAGGGAGAGGATTTCATATATTTTCTCTCTTTCGCTACCTGCTCGTCCTTTCATCTCCTCCACTCCCTCTATTCCCCCAATGCTTCCACATTTCTCCGCCTTTTATCTGCCGGCGCTCTCATGTTGGTCTCTGCTCACGTGTGTGTACAGTATGTGTGCCTCCCGACTGCAACATGCATGATCCTGTATGTGTGTGTGTGTGTGTGTGTGTCCACGAGTCTGGCCGCTTGCCTTGTCTTTCCACTGAGCTGCATATCAAACAGGCTGGTCTCTAGACACAGACCCTGTCAGTCGGTGGAGAGGTGGGTGATTGGGTGGGGGCAGCGTGGGGGTTAGAGAGTAATTTCCTGACTCAGAAGTTTCCCTCCTGGAAGATTCCCCCTCCCTCCTCCCTCCTCCCTCCTCCCTCCTCTCTTCCATCTTCAGCATTTCCTATTCAACACACGCGCCTCCAGTCCCATTGACCTCGGCCGCCGACGTAAACAAGCAAAGTGTGCAGCGTCGGCGCGAACAGAGACCAGAACCGGAGCCTCTTCTTAAAAAGCCGCCTCAGCCTCATTGGTTAATAGCATTGCGACGATGAAGAGCACAGATAAGCCATTCTAAACAGGATCAAACCAAAAGCAGCGGAGGAGCGACAACATGAAGAGAGCGCGACTCAGAAGAGGCGGCTTCACGGCTCAGGCTTATGAGGCTTAGACACATAATGAGTATTAGCAGCAGCGGAGAGAGGGGGGGTGGGGGGCGGTGTTGATAGGCTCTATCACTAGATACCGTGATAAGTGATGACAAAGATCAACAAACAACATACAAGGTGGTAATTAGGCAGTGATGGAGGCGCTGACAGGCGGACGGACGGAGCAGGACTCACTGTTTCCTTCAGTTCCAGCACAGAGACCAGAGAGCAGTGCTGTGTATTGTGTATCGATCCTCCTCTGCATACACAGTGTTTGCGGCGTGGCCTCGGCGAGACCCGGGTGGTTGGCACAGCCGAGCGTTCACCACCACGGGGCTCAACACTTACTTTGGAGAATTTACAGAACAGCACAACAGAAATCGGGAGATTATCACCAAAGACGATGCACAAGCACACAAACAAGAATCTTGCTGATTACGGCTGTAACTACAAAAAAACATCCCAAAGCATTATGGGGCATCCCTGAGCTAAATAGGCTTACTGGAAGCCTGATTCAGCCTCAGCTTGTCTTTGTATTTCAGTTGTTCAGTTGTTTTTTTAATCTAATTCCTTTGTTCGGAGCAAACTAATTTGAGTGCAGTCCTACATTAACTCTCAGGCCTTGAGCTAAATAACTTTCCCTCTATTTTTACTCTATTAGAGCTGTTTGTCCAAGTTGAATTAATTGACTAATTAGAAGGAAACACTGGGAGAAAAGCAAACTTGGATGGATGAAGAAGGTTGTGTTCGAACCCTATTCTCACACACCGCGGGCGACGATGCTAACCGTTTTGCCAAGAGGTCAGTGACCGCTTGGCAAAACTCTGTCAGTGTTTACTACTGTATTTATGGCTGCAGCATGTCTGCGAAAGGATGCGTCAACCAACTTCATAACACAGTAAACCAGACTGGTATTATCTGATTTACTGAAATAGGATGGATAGAAGACGTAACTCAGCACAAAAAGGAACAAAAAAAACCCACCTCTGCTAAAAATAGTGTCTCGAGATAAAAGGCAGCAAGTGACATTGTTTAAAATGATTTTACTCAGTGTGTCTGACCTCCAAATCCTCCAATCACACAAAAAAAACCACCTGCTCCAGTCACGCAGCTCTCAGATGCATCAGCCCTGAATCCACGGGCGAGCAGCAGTGAAAGTAGTTTGCGGGGGTGGCGGAGGTTATCTGTTAGGTAACAGTCTGGAGGCTACAGCTCCATCGTGGCTGCAACAAGGATGCTCCTGGCGTGTTTTTTCTCATTACGAGTGAATGTCGATTACTGGAATGATAGCCTCGTCTGCTGTAATTGACCCGTTGCTTCAAATTGATACCATCTGTCTTCATACAGATGTAATGACCTTGTAATAAATCGACGTTTTATTGCATTAACCCTGACTCTTGTGTGACAAGTGACGGTTGCCTGCAGAGCGGTAGGGAGGGAGGGGGGGGGGGGTTTGGGGGGGGTCAGCGTGGATCAAGGGGCCGTCACTCAGGCCCAAGTACAAAGTTTGTGGAGGAACTTTCTGTAAACGGCTGCGTTCTCTCCTTGTATCATAATAAATCCATCATTCCTCCAGCTTCACACCGTCATAACTCATGGATGTGTCTTTTCCTCCAAGTGTAATATCGGAAATAAATTGCTAACCATATTATAAATAAGTACTAGAATCAATCTCCTCCTGTTTCGGCAGCCTAGTTCTATTTGATTAGCTGCTCTATCTTGCCCTAAAATGTTTTCTGGTTGTTGTTGCCAGGTATTTCACGTATCCCACGGCTTGTTAAGGGCAATAGATGTGTGAGAACTACAGCGATGTAGTCAATGTTAATTCTCAATCACTCAGCTCTCTGCAGAGAAAACCTCCCAGCTCATATTTACTGACCTTTCTCTTGGCTTGTTGCTTCGTGTCTTTAGAGCCAGGACGGACGTTTCGAGGTCCGAGGACGCCACGGCAAGTCGGTGTTGGCGATCAGCGGCGTGAAGCTCTCCGACTTGGGTCGCTTTGACTGTGAGGCGCAGAGCCGGATCGGAGGCCACCAGAAGAGCATGTTCCTGGACATTGAGTGTGAGTGTTTTTGCAATATCACATTTTCTCTAGTTCTATTCAGGTGTATGCATTGTATTTTGTTTTGTTTTGTTTTTTACTTTATTTGATATTTGAATTATACACTTAAATACTAGCCACAGGATGATGACACTTTCTTACCCATTTAGCCCAAAAGTTCCATACTATTATGTCATTCATTATACTTTTCCATTGGTTCAGGGTGGGAGGTTCTCTGAGAAGCCAGCAACTGGTTATTGCTTTTTTTACTTGCTACCATGAGGCGCTTTGGGTATCGGGTAACAATAGAAAAGCGCTATATAAATGTAATCCATTGTTATATTATTATTATTATTAATACATATATCTGTCCCTGTTATGCAAATCCTTTGATATATTTCCCAAATAATATGAAAGACAAGAAAAGTCCACATCAAATCCCAGAATCCTCTTTGTTGTAGCTTGTTCTTGAGTCCAGAAAGGTTATAAGGACCAAAAAATGTGAGTATGGTCTGCCATTAGTTGTCCATATTATCTCCAACATTGGGTCTGATGGAACAGTTTGTTTTCTATTTTATTTTTGGGGTTATGAAAAAGCTCACAAAGTTCTTCCAACAAAAGTTTCTCCAACACTGTGAATTTGTGGTGGACGTCTGTGTGGGAGACTGTAATACCCAACTCTCTTTCAGATTTTTGTTTAATATAGTCTGTTGAGTGGTTCTTGATCAATGAAATACCTGAATACGGATTCCCAATAATTCATCAGGTGGACTCTGAGTTGTATGCTCTCAGGAACATTTGTGTAACCAGATTGTTCTTCCATACTCTGTCCCTTCACCTCATTTTCATAATAGTGTTGGATTTGCATGTGTCTATATAAATCTTGTCTTGCTAAACCATATTTTTCAGACATAGACTGGAAGTCCTTTAATTTCCCATCCTTAAATTGACTAATGAGGAGTATGATGTAATTCCATACCTTATCCACTGTCTATAATTTAAATCTAGGGACGCTGGTTTATAATCTGGGTCATATGCTGGCCACCTCAGTATTTTTATTTCTGTTTGGATCTGAAATGTCTTCACATAATCTAGCCACACATTCTATGAAAAACAAACCCATTGATTCTGGAAATCAGGTAAATCCTTAACAACAGAAGGGCAGCCCAGCAGAGATTGTACAGGTCGACTTGATATTGATAATTCAATGTCTTTCCAATTGGCTTCGTATTCAGACTTACACCAAAGAATCAAAGGTCTTAATTGTGCTGCTACATAAAAATCCCTCAAACATGGTAGGTCTTGATTTTATTTGTGTTTTTTCACCTCCCATTTCAACCTTGATATTTGTTTATCCCATACTTTAAACTGTGTGTCGGGAATTTAAACTGATAATGACTGAAATAAATATAGTAATGGAGGTAAGATAAGCTGTGTGCGACTGTTGGGAGTCTGGCCACTGCTTTCCCTTAATGTGAAAATGAAACACATTTAAACAGATCAACAACAGAAGCAGAGGTGTGGAGTTCAAAGGTTCAGCTGTGGCTTTGTTTGGTATTGAAGACTATTATACTATCAACAACCCACCGCCACACACACACACACACACACACACACATACAGAGCCTCCAGAAGGGTTAATTAGTGAGAGGATATCATGCATTGCCTTTCCTTTTCCCCGGCTGACGACTCCCCCCACTTCTCTGATGAGCGCACCCATTCCTCAGCGCTGGTTGTTTGGGGTTATTTGGGGCGGGCTATCCCCTGCCTAATGAGCTCTGAAGCAAAGATCTCCATCCTGGCCTCAGAATGATTAGGTTCATTATGAGAGCGGCTGTGTTGTCTGAACAAGACCAATGGAAAATGCACTTTTCGGTTGCGGTATTCCCGACTTGAAGCTCAGAGGAACAACAGAGCGAGAGGGCAAACAAACAAATCTATTCAAAGAGACAGCGCCAGGATGAAATGAATACTGTACCTCTGTTGTCACAAGGAAACCAATTTTCTCCTCTCCGGGCTTAGGTGACTTTCAGGTTCATGGATTCGCTTCAAAACCTGCATCGCATTGTTCTTGAAAAGTTGACATTTTGGAAATAAAAAAGTTTGACAGCATCCTCATGTTGAAAGAGAAAGAAAAGGCATGAGGCTGCTGTCTTTACACTGTGAACCTGCTCTGCTGGAGCCACAGCTGACAAGTCGCTCTCAGACTCTGCAGAAAGACACAGACTGTGTGTGTGTGTGTGCGTGTGTGTGTGTGCGTGTGTGGCGGGGCTGAGCCAGCTATCGCCACCAAACTAATGAACTCATTTACTAAGTCAGTGCAGGCTGCAGGGGGATAACACGTCCTCGGCTGTGACAGAGCGCCAGGCATCAATCTCTTTAATGGAATCCTGCAAGCGAGCATAAAACAACCATAATGCCTCTCTGACTGAGCCGGGCCGACTGGGCCCAGAGAAATCCACCCGACAGCTCGCCGCTTCCACCGTCCATTACTGCCCTTCCTATTTGCTGGAGCAAATGAGCTTCTGTTTGCATCCTTTATTTTTATTCCTAGGGAGATGATCATACAGGAGAGGAGACCCCCTCCTCCTTTTTTTTCCCTCTGTCTCTCTTTTTCTCTCTCTTCCAGCAGAACTTGGCTTGAATTAAGTGAAAGTTTTTTCTTTTTAACATTGCAAAGAGAGTTTGGGGAGCATTAATGAAATGCATTTTCTTTTTCTCCCTTTGAGGAATTTGGGGGTTAAGCCTTAGTAAGTCATTTTTATGTCTTTGATCATCCAACGCAGCTCCACCTTTGATTTGAGCGTTTAATTGGCTGCCACAAATTCCTGACATACCACCAGTTACTCCGTTAGCAATTCAGGTCTTGTGTTAGTGTTAGTGTTAGCACTACTACTGTTGTATAAAGGAGGAATGCGTGAGGGATAATGTGTGTATTTTATTTCTATTTGGCAGATATACCAAAGTTCCTGACCAATCACACCATCTTTTATTCGTGGGAGGGGAACCCGGTCAACATCAGCTGCGACGTGATGTCCAACCCCGCTGCCACCATGCTGTGGAGGAGAGAGCGCTTCACCATCTCTGCAGAGGCCACGGCCAACACGCGGGTGCACAGTGCACAGGGCAAGTCGGTGCTGGAGGTGGGTGCAGCTCCTATTGAACTCTCACACTACTTATCTTGTCCCCATTAAGTAGCATCGACATTTGTAAAATAATGAATTGATTTAGAGTGAGAGTGCATTGATCTACATACGTTTTTGTCATAGTGATTAAAATAGTTCCAGCTCCTGATTGTTTTAAAACATCCAAGGTTGAGATGTCATGTGATGGTGGCTATGGTTTACTATTTTCCGACATTTGATAAATGAAACACTTTAAATCAAACGTACTGACAGATTCATCGAAAAGAAAACTAGAAAACTTGTCATGTCAGTGATTGTTAATAGAATGAATCCAAACAACTTTTAATGAAATAGATAGTTCTCAGTATAAACAGCTGTCATATTAATACAACATTGCATAGAGACCTGGTTCCCAACTATCCCAGCAAGGGGGCTGACAAATCCTTTGCAAAACAGAAAAACTTGTTGAAAAGATGCAATTATATTAAAATATATAAAAGAAAGAGAGGTTTGTCATTATTATAAAAAAAGGTGTTGATCTAAAAACATATTATTTAGCCTCTGTATTGTTTAGGTGTCAGACATTTTTGAGATTTGGAGACACTGGAATAGAGAATTGAGAGCGACACATTGTCTATTGTTACATTAACATCACTTTTGTAAATCTTATTTTTATGTTGAATGTTTGTCTCCACCACCTGATCTTTTTTTGGTTTCTCCTGCACAATTGTTGTATCTATTCTATATATAGTATGTTTTTTGTTGTTCTTCTCTTTTATCATGCTGTTTTATTTTTATTTTTTTCTCATGCGCTAACAAATCAAATCAAATCACATTACATGTCACTATTTGACCTGTTTTTAGAGTGCAATTTTAAATGTATGTTTCTAGTTGAGTGAGCTCCATAAACAAAGCTACACTAACCTATTGTTTCAGAACATAATTAGAAATATCAGAGGACAAATAAAACCAAACCCATTTGCTTTACCGTTAGAGATTTGTAAGAATGAAATAATGATGATCATTTCCTGGTCCTAGGTGACTCCTATGTCTGACAGGGACTTCGGTCGCTACAACTGCACAGCCAGGAACAACATCGGAGTTCGATACCAGGAGTTCATTCTGGCCCAGGCAGGTGAGTCTGCACCGCTGCTGCTGCTGTGGAGCCGCTACACTGACTGTACCTGAGCTAATGAGACTGGGGACTTCATTTGGAGTCCAGCATGTGTGCAGTCATGGACCTCACATCTTTTGAATCACTAATTCTAACCATCCAGCTCCTCTGTAACCTTCTACCTCTCCACTAATAGTAATAGCCTTATTTGCAATTCTCAGGAAGATAAATTCCACTACAACTCCCAGCTCCTATTCAGGCTAGCCTAATCTCAAATAGTACCATCTGATTTACCCTACGCCTCGCTATTCACTGAAGTAGCCCCTAATTTACTGTAGCGCAGACTAATACACAACAGTGCAGTCCAATTATCTTTAGTGCTGATTGAATTGCTCTGCGAAGGGAGAAAGCAGTGAACAAAAAGCTGACCTAATATGTAGTCTTGCAGAAAACAATGAGTTTTGGAAGTGGTTCTGACACTTCACAAAGGCACACAAACACACACACACACACACACACACACACACACACTGTAGTAAAAGTTGGAGTCAATAATGGAGATCTGCGGGTAGATCTTGAGTGGAAGCTGAAAACACTCATCACTCCTCCACACAGCGTCTCCACAGCCCAGCCCTGTAAAAACCAGTAGGAGTTGCATTTCTAGAAATAAGTTTGTAGTGAATTCAGTCTGTTTTGATTTTTAATGAAGCCGACACTTAAATCTGAGAATCAGGCGCTGGTATTTTTCAAGTGGGAACATTGAATAAAAGAGCATACAGTTGGTTTGCAGCTCAAAACAAGCCCAAGGACAAATCAGCAATCCATCTGAGTGATGTGGCAGCTTCCATCAAACTGGTAAATCGCTTTCGAGTCCTGGAATTACTGCGGCTGTACAGTAATGTCTGTCTTTAGTTAGATTATGTGGATGGCAGTGATGTAATAGGTAGGACGCAGACGAAGCAGCATCTACATCTACAGCACTCTGTCCTCTCTTTCTCTTTCCAGATGTTCCCTCGAATCCGTACTCGGTGCGTCTGTCGGCCGTCTCCCAGCGCCTGGCGACCGTCACCTTCATGAAGCCCGACTCGCACGGCGGCGTGCCCATCAGCTTCTACCTGGTCCAGTACAAGGAGGTGGGCTCGCAGGAGTGGAGAGACGTCAAGTCACACAGCGTCCAGAGTGAGTGTCCTTCACCTGATTTACCTGTACAGACAAACAGGAGTAAAATATAGAGAAGATGACTGAGCTGTGGAGCCAGAATCCATTAAGATCATTTGTCCACATCTAGTTCTATCTCTGTTTCCATACTGAGGTAGTCTGGATCGGTCGTATTCATAAGAAAGCTTTCACCTGTTCACATGCTCGGCTCATTTCATGGACAGAGCAAAGTATCTGGAGGTTTGAAGAGAGGTTGCAGTAATGCACAGGTGAATGACAGGACATACTCTCTGTCTTTCATACTCAAAGGCCACTGACCCTCTGAAATGTTTTACATTCCACTAATAATGTCTGAATAGAGCATGACAAAGGAAATCATTCTCTCAAACATAAGAGGATAAAGTAAAGGATCATGAAAGCTTTACAGTGCATCACCATATTTCAATTACTGCTGATGTTGACAGACAACAGAATAAATATGAACATAAATATCTATGCTTGTACAGTACGTGACATTTTCCTCAATTAAATCATAAATAGTTCTCTAGTCAAGCAGCAGGCCCTATGAAATTATTATTCAAAATCTGCTAACTGCTACAATGTTAATGTGTAATTTCACATTTTTTGCTTTCGTTGTTAAACATTCCTCCAATACAAAGGTTAATACGTTTACAGAATAAAATGTATTTGGTTGATCATACAATTTATTTGGTTGATCATACTTGGCCAGGCCATGCTTGTAAAATAGATTTTTTTATCTCAAGCAATTTGCCTGGTAAAATAAAGGTTAAATAAAATACTCTGTTTTGTTAAAATTCTGCTATTCACATGAGAAAAGATTTTATTTTTTTATTTAACCTTTATTTAACCAGGCAAGCAAATTAAGAACAAAATTCTTATTTTCAGGGGGGAAGGGGGAGGGGAGTGCTAAAAGTGAAACAAGGTTAATAAATTACACAGAAAAATTCTATACAATACAGTACATACAATATATCAATATAATCAATAAAATACAATACAATAGATGAGTTCAGTGACCATTGTAACTATAATAAAAAGGTGACTACTTCACATTTGAGGGAAAATAATATTTCTCATGTGTGAAGCAGCTTAAAACTTTCAGCTTCTACTCACCAGTCCAGGGAGATCCCACCTCTACAGGCCACATTAACACCGTGTCCAGCTCTAACAAGCCTTTCCGCCTGTTAACACCTGCGCTCATCAGCTGACACCTATCAAACACGAGTCTGAAGCGTGTCCCGTGATCCGCCACGCGTTCCTCCAGAGCCTCGGCCCTGAGATGTCGACGTCGGGTCACGACGAGCCTCAAAACACCTGACGGGCAGAGTGCCACAGCCTGTCAGAGCTGAAAGGGCATGCTCCTCCTCTTCTTATGCTTTACGACTCCAAATTGATTTCCATGCCTGTTGGTGGGGAAGTGCTGTACACCACGAGGTGAAGGATGGATGGAGGGAAAATGGAAGCCAGAGGACGAATGGTTGGGTGATAAGCAGGTCCGACAAACCTGAAGGGCTTATCACTAATATCCCTCATTTCAGAGTCAGTTACAATATGGAGATTCAGTGAGAGGAATACTAAACACCAGCTACTGTAGGACTTGAACTGTGTATGTAAAAATACATTACACGTGTGCTGAGGAGGAGAATACGGCACATGTAATGACATATCAGGGCTTAATTATCATCATTTAGCTACATGTGGCTTTTTATTTCAATAAAATATGAGACTAAAATATTAAAATGATGAGCTGGACTAATTACAAGTCGTCATATAATCATAGAAGCCACCTCAGATATCCTCAGTGGAAAGTACTTACACAATAAACTCTTCAACATAATGAGATGCCTGGACTCGTTTCATTCCAATGCTTTTACCCAAATTGAAATGTCTGCTTATAGCCAGGAAACGAAGCTAGCATGGCTGCAAATTGCAGGATTTGTTTTCAGTTCTGGGACTAAAGAACTGCAAAAGCACCTATTACCATTCAAGTATTTAATTTGAGCGGACTGACAAAAACAACAACTTTCACTCAAGCTCATTACACTGCTGGCTTTTCTGAATAGTGGAGGTTATGTAAACAGACTCTAATCATTGTAGAATTTAAATGGGACTCTGCAGTGTGCTCTGATAATGAGATCTCCTGTTTCCCTCCATCATAAATGCAATTTACAGTACGAACGCAACATACTACACTGCTGTTATCTGCAGTCAGAGCAATGGTATCACTCAGAATTACACTCACATCCCATCTTGTGATGCATCACTGATTATATCTTATTGTTCAGGATAATAGTGGGTGTGCATCTGGTTTTTCAACTCCAGTCATTTAGTTTGCAGTTCAAAACATTCAACTTATGATATTTTCCTTGTATTCACATAGTGTTTATCTTTAGTTCTCTACGTACTAGTCTCTCTAGCCAACCAGCCTTGCATATTGTGACAGAGCTCCATCCGGCTGCTGTAATAACGGTCTGTAGACAGCATATTTATTCCTCAAAATGACTCATCATGAAAGTGAAGTCTGACATGACTCTGAACAAACATGCACACTGGCACTGTAACAGCCTCCCCTCTATCCAGGTTAATTGGGTGCACAGCGCCAAAACAAAAATAATTTCCAAAGCAATCGTTGCATAAGAATTTGGGCCACAGGGCCTCCATCAAGCATGAACAGTGCACATACAGGTGTACAGGGCAAATAAAACAAAGCAATGACGGCTGTCTATTTTCACATTTAGACTAATATGTAAAAGAAAATGCCACACATCAAACATTGGCACAAATTGAATTTCAGGCTTTGCACATTACAGTACGTCCATTCCCTCATCTTTTCCTGTCTGCAATATTCAAACACATATTTCCGGGTGAGGTGACCTCTGCCTGTGTCTCTCTGCAGCGACAGTGGTGCTGACCGGCCTGGAGCCCAACACCACGTACGAGGTCCGAGTGGCGGCGGTCAACGGGAAAGGTCAGGGGGAGTTCAGCCACACGGAGGCCTTCCAGACTTTACCCATCCGTAAGCTCCCACTCTCTTCTTTTCCTCTTTCATCTTTCAAAATAAGAGCCTCCTCTCAAAGAAATGGCCAAAACTACTCTAACAGCCACTTAACATATGGATCTGTGAAATGAAGTTTGGTCTTAATCACTTCAATTTGTTGCTACAATGGGCACGTAGATTGGGTTAATTGTTAATTATCAGCCGTTAACAAATGAAGATGTGCTGTAGATAATTAAGCACAAATCCCACTCAACAAAAATGTCGTATTTATTATAAAATTGGGCAGTAAGCGCTAATGTAACTGCCCTGGGCATTTATTTGACTTGATATCAGAGAGATCTGGGTGTGATTTCATAAAATAAAATAAAGATATTTGACAGAACTGCAAACATACTGTTACATTTCAAAAAGCATCAGCACCTTGGCGAAAATGAGACTTATTTGCCGTTTTCTGTATCTCTGACGGGCTTATGTTTGAGGTGGTTACAACCCCCTCGTATTTCAGTGATATGAATCCATAATATTGGAATAGATCCTGTCAAATTTGTGTCTTGATGTAAAACTGCTGCATTAAAAATGTTATACTGCAGGGGTTTTATGATAAGCATTTTATTTATTCTGGCAATCTGGCACAGCAGGATTGCAGTAAATCCAGGCAAGGCCATCAGGAAAAAAAAAAGTGTTTCCACCGTTAATATTACACAGCAGTGCAGCTACTGAGAATGAATGTTAGGGGGGAGATCCAATTAGCAAAATACAGTGAATAATAAGAGCCCCCAGTCAACATTAGTTATAGCCAGGCAGGGGGAGTTGCCTTGTAATATGAGTTTAATTCAGCTTAAATCCTCCCCTCTCCTCGTACTGCAGCCTTATCTCATATCTCACATTGCCACCTGCTCCCCTCCTTGGGAATGCACACACAGCCACACACACACACACACAAAGACGTTTTGTCTCGCATCTCTTCTGAAGCTGAAGCCTCCTTCTGGTCCATGTCTCCTCCAGGAGAGCCAAGTCCGCCGGCGGTCCACGGCCAGAGAGGAATGGGCAAGGCCTACAGGCTGGGGCTGGTCAAACAGGACGATGGAGGGATGCCCATCGTGGAGTACATAGTCAAGTACAAGACCGTGAGTAATTCACAGTTAAACATATCAAGGCATCACACTGGTGGAAGCAGGGCCGGTTCTAGGCAGGTATATATGAGGGGGCAGTCAGAAATATGAAGGGGGCATCATGTGAACACATTATGCTCCAGCACTTTTTTTTCTCTGTGCTTATAGTAACTTCATTGAATTGGGTTGTTGACTATGTGTCCAACCTGCAGAAGTGGATTGCACTTTGTCAGGCCTCTACCTTCAGACCTGTCCAACTAGGGGCCGGGGGCCAACCAGGGTCTTAGAACCCAAATTTTTTTTACTGTCGTAAAGCAAAGAGCCACATTATATGGGGGGTTAGGGGTGCATATACCTGAAGATGCATTGCAAACCCAGAGGGGGTGAAAAAGGTGAGTAGCTAAACCTCTGTAGGGGGCTCTGGCTGCATCCCCCCCAGAAAATGTTTGTGATTTTAACATGTGAGTGAAGCATTCTGGTGTACTCTGAGAAGGGGGGGGGGGGGTCTACTATGGTCAAGATTTACAAAACTGAAAGGTAGTCTTATGAATACTAAAAAAGAAAAAACAAACAGAACATTTTAGAACAGAACAGTGTCCCTTTTTGGCGGATGTTTGTGCTACTGCAGATAATTTTGTCAGCTTGTAATTTTTTAGTATATTAAAATGTGCTTTCTCAACTTCTAAAATTTTGATTTGAGGGGGCAAGACATTTATTTGCCCCCTCTTGCCCCTGCGTAGAGCCGGCCCTGGGTGGAAGTATGTCTCGCTAGACTCTAAAAATCAGTCTGATTGGAGGTTTTCTCTTTCATTGTGCCACATGAGAGATGCCAAAACAGCTCACACACAATCATGGAGTTCTCATTCTTCAACCCAAAAGCAACATGTGACACTAGTGGAAATGCTTTCTCCTCCCGCTTGATTGTGTTTGACTCAATAGTTTGATAGGTTCCTGTTGACTGAGCTGAGGGAGTGTGTTGGCGGTAAAACCAGTAATGTTCTGCTTGAGAATCTCTGTTTTTCAATCCTTGTGACACTTACCGTTCATGTTTTAAATGAGAGCGCACACACACACGCTCTCTGAATTCACTCATCCATTTAAATAGTTGATTTTTTTTGTATGTAAAATAGCAAAAAAAAAAAAAAGCAGCTTAAGCTCACAAGAGCAGCTGAGATGAAGGAGAATAAGAATAGATGGTGCTTGTACAAAACCTCACCACAGGACTAAGTGGATTTGAGCTGGTCTAAATCTCATATCTCCCCATTGCTAATGTGTCCAAGCAGACATGTCTCTGTCTCAGTGAGGAAGGGATAGCGATTGAAAACACGCCGTGGGAAAAGAGGGTCAGGAAGTCTCATTTACACCCTCCATCTTGCCTTCTTTGCTCAGCTCTCGTGCGTCCTGTGATAACGTGCCAAGCAGGCGAGAATATTAAGCACACAGCACTTTTGGCATGTTTTCAACATTCAGCTCTCAGCCTGAGTTTATATTGTTTTCAATTCTTTGTTTACGATCGGTCTCAAGATGAAGCAGGAGGAGGGAAAGGGAAGAATAAGGCGAAGGAAGGGTAAAAAGAGAAAGAGCTGAGGCCACAAAGGACTGGAGACATATCACAGAACTTGTGTGAAGTGGATGAAAAACAGGAGGATTACCCTTTTTCTTTTCACCTATGCGAGTGCATCTGTGTAGGCGCGTCGCGTCTGCGTCTCCGTTTCTGATGGTAGGAACTCCCCAGATTAAAAACACAAAGGGTAAGCTGTTGTTTATCGCGGAAAAACAACATTTCCCCTGCTCTCCTTTGATGCTCACTGACAAAAATGAAATGTGGAGAATTTATTCAAGGGTAAGCAGCAGACTTATTCTTTACATTCGTCTTTGTCTTCCTCTTTATTCTCCCGCCAGGATAAAGAGGAACAGTGGATGACCAAGCTCGTCCCAGGAGCGAATGATTTTGCGATGCTTCAGCCGCTGCAGTGGAACACGAGATACGAAGTGGAAATCACAGCGCGCAACGTCAAGGGTCTGTCGGAGCCCACCTTCTATCAGTTCTTCATGCCACAGAAACCGGACATTACAGGTAAAACCATGATAAGGGAAGACTCAACGGTGTCTTTTTGTCTTTTTTCATATACAGCTGTGCTCATAAGTTTACATACTCTGGAAGATTTTGTAACTGTGTACCGTTCTTTAAGGCAAACATGAGTGATCAGGCAAAACAGATTTCTCTTGTTTTTAATGGGATTCAAATGAAACTGTGAAACATCCCAAAATAACACAATCATTAAAAAAAAAAAGATAATCAGAGTCTGGCAAACAAATTTTTGATGGTACCATTTGATGCACACTGCTGATTGGCTTTCTCAAGTCTTTGGATATTTTTTTTTAATCCTTTTTCTGTTTTATAAAGTTGAACAACCTTCTATGTGTATTTTATCAGGGTAAAACTTTGCGGGTATGTAAACTCAGAGCCATTTTGATGGTTGCACTTTTTATTAGGATTTAAAAAAGAGAGCAAACACAATTGTGTGATAATAAACCCGAAATATCTTATCTCGCCACCGATGGCCTCATTCGCTGTCGTAGGTCAAACAGAGACATGAGCAAACGAGAGAGAGACTTTTGCATATCCAGTTAAAAGTTCTTTGTAGTTGCTTTAACTTGTGGTTGAAAAGAGTTGAACGCCTTTTGGAAAACCAGCAGAGAACAATTTTTTTGAACTTGTTGTGTTGTGGTGTGTTCATGCCACTGGAAGGAGTGATAGCGTTGCCGATAACAAAAGCAAGAGAGCAAGATGTTCCAGTCCAGATAAAGCGAGCTGTGGAACACGGCAGGGTCCTGTTGCTGCGATGCTTTCTGGACAAATGAGGCGGCTGTCAGAGGAGAAATTGGCGCCTGTGCCTCTCCTGCAATGGATTTCTCCCCGTATGATCGTTGAATGACATTTAAATGTGAGAGTCCAGAGAGAAGCCCTTTTGCTCAGAAGTTGTTTTTGCCGGTGTTAGATTGAAAATCCGAGCATGTTTCTGCTGTAAGATTTCATCCTCGCCGCTGTGAAAACCTCAGTTTGACAACGCATCATTTCACACATCGCTTTCTTTGAGAGTGTGAGAAATAGTGAACAAGCAGAGCAGCAACATGATAGATGCAATGTTGACAGTGAAAATGGTGAGGATGATTATTGTACTATGATCGGAGTAGAGAGAGTTAAGGTAGTTAAAATGATCTCTGCATCTTCTGGACATGCACACGTGACACATCGCTCCATGCTCCACTGCACACAGGTAGTATGGCTAAAAGGCAACAGCCAGGGAAGAAGTAATTGGATGTGAGACAAGAATGTGATTGGAATTAATTCATGATAGCTGACAAAGAAAAACCACACACTAGGGGTTCATTCATTCACACCGGCTCAAGTAAACAGCACAAATGGTGCAATCACACCAGGGCTGGCTTCAAAGAAGAAGTGAAAACATCCTCAGGCTTTAGTTTCTCTCTCCAACATATCATTTCTCCTTTTTTCCGTCCATCATGGGGGTCTCCTTTGCAATTCTGCAGCAGGAGTGTTTCTGCATCATCATAGAAGCCAGAACACAAACACGGACATCTTACTGCACGTCCTTGTGTTGAGGCTACGTGTTTCCTCCTCTTGAACAGTGTGCATGTTGTGCTGCTCGTGCAGTGGAGTTGTGTTGGAAGCTCCTCAGGGCCATATGGGCTGAACACGCATGCACACGCGTGGAGAAAATGCTAGCAGAGACTTTGAAGTGTGCACCGTTCCACTTTGAAGCCAGAGCACACACACGTTTAAAGATACATGTATTGTTGAAATAAAAATGTCATGTACACTTCCCACTGCAGACCTCACATTCACGCTTAGAAAAAAAAAAAAAAAAAAAGCTTGTTTCAGTGTTATTTTTGCTCCAGTACCACATCCATTTGTGCTGTTTTCGATCGAGCCAGTGTTTGCCTCTGTCATTACTGCACTGGTTAAATGGCCTGTGAGAGTGTGCGCTGCTTTTTCAAACACAAAACAAGACCAAGGAACAGCCGGCTTAAGGCGGGCCATTTCGATTGACTGTCCTCTCTTGTTAGCGAACAGCGGTGCATCATGGGAAAGAGCCCGAGAGAGACAGGGACACAGGGAGGAAATGCTTTTCTCTTAATGTCTTAGTTTGAAGAAGAGTAGGAGAGCTGAGGTTTAGTGGAGGGAGGAAATGAAGCAGCGGATGGTGGAGTGTTGTACTGTAGTGTGGCGACACGGAAAAGTTTCACCTGCTCAAACTTTGTCTCACAACTTTTTCTGTCTCTCCTCCGCCCACTCAGACCTCCTCCTATTTTCCAAACCAATCACCAGTCCCACACCGGCCCTACACCAATTTCCTGCTTCATAATTGCAGCTCATGTTTACTGCATTTTCATTAAAGTCGAGCCGTAACCGTCAATATTTTTCTGCCAAAACGATGTTCATTTATTCCGACAGTCTGGCAAAGTCGTGCAGGTTAAACAGAGAAATTACTCCCAGTTCAGATTTCCTGCTGCACTGAATCAAATTGGATGTTACAGAAAGCCCGGTCAGTGTTAGCTCTATCAACAATATTAGATGTGAATCTGATCAGTGATCTGTCAGTCTCAATTGTGCACCATCTTTCCAACTCATCGCCTCCTTTTTTTATCTTTCTCTTCCCTCATACACACACACTCGCATGCAGACTTGATGAAAGAAACATCCCCGTGTTGTTGTTCTCTATCGTGTCTCACCCACCAATTTCCCTCCTCATTTCTCTCTCTGTGTGTATTATGCAGCAGGGTATTGAATCTGCACTTTGCTGTTTTTTTCCCCCTCTCCTCCTCCCTTTGTTCGTCCTATTTTAGTTTCTAACAGACTGCATAACCTTCGTACCCTCCCACTCACAGAGAATCCTTTAAGAAAAACGCCATTGATTGCAGCACTGGCCTTAGATCCTTTTCAATTTACTCCTCTTCCTTTGGTTTTTTTTTTTTAAATCAAGCTATTCCTTTCACCTCCTAAACCTCTACAGAATCCTACAGCGGGTATATCATTGATGATATAAACTTGTATGTATAATAATCTAGATATAGCAGCATCACTCTTGATATAGGGACATACTGCATGTCCTGTGATGTCCTATGTTGTATTTCTATGGGTTGTCACTATGACCACCAATGGAGGGAACCACCAAGGGCCCCCAGCTAAGAAGGGGCCCCTAATTGCTATAGATTTTCTATGAGTTGTGACTCTATTCTAAGTCACATTCAACCTGCAGTAACTTAGAAAATGCCCTTAAAGCGCTTTTCATTGTCAGCGTGCCGCCATCCCACATACAGTAGAGATTAATGGACTGCTGAGCTCCTAACACCTGTTGCTGAGTCTCCACTGCTTAAGCCTCAAGGTAACATAACATGCAATTCAATTTCAAACATTAAAATTTATTACAGCAGTTATTACATAGGAAAATGGCATTCGTTGGCTGTTGTGGTGTAAAAGAAAGTAGAATAGAGTGGAAAATATAAAAGGTGAAGTTGTGAAGTTGAAGTATATGTCAACCAGAATGGTGAATGGATACAAAGAAACAACTCAGGTAGAAAAGTGAACAGTAAGGTGCCTCTATTTAACCTGAATATTTTAATTTTTATAAAGCTTTCTACTTCTGCTCCTCAGTTCTTTTGATTCTAGTGGGATTTTTTTGCCAAACATATAATTTATCTAATTTCTATGAATAAAATGTCTCACCAGTAAGTAAAATATGATGAAATATCAGTGATTAAATTATCTAGCAGTATTGAAAAGAGTAAGAAAAAGCACTTGAACTTGAACTTGAACATGCTTCCATACAATGTGTTCCTATACCCAACACCCACAAGTGGAGAAAGAGAGAAATAAGGCTTAATGGAGGCTCCACGCCTGCTGCAGTGTGGTGGTACAGTATTTCTTGTGTTGAGCTTTGTTATGACTGCTGTATTTCCTCTTGGCTCTCTCCTCTTCTTCTCCTTCCAGTCATGCGCCATAAAAAGCTGTGATTGAAACGGGCATCATAGATTTTGTTTGCAATAATCTCATCAAAGCACTTGAAGAAATAATCTGGGAGAGCTTCTCTTCTTCCTCCTCTCCCTCCCTCCCCCCGAGTGAAACTTTTCCCGGAAGCGTTGCCAACAAATCAAAATGGGAAAAGAGTACTTTTACAACCGTCCATTACATTAATCAATCCTCTCATCAATTTCCAAAATGAAAGCCATTATTTTTAAAGCCGTGTAATGAAAAAGATGCATGACTATCGAATCTGTTGTTTGGGGATTTACTATTTAAAAAGCCGACTCATAAACTATCCAGGCTGGCTCAGGTAAAAACCCTTTGATCTTATTATTATGACACAGAATAAAAGTGGTGAATGTATCCCTGCTACTGCAGAATAAACTACCTGCAAGCATTTCAATGTAACTACTAACACTATCAGTCACAGAATGGTATCCAGCCAGCCAAATAAAGAAAGGCTGAGGTTAGAAAAGAGCCTGATGATGAAGCATTAGTTAAATTATCACGTCCCGGGTCCAGTATACAGCTTTGACGTCTTTGCTCTTTATCAAACAGTTTTATTCTAGATAATAATAAAAAAAATCCTCTTGAGATTTGGCATCTGCTGCTGAGATGATGTGAGTCAAAATATTCTCAAACCGTAGACGACGTCGACGACATAGCAACAGTTGTTTAAACCGTCCTCAACAATATGATACATGATCGCGGCTGATGTTTACATGTTCACTCTCTCATTTATTCATCCAACACAAATAATTCCCGTCGAGATGAAAGGATCGCGTTTCTGTTGGAGCGCGTTTAACATCAGACAATATCACTGTCGACGAATTAAATATTTCATCATAAGCGAGACAAGTGAAGTGAAGGACTTCCTCCTGAGACAAGTAGTAAAGCAGGAGCAATGGCCCAGATCTAAGGCACACAACAAGACACAGTTTGTGTTATTTAAACTGTTGTCAGTAAAACACTTAGCGGCTGCCCTGCCTGTACTGTTTACTCTCTGTGTGCTGTGAATTTAAATCGTTTTATATGAAAGTTACTGTAGGTTAGGAGTTGGACTGTCCTTGACTTGAGCTATCATTAAAAGTATATTCCTTATTAGGAATTTAATGGTTTTTATTTACAAAGCCTTACTTTGCCTTAACTGTTTATTTTACCAGCTTAATCTCACTTAGAATTTGTAATTTGCACACTCGTTCGCAGGATACCTTGGTTTTACAAATTCCCAGTATCAGGACAGAATTAGGGAAATTCTATGCCCCCAAAAATGGAATAACCTACATACAAAGCTGTCTGGATCATCTTATTTCTTTAGATATCTTTAAAAACGTACTATCAAATGTCCTACAGCCTGTATGTAATTGTGGATTATGATTTTGATTGTATTTCTATATTGTATAATTGTGTGTTTTTGTAATCAGGGCGTCATTGAAAAAGAGAGCTCACTCTCAATTGACCTTCCTTGAATAAATAAAGGTGAAATAAAAAATTTAAAAATGCACTACAATAAATGATCACAAATTCGCTCCTGCAGCATTGTGATTGACGTTGTGGTTTTAATATATTTGAATCAGTGTCCTGCTGTCTGTCTGTTCAAACTATACAGAGATCAAGGACCTTGATGACGCCTGAATTAAGCCGCAGCCTCAGATTGCAGCAATTACAGAAAAGTGGACCAAATTTCTTTGAAGTCTTTTGAGGATGATTGTTAAGGATGTCGTATTATTCTAAGCTAAGAGTAATTACTCATGGGTTTTTTTTCATTTCCTCTTCACTGGCTCTTGGGTGCACTTCAGGGCTCCTCTTCCTTCTTGGAAACGGTCAGAAAGGAAGGGCTCATCGCTCTCCTTCCAGCTATGCAGGATTTAATGATTATCTTTAATTCTCTTGGGGGCCTCCTCACACAAACTTCTCCCTTCTACCCTGCTCATCACATCCCAAAGTGAGCACTCAGGAAGAATCCTCTCTCGCATCCGCAAATGACGATGTTTATCGGGCTACAGATTAGCACCTGCCACCTCCTCAATCAATGAACGTCCGATTTGCCATAATTAATCAAGTGGCTTTCTCTCACATATCCAATTGAGGGACAGTCAGCTACGGCTCAGGCCTAATGAGTTTGTATTGTCACGGTGAGATGTGTATGAATGGCTTCAGGTGCCACACAAGCAGTGGGGTGTCTAGCGATTGAATAATTCTGCTAATGGGCCGATATATCAACAAGTAATCAGAAGAAGTCAATAAAAGGGTTAATAGAGCAGGGAAATAAGAATTAATCACCACCAGCGTGTTGGAGAGTTTGTGAAAACTCAAGTCACGCAGAACAAACAAATGATTTCCAAGAGGCTGTGAGGAGAACACTCAGCGATAAACGAGAGGTAGATAGCATGAAATGTGGTTTGTAAGCTGAGTTACAAACAACTCAACTCTGCCTCACTTTAAGACTTTTTCTCTCAACCTCTCTCTGTCTATCTATCCTTATATATCAGCCTATTCAGCTTGTACTGTGCAGTAGGCCTATTGTTCTGTAGCCTCCAATAATCTTAACCAGATAAAATAACAATAATGTAAGACATAATGCAAACAATGTCAGAGAAAAGTACAGGCAAAGTAATTCCGTTGATAATCTACCAAGATCGATATAAATTGAAAGCTTGAAAGAGTCGTTCTGTGTGAAATGTGCTGTGAAGGTCTGAAAATACATTAAAGAAAAAAAACCAAGGAGGAAGGAGAAGAGAAAGTGAATAATGTGAGTAAATGCTCAGCGGTGAACTCATGTGTAACTCAGGAGAATTAGAAGAAGAGCTGTTATTTGACAACACTTCTTTGCCGATTGTTTTCTGACAAAGAAAATAAACCTCCTTAATCCAGCATCATTGCAGAGCCGCAGCCATGTCCATCACCTGGTCGTCACTGGCAACACAGAGTCAGTTTTATCATCATCCTCGGTCCTCGGCGGTGTTGGCTCTGCTCTGTCAGTGGATGTTTCTACTAGCTTGACCTCCAGCAGGAGAGCATGAAATGGGGAATGATGCTGCAGCGTGGACACTTTTATTGATACAGCGAGGTGGGAGGGGGAGCGAGGCGAGAGGGGAGGGGGGGGGGCAACAGAGTCAAAAAATCACCACAGAGGACACGGACCCCATTGTGCTTTTCTACTGGAACAATGAAGATACACTCAGTGCTTGTGTGGATGTATTTCATGCCGAGGCATATCAGTGACTGAGCCATTTTTAGACAAGGACACGATGAGGAACAAACTAAAGGAGAGAACAAACATGGAGCTTTTGATTTGTTCATCATGGCACCAAAAAAAAAAAAGGAACATGTTGGTACAAATGGATCACAATGTTAAATCATCATCCTGGTATATAAATTAATGAACAAACAAAACTGTTAGTCATTGCTTTCATTTTTGTTTATACGAGGACAAACATGCACTAGTGAACCGTCCGCTGTGTTTCTCGCCAAAGCTAATTTACAAAACCCCCAGAAGAGCCTTAAAAATACAGCCAGTAAATCCTAACGACGAGACTCATTTACTAATTTAGTTTCAAATGAAAACATGTCTTTTAATACATAAATAATTCAGTTTTACTCTTGAGGAAGGGACGATGAGATTCCCATGCACACGGTGCAGCAGCAGCAGCAGCAGCAGCAGCAGCAGCAGCCGCGGCCCTGAAGGCCCTGCAGCAGTTTATCACTCTGACCTGTGCTTTTTCACAGCCACTGTTGCTGCTTGCATCAGTCTGAGTGCAGGTGATGGTTGACCTCTATTTTCTCTCCCATAGATATGACCTCATTACTTCTCCTCACTCTCCCATTATAAATCAACTATAGGTGACTGTATGAGCATTTGCTGCACATACATGCAGCCAGTTATCCCCAAAAAATGATATAACGATGCAGGTTTATTGTATTTTTAGCTTTATTCTGCACAACGCGCTGCTGTTTCCCTCACATCATGAAGTCCTAGCTGTTAGGAGACATTCTGGCTGCTAACTTGAAAACAGTTTGACTGGTGTCCGCGCACATGTTTGGCCGTGTTTCATCTTTGTTTATTAAATTTAAAAGTTAAGCCGCTTTTCTTGTCTTAATTCCTCTCACAGAGATCTGAGCTGCTTCAGGAGGGAACGCGTCTTGTGTCTGGCTCACAGAGTGAAATCTCTGGCTGGAATATAGTGAAAGCAGGAAAGACAATATTGAAGCGTTCCCTTCAAAGACGATAAATCCCCTATCTTTGTCAAATCTCTGCATCTGTAGTCCTCCATTCAAAAAGTCATAAATACACAAGGGCATGCAGCAGTCAGGAGAGAGACATGTCTTTCACTTGAAGAAAGAAATTATTTTTGGAAAAGTTCTCAAATAGATTTAATATACAACATATACAGCTGCTGAATCCTTCATGACCCAAAACCTGAAGGTCATGTATTACAGCAAGAGAGGAGAAGAAAAGAAAGTCTAGATATATACAATACAAATACAAATCTGTGCAGAATGACAAGAGAGAAACCTCAACATTGAAAATCAGAAAGCACAACAGTGGTGGAGAAAATGGCATTCAAGAAAACACATTGGCATCTTGCATCCTTTGCATGTGGGTGTATTTCTGTCAAACACGAACTCCTCTCTGGTGAAAATTAGCCAAACTAAATCGAATCAAATGGCTGACAGAAAGACTACAAGTAAACAAGCGAGTAACGTATCAATCCAACCTCAAAGTGTCAGGCTGCTGCTAAACACTTTAGAGTAATACTCCTTATCGGATGGAAGTCTGATGTTTATGGATTTCACTCTTTCAGACTAAGAGTTCTCGCCGCCTCCTCACAAAACGGCACTTTAATAAAAATCTTTACCCGTGGAAACGTCGTGTATCTTGAAATGTGGTGATCCTAAGTACCGGTACCTTGGACAGTCCATCAAATGAGAAAGATTTCTGTTAGCTTTCAATTTAGGAGAAAACGCCTGCACTTAAGCCGTTTGATTGGGGGATTTTATTTTGAAATCTTTGGCATGTGAAAGATTTCTGTGCTTCCCTCTGTATTTGACTCATTGTTATCAGTAGGCAAAGTGCTCTGTTATTTTCAGTGGATGTGATAAGAGACAAAGGTTTCATGTGATATGAAGATGTAAACATGGGTGAAAGCTGAAGGCCACGGTGGTTTGATGATGAGAAAGAAGTAAAGTATGGTTTAAAGAAAGTATTGTTCTTCTCCTCTGCAGTGTGTGTGAATGCTCCGGGGAGTGTGTGTGTGTGAGAGGTGTTGTTTACCACTCCTCAATCTGTGGCTTCAGCAGCCAAATTAACTCAGATAAACTTTCAAAAGGTGAGATACAAAACAGTAGCCTGTGGCGCTGAGAAAATATTGATCCAGTCTACAAGCTTCAACTCCCATATCCCCGGATTCACAAAAAAACGCAAAGTGTTTTAATTAGAGTTCCTCTTTGCCACAAGCAACTCTCTCTGGCTTGGCTCTCTGTTCTGTTCTCTCTCTCTGAGCTGTTGACTCGCTGCCAATCTCCTTTTGTCTGCAGTCTCAGCTCCGAGTCAACAACAAAGTCACCAACATGAGAGTCATTTGGGGTGGCGACACGCTGCTGACAACTTCCAGTGTGGTTGCAGCGGTATTTTGGAGGCTCGCATGTTTCCGTCGTGTTGGCTCAGAGCGGCTGCACTCCGGATTTTGAACTCAAACAGCGACTTGGAGGTGAAAGCGTCGCCTCCCGGCTTTAATCTGAGGGTGTTTGGAGCCGTAATGAGGAGACGCTGCTCCGTGGTTTAGAGTGGGACTTTGTGTTGCGACTCCGACTCTAGATCTGAGCATTTGAACAAAGGTCAGGACTGTGTCTCGGCCTCTCCTGCACAGTTTTGTTCTGAAATTGTTTGCAGCGCCTCGAACTTTATGAAAATACAATACTGAAATCCTTGGAGAATGAGTCAGGCTTGGTTAAAGGCATCATGTTGCTCTTAACTCTTTGAAAACAACTCTGAACACTGTATTTGACATTTTTATTTTGTGTTGCAACAGCGTGCGTGTGGTTTTTGGAAGTTTAGTGAGGAACTAAGTGGATGCCACAGCTTTTTAAAATACCCATCGGCCTTGGTAGCGCTGCTTGACTTGAGTTGTTTTCGTGGCTCAGTACTTCTTACCCTCATCATGACTTGTTGATTGAGACCAGGGTTACACATGTATTCAAAAGAGATGCAGAGCAGTGATTTGTGTGTGTAATTACTGGGCTTGTGCACAAAAACCACTCTTTATCTCAAATGTGCAGTATGTAGGTGGGAATGTGCTGCATTCAGCTCACATTGACTTTGTGTTTGGAGATGCTGTATGCACTCCAGTGTCTCCCGGTAGCTGCACTCATGGTCTTATCCTCCTTTTTAACTGGAAGGCTACTGAACACCCATATGAGAGCGCTCTTAAGCAGGAAAGTTCATTCATTCTCACTCTTCCCCGGCTGATTACTCCTGGCAAGGTCTGACCCCCAGCTGTCAACACTGATCCTGTAGTGGATGTGCAGTTTGCTCGACCCCCAGGATCACTTAAGGCCACAGCTCTATTCAGCCCAGCTCCCCCGGGGGAACCTCTCCTTACTGCACCGCCTTCATTTTCTCATTACTTTCAATTGAAAGCGGGCCGAGCTGCTGCTTGTCCCCGTCTGAACCGGTAGCTTGATTTGTTTTAAAGTGGTGGCATGCCAAGACAACATAGTTCAACTTCCAGCTGAAAACACTTCTTTTTGCCTATTTATAGATGTAGTGGAACATCACTGTGTGCACTGACCTCTGCAACACATGTTGACATATGATAGAAAAGGTAGAGCAGAGTCTGAGGCCCATTAAAATCCTCACACTGCTGTTTATTGAAGCTATTTAAGGGATAGTTCAACATTTTGGCAAATTGGCCCATTGCCATAATCCCTATAGTCATAGCAGTAGCTTTGTTTCCTTTAATTGTCGGAGCAAGCTATTTTTAGAACAGTGGAGCAGAGGCGCTAGCTGCTCAGAGCTATGGAGGCTAATGGGATTTCTTGGTTTCCCTCATCAAACTCATCAAATACACAATCCAACAACTCCAAACGCTCTGGTTGACAAGTTGTGACCTGCACATTCACCACGCTATGAGATAATAACACAATGTTACCAGACAGAGTTGTTTTAGAGGGAAATGCATGCAAAACCGCTGATGCACGTTGCCTTCAGGGACAGTTTTTTAGCAAGCAGTCTCTGCATTTACCTCAAACTCCCATTAGAAATCCCATTAGCCTCTGTAGTGTAGCTCTGAGCAGCTCGCAGCTCTGCTCTGCCGATTACCGACAATTAAAGGTAACGAACCTACTCCTAAAACTATAGGGATTATGGCGATGGGTCAATTTGCCAAAATGTTGAACTATTCCTTTTAAACAAAGGAAGCTGCAAATCTTCTGATCTCCGTCTTTCCCACTTGTTTTTGAGCACTAGTACTACAGATCCCCTCTCACTCTTATATTTAAGTCGTTTAAACTTTTATTCTATTTGCTGTATATTGAAAAAAAACGTAGTAAGAATGAAATTGATTTATTTCAAGGGAGATTTGGTGGATTCACACTGATAATTGAGATTCTCCAGCGAGGATTGAGGCGTTGTGGATTAGGACTTATCTACGTGTTGGAAACTATCCAGATGGCTCCAGAGGAATTCACTGACCTTCGAGTGTTTCTCAAAGTAACCCCGTGAAAGTTTTCTGTAGCCGGTGTGCTTTAGTGTCTCTCACTTACACCTCTGTTACTGTACTGTCCTGTCTATCCCCTGTGTATGGCTGCACGGGGAGATGGAGGGTGACCTTCACTGGCATCTAAATGCTCCACCTTTGTCTTGTGTACTATACAAATCAAAATTGCTAACAGTGTTTTTTTTTCCTCTGTGTGGTGTTTGTCTTGCGTGTGTGTTTCACTGCCTTAGCAGAATCCCTGTTCAGCGGCCTGGGGCTGGGGGCGGTGGTGGGCCTGGGCCTGGGAGCGCTGCTGCTGCTGCTGGTGCTGGTGGACATCAGCTGCTTCTTCCTGCGTCACTGCGGCCTGCTGATGTGCATCACGCGCACACTGTGCAGCAAGAAGACAGCCACGAGCGGCAAGGGCAAAGAAATGGAGGAGGGCAAGGCTGCCTACCTGTGAGTTCTGCTCTTTTTATATTCTTCTTTTCTTTCTTTTTTTACAGAAACATTAACCTTTGCTTTAACCTGTACGCAACAGTTATCAATATCTGTCAGTCACCAGGTCATTCATGCTGCTGTGGGTGTATCTTGTTGCTTGTGGGTCACTCTGAAATACAGATTTTTCAGACCTAAATGAATATTATGTAGGTACAATACTGTTCACCAGCTTTAGAGAGAGAAATAATTACCTGATTCAGAAACCAAGACAGAAAAAAGTCAAGGATTTTGACTCGAATCTTTTGAAACTTAATGTTTTTTTTTTCTTTCTCTGTCCTCTCTGGCACCTTGCAAACTTTAATGAACAGTGAAGTGAAACTTTTGTCATGTACAGCCAAGAATCTTCTTACTGTGAATGAGAAAAGGAGCCTTCTTTTTACATTTACCATAGGTACACCTACAACAGCCGCCCAACCACCCTTTCAACCAGAGTATGTCTTTGATTATGTCTTTTTTCACTCGACATCAGTGAAGTGAGTCCTTTGGGCATGCGTCGTGTGTCTGTGCGTCATCATCGTGACCTGCATGTTGTAACCGTGTTTGGTATTCACATCCCATGCTGCCATAGTCTGTGTGTAACACCTCTGTGATCACATACAGTCACGTGTGCATGCAAACAGTCCTGTGAGTGACCCGACAAAAAGTCCCGTGCAGCGATTTTGTGTCATGGATGTCTTGGACGAGCAAACACATGCTTTAAAAGCCCCTCCTTACTGCTTCTCTATGAAATTTACAGTCCAATCGATTTTCAGAGACGGCTCCCACAGACTCTGATTCATTTGCCTCAGCGGTGCCATTTTTGTTTCAAAGCTGTCAGAGTGCCAGCTCAGTGTCTGGGCTGCAGAGAGAGGGCACAGGGAAAGAGAGGAGGAGGAGGAGGAGGAGGAGGAGGGCTGACTTTTTGCTGAGTCACTAAACTCGCAGCTGAGTGACGGCCTGAGCAGACGGCAGCATGGACCTGCCTCAGCTCGCACCATGACGACGCTGTGGCACGTCGTCCAGTCACATCACAAAGCAGGAGAATGATGCACAGGCAGCAGCTCTACATCTCTTTTACTATCCATGTGATATTATCAGAGTTTCGCCCATCGTTTATATTGTTTATGATTTTTCTCCTGCAGCTTTTGTTGCTGAGACACAGGCACGGCAACACATAAACAAATGAACGTAATAAAGGTTTTATTATCGTTGCTGGGCATTTTTACGCCTTTATATGACAGCAACAGTGGAGAGAGGACGGGAAAGGGGGCTAGTACAGGAGGAGAGACGGAGCATGACAAGCAACAGAGGTCCTCAGATCGTCAGCCACCAGGGCACCTCAAAATCATTTTAGAGCAGACTCCTGTTTTATTTATTGCCAGAACAATAAAGTGTGTTTTTATGGTTGGAACAACATTGTATATGCCAAATAAAAAGGATACCTCTGTGTACCTCCATGAAGTCCAGGGACTTACAAGAGAGAAATTAAACGAAGTGAGAGCAGCCAGATCTGCAACATTATATACAAACAAACCTCTAATTAGGATCAAGCTCTAAAAATCAGCCTACTTTTCCCATGATGCTCAGAGTGTGAAACTCAGTCTTCCTGTTAATAAAAAGAAAAAGAAATGCGTAGACATAGGTCACCATCAGGGTAATTGATTAACTTTATTGAATCACACTTTGATAGGGTTGATATTTGTCTTTTAAGGGGATAATTCAACATTTCTGCAAATTGGCCCATTGCCATAGTCCCTATAGTTTTAGGAGTAGGTTCCTTGAAAACTTTGAGGTAAATACAGAAACTGCGCATCAGAAATTTTGCATGAATTTCCCTCTAAAACAACTCTGTCTCATATCGTTCTGTTATTATCTCATAGCGTGGTGAATGTGCAGGTCACAACTTGTCCACCAGAGCGTTGTGGAGTTGTTGGATTGTGTATTTGATGAGTTTGATGAGGGAAACCAAGAAATCCCATGAGCCTCCGTAGCGTAGCGTCACACTGGAGATTTGTATTTCTCCTCAGTCTTTCCTCTCCTGGCTGTGGAAGCTGCAGCTTAGCGGGGAGCGGCCTGTTGCCCTCTCATCACCACACTGTTAACTTAAAGTCCGAGTTGGAGCGGCGCACCCACGGACAGTGTCGGACGCGAGGGTGTCTCTCCGCTCAAGAGATCAGTCGGGACACGCTGGGCTTCAGAGCTTCCTCGGGAAAAGTTGAACGGCTCTGCTGTGTTCACAGTTGCCCCGGCGACACTAGAAGTCAATCCTCACCTCCAGTTTTAGAGCGTTAAATGTAAGCTCTCCACGGTGGAAATACCTGCACACCTCGAAGCTGGACCGGTTGACACAGCTTGATACTCTCGACTGTGAAATAGAGTCACAGATCTCATTTCTGCTGCAGAATCATATCCAATACGACAACTCAACAAATAGATGCTCTAGTCTCCTGGAGGCTGAGTGTGTAATCTTGGCTCTGCGCCCACTTTCTCCTGCATTGTCTCAAGGTGTTTTTCTTGATGCTCAATGTTGCTGATAGTCACCATGGCAAATCCAGCCCCATCCTCTCAGTCAGTGATCCAGGAATAGATTCATGCACTTGACTGGCTCCTCTGTAACATCCCAGCAAGCACCTGAAGGACAGTCTTCAAAAAAAAAAAGAAAAGATAATATAATATAGCACCTAAACCAATGTTTCTAACTTTGGAAGAAAAAGCAACACATGAAACAGGTCTGGAATGATTGCACCATGCTGTAACGTTCAGGTGACGCAAGTCCGGTCGGCGCTGACGTGTGTGAACAGTTTGTGGCTGTGTCAGACTTCGGGGGGTTAGATTAGAGGCTCAGTGACAGATTTGACCGGGAGCAGACCAGACTTTTGAGAATTGTCATCCTCTGATTACTCACAGATGGAAATATACAACAGAATGCTGTTGTACATATATATATATATATATATATATATATATAACTATTTTATTTCTAAGGCTGTAGCACCAAGCAGTTGGAGGAAGAAAACAACCCAAAATAAACCCCACGCTGTGTTGCCATTTAATGATTTTTATTATGACATCTCTGCATGAACAACGTACTGTATGGATGGATATAAAACATTATTACAAAAAAAAAGCTGTAACTGTTTACTCAACTATAACTGTCTCAGGTCTTAGATATAAAACAAGCTGCAGCTGTTTACAGACATTACTCTCAGAATCCTTGAAATGTAGATAATCCTGAACTCAAACTTTTGTTTTGACTTTTGTACCTATTTGGTCAAAGTTACCACAGAGAAAAAAAACTTAAATAAAAAGTAAATAAAAAAATAAAAAGATTTCCCCACACTACAGTTTGGATGTTGATGCTGCAGCGTTGGTCTCTGATTGAGCCGAGAGTCCAGCTCTTTAAAACACATAGAAACTCCAAATTGCACAAATAATCATTGTTATTATGAATCCATTCAGGTTAGAAATACAATTCTTACTATTATTCTAGTGTTATTATTTTTGCCACTCCAACAATCAGCTCTGCATGTGGTAGGTAATTTCTAGCAATATTTTTGATTATAATGAGAGGAAATGATTTCTTATCACACCAAGAGAAGGAAACTTTTCTCACGGATTTTTGGGATGTGGTGTTGTTGAAAATGGCACAAGAGGCACAGAAAATGAACTGCAGTAGATGGATGGTAACTACTTCAGTCAGCCATCCCTGATTAGATGCCCTACTTTAATTACTGCTTTCATGTTTTTTTTGCTCCACAGCATTTTATTATGCGAGCATGAGCATTTTCTCCTTCACTTTGTCTTTGTCATGCTGGTAAAATGAAACAAAAACACACACTATGATAGGGACGCAGTGGCCCAGGACTGAGGGCAGAAGACAGTTTGTGTTATTGACATGTACAGAACACTAAAGTTAGACAGCCGTCTGACTTTTAATTAAGTGTGATTTTGCACTATTCTCTCCGTAACAAACCAAATGTTGGTTATCTGGAGGAGCTTAAAGGGATAGTTCAACATTTTTGGCTCCTTTCCTATAGTTTAAGGAGTAGGTTCGTTACCTTTAATTGTCGGTGCAAGCTATTTTTAGAATGGTGGAGCAGAGCCGCGAGCTGCTCAGAGCTACGCTACGGAAGCTAATGGGATTTCTTGGTTTCCCTCATCAAACTCATCAAATACACAATCCAACAACTCCAAAATGCTCTGGTGGACAAGTTGTGACCTGCACATTCACCACGCTATGAGATGATAACAGAACGTTACGAGATGGAGTTGTTTTAGAGGTAAATGCAGAGACTACTTGCTGAAAAACTGGCCCCAACGGAAACGTACATCAGTGGTTTTGCATGAATTTACCTCGAAAACAACTGTGTCTCATAACGGTCCGTTATTATCTCATAGCGTGGTGAATGTGCAGGTCACAACTTGTCCACCAGAGTGTTGTGGAGTTGTTGGATTGTGTATTTGATGAGTTTGATGACGGAAACCAAGAAATCCCATGAGCCTCCGTAGCGTAGCTCTGAGCAGCTCACGGCTCTGCTCCGCCGTTCTAAAAACAGCTTGCACCGACAATTAAAGGTAACAAACCTACTGCTAAAACTATAGGGATTATGGCATTGGATGTTGAACTATCCCTTTAAAGGCTTTGGGGTGAGCACACCTGAAAACAAACATAGATGTAATGACCACAGGAAGTAGGAAAAGTAGCAGCCCATAAATCTGCCAGCAGCTTCGCCCTTGTGTCCTTGATCAAGACTTCTTGCTGTAAGATCCTGGATGACAGCTCTGATAAAATATGCTTGAGGAAAATAGAAATGTAAATGTAAAGATTTGGATAGGAGCGTAAACAAACTCCCCTGGGATGTGGTTTATACCCGGGGCAACCTAATTTATCTCTCTCTGAAAAGTAGGGATTGTAGTCAGCCTCTGTGGCCTGCCGTGGATGGGCCTGCGCTTAATTAACGACAGCGGAGGAAAAGAACAAGTCGCTCCTGCTGTGCTTTGGTGTCGCTTAGAAGCTCGCAGATTACAAATAAACATCTGCATACCCACTCTGATATCTCCCCGGCCCACCATGAGGCGCACACAGCTGCTGGCTCTCGCTGCACAATCAAAGAGGCCTGTCAAGACCCAGTAGCATTTCTGTTTGCTTTGTAGCCCAAGACATTGTTTTAAGTGTGATGTCTGAGGTACTGTGGATGCATACATAAAGTATATATACACAGCGTGTGTGTGTGTGCGCGGGGGCGATGAGTCATGTAGAGGTGAAAACACAGAACAACAGAACAAGTCGAGGCTTCTGCAGCATTTCTACTTCCATCCAGGTGACCTGCTTCTGCTGACCTCACTGCAAGTGCCAGTCTCTAGCTTGTCATGGCAAGGCATCTTTATTTATATAGCACATCTCATACCAAGGCAACTCAATGTGCTTTACATAAAGATAAAACATTTAAAAAAGGACAGCATAAAAACAAATAACATAGAGTTAAAAGCAGGAGCAAAGAAGGATAAAAAGGTAGAATAAAAGTCAACAGATAAAGTTTAAAGTTCTTAAAAAGAGCTCAGCTACGTATAAGCACGTGAAAAGAGAAATGTTTTTAACCTGGATTTAAAGGTGCTGACAGTTGGGGCTGATCTCAGTTCTGCTGGTAGTTTGTTCCAGTTGTTGCAGCATAACAGCTAAATGCTGCTTCACCATGTCTGGTTTGAACTCTGTGCTCCACTATCTGACCTGAGTCAGTAGATCTCAGAGCTCTACTGGGTTTATACTCTACTAACATGTCATTCATGTATTCTGGACCTAAACCATTGGTGATTTGTAGGAGCAGAACTTTAAAATCTATTCTGTAGCTGACTGGGAGCTAATGTAAGGTCTTAAGAACTGGGATGATTGTGATCTGATCTCTTTGTAACTCGAACTTCTCTTTATTGCCAAAAACAATGACCTCAGTTTTTTCTTGATTTAACTGAAGGAAACTTTGGTTCATCCAATTTTTAATGATAAACTCTATAAAGACGGTGGTTGAGGAAATGCATTTGTGATTAACTTGAGCTGGTGTCCCTTCCTCTAAAAGATGAATAGATCAAGCAGCCATTGGTTCCCATAGGTTGAGAAAACCTCCTCATCTGAGCGTTAAGACCAATCTGGGTTTGCATGAAGCTAATGGGACATGAAATTGGCTCCAACGTGCAGGAACTTTAACATCCACCAATCAACAGAGGGTAACCCCTCTGGTCAACTGCAACATTTGGGCTTAATAGGTCTTGGGCAGAAATACCACTCCCTTGGAGTTGTTAAACATCCAGTGGAGATGTTTTTTAATCCTGCATTTTGAAATTGACATGTTTATGTGATAAAGTGGAATATAGAGACACAGCACCGAGGCTATCGATGAACGCAAAACACAGGCCTTTAAATAAAGAAATAACAGGGATGTAATTACTGAATTAAATGACTACACCTCTTATCACAGATGATTCATATCTAGTGTGTGATTAAATGGGGAAAGTTTCAGCCCAACCCCTCTAATTCCCGGCTCATTCAGGAACATTTCATCTCATATATGTAGTTGGAGACTGAAAAAGCAAATGATCTTGTGTTTTATGGCTGAGATAAGGCAGCTGACTTTGAGTCGGAGGCAGTGATGGATGGACGGTTTATATTTCTCAGGCGAGGTGACGTACGAGCGCTGAATGATTAACAGGAGCTGGAAGTACAACAAAATAAGAAGCAGCATAACCCTGTGAACTCAGGAAATGAGTAGCCCTCAGCTAAAGTGTGTTTATCCTGGACAGACCGGAGCAGCATCGGCTCCACGTCGACTTTCTCTTCCCTTTTTCTAAGTGTTGATAGAATCAGAAACATACACAGTGAATGAACAGAATACTCGGTGCAGTGATGAAGTGAAACAAGCTTCTGCTCCACATTGCGTTCCTTTAATTAAATCTGTACCACTCCCAAAAGATCCACGGTACAAGAAGTGCTTTGATGTGAAAAAAGGGCTACAACTCATATTTTTGCCCTTTGGCGTTTATTGTTCTCTGTGTATTTAGGCGTGGGAGAGCATTTCTGCTGAAGGGCAGCCTTGAGAGATCCCCTGCTGAAATTTCTGCACACGGTTTTATTTCTAAAATGAACCGATGCAATTCAGTCAAGTGTTCATCTCGCATGGCCCTGTGCACAGTTCCTATTTTTCAGAAATGAACGTGTCTCTGCTGGTCTCTCAATAAGTGTTTTTGGTTAAATCTTTGTATTTTAGCAGCTGTAGCAGATAAAACTGACCCTGCAGATGATTTATTTTAAATATGTGAACAAAAACATGAATCAATCACAACTCCAGCTCCTGTAACAGCTTAGAATGGAGATTTACACATGTTTCTTTATTTATTATTATGCAATCGCCTATAATTAGGGGACATTTTAAAAGCCCGAATGCAATATGACTGTAAGTAAGATGTGCAATGCAGATTAGAAATTGCAACTATTTAAATCATGCTGTGTCACTGCATTTTACTCAGGCAGTGAATTAACTATGAGGAGAGTCTTTGTGCCAAATGCAGATGAGAGCTCTCATACATCATATTACTGGAATCGAAGCTGATTAGATTTTCATCATGTGGCCACATTAACATAAAGATAAAGCTGTGTGATGTCCTTCAGCTGAGTTTCTCCAAAACTCACCGAGGGGCAGCCGGCCAATCCAGTGGCTCCTTCCTAATAACACATGCATGTGTCTATTATCCCTTCATTCAAAATGAATCAAATTTAAAAGCTCAGTTGTTACTCAGGTCGACACTGGAAGGAGCAACAACAACTAGTCAGAGGGGCAAAGAACCAGGACTGCAATATGTTGATTAGATGTTGTAGATATTTTAGATCAATAGACAACATCTATTAAACCCGTGACGATCACTTGACTTCCAGTGAAACATATGTTGCATCCTGCGTCTTGGACACGTTTGTTTTCTACACTACAAAATGTGTTTTGCCAAATTAGTCTTGAAAGAAATCTAATTGTTGCCAGGATCATGTTTAACAGCAACACGGCCGTATTAACCTGTTGTGGGGCCTCTTGCCAAAAAACTTGCTAATGGGCCCCGGCCACCCTGCTCCCACCCAGCCTCGCCATCTGTGCATTTCCTCCATATCCACTTCCCATCTGCTGGTTTAACACTGCACTGAATAAAGTTGGAAAAAGAATGGTCAGAAATGAAGGAGCAGATACCAAGACATCCTGACTTTTAATCCTTTGGTTAGGCTCCAAGGATGCTGCAGCCAGCCTACATTTCCCACAATGCAACTGGAGTAGCATTCCCGCCTGTTAAATACCTTTGTCACTCAACATTTAAATCACAGGGTTTCTGTTGTTTTCCTTGTTGTCAGGTGTTGACATTCAAATCAGTGCTATACTGTATAAACACAAGTTCTGTGGGTTTTCTCTTCTCTCTTTCACTGTTTGTGTGAATATGGAGAATATTAGTGTTCCATAATGAAATGGCTCTATATACTGAGATATATACTGGGCTTTATATATTGAGTTGAAGCTCCGGTACTGTAGTGGTGAATATCAGCATTATAACCAATCTGATTAGAAAGAGCTGTAGGATACTTGCTGTGAATGATGTTTCAAATAAATAACAATAAACTGCTGGATAAGCTCTGAATAACCTTCAGCCATCTAAGACAAGAATGCATTTGGTCAACACTCGATCTATAAGAACAATCAAGAGTAAGTCTAGCTGCCCTATTTTGAGCTGTTGGGTGCAGAAGCCCAAATAACTGAACAATAATCAAGACCAATAACATGTTTGGTTGTGACCAGCAGCATCGGCCCCCATCTGTCCTCGGCCAATAGAAAACTGATCAGATTTTAAGGTTAAGTCTCCAACTGTCCAGACCAAACAGAGAGTACATCCTCTAACCTTTTGTGCAGCCCTGTAGAGGCTGTTTTATTTAATATCCCTGCTGCCTATTCACTTAAATTATCTAGCTTTATTAATCCCAGTGGGGGCAACTCTTTTGCCCACCAAAAGGTCTGAAAGGTGATTACTGGAGGGCTTTAAAGCTGGAAAGAACTACACTCCTCTGTGGTTGTAATTCAGCTCTAATTCAGCCAGCGTTAGCATTGTGTCTGCGTCATACAAAAACATCCTCTTGGTGGTCATTCACAAGTCTGTGCTTAGCCAGTTCTGTGTGTTCTTGAAGTTCCTAATAACGAAGCTGCTGACTGTACCCGCCGAAAATCTCACTCTAATTGTGTTCTTCTGTGTGTGTGTTTGTCTTTTGTTTGTCTGCTGTTTTGTTCCGACACCGCAGGAAGCTACCGCTGAAGGAGGAAAATGGAAAAGAGTCTCTCAAGCCGGATACGATTGAAATCAAAGTGCACAGTGACAACAGCATCCACACAAAGCCGGACGACAGCAAAGCGTAAAAATAAACAAACGTACAAAGAAAAAGGAAATATAAAAAAAAAAAAAGAATTTAAAAAAATGGTCGGTCCCCACGCCACCAAAAGAACATTCGGATCATGAGACCAAAACCCAGAGAAACTACAACACTGGAAAATAGTGGAGTAAAATACCATATCTGTTTATAACAATGCCCCAGTGAAAGGCATATGTAAATACAAATACTAGAGAGAAAATAGAAAGGAAGAAAGGGTCAACCTTTTAGACACCTTGAGTGATAAATGTATCATGTTCTTATAAACATGGCATCAGTGGAAGGCTCTTGTTGATCAATGATTGTAGATTATTTTTTGGCTTTTTACTTGTCGCATTTTTTGTTCTGTGTTTATTATTTTTCTTTTTTTTCTATCCCCATAAGACTTTCATGCAGCTAAATGGTGATAAAGAGAAATCACATCTCCAGCGGCCCTCTCCCACCCCACACACTCTCACACACACACACACCCGAATGCAGAGCTCATATGTTAGCGTGGCCCTGAGCTGACTCTGCTAATGCTCTTCTTTTGTTTTGTTTTGTTTTCTGTCTGTCAGGGCGAGTGCATGGGTCCACCCCCTCGCTGCAGGAATATCACACCGATTTACACCCAATCGCCTGCTGACATGCCTGAGTGTTACACTACAGCAGCCTTTTTATGCCTTTAACAGCCGAGCTAGGCATCTGGCTAATGAGAGGCAAGTGCTGTAGCGCTGTTTCACTCACAAAAGGTGAAACCGCTGTCATGAGATCTGAGGCTTCGGGGGGGGAAAGTGAACACATGCTCTTGTGAAAGGCATTCCTTCCCATTATTAATGCAAATTTATACCATTCTGGACCTAATTATGGATTATCGAGACAAATTTGGATATTTGACATTTGATAATTAATGTTGTCTGAAGGGCTGTTGTGGATTATAGTTAATGTTGCAGGAAAACAAGCTTGAAGAAAATCAAAAACAAAAAGAAAGAATGTGTTGCAGTCTATGGAGTTTTCAGTATAGTAATACCGCACATGTGCATTGATGTCACTGTTGGCAAAGCCTTTTATATTGACACTGGATATTGTTGACAGTCTACAGCTGTCTCATGTGCATCGATATGTTCTTCTTACTCATCTGTGTTCATGCAGCATTTGTTGCCAGAAGGTTAACTGTAATGGCAGCTTTTGGTATGCAACATGAGGGGGAAAAAAGAAAGAAATGTGGTTTGTGCTGAAAGGTGTCACACAAATGCCTTGAATGGCGTCATGTAATGGTTTGCTATTTGCAAAAGCAGAAAAAAAGGAATGGTAACAAAGACAGCTGCTGACAAGGAATGGTTCAACATGTGTGCCATGTATGTTTTTGATGATAAACACGGATTCTTTTGTTCATCCCTGTGTCCAATCTGCCTCAGATGCATTTTCTCAACGCTTTATTTTTTTTTCCCACTGAGTCTGATCGCTATTGTCTCTGATGTTGTCATGTGTTGTACATAGGTGAAAAAAAAGAATATTTTACAAAGCTTTTATGTAAATATACCCTAAAGGATGTGTCTTTTTTCAAAATGCAACAGGCTTTTTTGTGAACGCTCCTCAGATGAAAAGCTATTTTGGTTTGTTTTTTTTTCTTCTTTTTTTTTCTCTTTATGTTGTGTTTTGGTCCAAAGTTCAGTGATGGTGTAATATTGCTTTTTCTTGTCATTTGCTTTCCCTTAAGAAAATCCATGCCCTAAGGCTATTTCGTGGCATTTCAATGGAGGCAGTAATTACGGCATTAGTGTGCCTTCTCTTTTTATTTTTTTCCCTCCCCCCTCGTGGCCCCGTGCCGCTGCAGCAGTGTAGGCTCCCATCATTTTTGATCACGACATTGCTGGGTTGTTGGGTTTTTTTTGTTGTTTTTTTCTTTTTTGTTACAGAACATGACAGAGGATTGACTTTTATCGTGATGCTGTGAATGCTGGGAAATGTAGTCGGTGGGTTCAAGTCGACAACACTGGACAAAAACAACTACCTAGTACAATTAGATGTCAGGTCGATGCTGTAAGTCTTCGGTACGCAGCACAGTGATGGGCTGCAGAAATCTGGTTTCAATGCCATGAAATGCATCATCACATGAGTGTGTGTGGGAGTGTGTGTGTGCGCATACATGCGTGAGTGGGTGATTATACTTGTCTACATGAATCAGGTTGCATGTATGTCTATTGAATGTATCTGCACATACTGTAAGTGAATTTGTGCGTGTCTGTGCCCATTTTTGATTTTTCACTCCCAATGACAAATAATCTACAAATGAAAGAGTTAAAAGACAAAATCTTATCATATATTTTGTTTATTTATATTAGATGACAGCGTTTCAGAGGACACTTTACAGCTCCATGATGCTTTACGCGGCTCTTCGAGTCATATAAGGTACGACGACCACATGCCAGGTATGAAAATCCGAGTGCTGTGAGTGCATAAGTGTTTCTCTTTGAGTGAGTCGGTGAGAGCTCTCATGCAGAGTTTCAGAGTGCGCTCTGATAGCTAAAACCTGATTATGTAGTTCTCGACAGTGATTAATTCCCCAGGCTGCAGCACTCCATGCATGTGTCTGCAAAACCACCACTGCCGCCCCAAATCCCCGCCCCTCAGGCTCCCATCGGTTTTTATCTCAGACCTTGTTGCGCTGGCTTTGTTTTCTCACAGCGAGCCCTTGTACCTGTATATCTCAAATGGATGGTCCTGCCATGGAGTGGTTCTGCTGCCTGTTACGATGACTGTAAATATGGGAGCACAGTGCCTGGAGGCTATACGATTTGTACATGTTCTTTTGTATTTGAATATGAGTCTAAAATCCCCCAAACCACCTCTCACCCCTCACCCTCCTCCTCCCCCTCCTCCCCCTCGTTGTCCTTCCTCTGTCTCCTCTGCCATGCCTTTTTCTGTAGGGGGGTAAAACAGGTGTGTTTGAGCTCAGTGTACAGTATGTGTCCTCTTTGTCCCCATGCTCCTTGTGTCCCTTGGACTTTCCCCGCTGAGTTTGCTTCGTGCAGGAGGTGGGAACTATTGATGTCTCTCTGTACGTACCTGTGGAACACTTGTGACTCCTGTCATTTGCCGCTGTAAATAAACATGTCCTGGTAGAAGAGAGTGAGACAATGTCATTCATGTGGTTTTTCATTCTTCTCTTCTCTCTGGATCTCCAGTTTACAGGACCGTTGTATAGGGGAGAAAGGTGATGATAATCCTAGGTGGGGCCCACAAAAAAACCCAGTAGTCTAATCTTTGTATGACTGAATTGTTCTGCATAAGACCCTGACTAATAGTAATGCTGCATTAGCATCAAAACAAAGTAAATAAAAAATGATAATACGTAGTCTAAGAAAAGTCAGGGGGCAGGGGCCCACTTTAGTATTTTTTCAGGGGGCCCAGAATTCCTAGCAACAGCCCTGCCAGTTTACAGTATATGTGGTTTTTGAGCTACAGCAGCAGTGTAGAGACAAAATTTATTCCAATATGACTAATAACTCTCATTTATTCATAAACAGTCAGAGAAGTATGAACTCATCCGCTTATGTAAAACTCAAAATGAGGCATGTATTCTTGAAAGTTCAAGATAATCTAAAAAAACAGATTCATTTTCACATTTGCAAGCAGCAAACATTCACTTGTAATGTCTGAAAAGTGTGCTAATGAGTTCAGAGCCCACCATGGTAATGAAACCGAGTTCAGAAAAGGTTGAGTGAGAGATTAATGAGTCATGAGAGAGTTGTAGAAAATGGGAAACGAAAGCTCGGTTTAAATTTCTCTCAATTTAAAACTTCCTTGTCTGCGCTCTGAGGTAATGTAACGCTGACCACCACGGGGGAGAGAAAGAAGATACAGCCATGAGATACTGATACTGGGTGAACATTTCATTATAATCCTCTGCATTGTAATGGGCTGTGCTTTAGTGCAGTGCAGTGCAGCCGTGTGATAAAAGCCGACAACTCCACAAAGACACAACTTTAATAGCTTTTAATTTTTCCGCCGTTGAAGTCAGCAGAGCTCTTTTTTTTTTTTTCCAGAGGACAGAGCGCTATTTTCATCAAGGTCATTCTGAAACCTAGATTACTCCAAACTGCGATGCATCTTCTTCCTTGAAACAGTAGAAGAGCTTTAATGATAAAAAACCAGAGAGAGACGGAGAAAGCTTCGCTCAAAGGAGGAATTAAAACAATTCTGAATAGCACGAGGGGAGCCGTGGTGTTCCTTAACAAAGCTGCCCCCTCTTCAGCGTTCATTTGAAGTCAGCAGATAACGTTTCTCAGATGTCTCTCCTCCCACGTGAGGGAGGGAGGGAAGCAGCAGGCTGCCTGGTTGGATGCTGGCTGCGAGGGCTCTCTGTTAACAAGGGGAACAAACTTCAACTTCATCTCCCACAGGGGCTCAAAGGAAGTCTGCACATCAAACACTCATCAAGTCTCATTTGGAAAAGGAGCGATACGGCTTGCTCTTGGGTGGGGAACTGGAGTTGGAACAATCACACAAAGGGAAGAAAAGACGGCGAAGTCATCCTCTCCTTCAGTCGGTCGTGTTCTTAGCTGCTACAGGTGATTATTTCCTACACAGGAAGTGAGACAAACAACAAAAAGTGTTGGACTGCACTGCATTGCACTGCACACAAACACACATCTTCTGTATTAAACAGCACTGGTGAATCATATGAGAAGCCTTTGGGGAATATTCCTCCCCTAATCTTTCAGTTTGCAGAGGCTCCCATGATACAGCGCGCTGACAGCACCTTAATCCCGACTATGAGAGAAGTTTGCGAAGTGTGGGTAGAAATCTCTCCCCTCATTGTTGAAGTTTCCTCTCTCAAGCATACATGCACTTAAATGCCTCCTCCTCTCACGCAAGTATTCCACAGCGAGACGCGCGCACAAGCTAATTTCAGAAACCTCACCAGCGTGCGAGGAAGTGGGAGCTCGGGCGCACCGCTAAAACCACATGGGTAAATCCAGCAGAGAGACGTCTGGCAGGTACAACTCTCAGCTTTGGTAATCTGCTGGATTTCAGACTCTCCCAGCAGAGGTCCGCCTGGTTTGACAGGAGAGTATAGACAGAGGACATGAGAAGCATTAGGTAATAATCTGCCATGGAATGAAAGTATTCTTATTTGAAAGTTTGTGCAGTATTAAATCACACAAAGCATGCCGAAAGTCAGATTTCTTTGAACGCATCGCTTAGCCACTCAAACTCATTGTGTTTTTAACCTTGGTTACAGTTCCAGATTGGACTGATTGTATTACATTTGCAACTGTACCGATTTATTTGACAAATGTTATAGAAAAATTCTTGAAAAAAAAAAAGCAGTGTCAAGCCAAACAACAGAACAACTCAAATGTTTTCAAGGACTTGCCGTCGACTGTCTGACAAAAGCCTCACTGACGACAAACTGAAGCAAAGAGCTGACATTTTATGGAATCCTATTCACAAGGTCAAGAATTAGCTTCTATGTGCATGCCACAATGCTTGGTTTTTTCTTAACGTTTGCAGCAGCCGGCGCCTTGGTGTTTTGATCTGATTGCAGGGGAATCGTAAGATGCACATGGCTTCTTTCGCTCCCTCCATGTTTTTGTATGTTTTCCAACTTACCTCCTTGACTGCAGAACATTAATTTAGCCTATCAGTTTAAAAGGGTAAGGAATAAGGATGGATGCCTTTAATATAACAGCTGATGTTATGACAGAGCAGTAGAATCTCATTTAGTTTTAAATGTTGCAGGTTGGGCCCGTGGCCATGTGGTCACATCACTTGTGAAGCAACGAAGAATGAAGGCAAACATCTAAAGGAAGTATCCCACAGATTTCTGTCGCAGTGATTGAAGGACAGTGTTTCTATCATAAGCAGCTTCTATGAGATCCATAACATGTCCATGTCCTCTGCAGCTGAATATGCCATAACATGACTCCTCCTGCATTCAAATCTGTCAAACTCAGTGTAACCCTATTAACTGGCCAGTGGGCAGAGGATTCTTCACATCCTCAGGAACCTGCTGACTTGTGTTTTATAAATCCAAGATGAGGTCGTGTCACCCGCTGACACTTCTTAAATTAACTTTCGCGCGGCCCACACAAGAAACATTGCTCTCTCGCAACGGAGAGCAGAAGTGGAGACATAAATTGCCGAGGAATAAGAAGAAGCTGCACAGCCTCTATTATTCTTATTAAAAGCTCCTAAACATCAAGTGATAAAACAGCCCTCACACACGGTTTCTCCCTTTGTCCCAACAAGCGAGCGCCAAAGGGAACGAAGGCACAATCCAGATGACAAATGAGCGCTTTATGGCCGCTCGCACCCGGGGCTCAGTGTTCAAGGACACACCGGGAGGATTTTCCAAGGCAAAAGGCCTAAATTACTTCAGGTTGTAACTCTTTCAAAGCGACGCTGCGGCTTAAAAGAGAGACACGAGGTGTGCTGAGCTCATGTGAGAAAAGCCTTTTGATATTCAGTGGAGACCCAGATAAATACATTAAGACGGAAATCTTGGAGAAGTCACGTACACTGGTCACTTTATCTCCCTGTGCTGTGATTCAGGACTTTAATTATAAAGCTCTGAGCTACAGGAGACATAATTGAGTCTGTGCATATACAGCTGAGCTGAGAAATACCTTTCTGCAGGATAAAAGAACACTTCCTTATACAATAGAGAACTTTCAGTTCACCACTTGGCATAAATTTTGGTGGAGTGAAATGACAATAAATGTATTTCATACCCACAATGAGCCCACTGACTAATAAATAGTTATAGGTATAGTGGCGTGCTGTCATATAATTACAGTTACTGTAAGGCAGCCTGCGAGGATAATGGTCAAAGTTCACTTATAGTGCCGAATCCTTTTAAAAAAAACTCCAGCTGCTGCAGAAATCAAGGTTTCATTTCAGAGTAAAAGAAAAGAGAACATTGGGAAATATTTCACCACTTAGAATATTCTTTAAAAAAATACTGTGAACGTTACGTGCCTCTACTCTTTTTTAAAGGTAAAACCATAGAAAACTAACCTGCCACTGAGTGAGTTTAAGGCAGAAAAATTCAGCCACAGAAAATCAGATACGTATTACTAATCAAATAATGATGTTACTTATGGAAATAGTGTATGGTTTTTATCTAGCTAGCAGTGGTTCATAACCTTTTTTGGCTTGTGACATCACAAATGCTGCAATTTTATTTGAACTTGATTTATATTCGAGAAAGTATAGAATACAGTTGTTTTAATGATAATTTTAAAAAGAAATAATAATTAGTAAAAAAAATAAATAAAAAAAAAGTCTTTTTTTTTTTTAAATCAATTACTAGACATTTCAGGTGACCCCATTTGAATTCCAGGTGACCCCAGGTGGGGTCCCGACCCCAAGGTTGAAAAACACTGAGCTAGCCTATAAAACCAGCACCAAGTGTTTTTGTTTGGTATATTTGATACATAATATCCATTGTTTTCCAAAAAAAAAAACAGAAAAACAACGCACAAGAGGGAGAAAGTAACTATGTTTTTGTTTTTGCTGGGTGTTTTTTTCAGCCAATGAGGCTGCACAGGCACTTCCTGTTTCAACCGGAAGTTGGAAGCGGAGGAGGAGGGGGGGTCGCACCAACGTCTTGTCAAAGTTGTGTCAAAGACGGTTTATATATTTTTTTTTATCCATTTATTGAATATCTTTGGTTGTGTCAAAAGTTGGGGGGACTTTTATTTCCTGCAGCCTGCACAGGAAGATGAAACCTTTATTTTGACGTCACGGGAGCAAACAGCTGGTGTTGACATCTCGGACCGTGTAAAAAAAAACAACAAAAAAAACATCTCGGACCGTGTTTCCCCGGTAAGTACTACTCCACTCTGCGTTTCAAAACAACACACAACATTACATTTGAAAGTCACTGAGGTTTACTCTCTTTTAAACTCCCAAAGTCCTCCCCGAGCTGTCGTTTGAAAGTGAATTAACCAAAATAAGAGCGTGATTAAAGACAGCTAAATACAGCTAATCACTGTGATTAATTACTTCTGGGATTAATGAGCAAGTCACTCTCCAGTCCAAATCTTGTCTACCTAGAAATAATATAATAATAATTATTATAATAATAATAATAAGTCAAGGCCATAAAAACAACAGCTTTGATGTAAGCTTGGTAATGTTACAGTGATATTTCTATCCACTCTGATATGTTGAGAGGAAATTATGGGTTTAATTTATTAAAGATTTCTTCCAGGAAAACTCCTGCCAGAGCCAAATGAGATGCAACCTTGACGTAGACAGAGACTCTCATCGCTGTTAAACACAACAAGCTGCAAACCAAGGACCCAAAGGTATGACTCAACACACACACACACACACACACACACACACACACACACACACACACTGTACATATTGCAGCACGACCTACATCATGTAACACCTGGCGCCACTTGAGATCGTTAGTGAGGTGTTGATGGCTTATTTTTTGATGAAGTATTTTTCTACTCAAACCTTGATAACTGTGGGAAAATGCAAAGCAATTACAACTCATTTATCATTTACCCCCTTGTTTATATAATATTGTGTCTTCTGATTACTCCAATTAGTTCAGTATAAGCTATTGCTTCAACAAATGTGCATCTAGTTGCTGCAGATGTACAGTACGCATGGATAAATCCCAGTCACCCTGGTGGTCCAGTGCCACCATTAGTCTGTTTTTTTTTATGAAATATGTTTGGCTCTTGCGTGAAGTTTTGTGCTGACGTTGTTAAACATCCAAACACCCCCTTGACATCTTGTGATCACTGCAGCCGCCCTGCGCTGAGCCGTGTCTTACAGAGCCATCGGTCCATTTGACCGATATTGGCCCATCAAAGATATATTGTTGGTGTACTGTAGGTTTGTGTTGTGCAGTATTTTATTTATTTATTTATTTTTTACAAAGCGTGATGCCTTGGGTAATTTAGAAATGTTGTCATCACAAAGTGCAGCAGAGCGTGTGGTCGTGGTTGGCTCATTTGTTTACAACACCCTCAGCGCTGTCTAGGTTTTGACAAGAAGGAAAAAAAATGGAATGAAAATGACAATAGAATACAATATTGATTCTAGTTTTAAAATATTAACTATTGGAGGGGGGAAAAAAAGCAGCAAACGTAGTCGCTCTCTATTCTGCAGCTGCACAGAGATTGTGGTTTAATGTAGCAAGCCTTGGGCACACAAGACAGGCCGTCTGCTGCCGTTGTTCAATTTACATTTGTGTTTTATATATATTTTGCGGCTGTTCCTATCTGAAGTGACAGAAAGGGTTTAGTGTTTTTAACTGAAGAACACTTTACACCCCGGGCCGGCGATGTTGGGGGATTTTGGCATGTGAGCTTCCAATTATGATGCTATCTCTCGGAGCGCTAAGCCATCCTGCTAAGCACACACTTTGGCCACATATCAGAAGAGCATGTGTTACAGTGTCCCTTAAAGCCTATATAGATTATTACCATTTGCAGAATGCACCACGCATAACTGAGCAGAGCCTAAGGATAAAATTCTCACCCAATAATTGAGTGCATGTCGGGGTAAATGTCAAACTATTTGCGAGCCATTGGTGAGCTGTGGTATTCTTCTCTATTAGCCTAATGTGCCGGAGTTGGTCCTCTCGGCTTTGTGCAAATTCATATTGGATTTTTATTAAAACTCAAACCAACAGTAATAGATGTGCCTTTGGGGTAGCTTTAAAAATCAATTTGCTAAACAGCACAAAATCACCACCCGTAATTGTCTCCTTGGACTGCATTAGCTGTCGAAGGTGATTCTCATTCCAGTGTGAGTAAACTTTGCCTCCCAGACCGAGACACAGCTCCCTTCTGACCCCAGGGCCATTTACTATAACAGTCCAACAGACATACAGTATGCTGATGGGGAACCTACCTGTCAACCGGCCCTGCGGCGAGTCCTGCTCCTAATGAAGTGAAACATTCTGGCATCTGAATGTGAAATAGAGCTGTATATTTGGACACATGAATATGAATACAATCAGCAAGACTTGGCTCATTAATGAGGCAGGGAGAGCAACCAGCAGACAGGATTAATTAATTACAGAGTGACATTTATGGATAATAACCTTCTGGTGGATATCACGGCTAATGAATATGCATAAGACTATCAAAGGGGAAGCATCCAGCCAAGATGAAATATCTATATTCAGATCCATGATAGGGTTACTGCTGTGTCGTGTGAATCGGCAGCGCATCATGATTTGGGAGCACACGAAGCGCTCAAGGTATCATGTGACGACGAGACCTCGCGGGTTGCCCTCGGTTCGCCGTATGTGCTGGAAAACTTTCACACAGCGAACTTTTGGAGTTGGAGAATGGTTTTTGTCGAGGCGGCGTGTAGCTGGAGCAGCAGAAAGAGCACATGGCACACCAAATGTTAACTGAGGCAGTGTGTATGTGAGTCACACTGCTGTGTGAAGTGATACATGATGTATATACACTGTGGTTTGATGCTGTACTGTAGTCGTGGTAGCCAGTCTTTGTTTTGCATCTATTTTCGATTGTTTCTTTTCTTTTGGCTGACGCTATCCAGCTTGCACCAGCCCATATGTCCACATTACAGTGTGTGCTGCTGTGTAGAAGTGACTCACTGTATTGTCCAGCCTGCCCTCAGTTAAGGATGAAGAGCTAGTGGTCTATTACCCACTCCTGGCAGGTTACCATGGAAAAAAAGTTATAATTAGCAGCTGGTTTGTATAATAGAAGAAGCAAACTTAACTTTAAGTGTCTCTTGAGTCGAGGTTTAATCAGTTTAACAACATCTAATGTTGCATTTATTGCCTGAACTAGGGAAGAGCATTTACACTAATGCATTTCTGCCTGGATACAGCACATAATTAACCATCACACAGAGGTAGCACCTTGTCAGAGCAGCAGATGGTAGATAAGAGCATGAGAATATCCGTTAGAGGCAAGGAGCTACTGTTAGTTCCATTACTGCTGCGACATTTTTTCAAGCATTGTTCTTAATTGAATGTCCTGACTGAACATTAACACCGTACCCCGGTAGGTCAAACAAATTAACTAGTCATCATCATTTGGATTGTACAATTTAATGGTGCGCCACATATAAGACTCCTCCAACAACCCATTATCCACATGTGGTAACATGTTTTACACATGTGCTCTACATAGTAACACATGTGATCACATGTTACCACATGTGGAAAATGGGTCTACATGGGAATTCACATGTGATTCACATAAAATTGGGCCAAAACCACGTTTCCCATGTGCAAAATGTGAAGTTCTTGTGTATTTTCTGTAAGGGAAGTGTCTAAAACAAGCTACTTTTTATGTAATAAGTCTTGATTTAAGTATAATGAGATTTGTTTTGACTAGAAATGACATTTTGACTAGAAATAAGACAAATATTCTTGGTAAGATATTTGAGTTTTTGCAGTGTTTCTGAAGACCAGGTTTATGGAAGTCAGTGCTTCGCTGTGGGATCTTTTCCCCACAATGTCCACAGTCCTAAAGTTGACTAAATGTTGAATTTAAAAGTACGAAGAGAGGACAGCGATGGTTTCAGTGTCCACACCAATGACCTTCGGCAAATGATGATTGATATCATGCCCCTTATCTCATTGTCTGCTTCCTCTGCTGTATCAATCACGTTCCAGAAATAATGTGAAAAGATGAACATTGTTCTCTGAGTCGGATAGAGGTTAAGCAGCAGAGGATGCATCACTCCATCCAAGAGCCAAAACATATTTCTCACCGGTTACTTGTTGTGGTTGGTCGGCTGCAGAAAAATCATTTAACCAATTAAATCTCACAGTGAAACTGACAATGAGAAGGAATTAATCATACTGTACCATCACAAATAATCTATCAGCAGCAACTAGCAAGTCCACTGAAGCTTCATCAGAAATGACAGTTGAAATACTTTCAAAGTTTGTAAAGCCCAGCTGAGCCAACACACAGCGCATCAGACAATATAATATCTATCTATGAATATACTTGTCCAAAAAAATTAAATAAAAAAGGGTCAGGCTTCCTTCAGATCAGCTCCAGTCCTCCACAGCTGTGTGCAGTGGGAGATTGGATCGTTTCTTCAAAGAGGAAAGCTTCCAGTTTCTTTTCAGAGATGAAGGAATTGGAAATCGGCACTACACCCGGCGCTCCGCCACATCCCGCGTAGGTCCACTGATATTTTGATGTGAGGATCTGGAAGACAGTGGACGGCTCCTCGCTTAATCCCCACCGCCGTTCACCAAAAACCTCATTTATTTCACTTTTCCTGCACATGTGAGGAGGAGAAGGGGAAATGACTCATGGAGCAGGTTGTATCTCAACACAACGACGCTCCAGTTTTGTAAATATCATTGCATGTATGGATTATGACAGTAATGAAAACCTTTCTAAAATCTGCATCTTTATACTTCTTTTCTTTCTTTTTTTAACATCGTATTACACATTGTGAACATATTTTTCAACCCGCTCCCTCCTCCCATTTCCCATTACTGGTGCATATATCTACAGAAATATACTTAAATACAAATGAAAGTACAATAAGATCATAACATAAAATAGGCAATAGGCAAATACATAATAAAATAAAACAAATTAAGAAACATACAGAGTGAAAATACATAGATACAGATACAGTCTGTGCCACTGAAGTGTTGTGGGCTGTTGTGAGGCGGAGGATTGTGTGTATTGTGTATTGAGACTTGGTCATGGTTCCTATTAGTTACTGTACAGTAATATTTGTGACAGCTCTGTGGCAGCAGCACCCTTAGCTGTGGGATGTAAACAACCGCCCACATCCACCATATAGTACCTGATTACCTGAACTCAACGCTATAACAGGTGATTAAGCTTTTTACCTTAAGTGGACTGTCGTAGGCTTCCAGTGGACTTCCAAAATCCATCTGAGTCAAATGTGACTGTTAAATAAACTGATTTGTTGGAGGAGAAGGAGAATGACTGAGTTTCAGTTGTACTAATGAGTTAGAGGAATAAATATATCACCACTGTTCCTGAACACATCGTGAGCAGTTTGATGCTTCTGAGGCGTCCTCCTCATTTACAGCATCCTGTGTTTTCCTTTGTCAGTGTCCGTCCGTGTCTTTTTAAAGTTGATGGGCAGTTTGGACTAATATATGACAGTCTTTTTTGTTTCCGATGTTTCTTCAAAGAGAAAATTGGTTTTCTTTGGTTCTGCTGGGGAACATTCACATCCTGTGGTTGGTTGGATAATTCATGAATGACAAACTAACTGCTGTCAGTTTTATGGATGATACTTGACCTGTTATTGAGCATGTTACTGCTATTGATTCAGTCAGCATTACCACCGTCAGCATAGCAGTTTGCCCCTCAGATATTATGTAATTATCTAATTATGCACCGCACATCTGAATCCCAGGCTTGCCCGAGTGACATTTATAATGTATCATTAACATATTTGTTCATTTCGGGGTCTGACAGTCGGAGCACTGACTCATTTCATTTTGCAGTACTTATTGGTGTGGCTGTACATCCCCGGGGTCCTCGCCTACAGCCCGCCCGCCTGCTTGGCAAGAGGGATGAAGCCTGTCACCTTTTAGTGTGCGACGAAGGTGAAATGACATTTGAGCGCTGTGCCAAATGTGAGTGCACTCTCCACTCATGCGCTGCTGTCAGGAGTGATCACTGTTATTTCAGCTGCCTGTCCAAAGAGGGGCTCGGGCGGCTCACCCCCTTCGCTGCGTTAAGGGAGTCGAGATGGAAGCTCAGTGTTTGGCCTTGCTTTGCAAATCTGATTAGAGGAGCAGTAATAGCAGGTTGTGTGTAAGAGGGAAGGCACTATAGCATATGAGGAAGAGGATGGAGCACATCCACACCCCTCCCCTTTCTCTCTTCCCTCCCTTTCTTTCCTGCTCTCCCTTCAAAACAACATAGTGTATTATAGAGTATCCATGCTGTCACCTTGGGATGTGATGGGAAATAGAATGGACTACTCAATAGACCGCTAAATTAACTTACTTTAATTTTAGAGACCGTGCAACCCACAAAGGCAGAAAGACACACATGCCCACAACGCAAACACACGTCGCGCACGCACAACCATTACTTAATATGTTAGATGGGCCCTGCTTCAGAATGAGATGTCCACCCTCTGAAAAGGTGAATGATGCTATTTGAGAATGATCGCTGATGCGCTGCATAAATAGAAATGCCGGTACGTCTCCAAATACACATGAATCATCCGGGCGCAGCTAACTCAGTAGAGATGGAGCCAGTCTGCCTCTGCGCCTCAGAGCTTTTCAACGTTATTTATCCTCACCGCCTCCACATTTAAAACCTGCTCCGCTCTCTGTCTACGTGGAGGAGCCATCATCCACAAATATGACGTCAAATAGACAAATAAGTACAGGAAACATTTTACTAACAAGAACTATCATGTTTTAACATGTTTTAGTAGATCTCTGAAGAGAAGGTACTGTATGTATGGGTGCATGCATGTGTATGTATATATACTGTACATATATTTGGACAACTTTCCTTTATTATTATTCCTTTTTTTTCTTTCTTTTTTCTGTTACCATGAATATTTTTTAAATTTCTTTGATGTTTCTCACTACAAATTGCATACATTTTGTGGGATCGCTCCAGTGGATAAAAAGATGTGTAATGGAACATGAATCAACGACTTTTGCAATCCTGCAATAAAGTAATAAAACAGGGTTCAAATTAATAGCAAAACAATTGTAAAAGTGACATTAAAATGCTGCAAATTGGAATAAAGTATTGTTTCTTTAGTATAATCTAATGTTTGTTACTGGGCCACAGACACAAAGACTCCGATTCTTTGAAGTAAACGACCTTTTCATAGCAAGTTTTGTGTCTTTTTAAGTTTGCGCTTTAAGCTTTAATTAAAGTGCTCCTCTTAGGTCAATTATTGTAATTGTTTCTCAACAACACAATGTTCCCATAAAATGTTTGGACCAGACTGAGTCGCATAAGGCGAGAAGAAGCATAACGGCATTAGATGCGACAGCTTCTTGCGGCGCTGCTGTGCATTAGCAGTAATATGTGTGAAACATCTGTTTTCTGCTTTATTTCACAGACCCCTCAGATAAGTGGAGCGGTGGTGTTCCTCACATTTTAATCACCGCTTTTTTGTCAGAATTCAGCAGAAATAACGGCCGATGAGTCACTGAGTGATAATCTACTTGGGATACTTGAGACAGCAGCGGCGCCTTTAACAATGTGGACGATTAAACTCACCTTTTTATAGTTGAGGCTGTGTGTTAATATCTGAGGCTGTACTCACTCTGAAGATGCTCTTATCATCCCATCTAGTACTCAGACTGCACTTTATGGCCGTCTGATATCTACTGTGAGCTGACAGTGACTTCACTTTATTCAAAACAGGTCCTAACACAGGTTTTGTAGTTTTTGTTTGCTCATGGATGGTAGATGTTGTTGCTTTTCGTGTTTTCGTTTTGTTTTTCATCTCTCAACATTAATGCAAACTCATCTGCAGTTGCTTCACAGTTAAAGCCTCAAAGCAGGGACAGAAAACAGTGCAGGGCCCAGAAATAAAAGACCTTGTCCTCCTGCCTGTGGTTAAAGGAGCAGGTCAACATTTTGGGAGATGGACTGATTTGCTTTCTTGCAGAGACGTTAAAATTGAAGTCTTATTTTTCAGTGTCTTTCATATTACAGCCAATCTCTGTCTGTTAATGTCTCATTCTCACTAATTCTCTCCTCTCTTTCCATTTCCTGTCCTTTCACATCCTCCGTCTCTCCCTCCTTCCTCTCAGCAGGGACACACATGCCTTGGGCTTGATCTCTGCTTTCATCACAAGAGATTTTCTGAGCTTCAGCTCTTCGTCCTGTGAATTTCACAAACCAGTTCAGCTGACATGCTGAATCTTGTTCAGCTCATTGTGTCTAGTTTTTTTCTCTTTTTTTAAACCAAGAATCTTCCTTATTTTTTAGCAGTAACAAGTAACCTGTCGGTGAGGGTGTTAGATTTCACTCTGCTTTAAAATAATGACTCTCCATTTGTGGTCTCTGGGTCAAATTAAAGGATAAATCGTTGACACTGTTGGTGTAATGAATAGTTTAATGATATTGCCTTGCTCATTGGCTGGTGTGACCTGTGTTCACAGGTTCACACTGAACTTTAATGCCCAGCTTGTTAGCACCGACCTTTCTTTTCTTGTTTAAATATTCCTGGTTGTTTCATTTCGGCGTAGTACTGACTTCCAGATCCAATGCGTCCACCTTAGAAGATGTCTTACTACTTATTTTTCATCCCCGTGTGCCATCTGTAAGCTACAACCTCTATCAACCCCAACACCGCCGCAAGGAAAGCAAAGGTGTGCATCTCCAGCCAACATTTTAACTTCTGTAAACAAACACTTCTTCTACCTGCCTACCACATTGCTAAAATCCCATTTGACCATGAGAGCGTTTTATAAATAACCCCCCCGGAGCATCCCAGCCTCCAAATCAGCATATAACATCTGCTTCAGTCGGCTGGCAGCCAGCTCGAGCCGAGGCAAAAAAAAAAAGCACGCTCGAGTGTCCCTCCTCTTCTTGTAGTCGGCCAGCGTCCCGACGCAGACAGCGCCCTCTCCGGCTCATTTCCCTGCCCCCGATCCCCGCACCCAGCTACCTCTCCGGCCTCTCGGTACGCCAACAGCCTGCCGAGCCACCCGGGGGTCACACACAGCCACGGTAATGTGACAAGGCCAGCTGCTCATCATTGCCCGACCAGCCTCTCACCAGCTGTGATTGGATGTAAGGGGTCGCCCAGCGTATAGCCCACGGGGGCCTCGGGGCGGATCGGCCGTGTCCTCTGCACAGATAAGTGCGCCGAACTGTGTTTCTAACTTTGAAGCAGCTGATCAGCGGCTGATTTTATTAGCCCGGTGCCGAAAAGTTTATCCGCTCGATCTGTCTTTGCCACATGAAAGAAGATCAGAGGAGACGGGAGATATGATAAGGAGTAGAAACTAAAAGGAAAGGTCAGCGCTCTGCAAGCAGCAGAAAAACAGCATGGAAGTGAAAGGATAAAATCTTAAATATATAGTGGAACAAATGATCTTTCAAAGCAGGTGTCAGCTATTTCATTACATTTTTCTGCTGCCTTTTGAGCCTGCTCACCTTTACATGGTATTTTGCTGTCGTCTATTTTTAGTTTTTTAATATTTTTCATCTTCATAAAAGTTCATGTCAGTCAAAACAGAGTCATCAGCTCTCCAGGAGTCAGCTATTTGTTACATTGGAAGATATACAAGCAAACTGTTTACCTACACAATTATATCACTGCATGGCTGTGGTATGTGGAGTTAAAGCAGGTTAAAGTCGCTTTTCCTCTGTTTTGCTAACCCTCATCCTGGCCATGTGCATTTGTTTACAACGAAGCTGGCCAGAAATCAATCAATAGAGTGATACTCAACCTTATATATCATATCCGATGTTACGACGTGTATATTTGTGTAGTTTAATCTGTCATGAACAAGAGATTATAGGTCACAGGGCCCCCAATCTTGCAAAGTTGGTTTGCAGAGATGCAATAAGTGACGTAGAAGGCAGAGAGCCTCCATTCTCCCTCAAGTTAAGCCATTAAACCATCACAATTACTCCAAAGCTGTTTAATTAAGATAAACATGTAGCATAGTTAAGCTACAGATCCTGCATAGTTCCTCTTTAACTGGAGGGTCTGTGACTCACTTTAAGTCCTGATGCATTTTTCACTTGAACACTATTTGGCCTTGTTCTCTAATGGTGAATGAACTCTTGATTGTTGTGCAATCAAACACCAGCTTTCTTTGTAGATATCCTCTGTGACTGAATAACACCTGTCATGACAGCTAACTGTTTCTACTCTTCAACATTGACAGCTTTGCTCATGCCACAAATAGAACCCCGTTTTTCTTGATGAAGCTGATGTGAAGAGACATTACTGTAATTAGTCATTCTGAAAATATCCACGCTTTTTCTGTAAGGGCCTCTGTGTGGCACAACAATATAAAAAACAAAGATAAGTGCAGTTGGAAACAATGGAGCCACATGTAAAAATTATTATGAAAAAAGTCAGATTTTTGATGTTTTTTTAGCGGTAATGTGTCGGTTTGTGTCCTGTTAAAGTTGCAGACCTAGAAATTATGTTTGTCAGTGTTCTTCTCTGGGCGGTGACAATCAGCATTCAAGACAATAGTCAGACAAACAACCCCAGCTGCCTAGGATGCCACTCTCAAAGCAATCAGCCACAACAAAAGCAAGAGAAAGCCCCCTCACCAGCACTAATTGTTAATAAGGGGTTTTGGCATAGTTGATTTTTCTTTTCATTCGGTTCCCAATTTGCTCCTGTTGCGATGGTGTTTGTTTCCCTCGGGTCTAATCTAACGTTTCTGTTTGAACCTGCAAAAGCTTTCACAACAAACAGCCCTGAGGAGGAGGCGGGGAGAGAGAGAGAGATATATATATATTTATGTGTGTGTGAGAGGGTACAAAGTTGCTCTGGAACCCTTGCGAACCAGATGTATTTCATATGGAAATGTCAGAGTGCCTCAGAGACTTTGCTCACAGTGTGGATGGATGAAAACGTCGGCTGTGGTGGAGTCTCATGATGTGTGTGTGTGTGTTTCTGCTCCGATCCCGCTGTCACTCGGCAGCTCGGCGCTTCTTGCTCTTTCAAATTAAACGCTCCTACAGGTAACTCATTTGAATTAGGTCGGGGCTAGTTAGCACCGGTATTCGATATCAGCCGCCTGGTGGTGTTGTAAATTTTAAAAGCCCTTGATATGCATAATATGTGTTTATCAGCTGCCTGTTGTAATATTTTTAATGGTGTGCAGCAGGAAATTGCAGTTTGGCATTAATGAGCTTTTACGAACGCAGACGTTAAATAGTGCGGGGTAATTGAATACAAAAGCACATTTAGAGTCAGTTAAGAATTAAGTGTCGGCCATGATGAAGATGACATCTCAGTGAGCATGCAGGACACGTTGCACTCTGACTTCATCTGCGTTTACATCCTTTGAGCTGTACTCACATCATATTTAAAACAACTCGCAGTCAGATGAGATCTAGCAGCTAATGTTAATTCACCAGCTGACAACTTCTTTTTTTTTTCTTTTTGTCCTTCTTGGAAAGTATTGATGTGGATGAAAGAACAGATGTCTTCCTAATTCATGCTATTTTCCCAGTTTGGGGAGAATTTGAAGGAGCTAGCAGCAGCAGCAGCAGCAGCAGCAGCCATGGTTTTCCTCAGGGCCTGGGTGTAACAGAGAAGCCAGATGCTTCTTTTAAATCTGTGTTGAATTGTGCTTGAGTTCTTTGATAGCGCGACGGCAGATAAGGCAGTGTGATTTATCTTGGAGCTGCCACACGTAAACAAGCACAGCTGAACATATGCATCGATAGCCAGGCCTGCTCTCACCACTATCTACCAGCTTACCTTGGTTTATCTCAGTATCACATGACCGGGTTGCTTTAAAAATATTGGTTATTGTGCCCATGATTTCAGCCACATTCATCCCTTTTAGTTAGTTTCTCACATCTGTTAGTTGAGATTAACATTTACTGGCTGTGTATAGGAGATTGTAAAGGGTTACCCTGTGATATTTTAAAGGGATAGTTCAACATTTTGACAAATTGGCCTATTGCCACAATCCCTTTAGTCTTAGGAGTAGGTTCATTACCTTTGATTGTTGGTGCAAGCTATTTTTAGAACGGCGGAGCAGAGCCGTGAGCTGCTCAGAGCTATGCTACAGAGGCTAATGGGATTTCTTGGTTTCCCTCATCAAACAATCCAATCCAATCCAACTACTCCAAAACGCTCTGGTGGACAAGTTGTGACCTGCACATTCACCACGCTATGAGATAATAACAGAACGTTACAAGACGGAGTTGTTTTCGAGGTCATGCAAAACTGCGGATGCGCGCTGCCTTCAGGGACAGTTTTCCAGCAAGCAGACTCTGCATTTACCTCAAACTCCCATTAGAAATCCCATTAGCCTCCGTAGTGTAGCTCTGAGCAGCTCGCGGCTCTGCTCTTCCGTTCTAAAAATAGCTTGCACCGACAATTAAAGGTAACAAACCTACTCTTAAAACTATAGGGATTATGGCAATGGGCCAATTTGCCAAAATGTTGAACTATCCCTTTAAAGCACTTTTAAGCCAAATTGAGTTTTGAAAATGCTGCATACACTATTGCCCACCCTGTGTAGCAATGCATCCCTCACACAAGAGGTAGATTTATTAATAATATGAATATTTATGTATTATTTTTTTGACGCATAATTGCCTGGACTGTGCACCACACAGGTTTGACTCAGCATCCATGCTACTACAGGAAGGAGAAAGTTGCCTAGTTTATAGTCATGGTATTTTAATTTGCAGTGGTATTTCGATTAAACTGTAATCATTTTTTTTCCCCAACACGTGAGCAATCCCTCTATTGTGCACACAGCATAGTTTGATAACCACTGCTGTACAGTAGACAGATTTGACACATGAATCCACTTAGTCATGAATAGCTCGAATCATCTGTGAGCATCCATCTGAATCATTCCCTGTAATTACAATAAACCCTAATTACTATTGCAATTATCACACTATCAGATAATTTAATTGGATCCTGACGTAAATGGCGCCCATGTACATTGCAGCACAGACACTGCTGCTCTTTTCCTGTGCGTTTACTGTAGTCAACATCCTTTCGACGACAGCGGCCCTCTAAATTTCCTCCAAAGAAAGTAGTTTCAGCTCAAAGAACAATGTGTCCTTCACTTTAACAAAGCGCCTATTTTAACCCCAGTGTCTCATTATAAAACAGATTCAGTTTCCGACTGTGACTTGCAATAAATCGGGACGAGCACAGATGACTGTGTTGTCCTGCAGACGGGGGAGTCGGATCAGAAAGCACACGTCTCGTTCTCCAGGGCAAATGGGCTAATGACATCTTTTCTCTTGTAATTTAGAAGAATGTATCTAGGGTGGATTTTTCTGTGGAGCAGCAGCTGGCAGCACAGTGTTAAACCCAGCTCTGAAGACAATCAACTGTAGATGTGATTGATAAGAGTTTGAACTGGCAGGGTCGTATAAAACCAAAGAAGAAGCACAGTTAGACGTGTAAGTGTTGGGTTGAGTATTTACAGCAGTCTTTTCTCCTCCTCTACACAATCACAAACGCCATCACAGAAAATCCTGGTGCACTTAAAACCAAAGCATGCTGGGTGTTGAAAGTGCGCGCCTGTAATAGCTGTTGCATTCAGGAACGCCTCCTTTTTGTCCCCTTTAATTTTCCCTCTCTCTAATTTCGCAGAAAATCTATACGAGTGTGTTTTTACTGAGTCGATGACTGTCTGTGTTGACAGAAACAGGTAAAGTGCAGCCGGCGTGCACAGCCAGAGCTGAAGCAGCGCCCCTGTGAACACAAGAGAGGCACAAAATGTTTGCAATAATGAATGTATTTTGTGGAAATCAAGAGATGGGTCAAAGTGCAAGTGATTTATTTTTTAAAGTGAGCGCCGCGGCAAATTAATGAATCACCGAAACAAAAGGTGCAGCACCCACCTCTCTCTCTGTCTAGCGCCGAAGATAAAAGAGCAACATTAAACAGAATTATTTTCAGGTGCTGTTCTCCAGGGAGCTTGTTACTCACTCGTAAGATGGAGGTCAACCGCCAGTTTTGGTGAACGCAGCACCCTGCGGCGAGCTCATTTTACCAGAGCTCCCAACACGATTTCCTCTCTCTCTCTCTCCTCGTTGTTTTAGCAGCCTGCTCTATTAAACAAAACAAAAAGTCTCGCTGGGTAAAAACACATCCCAGTTACCAGTCGGCTCGCAACGCACTCGCATCCACATGATTAATTCATAGGATTCAACAAAAAAGAAAAAACACATAATTAAATGAAGAAAACTGACACAGCATCTGATTCATTTATCATAGGGGCACTGAGGCAGTCTGTGATGGTGAGTACTGTATGTAAATGAGAAAACAGACTTCCTCTGAGTCAGTACCAGCCCCCAGGAGATCCCTCTCTTTTTTCTTCCTGCACCTTGACAATACATGGACGCTCTTGTCTTAGATGCCATTTCTGCCTGTTGCAGTTTTTTGGTAATTAATTGGGCCTGTTGCACTACTAAACCAATCAAACTGTCAGGCTATTGTTAAACATCTGCAGCAATGTAATGTGTATTTACAAAGTGCTGCACAAGAGGGAATAGGCCATGCACATTATATCACATTTTTATTTCATCCATTAATTAATGCATTGCCGTTCATTCTTTACCTTACACATTAGTTTCCCTATATGATCGGCTGGTGCATATGACAGGAAAATACCACACTCAGGTCATGCGATCTCAGCTTAACCATCTCCATGTCACCTGAGCAAACTCCATCTGCTGAGTTTCTCATTTGTGGGGTTGAAGCTTTAAAGGGATAGTTCAACATTTTGGCAAATTGGCTCATTGCCATAATATAGTTATATATAGTTTTAGGAGTAGATTCGTTAATTTTAATTGACGGTGCAAGCTATTTTTAGAACAGCGGAGCAGAGCTGCGAGTTGCTCACAGCTACGCTATACAGAGGCTAATGGGATTTCTTGGTTTCCCTCATAAAATTCATCAAATACACAATCCAACAACTCCAAAGCGGTCTCGTGGACAAGTTGTGACCTGCACATTCACCACGCTATGAGATAATAATGCAATGTTACGAGACAGAGTTGTTTTAGAGGTAAATTCATGCAAAACCGTTATCTGGTGAATGTGCAGGTCACAACTTGTCCACCAGAGCGTTTTGGAGTTGTTGGATTGTGTATTTGATGAGTTTGATGAGGGAAACCATGAAATCCCATGAGCCTCCGTAGCGTAGCTCTGAGCAGCTCACGGCTCTGCTTCGCCGTTCTAAAAATAGCTTGCACCGACAATTAAAGGTAATAAACCTACTGCTATGACTATAGGGATTATGGCAATGGGCAAATTTGCCAAAATGTTGAACTATCGCTTTAAGATAGTTGATGCACAGGAAACTGTGCAAACCCACTGGATTGCAGACTCATGCAGACTCGGATGCGTCTGGCTGGTTTGGTTCATTTACAGTCGACTGGTGTGAAAGCTTTCAATTTATAATTTGCAGCAGAAATTCAAAAAAACGAAAACCTCTAAATTAAAGGCTTAAATCCCAGCTGCTTATTGTGACATGAGGAGAAATCATCAAAAAGTGAGAAAGTTAAGACGGAGGTTGTCCTCTCTTGCAGATTTAACATTCTGCAACAAGTGAGTGAATTATAGCAGCCAAACAAAGCTGTTGCATGTGTCGTTTCATTTACACACAGAAGGCAGAGACTTGTTCTTCGACTCCACTATTGACTGTCTTCCTTAGCTTCTCTTCTCGAAACTGTTTAACATACAATATTTGTGTATGCTGCAGACAGACACCAGCTGCTCTCCTCTCTCTCTGAACAGTGTTACATTGTATGATTGTCTGAGCACCCACTGCTCCCACCGTTAACCACAGGTGTCTCAACAAGGGCAGATCTTAAGAATCTCAACCCTGACTGTCAAATGGCTGCTCAGAAAATCTAGTTTACAGTACTGTAAGTCATGGTCATATGTGCTGAAGGCTCTTATCAGACCAGCTGAGGGGAACACACTGTCTTTTCCTACAGTCATCAACTCAGCGTGTGCAAAACGCTCTCCGCTTACAGTGGAGCGGATATGCAGTAAATTGTCCTCTGTATTCTGTAGGACGTCATGCTGAGAGACGCCGTAGCCACTCTACTCAAAAGCGCAGAAGAGTTTCTCCTAATAATCAGGAAAAATGCAGCCAATCATCGGTGTAATAATTTGAATTATAGCAGCACTAGAAAAAGTGAAATTTGCAATTCAATCACCACTGAGAGAAGTTGGGACTTGGGAGTAGAAATGAATTTATTGCACTGGAATATTTGAGTATAAAAACCATCTGTCAGGGTCTGAGTGGTCTGAGTTTCAGAGTCTGAGTTGTAAAAACCCCCACAGTCAATGTCAAGTTGTTGCAATTTCCAAAACTTTACCCCCAGTATACAGTACTTATTGTCGTATTCTCAAAAAATCCACCTGCCCAGTGCCATCTATTCAAGTTTGTCTGTTTCAACATTTGCTTTGTCAAATTTGGATGCTAAAGAGCAAGATAAGAAATAATGTTGCTGATACAGTTCAAATAATTGTTTGCCGTCCTTATCATAAACCACAAGAGAAGAGCGGCGTTTTGCATTAAATTTGCAATTCAACAATGTTAGTTCCTTCAGCAGCCTTGTGTTAAGTTAAGTTAGTCTGACTCTGCTACAACCCGCACTGCATACAGAGTGGGACAGACTTTGTTGTGCAGAGGTCACCTGGCCTGAGTGGGCGAGGAGGAGTCGACCAGCCGGACATTAAAGAGCTGCTGTCTGACTCAGGGAGGGAGGTTCGATTTCTCTGATGTGTTCTGCTCCTCTGTGGGAGCTGTTCTGTAGTTTCCTCAGAATGATTCACATTGTTTTTGTCGCTCCAGCTCCATTCAGACTGTTGCTATTTTTAGGCATACATCACTGTCGAGTACACTCCAGGTTATGATTGAAATAATTACATTTAAAGGACGTGAAATTGATCTAACAAGTTCAGTGGTGGAGATGCCAGGCGATGGAGCCCCCCCTGATCAGGGCTCCTTCAAAGATCTGGCGTCACACTCTTTTTTTTTTTAAAGAGTCCCTTGTTCGTCAGGAGTCAGGACCAGCGTGGAGCCTGATCTGCATCCTCAGCTCTCAGTCTCACACCCTCCCACTCCCTCCACAACTTTGGCATCAAATCGCTTTAGCTGCAGGAAGCATTCGCAGGATGGGGATGAATTGTTCATGCCTCCTATTGTTTGAAATAATAGAGAATTGGATGGATTAGATGTGGCTAATGTAGCTGTCAACGTTATATTTTTTCCTCCCAGCACCCTCCCCAGGTTTCATTAACATGCCCAGACCATATCCACATCCACACAGTGGCAGGCTACACTTGTGGTGTCTTCTGAACATTCATTAAGGAGAAAAAGCACTGAGACCCAGTCAGAACAGATGGTTGCTGTTCCAGGCCTTTGGACTCGCTGAATTGAAATTCATTCATTTTTTTTATTTCCCAGTCACGTTTGTGGTGAACGTGTCAGTCCTCCGGTGACGCCTCAGGAAGCCGGATCGACTCTCCCAAACACCATCGCATCTTGTTGAAATTCAGTTGCCATGGTAACTGGGCCGACGGGATGGCGGTTGGCCGGAGTCGGTTTAACCTGGGGGAAGCCTCTTAAAGACTAGAGTAGACGAGTAGCGGGACGGTGAGATTCTCATGAACGGCGGCTTCTTTGCGCCAACCTTTAACAGGATGATTCGATCAATAAATCCTTTCAGACTGGAATTGCCTGGGAAAAAAAACATTCCCCTGCTGAAACAAAACATTTATTGACAATACAAATTCACAGCCTTTGAAGGCTTTTTTTTTTTTTTTCCAGAGATGTGCTCAGGGGAGCAAATGTGAGAAAAAATGGAGTTGCTGAGGATGGAAGCGGAGCGCCACGAGAGACCAAATTAAGAGTTTTGCATCTCAACATCGCTGTAGACCTACAACTGTGGAATCATGGGTATAATGAATGTGTTATTTCTACTCCTTTAATCTTTTCATGAGAAATAGCTCCAGACTACACTAAAAAGTATTCGTTCTCGATACATCAGAAGTACTAAGCTGATTGCTTTCCTCTTTGGGAGTGTGATGTTTCAGTTGTCAATAATGGGGGAGACATCATTTGTAGCAGTTCCAGGCTTTTTTTTTTTACGAAGAGCAGCGGTGGTGTCATGCATTTCAATACAGAAACTCCATTATCTCTCAATGTGTATCATCAGTTTGCAAATGAGCCAATTAAACAACATGAAATACACGATGCAGTTGTACAAACAAATCCAGCCAAAGCCGTTCCTATATCGCTGTCTTTTCACTTCTCATTACAGCTCAGCAGGGATTTTTCTGGCTCCGAAGCATTGCCCCATTTTGCGGCGTAAAGCAAAACCGCTGTGTGTCTTCCCTCACGTGTAAAGGCAGCTGTATATATATATACTATAACACACATATATATATTTATTACGTTTTTGGGCCTGGTGGTGATCCGGAGCACAAAGAAGACCTAAGCCAGGGCTTAGCCTTTCTGTGTTCTATTACAGAAAATGGACGATCCTATTACATCGCTGGTAATCTCACCGGGGCCAGACAGGGGCCCGTCCACCCCTTCCTCTCCTCTGGCCGAGGGCACAGGCATTGTCCGCTGACCTTCTGGAGTCCATTTCCCAACAGCACAAATCCACTCCAATAATCATTTCTTTGAGGCGCTGTGGGGCACGGTGCAGGACACATGGTAGATATGTGATGGGAAACGTCGGACCCCGATTGAATGAGTTCATTATAAATGTGATGTGAATAACAATTGACACATTAGCTGCTGTGATATTTAGTTTTAACTGCTATTTATAACAGTTAATCAGTCAGTATTTGTATGATACACAGCTTGTTTCAGAGGGAGTCCATCCTAAATGCCATGTTTTGGCAAATTATAGTACTTTCAAAACTACTACCTGAGTAAGGAGAGAGAAGATGAAAACACAAATCTGATTAATCTGTTTTTGGAGTATTTATTCCTTCACTCTCTGTATTTATTTTTTACTTTTAATAACCTCATAATTAGCATACAATACCAATAACTGATAGATGGATAGATAGATAGATAGATAGATAGATAGATAGATAGATAGATAGATAGATAGATAGATAGATAGATAGATAGATAGATAGATAGATAGATAGATAGATAGATAGATAGATAGATAGATAGATAGATAGATAGATAGATAGATAGATGTAGCATACAATACCAGTAACTGATAGATAGATAGATAGATAGATAGATAGATAGATACCAGTAACAGATAGAGATAGATAGATAGATAGATAGATGTAGCATACAATACCAGTAACTGATAGATAGATAGATAGATAGATAGATAGATAGATAGATAGATAGATAGATAGATAGATAGATAGATAGATAGATAGATAGATAGATAGATAGATAGATAGATAGATGTAGCATACAATACCAGTAACAGATAGATAGATAGATAGATAGATAGATAGATAGATAGATAGATAGATAGATAGATAGATAGATAGATAGATAGATAGATAGATAGATAGATAGATAGATAGATAGATAGATAGATAGATAGCCTGCCTGTGTGTGAAAGGAAAGCTGTGTTGTGTTGCTATGACAACCAGAAACCATGAGCTCTCAGCTCTGGTCTTTATATTATGTAGCACAATTGCACATCAAAGTGCTGTAGCTATGTTAATTTTTTTTTTTTTTTTTGCTCTTGATATGTTGGAAAACATGTTAGTTTGACAGAAATCCAAAATATATATATATAGGCTCCATTAATCTGTCTCATCTTATGACCCCTCATATATATTTAGTGGGCCCTTAGAGAGGCCCCAGCAGCCAGGATGGGAAGGGACTAGGACCAAACTGTCAGTGGAGCTGCTATAATGGACTATTTTATTTTATTGTATTGGCATTTTCACTCCGCGGAGGGATGTGAGCACTTCTAATGAACCGGACTCGGCGCAGCACTGCAGCGAGCAATGGTTATCAATATTTCCAGCTTCAGGTGTTAAGCATCTTCATTCTGTGCGAGAGCCAGAGATGGTGAATGAATTTGAAATACAACAGAAAGCAGAAAGTAATTCCCTGGATCGCCCTCCTTATGGCACCAGATGGCACGCTAAATTACATGTGAAACGGGAAAATGAAATGTGAAGTTAATGATATCAATTTTGGCAGCTTCAGAACATGAGTCGGGCTATGAGATTTGATAAGGATTAAATTAATTCTGTTTGGAGTTGTAATTAATATGTTGGTTAAAAAAAAAGAGGCTGTGATTACGCTCCAATAGCCTACAAGCAAAAAAAAAAAAAACATTTTCTAATCAGACGCTCTAGTGTGTTTTGATTCAATCCCATTTGAGAGTGCTTAGTTTTTTTTGGGGGGGAAACATCCTCATAGGCTGGAAAGAAAATCTTTAATCAAATATAATAGATCTGAATGTTTCTCATGAGGAAACTGAGCCTTGTTTATTCAGTTTCAGACTCCTCATGTCCCTGCACATTATAGATGCAAGGTGCTTTTGCATTGTCAGTTAAATCCCACAGTCTAACAGTCATTTCCCTCTATCATGATAACGTGCTGTAATCCTTAAGCAAACATGTAAGAAATAGAGGTGGTGTTTATATCAGCCAGCTCCTCATCTTCTCATCTTGCCTTTTCTTATTACTCGCGCTTCAGTAATTCCTTATCAGCCCATCAGGCTGCCAGGCTCTGTTCAGCCTGTTGGATTCCTTCTGTAATTATTATCACATCTCATCCAACAGCCTCTGTGTGTGTTGCATGTTGGGACTGGATTGTTGTGATAGCAGTCGGCCTTGTCTGTCTCTTCCTAGCTGTGTGTGTGTGTGTGTTGTGATTGTTTGTGTCTTAGTTTGCGATATCAAATGACCCAATATCAAAGTCCCAAGTCGGCAGGCAGCTACAGTCCCTGCAGATTTGAATCTACCCGGTGCGATTACCTTTTTTTTGTTTTTGTTTTTTTTGTTTTTTTGCTTGACATGAGCAAATCTTCAATGTTCAAACCGCCCGAACAGAATACTGCAGCTCGTCCTGCCTCATAATCTCAGATGTCATGCCAGCGTGCAGCACAACTCTACAGGGAATCAATTAGAAAAACAGGGGGAAAAGACTTTGATTCTAAGTAGGATGATGTTTGCAGGGATGTGAGAGTGTTTCAGCCTCCGTGACGTTAATGTGGAATCAAAAGCTGCAGCTATGAGACTGCAAAATCCTCAATTTGTTTTTAAGATTCCCCGTCTAACACTTTCATAATCAGACAATCAAAGAGCAGGTATAATTTGAATCATTCTTTAAATTCAGCTTAAATGTTTAGCTGCCTGCCTATCTAAACCAACATGCTGCCTTTTTCCTAACATCCCCATTTTCTATTTGAATCAGCTCCACTAAGTTTTCTTTTGAGAAAAAAAAACTAATTTGCGCTAAAAATATTACCTATATCCCAGGTCTGCATTGGTGGAGGAGTGACAGCGGCTGACAAACACGCACTGTGAAATTGATAGGAATGGAAAACCTAACTGGCACCAAATGGTTTGGCCTCCCTCATGTAAGTCATATTATTAGCCAGTTCAATGGACTGGTTAATGACATAGTGGTCTATTACACTCATGTCTGTAAACAGAGGCACATGTTGCCGGTGCCAGAAATCTGCCCATCATAAGTTTGCTTTTATGACAGGAGTCTCCTTAAAGATGTTTCCAGGAATAAAAGACAAATAAAACAGCCTCCTACAGTACATCTATGTCAAAGGTTGGCAGCAATCAAAAGCTAAGATGTTAATTATAGTCTCTCACAATTAAATATAGTAGATCGGTTGTATATATAACATCTAATACAAGGACTGACTGTCCGAAAAAAAAAAACTAGAGAGAGAACCATTTTATTTGACTTCTGAAAGCTGAAATATAAACTGTTGGGCAGTTTAGTTTCTTGTGATGTTTCAAGTTGATCAATTTCATAATGCATTCTCACATACCTGCAATTTTGACTCGAGTCATTCAAGTTAAAATTGCATGAAAGCATGTCGCATTTATTCCTGTGAAAGCGCGCTCACCCTCCTGTCCTTTTAAAAGCAGATCCCAAAAGGTTCTCCCAAAAGCGAGCATCATGGCCTTGGGCATTTTTGTCTTTGTAGAAACTGTTTCCATGGCACTTTTGCTTTATTAGACAGTTCTCCGTTAAAAGAAGCTCAAAAGTGTGAAAGTAACAAGCAATAAAGGGTCTGGGCGGGTTTTACAGAGAGAAAGTGCTTTTTACGTGGGAGCTGCATTCACCGGCTGAATGACAGGAGTTAACCTGAAGGAGAAATGTGTTTTTCTATGTTTCATTCTGTGAAATCACAGACTGAAAGAATCATCTAACATCCCATAAATCAAATTAATAAGTTCTTAAACAGCAGCGCTCTCTAAAAGCTGACTTAACATTAAATCTCTTCTGCTGCTCTCAATTTACAGTATGTTTTATTGTGGTTTGCTTGCCATTTACTGTAGGCAGGGCCATTTTAAAAATTGTATCCTTCACAATGGAGGCGATCTATCACCTCTGCCTCATTTTTAATCCCAGGTGACTGAAACATCTGTCAGGATGACTGAATGTCGATAGTGCGGTACAGCAGGGAGAGAGGAAGTGGAGGGGGGAGTGAGGTGGAGGTGGAGGTGGAGGAGGGGGCGGGATGCAGATCCAGCCAAGAGTGATGACTCTGAGACAGCCAGAATCTCATCTAGATATGATGAGTATCGCTCAACAGCAAGTTTACGTGCGCGCGAGATAGGAGGACACACAGAAAGAAAGTTAGCGCACACATCGGTGCTCATTTTTCCACTTGATGGATGCTTTTATCCATAAAGATATCATGGCCGCATGCATTAAGGTGGCACCTGCGAACCTTGGGGAGATAGCAGCATTCTTTAACCACTGATGGTATATGGCGTGTGTGGCACCAACAGATGGTCTAGTGGAGCATGTTGAGCGCATGGCGTCCCGCGGTGCGTTCGAAGGCGGCCGTGCGAGACGCGCTTCTGAGAGTCTCCATTTTTTAACAGACAAGGTTATGAGAAATTCATGTAGCATGATTAAATGTACAGTACGGACTCTGTGCAGTTCCACAGATCAATTAATTGCCACTTTATATAATATGATCCCAGCGCTCAGGTTCATCTACGGCCATATTTGCTGTAACTTCTTCCTCCCAGGGAATGATGTTACCGATCATCTATGAGTGATATCAGCTGATCCACAGCCAATATTAATCATTTTTGGAAATAGCATATCAGCTTCTGATTACCCTAGAGTTCTACATATCTGAAATGCACTTTGTTAAACATTTCCTGTATGGGTGGGGCTCAGTTTTTATATTACTACAACTTCCCCCTACTTGTCTAACATCAGTATCGGATTTAATAATGGATGGATGATTCCACACCTTACTGTATGCTGTGTGTGAGGTGCCACAGCAGGAAGGTGGTTGACCTTTACAGTATAATAAGGCATTATGGAAGTGTGAGCATTTTCATTGCACTTTCATGCTGCAGACTATAATCAAGATCTTTCACCAGCCGAATCTCAACCACATTTTCAACAGCTCCTCCAAATTAAATGACAAAATGTGTGTTATCTGTCATCATTTGTCACACACTGCTGTGGTTGTTCAGGTTTATAAAATGATTTGAGTGAAAATAACTACTTTGTTAAAATGACAGTGGGAAGACAAATACACCCTTTGAAGAAGTCATGGCATGTTTAAGAGGCATTACTCTTCAGCATCGTAACATTTTTCTTTTTTTTTGTGCATGTAGTGTTTTACAAGGCGCCGTGTATTTCAGGAAAGTTCAGCTGTGTAACAGGGAAACGAAAAAGCTTGTAAACCAAACGGCAAATGAGCACAACACCATTAGCATCATTGAGACAATAAATCGTCGTTGTAACAGCACTGTAAAAGCCTGTGAACCCGCGCTATCGTCCTCCCGTATGCTCCGATATTAAGGTGACAGAGGCTTTTAGATCCGTCACCTATTGACACCGGCGCACCTGTGGAGTGTCTGCTGAGGACAGCTGCATTCTGGGAATTCCTCAGGTCACAACGGCCATTGTAAATGTCAGGAAACCAATCTGCTCGTCCAATTGGGGAAACACCCACAGAGAGAGAGAGTGAGGGAGAGGAAGTTAAAACTCCAATTACACTCTGACAACCTGCTCTACCCCCAGCTGCCTGCATAATTGATTAATAACTGTAGTTGCTAATTCATAATGGATAATAATGGTAAAACTATAATTAGGGATGAGACGGCCGTCAGCAGTTTTCCCATCCTGTCAATGCAAACTGACTGTGGCACTTGTCATGTCACATTTAATGAGAAAAAAAAAGATTTTGAAGCTGCTCCTTATCTTACCTCTGCAAACAACCAGGTATTCAAACTTCAGTTTGCATCATATTGTAATGTAGAAGGTAGAAGGCGCAGTCTTTGTTTGTACAGGCATCTTCAAACTGATGGGAAAGAAGATCCGCGGTGCACTCACTCACCCATAAAGGACGTGCAAACCAGACTGCCAAGCGGTCATTGACCTCTTGGCAAAACGGTTTGCATCGTGCATAAAGGTTAAAGTCAATATGTTAAATATTTACAGAAACTCCGAGAACCCTCAGTGGTTTACATTCCTATACGTTACAATTTGTGTAAAAAATGATTTGTACACAGAGTCAGTCAGCATCAGCAGCAGGTCAGAGCTCAGTGCTGTTGAGAGACTTCACTTGAGAGCAGTGGACTGAATCATGTAGTTCAGGTCAAGAATTTAAAAAGACTGTGGGGTCTTCCGGGTTAAAGCTTTAAACAAAAATAAGCACTCTGCTTTTTCGCTTTTTAGTCCCCGTCTCACATGAGCCCTGGCAAAGCGGCACAGCCACATCACCCGAGCCTTATTAGCAATCCAAACAGACGGCGGCTCGCTGCCCTGTGTACCTAATAAAAAGTTGTTAAAATCCCCAATAAAGGTGAGAGGAAACGCTGCCTGGATGCTCAAGCTGCCGGCCCCGGACAGCCACCTGCATCTATTTCTGTCTTCTTTTGCTTAATTAAGATACAGATGTCGGTTAATGAGAGCGGACGCCGCTAATGAGTGATGCTAAATCCAATGGGTCACAGTTGGCAGTGCCACATGTGCTGCTTTTGATCATGCTGGCTAGTGCCTCCCTGCCTCTGGAATTACACAGAAATTATACCGAGCCCTGGCTATTTACTCAATAATTTATTTATTCATTGTTTGTCTCGTTTCATTTTCCCCCCCATGCTGTTATTTTCTAAAATATTCACTCACATTTTTTGGCAGTTTGTGGCTTTAAATTACAGCTATTTTGCCATTTACAGAGTTTTAAAACCATTTAAAATCATTATTTTTTCCTCTAGAACTCCTCTCTCCGAACAAGAGCAGTGGAGCAGCTTCATGTGACAGGATAGAAAAACTCATTTCACCTCTCACACACGACATTGGAATTAAATGAGTTTTCCCTTTTAAAGAGCAGCATGGTACTTTTTCTGCCTCCTTCCTCTACTCGCCGTGCATTACTTTTCTTTTTTTTTAAATGGAAAACAGTGCAGTTGATGTAAGTATTACGTTAAATTGCCTGTAAATATCCAAGTAAATGCGGGAAACCGAGAACCCCGCCGAGTGTGAGGTGGATAAATCAGCAATTGGTTCATAAGGAGGCGGAGAACGGGCCGTTAAGCCAGCGTTTTTGGACACTTCTCTGCAACCCAACCACTTTCAGTCCACTCTCAGACTGCGATGGCATCACGATTCACAAATGGCGTCCCTCTGAATCATGCACACAGCTCCCCACTATGCTGGAGAGTCCTGGCTAATCCAAGACCTTCATAAAGCATGTGTTGGGCCTTAGCGACACATCTGTCATTCTGACGTCCGCTACTATGGTCTGGACTGTCGGCTTCTAATCCATCTGTGCTCTGCAGAGACAGTTTGCTGCCAACTGGATCTTTGCTAAGCCTTTGGAGGAGCTGACTGAACGGGAGCCGCTGCCAACTTGCTGAAAGTTTTTATTTATATCTTACTGTTTATTTGACCGTTTCCTGATTTTGTTTTTTCCTTTTATTAACAGTTTCTCGGTTAAGTGAGTATGTTGACAAATGTTTTCTCTGAATCAGATGCTTTTGCTGTTTGCTTTGATGTTGCCAGGCGATCAGGAGTCCATGGAAAGAGGGTAACTTTAATCCAAAGCACCAAAGGCAGAATAAGGCCAATGACTTTGATCTCCCTCATGCAAAAACCCAGTAATTTTCCACTGCAATGCCACCGTGCTGGTAATATTGGATTAAAAACTCCCTCTTTTCTTCTGCTGTCCACTCATGTATGGCCTCAGGGGTGGATGAAGCCTGACAGAGATGCTCTGGCAAACTGCACAATAGAGATAGAGGGTGAGAGAGAAAGGGAAGGCAAGCTGTTTTGACAAATCTTCCTCAGCACCACGGTAAACTTGGGAATTCAGCTCAGGAGAAGCACAGTCTCAGGTGGGCGGCAGATCTCAGCTGTTGATGGCGACATCGCACCTGATACGCAACAAGCCAGATCGTGTGTTTATAGATTTGTGCCTCAGGGATAAAGACACTGCTGCTTTTTTCCCTCCAACCAATCAGAGGTCAGTGACATCATTCCCAGCCGGTTTGCTTTCCTATAAAAGAGCAGCGTCAATTATGAAGCAGCGGAGTCATAGAGCCACAGCAGTGTGAAGTTCAGATAATGAGTCATTACCAAAAATTGACAGCCGTGGTGATGGGCCATCTAATGGCACATGATGGATCCAGTAATAGGTGTTCAACAAGTGTCGGTATCATCATAACCAGTGTCATTACAAGGAAGCACATCCTGCACATCTCTACCTCCACACTGGCACTAATATCACAAGACAAACGGCTCAATGCAGCAATTTGCTTCTAGTTTGTGGAGGGAATGAATAGTGAGTTGGATGGAGACAACGTGGCTGATGAAATGACCATGTGATGATTTGTTACCCTCAGCAACACCTTGTTACAACCAAACACCCAAAAATACTAATCTGTTGCAAGATGTTGCGATAGTTTGCTGCTGCTGAGACATAAACAGGTCACAGAGCTCATTTTCTCCCGATCTGTGGATTTGAAAAAAAAAAAAAAAGACCACACTGTGAAGAAAACACACATGATACAGCCACAGGAAATAATCTTTGCATGTTGGTGTTGAAGTTCACAGTCGCTTTGCACAAAACACAGTGATGAGGATGCGACCGAGTTCGCCAACGTCTTTCCCAGCATGTGATTTCATTTTTTCCTTTGCTTGTTTTTCAAACATTTTCCTCTTTCGCAACATATTTTGCTTCCACACTTCTTCAAAGCCTCCCACCCTTAGTGGAGGTTGCACATCATCTAAATATGGCTTTAATCATCCTTTCATGAAAGGACAAGCGATGCCAAAATCAGGTGATCGTATCAGATTAGCAAAAAAAAAAAAGAAAGATATATTAGGCGTGACGGTCGCTTCAGATGTACAAATGTCTGAGCTGCAAATCAGTGTGAACAGATGGAGGCCCAGCAGGAGAATCTACTCTAAGTTTAGGTAAAGATGCAGATATTTTGAGGCTATATGTAGAACTATTGTGGGATGTGGTGAATAGGATTATTGCAAGCAGGTGGCTTTGAAATTCTACAATGGTCTGTGGTGCCGCATCAGTTGCCTCTCAGAGATCCAGACAGAAAATGATAAAGATTGCATTTGGGAGGAAGGGGAGACTGAGAGGCTTAACCTCTGACACAGTGGAGGTACAGAGAGTGAGCAGAGTCTCCTCGGAGCGAGCAGCTTTTTCTTGTTTGGGGCTGAATAAGAGATTGTGGGTGGCCCGGGGTGAGAAGAAAGAAGAAAAAAAAAGTCAGAGAAGACGTGGAGGTAAGAGACAGAGAGGAAATTGGAGCTGCAGAGTTTGACACAGTGAGGTGAGAGAGGTGTGACAGAGGGTGCAGCTGTGACGGAGATAAGGTCCGCCCGCTGTATGGACAGTGAGGAGGGGAGGAAGTGTTGAAAGGATATCGGAGAGACCATGAAAGAGCATCATTTCCAAAGCTTGAAAGGGATTGTCAACACTTGGCTTGTGATGCCGCTGCTCCGCGTTGACCCGTTCACAAAGAGGAGCAGAGGGAGGACTCGTCAAACACAAGAATTCTCTCACACAAACTTCACTGCAGAATCCCCACGTAGCTTCAGATGAAGGTGCATTATATAATAGTTTCCCACCCCATTTATGATAATGTGAGATCAAATTTGTTTACTGTTTTGAAGCCGCAATGCAAGAGTGGGATTAATTAGATATAAGAAGTGGAGTTAATGAATGTGAATAATGCTTTGGAGAGTAGTTCCCCTGTTGTGATCAAATTACCAGCGGATCTATAAATCTTAGTGCTGCTGCATTTGATTAAAACAAAAAAGTATTTTATTCATGTATTCAGACATTTAGCAGAATCTATCCCTTTAGTCAGCAAAGTGTATTTGCAGCTGAATTCAAAGCTGGTGGACCAAAGACATGGGTTATAAATGTATGTCTTAAATGACCTACACTCTCTTGTATGTTGCACTGTTGCTTTACTATTTCAAATGTAGTCTTAAAGGGATAGTTCAAAATTTTAGCAAATTGGCCCATTGCCATAACCCCTATAGTTTTAGGAGGTAAATTCATGCAAAATTGCTGATGCGCATTCACGTCGGGGGCAATTTTTCAGCTAGCAGCCTCTGCATTTGCCTCGAAAACAACTTTAGTCTGGTAACGTTCTGTTATTATCTCATAGCATGGTGAATGTGCACGTCACAACTTGTCCACCAGAGCGTTTTGGAGTTGTTGGATTGTGTATTTGATGAGTTTTATGAGGGAAACCAAGAAATTCCATTAGCCTCCGTAGTGTAGCTCTGAGCAGCTCGCGGCTCTGCGCCGCCGTTCTAAAAATAGCTTGCACCGACAATTAAAGGTAACGAACCTACTGCTAAAACTATAGGGATTATGGCAATGGGCCAATTTGCCAAAATGTTGAACTATCCCTTTAAGAGAACTCAACAACTTAATGGCATCATAGATAAGCACCACAAAATGCAGCATCCTTCGTTTCCCACGATGCAACTGAATTGCATGTTTTGCGAGAAAGTTCTGTGGTTTGATTCCTTTAATTTGTGATTTGTGTATTTCCAGTTAATGTTCAAATATTACACCACACAGAACAATAGTCAGATATTCTGTGGTATCTTCCTCTGTGGACGTTTGATTCAAGGAGTATAGGAGGAGAGCCCCGGCTTTAAATTTATAGCTGTCTGATTCTATACCAGCCAATCTCTCAGCATCGTCCTGCAATCTGGAGTGTTTCTGATCCCTCTGCACCACCATATCTGCCCCCATCGATCACACTGCATGGTCTGGTCCAGATCCTGCCTTTTAAGATGGATGAATTCACTTTCCTGGTCTCCTTTGAGAGATGGTACATTCCATCCATACCACATATCAAAAACATCGATGTGCCACACACGTATAACAGACACCCCCGCGTTATTTCTCACTCCATATGAACCAGAGTCATGTGTATTAAAAAAAAAAAAAAGTGTTTTGTGAGTGTTTGTTTTTCCTTTTCTTTTTCTTTTTTCTCCGTGCAGTGTCTTGATGTTTTGACTCGGCTGCCTTTCTTCTTCAGTGGAACCGGATTGGCAGTGACGAGAGGCAATTTGTTGGCAAGCAGCAGGTGGCTGGGTTAATTGCCCATGGTGCTGGTTTGAGAGAAAGTGTCTTGCTGAGTGTGGAATGCCTTCTGTACTGGCAGCGCTCGAGTCCGGATACAAGAACAGCAGTTCGCATATTGTCATCTCCCACCTCACCACCCTAATCAGTCCTGTTATGCACTCCCATTGTTCAACTGTACTGGCTCGCCTCCCGGAGGAATTCTGCCTTTCTTTCTGCCGCTCCATCCTTTCTCTTCTCTCCCAGTGCCACCCACATCCTCTCCTTTTCAAACCCTTTCATCTCCAAATTCACTTCCTTTCTCCGTCCCTCCGCTCCTAATGCCGCTCGATCTCCCTCCCTCCCATGTCTTTAGCATTGAACTCCCATCTCTCCGGATCAATCCTCCCGTCTCCTTCTCTGCTCATTACCTTTCCTCCTTCATCCTCTCTCCCTATGCACCCTTCCCTTATTTCCTGTTCACCTTTCTCCCTCTATCTCTTCTCGCTTTTCTTCCCGGAGGGGGCAGGATATTGATGTAAACACACACAGAGCTCTGAGTGCTTCTTAAGCTGCTCTGACCGATCTGCAGGCTCCCTCCATTGTCCCAGCAAACTGTAGGAAGACACTTTATTTCAAATAGGCTTATCCCACCAGTCCTCCCAGTGCCGTGTCCATGAAAAGATGGCGAGAGGTTTGATTAGATGGCTGTGGGGCTTGGCTGGACTGAGCATGCCTGGCTGTAAGTGTCACAGCTCCACCGTGGTAATGGATCAAAGAGATGTGGGTGGCGGGTGAGAGGCAGCGCCGTAATTAAGTATTTGAGAGCACGCTGGCAAAAATAGAAGTGGAACTAAAAGGATGGTTATGGCAGCGACGGCTAAGGAAAACAACACAGTCTCGCAGAAGTGTGATGAAACTTTGATGCCGATTATACATTGTGGACATGAGTACTGTGGAGATTGTGCTCCTTCAACATGAAATGATACTGTTCAAGCACTTCAGATGTCTCGAATTATGTTTTCTCTCACTGAAAGAAGCATGACGTTACGTATTAAACAAGAGGTCAGGGTCACCAGAGGAGGAAGAGGAAGGGGAGGGGGACACAGTCAGCGTAGCGTTTTCCAAATTTAACCACGCAGATTTGGATTGTTTTTTGTTTTTGTTTTTTGGGATGTTTTTGATTGGTTTAAATATAGCTGAGAATATTACTGTCAGATATTGCCCCCACCCCCCTTCTAATAAATATGAAAGGAGGCTGGACATGTCTGTTCTGATGATACAAGTCAGCAGTGTAAAACTCATTATGTGGAAGCCTCCTTTCATATTTAATAGAGGTGGGGGGGCGGGGGGGTATCTAACAGTAATACTCTCAGCTATCAAGATGTGCCCCCCCACCCCCAACCCCACTGTACACATAAATCACAGCATTGGCTGCTTTGTAATTCATTTTTGTGTAGTTTTACAGCGTTTACTGAGACCTGATGACAAGCATTTTTTTTTTAAAATGTGCAGATCTTCTCGGATGTTTGAAGGCAACATATGTAAAACCTGCAAACTACAAACTTAAAGTTGTTTGTAGGGTGCGTGAATGTTTAGGCAGCAGCTTTGTCTATATGCAGAAAAAAAGGCAGGCAGCTCAGACTCTTATTCCCACAAAAACTCTCTCTCAGGTAGCAACAAAGGTTCAAACTCCATATTGTATAAATAAACACCTGTGTCTACTTACTCCATCACTTTATTAACACTGCATTAGATCCTTTATGCACCATTTCACTTATATCCCTCTGAGATTCAGCCAGGACTCTTTGGTATTTGTAGAAACTTTGCGGCTTGGACCTGAATTTAAAATAAAGTTCTGCAAGTATCAAAGATTTCTGGGCATGCCACATGCATTTGTAATGTTGCAGGGTAAAGCAGGTGAGAGTTGGTAAGGGGAGCGATGAGGCCAGTCCACTCACTACCTCTGTGTTGGTTTGGTCCAAGTACAGACTGAAATGTATTTGAAGGCATGTCTGTACAGTGACATTTCTTTTCACAGCAGATGGAGTCTGCGTTTGTATTGATGTTTGTGAGTCTCTATCTTTCTTTTTCTTTTTTTTCTTAACACCCTGTCACTGTATTTTCTCTCCAACCTTTCCCTTCAAAGTGTCATAAAAGGCACCCGTCATGCCTGACGATCAAAGAGCAACAACCAAAGCGCTGGCTCTCTGTTGTGCCGCTGTCATTTTCACTCTTTTAAACAACAAAACAACAAAGACCTTCAAAACTCGCTGCCGTTCTTGATGAACACACAGCAACTTCACACGGTCGACTCGCGGGATCTTGACCTCATCCCGGTTTTTTTCCCTTTTATTCTCATCTTGTGATAGGTCCACGACTCAAAGCCTGAGTTGACATAATTGATCACGTCAGGGAGATCAGTTATTTAAGATCCCATGCTTATAAAAACAGACTCAAGTCCTCGTGGTCAGAAATAGTTTCTGAACGATGTGATGGTTAATTATTCATCGCTGTGGGACAGAATTGTTTTCATGAAGCAATGATTTGCCAACAAAAAATATGATGAAATTATTTTTATATTCAATTTTATATTATTTGTTATTTTATTTTAGCCTATCCTTACTCATTCATCTTTAGTATAGGCTACGGAGTTTGTGTTTTCTCTGCGAGTTGTGTATATTTTGCCTTGGAGCAGGTTTCCATGGTCATAAAACAGGCGGCTGTTGATGCCATGGGAACGAGACTAAAACCCCTGGATAGAAACCACCTTGTCACCGGATTAGGTCGCCCTCTCTAAAGGGTTTGTGTTTATTGATATTTACAGTACACTCAGCGCTCTGAAGCTGCGGAGGCTTTGAGCAAACATGTCGTATATAGTCAGGAGCGGGTTCCTTTACTTGTAGCTCATCTTGTCTCCAGAATTTCAACATAATGAGCCTGTAGGGAAGACCGAGGGTGGTTGGAACAGTTTAGACCTTTCTGTTTCTATTTTACAGCTCCTATGACCCACATTCAATTCAATATTGTACCATTATAGATTGTGTTGATGTTGTCTGTCACACAAACGTAATGTTGTAATTAGGGGTGGGAGAAAAAATCGATTCACATAAATATCGCAATATCTTTTTTGACGATTTTTAAATCGATTTTTTTATTTTTCAAAAATTGATATATATATTTTTTTGAATTTTTTTTAAAATACTGTGCAATGTGCATTTGTTAGCCTTTTTTACATACAGAGAGTACAGGTTTTGAAAAGGGTTTAAATTCACTTTATAATGGAGTACGTTAATTTATAGGCTCCTACAGTATTTGTGTGCAGATAAATGTTAAAAATGCAGACTAAAAATTCGAGAGAAGCGGCAATATTGTAGAATCGCAATTTAAATCGAATCGCCATCCAAAAAATCGTAGAAGAATCGAATCGGGAGAAAAGCATATTGTCCCAGCCCTAGTTGTAATATAAGGATCGCTATTGCTATTGCTATTCAAAATTTAAAGCTTTTTATTCAACCTTTTGAAGATAATCAGTGTGGTGTCAGTATGTGCGTTTCAACTAAGCCCGCCATAAATTAGCTTATCTTGCAGCTAACAGCTAATAAGTACAAAGTAGGAAGTTCTAAAAATTAATTGGGTAAAAAATCCTTTCTTACCTCAAAATGAGATTTCTCCTGCTGAACCGCTGTATGTATGCCTGCCACTGAGCATAGAATGAATCCGCTTATTTGTAGCTTGTTCCTAATTGGAGAAACTGCAGTTACACAGAAGTACTTAGCATCTGAATGTCCTCTCGTGCCATATTGGTCTGTATTTAATCCTCAGCAAAGCGTGCAGGCAGGTATGGTGCATAAAGGTTGATCTGTTTACGTTGTATTCGGGTGTTGTAATGCAACTCATTACCTGCAGCCGTGCCGAGGCTATCAGTCGTGACTGTCAGAGTGGATGTGGGGTTTTTGCAGCGGTGAACATGAATCGTCCGTGCAGCGAGGAGTCGGACTGTCAGGGATGCATCAGAGAGGGGATTGTGTAGCTCTGACGGGGACACAGAGGATAGAGACATGCTTGAAAGGTTGAGGTATTGAATTTTACTTCCTGACAGCTGAGTGACCTTTCGGCTCTCAAGGGGGACGAGACAGAGATGGATTTCGCAGTCGTCCGCCTTGCTCTCCGCCGCTCCTCCCACAGGGTTAAGAATTAATGCTCCCCTCTACCTCTCTGCTGAGCAAGGAGACGCAGGCTGAACTGCACCACCGATCACCCCCAGTGCAATGCAGTGATACACAAGGGGGGAGAAAAACGCCTTACAAGTGTGAGCGGTTGTTCTCACATGAGCTCGAGCAATTAAAGGATATTCATATGAATTAGTTTGACATATGAGTAGGCCGTCTTGTTCATTTGCATCGCAGCAGCTGCAGAGAGGAGCTTGAACCTCAGTCGTGTCAGAACGGTTCAAGAAAGCAGGGCACCCACACTGTAAATTGCACCCTGTTCTCACCGATGCCCAGTTTCCCTGTTCACACCTCAGAAGAACCGCTATTCATAAATATATGCAGCATGACTGGGCCGGGTCCCATGATAATGCACTGAATGCCAATGAGACTCTCATCTTGACTCCAGGACAGCGAGGCTTGCACACGCTCTTCTTCTTCTTTCCGCGGCGCCTCTGGGCAGAATTTACAATCTCACATCCCCCCTCTCTGCAGCTGTAAGGTGAAAGTTACAAATCACAGTTTCATCTGACGGCCTGGCTAACTCTCCTCAGGATCACCTGGTGTCTTTAGGAGATACGAGATAAGAATACACCTCAATGGGCCGATTCCTTTTATCTCGGCTGTGATGCGGCTCATCCCTCAACCGGCAAAATGAGCTCCAAGCAGTATATTTTTTCTCTCTCTCTTCTCCCCCCTTAAAGTTCAGTGACTGTTGGCTTTTCTAGTGCTGCCCCGCTTTGTTCCCGTAGAGTGTGCAAGGACGAGTTAGAGCTGCTTAGGCGGTGTAGTCACGTCCCGCTAGTCTTCCTGGCAAAGTGACCAAGTGCTGAGAATGATAGAGTTGAAATGACAGCGAGTGGTTTCATTCCCCATCTATCTTTCAGGGCATCACACGCAGCGGCCAGTGGCGTGGCGCCTGTCTATGCTCCATTACTTCGACTGGTCAATGAGCCATCTACATGAAGGGCCTCATTGATTCCTCTTTACTCATTCTTTGAGAAAATATCCAGAGTGAGAAGGAATGTGGAGGAGGAGGGGGGGTTAAATACTGATACATCAAGTCGCGGTTCACCGGGGGAAGACAAAAACCAGCCAGCGGAACGCCAGATTGCAGAAAAGCACAGCTCGTAACGTGTTTGCACTTTTTCACAGGGGATTTTAATGGCAGATCAGTGAGGTCAGTGCTAAAGACTGAGTGTCTTGCTCTGAGACTCTTCAGCAGGAGGCGCGCCCGCTCGCTCGCTCGTTCGCTCGCCAACACAAAGGACTGAGCCCAGATCATCCGGCTAAAAGGGACAGTTTCTGCTCTCACTGAGTCGCCACACTGCTGCAGTATTTACTATCCGCCGTGCGAGGAAGATCCCTATAAATTCTTCATGAGCATGACAAAATGTTCTGAAAAGTCAACGCTGTGTGCAGCATTGTCTTTAATGTATAAAATACATTTTCACTTTGCTCAATTTTGAAAGAGGTGGGGAATAAAAGCTGAATGTCACATTGATGTTGTACTATGAACGGTGTGAGGTCCTGTCATCTCAGCTCATTTAAATACCTCCTAACTGCTTTTCATGAGTGCCGTTGTGGCAGAAATGCTTTATGTGCGGTCACTATTTAATGTGGAAATGCATTGTCGCTCCAAACTTGATGTAATGGGAATGCGAGCGTGCGATGTGGTGATGGAATATGACAGCCGGTGGTGTGACTGTTGCTGGCGTCAAGTAAAACACCACCTCGAACTGCCATCGTGCCCTCGAAACAACCTGCCAACCTTTCTGCGACCCCACCCCGCGGCCACTTTACAGTACGTACACCATGAAACATGTCCGATGAAAGGTTAAAAAGCCGGAGGCAGCGAGATTGACGGACTCGTCCTGGTCTGTGGGAGTAAAGAAGGGGGATGGAGCGAAAAATGTCTCAGTTTTATGGTTGTGTGAGTTTTTCCGCGGCGGTCATTGGCCCAGAGGGAGAGGTGCAGAGAGGCCGGACCCCGACAGGTTCAGAAAGCCGGTGTCATGACCCCGTCTTCCTGCTCTTCTCAGGTCATGTTATGTTATAGCATCCACTGCTGCTTCTCCATGTTTGATTAATTGTATTTCACCTGCGAGTTGTGGGGCCGCAGCTTGCTGTTTGTGAAGGCTACAGGCAACCTTTATGCTTAAACAGCAGGTTTCTGCAGAGATATAATGTATAAATCATGTACTATATATTATTGAGTCAGTTTCATCAACCCTTCTGTGCTCTGCTGCAAGAAACTACATACTGTTTTTAAAAATTGAAGTCACTACAGAGGCAGTTTGCGATATGTTATCACTTCTGTTCAAGTTCTACCACATAAATGAATCAGCATCAACCACAGATTATCAAAATAATAGGGAATAAAAGGGAATATTTATGATAAATGCATAAAACCTAATGCAAACTAAAGAGTCAAAGTGATGCAAGTAACATTGTTACATTAGCAACCAGTCCTACTGCACAGTGCACAGTGCTGGAGCAGTAAAACCCTTGGATGTGATGAAGTGTGCAGCTGCACCGGTGTGTTTTATAGCTTATGAGTTTAGCTTTTGATTTGCACAGTGCAGGATTCGGTCTTTATTGTTTTACTAGTTGCATAGTCTCACTTTAAGAGTCGCACCGGGGAACTATGGACCGTTGAACCTCAACATTACTGCGGTGTAGTGGTGTGACTTGCTTGTAAAAAAAAAAACAACGCCACTGGATGTGATCCTGATTGTGACTGAAAATGCAACAACTCGACCTCAAACTTATTTTTAGATGTTAACTTTTCGTATGCAGTGCAGTTTGGTTGTTACTTTTATTGGTTAACTTTTCGTACTTTTAACAATCTGAGCCTAATATACTGACATTCAGCACCAAGCTACAGCTCACACTCCCTCATCTAAACAACAATACAACAATAGCGTAATGATCGTCTCATTTCTAGGCCCCTTTAATGCTTGTTTCATTATTTTCTAAAAAAGAAAAAGTATACAAGAATGTAAAATCAAACCAAGCAGAACAACAAAGACTTCTGCAAAACTACGTTATGTAACTCCTTTCAAGAAGATGACAAAATACCATTTGGCCGTGCTGCGGGTGAACACACAATTTTAAGAGAGCTTTTTATGTAAAAATCCCCTGATTTAATTTTTTCTGACTATTGTCTCACATGACGAATGGCGCTGTCTTTGTTTCTTGAACTCTCCTTTGTGACAAGTTTTTTTTTTCCCTCCCCGAAGCCCTGAAACATCCGTAATTACATTTCCCCATCTGTCTCCTCACACAATCCCCCATACATCACCATCACAACAATTCCATTAACTCCCACTGTGTTAAATAAAGAGAGAGAGAGGGGGGGGGGGGGGGGGGGGTAAAAGGGGGGTACGTTCATAAACAAATAAGAGATGATGCCATTCAGTTGCTGGGAGGAAATGTTTGATGGGGTTAATCCCTCAAAGCCATTTGTCAGGAGATGTTTTGAAAGAGATGTTATCACACAGAGGAAAGTATCAGCAGGCCTCTGCCTCTTCCTCCTCCTCCTCCTCCTCTTCCTCCTCCATCTTTGTCTCTATGCCCTTGGCACCGGCAAAAAAATACCCCACAAGATGGTGAGGTGTAAAAGCAGCGACCACATGGGAAGTAATTACAGAGGACTCAAAGAGCGGAAGTGTTCAAATGAAGAGGGAGAGGAAAAAAAACGAGTTAGCTGATTGAACGACAGACCCAGTAATGACCAAATTGTCTCAGACGCTAATGAGAATCTTTTGACAAATTTCTGTCACGCTTTGTGAGCAGACACACAAACACACACACACACACACACACATAAATAAATAAATAATACACAAAGCAGAGTGTAAAACACACCGTTTATATCATATGAAATCCCAAACAGGTGCCTCTGTAGAGATGGAGACGCATATTAAAACATCATTAAAGTGGTCATTCATTATCCGTCTTTACTTTTCCGTCTTTAATGGATAGATAATCATTTTAATTCATAATAGGGATGCAAAATGAATGATAGAAATTCAAATTTTTTGTGTCAGGTTTAAATTTGCTACTTTGCTCTCCTGCAAAGAGTTTGAAGAGAAAAGTAATATCACTCTCGTGTCTGCACATTAAATATGGAGCTGGAGCTGCCAGGCAGGAGAAAAGCTTAGCTTAGCAGAAATGGTTATTTTTTCATACAGCAGCTATCATTCATTTCATTATTTACACCTGCGCTTTTCTTACTGTGACATATCAAAAATGTCTTCTGTGATAAAAGCCCATTTGTCCCGTCTCAGCAGGCACAGCCAGGCTGACAGGCACATGAAGGAGATGTAAAACTGAGCCCGCGCTCGCCCCCTCACTCCCGAGGCGAGGCCTAATGAGCCAAAGTGAAATCACCGCCTGCTAATTAACCATCAAACATGCGACTGAATTATTATTTACAATGCTAGCACACTGAAGTTTTGTCTAAAGAAGCCGGAATGTGACCTACTGGGAGCCAAAAAATGAATTATACTTTTATTTTGCACAGCATCCAAGATGGTCAATGAGCCCGTGGGTGTTTCATATGAAAGAAACTGCAGTTTAATGATTGTTAGCTGCCTTAGTCTGTTTATATATTTCATATACTATATATATATATATATATATACTGTATATAGATAGATAGATAGATAGATAGATAGATAGATAGATAGATAGATAGATAGATAGATAGATAGATAGATAGATAGATAGATAGATAGATAGATAGATAGATAGACAGAAATTCGTCTTAGTTAGTTAGTTAGTTAGTTAGTTAGTTAGTTAGTTAGTTAGTTAGTTAGTTAGTTAGTTTTATTTGTCCACGATGTGGAAATTTGTCTTTGGTCTCATAAAAAACAACAGGCAGGACAATAACAGCAACAACAACAACACTTACAGTACACACAGACATCTTCATGGCAAAAAGCAGGACAGCAGTGGCAGTTACATTACAACACATCATCGCATCAACGCATCAACGGGGCATGGTGTTCAGTGCCCCAATTGCATTAGGAATAAAAGAATTTTTAAAAAATATTACGATTTGCCCTTGGTACTTTATAACGTCTACCAGAGGGAAGAAGTTCAAACTCCCTATTGAGTGGATGAGAGGGATCATTTGCTATTTTGACAGCTTTTTTCCTAAGCACTTCATCGTACATACAACTTAATTGTTTCTGTCTTGTCCCTATGATTTTTGAGGCTAGGTTTACTATTCTCTGCAGCTTGCTTCTTCCTTTAATATTTAGATTACCGTACCACATTGCCATGTAGAAAGTTAGAATGCCCTCTATCAGGTTCTTATAAACTGTTTCCATAATGTGCTTACTCACTCTAAAGGAGTTGAGCTTGCGCAGTAGATGGAGATGTTGGTTACAGGTTTTAAAAATATGGTCTGTGTTTTCACTGAAATTTAGGTTACAATCAATATATGTACCTAGATATTTGAACTTGTCTTTGACAGGCTCGTATAAAAACACTAAGAAACAAACAACATATATATACAGTATATATGATTGTATGACCTTTTCAGCTTCCCAACCTTTATTTGCGATGCTACAAAGGGAATAAAGCATCTATTTCTCCATGTAGACCCAGATTTTCCCAGTTATTCCATGATTTTTCTATGACAGTCAGAGTTGGCCAATGAGAAGAACATGATATTTTTATAACATTATAAAATGTATAAGCGCAGCAGCCTTCTGAATCCTGTAAACATATATATAATGCATGGTCCTTCACATATACAGACAGTGAGTAGGCCTATGTCCTGGAGATAAATAGTTGTCTTAATACAGTGAGCTTTAGACCAAGAGTGATAGAGAACAAATTGGAGACGGATGTATAGTCAGAGCCAAGATCAATAATAAAGACTTTCATTTCCAAACAAGATGAGGCGCCAGGGGTTGATGTATAGACGCGGAGCTGATGCATGGATCTGGCCTCTGTACGTCCATCAGAGAGACAGGAAATCTGACCTGCCACACGTCCATGACAAATGACTGAAGCAGCCAGTGCCACATTAGTTCCATATTGGTAATCAGATCAGAGTGGAGCGAGAGGAGAAGGTAAACAAAGGATCTGCAGCAGTGAGACGACTTGGGCTTATTTGGAGTGTCTCACTATCATTCAGCCTAAGTGACAGGTATTTAATTTCTACTGTGTGGAATTGGTATAATAGCTTCCTTTTACAGATGCTGAGTGAATTGCAAATGTAAAAAGTTGAAGCGTACTTGGGCTGGGGGTGGGTGGGGGGTCGGCGTACTCGGTTGAACCTAGTTTACAGAACCTGGCCCGAAAAAGCTGCGCAGTAGCAGCCGCCCAAGCAGGAAATAATGTAAAGTGGCAATAATGACCATGCTGTGCACAATGTTGAACTTTTGGTGTGAAAACCCTGTTTGTTCAGCAATCCTTGTCTCATCACCTCTGTCTCCGACTGTGTGACTGAATATTAGTTGTTCCAGCCTCTCAGAACTTCCCAGTCATGTACTTTTTTTTTTTTTTTTTGATTTACTTTAATGACTGCTACAATATGCTTCTCATAAATGTTTTGGACAATGGCTGCATCCATTACTGGAGTTTATAAAAAGCTTTTAAGTCATCTCATTTACTTTTTCTATTCCACGTTTGAGTTAATTCATGCAATCGTGAACGGCCGCGGGGTTGATTTCTATGCAATTTCACTCATTTTCTGTGGACAAAGGCTAAGTGAATGCACTGCTATATGATCGCTGTATATACAGTGGCCGTTTCATCCAGATGTTCACACAAAAGCAGAAACTGTCATTGTCGTGGGAGAGAAACGGTGACGTCATATTTGTCCCGAGAGCTTTGTGCATCACAACACTGTATAATCCTCTGCACTTATTTATGTCTTTGTGAAGCTGCAGTCTGTCATTTCGAGGGTGTGGTGCAGTAATTACAGCACCATAGCCTGTTTTGTCCACGGTTAATAGAGATTAATAAGATAATTTCTACATGCGGTAGGGGAGGAATTAATTTACATCCAATGTTCTGACCTCCGTGTCTGCAACCTCCAACGCTCCTCACCACATCAGGCCCTTGAATTGTATCTGTAGACGCTCTTATCATTAAGTGTGTGCTAGGAAATAATGAAACCCACATGCATTTCCACAATAGTCATGTTTCCATCCACCAGTCTAGAAGTATCGCTTCGGAAAGTTATGATGGAAACGCCATAATTTGAACTAGAATCCCCTGATCGGCACAAACTAAAATAAGCTCACTGAAGTCGGGTTTTGGTTGATTCGAATGAGATAAGATTCACCAAAGTCCGTAGGCTACTTTTAATGGAAACACACAGGATTCAAATTTCTTTTAATGCACATTTCCCAGTGATTTGAATAACTTTTGGATGGAAACATGGCTAATGTTTGTGTTTCTGCATGTTGTAAAGTGAGTACAGATTACACGGTGGAAAACCTTTGCTAGCACACAGTGAAATTTTCTGATTACAGCCACATGCTCATTATAGTTGTATACCAGTCTCCTGCAGTGAGGGCTGCAGTCAGCCAAGTGTTAATGTAGGTATAATCATTGTAAAGAGCGGCTTAAAGCTTGTTGATGCTTTTATATAGATGTTTCTCTCCCTGAACACGTTCAAAAAGCAGGAAGAGAAAAGAAAAGTGAGACATTAACTGATGCAAAAAGGCAAAATGATTAATATGACAAAGTGAAAACAAGTCGTGATGGTTTTTATCTGTGCTATTGCTTAATGAAGCAGCCGGGGACTCAATAATTTAGACATACTTAGTCATAATCTTTTTCCAATTATATTGTTTCTTTTAAAAATGAACTTGTGATATGTTAATGCTGATTTGGTGTGGATTTATCTTTATGAGGCGGGGGGGAAAGAGATTTCCTCAACACGGATCATACGTATGATGAAAACCCAAAGTTAGAAATTAAAGATACCCCGAGGAAAACGACAAAGTGATTAAAGCATGGCGACGGAATCGTTTCTCTTTATTATCCCCAGCACTTGGAGTGAAATGTGGAGCCCGACTCTCTCCGAATGAATCAGGTGTGTCACCGTTTGACAGGAAATCGAATGATTTTTCTTATTTTGACGGCAGTTTGCTTCACACTAATCTGCTCTTGACAGAAACAAGCTGAACAGAGTGTATGTGGGTGTTTACGTGTGATTGTGCACACATACACACACTCACCCCAACCACTTCATATAGATACCATATCACTCCCATAATGCTCCATATCATGTTAAGCCTCTCATCTCCATTCAAACCCAGCGTCTCCTTGCTCCTTTTCCATTTCAATCTGCACTCGCTGTAATAGAGTTCACTATCACCCTCTCCCAATGGGGCAACTTTGCCTCCCAGCCAATCTCTTTAGCCGTATGTTTTTATATGTCCCCGGGTGTGAGTCATGGGTCAACAATGAAACTGAGCACTCCCCCGCCCCGCTACCTCGCCTCCGTTGGCGCTCAGGGACCCCGGCGCCCCACAGAGCGTGGGCTGCCCCCCCCGTGTTGGATGGTCGGGAGCGCTGCAGTGTCAACAACCTCCTCCGTGCTCCGTGCCGGGGTGAATGACTCGGGGCATCCCAGCTGAAATGTGTTTTACTTCCAGGCGCGCGCTGGTTCTCTCCGCCTGAGTGTAATCTGTGATGATGGAGCTGTTGTGCTGTAAACAAAAGGCCTCCAGTGTCCACAGTTCAGCACATACAGTCAGTCACAATATAAACATTGGGATGTGTTTTAGCAGATCAATCTTTTATTGTAGTAGAGCTGCAACAATTCATCGATTAATCAAACAATAACACATATTAACTGTAGTTCCACCAGGTATCAATCTCTGTTCTGGAGACACTGGTACAGTTGTCTCTTTTTAACTTTATAGTAATTTCTATTTTTGATATCAACGATGTAAATCCCTATTTCTATGTTTTAGCTTGGACCCAGAGTCTGAAATAAAGATAGTATAGATAGATAGCATGTACAGTACAGGTCAAAAGTTTGGACACACTCAATGCATTTCCTTTATTTTCATGACTATTTACATTGTAGATTCTCACTGAAATTCCACTAATGAACCCTGACAAGGCAACACCACCTGTGAAGTGAAAACCATTTCAGGTCAGGTTCACCTCTTGAAGCTCATCAAGAGAATGCCAAGAGTGTGCAAAACAGTAATCAGAGCAAAGGGGGGCTACTTTGAAGAAACTAGAATTGGTGGGGGCAGAGATAGAGGAGGAGGAGGAAGAAGAAAAGAAGAAAGAGAAGACAAAGAAGAAAAGACGTGTTTTCAGTTATTTCACACTTTTTTGTTAATTCCACATGTGTTCATTCATAGTTTTGGTGCCTTCAGTGAGAATAAAGGAAACACATTGAATGAGAAGGTGTGTCCAAACTTTTGGCCTGTACTGTATCTCTAATAATACGTTCAATAATCATCAATTTTGATAATCAAATAATCAATTTGAGTGGTTTTTTAAGAAAAAAGCTTCTTAAATGTGAATATTTCTGGTTTCTTTGTTCCTTTATGACAATAAACTGAGTCTCTGTTTGGTTTTGGACAAAATTTGAGGACGTCATCTTGTGGTTTAGGAAACACTGACATTTTTCAACATTTTCTAACATTTTATTGACCAAACAACTAATCGATTAATCGTTTAAATAATTGACAGATTCATATATATGATATAATCGTTAGTTGCAGCTCATCACAGAGTAACAAGGTTAAATACCAGAGTGTCAATACAAAACAGTCTGTGCAGAATAACACAGCAGTTTTTATATGTACACAAAATAAAACTGACCCTTTTCCTTCAATGATCGATTTTCTAGGTCTTCTGTTTTGTCTGTCAGACGTTTCCACTGGCCCTGAGAGCTCGACACGCTGCAGTGTAAGAAAACGCACACAAATACACCAACGCACTCCAAATTCATAAAATATACTCAACACAAGCTCAATATTTCCAAAAGAAGAAATCAAGCAGATACTTGTGAAAATGCTAAAGGTTGATGTTGTGGAGTTTCTCCTGATTGCAGAACTTCTCATGAGAAAGTCGTCACATCCCTCAAAGTTTCAAAACCATAAAAACAAAAACTGATTGCCATCCTCCCCGAGGTTGACGGTGCGATCGCAGCGATGCCGACTGATTGAAAAGATTGATTGTTTGGTGAGGTGTGCTGATCAAAACCAGAGCTGAAGGCCTGGCGCTTACGAAGAGAAGATTGATAGGTAAAAATGTAAAAGAAGAAAAAAATCCACAGGAATTAATGCAGCCATTATTTGCCAGTCTTCATTAAGTGTCTCCATCATCACAGCGACATCTGTGGTGCTTGTTAATGGCCGCTTTAAAGACTGATATTTCAGTATGAAATGCAAATTTAATCCCATTAGACTCCATATAACGAACAAACCGTGTCCCATCAACTAACCATCCACCAATTCCCACAGCTGCTTTCAGAATTATATTATAATACGGCAGCTTATAGACTGTGTAGCCTGTATGGAAACGATCAGGTGACATCAAGCGTAATGTCGACATAAAACGTGTTAAATACCAGCCTGAGCATGTGTTGCCTGCTCTGCTCACCAGTGTGCACGACTTCTTTTGATTTCAAGGTCGTTTCTCCTCAGCAGGGCAGAGGAAGTAATATCCTCTAGTTCCCTCTGGGACTGTGGTGGCAGCTTGGTGGCTTTACTTCATTTACACTAAGTTTAAGACAACGAAATGTAAATTGATCAAGAATTGCCTTCATTACATTTCCTGTCTGAGCCTTTTATTTATCCAATTAACAAGCTTTGCTTCAGTTTAACACTTATTAAAACACTGACGCCTGATACTCAGTGTTTCTCCATCCAACTATTTGCTACCCTGCTCTAACCATGATGTAAAAGCATTATCTTAATTTGTTTTATGACATATTGGCCTACTACAGTCGTCAACACTCCCATTTTTAATTTGTCCTTCAGCACTGTCTCAATATTTTGTATTATGCTGGATTTCTTTTCAGATAATAATATGCTCAAGATAATTTGGAGATAGAAAACGATAGGTAATAGTTTCATCTCAAGGTAAAGATGATTGTATGACGTTATTTGAGATTTATTTAACCCTCTGGGCAAAAAATTGCTTTTCAAAAACTATAAAGTGAAGCCATGAGAGGGTAAACCAGAAGTGGTGAGAATGCAACACTACAAATACCCTCCTGTGTTTCCTCACTTCAGTGCTCGTGGCAAATAAGCCCTATTCTTCTCTGTCTCAGGAAGCCTCTCCATGTATAAAGCGCCCAACGGTCTCTTGGCAACTGGCACATTATTCTATTCTATTAGAGGCTTCAGGATTAATAATTATGGTGTTTAATCTGAAGTACGGCTGGTGTCCAGCCCGACTCCCACTGTGCTTTTGCGCCACGGTGTATTTATTTAGGTCTGGAGCAGGGAACGGGGTCACGCAGGTCTCTAATGCGGTGTATTTTTATAGAACGTCCACAGCTGGAGGAAGAAAAAAAACATCAGCGAGGAGAGAACAGGTTCTCGCTGAGACTCCAAATAAAACAATTTACACACAAATGGGGACTTTGACTCAAATCCTCCCCGAGCTGGGAGCTAATTAAAAATGTGACCTCACACAAAGGGGATCGTAAACAGTTTCTATTCCCTTTGCTCTGCTCTTGTTGTCATTACTTTCTCCCGCTCTTTCCCTCTGTGCGCATGGGACCCAGGGGAGTCCAGGCTGAGAGAAGCAAATTACTGATTTCACTCTGACTACCTGGCTAAGTAGCTTACAGGAGCAACAAGTGCAGCGTTCAAGCTGTGGCTGCAGGGCGTTCCAGTCTGATCGGTCATGTGTCATAATTAATGTTTTTATTTGGAGGGGAGAACATGCTTCTACATGAAATATGTGGCACATAGAAGTCCTGAGGTTTCTCGGCCTCTTGAAGTTATTTCCTGCTGTAGTTTTCCCACTTTGAAGTAAATTAATCACAGCAGCAGCAGCAGCAGCAGCAGCATAGAAGTGGGTCAGTTGATATAACATCGACCGATAGCTTTGGAGAAATATTGGAATTTGTCTTCCTACATAATTCACACAGAGACTGATTAAACTTTGTAAAAGAAGAAAAAAAAAAAAAAGTTGACATTTGATGAATACCTCCAGCAAACAAGTCGATCAAATTAGATTCTAGTACATGCAGGGTTTCTTTGAAGCATCTTGCACAGCGCCGCAAGCTGTGTTGTTGTATACAAGTTGAGGTTTTTGCTGATGCCAGTACCATGATAAATAATCTGAAGAATAATGACTGCATAACACCGACGCTGAGGGATCTTAACACAGATAAGAGCTCGCAACAATCCCAATATCCTTCTAGTTCACAGACCATGAAGCGTCTGAATGTCTTTACCGGTCGGGGGTCCAGTGTCTCGCTGAAGGACGTTTGAAGAGGATAAAGGGGCTTTTGATGGATACACACTGGCTGTCGGCGAGGATCGGACCTGCGACCTCTCCGATAAGGAAGGTGTGTCTGTACCCGCCAGGCCACCACGCCGCCACCTCACCACCTCGTTTCTTTTTTCACAGACAAGAACCAAGGTCATTATCCTGCGCGTTAGATTTGCACTCTGAGGGAGAGGGAAAGCTTCATGTCCCCCAGAAATATTTGAGACTGTCTAGGAACACTCTGCTGTAATTAATCATTTATTTAACAAGCGCTGGAAGCATCTATTATCATGCAGTTCAACCAAAACGTGTCATCTTTTATAGAAACCTTCCTTCACCTGTCTGTGTTTATTATTTAGAAGGCCTTGTGATGCAAAATCTAGATCCTAATAGAGGCTAGGGTTGCACAATTCCGTGAATTTTCAAAGTTGGAAACTTTCCATAGGAATTAACGAGAATATATGGGAATAAATGGGAATAAATCCATAAATTATTCAATTTATGGATTAATTCCCGTTTATTCCCATATATTCTCGAGCTACGCATGTGTTGGAGGGATAAGGGTGCTAGAGCCAGATCTGTCCTATATCTGGAGATAATTTCCCTTCTCACCGTGCTCCCTGTCTTCATGCTGTATAGATGCCGTGTACAGTTATATAAATACCTATTTTTCTTTTATAAAGAAGCATTTTATGGAGCTAATTTATTCCCTCATTCTGGGGAAGACATACTGGTGTAGGCGGAGTTGTGTTTTGTTTATGTATATGTATATTTACGTTTATGTTTGGATATGATACAGTTTGTTTAAATTACCCCCAATTTCCAGTTAATTCCTATAAATTCCCATAATTCCCATGGAAAGTTTCCAATTTGGAATATTTCCAAAATTCCCCAGTTTAACTTCCCATGGAAAGTTTCTGGAAATTGATCTGAACTTTACTGGAAATTTTCCGCCCCTTTGCAACCCTAATAGAGGCCAATAAAAGTCATAGATTATTAACGAGGTTTTAATTTAAATGTCAAATGTCTTTCCCCTCCAGTGTTACGGCACTGCAGAGGGAGTTGTGAAATGTCCGTAGGTGGGTGTTCCAGCCGACGGTCCCGCACCGCCGTAATGAGACGCCCAATGAGTGGAAAAGACAGAGAAGTGGCAAGCAATCTTCCACTGAGCCAAAGATCTCAGCAGCACCCTGAGAGGCTTCACTCGTCTTGGTGCTTATTAATCCTGAGAATGAAATGAGGTTAACAGCGCCGAGCGGTTCAGAAGCAGCCCTTCAGCAGTACGGGACCATTTCTGATCCGCGGATAGAGGAGGCTCTCCACAGTCTGACGGGCAAAATTAGGGAAGATTTGTGAACGATTTGAGAAAGAAAAAAAAAAAAAAAGTACCCGTCTTCAAACCTTCAATCATCAACACTCACCATTAGTTATCATTAGTAAAGGTCAGAGTCAACTGAGAGGTAAGGAAATTAAAAAATGAAGGAGATGAATTAAGGGAGCATCAGCTCATGTGACAGTTTATCAAATCAGTCATTAAAAGTGCGTATTAACATTTGGTATTTAAGCTTAAAAATAACAAATGGAAGTATTTTAAACATTTCCTCTATATAATTTGCTATATGTGTCACCCTCTGTTTCACTTTTTAATGTGCCTCTCATCCTCCCTATAATTGTCTCTGATAATCCAATCTGCTTTTCATGGACAAGTCAGCGTTTTGTGTAAAATCCATATTCAAAGTGTCAGAGTGTGTTTCATGCTTTATTTTCATGCTCTAATGCAACTTGCTTATTTGTTTTATGTCTCTTAATGCATGACACTTAATGGAATTGTGCTCATCTGGGTGTGCCGCTATACCGCCGCACGGATTATTGCTCTGATAATTTGCATTTCATCCTGCTTTGATTTTTATCAGCCAGTTGAAAATGGAGGCCTGAAACTTCATCTCGTACATACTGATAGTGCAGTATGGATTCTATACACACTACTCAAAAAAGTTAGGGATGTTTGGCTTTTGGATTTCATTTCAGAATGCACCTCAAATGCACTGTAACCTTTTACAGGTGAACTTAATTTAACCTTCTCTAAACTTTTGAATGCACATGTCCAGTTGTTATTGAATAACATGCTGTTCTCCAACAAGGTGCATTAACCACAAAAATCACAAGCACAGTCTGATTTAGTGGTTCAATTATTATTGAACCACTAAATGTTCTGGTTCAATGACAATTTGTATTCAGTCCTCTTCTCTCTCCCTCTCCTCTCCACGATGCTCAAATTTTTTGAGCAAGTTATTGAGACATTGAGATTTTTGTTGTTAGCTTTTGTTTGAGATTAGAAATAACCATTGCAACCTTCTACTTAAAAGGCTGTCATGATAGAATATCACTGTAGCATGAACTTTTTATAGGGATATTCTTGTCAAATATCCTTAACCTTTTTGTGAATAGTGTATTGTTATGGGAACCTGAAATATGGTTGTTGTCGGTTTGTTTTGTTCTTGCAAATGGCAGAAAAAACTAATGGCTGCCAAATGTTGCAGCCTTTTAGATTTGTCTCCAGGTGAAGACTGAAAACACCAGGCAATTGGCTTCATAATGTCAAAACAATTGAGTGAAGCAAAACAGAAATTAGCTAAAAAAAATAAAATAAAAAAAAGTTGAAAATTGACCCTCTTTAGTTCGAGCTGCTTCAAGACTGGTAATAAAAACACTGAAGCTTTGGATGGAGTTATTAAACAATAATTATGGGCACTGCCATCTCAATGAATGTAGAGGTGGTGGTGCATCCCCAGGATAGAATATGTTTCATTCTGGAAAATGTTCAAGGGCCACTCAGAAGTCTTTTATAGGCTGGAAGTGGCCCCTGAGCGGGACTGTGAGAGCCACTGATCTACAGTAGCATGTGTCAGGCAGACCATCTGAGCATGTAATTAACTGGAGGAGCTGGCGCCTCTCACTCTCCCGCAATGGCAAGAGTACAAAACTTTTCTTCAGTGCATGTTTGCATGGTGATAAGGAATGTTTTATTGAAGGTGTGATACGGCCCCCCCGCCCACGGAGGATGGAGGTAGCCTGAGCTTAAATCAGAATCACATAACGTATGCAGGCCGGCGCATTGCCACAGTCGCTGCAGGCTAGAGTTGCTTAGTTTTTCTGAACTCATCCAGGAACACACGAGTGAAATAGGGGTCATCACACTCCTCTGTAGTCGCACAAAGTTCCCGCTGTGCGTGCGCGTGTGAGTGAAGGATGGCGAGTGAATGAAAAATGCGAGGCAGCAAATCTCTGAGCAAATCCTTCGCCTTCTATTTATACACTCTTTTGAAAATCCTGGAGCTCCTCTCTCCTCCACTTTCATGGTTGACGCGGCCTAGAAATGTAGCACCGGCACAGCACCGTTGCTTCTTTTTTTGCTATTTTCCATTGGCAACAATAGCAAAAAACCATCATGGCCAAACAACCATTAATGGCGAAGGGAGAGATGCTTTTGTGCCACATCCCCTGCAGCGCTTGATGAAAGGTGCGGCTGCTGTGAGAATCAAACAAGCATACGCCGATATTTGTTACCTGAATGATGCTTCAGGGTTTTATGTAGTGGCCGCAGAAATATGAGCGCCCGGGGTTCTGCCCCATTGGCTGAGAGGAACACTTCCCCACACAGTCTCACGATTAGTTTCCCAGCCCCCTCTGGAGATGTGATTCTTCCCTACAGCTGTTTGTCACAGCCGTGTAAACGCACACTGCTGCAACACAGCCGCTGTGTCACTTCAGGAAATATGAGCATGTTCTTGTGCTTTATGTGTCGACGAGTGTTACGACACCTTCAGCCAAGCCAGGCCTGCCCACGCCGAACAATGGCGCCTTCTTCCAAATCAGGTCGTAGCATTTGCATAGAAATTGGTTCTAGATCAGGAGATGGGCTCTCCAAAGCTCCCTCTCTCCTCCTTCGCCTTTCTCTGTGCAAAACACACACACACACACACACACACACACAAACAAACAGTGGTGTCGAGAGTCTGCTCCTTTAAGGCCCAATCACTTTGGAACAATGAGCAGTCCTCAAGGAAGTCAAAGCAGAGGACATGATGAGATGAAGATCTAAGGCGACGCTTCATGTTTGCCAAGAGGGTGAGCGGCGGCGATGAGAGGATTTCACACGCACACATTCTCTGCACCACGTTCTCTGTGTAATTTACATGGCTTTGGTCCTTAAGACCCCATCTCCTGTTGTTTTGTATTCATATGTTGATTGTATGAGGAGCTTAACGGCCTTAGATGACGGAGATGTTTGTCATTGGAGGAGGCCAGCAGGGAAGAGGAGAGGGGTCATGCAGTCTTTGCAGCAGCTTCTTCACTAGTCATTGCCTTAACCTTCCACTTCGGTGACCTGTTTTCAGGTTTTAAATGGATATAAGTACCACATAAATTTGTTTATAGCATCAAGGCTTTTTGACTTTGTCAGGAACCTCTATGTAAACAAAATAAAACCAAAAAAAATCACAAAATTATAAAATACTCTGGTTTAAATGATGACATTTGTGGTTTTAGGTTCAATTTTGACCTGGTTATAACGATAAGAACAATAATGAGAGTTAAAACTGAAATCAGAGGTGCAAAACCAACCTTTTCATGGATAAGGAAGCCTAACAATGTAACCAAGAGATGAGAAACAAATGGAATGATAAATAATTGTTTTAATTTTAAGACTTGGGTCAGAACCGACCCTAACGCAAGAGATGGTAGCAGGAAGCTAACAAGAGGAAAGTTAAATTGAAGCCAAGGGGTATACTGCCAAAAAAGGCCTAGGGGCCCACACCAAAAATATTAAGATAAGGAAGCCTAACAATATAACCAAGAGAAGAAAAACAAATTGGATGTTGTTTTTTTTAGAGATGGTAGCAGAAAGCTAACACAAGATGGAGGGTAAATGATGTGCATGAGTGTGAAGTGGTATTTGTTACAGATCTGCCACAGTGTGAGGCACAAAAACCTGTTCATTAATGTTCTAGAAGATGATGATTGTGATGTAGGTGACGGTCCGGGCCGAGCTCCCGCCACTAAGGCAGATAACTCAGGAAGACGGGTGCCTTCATCCCCCATCCTCCATAAACCTGTGATGCCGCTCTGAACTTTTACCAATTCCACCTGGATAGTGAAAAGGTGTTTTCAGATGAGCTGGGGTTTTGGAGGGAAAGCTGATAAATGTCAGAGGTTGATAGCTAAACTGCAATCCGAGCGCCCAGGGAGAGGGTGGAGAGGGGTGGGGGATGGAGAAACGAAGCCGAGAAAATGGCATTCTGTTGTGGAGACACTCAGCGACAGTGACAGCTACCACAGCGAGCATCATGAGCTAATGCCAGGCTGCCAGGCGCAGGTGTCTGAACCTAAAGAGCACCTTTCAGTCACATCTGCCATATCAGCGTGTGAGGCGGCTCGGACATGGCAGCCTCGGAGCGCAGGGCCGCAAGTTAACAGAGAGAAAGTTTTCCACCAGCCGCCTTGAATGTCACATGTGTGATTTGGAGTGTCAGAACGACTATTTTAGGCTGACATCTTCAGAAAAGAACTCATCACCTTTTTTTTTTTTTCTTTTTTTTTACGCCGTGATATATGAGCAAGGAGCAGAAATTGTCTCGGTGTCAGAGAAAACCTGACGAATGTCTCGCGGAGAGGAGAATCAGCAGGCTCGAGCAACTTTATGGAACATTATCTGCCAAGGACAGTTTGTTTTTGCAGTTAGGCAATGATGTATAGCATCTCACAGCTAGCTCCGACGTGTGTTTCTGCAGCCGCTGGGTGAGCTAGGCCCTGAATCTGATCCTGTTCAGACATGATAGCGGCCAATAAAGCGTTTTATTCAACAGAACGACTCAACAGCAGCTTCTAATCAGACGTTCATAAATAATAACTTCCCTCTGCTTTTATTCACATGTGATACATGATGTGGTTACTTACAGTAATAAAACATGTCACACCTTCCACACTGAATTGCTCTCCACAAGCGCTTCTTGAAGATGTAAGTGAAAGTGGCATATGATTTGATTTGTATTCATGACCGGGCCGTGCAGCTGTTACAGAGCTCTTGTCAAGCTGCTACAATTCAAAAGAGTTTGAGTGGACAACAGGAGCGATGTGTTTGGATTTTTTATTCATTGGTTATTGAAATTTGAAGCCTTGTACACCCACACTGGGTACATGTAATCATATTATCATGAAGAAGCCATCCAAAAACTAGTAAACAGGAAATACTCTTGTGCATTTTTCCACTCAAATCTTTAGAAATATTGATCTTTATTGGTCTGTTCGTCTGTGGGTAGATTTTTTGACCACAGCAGCATCATGAAACTTTACAGGTGTGCAGGGAGATCAAAATGACAGCCAACTTAGAGTACAAATAGGCTCTGATTATTCTTAGAATATGCTGGATTATGAAGTGAAATCAAATCAAAGTAAAGAACAGTCAGAGGAAGGAAATCTTTTATTTGCCACTGAGAGGACATTTATGTGTCATTATATTAACAATGAGATACCATTATATATATTATAAGAAATATAGTTTATTGACAATGTAGCTCTGCAGGTGAGGGCATGTTCTAACTGTTCTTTCCTTCCCTAAAGTTAATACCTGCATACAAGTCACCGTTTATGTAAGTGAGACTCTGAGTCCAGTGAAACCCCACAGAGACTTAATGTTTGTTCTGATCATTTATGCTCAGGTGTGCAGCGCTTGTTCCCTGTGTCCTTCTTCCATAATGGGCGTCCATAAAGGTAAGTCCACAGCAAGAAATGTTTTACAGCTAAATACAGAGAAGTCCTTTCAGGGTCTTTGAATGGACCCTGAAATTTTACAGCATATGGAGGAGGGGAGAGAAAAAAAAAAGGGGGCCATGCATGTGAGGTGAGCCTGGTTGTAGAATGGATAGCTTCCAGCACTTTAAAGAAATTCATCTCCTGCTCCTCTGCAAACGAGCCAGGATGTTAACAGTGTTGACATTAGCGGCGTCGGCGTAGCAGGCAGTCGAGGGGACGGAGGAGTGTGTGCTGAAGTCCCTCCGGCGGTATTCCAACGTTTGTCTCCGTGACCCGGGACTGCCTACTGACAAAAGTGCTACCTCATTTCAATGCTAATGTGCCGTTATGGGTATTTTCAAAGCGGTTGCTGCTATTTATTATGATTCAGCTCACCTGAGAGGCGACGGTTAATCCTGTAGATCCCTGCAGAGCTGCCACGCACCAAGAGGTCATGAAGATAGTGTTTAAATAGACTCTGCCTCCCGTATTATTCCAAGGGGACGACCGCGCCTGTACACAGCTAACAACAGAGTTTTCTCCCTTTCTCCTGCACATGTGGTAAAGATCACAGGATTAACCAATGTGCTCTTTTCTTGCTATAGAAAAATCTCCTCCTTGTTTTTTTTAGGGATTGTGTTGAAGACTTAACATTTAACCTGAAGCCGTCACTGACAATGACACAGTCGCCGCATGCAGGTTTCCAATAGACGACAGCTAAATAAATTGTATGTGCAATATGGACACAGTGTAATAGAAGAAAAAACAATCTCAAAGGGCCTCCAGCTGTTCACTGTAATAGACATTAGGATACTAGGAAACACATAGCCAACAATATCACAGCCAAAGCAATATGACTGACCAAACACAGATGGAGCCAAAACTGAGACGGTGTCTTCATTTGCATCTTCATCCACCAGGAGACGATTTGTCCTCCCACACGTAAAAAAACAACAACAACCGAAGCTTCAGCTGCTGCAAATTTGGGATGTTTTAATTATTGTCTTCCCTTGGATGTTTCCCAATAGATCACTCTGGATTTTGATTGATTTCTGAATTAAGGCTTAATTCAAAAGTAAAACCTGTGGAGCTGCTTCCTGTTAGCTTTTATTTTGGATTTGGGAAATTTGCAAGATACATTCTAACAGCGGTTTCTTTTTTTTTTGAATATTTTATTTTTTCAGTTTTCAATTTCAAGATATACATGAAAACACACAACACGAAACCCCTTCCCCAACCCACCCACAAACTGGAAAGAGAGAGGAGGAGAGAAAATAAATAGACAAATAAAATTAATAAATAATATTAGTAATAATGATATAAAATTAATTAAATAATTAAAAAAAAAGAAAAAAACACGGTTGAGAGGCAAGGAAGTCAATAGTATGCACTGACAACAAAGAGCTTGCAAAAAACTACAACCCGTCCACCATAGAAGCTGGCAATGTGTCCATATATGCTAAATAGGGCTGCCACATCTCTGTAAAAGTATTATAGTCATTCCTGAGTGTATATGTAATTTTTTCAAGTGGAACACAACTATTCATTTCTGAAACCCATCTTCCTATAGAAAGTTGGGAGTCAGACTTCCACGTGATAGCGATGCACTTCCTGGCAACGCACAAGGCCAGTGAGAGGAACCTCTTTTGAGCTTTTCTTAATTAATCGTGCATTAATATTTGTTTTATCTCCTAATAAGCAGGTTTGAGGATCTAATGGGAGATGCAGTCCTAGGAGTTTTGTCATGATGTCAGAGAAATCATGCCAGAATGTGTTAAGTTTTGTGCATAACCAAGTGCAGAGTAGGAATGAACTCTCTTCTATACTCTAACAGCGGTTTCTATAGAATATCTGCAGCTCATTATTGATTCATGGTGCTGCGTGTGAAAACCGTAGCAGCAGGTGTTGCTCCTCTATCACAGATCTGCTGTTTGTTCATTGCAGCAAAGTCAACAATGATTGAAATGCATTAAATATGAATTTAATGTCATATGTCAATGGGCTTGTGGTTTCCATAGTGAATATACTGTACATTCACAGATGAATTTCATGCTTCAGAGACATGCAGGGAAAAGAGACAGTGGCTCCGTCGTTATTTTCCTTTCACACATTCTCCCAACACAAACCTGATCTCATTTAGCACTGCTTTACAACGTCAATAGTCAGAGTGACATGTGCTGTTAATGCCTCTGTGTTGTTGTCTTCACCTGTTGTGTGATGTTTCTCAGAAAAAGGCATCAACACTCTGAGGATCTCACCTCACCCCAGAGCTAAAGGTGGAAACCCAGATCAATTTGTCAGCAGCATAGTCCACCACTGTCTCCACTTCCTCCTCTTCTCCCCAGACTTTGCTGCAGGTGGCAGCTCCCACACCGCCACACAGCTCCCAACGCAGGGTCTTCTGAGAACTTGTGCAGACGACATGACAGGAGCTGTGAAGTCAGAGGTGCTGCAGGGTGAAGATGAGAGGTGAGGGGACGGTTCCCAGCAGCTGCAGTAACTGTGGCCTGTCCGTCAGGTATAGTCACTTATCCAAAGGACTGTTGGTTGAAGTGTTTCATTGCCAGGACTGTCTAGGTTGTCAAAGCTATCACTCAATATAATATACATCATGTTTCTCTCAGAAAAGTTTCTTGGAAACAACCATGTAATTATACAGTTAAGTATAGATGCAAAGCTACTGCAACCTTTAGACTTTTAGTGAGATAATAGCAGGTGTATATGAAAACCTCCCATTACTCTGACTTATTGAAGGTGATAAACCCTCCGTCTAGTGTAGAATGAGCTACTTTTAAAGGGGACATATTATGGAAATATCACCTATTGAAGGCTCTTTAACATATATTTGAGTGTTTCTTTGCCTTCACGCCCCCAAAATGTGAGAATCGACAAAGAAAAATCTGTAATTTTCAGGTTCCCTAGGTTGAAATCCACGTGGTTTTACGAGCTGTTCCCTCAGTTGTCTTCCAGTGATGTAACTAGTTTTCAAATTTGCATAATACCACCTCTACCTGGGACTGGTAGAAGGGGCGGGGCGGGGCAAGCAGTGTTTTATTTGCATTTAAAGGGACAGGCACTGAAACCAGCCGTTCTGAACAGGGCTGTTTTGAGAGGATGAAAAGCTGTGATGTATTTTTTTATTGTATTTAAGACACCTGGGAACTATTTTAATTTGTGGAAAGGAGGCATAATATGTCTCCTTTAATGTACATGCTGTATTTGGAACAGTTATGACAAGTGAAAGCAGCTCCTTTTTTAAAATAGCTTAACTACAATATGGGATTTTATGGAGGCTGCGCAGCCATGTTGTCATCCGATTGATAACACTCCTGTAGTTATTTTCGCTAAGTGAGAGTCGACGTCCCTGTCACAAACCGCTGATATCATCGCCTGTGGTTATAGCAACTTTTGAGTTTGACTTGATGTCATGTAATTATGGTGTGAACAGAAGGGCATGATGGGAACGCAGTATGAACAGGCGCCATGTGGGAAGAGCTCTGTATGCATGAAGCTTTATACGCTCTGTTTAGCTTCAGAAAACTTTCATGCCCCCAGTGTTTATATTCATTTCTCTTTCAGAAAGCAAAAATTTAGTTTGTGAAAGGGCAAATTTGTATATTTGTTGACAAGTATGATGAGTAATAGTTGGCCTTATGACGGCTTCATCGTATAAGAAACCCCCCTATGGCGCTTTTTCCTCCGCTTCTTCCCATCTGCAAATGGCAAAAGGTGATGCTGAGGTGAAGGCTGCCTGTGAGAGGGATGAAAGAAAATAAGACAGCCTCTCTGTTTCTATCTTTCATCCCGGACATTTGAAGACCCTCCCCCCTTCCCCCTCCCCTCCCCTCCCTCCTCTCCTCCCTCATCTCTTCCTTGACGTGCCTCATAGTACAGGCTGCTGGACCACGTTCAGGGAGCCCAGTCAGCTTTAATCATGTTCTGCTTGCAGTTCTTCAAGCGGCCATCACTGCAGCTGTGGAAAAACCAGGAGGAATAGGAGGTGAGAGGAATACCAACCAACCAACCAACCAACCAACCAACCAGCATCTATGTTTATGATTACAGGCACCGACAAACTGGTCTGAGATCAGTGGAGAGAGTACATCAGAGTCACTGTAGGGGAGATCAAGGTTAGGTGGTCAAGACTTTTTGTTTCTTGTAGCGCTTTTCCTCCACCAGGTGGCACTGTGCTCCGACTCATTTGGCTCCAGTATGTTTCTTAGATGTTGAGCAGATTGTTCTTCTTACGTCGCCATGACTGCATCATCTGCTGCCAGTCTCTTGAAGATGTTCTCAGCTCTGGAGACTGAGGAGGCATCTCAAGGTCACTGAACTGAACTCAATGAGATGTTCATGAAAGCAGGTCGGGATGCTCATGCAGGAACTATAATGATTAGTAGCTGGTCAACTGTGGCACATGATCATTAACAGCCATCATTAGTATTCAGGGCTGCAAATTAGAGCCCAGAAAGATTAATATTAATCAGACAAGGTTGCATTTTATCAGGCTTCAATATTTTCCTCTTGCTGAGTCTGTGTCCCCCTGCAGACACAGACTGACAGGAGTGAACGGTCTCACAGCTATGGAGAGCTCCAACCCGTCGGTCTTTCCATTCTCCTCTGATACAGAATCGCTGCTTACTGGATGTTTTTCTGTTGTTTTGGTGATTTTCTTCTTTTTTTTTGTTCCATTCTGATTAAAAAGTCTCAAGACTGTGAGTGGAAAAATCTCAGGAGATCAGCAGTTTCAGAAAAACTCAACCCAGCCTGTCAGGCACTATTAACAAATACACCACAGTCTCCAGTAAGTCACTGAGTGAGATCACATTTTTAACTGAAGCTCCTGAAGTGGATCTACATGATTTTATGCATTGCACTGCTGCCGTTTAATTGGCAGATAAATGAATAATAAAATAATTTAAAAACCTTTCATGAAGAGCCTGTGGAAAAACCAAAGAGTCCACTTCCTGTGCTCTGAGTATTTAACCCCGACGTCTCCTCCTTGTGTGATAACTGTAGGACACAAAGACGGAGGCGTCCATCAGCGTCACACTCCTCAGGCTGTGTCGCCGAGCCCCAACCTCAGTGACACCATGTACCAGCTGTATTACCACATACAGTATGTGGCTCTGCTCCGTGCTGCGTTCAAGTGCAGCAACACTGACATCTCTTGGCGTGTTGGAAAATTGTTACACTGACACCTTGTGTGTAACTCTGGAGTCTTGTGAGCAAAGGAGGATTTAAAATTAGGCACACCTCCTCTTCCACATTCTTGTGTCAGCTTCAGTTTCCTCATCATAAAGAGTAAATAATTTCTTCATCTCCTGCAGAGATCCAAACAATTTAACCCTTAAAAATACACCTTGGTTGAATAGGCTTTTTTGCAAATTTGTGCAAAAAAATGTGTGCAAAACATTTATCTACGGCTCCAAACTGAAACCATTCATTGACTTGCCTTTTTTTATACCAAAATAAAATGATGAGGCATTTGGAAACCACTGCTGTGTTTCTGTTGTCATGGCTTCATGCGACCAGCAGGGGCGCTAGCTGTCACTTGACCTCCTTGTCCCACTTCAAGAGCAAAGAAAAACAACGAGGCGAAACCACGTGTAGTTTGCGCATGCGCACTGTGTATTGTTGTTGTCGCGGCCGGCTTCTCCTGTCACAGGGACATGGTGAGATCCAGTCCTCTTTACTTACACACAATTGTAGTGGTTATAGTGAATTTAAAGAGTAAAACAATAGTGTGAGATCTGCCTGGTCTGGTGCAGAGCTTTTACATAGCAGGATATTATTAATGGAAGTACTGGTTTGTTTTTAATCATCTAATTGGTGATTTGACTCATTGAACTATTTTTGCACATAGATCCAATACAGCATATGAGTGTGCATGTTATTAATACTGTAAATGGAGGGTAAATCTGATGTGTGATTGCAGGTGAGGCTCTCAGATGGAGGCAGAGTGTGAGCAGGTCCCTGCAGCTGAGGAGGAGGAGGGGGGATCAGGAGGTGGTAATGCCTTCCTGTGGTCCCTCCAGGAGGCTCTGGAGAGGCAGACCCTGCAGATCGGAGCATCAGCCTGCGGGGCCACGGCCGTAGTGGACGTGCTGAAGGCCCTGGGCGTGGACGTGGCCCCCGAGGAGGCCGATCGCTGCGTCCAAACTCACCTGAGGAGGAATGAGTCACCTCTGCCGGACTATCTGCTGTCCCGCAGCCAAGCCGGTAAACGCCCCGACACACAGCTGCCAAAGCTGCACCTGAGGGTCCGATCCACTGATCATGACCTCTTGTGTGTCCAATGAAACATGCATGAGAACTTTTTGCACAGTGAGTTCTGTATTTAGTCATTTGACAGGTTTTGAGTTTTAAACTTTGGTTCGGTCCAGTCCCAGAGTTTGCTGCACATAATTATGCAGAGGAACAGATAAGTCTTTGTTAGAAAATTAGACTGTGATAAGAAGCAACAGATCATGAAGATTTCTTAATAATCCACACATTCTAATCTAAAATCATAATTATATCAGTAAAGATTCTAAATTTCAGGAAATTGGCCTTTTTTTATCTGATAATTAAATCATGTAGGTGTTTTACCTTAAATCATCTCGGTCCTGATCCAGTGATTTGATATTTTGCAGGTTTTTGGTTTCAGGACTTTTTGCTCTGGTAGAAGCTGCAGATGAATTTTAAAATATTATTTTTAAAATAAAAATTCAGACAAGTGATGACAAGACCCAGGTTTTTGGTAAAAAATAGTGTTTTATTTACACCGAAAGGCGTGAAACTCACTGCAGGCTCCAGACTGCAGCAGAAATAAACAGACTCAGTCTTTGCCCCAGGTTTATGAAGCAGGGCACACGTATAGATTCATTTTATTAATTGGCAGCTCTCACGCCTTTTATCATTAATTCATCACATAAGCAGCAGCAACATCTGAGTCAGCATCATCAACATCGACTGTCAGGAAGCTCCTCGTGATTTCTCCTGCAGCGCTGTGCTCCACAGTGAAAGATCCCAGTGAGAGAGAGACGAGAACACAGGGGAATAAAACGAGTTTTTGTTCACATTAATGTTCCTTTTACTCTTTGCTTCTTTAATTTATGTCACTAAATTGGCAGATATTACACTCTAAACACTTGGCTTGAGCTCTGACTCCTGCAGACTGCTCTGTGACATTTCAGGTGATGAAATATTAATACATAAAGGATGACTTTGTATAGGCGCATATCTTAACTCGGCTCAACAGGCAGTAATATCTCAGGTGTCACAGATGTGAGCGGGGACTATAACTTCTCTCACGGAATGAGGCTGAGGAACGTCTTGAACCCAGAGGTGCGGCTTCCTGCCAGCGTGACAGCTGGTTGCACTGCCAACCAGGCAAATTCAAAAGTACCCTCTTGAATTAGACAAAGAGTTTTATGTCTCTCAGAGGGAGACACTGTAATTGACTTTTTCAGCTCGGTTACACCCTTTTTACAGTAATGTTTCTGACGTTTCTGTCGTTTAGCCCAAGCTGCCCCTTCCCCCTTTTAAGAGACAAAAGGAAACACACATATTCATCGATCTTAAAGGGAATGCCATAATCCATATAGTCATAGCAGTAGGTTCGTTACCTTCATTTGTCAGTGCAAGCTATTTTTAGAATGGCGGAGCAGAGCCGTGAGCTGCTCAGAGCTACACTACAGAGGCTAATGGGATTTCTTGGTTTCCCTCATCAAACTCATCAAATACACAATCCAACAACTCCACAACGCTCTGGTGGACAAGTTGTGACCTGCACATTCACCACGCTATGAGATAATAACACAACGTTACGAGACAGAGTTGTTTTAGAGGGAAATGCAGAGACTGCTTGCTGAAAAACTGTCCCTGAACGCAACGCGCATCAGCAGTTTTGCATGAATTTCCCTCTAAAACAACTCTGTCTGGTAACGTTGTGTTATTATCTCATAGTGTGGTGAATGTGCAGGTCACAACTTGTCCACCAGAGCGTTTTGGAGTTGTTGGATTGTGTATTTGATGAGTTTGATGAGGGAAACCAAGAAATCTAATTAGCCTCCGTAGCGTAGCTCTGAGCAGCTCACGGCTCTGCTCCGCCGTTCTAAAATTAGCTTGCACAGACAATTAAAGATAACAATCCTACGCCTAAAACTATAGGGATTATCGCAATGGGCCAATTTTCCAAAAGGTTGAACTATCCCTTTAAATATAATGTAATGTAATGAACCGACCCGTTGCTTTTCTTTTACACTGACCCAGGTGCGACTCACGCTCAGCTCATAGCCGGGGCGGAGGCGGCCAGCGACGGGAAGGTGACGGGCCGATTCTTCCACCTTCACCCTCGCCGGCGGGTGAAGCTGGTCCCCTGGCTCGCCTCCTGGATCAAAAAAGGCGCCGTTCCCGTGGCAACCATGAACATGCAGCTGGCCGTGCCCGAGGGAGAGGAGGTGCCCGACGCCTGGCACCACCAGCTCATATTCGGGGTCGCTCCCCACGCTGTGTTCATGACCAATCCCATAGATGTAGGTGAGTAAAGAAAGAGAGGATGGAGACTCTCAGGCCTCTGACGTTGATAGGTTCCTATACTTCATGTGTGAATTGTCTTATGGTCAGAGAAAGCATATATGATGAAGTTTTAGCATCTATTTTTGTGGTGTAAAAATGTTGAATAGACTAGATGAGGATATAAAAATGTGCAATAACTTAAAACAATTTAAAAGTAAGTACAAACATACACTCTTGGACAGCTATAAATAACTTGACAGCTATTTTTACTCTTTTTATTTATAATCATGGTCTTATTTCATATTAAAGCAATATGTTTTTAATCTAATCTTCTGAATTGTATGGAACTACAGATGTACTGTATGACATGAATCACAATGTAAGGGGGGGCTGAACTTGATAAGCTTTGCTTCCTTCAGCCCCTTCTCAAACTTGCACAGTAGCATTATTATTGTTTTGTTTCTTGTTACATAGATTGTTTGTCTTTTGATGTGCTTGTTTGAGACAAATAAAAATCAAATCAATTCAAATCAAATCTCCAGAAAGCGAGGGAGAGCTGCACCAGAGACTCTGCAGTGAATCGGAGCTGCTGATTCGTCGAGAGGACGTCCTGCAGAGGTTAACCCCCGACCTCTGTCTGTCCAGCCTCTCGGACAGCCAGCGCTGGAAGGACCTGGATGTGGAGGGTAATTTCTGCGCTTTCTTTTCTTTCTTTTTTTTGCAGTTCTGCATTTATTCATCTTGTCAAACACATTTTTCTCTTTTTTTCTCAGGTCAGGTGAGACGGATGGTCCAAGAAGAGGAAGAGGAACAGGAGGGATCCAGGTTAACACACATCCGGATCCCTGCAGCGTACAGTTCAGGTGTCACATTCTTCGCCCTGCGACAGTCAGAGTTGGGACAAGAACTCCTCGACGCGGCAGAGCTCCCTGTGCTGTGATTGGACCGTGACACATTTTTATTGTGACCTGTGAAATAAAACTTCTAATGTGACATTTGTTTGATCAGAAACTGACCAATAACCACCTAGATCAATACCCACAAACCCACAATCATTTTACTTTTGCCTGTTTCCACACTTTGAGCTCTTGAGTTGTTTGAGGTGTTACTCAGGCTGCTGCTGGAATAACCTCTTTTATCTGATTGTCTAGAAATTGCATCCATCATTTTACAATAGCAGCTCTGTCAGACGCCGGGTAACTGGCTGTCTGTTACCGCTGCCTATCTCAGCCGGGACACTCTGCGAAAAGATCTTTTTTATCTCAATGGTTTTCTCAGAAAATAAAGCTACAAAACCAGGCAGCATTTGTCCACTGGCATTGTGTTGTTTTTTTGTTTCTAAATTGAGTGTTTTCATTTTATACTAATTTAAATTCTACCTCGATGTGTCTCAGAGGGAATTGCTGTACTTTTTACTCCACCTCATTTATTTCACAAACAAAGATGCATAATTTAAATAGAAAAACACATCACAAACTTATGAATGTCATGGTTAAAGATGAAAGCAGTGGTTCATAACATTTTTTTCTGTGACTACAAGATGTCAGATGTCAGATGTTAGTTAGTAGTTGTACCAAAGAGACACTCCCCCTCTCATCTCATGACCAAGCAGATTTATCTTGTGACCCTTTCAGGCGATCTGACCTATGACCTTTCGGGTGTGAACCAGTTTCTGTTTTTTGTTTTAGAACAAACATCATAACTAAAGGAAAAAATAAATTACAGGGACTGAGGCAACAATAAAAGAGAACTGAAAGGCTGTGGTTATACTGAGGCTGTATAAAAATGCAAGGCTTTGTGTACAAGAGGCTGGGCTGTGTGTGATTATGTATTTATGTCTTTATATAAATGCCTTTCTTTCCATCTATCACAAAGTTTTGTGCCATAAAACAATTGAATCGAAGGAAACTGGACTTGGAAGACGTTTTGCTTCTTATCCAAGGGGCTTCATCAGTTTGTAACACATCGGTGTGACTAGGACAAATACTGTACAAGTCCATCAATTTGATTCAATTGTTGCCCAGAGATAATGATGACTTCCTGGAAGAATGAAAATATCCACCACAGACATTCCATAAATCTGTTTTCATCTGCAGATGTGCCTATTTGCAGATAAATGGACTTATCTATTTCCTGGAAATAGATGGAGTGGAAACTAAAACTAAAACTGAAACTGAAACAGAAAATGAAGTTTATTTGCTAACAGATAAACAACAAATAAATGAAATAAAGTTCTTTTTGATGAAAAAAAAAAGTAGTTTTGCGTCCCCCTGACGTTGCAATTTTAAGTGACTCCAATTCCCATGATGCACTGGGTCGTTACTCCCTAGGAAGTTGGAAAAATCCAAATCCAAAGAAGTTTGGAAAACTGTTGGATCGGCAGAAAAAAGGGTGAGAAACACAATTCATATAATGAAACAGACAACAGTGAGATGTTTGACTGTGAAGTTATCCAGCGCTTTGCAGAAAATCCACCTCCCGTGCAGCGATGCGTTGCTTTACCCTGCACATCCCAGATTTATTGAATCCACGTGGTGCGGGGACGGTGTGTGTGTGTGTGAGTGTGTGTGATAACAGTTTGCATCCATGGTCAGTCCGCAGAGCTGAGGAGAAACTCCTGACTGACCTGATCCGGGCTCCGGCTAGTTCCTGCTTCACACTATTCCCAAACACACACAGGTGAGTGTTTTCCATTGCGCAGCATGTTTCATAATCATTTCACCACGAGCTCACGTGTTGATGTAGATTTAGCAGCTGCCTGTCATGTTGGACTTACAACTGTTTTCTTTTTACATAGACTTTGATGGTTTGTGCTGCAAAAACCACACAAGCTGGCTCACCTTATACTGGACATTCACCTTTTTGAGATAATGCACCAGAAAATAGACACCTCTCACTACACCTATAGCTAATGCATGCATGTGTTTTTACACTGTGACAACTGGAACACAATATTTTGATTTATGCTTAATTTACAGTTCCCATGATTTTATCTTAGTCCAGTGTAAAGAGAAAAGGTTAAACTTCCCTGTGGTGCATGCTAGTTTTCTCTAAAGGGGCATTTAAAACCCTGCTTTTGTCAGACTCATGCATTTGATTTGCTGTCTGACATGTGAGTCACATGAGTGGAGTGATTTCAATCCCAACCAGTGATTTGGTTAATTGTTTAACATGTGCACCCACTGTGCAACACTGAACCTTTTGTACTGAACTTTCTCAGTTGGTGTCGAAGAGAGCTTTTACTCAACTTCTCTGCACGATCAGGACTTTTTCTGTAGGAAAGGTACAATTGCACAATAATAGTCACAGCAGCACAGGTTTCATGTTAGAGCAGATGGAGATGGCTTGAACTCTGACCCCGTTTTGTTTGAGTTGTTGGGGTTAAAAGGCACACACAAGTGTTTGCAGTTTATATTTGACTGTTTTTATGCAAAGCTCTTGATAGAGTTGTATTTTTTTAATTAAACTTTTAGGCAAATTTGAATATAACAAGTCACTTTTCTTACTTTTTTTTGGAAATTCTGAATCATGGACAGTAATTAAAACTATTCAAGTGTTTATCCCAGTGATTAGATTACATTGACCACCAGTGTGTGCCCAAATAGCAAAGAATCATTGAAACAGTGTTGTATCAACATTATTTTGTCAACGTTAAGTCATTGAATCATGGGGTCGTGACAACCACTGTTCTCCGCTGAGCGAATTTACATTGGGTGGCACTCGTCATGTGTTACTGCAGATAAGCAGAGTTTTCTCTTCACTTTGAGTGTGAAATCCTCTCAAACACATTTTTGTTATCAAACCACAAACAAATTAGATGGTTGCAAATATCACAAATGAACCAGATGAGGTCTCTGTGTGAATCTGCCTCCCTCTAGAATCAACATATGCAAAAAAGAAAAGAAAAGAAACATTTGCTTCACAGAAAATTGGTTTACAGACAAAACTGAGATGTAGTCACTAAGAGATCGAGGCTGCTTTGCCAAACAGAGGCGGCTGCGAGCGCTTTACTGTAGTATATCAGCCTGATAATGGTTTTGTTTTTCTATGCAAATGAGCCCTTGTTTTCAGTAGCTGCTGCTGACTCTGTCCTGCCTGGTGACCATGCCATTTAATTGTCGACTGGTGTTTTTGTTCTAGTTGATTGGGTCCCTGTTTGTGTGGCATTACAAGATAATATAAGACCCCAGGCCTCGGCAAAGGTCAACGCGTCTTCTCAGCTTTAGAAACTCCTTTCGTCATAGGTCAGCCTCTGCATGCCATTAAGAGCTGTGCGGACAATTACAGGCGGAGGAGAGGAGAGGAGAGGAGAGGAGAGGAGAGGAGAGGAGGGTGTGACTATGACTGTGACTGAACGCTACATGATAAGACATCTTTGTTTTTCCTCTGTGACGCCAGGTGCCATGGCAGAACGGGTGCTGGTGGTCGGCGGCGGGGGGCGGGAGCATGCGCTGGCGTGGAAACTGGCTCAGTCGCCACAGGTGCAGCAGGTGCTGGTGGCTCCCGGGAATGCCGGCACGGCCGCCTGTGGGAAGATCAGCAACTCTGGTGAACAGTGACAGAAGGCTCTGAAGTTCATATTCACTGTGTTTTTATATATGCATAACAAACACAAAACAACATAAGACTACACAAAACATCACATATTCAGCAAAAACATGCATTTAATGACATAGAAATAGATCAAAACATATCATCAGTATGTGCATACACTACATATCTCTCACTTTTATTAATACACGCACCATAAATTCATATCATAACTCATATAAATAAATGATTAAGTAATTCACTCTATAGCAACCCAAAAAAAAGAAAGAAAACTAACATTAAACTATATTGAATCTTCATCCCAAATTTTTGTTATTGCCAAGACTTCCCATCTTTTTATTCACTGTTACAATAGTAGCTAATTTGACCAAAACAGTGTATTAAAGTCTAACTAGAGAATGCATTTCCTGAAGGAAATACGGGTGAATGCTGGAAGCTGGAAGCTGAATGAGCTGAATAAATTGTTGAAACTATGCTTAATTAAGTTAAGAAACTGCTGAAGAAATCTTGAAGAGATGAAACAATATATGAAGAGTATGAAATGGTTTGAAATTACTTCAATTGTTGACGATCAGTATGAAGAAATTGAAAGTCTGGAGTCTACTCCGATTTACTTAAAACTGACAGTTTGAAAACATTTTTGAACCATTACTAATGTAGATTAAACAATATCTGAAAAGTAAAAGTAGAAGATGAAAGATGGAGGATGTATGAAATGGGTGGTAATTACTTAAATTAGTGAAGAATAGTATGAATGAATTGAAAGGTTAAAGTGCACTCAGATTTATTTAAAACAGTTTGAAAACATTTTTTTGAACCATGTGTAAAAGTAGAATAATATAGAAGTAGGGCAGAATAACTAAAAAATAACTACAACATCTGAAGGGTAAAAGTAAAACATGTTAATAAAAAGTTTGAGGAAAATGTAGAAATCCTGCATATTTATAGTTTAACAGTTGAATGGTTGAAATCTGAAATAGGTGAGAAAATATTAAAAAGAAAAACTTATAAGAAGGATGTCGAATTTGTATGAAATGTTTGGAAAATTGCTTGAATTTTTGAAGATTAGTATGAAAAAATTAACATTTAAGTCTTCTCAAATAAATAAATAGATTATTAACAGCTTGAAAGCATGAACAAATATGTATAAAGATGAAGCAATACCTCAAGTCTATAACTTGTAAGCGGGCTGAATGATATGGAATGGATGCAAATGCCAGAATTGTTTTAAGATAATTGTAAAAAAAAAAAAAAAAAAAAAAAAAAAAAAGAGTGTGAAGATATACATTTATGAATGAAAATGTGAAAGTCCTTAAATGATTGAGAAATGGTCTGAATTGTTGGAATTAATGAGAAAAAGTTCAAGTCCTTCAAAGTAAAGGGTTAAAGAGGTGGAAAAGCCGAAAGTCAGGACATGAAGAAGCTCCAAATCCTGAAATCTCCCTCACAAGAATAAACTGAAATGTATGTAAGAGAAATAAATTATTAGAGATGTTTAAAAATTCCCATCAAAGATATGAACTAATTTGGAGGCTGATTATGAGCTGTAAGCCTGTGTGTGTGTGTGTGTGTGTGTGTGTGTGTGTGTGTGTGTGTGTGTGTGTGTGTGTGTGTGTGTGTGTGTGTGTGTGTGTGTGTGTGTGTGTGTGTGTGTGTGTGTGTGTGTGTGTGTGTGTGTGTGTGTGTGTGTGTGTGTGTGTGTGTGTGTGTGTGTGTGTGTGTGTGTGTGTGTGTGTGTGTGTGTGTGTGTGTGTGTGTGTGTGTCTGTCTGTGTCTGTCTGTCTCTGTCTCTCTGTGTCTGCACCACACAGAGCAGAGCAGTGAGATTTGAGCTCCGTGCAGCTCCCGAACAACAGCCTCTGAAAAGAGAACCGTACCTCTTACCAGAATGTGGTCATGACTATCGGGGCAAGGAGACCTTCCTGAGCGAGCCAATGTGCATTAAATGTTTGTAGGGCAAAAACTTTTCTCACAGTCGCAAGAAATATAAGGAGGTCGTTTCTGCTTTTCTCAGAAAATCTGCTCCTACTTTTCAATGGGAGTCAATGAGAGGAAGAGAGGGAACTGGCTGCACTTAGAGGCTCTGAGTTTAAATTCTGTTAGTCTCTCTGCGTTTTTGAGCACACTGTGAGACACAGCACAAGTTTGTCTACCAAAGTGGGGGAAATTATGTGTCCAGAGTGAAATTTGTGGCCGTGGTGACAGGATAGAGAGCAAAGTGTCAGAGGATTTTTAGACCCCCTGTCACTCTAGCTGATGTCATCACCACTCTAGCTCTGAACATTCCGTGCCATTGACTTGCATGTTAAATTTGAATTTTGTCAAAAAATGATCATGAACAGTTGAAGGGTACTGATCAATAATGGTAGAAGATATGAAAAAGTTGAATGCAACATGAATACTTGAAAGTTTTGTGAACATTTTAAAAGTTGAATGAGGTCCGTAGGTGAAAGTATGTTGAAGCAGTTGAAGTTCAAAGAAGGAGAAGATTTTAAGAGTTTGAAGACCGTTTCAATGTATTCCTATGGGAAAAATTTTTCAATAAAGTTTGAATATTTTGAAAAGTATGAATGATATGAAAAAGTTGAATGCATCCAATGATCTCCTGAAGAAGACGCACGTTTTGATATATGAATTGTTTGAATAGTAGAAAGTATGAAGAAGTAGTTAAAGACCGAAAAACGGAAGAAGTGTACAGAATAATTTTAATAATAAAGATTTGAATAACAATAGTGTGAATGCTTTCAGCATTCACCCTAATTAATGTTTCTAGTCAATATTATACAATATTATACTGAAACAATCACCACTTCTGCTAATGACTGGAGTGTCTATCATGTTGGTTTTTCACTGTTTGGTCTATAAAATGTCAGTAAATATTAAAACTACATAAAAACATATACTATGTCAATAAATTGTAACTGCTTTTCTCTGATCAGCTGTGTGAAACCTAAACATATTTAGAGAAAAATGCATGCACACATGTGAAAAACTTTGCACATGGGAACCCATTTTCCACATGTGGAAAATAAGTTCACATGGGAATTCATATGTGAGTCACATAAAATTGGGCCAAAACCACAAATATTTCCCAAATAACGTGATTCACATGTGCCAAATTTCGCACATGTGAAGTTCATGTGGTTTTTCTGTAAGGGGGATTACTCATAATTACTATGAATCAGTATCTGAGGCGTGTGAATGAATCCTAAACAGTTTGAACCTTTGATTTCCTGCATGCAGAGGTGTCGGTGAGCAACCACACCATCCTGGCTCAGTTCTGTAAGGACCATCATGTGGGGCTGGTGGTGGTCGGACCCGAGGTCCCGCTGGCAGCAGGTAAGTCAACACCAGCTTCAGAAGTCGTACCTGAGTCTCTCTTCCATCCTTCCCATCATCTAATCAAGCGATGTCACAGATTTTTACTAAATCAGACAATGACAAGGAGCATGAGCAAGCAAAACTGTAAAATTTGAAGATGCAGGACAACATTCGGTCAATCATCCCTTTCAGTGCTGCGTAGATACACACCTATGGAGTTCTTTACCACCAGAAATCAAATCCCAAACAGAATTAAAGATGTTTAGTGCTAGAGCTAAACATTGGCTTAAGCAGCAGCAGAAATGTGAACATTAACTTCTCTCAAGTCACTGTCAATACAGCATTTTACTAATGTTTAATGTATTTTATTTGTGCAATTTCTTAATCTAAATTTTGTAGCTGTGTTTATTTATTCATGATAACTATTCACTGTATTTGTATTATTGCACTTATTGTATTCAGTATCTTTTATCCTTCTTTAGCCTGACCAGGGACAAAGACTGCAAATTAGCTGAAGCTAGACGTCTTGTATGCATCGCATTTTTCATTCTTTGTGGCAGTGTTGTATGTATCGTCCCTGTTAAATAAACATTAAAATAAAAAATAAGATAATCCTCTGTGTCCGTCTCAGGGATGGTGGACGACCTGACGGCGGCGGGAGTGCCGTGTTTCGGACCTTCGGCCAAAGCGGCGCAGCTGGAGGCCAGCAAGAGCTTCTCCAAGGCGTTCATGGAGCGTCACGGCATCGCCACGGCCCGCTACGGCTCCTTCACCGACCCCCAGGAGACCTGCACGTACATCCGCACGTCAGTATCACACTCAGATTTAAACAAATGTGTAATTAGCGGAGGAGAGAAGGAGCCACATGCAAACTGTTTATCCAGAGTTTTTTGTTTCCATGGTGGAGTTTTGTCTTTCAGAGCCATTAAACACAGAACATTTGTATCATCAGAGAAAATGAAATCTTCACTGAAGTTTTGTTTCTCAGATGGTTTCATGAGTTAATGATCTAAGAGGTGATGATTGTTTTTCATATGAGAGCCTCGGTCCCTCCACAACATTACACACAGAACGACGAGGAGTTGTGACTTTTGTAAACAAAGAAAATCCTTTGTACTCGGTTGAAAGTCGTTTCTCTGGTCACATCAAGAACAACAGCTGCCACATCCTGACAGCCTCCATCTATACACATCCCAAAGCCATTCCCACACAATAGCAGTCGCCAAATGTTAAATGGTGCACTGCCTTTTTATATCGGCGACGCAGCATCTGTTCCAGATGAGGACTGAGAGGGGGTGTCATTGTGTTTTTTGGGGGGGGTCTCCAGGGCTGACTTCCCTGCCCTGGTGGTGAAAGCCAGTGGTCTGGCTGCTGGGAAGGGCGTCATCGTGGCCAAGGACCAGGACGAGGCCTGTCAGGCTGTGATGGACATCATGAAGGTACTGAGACGGGTTTTTTTGGGGTTTTTTAACAATATTTTTTATTGAAATTTCAAATGCACTTCAAACTCAACATTAAAGGGATAGTAGCATTTTTCTTAAAGTGGGGTTGTATGATCTACAAATAGCCCCTAAGTACTTTAATTGCAGTAGAAGACTCTCTGCACTCCTCCCGTTAGCAACGCCAGCCCATAATAGCCCTGACCAGAGATTTACAACATACAGTGTTGTGAATGGACCCAAAGAAATGCCCTATTTTCACGGCCTAAAAGAGGTTTTACCTGAAAAAAAATACACAGTTCCATTGTTTGCTATAATATAATTTTTTCCAGCCCCTCAAAGTGCAGTTTTTATTTGGACCTAACCAACTCACGTATCCCTCCGCCCGGAGTCTTACTGTTTGTGACTGAAATGCACTTGTTTTGTTTTTGTTTTGTATTTGACTTGTTTGTGTTTTGGTGTTGCTCTGCCTGCCGTACAACAAATTGCCCCCTAGGGGGATAATAAAGTTTTCTGAACTGAACTGAACTGAACAGGGTTAGCACCCGCCGATCAGCAGTTGGTTAGCTACTGCTTTTCCTGCACTTTGAGGGGCTGGAAAAAATTCTATTATAGCGAACAATGGAATTGTGTATTTTTTTTTCACGTAAAACGTCTTTTAGGCCGTGAAAATAGGCCGTTTCTTTGGGTCCATTCACAATAATATATGTTGTAAATCTCTGGGCAGGGCTATGGGCTGGCGTTGCTAACGGGAGGAGTGCAGAGAGTCTTCTACTGCAATTAAAGTACTTAGGGGCTATTTGTAGATCATACAACCCCACTTTAAAAAAATGCTACTATCCCTTTAAATTAAATTAAATTGAAATTAAATAAAATAAAAGGCAGGATAATATCATAACCTGTTATTCAGACAGTGTTATCTGTTTTATTGGTCAGGAATGACATAAATGATTCCCAAATACAAGTAAACTCCTCCTGTTTACCTTTAACAATGTATGTCAATCTCTCCACCGAGACATTTTACTGGAGCAGAAGGAGAGCCGTCTTCTGTAATAATAAACACTCTGACTCTGAAAGTGTGTTTTAAAGCTGCTAAAAGTCTGTATTTGTACGGAAACAACAGACGAATCAGATGTTTGCCGTTGACAGGACCGAGCGTTCGGAGCTGCAGGGGAGACGGTGGTGGTGGAGGAGCTGCTGGAGGGAGAGGAAGTGTCTGTGAGTGAGACACATTTGCACCAACTCTCAGTCCGACTTGATAAACTGAACAGGCTGTTAATCCTCCTCCTCCTCTTCCTCCTCCTCCTCCTCCTCCTCCTCCTCCTGCAGTGTCTGTGTTTCAGCGACGGCTCCTCGGTGTCTCCGATGCCTCCGGCGCAGGATCACAAGCGGCTGCAGGACGGTGACCTGGGGCCCAACACCGGCGGCATGGGCGCCTACTGCCCCACCCCTCAGGTACCGGCCTGACATTAAGTCCTGCTTTATTGTAACCAGTTAAAATAAGTGGCCATACAGTTTATATTTTCTCCTCTCTCTCCCTGTGCAGGTCAGTGAGGAGCTGCTGCAGCAGATCAGAGAGACGGTCCTGCAGAAGACGGTGGACGGGATGAAGAAGGAGGGAACTCCTTATGTGGGCAAGTGCTCTTCTTCCATTTTGTTTTTCTTTGATTCATGTGTGTGTTTGCGCTCTATTTAATTCTATAAAATGCCTTTTAGTTATCTGGCATTGTCACAATGACATATTAAAAGTAACTTGGAGTCAAACAGACATTTGGTTCGTTTGTCTTGCTGTTCTACCAGTCAGTACGTTTACATGACACTTGAAAAAAAAACGAATTATTGCCTTAATCCGACTATAACTGGACAACAGAGCGCATGTAAACGCATTAGTCTGACTAATATCGGAGTTCTTCAACTCTGATTAAGACACCCAGATAATGCAGTTGGAAATCGATTTTCTTCAGCATGTATACGACTGAAACTGGACAATGTATGTGCACATGCTCTACAATGGTAGGGACAGTACAAAGTGGTAGGTCTGGGTGGGGACTGTAGTTGAGAATTTATTAAGCTTATTAAGTTGTTTATATTCAGTTTTTTTAATTTTTTTTTTTTATAACAAACACAGATATGAAAAGTTAAAGATACTTTATTAATCCTTTGCAGGAAATTACAATGTTACCAGCAGCAGATGACAACACAAGACCACACACACGCGTCATCCACAAAAATACACAATAACAACAACCCGTTAAAACATGTGTAAGTGAATAAGAGCAGCAAGGTCTAAAATAAGATTTAAAAAGAAGTAAAAGTAACAAGGTCTAAGATAAGATTTTTAAAAAGGAGGGAGAGACACGATCACATGATTACAGCAGTTAGGAGAAGCCAGGCTCATGATTCCAGTAGATAGTTAAAAAGCCAAATGGCAGCTGGTAAAAAAGACTTGAGGTTAATAATAGACACAATCACACCAGGACCGATCAGGAGGATCTCCTATGTCCTCTGTCCCTCTCCACAGAGAAACGAGTCCATGAAGCTCTCTTTGTTTTGAACATCTCATGTGTGTGTGTGTAGGTGTGCTGTATGCAGGCCTGATGTTGACCAAGCAGGGCCCGAAGGTGCTGGAGTTCAACTGTCGCTTCGGAGACCCTGAGTGTCAGGTGAATGCCCCCCCCCCCCCCCCCCCCTCCATCATCAGTGTGACATTATATAAGTCTCTATGTTGTTTCTGACCGTGTCTCTCTGTCAGGTGCTGCTGCCGCTGCTGAACAGCGACCTGTACGAGGTGATCTTGAACACCATGAGCGGTAAACTGGCCGCCAACGCCCCCTTGTGGCAGCAGGACAGCTCTGCGGTCACCGTGGTGATGGCCAGCGCTGGTTACCCCGGCTCCTACAAGAAAGGAGTGGAGATCACAGGTAGATGTGACACCGAGGCACCAAAGGAGGACGGGTGGGGTGGGGGTGGATGGGATGGGATGGGGGGCGGAGCTTGTTTTAAAGGGATAGTATCATTTTTTTAAAGTGGGGTTGTATGATCTACAAATAGCCCCTAAGTACTTTAATTGCAGTAGAAGACTCTCTGCACTCCTCCCGTTAGCAACGCCAGCCCATAATAGCCCTGCCCAGAGATTTACAACATACAGTGTTGTGAATGGACCCAAAGAAACGGCCTATTTTCGCGGCCTAAAAGAGGTTTTACGTGAAAAAAAATACACAGCTCCATTGTTGGCTATAATATAATTTTTTCCAGCCCCTCAAAGTGCAGGAAAAACGCTGTTATTTGGACCTAACCAACTGCTGATCGGCGGGCGCTAACCCTGGGCGGAGGGATACGTGAGTTGGTTAGGTCCAAATAAAAACTGTGTTTTTCCTGCACTTTGAGGGGCTGGAAAAAATTATATTATAGTGAACAATGGAACTGTGTATTTTTTTTTCAGGTAAAACCTCTTTTAGGCCGTGAAAATAGGCCATTTCTTTGGGTCCATTCACAACAATGTATGTTGTAAATCTCTGGGCAGGGCTACTATGGGCTGGCGTTGCTAACGGGAGGAGTGCAGAGAGTCTTCTACTGCAATTAAAGTACTTAGGGGCTATTTGTAGATCATACAACCCCACTTTAAAAAAAATGCTACTATCCCTTTAACCATGAGTTCTGCCTCAGGTTTATCCGAGGTCCAGGACACGGGGGTGCAGGTTTTCCACGCCGGCACGGCCCTGAAGGACGGGGGCGTGGTGTCCAGCGGCGGCCGGGTGCTGACGGTCACGGCGGTCAGCTCGTCCCTGGAGGCGGCGCTGCAGACGGCCAATCAGGGCGCGGCCGCCATCGGCTTCCCGGGCGCAGTGTACCGCCGCGACATCGGCCACCGCGCCATCGCCCACCTGAACCAACACAGGTGTGTGTGAGGCTAAACACACACACAAACAACACTGAAACATTCCCTTTGTTTTTTTGTAAGTCGTATGTTTCTGAATAATAAACTTGACTGTGGAATCGGATGTACCTGTGTCCTAAGTTGTTTCTTTAATTCCATCGATTTGCAATGTGCTCTAATCTGCAATCAATCACAAATCCCCTCCTGAGTCAAGACTTTTAAACTCTTCTAGAGACTTCTTCCTCTTCCTGTTTCATCTGCATGAATCAAACTGTGTTTCCGACAGAGGTCTGACCTACAAGGAGAGCGGAGTGGACATCGCCGCTGGTAACAAGCTGGTGGAGATGATCAAGCCTCTGGCCAAGGCGACTTCTCGCAGCGGTAATTTCAATTTCATCCACAAAGACCGTGCAAAGAAAACATATTGTTACTGTGCATTGGAACAATGATTAAATGCTCCTGACTTTGAGCTTGTGTCAAACAAAAACTGCACTCTGAGAAAAAGTGTTCCCTGGTTTCCGCGGCTCCGTGATCCATCAGGCAGAGACGATGTTTTCCTGTTTTAAGCAGCAGACTGAAACGGTTTTCCCATTAGCAAACAAATAACTGAGCTGTTTGGCTATTGTAGATGTAATTGCAGTGATTCTGATTATGTCTTGTTTGCTGCAGAAATACAAACATCAGAAAAAAAAAGGCTGTAATTGGTATTTTTTGTTTGTTTTTTCCTGGCATCAGGGTGTAACGCAGACCTGGGGGGCTTCGCCGGGCTGTTTGACCTGAAGGCTGCAGGATTTGTTGACCCAGTCTTGGTCTCTGGGACAGACGGAGTGGGGACAAAGCTGAAGGTATTTTTCACGCAAACGCCACTGTCATTTGTCACTGTTCAATCTGTGACTTGTTGTAATTGCAAAAAGTCCTGGAACAAATGAGAATCTAATGAAAGCGGTCAAACCTCTCCGCTCCGTCCAGAATGGCTTTGGTAATAACCGTTTAAAATTGGCTCCACATTTGGCTCAGAAACAGCAGAGCAGCAGCAGCAGCAGCAGCAGGGAGAGAGCTTATCTGCACAGAGATTCAAAGGTTCAGACTGCGGCTTCTTAAACCCCCTGAACAGAAATACAAATTCATTTAAAGTGTGAAAGATCCTGGATTAATTCAAGGACTCTTGGGAACACATGCAGCTCATTGTTGCTGAGAGTGAAGAGCTTTAATATTCTCCAGTTTATTTAGTCTTATTTGAGTTTCAGATTGCCCAGGCGTGCAGGCAGCATGGCGGTCTGGGTCAGGACCTGGTGGCCATGTGTGTGAACGACGTGCTGGCTCAGGGCGCCGAGCCGCTCTTCTTCCTCGACTACTTCTCCTGCGGCAGCCTGGACGTGGACGTGGCGGCCGCGGTGGTCGGCGGCATCGCCAAGGCCTGCGAGATGGCCGGCTGCGCTCTGCTGGGTGAGAGAGGGAGGAGAGTAGTTCAGGATTAAAGGAGAATTCCGGTCATTTTCTAAATAAGGCTCTACAGCTTCAGGTCCCCGAGTGCAACCATAAGGAAAAGACCTGAGAATAATATGTGCAGCCCGGACCTAGCTCTCCTCCTGCTAGCTGCGCTACACTGCAGTTAAACAGCAAAGCAATGGGGGCAGAACTTTAAAACTGTGACTTTGGCCTCTATTATGCTCAAAATATCCCTACACGTGCTTTGCAACACCTTACCACACAACACCGACTGTGCATAAACTCTGTTAATATGAGAGAACAGTGTTAATGTGTGTTTTTATCATGCTAGCTGCCTTGGTAGACCTTACTAGTCAACTATCGAGTGCGGGACTGTTTCCATATCAGTGCAGACTGCTCCTCATCTATTCTGGTTTGAATAAACACGCACAACCATCAAATTCAAAATGTTCCTCCATCTCTAGCATGATAAAAACACACTGTTCTCTCATATTAATGGAGTTTATACACAGTCAGTGTTGTGTGTTAAGGCACTGGTGGATGTTGCAAAGCATGTGTAGTGATATTTTGAGCATAATAGAGGCCTAAGTCACAGTTTTAAAGTTCTGCACCTATTACTTTGCTGTTTAACTGCAGTGTAGTGCAGCTAGCAGGAGGAGAGCTCGGTCCTGGCTGCACATATTGGGACTCTGGGACCTAGAGCTATGTAGAAAATGACCGCAATTCTCCTTTAAGTGTGAAATCATCTGCGACTTATATTGCAAAACCTCCATCTGTGTCTCAGGAGGTGAGACGGCAGAGATGCCGGGCGTCTACGCTCCGGGGGAGTACGACCTGGCCGGGTTCTGCGTGGGCGCGGTGGAGCGAGGAGCGCTGCTGCCCAGGCTGGGGGACATCGCCGAGGGGGACCTGCTGATCGGAGTGTCCTCCTCCGGGGTGCACAGCAACGGCTTCAGCCTGGTGCGTAAAGTCCTGGAGCGGGCCCAGCTGGGCTACAGCTCCCCGGCTCCCTTTGGCGAAGCGGGACGGACCGTGGGTAAGTCCAGTCCACCAGCAGCGCCACCTTTTTGTTTTGCATCCCTTTTTCAAATTTTTCAATCGCAGCCTTGACTTCAACTCTCAACTCTCCCCGTCTGACTGATGTTGTGCCTCCAGGGGAGGTTTTGCTCACACCAACAAAGATCTACAGTCGCCTGCTCCTGCCAGTGCTGCGCAACGGTGCTGTCAAAGCCTACGCACACATCACAGGGGGCGGACTTCTGGAGAACATCCCTCGGGTGCTGCCCCAGGAGCTGGCAGTTGATTTAGGTGAGATGAAAGGGTGGTGCACACACACTTCTTAGACGCACAGTGATCTTTATATGCAGCATAAGCATATAAAAACGTTGGCATCGACAGTTTGTAAAAGGTGCTGTGCCTCTGGATGAAGCCGCATTTGCATTTTATAGAAAGCAGTTTTATTTTTGCTTTCCTCATGAGGTGAAAAACAGGAATCAAGACAGTTTCCTGTAGATATTTACGGCTGCACGACCTTTGTGCACAGTGAGGTCAATACAAGAGGTGTTATTATATTCACACATACATCCCCCTCCATCTCCTTTTAATGTATTCCTGGGAGTCTTTCCCTGTAGATGTAGAGGTCACTTGTTGTTATTTAAGGCCACGGCATTATAATTTAATATTTGGGTCAGTGACGGGATGTAACCCAATGTCAAGTGGTGTAACCGGTATTTTTTTTAAACATAATCTGACTATATACAGGAAAATAAATCTAAACTCAAATGTAATTCATTTCTTGACAGTTTTTACATAATTTGTCACATTATTTAGAAGAAAAGCGATGTTTTTAGGTTTATTTCCTGGTCAGTATTGTCAAATACATTGCATTAAAATTTAAATATACAAATACAGCAAAAGTCTATCTCATTTTAAAGTTTTCTGAAGAAAAATAAATACATTTTTATAGTAGACCTACACTTAAATCCACTGTAGGTGGATAAAATAATTAATACTTATCTTTTGTGGTTACACCATTTGATATTTTCAGGGCTTTCTTACCTCTGTTGATGTCATAAAACAACATGAATACAAAATGTATATTTTAACAAATCTGATGCATGCTTTTAAAACATTTTTTCAAAGATATTTCTTAATTCACACTTTTTGTCTCAGATGCGTCTCGGTGGAGCATCCCCCCGGTGTTCTCCTGGCTCCACACAGCGGGGGGTCTGAGCGAGGAGGAGATGGGGCGCACCTTCAACTGCGGCCTGGGGGCGGTGCTGGTGGTCGGCCCCGTGGATGCTCAGAGGGTTCTGCGCCAGCTTCAAGCCCACGAAGACGCCTGGATTGTGGGTTCACTGACCCACAGGCAACCAGGTGAGACCCTGAACGCAGCACGGAGTCAGATACTGGACATATGGACTGTGGTAACCTATAAAGTTCTGTTGGGTTTGTTTTTGAAGGGGCAGAACCGGTGGTGGTTCGTAACCTGAAACACAGCCTGCTGAATGCAGGACCCGTATCCAGCGGAGAGCTGGGGGTGAAGCAAAATAATGGTTGCCATGGAGATATCAGCACGCCATGCAAGAAGACAAAAGTGGCTGTACTCATCTCTGGCACAGGTGTGTGTTTTTCATCATGAAACCAATAATTCTAACTATTTAAAATGGACTTTTTATGTTTTAATTTAATTCAGTTTATTTGATAGGGACAATGCAGGTTAACATAGTGACACTTCCACTCGTTACAAACAAGTCAATGGTGACTGATGTTCTGCATACAGAGATTATAGCTAATGCTAGTTTCCAACTCCCGTCCCTAGTTAGGCTTTTAGTAGAAAAAAGAAAGTAAGAAGAAAGACATCAAAATTACATACAACACTATAAAATGTACAATACATCTAAAATCATACCAAGTCATGACACATTAAAAATGCATACAGTTCTGATTTTGTTTCAGCCAGATTTTAACCTTTGTATTAAAAATTCTAATGTCTCGGGTTAGTTTTATTTCGGTCGGTAGTGAATTCCACATCTGGGAACCCTTTATAGAGAAGGCTGATTGCCCAAAGGAGGTCTTCTTACGGCGTGAGATTTTACAGTTGCCACCTGCCATACCCCTGGTGATCCTATCACTATTTTGTCTTCTAAAACGACTACACAGCACATCTGGAGCCAAGTTCTGCAAACATTTAAAAAAAAACAGTTTGACAGACTAAGCAAAACTAAGCAAATTATACTGCTTCAAGATGAGACAGTGATGCCACTTTGTCCATCATGCGTGTGTAAAAACTTCCCCCCGTGTCTCAGGCACCAACCTTCAGGCTCTGATCGAGCAGGTCAAGCGTCCGTCCAGCTCTGCAGAGATAGCGGTGGTCATCTCCAACAGGCCTGGAGTTCAGGGCCTGAAGAGAGCGTCGCTGGCCGGCATCCAGACACGAGTACTGATACAATCACAATCATAAAACTTTTTTTAATCTTTTAGGATTTAATGAATGAGAAAATCCAGCTTGTGGATCTTGTTTCCAACCAGGTGGTGGACCACAAACTGTACGGCAGCCGAGCCGAGTTCGACGGCACCATCGACCGAGTGCTGGAGGAGTTCGGGGTGGAGCTGGTGTGTCTGGCTGGGTTCATGAGGATCCTCACGGGAACTTTCGTCAAGAAGTGGAACGGTGTGTAGCCTAAATGCAGCTTTGGACTCTTGTTTTGCCTCCATTTACACTGTTAAAGGGATAGTTCAACATTTTAGGAGTAGGTTTGTTAACTTTAATTGTTGGTGCAAGCTATTTTTAGAATGGTGGAGCAGAGCCGTGAGCTGCTCAGAGCTACGCTACGGAGGCTAATGGGATTTCTTGGTTTCCCTCATCAAACTCATCAAATACACAATCCAACAACTCCACAACGCTCTGGTGGACAAGTTGTAACCTGCACATTCACCACGCTATGAGATAATAACAGAACATTACAAGACAAAGTTGTTTTTGAGGTAAATTCATGCAGTTTTTTAGCAAGCAGTCTCTGCATTTGCCTCGAAAACAAAAATGCTACAATTAAAGGTAACAACCCTACTCCTACAACTAGAGAGATTATGCCAATGGGCCAATTTGCCAAAATGTTGTCAGAACAGCAGGGTGTTTATAACTGTCACTCTTACAGGAAAGCTGCTGAACATCCACCCGTCCCTGCTGCCATCATTCAAGGGAGTGAATGCCCAGAAGCAGGCCCTGCAGGCCGGTGTGCGGGTCGCCGGCTGCACCGTCCACTTCGTAGCAGTAAGTCCACCGTTACTGTTGAAACCTCGGCCAGCAAACTACGAAGCAAAGACCTGCAGTGCATAAACTAAAAAGTGTGTGTGTGTGTTTAGGAGGAGGTGGACGCGGGGGCCATCGTGGTGCAGGAGGCGGTGCCCGTGCTGAGCGGCGACACCGAGGAGACTCTGTCCGACAGGATCCGGGAGGCCGAGCACCGGGCCTTCCCCGCCGCCCTGGAGCTGGTGGCCAGCGGCGCCGTCCGGCTCGGAGAGGACGGACACATCACGTGCAAGTCTGCATAAATGTCACGTGACTCACTTTAGTTCTGTTACATACGACGGGTTTTACAACACTAACAAGGCAGGGGATGAATAGAAAACATGTTTACTGTTTTTCAAAAAAAAACATCAGCTAAGGTCACGGTAACTTTTTACTATTTTACTACTAATACTATTTGCTGAAATGATGAATGCGTTTCAACTTCTACTGTGAAGGGGCATCTTACTTGAAACACAAATTACATTCCACTTGTACCTTAGAGAGAAATTATAGAGTTTTGTCTGCACTGGAGTTAACTTCTTGAGAAGAAAAAAGGCATGATGGTCTGACTTGTGATGGTGTTTGTCGGGAGCATGTTGTTTAAAAAATGAATTGTCATTAAAAAGTGTCAGGGAGAATGCAGTCAGCGGTGTTATGTCAACATGTGTGTGTTGGAAAAAGCGATCATGTCTCAGAAGGAACTGTTTATTCAGTTGCATCCTTGCAGAAGATCCTCGAAAATATGTCCTTTCACTCCTCCGTGGTTCAAACTGCTTGTGATCCTTCCATAATCAAGTTCATGTTCGAACTCTGCGGAAACGCAGGACGGACAGTCTCTCATTCCCAGCTCTGGTGGACAAACACGACTCTCCCTCTAAGCCGTGTTTCCTCAGTAGATGGATGATCTCCTCTGGAGAGAAAATGGAAAAAAGGTGGTTAAACTTGCTTGGTACACTTCATGAAATCACATTAAAGGGATAGTAGCATTTTTTTAAAGTGGGGTTGTATGATCTACAAATAGCCCCTAAGTACTTTAATTACAGTAGAAGACTCTCTACACTCCTCCCGTTAGCAACGCCAGCCCATAGCCCTGCCCAGAGATTTACAACATACAGTGTTGTGAATGGACCCAAAGAAACAGCCTATTTTCGTGGCCTAAAAGAGGTTTTACCTGAAAAAAAAATACACAGTTCCATTGTTCACTATAATACATTTTTTTCCAGCCCCTCAAAGTGCAGGAAAAACGCAGTTTTTATTTGGAGCTAACCAACTGCTGATCGGTGGGCGCTAACCCTGGGCCGGAGGGATACGTGAGTTGGTTAGGTCCAAATAAAAACTGCGTTTTACTACTACTACAATTAAAGTACTTAGGGGCTATTTGTAGATCATACAACCCTACTTTAAAAAACATGCTACTATCCCTTTAACAAATATCAAAACCCACCTGGATCGTTCTCAGCAATGGTAATGAGGTAAAACAATCCTTTACTGGACAGCAGCTGTGGAACCAAGGGCAGAAACCTGTCGGTCACCTCTCGTCCTCTCGTCCCACCAGCCCAGGCCGCCTCGATCCCTCTGCTGCCAACCTGAAAGACAAGACTCATGGTTAAAATACTCCCACACACCATCCAAGGATGACTGAGCAGAGCTGAAGCACCTCTTCTGTTGGTGTCACCACATAGGGAGGGTTGAACAGGAGGACGTCCACTTCCCCGCTGAGCTGAGGCAGAAGACACTCCACCTGAAAGAACAGATGTATAAATAGTTACACAGGGTTCTGCACAGTTGAAGCCGCAGCATGTGAGAAGTTGTAGAAGCCTCACCAGGTCTGTGACGACAGGCTGCAATGACACACTGTTGCAGGAAGCCGTCGTTGCTGTGCACTGAGCTGCTGCAGGGTTGACATCAGTGCAACTGCAAGACAAACATGCTCAATGGTTATTTCTCCATCTCTTTATTAATTACAGATCATACATACAGACATACATATCAGACAAACATAGATAATTAAAAAAATCATAATAATAATGAATAAAAACATCAGCATTTGGTTTAGTTTGTCAATTTTTTTCTTGTGAATATGAAATTTCCCAAGCATCAGGATTAATTGTACAAAAAAAACTGTATAATCATCTAGATTTATTTTATTATTTGTCCTGTTAATGTCCTTATACAATGCTGTACATCAGTCCAGAATGCTTTTGAAAATACACATTGATAAAAACAGATGATGTGGCTCACATGTACACAGCGGAAGGTCCCACTACTGATGCCAGAAACGCGGACACCACTCCTGAGCCGCTGCCCACCTCCAAACACACGCAGGGGCTGGAAGAAGCAGCGAGAAACAACGAGATTTTAGGATTTTAGGATGTGTAGGAACTAAAGGGAACAAACAGGGCTGGCCACTCTATGCGGTTGTTTAGGGCCACAGAAAGGTACCGGGGTTCATTCAAGTCATTTAAACATCCTGAGGTCTGCATGTGCACGCTATGAGCTTTATATGTCATTTGAAGTCAATATTCAGCTTTTTTTTTTATCTCACATTTGATGAAAATAGAATGGCAGAATGGCAACATTTATGCTCAAAAGCAATCTTAATAAATTTCATTTTAGACTTGTTTTCTACACTTATCTACGAGTATTGTTACATCTGCAAGTATGATACATTTAAGAAAAAATCTTGTTTAGGGGGCCACCAAGATCCTAGGGCCGGCCCTGGGAACAAAGTAGAGCCGAGTGTGAGCGCGAGTTGAGACCTCAGCAGCTGCAGCCGCTCTGCGTCTTTCTCCAGGGCGTCTATCAGGAGGAAAGAGTCCTCCGCGGGCTCGTAAACATCTCGGAAGGCTCCTCGTCCAGCGTGGGAGTAGTCCGGCGTGGGGAAGCCGCCGGTGCTGCACATGTTAGCTCAGCGGCTGCAGCTCCGTGAACCGGTAAAGGTAAAAAGCTTCAGATTTTGACACCTTGTTGTTGTTGTTTTTTAGCGTTTTGAGTCCGTTTAACTCACAAAACCCCGCAAATGTTCCTCATTAAGGCCGCAGACTGATGCTGCGAGGGTTAGCTGCAGCTGTAGACGGCACATTCGCAAGCCACTTCCTTGTTTACAACGTAAACGGTGACGTAGCGTAACGTAAACGGTGACGTAGCGTAGCGTAACTTCGCAACCAACTTACAGCAGCGTTACCGCCGCCCTCTGGACTGGAGTGTGAACAGGAGAATGACAGGAAACAAAATAAAGAAAGAAAACAAAAGGAAAGGAGTTCCTATCATATGCAATGTTTTATTTAACCCTGTGTGTCCTATCCTTTATTTTTTACACACTGGTTGACACGTTCTTGTTTCAGTTTGTCACTGTGATTTATTGATCTCTGTAGGCTATTCTTCAGTTTCAGTTTCAATAAACATGAAATGCAGTTGTGGTGTTTGTGGTGTCTCGGTAACACAAACACACACATGCACGCACTTCAACAGTTAATGATAAACAAATCATCAATAGTCTTTATCATTTTTTGTGTGGCTACCATTGGAGGGGGTCAGTATGTCCTCTGTCACTTCATCATCTGTAATTCTGTTTGTCCAGCTGCTGTCATCATTGTTAATGTTGTTTTTGAGCAAAATGACAAAGACAAACATGTTGATGAAGAACACTTTGACTCATGACATGAAAAAGTATATATATATTTATGTAACTTTGTATTTATTAAATTATATTTATTATTATCCTGGCTCCCCCTAGCCATAGCTTCAATGCATCATGACCTCATGGCTGGTCTTGAACCTACAACCTTCAGCTCCAACACCAGTAGTGTAAACCTCTCAGCCACCCAGCAGAGCTGTTGTTGCCACTGGCTCCTGGTGTATTTGAGTTCCACATTGAAAGGAAACACAGCAGAGAAAAGAAATGTGTACTATTATGTACTATAATAGTTAATGTATATGCAGCTGTCTCCAGTCTCAGGAGCATCTTTGTTCATGTGTGTCTTGTACTTTTCCTCTGTCCTCTGTCACTTCATCATCTGTTATTCTCTGTTTGTCCAGCTGCTGTCATCATTGTTGATAATATTGTTTTTGAGCAAAATGACAAAGACAAACATGTTGGTGAAGAAGTTCACCAACATGTTTGTCTTTGTCATTTTGCTCAAAAACAATATTATTAACAATGATGACTTTGTTTTGCGGAGCAGCTCCAGGACCAGTCTGATTTTGTTACTCCAAATAAACACTTTTTAATCCGTATGCACTCTGTTTATTCATTTTTTTTTCCGTTTACACAGTATAGACCATTCTTTTAAACGTAGCTGACATATTAAATGTAGTGGAAATCCTGATCGCTGTAGTGAACATTATCCCCCACATGATGGCAGACATACAGCTCAAAGGTTTGGACTCTACATTGCAGATTCAAAGTGAAGACATCAACACTATGCAGGAACACATGAAAATATGTAGGAAACAAAAAAGGATATACTTCCATATGTTCCTTCATATTTTTTATGTCCTAAGTGTGAATCTCGACTGAAAGTGCTGTAGCAGTGGTTGTAGCTGGGTGTCTCTCCTCCTCTCCGCCAGGTGGCGCTGCTGTCACAGCCAGAGCAGCTTCCGCTTCACTTCCTGATTCACCTGCGTGCGGTAAACACACCTGACGACCACCTGAGACGCCGTGAACTTCGCTCAAACTCACCGTAAGTGAGATAAAAACCTTCACTAGTGAAAAGAGATAAGTTTATGAAGAAGCTGTTGAAACCGCGGAGACGTGTTGACGTAGAAAGAGACGTTAGCGGCGTGATAATAACGTTACATCCATGGTCAACGGTCACAGAGACAGCAGCTAACTGTTAGCAGTTAGCAGCTAACTGTTAGCAGCTAGCAGCAGGCCAAACAGAAAGCTGTTCCTCTGTCTTTGTAAACTTCACTCAGCGTTGTCATGTCAGGAACATGATTGAATTAGTTAACTCTTTATGTTTGTGTCCAATAAGAAAGGAGTGATTTGATTAAACATCTGGAAATGTCTTTACACTGTTTGTAAAGACAAAGATGATGAGTGATGAGTTCACGATTCAACTCATACTCACTGTGGTTTATTTTGAATATACAATGCATGAGTATATATTATACTATATATTATTCACAAAAAGTTTAAGGATATTTGACAAGAATATCCCTATAGACCTTTTCAGAGAGTATAAACAAATACAGGTGTTAACAAGTATACTAATTAAGGCTCCGTTCCATTTAGTGTACCAGAGCGTTTTCTAATGAGCCACACCTGTCTTTGTTTATACTCTCTGAAAAGGTCTATAAAAAGTTCATGCTACACAGTGATATTCTATCACGATAGAAGGATTTACGTTTATCTCAAACAAAAGCTAACTACAGTGGTGGCTATATGTGCAACAAAAATCTCAATGTGTCGATAACTTGATCAATGTGATCAAAGTGTTGTCTTGGTCTCATGATGTCAACATGTGAACATGCTGGAGAGGAGAGGACTGTCTACAATACTGCTTGTGATGTTTGTGGTTAATCACCTTGTTAGAGAACAGCATGTTATTCAATAAGGACTGAAACATTGAACAATTGGACATGTTTATTCAAAAGTTGAGAGAAGGTTAAATGAAGTTCACCTGTAAAAGGTTATAGTGCATTTTAGGTGCATTCACTCTACTACATATTGAATAACGATTTTTTTAATGTTGTTTTGTTGAGAACAAAACAACATAAAAATGATCAATGTAAATCAAAATTATCATCCCAGGTTGATTTCAAACAGGTGTGATATACTTGGAGTTACAATGTGTTGTTTAAGTGTTCCCTTTATTTTTTTGAGCAGTGTATTAAATGTCTATCTAGCTGTCCTCCTGTGATCCAGTCTCAGGAGTATCTTATTTAGGCTACACTTTGTTTATACGTGTCTTGTACTTTTCCACTCTCATACATAGACCTCACTTCTCTCTGTGTTTTCTTTACTTAATTTCCTGTGGAGTATATCGTGACAGCGCGTGTGGCTTTATTTAGTTACAAACTGTGTTGTCTGATGTGGTTTTTATTGAGTCTGAAGGAGGAGAGGTGAGGACCAGACCAGACTTTGTGCTCTAACAATGTGGAGATGTATGTTAGTGTGTTCATGCAGACAGGCTGGATTGGTTGCTTTGTGCTTTTTGTTTTGGAGTGGCCACTGGCCACAGAATGGGTGACCACTCTAGTTATCTACCAGGGGCCTGTTGTTCGAAACCTAGATAAGGGATTAAGCCGGGATATGTTGGTTATCCTGGCTGAATTTAGCCTCAACTCGGTTGTTCGAAAGCTGGATACCTTTATCCTGGTCAAGTTACTATGGTGATTTATTCTCTGCAGCTAGCCTGCTCCAGACCAGGCTAACAGCCAGGCTTAGTTGATTCATACAGCTATTTCATGTTCTTATGTACATATTGGCCTGATTTCTAAACAAACTAAATACATTTACTATAATCAAAAAACATGAAACATTTACAATATTTATTAGGTTATTTTTCTTTTCTTTTTTTCATAATTAGGCCTATTCATGTGCTTCTCACACTGAATCTTTGCATCTGCCAGTGCTAAAGGGCATAAAGATGTCTGATGGTTTGTGAAATCTGTAAAACACATTAGCACAGAATTGTGCACACTGTTCTTCAGTCAATACTCACTATTTTCAATATCTGTGACCCATCTATGATATTTTCTGTGACCACTAGTACTACATGGCTTCTCATAAAAAGCAATGGAGCAAAAATAGCAATAGATTTATTTTTATAAAATATGTTACAAAATACAGTATATTGGCTGAATATTGGTTGAGGGAAGAAAACAAGAATACAATTGTTTGAGCAGGCACCTTCAAATAATTTATACACCTCATTTGAACATTGTTATCGGCAATTTATTGAAGCATCAGACTGCATAATGTTCTTATATTTAATTAATTTTCACCTGTTGCACATTTGGCCACTTCTATTTGTGCTGTATGAACTTTACTTAAGATGATAAGAGATTAGTGCAATGTATCAACTTCCACTCATTAGGGCAAAGTGCACAGCTGTTAATTTGTGAAAGGAACTTAAGTTGTGATTTAATAATTTAATAATAATTTTGGATTACTTCCACATTCAATCAGTCTGCAGTTGTCCGCTCTCTCTGAGCTTTACGACAGCAGCGGTGCTTTTTTTTCCTTTTTTTTAAGAGGTGTGTCACCTTACGTCAAGATCCGCTGTTGATTGGAGGAAAATAGCCACACCTGTCCTCTCATCGGTGAATCTGTGATCAATCTCTGTGGTCTACTGACGAGAGAATTAGTTACACCTGGCTTGACAAAGCTGCTCCTCCTCTGCCTGCCTCGGCGTTCCAACAACCAATTAAGCCAAGATGGACTTATGAGACTTTGTCCAACCTGGCTTTTCCACTTATCCTGGTTATCTTTATTCTACTTTCGAACAACAGGCCCCAGAACTAGATTGTGTGTTGTTGTTGTTGTTGTTGTTTTACATTGTAGTAAAAAGTAAAAACTACAGCCACTTTATGTAAAACTCTTTATTTTTAACACAATATTTGCTGCAATTTTTTTTTTCTCCAGCCTACAATCTTTAATATTTGTTTTTTATCCACATAGTGTCAGTGTGCAAATTATAATAAGAAAGTGTTTGTCAACTTTATTCATGTTTTCAATGTAAACTGGTTTTCTGTGATTTAAAACTAACCTGGTGTAATTCTCTGCTTTCACCAGCAGATGGCGCCAAACCACCATCTGGAGCCAGGAGTGACCACCTCAATGTTTCTGGAGAAAACACAATGTAAGTGAGATTTGTAGCTGAAGTGTTGCAGCTCAAACATTTCAAAATGTCAGGATGAGTGTGACTAAATGTTTTTTGTGTATGTGTTGTCCCAGGTGGAGAGTCAGAGGTGTTTGTGAACATCACACTGAAGATGAAGCAGGAGGAGCTGACTGACTGTCTGCACAGCAGTAAGAGCATTTCTTTATTTGTCATTAATGCTAGTTTGTTTTTCTGGGGTTCACCTCATTAGTGTATATATAGGTTTGTATATGACCTGATTGTAACTGTACTAAAGCTATGGTCAACAATACATGTGTTTTAATACACTGCTCAAAAAAGTAAAGGGAACACTTAAACAACACATTGTAACTCCAAGTATATCGTGTGAAATCAACCTGGGATGATAATTTTGATTTACATTGATCATTTTTATGTTATTTTGTTCTCAACACACTCTACTATATATTGAATAACGATTTTAAACTGCAATATTTCATCAATTGAGATCTAAGATGTGTTGAAGTGTTCCATTTCTTTGAGCAGTGTATTGCATCTTTGCCTTATTGCTTGTTTTATGTATTTGACTGTCAGACTCATTTACTCAAGATGTCTCCAATTTGACGTCCTCCAGGAGGGCCATGGAGCACAGATCTTACGTCTTTACTTCAGGTTTGGTTTTTATTTTGTACTTTTTCATTTACAAACAACTTTACATTGTTTAACCTTGATCCCATCCCTGGTTTGTGCCATGTGCTTCACTGGGTAAGTCGGCCATCTTGTAGACCAGGCCATGTGGCTGCAGGTGTAGTGCTGCTTGGTTGGAACAAACACCTGCAGCCACATGGCCTGGTCTACAAGATGGCCAACTCACCAGTGAAGCACATGGCACAAACCAGAGATGGGATCAAGGTTAAACAATGTAAAGTTGTTTGGAAATGAAAATAAAAACCAAACCTGAAGTAAAGACGTAAGATCTGTGCTCCATGGCTCCTGGAGGACGTCACCTCATTGCAGTGTAAAAGGAGACATCTTTGAGTAAATGAGTCTGTGACAGTATAACAAGCAATAGGCAAGATGCAATAAATGGTTTATATATAAAAGATACAAAACTTAAATTTTTTTTAGGTTTTTATTTTGTACTTTTCATTTACAAACAACTTTACATTGTTTAACCTTGATCCCATCCCTGGTTTGTGCCATGTGCTTCACTGGGTAAGTCGGCCATCTTGTAGACCAGGCCATGTGGCTGCAGGTGTTTGTTCCAACCAAGCAGCAGTACACCAGACTTAGTCAAAGTGCTCTTGGTTGAAACAAACACCTGCAGCCACATGGCCTGGTCTACAAGATGGCCGACTCACCCAGTGAAGCACATGGCACAAACCAGGGATGGATCTCAAGCATTTCCACACGATTAACATTGATGAGTCTTCAATGTCTTCTTTGAACCAGGTGGTGAAGTTCTTCTGGACTCAATGGTGGACAGCAGCTCCTGAAAGAGAGAACATGGACAAGCAGTGTTAGACAGGACTACCTGCAACTCATGCTGAATGTGTCTTGTGGAAGTAAGTAAAAGATTGCTGTGTATATTCAACAGTATGCCGTGAGTGTTTCTTACCAAGTAGAGGTGGCAGTAGAAGCACATGGTAGCCAGTCAGCTCAGGGTTGAAAACCTGCAAAAGAGACAAAGATGAGTGAAACAAACACTATCAAATGAATAAAAACCTTAGTAAAAGATGTAAGATGCCTGGTCTTTGAGCAAAGTCGCATACCCTGACGCTTCCGCCTGCAACTCATGTTGAATGTGTCCTTTGTCTTTCAGACTGAACAGGATGGAGGTAACTGTGTGACTGCATGGGGAAGTAAGTAAAGATTTCTGTGTATGCTTTGAGTGTTTCTTACCAAGTAGAGGTGGCAGTAGTAGAAGCACATGGTAGCCAGTCAGCTCAGGGTTGAAAACCTGCAAAAGAGACAAAGAGAACACTATCAAATGAATAAAAACCTGAAGTAAAAGATGTAAGATGCCTGGTCTTTGAGCAAAGTCGCATTCCCTGATGCTTGTAGACCAGGCCATGTGGCTGCAGGTGTTTGTTCCAACCAAGCAGCAGTACACCAGACTTGACTCAGTCAAAAGTGCTCTTGGTTGAAACAAACACCTGCAGCCACATGGCCTGGTCTACAAGATGGCCGACTCACCCAGTGAAGCACATGGCACAAACCAGAGATGGGTCTCAAGCATTTCCACACGATTAACATTGTTGAGTCTTCAATGTCTTTGAACCAGGTGGTGAAGTTCTTCTGGACTCAAGTGGACAGCAGCTCCTGAAAGAGAGAACATGGACAAGCAGTGTTAGACAGGACTACCTGCAACTCATGCTGAATGCGTCTTGTGGAAGTAAGTAAAAGATTGCTGTGTATATTCAACAGTATGCCGTGAGTGTTTCTTACCAAGTAGACGTGGCAGTAGAAGCACATGGTAGCCAGTCAGCTCAGGGTTGAAAACCTGCAAAAGAGACAAAGATGAGTGAAACAAACACTATCAAATTAATAAAAACCTTAAGATGTAAGATGCCTGGTCTTTGAGCAAAGTCGCATACCCTGACGCTTCCGCCTGCAACTCATGTTGAATGTGTCCTTTGTCTTTCAGACTGAACAGGATGGAGGTGACTGTGTGACTGTGCATGGGGAAGTAAGTAAAGATTTCTGCGTATGCTTTGAGTGTTTCTTACCAAGTAGAGGTGGCAGTAGTAGAAGCACATGGTAGCCAGTCAGCTCAGGGTTGAAAACCTGCAAAAGAGACAAAGATAGAGTGAAACAAACACATCAAATGAATAAAAACCTGAAGTAAAAGATGTAAGATGCCTGGTCTTTGAGCAAAGTCGCATTCCCTGATGCTTGTAGACCAGGCCATGTGGCTGCAGGTCTTCGTTCCAACCAAGCAGCAGTACACCAGACTTGACTCAGTCAAAGTGCTCTTGGTTGAAACAAACACCTGCAGCCACATGGCCTGGTCTACAAGATGGCCGACTCACCCAGTGAAGCACATGGCACAAACCAGAGATGGATCTCAAGCATTTCCACACGATTAACATTGATGAGTCTTCAATGTCTTCTTTGAACCAGGTGGTGAAGTTCTTCTGGACTCAATGGTGGACAGCAGCTCCTGAAAGAGAGAACATGGACAAGCAGTGTTAGACAGGACTACCTGCAACTCATGCTGAATGTGTCCTTTGTCTTTCAGACTGAAAGACAATGCGTCTTGTGGAAGTAAGTAAAAGATTGCTGTGTATATTCAACAGTATGCCGTGAGTGTTTCTTACCAAGTAGAGGTGGCAGTAGTAGAAGCACATGGTAGCCACTCAGCTCAGGGTTGAAAACCTGCAATAGAGACAAAGATGAGTGAAACAAACACTATCAAATAAATAAAAACCTTAGTAAAAGATGTAAGATGCCTGGTCTTTGAGCAAAGTTGCATACCCTGACGCTTCCGCCTGCAACTCATGTTGAATGTGTCCTTTGTCTTTCAGACTGAACAAGATGGAGGAAACTGTGTGACTGTGCATGGGGAAGTAAGTAAAGATTTCTGTGTATGCTTTGAGTGTTTCTTACCAAGTAGAGGTGGCAGTAGTAGAAGCACATGGTAGCCAGTCAGCTCAGGGTTGAAAACCTGCAAAAGAGACACAAGGCCTGGTCTACAAGATGGCCGACTTACCCAGTGAAGCACATGGCACAAACCAGGGATGGATCTCAAGCATTTCCACACGATTAACATTGTTGAGTCTTCAATGTCTTCTTTGAACCAGGTGGTGAAGTTCTTATGGACTCAATGGTGGACAGCAGCTCCTGAAAGAGAGAACATGGACAAGCAGCGTTAGACAGGACCTGCAACTCATGTTGAATGTGTCCTTTGTCTTTCAGACTGAACAAGATGGAGGTAAGTGTCTTGTGGAAAGTAAGTAAAAGATTGCTGTGTGGATTGGTGTTTCTTATGGTGTTAAGTGGAGGTGGCAGTAGTAGAAGCACATGGTAGCCAGTCAGCTCAGGGTTGAAAACCTGCAAAAGAGACAAAGATAGAGTGAAACAAACACATCAAATGAATAAAAACCTGAAGTGTAAGATGCCTGGTCTTTGAGCAAAGTCGCTTCCGCTGACGCGCCAGTGCAGAATGACTATTTGTAGGACACTGCTCCTCTGTTTGCTGCAGTTGATCGTCAGGACGGGAGTGAAGACACCTGTGCTCGGCCAATGGAGAAGCAGCTCCGCCTTCCTGGAGGACGTCCCCTCTTCAGCTCAACATTCAATCTGTGTCACAGTACGAGCCAGTAACACGACTGGTCTCAGATCCACCGCTGGTGTAGTGGATATCCTCCTGGCTTTGGACTCAAGAGATCGCTGGTTCGAGTCCTGGTGTTGGCTTCTTGGTCTTCTCCGTAAGTTTCTTTGTATGTGCTGCTTTGAAGATGTCAAATACACTATGACCAATGTCTCTGTCACACCGATTAATGGTACAGTGGGTTGCGCGGCCGCTTGGGGCACAGCAGACCATGGGTTCGATCCCCGGGGGAGACAGTGAGAGAGGAAGAAGGCCGGTTGAAGAGATGCATGAGAAGTGAGTAAATAAGTGGGATTTTATTGACTTTATTACTTAAAAATACAGTAATAGTTAATAATAGTTTCTACTTTTGTTTATTTTTATTTACTACTTACTTTTATTTACTTATTATTACTTTTATTTTTCTACTTTTAACTAGTCAATTCTACTTTTAGTTCCTATTTTAGGACCTATTTAAGCACATTCATACAGACGGACACACAACACAGAGACGAACAACACAACACAGAGACGAACGAGACGAACGACACATAAGTCGGGCCCAGTCGGGTCAAGTCGGGACCGGTAGGGGCCGGTCGGGTCGGGTCAGGCCCTGTAGGGGCCGGTCAGGTCGGGTTGTGACCGGTAGGGGCCGGTCATTAGTCGGTAACGCCCTTGTCCGGCCTTCTTCTGTCCCACCGTTGGGGAGGGGAGGGGACTGCTCCCACTGGGGCTCGAACCCGTGATCTTCGCTACCCAAAGCGGTAACGCAACACACTCGACCACCGAGCCCGAGACAATGCACTGGTCATAGTGTATTTGACATCGTCAGAGCAGCTACAAAGAAACTTAAAGAGAAAACTGTCACTGTCTCCCCTGGGGATCGAACCCATGATCTGCTGCACCCAAAGCAGCAGCGCAACCCACTGTACCATTAATCTGTGTGACAGAGACATTGGTCATAGTATATTTGACATCGTCAAAGCAGCACATACAAAGAAACTTAAGGAGGAAACCAAGAAGCCATCACCAGGACTCGAACCAACAATCTCTTGAGTCCAAAGACAGTGACAGATCCACTACACCAACGGTGGATCCAAGATGAGATGAGATGTGTTGGAAGTTGTACTGACTCGTACGGCTGCACACATACATAACAAAAGCTGTCAGCTGTGTTGACAGGCAAGTAGCCGATCCACTGCACTACTATCCACTAACAACTAGATGTGGTTCCTGATGTGTTGTAACTTGTACTGTGGCTCAGCACCATATACAAACCATGCACAAACTAAAGTCAGCACATGGTCTCGATCCAGCGACCTCCACGGTCATTCACATGAGATGTTCCTCTGCGCCACCAGACCACCAGCAGCTCCAGGTGTCAACATGTGGACTTTGTACTGCAGAGTGTTTGAATGTTGAGCTGAAGAGATTAAGAGAATAATTGTGACAGTTTCCTTCATTGACATGTTTGGTTGGTCTTTGTTGATCAGATTGTTTTGGAGCAGGATGATGATGATGAAGATGATGAAAACTGTGCGTGGTCGTGAACCAGCGACCACTGCGTTGACAGGCAGGGTGCATATCCATTGGACCACAAGCGGGTGATGCAAAAAAAAAAAAAAAAACTGGGAGTGATGATCGTGAGAGGATCCTGGTGTTCAGGGACCGACAGACCCCTCAACCTTTTCGAGCATCATGAGAACAAACTAGCTGTAGAGTCAAACAGCATAGATCATGGCTACAAGCTTTCACCCCACTTCTTTGAAATCAGGTGTGCTGATCTATGCTGTTTGACTCTACAGCTAGTTTGACTCCTTTTCCAGCTAGAGATCTAGAGATAGAGCCTATCTTAGTAACACAATGAAAGACAGAAGAATTAAACACCCTTTCTTATAATTGGTGATTGGTATTTGTAGCTAGGGCTTTTTAACTTTATTAACACTTGTGTACATAACAATGCTGTTGTGCCAGGGGAAGAGCAATATATAAAAGTATAAATATACAAAGAGTAAATAATTACCATTTATTTATATAAAAATACAAATAAATGCATTGATAAAAAGTAAACAGGCTCCAGAAGACCTTCACCATCTCTTCTGGTCATAATTTCTAGACTTTTTAGATCAGTGTCTAATGAGAAATGATTGATTTGATTAGATTGTAGATTTCAACCCCAACAATGGCATTTACAACGCTGCCCTTTCATCTGTACCCAGGAGATTAAACAACTCAACCTCTAACGACTCAACGATCGTCGTTCACAGGGTTTCACCTGACTGTTGTTCCCCAAGTGTCACATAACTCTAAAGGGGACCCCAACAATGGAAGGTGAAACCAGTAGCTATAGAGTCAAACAGCATAGATCAGCATGATGCTGATCTATGCTGTTTGACTCTATAGTTTGATACAGGTATGTGTGACCACATGGCCTGGTCTACAGATCTCTAGACCTCTAGATCTCTAGATCTCTAGCTGGAAAAGGAGTCAAACTAGCTATAGAGTCAAACAGCATAGATCAGCATGATGCTGATCTATGCTGTTTGACTCTATAGTTTGATACAGGTATGTGTGACCACATGGCCTGGTCTACAGATCTCTAGACCTCTAGATCTCTAGATCTCTAGCTGGAAAAGGAGTCAAACTAGCTATAGAGTCAAACAGCATAGATCAGCGTCGTGCTGTTCTCATGATGCTAGAAAAGGTTGAGGGGTCTGTCGGTCCCTGAACACCAGGATCCTCTCACGATCATCACTCCCGATTTTTTTTTTTTTTTTTGTATCATCTCGTCGTGGTGCAATGGAGTTGTTCCTTGCCTGTCAACGCAGTGGTCGCGAGATCGAGACCACGCACAGTTTTCATCATCATCATCATCATCATCATCATCATCATCATCATCCTGCTCCAAAACAATCTGATCAACAAAGACCAACCAAACATGTCAATGAAGGAAACTGTCATAATTATTCTCTTAATCTCTTCAGCTCAACATTCAAACACTCTGCAGTACAAAGTCCACATGTTGACACCTGGAGCTGCTGGTGGTCTGGTGGCGCAGAGGAACATCTCATGTTAATGGCTGCGGAGGTCGCTGGATCGAGACCATGTGCTGATTTTAGTTTGTATATGGTGCTGAGCCACAGTACGAGTCAGTACACAAGTTCCAACACATCTCATCTCATCTCAGATCTAGCGCTGGTGTAGTGGATCTCGCTTTGGCTTTGGACTCAAGAGATTGTTGGTTCGAGTCCTGGTGTTCGCTTCTTGGTTTTCTCCTTCTTTGTATGTGCTGCTTTGACGATGTCAGATACACTATGACCACTGTCATTGTCACACCGATTAATGGTTGAGTGGGTTGCGCTGCCGCTTTGAGTGAAGCAGACCATGGGTTCGGTCCCCAGGGGGGACAGAGATGTTTTCTCCTTAAGTTTCTTCGTAGCTGCTTTGACGATGTCAAATACACTATGACCAATGTCTCTGTCACACCGATTAATGGTATAGTGGGTACCGCTGCCGCTTTGAGTGCAGCAGACCACGGGTTCAATCCCCAGGGGGGACAGTGAGAGAGGAAGAAGGTCGGTTGGAGCGTTGCGTGAGAAATGAGTAAATAAGTGGGATTTTATTGACTTTATTACTTGAAAATACAGTAATAGTTAATAATAGTTTCTACTTTTGTTTATTTTTATTTACTACTTACTTTTATTTACTTATTATTACTTTTATTTTTCTACTTTTAACTAGTCAATTCTACTTTTAGTTCCTATTTTAGGACCTATTTAAGCACATTCATACAGACGGACACACAACACAGAGACGAACAACACAACACACAGAGACGAACGAGACGAACGACACATAAGTCGGGCCCAGTCGGGTCAAGTCGGGACCGGTAGGGGCCGGTCGGGTCGGGCCAGGCCCTGTAGGGGCCGGTCGAGTCGGGTCGGGTCGTGACCGGTAGGGGCCGGTCATTAGTCGGTAACGCCCTTGTCCGGCCTTCTTCTGTCCCACCGTTGGGGAGGGGAGGGGACTGCTCCCACTGGGGCTCGAACCCGTGATCTTCGCTACCCAAAGCGGTAACGCAACACACTCGACCACCGAGCCCGAGACAATTCACTGGTCGTAGTGTATTTGACATCGTCAGAGCAGCTACAAAGAAACTTAAGGAGAAAACTGTCACTGTCACTGTCTCCCCTGGGGATCGAACCCATGATCTGCTGCACCCAAAGCAGCAGCGCAACCCACTGTACCATTAATCTGTGTGACAGAGACATTGGTCATAGTATATTTGACATCGTCAAAGCAGCACATACAAAGAAACTTAAGGAGGACCAGGACTCGAACCAACAATCTCTTGAGTCCAAAGACAGTGACAGATCCACTACACCAGCGGTGGATCTGGGATGAGATGAGATGTGTTGGAACTTGTGTACTGACTCGTACTGTGGCACAGCACCATATACAAACCAAAAGCAGCACATAGACTCGAACCCACGACCTCCACGTTCAATAACATGAGTAAACCCATTGCGCCACCAGATCACCAACAACTTCAAATCTGAACATGTGGACTTTGTACTGCAGAGTGTTTGAATGTTGAGCTGAAGAGATGGAGTTATCTCATGAAGATGAGTAAGTGAATAATTATGACAGTCTCCTTCATTGACATGTTTGGTTGGTCTTTGTTGATCAGATTGTTTTGGAGCAGGATGATGATGATGATGATGATGAAAACTGCCTGGTCGTGAACCAGTGACCACTGCGTTGACAGGCAGGGTGCATATCCATTGGACCACAAGCGGGTGATGCAAAAAAAAAAAAAAAAACTGGGAGTGATGATCGTGAGAGGATCCTGGTGTTCAGCGCAACCCACTCAACCATTAATTGGTGTGACACAGTCACTGGTCGTAGTGTATTTGACATCGTCAAAGCAGCACATACAAAGAAGGAGAAAACCAAGAAGCCAACACCAGGACTCGAACCAACAATCTCTTGAGTCCAAAGCCAAAACGAGATCCACTACACCAGTGACAGATCCAAGATGAGATGAGATGTGTTGGAAGTTGTACTGACTCATACAACTGCACAACATCACATAACAAAAGCTGTCAGCTGTGTTGACAGGCAAGTAGCCGATCCACTGCACTTCTATCCACTAACAACTGGACTTGTACTGTGGCTCAGCACCATATACAAACCATGCACAAACTAAAGTCAGCTCATGGTCTCGATCCAGCGACCTCCGCGACCATTAACATGAGATGTTCCTCTGCGCCACCAGACCACCAGCAGCTCCAGGTGTCAACATGTGGACTTTGTACTGCAGAGTGTTTGAATGTTGAGCTGAAGAGATTAAGAGAATAATTGTGACAGTTTCCTTCATTGACATGTTTGGTTGGTCTTTGTTGATCAGATTGTTGTGGAGCAGGATGATGATGATGATGATGATGATGATGAAAACTGTGCGTGGTCGTGAACCAGCGACCACTGCGTTGACAGGCAGGGTGCATATCCATTGGACCACAAGCAGGTGATGCAAAAAAAAAAAAAAAACTGGGAGTGATGATCGTGAGAGGATCCTGGTGTTCAGGGACCGACAGACCCCTCAACCTTTTCTAGCATCATGAGAACAAACTAGCTGTAGAGTCAAACAGCATAGATCATGGCACTTCTTTGAAAAAAGGTATGCTGATCTATGCTGTTTGACTCTACAGCTAGTTTGACTCCTTTTCCAGCTAGAGATCTAGAGATAGAGCCTATCTTAGTAACACAATGAAAGACAGAAGAATTAAACACCATTTCTTGTAATTGGTGATTGGTATTTGTAGCTAGGGCTGTCCTGATGGGTTGTGTGTGTGTGGTTTTTTTTTTTTTTTTTACTTTATTAACACTTGTGTACATAACAATGCTGTTGTGCCAGGGGAAGAGCAATATATAAAAGTATAAATATACAAAGAGTAAATAATTACCATTTATTTATATAAAAATACAAATAAATGCATTGATAAAAAGTAAACAGGCTCCAGAAGATCTTCACCATCTCTTCTGGTCATAATTTCTAGACTTTTTAGATCAGTGTCTAATGAGAAATGATTGATTTGATTAGATTGTAGATTTCAACCCCAACAATGGCATTTACAACGCTGCCCTTTCATCTGTACCCAGGAGATTAAACAACTCAACCTCTAACGACTCAACGATCGTCGTTCACAGGGTTTCACCTGACTGTTGCTCCCCAAGTGTCACATAACTCTAAAGGGGACCCCAACAATGGAAGGTGAAACCAGTAGCTATAGAGTCAAACAGCATAGATCAGCATGATGCTGATCTATGCTGTTTGACTCTATAGTTTGATACAGGTATGTGTGACCACATGGCCTGGTCTACAGATCTCTAGACCTCTAGATCTCTAGCTGGAAAAGGAGTCAAACTAGCTATAGAGTCAAACAGCAGATCAGTTCTCATGATGCTAGAAAAGGTTGAGGGGTCTGTCGGTCCCTGAACACCAGGATCCTCTCACGATCATCACTCCCGATTTTTTTTTTTTTTGTGTCATTTCGTCGTGGTGCAATGGAGTTGTTCCTTGCCTGTCAACGCAGTGGTCGCGAGATCGAGACCATGCACAGTTTTCATCATCATCATCATCATCATCATCATCCTGCTCCACAACAATCTGATCAACAAAGACCAACCAAACATGTCAATGAAGGAAACTGTCACAATGATCAAGACCATGTGCTGACTTTAGTTTGTATATGGTGCTGAGTCACAATACAAGTCAGTACATATTCCAACACATCTCATCTCAGATCTAGTGCTGGTGTAGTGGATCTCATTTTGGCTTTGGACTCAAGAGATTGTTGGTTCGAGTCCTGGTGTTGGCTTCTTGGTTTTCTCCTTCTTTGTATGTGCTGCTTTGACGATGTCAGATACACTATGACCACTGTCTGTATCACACTGATTAATGGTTGAGTGGGTACCGCTGCTGCTTTGGGTGCAGCAGAACATGGGTTCGATCCCCAGGGGCGGACAGAGATGTTTTCTCTTTAAGTTTCTTTGTATGTGCTGCTTTGAAGATGTCAAATACACTATGACCACTGTCACTGTCACACCGATTAATGGTATAGTGGGTACCGCTGCCGCTTTGAGTGCAGCAGACCACGGGTTCAATCCCCAGGGGGGGACAGACAGAGAGGAAGAAGGCCGGTTGAAGAGATGCATGAGAAGTGAGTAAATAAGTGGGATTTTATTGACTTTATTACTTGAAAATACAGTAATAGTTAATAATAGTTTCTACTTTTGTTTATTTTTATTTACTACTTACTTTTATTTACTTATTATTACTTTTATTTTTCTACTTTTAACTAGTCAATTCTACTTTTAGTTCCTATTTTAGGACCTATTTAAGCACATTCATACAGACGGACACACAACACAGAGACGAACAACACAACACAGAGACGAACGAGACGAACGACACATAAGTCGGGCCCAGTCGGGTCAAGTCGGGACCGGTAGGAGCCGGTCGGGTCGGGTCAGGCCCTGTAGGGGCCGGTCGGGTCGGGTCGTGACCGGTAGGGGCCGGTCATTAGTCGGTAACGCCCTTGTCCGGCCTTCTTCTGTCCCACCGTTGGGGAGGGGAGGGGACTGCTCCCACTGGGGCTCGAACCCGTGATCTTCGCTACCCAAAGCGGTAACGCAACACACTCGACCACCGAGCCCGAGACAATTCACTGGTCATAGTGTATTTGACATCGTCAGAGAAGCTACAAAGAAACTTAAGGAGAAAATCTCTCTCTGACCCCCCTGGGGATCGAACCCATGATCTGCTGCACCCAAAGCGGCAGCGCTACCCACTGTACCATTAATCTGTGTGACAGAGACAGTGGTCATAGTGTATCTGACATCGTCAAAGCAGCACATACAAAGAAGGAGAAAACCAAGAAGCCAACACCAGGACTCGAACCAACAATCTCTTGAGTCCAAAGCCAAAACGAGATCCACTACACCAGCACTAGATCTGAGATGAGATGTGTTGGAATATGTACTGACTCGTACGGCTGCACAACATCACATAACAAAAGCTGTCAGCTGTGTTGACAGGCAAGTAGCCGATCCACTGCACTTCTATCCACTAACAACTGGATGTGGTTCCTGATGTGTTGTAACTTGTACTGTGGCTCAGCACCATATACAAATCATGCACAAGCTAAAGTCAGCACATGGTCTCGATCCAGCGACCTCTGCGGTCATTAACATGAGATGTTCCTCTGCGCCACCAGACCACCGGCAGCTCCAGGTGTCAACATGTGGACTTTGTACTGCAGAGTGTTTGAATGTTGAGCTGAAGAGATTAAGAGAATAATTGTGACCGTTTCCTTCATTGACATGTTTGGTTGGTCTTTGTTGATCAGATTGTTTTGGAGCAGGATGATGATGATGATGATGATGATGATGATGATGATGATGATGATGATGATGTTGATGATGATGATGAAAACTGTGCGTGGTCGTGAACCAGCGACCACTGCGTTGACAGGCAGGGTGCATATCCATTGGACCACAAGCGGGTGATGCAAAAAAAAAAAAAAAAACTGGGAGTGATGATCGTGAGAGGATCCTGGTGTTCAGGGACCGACAGACCCCTCAACCTTTTCTAGCATCATGAGAACAAACTAGCTGTAGAGTCAAACAGCATAGATCATGGCTACAAGCTTTCACCCCACTTCTTTGAAAAAAGGTATGCTGATCTATGCTGTTTGACTCTACAGCTAGTTTGACTCCTTTTCCAGCTAGAGATCTAGAATATAAAAGTATAAATATACAAAGAGTAAATAATTACCATTTATTTATATAAAAATACAAATAAATGCATTGATAAAAAGTAAACAGGCTCCAGAAGATCTTCACCATCTCTTCTGGTCATAATTTCTAGACTTTTTAGATCAGTGTCTAATGAGAAATGATTGATTTGATTAGATTGTAGATTTCAACCCCAACAATGGCATTTACAACGCTGCCCTTTCATCTGTACCCAGGAGATTAAACAACTCAACCTCTAACGACTCAACGATCGTCGTTCACAGGGTTTCACCTGACTGTTGCTCCCCATGTGTCACTTAACTCTAAAGGGGACCCCAACAATGGAAGGTGAAACCAGTAGCTATAGAGTCAAACAGCATAGATCAGCACGATGCTGATCTATGCTGTTTGACTCTATAGTTTGATACAGGTATGTGTGACCACATGGCCTGGTCTACAGATCTCTAGACCTCTAGTTCTCTAGATCTCTAGATCTCTAGCTGGAAAAGGAGTCAAACTAGCTATAGAGTCAAACAGCAGATCAGTTCTCATGATGCTAGAAAAGGTTGAGGGGTCTGTCGGTCCCTGAACACCAGGATCCTCTCATGATCATCACTCCCGATTTTTTTTTTTTTTTTGGTGTCATCTCGTCGTGGTGCAATGGAGTTGTTCCTTGCCTGTCAACGCAGTGGTCGCGAGATCGAGACCACACACAGTTTTCATCATCATCATCATCATCATCATCCTGCTCCACAAAAATCTGATCAACAAAGACCAACCAAACATGTCAATGAAGGAGACTGTCACAATTATTCTCTTAATCGCTTCAGCTCAACATTCAAACACTCTGCAGTACAAAGTCCACATGTTGACACCTGGAGCTGCTGGTGGTCTGGTGGCGCAGAGGAACATCTCATGTTAATGGCCGCGGAGGTCGTGAGTTCGAGTCTATGTGCTGATTTTAGTTTGTATATGGTGCTGAGCCACAGTACAAGTCCAGTTGTTAGTGGATAGAAGTGCAGTGGATCGGCTACTTGCCTGTCAACACAGCTGACAGCTTTTGTTATGTGATGTTGTGCAGCCGTACGAGTCAGTACAACTTACAACTCATCTCATCTCAGATCTAGCGCTGGTGTAGTGGATCTTGTTTTGGCTTTGGACTCAAGAGATTGTTGGTTCGAGTCCTGGTGTTGGCTTCTTGGTTTTCTCCTTCTTTGTATGTGCTGCTTTGACGATGTCAGATACACTATGACCAACATCTCTATCACACCGATTAATGGTACAGTGGGTTGCGCCGCTGCTTTGAGTGCAGCAGACCATGGGTTCGGTCCCCAGGGGGGACAGAGATGTTTTCTCCTTAAGTTTCTTCGTAGCTGCTTTGACGATGTCAAATACACTATGACCAATGTCTATGTCACACCGATTAATGGTATAGTGGGCACCGCTGCCGCTTTGAGTGCAGCAGACCACGGGTTCAATCCCCAGGGGGGGCAGACAGAGAGGAAGAAGGTTGGTTGGAGCGTTGCGTGAGAAATGAGTAAATAAGTGGGATTTTATTGACTTTATTACTTGAAAATACAGTAATAGTTAATAATAGTTTCTACTTTTGTTTATTTTTATTTACTACTTACTTTTATTTACTTATTATTACTTTTATTTTTCTACTTTTAACTAGTCAATTCTACTTTTAGTTCCTATTTTAGGACCTATTTAAGCACATTCATACAGACGGACACACAACACAGAGACGAACAACACAACACAGAGACGAACGAGACGAACGACACATAAGTCGGGCCCAGTCGGGTCAAGTCGGGACCGGTAGGGGCCGGTCGGGTCGGGTCAGGCCCTGTAGGGGCCGGTCGAGTCGGGTCGGGTCGGGTCGTGACCGGTAGGGGCCGGTCATTAGTCGGTAACGCCCTTGTCCGGCCTTCTTCTGTCCCACTGTTGGGGAGGGGAGGGGACTGCTCCCACTGGGGCTCGAACCCGTGATCTTCGCTACCCAAAGCGGTAACGCAACACACTCGACCACCGAGCCCGAGACAATTCACTGGTCATAGTGTATTTGACATCGTCAGAGCAGCTACAAAGAAACTTAAGGAGAAAACTGTCACTGTCTCCCCTGGGGATCGAACCCATGATCTGCTGCACCCAAAGCAGCAGCGCAACCCACTGTACCATTAATCGGTGTGACAGAGACATTGGTCATAGTATATTTGACATCGTCAAAGCAGCACATACAAAGAAACTTAAGGAGGAAACCAAGAAGCCATCACCAGGACTCGAACCAACAATCTCTTGAGTCCAAAGACAGTAACAGATCCACTACACCAGCGTTGGATCTGAGATGAGATGTGTTGGAACTTGTGTACTGACTCGTACTGTGGCACAGCACCATATACAAACCAAAAGCAGCACATAGACTCGAACCCACGACCTCCACATTCAATAACATGAGTAAACCCATTGCGCCACCAGATCACCAACAACTTCAAATCTGAACATGTGGACTTTGTACTGCAGAGTGATAGAATGTTGAGCTGAAGAGATGTAGTTCTCTCATGAAGATGAGTAAGTGAATAATTATGACAGTCTCCTTCATTGACATGTTTGGTTGGTCTTTGTTGATCAGATTGTTGTGGAGCAGGATGATGATGATGATGAAAACTGCCTGGTCGTGAACCAGCGACCACTGCGTTGACAGGCAGGGTGCATATCCATTGGACCACAAGCGGGTGATGCAAAAAAAAAAAAAAAACTGGGAGTGATGATCGTGAGAGGATCCTGGTGTTCAGCGCAACCCACTCAACCATTAATTGGTGTGACACAGTCACTGGTCGTAGTGTATTTGACATCGTCAAAGCAGCACATACAAAGAAGGAGAAAACCAAGAAGCCAACACTAGGACTCGAACCAACAATCTCTTGAGTCCAAAGCCAAAACAAGATCCACTACACCAGCACTAGAGCTAAGATGAGATGAGATGTGTTGGAAGTTGTACTGACTCGTACAACTGCACAACATCACATAACAAAAGCTGTCAGCTGTGTTGACAGGTAAGTAGCCGATCCACTGCACTACTATCCACTAACAACTGACTCGTACTGTGGCTCAGCACCATATACAAACCATGCACAAACTAAAGTCAGCACATGGTCTCGATTCAGCGACCTCCACGGTCATTCACATGAGATGTTCCTCTGCGCCACCAGACCACCAGCAGCTCCAGGTCTCAACATGTGGACTTTGTACTGCAGAGTGTTTGAATGTTGAGTTGAAGAGATTAAGAGAATAATTCTGACAGTCTCCTTCATTGACATGTTTGGTTGGTCTTTGTTGATTGTTGTGGAGCAGGATGATGTTGATGATGATGATGATGAAAACTGTGCGTGGTCGTGAACCTGCGACCACTGCGTTGACAGGCAGGGTGCATATCCATTGGACCACAAGCAGGTGATGCAAAAAAAAAAAAAAAAAACTGGGAGTGATGATCGTGAGAGGATCCTGGTGTTCAGGGACCGACAGACCCCTCAACCTTTTCGAGCATCATGAGAACAGCATGACGCTGATCTATGCTGTTTGACTCTACAGCTAGTTTGACTCCTTTTCCAGCCAGAGATCTAGAGAACTAGTGGTCTAGAGATAGAGCCTATCTCAGTAACACAATGAAATCTCAGTAACACAATGGAAGACAGAAGAATTAAGAAATTAAACAACACCCTTTCTTGTAATTGGCGATTGGTATTTGTAGCTAGGACTGTCCTGATGGGTTGTGTGTGTGGAATCAGTAGCAGGTCCACACAGCTGGTAATCAACTTTTTTTTCTTCTTTTTTTTTTTTAAACTTTATTAACACTTATGTACATATCAATACTGTTGTGCCTGGGGAAGAGCAATATATAAAAGTATAAATAAACAGAGTAAACGTGAATGAATGAGAACAACAGTTATATCACTCAACTACTTGGAGGATAAAAGTAATGATGACTACATAACTTCATGTTTGTGTTGAGGCATATTTACCATTTTAACTCAGTTTTTACTTCATTGTTAAACCACAGTGGAGGCTAAATACTGTACAAGTCTAATGTGAAACAGTTATTTATTTATTAAATAAAGTAGCCTGATGAATTTAGAAGCACTTTTTTTGTCCGTCTTAAACCGTGGTAAAAATAAAATATATTTTGAAATGACTTATAATAATTCCACATTTTTGAACCTTAATTATGATACAGAATCGGTTTATAATAAATTATGCATATTTATTTGTGTTGCACATAAAGTAGTTGATTGTGTAATTGCGTATAATTTCGTTATCAGTCACAGTATGTTATTATTTGTTATATAAATAGGGTGTAGCATATAAAAGTTGGAGCAATTTGGTTCCCACCTGCGTTTGTTTCAATGACAATGTGACAGAGTAGAGTAGTAGTAGTAATGAATGTAATGAAAATAAAGAAAACCACTGAATTAGAAGGTGTCCAAACCTTTGAGGAATAGTTTTCCACATTGTGCCTTGAGCTGTACCATGTCTGCCATCTTGTGGGGGATAATGTTCACTACAGCCATCAGGATTTTCATTACATTAATATGTCAGGTACATTTAAAAGAATGTAAACAAAAAAAACGAATAAACAGAGTGGATAGGGATTAAAAAGTGTTTATTTGGAGTAACAAAATCAGACTGGTCCTGGAGCCGCTCCGCTGGCTGTGGACTGAAAACAAAGTAGGCACATGAACTCACCGCGGCTGGTGACAGCACTTTAACATGGACAGGTGTCAGTGGAGCTTCACTTCAGCTCACAGTCACTTTGGCTCAAGCTCGTCATCTAATGTAGTTCTGCTCAAATCATGTCGTATAAAACAAAAGTGTACAATGTGGTCTGCATAGAAAATACCAGTAACATAGAAAGCATTAGTTCATACATTGATTGAATTTCAGTGTGAAGGCTAATTAACACCACATTTATTCATTAATGCCATCAATATAAAGCTCTATAACAAATGTTTTTACTATATCTGATATTCATACATTCAGAGAGTATAACTGCACAACAGGCGCCACATATATATGTTAGAATTAGTTCATTTCTCATGTTTCAAAGTAAAAGTATTCAGCTCCTGACTCATTCAACAGTTCTAATTGTTGCATTCTTCAGAGGCTTTTACTTTGAAAGTCAGAGTCCTACTTTACTTTATTCAAATGAAATCTAAAGACACTGATTGTGTTCCTCTCTGATACATACTGTGTGTGGTTGTGTGTGTGTGTGCACATTCAGCACCCCCCTGCAACAATACAAAACAACATTAAAGCATTATGGCGAGTATTATGGGTTCTCTGCTGTTGCAGCTTGTGGCCACTCGGTCCGACACACCAGATTCCTGTGAAGTGCCGATCCAGGATCAGCTGCTGCCGGTGGTGGTGGTGGTGGTGGGGGGGCGGGGACACACACGCAGCAGCACCTAGATGGCCATTGTGCACAGGATGAACTGCACACAGGAGGAGAGAGAGAGAGATAAAGAGAGAGAATCAACCACAGGAAGTTGTTAAAAGCTTTTCACACGCTCACATCACACAGATTCTAACACTGTTTGTGTGTTTGTGCGTCCTACAGGAAGTGGGACCTACATCGTCGTACTGGAAGGTGACTGATCCCTGCTGCATGGTGTCTCTCCGCCTGAAGTTATCTGGAACGGCAACAAACGACAAAAACGGCCACAGATTAGAAAACCACATCACCACGGTTACGCCAGCGGACGTGTTGAATTGAAAACTTTATTGAACAACATTAGACAAGTGTTCAAAAGGATTAAAAACACAATAAAGCCCAAAAGCTTATTTCCATTGTGGTCCTATTTGATGGTAGACAACATGGATTTAAAAACAAGGAAGACAAACACACAACACATGGACTAAAAACATGGGAGAAAGACACTCGGGCACATAGACTACAACATAGTAACAAAGAAAAAGACGAAATAGATAAAACAAGGGAATTAGGTCCCAAACAGAAACAACAAAACATTTGACAGACACACAAACAAACAATACAATAATCTAGTACTTCACGGCTCTTTTGATTTAATTTATCGGTTGGCTCACCATTTTTTTATTGAGGACTTAAAAAGTTGTTAAATTATCTTCATCCCTCAATACTTTTAAGTTAAGACTGAAATCTTACCTGTTAAATCAAGGTTCCTAATAGTTTCTTTTCCAGTATATTTGTCATTGGATCATTATCTCTTTACATGCTCATACACTCAGTTAAATACAATTATTTTATATTTATACATACCCATGTTTTTATTTCTGACTTCTTTGAGTGTGTGCTATAAAATGGCACTTGTATTGCTTCCTTTTTTGTTGTTATTTGTTGTTGCTTTCTCCTATTGTTGTTGTTGATTTATCCTCTGAATGTGTATATTTCTTGGGGAGGTGCTTCTTATAAGCCCATGTAGGGTTTTTTTAACCTCTCCTGCACTTACTATTCTTCTTTCATTTCTGTTTTTTGTAATTGTCGTTTTTTATGGTGCAAATAAATAAATACAAATACAAAGTAGGAGGAGCTAATAGTTTTAAGGTTTAAAGGAAGGCCATTCCACAAGACAGCTGCTGAGTAAAGAAAAGAAAACTTTCCCATACAGAAACCTGTAGTCAGTGGAGCGCCCCCTGGTGGAGTAATTGTGTGTGTCACTGAATTTGGAGAAGTAGTTTAGTAAATACTTTGGTGCCAGATCGTTTTTTATTTTATAAACTAAACACAGCTTAAGTTGAGGAACTCTCTCCTCCACTCTGAGCCACCTGAGGCTGGAGAAGTGGTTAGGATGGAGGTGTGTTTATGTACTACTCTAATCAATTTGTGATGTGACGTGTCAGTGTGTGTGTGTGTTTGTTGGTTACCTGTGAGCGACCGCAGCTTGACGCAGCACGCCACGTAGTCGTCAAAGAAGATCCGTCCTCCTTTGCTGTAGCGCTTGACGATGCCGTTCAGAGCCTGAGGACTGACGCGGTAACCTAGGAGACAGAGGAGAGACTCAATACACATGGAACATTTCACACAACCAGCTAGACGCATCATTAACCAGGTGATATCTGGTTAATGATATCACCTCAGCTCAGGGTAAAGATAAATCTGAAGTTTCAGGGTTTAAAGGGATAGTTCAACATTTTGGAAAATTGGCCAATTGCCATAATCCCTATAGAGGGTATGCGTTTACGTCACGTTGCCCTCGGCAACGCCCCGTTCGATCGGACTGAGTGGCAAAACAAGCGTCCCTCAACATGCTGGCGGATAGCGGTGGACTCATAAACTGTTATATCAAAACAAATTGATGGCCCTAAAAGGCCTTAAAAAGTATTAAATTTATTAGAAAATTCTAAGATGGTCTTAAATATATTACACAGCATCATAAAATATGTATGCACTTAAACTTTTAGGCTATATGAAATAACAGGGTATGCGCGCGGGGTCTTAAAAAGTCTAAAATGTGAAAATCTAAATTTTAGGTCTTAAAATGTCTTAAATTTGTTGAATTATTGTGTTCAAGTCTTAAATAATTTTAGACAGGTCTTACATTTTCTTATGCCCTGGTGGGCGAGCATTTCACTCGCATTTGCCCCTAAAAAAAACAAACATGTGTGAACCGGAAAAATCACAAAAAGAAAGAGCACACGATTGGTCAAAAACTACAAATCCCACAATTATCTGCTCTCAACCATAGACTGTAAAAAGAATGGACGTAGCGTCCGTGACGTCACCCATTGGTTTTGGGGAGTCTGTTTTGTGCCGCTACTACGGGGGTTAGAACCGCGCCATGTTGGATTCTACTTGCCATATTTGGAGCGGTGCGGCCGTTGGCCGGCCGAGAGCCCGCCCACTGGCCTCGAAGCAGCGGTCGCCGGACCTGTCACTCAACGGTTCTGCGCCCTGATTGGCCAGAACTTTAACCCTAATAATAGTAAAACGGTAGAGTTTAAAAAAAATTCACCCCCCTCAGAGTGTGTGCGGGGGTAGAAACTATCGATTGAGACCAAAAAAATAAAATGTACCAGGCTGTAAATATGTTTTTTTAAGCTGTAAAATCGGCTATTTTAACATGGGGCTCAATTAGAGTTGCTCCCTTCTGGAGCCAGCCCCCAGCGACAGCCGAGGGGATTGCAGCTTTTTGAATGCGGAAGTGAGCTTCACTTCTCAGACCGACAACTGCCCCCTTGCTCTCAACAATAACAGTAGTTAGTGTAAGTAAGGGAGAGTGGAGCTGTAGGTGAAAAGAGGAAACAACGCCACGTCTGGTCCTGTTCTATGTTGTTCGTTCACACCGTCACCGTTATGTTGTTCGTTCACACCGTCACCGTTTATTCGTTACGTCCGCGGTGTAAAAGGCCGTGACGCAAAGACGCGATTAGGCGCGAGACGCGATTAGGCGCGAGACGCGGTAGACGCGACTTTTTTTTTTTTGCGACGCTACACCCGATTCTTTTATGGCGACGGGACCTTCGCGTCTTCGTCCTTTTCATCGTGTTTGGTGGGAAGACCCGCAAGGGGCTTCCCACCAAACACGAGGAACGCTTTTTTTTCGCTCGAGTTTATACGCGCGACCAAACGCGAGATACGCGAGAAATGCGATTTATCGCTCGTTTTGACTTTGTGTAAATTCGCGTCTTCACGAGCCCGCCCATTTTCACTACAACAACAACATTTCTGCTCTCACCAACCATGGTTGAGGTCACAACGCTGCTGTAGCTGCTCTGGAAGAGTTCCAGCTGATGAGCTACAGAGACTTTAGAGTCAAGAGGAGCAGAGCGTCGCTGTGTCGGACTGTTTGGATTTAATGAAGAAGCTGCACAGAGTCAGGTGAGCAGAAGCTCAGGACAAACACTTCGCTCCGGGACATAATGTAGCTACACCTCACATGTTCTTGTCTTTTACCTCAGGGAGATTAAAGTAGTGTCTGTTTCCACTTTCCCTCCGATCTCGGCAGCTTCCCTCTGCTAGTCTGTGTGTGTGTGTGTGTGTGTGTGTGTGTGTGTGTGTGTGTGTGTGTGTGTGTGTGTGTGTGTGTGTGTGTGTGTGTGTGTGTGAGGCTAAACTGCGTGCGTGTGTGGTTTGTGTACAAACTGAACACTGCCTCTGATTGGCTTAGCATGAAACCTTACTCTGCCTCAACCAATCATCATCACTTATGCGGTTGTCTCGTCCCTCCCTCCTCCCCCCTCCCCTCACCAAAGGAGAGGAGGAAAAAACAACAACAGTTTAGCAGCTTCTGTGGCTGAGATGAGCCAAGTCGGAGGACAATTAACGGCTTCACTGAGTAGTTTGTAACGCGCCTCATTTAATTGTCGGTAACGGTAACGACGTGGTAACGGTGGAAATAGTAATTAGTTAGATTACTCGTTACTGAAAAAGATAACGCCGTTAGTAACGCCGTTTATTTTAACGCCGTTATTCCCATCACTGGTCCAGAATGCTTTTGAAAATACACATTGATGAAACAGATGATGTGGCTCACATGTACACAGCGGAAGGTCCCACTACTGATGCCAGGAACGCGGACACCACTCCTGAGCCGCTGCCCACCTCCAAACACACGCAGGGGCTGGAAGAAGCAGCGAGAAACAACGAGATTTTAGGATGTGTGTGTGGGAACTAAAGGGAACAATTTGGGCCGGCCCCTGGCATAAACACTCTATGCGGTTGTTTAGGGCCACAGCCGTTAGGTGGGGGGCCACATGATCAGAAAGGTACTGGGGTTCATCAAGTCATTTAAACATCCTGAGGTCTGCATGTGCACGCTATGAGCTTTATATGTAATTTGAAGTCAATATTCAGCTTCTTTTATCTCACATTTGAGACATTTGGTGAAAATAGAACGGCAGAATGACAACATTTGTGCTCAAAAAGCAATCTTACAAAATTTCATTTTAGACTTATTTTCTACACTTATCTATTACTGTATTCATATCCTATTTCAAGCACCAAAACAGTTCATTCTCATGACTGAAGGTGTGTTTTCACAAGGGATTTGACATTTTTCAAAAAGCAGACCTCAAATTTCCAGCATTTGGCCTAAATTATTTCTTTATACAGTGTTCTAGGACAAATTGGCCTCAGTGTGCTTACAGTGGAGGTTCTAATATTTAGACTTAAAACACTTGAGTATTGTTACATCTGCAAGTATGATATATTTAAGATAAAATCTTGTTTAGGGGCCACCAAAATCCTAGGGCTGGCCCTGGTGGGAACAAAGTAGAGCCGAGTGTGAGCGCGAGTTGAGACCTCAGCAGCTGCAGCCGCTCTGCGTCTTTCTCCAGGGCGTCTATCAGGAGGAAAGAGTCCTCCGCGGGCTCGTAAACATCTCGGAAGGCTCCTCGTCCAGCGTGGGAGTAGTCCGGCGTGGGGAAGCCGGTGCTGCACATGTTTTAGCTCGGCGGCTGCAGCAGCTCCGTGAACCGCCCGCACGTTCTCGCTTCAGGTAAAAGCTTCAGATTTTGACACCTTGTTGTTGTTGTTCAGCATTTGAGTCCGTTTTACTCACAAAACCCCGCAAATATTCCTCATTAAGGCCGCAGACTGATGCTGCGAGGGTTAGCTGCAGCTGTAGACAGCACATTAGCAAGCCACTTCCTTGTTTACAACGTAAACGGTGACGTAGCGTAACGTAAACGGTGACGTAGCGTAGCGTAACTTCGCAACCAACTTACAGGAGCGTTACCGCCGCCCTCTGGACTGGAGTGTGAACAGGAGAATGACAGGAAACAAAATAAAGAAAGAAAACAAAAGGAAAGGAGTTCCTATCATATGCAATGTTTTATTTAACCTTGTGTGTCCTATCCTTTATTTTTTACACAATGGTTGACACGTTCTTGAATCTCTGTATTCTTCAGTTTCAGTTTCAATAAACATGAAATGCAGTTGTGGTGTTTGTGGTGTCTCGGTAACACAAACACACACATGCACGCACTTCAACAGTTAATGATAAACAAATCATCAATAGTCTTTATCATTTTTTTGTGTGGCTACCATTGGAGGGGGTCAGTATGTCCTCTGTCACTTCATCATCTGTAATTCTGTTTGTCCAGCTGCTGTCATCATTGTTAATGTTGTTTTTGAGCAAAATGACAAAGACAAACATGTTGATGAAGAACACTTTGACTCAGTCATGACATGAAAAAGTATATATGTAACTTTGTATTTATTAAATTATATTTATTATTATCCTGGCTCCCCCTAGCCATAGCTTCAATGGACCATGACCTCATGGCTGGTCTTGAACCTACAACCTTCATCTCCAAAGGTCATCATTGTTGATAATATTGTTTTTGAGCAAAATGACAAAGACAAACATGTTGGTGAAGAACACTCTGACTCATGACATGAAAGGTAACAACATACAACAATCACTCTGCACTAGGAGTTGGTTTCAAACCTCCAACCTCTCTCCTCAGACAGGAGCATCTTCCACCAGACCACCACTCAACCTGACGACTCACACTTGGGAATTTCTACTGTTTGACACTGTTGGTGTCCTTGCTTTCTGCTGCTGTGCCGTACAAGTCAGTGGAAGTCCCACATCTTTGAATCCTACATCCTGTGGTGACCTACAGGATAAACTCCTGACTGTGGACTGAGAGATCACTGGTTCAATTCCTGCTCTTGCCAATTTCATTTTCTCTGCTGTGTTTCCTTTCTATGTGGAGCTCAAATCCACCAGGAGCCAGTGGAGAGGACAGCTCGGCTGGGTGGCTGAGAGGGTTACACCACTGGTGTTGGAGTTGGAAGTTGTGAGTTCAAAACCGACCGTGCGGTAAATAATACATAGGAAGGAGGAGTCAGGACGCCAGGGTTAGGGGGGGGTCTTTCCCCCCCACACTCCAACACCATAGTTATAGATTATAGTAAAAGCCTAGATGTAGCAGTGATAGTATGTAGATAACAGCCTAGGAGATAGTATGTAGATTACAGCACTAAGATCGTAGTAGAAGAGGTGTTCGGTTGGAGAAGAGATAGAGATAGTTCATGGCCGGTCTGGACCCACAACCTTCAACTCCAACACCAGTGGTGTAATCCTTTTTTTTTCAAAGCATAATAATAGTATTTATTATAATAATAGTAATAATATAAATATATATATATAAATATATATATTTTTTATATTATATATATATATATATATATATATATATATATCATATATATATATATATATATATATATATATATATATATCATATATATATATCATATTATAAATCATATTTTATATTTATATATATAAATATATATAATAAATATAAATTATATATTGTTTTAAAATATATAAATATATTTTTTTTATATATTATATATATATATATATTATATTGTAAATCATATTATATGTATATAAATATATATAAATAAATATAATAAATATATATATATAAATCATATTATATATATATATATATATATATATATTATATCATTTATATATTAAAAATTCATTTTTAGATATTATACAACTATATACTTATTTTTTTTATTATGTTTTTTATTATCCATGGTTCCCCATAGCTTCAATGGACCATGACCTCATGGCTGGTCTTGAACCTACAACCTTCAGCTCCATCACCAGTGGCATAACCCTCTCGGCCACCCAGCCAAGCTGTCCTCTCCACTGGCTCCTGGTGTATATGAGTTCCACATTGAAAGGAAACACAGCAGAGAAAATGAATTTGGCAAGAGCAGGGATTAAACCAGTGATCTCTCAGTCCACAGTCAGGAGCTTATCCTATAGGCCACCACAGAATGTAGGATTTGAAGATTTGGGACTTCCACTGACTTGTACGGCACAGCAGCAGAAAGCAAGGACACCAACAGTGACAAACTCCCAAATTCCCAAGTGTGAGTCGTCAGGTTGAGTGGTGGTCTGGTGGAAGATGCTCCTGTCTGAGGATTCAGAGGTTGAAGGTTTGAAACCAACTCCTAGTGCAGAGTGATTGTTGTACATTGTTACCTTTTCATGTCAAACATGTTGGTGAAGAAGTTCACCAACATGTTTGTCTTTGTCATTTTGCTCAAAAACAATATTATTAACAATGATGACTTTGTTTTGCGGAGCAGCTCCAGGACCAGTCTGATTTTGTTACTCAAAATAAACACTTTTTAATCCGTATGCACTCTGTTTATTCATTTTTTTCCATTCTTTTAAATGTAGCTGACATATTAAATGTAGTGGAAATCCTGATCGCTGTAGTGAACATTATCCCCCACATGATGGCAGACATGGTACAGCTCAAAGGTTTGGACTCTACATTGTAGATTCAAAGTGAAGACATCAACACTATGCAGGAACACATGGAAATATGTAGGAAACAAAAAAGGACATACTTCCATATGTTCCTTCATATTTTTTATGTCCTAAGTGTGAATCTCGACTGAAAGTGCTGTAGCAGTGGTTGTAGCTGGGTGTCTCTCCTCCTCTCCGCCAGGTGGCGCTGCTGTCACAGCCGGAGCAGCTTCCGCTTCACTTCCTGATTCACCTGCGTGCGGTAAACACACCTGACGACCACCTGAGACGCCGTGAACGTCGCTCAAACTCACCGTAAGTGAGATAAAAACCTTCACTAGTGAAAAGAGATAAGTTTATGAAGAAGCTGTTGAAACCGCGGAGACGTGTTGACGTAGAAAGAGACGTTAGCTGCATGATAATAACGTTACATCCATGGTCAACGGTCACAGAGACAGCAGCTAACTGTTAGCAGTTAGCAGTTAGCAGCTAACTGTTAGCAGCTAGCAGCAGGCCGAACAGAAAGCTGTTCCTCTGTCTTTGTAAACTTCACTCAGCGTTGTCATGTCAGGAACATGATTGAATTAGTTAACTCTTTATGTTTGTGTCCAATAAGAAAGGAGTGATTTGATTAAACATCTGGAAATGTCTTTACACTGTTTGTAAAGACAAAGATGATGAGTGATGAGTGATGAGTTCACGATTCAACTCATACTCACTGTGGTTTATTTTGAATATACAATGCATGAGTATATATTATACTATATATTATTCACAAAAAGTTTAAGGATATTTGACAAGAATATCCCTATAGACCTTTTCAGAGAGTATAAACAAATACAGGTGTTAACAAGGATACTAATTAAGGCTCCGTTCCATTTAGTGTACCAGAGCGTTTTCTAATGAGCCACACCTGTCTTTGTTTATACTCTCTGAAAAGGTCTATAAAAAGTTCATGCTACACAGTGATATTCTATCACGATAGAAGGATTTACGTTTATCTCAAACAAAAGCTAACTACAGTGGTGGCTATATGCGCAACAAAAATCTCAATGTGTCGATAACTTGATCAATGTGATCAAAGTGTTGTCTTGGTCTCACGATGTCAACATGTGAACATGGTGGAGAGGAGAGGACTGTCTACAATACTGCTTGTGATGTTTGTGGTTTATCACCTTGTTAGAGAACAGCATGTTATTCAATAAGGACTGAAACATTGAACAATTGGACATGTTTATTCAAAAGTTGAGAGAAGGTTAAATGAAGTTCACCTGTAAAAGGTTATAGTGCATTTTAGGTGCATTCTCTCTACTACATATTGAATAACGATTTAAAACTATATATATAGTTTAAAATCGTTATTCAATATGTAGTAGAGTGTGTTGAGAACAAAACAACATAACAATTATCAATGTAAATCAAAATGATCATCCCAGGTTGATTTCAAACAGGTGTGATATACTTGGAGTTACAATGTGTTGTTTAAGTGTTCCCTTTATTTTTTGGAGCAGTGTATTAAATGTCTATCTACAGTAGCTGTCCTCCTGTGATCCAGTCTCAGGAGTATCTTATTTAGGCTACACTTTGCTTATACGTGTCTTGTACTTTTCCACTCTCATACATAGACCTCACTTCTCTCTGTGTTTTCTTTACTTAATTTCCTGTGGAGTATATGGTGACAGCGCGTGTGGCTTTATTTAGTTACAAACTGTGTTGTCTGATGTGGTTTTTATTGAGTCTGAAGGAGGAGAGGTGAGGACCAGACCAGACTTTGTGCTCTAACAATGTGGAGATGTATGTTAGTGTGTTCATGCAGACAGGCTGGATTGGTTGCTTTGTGCATTTTGTTTTGGAGTGGCCACTGGCCACAGAATGGGTGACTGACCACTCTAATTATCTACCAGGGGCCTGTTGTTCGAAACCTAGATAAGGGATTAAGCCGGGATATGTTGGTTATCCTGGCTGAATTTAGCCTCAAGTCGGTTGTTCGAAAGCTGGATACCTTTATCCTGGTCAAGTTACTATGGTGATTTATTCTCTGCAGCTAGCCTGCTCCAGACCAGGCTAACAGCCAGGCTTAGTTGATTCATACAGCTATTTCATGTTCTTATGTACATATTGGCCTGATTTCTAAACAAACTAAATACATTTACTATAATCAAAAAACATGAAACATTTACAATATTTATTAGGTTATTTTTCTTTTCTTTTTTTCATAATTAGGCCTATTCATGTGCTTCTCACACTGAATCTTTGCATCTGCCAGTGCTAAAGGGCATAAAGATGTCTGATGGTTTGTGAAATCTGTAAAACACATTAGCACAGAATTGTGCACACTGTTCTTCAGTCAATACTCACTATTTTCGATATCTGTGACCCATCTATGATATTTTCTGTGACCACTAGTACTACATGGCTTCTCATAAAAAGCAATGGAGCAAAAATAGCAATAGATTTATTTTTATAAAATATGTTATAAAATACAGTATATTGGCCGAATATTGGGGAAGAAAACAAGAATACAATTGTTTGAGCAGGCACCTTCCAAATAATTTATACACCTCATTTGAACATTGTTATCGGCAATTTATTGAAGACTGCATAATGTTCTTATATTTAATTAATTTTCACCTGTTGCACATTTGGCCACTTCTGTTTGTGCTGTATGAACTTTACTTTAGATGATAAGAGATTAGTGCAATGTATCAACTTCCACTCATTAGGGCAAAGTGCACAGCTGTTAATTTGTGAAAGGAACTTAAGTTGTGATTTAATAATTTAATAATAATTTTGGATTAGGCTACTTCCACATTCAATCAGTCCGCAGTTGTCCGCTCTCTCTGAGCTTTACGACAGCAGCGGTGCTTTTTTTTTCTTTTTTTCTAAGAGGTGTGTCACCTTACGTCAAGATCCGCAGTTGATGGAGGAAAGTAGCCACACCTGTCCTCTCATCGGTGAATCTGTGATCAATCTCTGTGGTCTACTGACGAGAGAATTAGTTACACCTGGCTTGACAAAGCTGCTGCTCCTCAGCCTGCCTCGGCGTTCCAACAACCAATTAAGCCAAGATGGACTTATGAGACTTTGTCCAACCTGGCTTTTCCACTTATCCTGGTTATCTTTATTCTACTTTCGAACAACAGGCCCCAGAACTAGATTGTGTGTTGTTGTTGTTGTTGTTGTTTTACATTGTAGTAAAAAGTAAACACTACAGCCACTTTATGTAAAACTCTTTATTTTTAACACAATATTTGCTGCAAATTTTTTTTTCTCCAGTCTACAATCTTTAATATTTGTTTTTTATCCGCATAGTGTCCGTGTGCAAATTATAATAAGAAAGTGTTAATCAACTTTATTCATGTTTTCAATGTAAACTGGTTTTCTGTGATTTAAAACTAACCTGGTGTAATTCTCTGCTTTGACCAGCAGATGGCGCCAAACCACCATCTGGAGCCAGGAGTGGCCACCTCAATGTTTCTGGAGAAAACACAATGTAAGTGTGATTTGTAGCTGAAGTGTTGCAGCTCAAACATTTCTAAATGTCAGGATGAGTGTGACTAAATGTTTTTTGTGTACGTGTTGTCCCAGGTGGAGAGTCAGAGGTGTTTGTGAACATCACACTGAAGATGAAGCAGGAGGAGCTGACTGACTGTCTGCACAGCAGTAAGAGCATTTCTTTATTTGTCATTAATGCTAGTTTGTTTTTCTGGGGTTCACCTCATTAGTGTATATATAGGTTTGTAGATGACCTGATTGTAACTGTACATACTAAAGCTATGGTCAACAATACATGTGTTTTAATACACTGCTCAAAAAAGTAAAGGGAACACTTAAACAACACATTGTAACTCCAAGTATATCGTGTGAAATCAACCTGGGATGATAATTTTGATTTACATTGATCATTTTTATGTTATTTTGTTCTCAACACACTCTACTATATATTGAATAACGATTTTAAACTGCAATATTTCATCAATTGAGATCTAAGATGTGTTGAAGTGTTCCATTCCTTTGAGCAGTGTATTGCATCTTTGCCTTATTGCTTGTTTTATGTATTTGACTGTCAGACTCATTTACTCAAGATGTCTCCAATTTGACGTCCTCCAGGAGGGCAATGGAGCACAGATCTTACGTCTTTACTTCAGGTTTGGTTTTTATTTTGTACTTTTTCATTTACAAACAACTTTACATTGTTTAACCTTGATCGTGCCATGTGCTTCACTGGGTAAGTCGGCCATCTTGTAGACCAGGCCATGTGGCTGCAGGTGTTTTTCAACCAAAAGAGCACTTTTGACTCAGTCAAGTCTGGTGTACTGCTGCTTGGTTGAAACAAACACCTGCAGCCACATGGCCTGGTCTACAAGATGGCCGACTCACCAGTGAAGCACATGGCACAAACCAGGGATGGGATCAAGGTTAAACAATGTCAAGTTGTTTGGCAATGAAAATAAAAACCAAACCTGAAGTAAAGACGTAAGATCTGTGCTCCATGGCCCTCCTGGAGGACGTCACCTCGTTGCAGTGTCAAAGGAGACATCTTTGAGTAAATGAGTCTGTGACAGTATAACAAGCAATAGGCAAGATGCAATAAATGGTTTATATATAAAAGATACAAAACTTAAATTTTTTTTAGGTTTTTATTTTGTACTTTTCATTTACAAACAACTTTACATTGTTTAACCTTGATCCCATCCCTGGTTTGTGCCATGTGCTTCACTGGGTAAGTCGGCCATCTTGTAGACCAGGCCATGTGGCTGCAGGTGTTTGTTTCAACCAAGCTGCAGCACACCAGATTGACTCAGTCAAAGTGCTCTTGGTTGAAACAAACACCTGCAGCCACATGGCCTGGTCTACAAGATGGCCGACTCACCCAGTGAAGCACATGGCACAAACCAGAGATGGGTCTCAAGCATTTCCACACGATTAACATTGTTGAGTCTTCAATGTCTTCTTTGAACCAGGTGGTGAAGTTCTTCTGGACTCAATGGTGGACAGCAGCTCCTGAAAGAGAGAACATGGACAAGCAGTGTTAGACAGGACTACCTGCAACTCATGCTGAATGTGGAAGTAAGTAAAAGATTGCTGTGTATATTCAACAGTATGCCGTGAGTGTTTCTTACCAAGTAGAGGTGGCAGTAGTAGAAGCACATGGTAGCCAGTCAGCTCAGGGTTGAAAACCTGCAAAAGAGACAAAGATGAGTGAAACAAACACTATCAAATGAATAAAAACCTTAGTAAAAGATGTAAGATGCCTGGTCTTTGAGCAAAGTTGCATACCCTGACGCTTCCGCCTGCAACTCATGTTGAATGTGTCCTTTGTCTTTCAGACTGAACAAGATGGAGGCAACTGTGTGACTGTGCATGGGGAAGTAAGTAAAGATTTCTGTGTATGCTTTGAGTGTTTCTTACCAAGTAGAGGTGGCAGTAGTAGAAGCACATGGTAGCCAGTCAGCTCAGGGTTGAAAACCTGCAAAAGAGACAAAGATAGAGTGAAACAAACACTATCAAATGAATAAAAACCTGAAGTAAAAGATGTAAGATGCCTGGTCTTTGAGCAAAGTCGCATTCCCTGATGCTTGTAGACCAGGCCATGTGGCTGCAGGTCTTCGTTCCAACCAAGCAGCAGTACACCAGACTTGACTCAGTCAAAGTGCTCTTGGTTGAAACAAACACCTGCAGCCACATGGCCTGGTCTACAAGATGGCCGACTCACCCAGTGAAGCACATGGCACAAACCAGAGATGGATCTCAAGCATTTCCACACGATAACATTGTTGAGTCTTCAATGTCTTCTTTGAACCAGGTGGTGAAGTTCTTCTGGACTCAATGGTGGACAGCAGCTCCTGAAAGAGAGAACATGGACAAGCAGTGTTAGACAGGACTACCTGCAACTCATGCTGAATGTGGAAGTAAGTAAAAGATTGCTGTGTATATTCAACAGTATGCCGTGAGTGTTTCTTACCAAGTAGAGGTGGCAGTAGTAGAAGCACATGGTAGCCAGTCAGCTCAGGGTTGAAAACCTGCAAAAGAGACAAAGATGAGTGAAACAAACACTATCAAATGAATAAAAACCTTAGTAAAAGATGTAAGATGCCTGGTCTTTGAGCAAAGTCGCATACCCTGACGCTTCCGCCTGCAACTCATGTTGAATGTGTCCTTTGTCTTTCAGACTGAACAGGATGGAGGTGACTGTGTGACTGTGCATGGGGAAGTAAGTAAAGATTTCTGTGTATGCTTTGAGTGTTTCTTACCAAGTAGAGGTGGCAGTAGTAGAAGCACAAGGTAGCCAGTCAGCTCAGGGTTGAAAACCTGCAAAAGAGACAAAGATGAGTGAAACAAACACTATCAAATAAATAAAAACCTTAAGATGTAAGATGCCTGGTCTTTGAGCAAAGTCGCATACCCTGATGCTTGTAGACCAGGCCATGCTACATTAATCACAAAGAAGGTTTTAATTTTTATTAGGTTTTTATTTTGTACTTTACATTGTTTAACCTTGATCCCATCTCTGGTTTGTGCCATGTGCTTCACTGGGTAAGTCGGCCATCTTGTAGACCAGGCCATGTGGCTGCAGGTCTTCGTTCCAACCAAGCAGCAGTACACCAGACTTGACTCAGTCAAAGTGCTCTTGGTTGAAACAAACACCTGCAGCCACATGGCCTGGTCTACAAGATGGCCGACTCACCCAGTGAAGCACATGGCACAAACCAGAGATGGATCTAGGCTGACAAGCATTTCCATACGATTAACATTGACGAGTCTTCAATGTCTTCTTTGAACCAGGTGGTGAAGTTCTTCTGGACTCAATGGTGGACAGCAGCTCCTGAAAGAGAGAACATGGACAAGCAGTGTTAGACAGGACTACCTGCAACTCGTGCTGAATGTGTCCTTTGTCTTTCAGACTGAAAGACAATGCGTCTTGTGGAAGTAAGTAAAAGATTGCTGTGTATATTCAACAGTATGCCGTGAGTGTTTCTTACCAAGTAGAGGTGGCAGTAGTAGAAGCACATGGTAGCCAGTCAGCTCAGGGTTGAAAACCTGCAAAAGAGACAAAGATGAGTGAAACAAACACTATCAAATGAATAAAAACCTTAGTAAAAGATGTAAGATGCCTGGTCTTTGAGCAAAGTTGCATACCCTGACGCTTCCGCCTGCAACTCATGTTGAATGTGTCCTTTGTCTTTCAGACTGAACAAGATGGAGGCAACTGTGTGACTGTGCATGGGGAAGTAAGTAAAGATTTCTGTGTATGCTTTGAGTGTTTCTTACCAAGTAGAGGTGGCAGTAGTAGAAGCACATGGTAGCCAGTCAGCTCAGGGTTGAAAACCTGCAAAAGAGACAAAGATAGAGTGAAACAAACACTATCAAATGAATAAAAACCTGAAGTAAAAGATGTAAGATGCCTGGTCTTTGAGCAAAGTCGCATTCCCTGATGCTTGTAGACCAGGCCATGTGGCTGCAGGTCTTCGTTCCAACCAAGCAGCAGTACACCAGACTTGACTCAGTCAAAAGTGCTCTTGGTTGAAACAAACACCTGCAGCCACATGGCCTGGTCTACAAGATGGCCGACTCACCCAGTGAAGCACATGGCACAAACCAGAGATGGATCTCAAGCATTTCCACACGATAACATTGTTGAGTCTTCAATGTCTTCTTTGAACCAGGTGGTGAAGTTCTTCTGGACTCAAGGTGGACAGCAGCTCCTGAAAGAGAGAACATGGACAAGCAGTGTTAGACAGGACTACCTGCAACTCATGCTGAATGTGTCCTTTGTCTTTCAGACTGAACAAGATGGAGGTAAGTGTCTTGTGGAAAGTAAGTAAAAGATTGCTGTGTGGATTGGTGTTTCTTATGGTGTTAAGTGGAGGTGGCAGTAGTAGAAGCACATGGTAGCCAGTCAGCTCAGGGTTGAAAACCTGCAAAAGAGACAAAGATAGAGTGAAACAAACACTATCAAATGAATAAAAACCTGAAGTGTAAGATGCCTGGTCTTTGAGCAAAGTCGCTTCCGCTGACGCGCCAGTGCAGAATGACTATTTGTAGGACACTGCTCCTCTGTTTGCTGCAGTTGATCGTCAGGACGGGAGTGAAGACACCTGTGCTCGGCCAATGGAGAAGCAGCTCCGCCTTCCTGGAGGACGTCCCCTCTTCAGCTCAACATTCAATCTGTGTCACAGTACGAGCCAGTAACACGACTGGTCTCAGATCCACCGCTGGTGTAGTGGATCTCCTCCTGGCTTTGGACTCAAGAGATCGCTGGTTCGAGTCCTGGTGTTGGCTTCTTGGTCTTCTCCGTAAGTTTCTTTGTATGTGCTGCTTTGACGATGTCAAATACACTATGACCAATGTCTCTGTCACACCGATTAATGGTACAGTGGGTTGCGCGGCCGCTTGGGGCACAGCAGGTCATGGGTTCGATCCCCGGGGGGGACAGAGAGAGAGGAAGAAGGCCGGTTGAAGAGATGCATGAGAAGTGAGTAAATAAGTGGGATTTTATTGACTTTATTACTTGAAAATACAGTAATAGTTAATAATAGTTTCTACTTTTGTTTATTTTTATTTACTACTTACTTTTATTTACTTATTATTACTTTTATTTTTCTACTTTTAACTAGTCAATTCTACTTTTAGTTCCTATTTTAGGACCTATTTAAGCACATTCATACAGACGGACACACAACACAGAGACGAACAACACAACACAGAGACGAACGAGACGAACGACACATAAGTCGGGCCCAGTCGGGTCAAGTCGGGACCGGTAGGGGCCGGTCGGGTCGGGTCAGGCCCTGTAGGGGCCAGTCAGGTCGGGTCGTGACCGGTAGGGGCCGGTCATCAGTCGGTAACGCCCTTGTCCGGCCTTCTTCTGTCCCACCGTTGGGGAGGGGAGGGGACTGCTCCCACTGGGGCTCGAACCCGTGATCTTCGCTACCCAAAGCGGTAACGCAACACACTCGACCACCGAGCCCGAGACAATTCACTGGTCATAGTGTATTTGACATCGTCAGAGCAGCTACAAAGAAACTTAAAGAGGAAACTGTCACTGTCTCCCCTGGGGGTCGAACCCATGATCTGCTGCACCCAAAGCAGCAGCGCAACCCACTGTACCATTAATCGGTGTGCTAGAGACGTTGGTCATAGTGTATCTGACATCGTCAAAGCAGCACATACAAAGAAACTTAAGGAGGAAACCAAGAAGCCATCACCAGGACTCGAACCAACAATCTCTTGAGTCCAAAGACAGTGACAGATCCACTACACCAACGGTGGATCCAAGATGAGATGAGATGTGTTGGAAGTTGTACTGACTCGTACAGCTGCACAACATCACATAACAAAAGCTGTCAGCTGTGTTGACAGGCAAGTAGCCGATCCACTGCACTACTATCCACTAACAACTGGATGTGGTTCCTGATGTGTTGTAACTTGTACTGTGGCTCAGCACCATATACAAACCATGCACAAACTAAAGTCAGCACATGGTCTCGATCCAGCGACCTCTGTGGTCATTAACATGAGATGTTCCTCTGCGCCACCAGACCACCAGCAGCTCCAGGTGTCAACATGTGGACTTTGTACTGCAGAGTGTTTGAATGTTGAGCTGAAGACATTAAGAGAATAATTGTGACAGTTTCCTTCATTGACATGTTTGGTTGGTCTTTGTTGATCAGATTGTTTTGGAGCAGGATGATGATGATGATGATGTTGATGATGATGAAAACTGTGCGTGGTCTCGAACCAGCGACCACTGTGTTGACAGGCAGGGTGCATATCCATTGGACCACAAGCAGGTGATGCAAAAAAAAAAAAAAACTGGGAGTGATGATCGTGAGAGGATCCTGGTGTTCAGTGCAACCCACTCAACCATTAATTGGTGTGACACAGTCACTGGTCGTAGTGTATTTGACATCGTCAAAGCAGCACATACAAAGAAGGAGAAAACCAAGAAGCCAACATCAGGACTCGAACCAACAATCTCTTGAGTCCAAAGCCAAAACGAGATCCACTACACCAGTGACAGATCCAAGATGAGATGAGATGTGTTGGAATTTGTACTGACTCATACAACTGTACAACATCACATAACAAAAGCTGTCAGCTGTGTTGACAGGCAAGTAGCCGATCCACTGCACTACTATCCACTAACAACTGGATGTGGTTCCTGATGTGTTGTAACTTGTACTGTGGCTCAGCACCATATACAAACCATGCACAAACTAAAGTCAGCACATGGTTTCGATCCAGCGACCTCCACGGTCATTCACATGAGATGTTCCTCTGCGCCACCAGACCACCAGCAGCTCCAGGTGTCAACATGTGGACTTTGTACTGCAGAGTGTTTGAATGTTGAGCTGAAGAGATTAAGAGAATAATTGTGACAGTTTCCTTCATTGACATGTTTGGTTGGTCTTTGTTGATCAGATTGTATTGGAGCAGGATGATGATGATGATGATGATGATGATGATGAAAACTGTGCGTGGTCTCGAACCAGCGACCACTGCGTTGACAGGCAGGGTGCATATCCATTGGACCACAAGCGGGTGATGCAAAAAAAAAAAAAAAAACTGGGAGTGATGATCGTGAGAGGATCCTGGTGTTCAGGGACCGACAGACCCCTCAACCTTTTCTAGCATCATGAGAACAAACTAGCTGTAGAGTCAAACAGCATAGATCATGGCTACAAGCTTTCACCCCACTTCTTTGAAAAAAGGTATGCTGATCTATGCTGTTTGACTCTACAGCTAGTTTGACTCCTTTTCCAGCTAGAGATCTAGAGATAGAGCCTATCTTAGTAACACAATGAAAGACAGAAGAATTAAACACCCTTTCTTATAATTGGTGATTGGTATTTGTAGCTAGGGCTTTTTAACTTTATTAACACTTGTGTACATAACAATGCTGTTGTGCCAGGGGAAGAGCAATATATAAAAGTATAAATATACAAAGAGTAAATAATTACCATTTATTTATATAAAAATACAAATAAATGCATTGATAAAAAGTAAACAGGCTCCAGAAGATCTTCACCATCTCTTCTGGTCATAATTTCTAGACTTTTTAGATCAGTGTCTAATGAGAAATGATTGATTTGATTAGATTGTAGATTTCAACCCCAACAATGGCATTTACAACGCTGCCCTTTCATCTGTACCCAGGAGATTAAACAACTCAACCTCTAACGACTCAACGATCGTCGTTCACAGGCTTTCACCTGACTGTTGTTCCCCAAGTGTCACATAACTCTAAAGGGGACCCCAACAATGGAAGGTGAAACCAGTAGCTATAGAGTCAAACAGCATAGATCAGCATGATGCTGATCTATGCTGTTTGACTCTATAGTTTGATACAGGTATGTGTGACCACATGGCCTGGTCTACAGATCTCTAGACCTCTAGTTCTCTAGATCTCTAGATCTCTAGACCTCTAGCTGGAAAAGGAGTCAAACTAGCTATAAAGTCAAACAGCAGATCAGTTCTCATGATGCTAGAAAAGGTTGAGGGGTCTGTCGGTCCCTGAACACCAGGATCCTCTCATGATCATCACTCCCGATTTTTTTTTTTTTTGTGTGTCATCTCGTCGTGGTGCAATGGAGTTGTTCCTTGCCTGTCAACGCAGTGGTCGCGAGATCGAGACCACGCACAGTTTTCATCATCATCATCATCATCATCATCATCATCATCATCATCCTGCTCCACAAAAATCTGATCAACAAAGACCAACCAAACATGTCAATGAAGGAGACTGTCACAATTATTCTCTTATTCTCTTCAGCTCAACATTCAAACACTCTGCAGTACAAAGTCCACATGTTGACACCTGGAACTGCTGGTGGTCTGGTGGCGCAGAGGAACATCTCATGTTAATGGCCGCCGAGGTCGTGGGTTCGAGTCTATGTGCTGATTTTAGTTTGTATATGGTGCTGAGCCACAGTACAAGTCCAGTTGTTAGTGGATAGTAGTGCAGTGGATCGGCTACTTGCCTGTCAACACAGCTGACAGCTTTTGTTATGTGATGTTGTGCAGTTGTACGAGTCAGTACAACTTCCAACACATCTCATCTCATCTCAGATCTAGCGCTGGTGTAGTGGATCTCGTTTTGGCTTTGGACTCAAGAGATTGTTGGTTCGAGTCCTGGTGTTGGCTTCTTGGTTTTCTCCTTCTTTGTATGTGCTGCTTTGATGATGTCAGATACACTATGACCACTGTTTCTGTCACACCGATTAATGGTTGAGTGGGTACCGCTGCCGCTTTGGGTGCAGAAGACCACGGGTACGATCCTCAGGGGGGACAGAGAGAAGTTTTCCCCTTAAGTTTCTTCGTAGCTGCTTTGACGATGTCAAATACACTATGACCAATGTGTCTATCACACCGATTAATGGTATAGTGGGTACCGCTGCCGCTTTGAGTGCAGCAGACCACGGGTTCAATCCCCAGGGGGGTCAGACAGAGAGGAAGAAGGCCGGTTGAAGAGATGCGTGAGAAATGAGTAAATAAGTGGGATTTTATTGACTTTATTACTTGAAAATACAGTAATAGTTAATAATAGTTTCTACTTTTGTTTATTTTTATTTACTACTTACTTTTATTTACTTATTATTACTTTTATTTTTCTACTTTTAACTAGTCAATTCTACTTTTAGTTCCTATTTTAGGACCTATTTAAGCACATTCATACAGACGGACACACAACACAGAGACGAACAACACAACACAGAGACGAACGAGACGAACGACACATAAGTCGGGCCCAGTCGGGTCAAGTCGGGACCGGTAGGAGCCGGTCGGGTCGGGTCAGGCCCTGTAGGGGCCGGTCAGGTCGGGTCAGGCCCGGTAGGGGCCGGTCATTAGTCGGTAACGCCCTTGTCCGGCCTTCTTCTGTCCCACCGTTGGGGAGGGGAGGGGACTGCTCCCACTGGGGCTCGAACCCGTGATCTTCGCTACCCAAAGCGGTAACGCAACACACTCGACCACCGAGCCCGAGACAATTCACTGGTCATAGTGTATTTGACATCGTCAGAGCAGCTACAAAGAAACTTAAAGAGAAAACTGTCACTGTCTCCCCTGGGGATCGAACCCATGATCTGCTGCACCCAAAGCGGCAGCCCTACCCACTGTACCATTAATCGGTGTGACAGAGACAGTGGTCATAGTGTATCTGACATCGTCAAAGCAGCACATACAAAGAAGGAGAAAACCAAGAAGCCAACACCAGGACTCGAACCAACAATCTCTTGAGTCCAAAGCCAAAACGAGATCCACTACACCAGCACTAGATCTGAGATGAGATGTGTTGGAAGTTGTACTGACTCGTACGGCTGTACAACATCACATAACAAAAGCTGTCAGCTGTGTTGACAGGCAAGTAGCCGATCCACTGCACTACTATCCACTATCAACTGGATGTGGTTCCTGATGTGTTGTAACTTGTACTGTAGCTCAGCACCATATACAAACCATGCACAAACTAAAGTCAGCACATGGTCTTGATCCAGCGACCTCCGCAGTCATTAACATGAGATGTTCCTCTGCACCACCAGACCACCAGCAGCTCCAGGTGTCAACATGTGGAGTTTGTACTGCAGAGTGTTTGAATGTTGAGTTGAAGAGATTAAGAGAATAAGAGAATAATTGTGACAGTCTCCTTCATTGACATGTTTGGTTGGTCTTTGTTGATGAGATTGTTTTGGAGCAGGATGATGATGATGATGAAAACTGTGTGGTCGTGAACCAGCGACCACTGCGTTGACAGGCAGGGTGCATATCCATTGGACCACAAGCGGGTGATGCAAAAAAAAAAAAAAAAACTGGGAGTGATGATCGTGAGAGGATCCTGGTGTTCAGCGCAACCCACTCAACCATTAATCAGTGTGACACAGTCACTGGTCGTAGTGTATTTGACATCGTCAAAGCAGCACATACAAAGAAGGAGAAAACCAAGAAGCCAACACCAGGACTCGAACCAACAATCTCTTGAGTCCAAAGCCAAAACGAGATCCACTACACCAGTGACAGATCCAAGATGAGATGTGTTGGAAGTTGTACTGACTCGTACGGCTGCACAACACCACATAACAAAAGCTGTCAGCTGTGTTGACAGGCAAGTAGCCGATCCACTGCACTACTATCCACTAACAACTGGACTTGTACTGTGGCTCAGCACCATATACAAACCATGCACAAACTAAAGTCAGCACATGGTCTCGATCCAGCGACCTCTGCAGCCATTAACATGAGATGTTCCTCTGCGCCACCAGACCACCAGCAGCTCTGGGTGTCAACATGTGGACTTTGTACTGCAGAGTGATTGAATGTTGAACTGAAGAGATTAAGAGAATAAGAGAATCATTTTGACAGTTTCCTTCATTGACATGTTTGGTTGGTCTTTGTTGATCAGATTGTTTTGGAGCAGGATGATGATGATGATGATGATGTTGATGATGATGAAAACTGTGCGTGGTCTCGAACCAGCGATCACTGCGTTGACAGGCAGGGTGCATATCCATTGGACCACAAGCAGGTGATGCAAAAAAAAAAAAAAAACTGGGAGTGATGATCGTGAGAGGATCCTGGTGTTCAGGGACCGACAGACCCCTCAACCTTTTCTAGCATCATGAGAACAGCATGAAGCTGACCTATGCTGTTTGACTCTATAGCTAGTTTGACTCCTTTTCCAGCTAGAGATGTAGAGATCTAGAGGTCTAGAGGTCTAGAGATCTAGAGATAGAGCTTATCTCAGTAACACAATGAAAGACAGAAGAATTAAGAAATTAAACAACACCCTTTCTTGTAATTGGCGATTGGTATTTGTAGCTAGGACTGTCCTGATGGGTTGTGTGGGTGTGGAATCAGTAGCAGGTCCACACAGCTGGTAATCAACTTTTTTTTTCTTTTTAAAAAAAACTTTATTAACACTTATGTACATATCAATACTGTTGTGCCTAAACAAAGAGTAAACGTGAATGAATGAGAACAACGGTTATATCACTCAACTACTTGGAGGATAAAAGTAATGACTACATAACTTCATGTTTGTGTTGAGGCATATTTACCATTTTAACTCAGTTTTTACTTCATTGTTAAACCACAGTGGAGGCTAAATACTGTACAAGTCTAATGTGAAACAGTTATTTATTTATTAAATAAAGTAGCCTGATGAATTTAGAAGCACTTTTTTTGTCCGTCTTAAACCGTGGTAAAAAATAAAATATATTTTGAAATGACTTATAATAATTCCAAATTTTTGAACCTTAATTATGATACAGAATCGGTTTATAATAAATTATGCATATTTATTTGTGTTGCACATAAAGTAGTTGATTGTGTAATTGCGTATAATTTCGTTATCAGTCGCAGTATGTTATTATTTGTTATATAAATAGGGTGTAGCATATAAAAGTTGGAGCAATTTGGTTCCCACCTGCGTTTGTTTCAATGACAATGTGACAGAGTAGAGTAGTAGTAATGAATGTAATGAAAATAAAGAAAACCACTGAATTAGAAGGTGTCCAAACCTTTGAGGAATAGTGTTCCACATTGTGCCTTGAGCTGTACCATGTCTGCCATCTTGTGGGGGATAATGTTCACTACAGCCATCAGGATTTTCATTACATTAATATGTCAGGTACATTTAAAAGAATGTAAACAGAAAAAAACAAATAAACAGAGTGGATAGGGATTAAAAAGTGTTTATTTGGAGTAACAAAATCAGATTAGTCCTGGAGCCGCTCCGCTGGCTGTGGACTGAAAACAAAGTAGGCACATGAACTCACCGCGGCTGGTGACAGCACTTTAACATGGACAGGTGTCAGTGGAGCTTCACTTCAGCTCACAGTCACTTTGGCTCAAGCTCGTCATCTAATGTAGTTCTGCTCAAATCATGTCGTATAAAACAAAAGTGTACAATGTGGTCTGCATAGAAAATACCAGTAACATAGAAGCATTAGTTCATACATTGATTGAATTTCAGTGTGAAGGCTAATTAACACCACATTTATTCATTAATGCCATTAATATAAAGCTCTATAACAATGTTTTTACTATATCTGATATTCATACATTCAGAGAGTATAACTGCACAACAGGCGCCACATATATATGTTAGAATTAGTTCATTTCTCATGTTTCAAAGTAAAAGTATTCAGCTCCTGACTCATTCAACAGTTCTAATTGTTGCATTCTTCAGAGGCTTTTACTTTGAAAGTCAGAGTCCTACCTTACTTTATTCAAATGAAATCTAAAGACACTGATTGTGTTCCTCTCTGATACATACTGTGTGTGGTTGTGTGTGTGTGCACATTCAGCACCCCCCTGCAACAATACAATACAACATTAAAGCATTATGGCGAGTATTATGGGTTCTCTGCTGTTGCAGCTTGTGGCCACTCGGTCCGACACACCAGATTCCTGTGAAGTGCTGATCCAGGATCAGCTGCTGCCTGCCTGCCTCAGACCTCACGGTGTGTGGTGGTGGGGGGGGTGGGGACACACACGCAGCAGCACCTAGATGGCCATTGTGCACAGGATGAACTGCACACAGGAGGAGAGAGAAAGAGATAAAGAGAGAGAATCAACCACAGGAAGTTGTTAAAAGCTTTTCACACGCTCACATCACACAGACTCTAACACTGTTTGTGTGTTTGTGCGTCCTACAGGAAGTGGGACCTACATCGTCGTACTGGAAGGTGACTGATCCCTGCTGCATGGTGTCTCTCCGCCTGAAGTTATCTGGAACGGCAACAAACGACAAAAACGGCCACAGATTAGAAAACCACATCACCACGGTTACGCCGGCGGACGTGTTGAATTGAATTGAATTGAAAACTTTATTGAACAACATTAGACAAGTGTCTAAGGCTTATGTATATATATTATTTGTGGTCCTATTTGATGGTAGACAACATGGATTTAAAAACAAGGAAGACAAACACACAACACATGGACTAAAAACATGGGAGAAAGACACTCGGGCACATAGACTACAACATTGAAGAAGAAAAAGAACAAGACGAAATAGATCAAACAAGGGAATTAGGTCCCAAACAGAAACAACAAAACATTTGACAGACACACAAACAAACAATACAATAATCTAGTACTTCACGGCTCTTTTGATTTAATTTATCGGTTGGCTCACCATTTTTTTATTGAGGACTTAAAAAGTTGTTAAATTATCTTCATCCCTCAATACTTTTAAGTTAAGACTGAAATCTTACCTGTTAAATCAAGGTTCCTAATAGTTTCTTTTCCAGTATATTTGTCATTGGATCATTATCTCTTTACATGCTCATACACTCAGTTAAATACAATTATTTTATATTTATACATACCCATGTTTTTATTTCTGACTTCTTTGAGTGTGTGCTATAAAATGGCACTTGTATTGCTTCCTTTTTTGTTGTTATTTGTTGTTGCTTTCTCCTATTGTTGTTGTTGATTTATCCTCTGAATGTGTATATTTCTTGGGGAGGTGCTTCTTATAAGCCCATGTAGGGTTTTTTTAACCTCTCCTGCACTTACTATTCTTCTTTCATTTCTGTTTTTTGTAATTGTCGTTTTTTATGGTGCAAATAAATAAATAAATACAAATACAAATACAAAGTAGGAGGAGCTAATAGTTTTAAGGTTTAAAGGAAGGCCATTCCACAAGACAGCTGCTGAGGAAAGAAAAGAAAACTTTCCCATACAGCTCTTATAAATCGGCAGAGCCTGTAGTCAGTGGAGCTCCCCCTGGTGGAATAATTGTGTGTGTCACTGACTTTGGAGAAGTAGTTTACTAAATACTTTGGTGCCAGATCTTTCTTTATTTTATTTTTAACTTTATTTTTAACTTTATTTTAAACTAAACACAGCTTAAGTTGAGAAACTCTCTCCTCCACTCTGAGCCACCTGAGGCTGGAGAAGTGGTCAAGATGGAGGTGTGTTTTGGGATGAAGTTTATGTACTACTCTAATCAATTTGTGATGTGACGTGTCAGTGTGTGTGTGTGTGTGTGTTTGTTGGTTACCTGTGAGCGACCGCAGCTTGACGCAGCACGCCACGTAGTCGTCAAAGAAGATCCGTCCTCCTTTGCTGTAGCGCTTGACGATGCCGTTCAGAGCCTGAGGACTGACGCGGTAACCTAGGAGACAGAGAGAGGAGAGACTCAATACACGGACACGCGCATCAGCGGTTTTGCATGAATTTACCTCAAAAACAACTCTGTCTCGTAACGTGGTCACACAAAAAAATCCCATGAGCCTCAGTGGCATAGCTCTGAGCAGCTGACGACTCTGCTCCACCATTCTAAAAATATCTTGCACCGACAATTAGAGGTAATTAACCTACTGCTATGACTATAGGGATTATGAGATTAATTTGCCAAAAATGTTGAACTATCCCTTTAACACCTCAACTCTTCACTTCAGAAGTGGAAGGAGAATCAACAGGGTTTGAAATCACTGCTTTGTGTGATATAACAATAAATACAGTTATTGCAGGCTGTAAAACCAGTGGGTTAAAGAAGGTTTACAAGCACATGACTTTGTGCTTTGTAAACCATAGTTGTGCTTTGCATTTGTTAAACCAAACCTATGATGCAAATATCGGGTTTTTACTGCTTGAAGCCTCTGAGATGTTTGATCAACGTGGACCCTGAACTGTCAGTCACTCATTTAATCACTTCAGTGTCACTGTCACGTGTTGTTGATCGCCTCAAATCTCTTTCACTTTCACCTAAAATGTTACTTAAAGTAAGAGGTCAACAATCTAACATCTGAAATCAGCCTGATGAGGCGTTCGGGGACCCTCACCCATGGAGTTGATGGCCTGGCTCATCTCGTGAGGCTCCACCGTCCCGCTCCTGTCCTGGTCGAACATCATGAAGTTCTGCTTCCAGCCGTTCAGAGCCGTGAACAGCTCCTTGAACTCGTTGAAGCCCATCTTCCCTGTGTGGTCCCTCTGCACAGCGGCTGGTTAAGGCTTCAACACCTGGAAACTGTCTGAACTGTTTCATTTTTATTTGTTTCAGCGACACAACGGACAAAAGGATACATCAAGCATTGCGATCATGATCCGACAGGTGTCCAGGCTGAAAGCTGCAGAGATCAGATACAATCGTTATTCTTTAAAGGTAACACAGGCAGAGAGAACAACCTGTGGTCCAGATGGAAACAGCCCACACACATCAACCATCAGCTGTCAGCTCAGGAAGAGATGGAGGTTACTTGTATTTTTGTTTATACCGAGTAGCTTAAAAACGTATTCACTTATTACATACAAGAATCCTCAGTTACTTATTTCTTTATAATCCTTTTTCAATTTGTACATTGTTTGTTTTCGTCCGATCGCATTCCTATTGGGCCACAAAAATAAAATAAGAAAATCCTCGGAGGCAGACTGTATGTCTTGCTCTTAGTTCATCGTAATGCGATATGTTTATATTTTCAATTGTGACATGGATGTGATGTGATACTCAATGTAATTATGACATTGGTTCCTGTTCTAATGGGCCTTACCTCCTAATAAAACTATATATACGTATATAAAAAGAACTAATTAACTAACTCCTGCTGCTAATGTGTTAGCTGCAGAGTTGTTTATGAACACACTGAAACAATCTGGTCCAATCAGAGAGCTCTCTGCCTGCAGGACTCTAATCAGCACCATATTCAGAAAAATACCAACAAGAATGAATCTACACTTTGAAATATCAAAGCATCATTTCAGGGAAACAGGGAAGTGAATGTGATTGTAGTTTTCTCAGTTCCTCAGTCCTTCTGAACGCTTCCTGAATCCAACAACTCTTCTGAATAGACTCTTGTTTCTGAACTTACGGTTGTAGCTGCCGGTGAAACCAGCCTGAGTCAGACACCTCTGCAGCTCCTCTGCATCCACCTCACCGTCCTGCAGCAGAGAGACACACAACATGTGTTTAAAACCACTTCCTCTTACACACAAACATCTGGAAGCACTCGGTATGGTGAGATTTAAAGAGACAGAGACAGAAACACAGACATACAGTAACATACAGTAGGATATTCACTCTATTATAGTATGCTGTGTTGTTATAAAATGAAAACATTCTTAGCTGCACCATTTTTTACATCTGTGAGTAAACACAGTGTTGAAAACTAGTTATTCTGTGTTAGCATGTGTTAGCTGACAGTCAACACTTGGTTTGTAGCTTGTAGCTTCAGTTGCCTTCAGGGACAGGACACAGCGTGGGATTATTCCTACCAGTGCTGATGAAAACTGACGCTTTTTCCAATCACATCAAATGAATAAAGGGCTTTCAACATTTTTTTTTGCAATATTTACTCAATGGAGCAAAGTAACAGAAACACGTGACACTCAATGTTTCTCACAGTTAGCTGTAAACACTGAGCTAATCAGTGTTTACTGTCGGCTAACTGAGGCTAATCAGCTGTCAACACGTCTCTGAGACTGTGTTTGCACAGAACAACACAACAGTTGACAGCCAATCACACATGTCACTAAATGTACATCATTTACATCATGTCCCAGCAGCCACTGCATGGAGAGCTTTTCACAGTAACTCATGTTCCTGTGAAAAGCTCTCCATGCTAGCTTTATGTCATATGTACAAAAACTCTTTTTAACATGTTTCATTTATTTATAACAATATAAATGGATTTGTCAGAGGGCAACACATAGAAATACGGATTTTATAGACTTCTTTTTTAGGGGTTCTAAATCTTCTATCCATATGTCGGCCATTGGAAAGACGACTAAACATATCATTAAATATCAAAACCCTATAGACCATGCTTTGTTGGAAACAGGTTTGGCAGTAGGCACTGTATTATGTAATCTGTGCGTTATGCAATGCATTCATTCTTTATCTGAACTATTGAAACTGAGGACAACTTAGATCCTGTAGTATCAGGTACATACACGACCCTGTCATTAAGTGGCTGCACATTTCTTACACTCTTACTCTTGTCTTAACGTGTTAAGCTGCTGATGAGCCACATTCATTCTCTGCCATATCATAATCACCATATAAGTTGTGAACGCTGCTGCTGTCTTTGTACAGTCGGTCTAAAATTACAGTGTGAAAGTGAAAGCGAGTGTGCAGTGGTGGTGACTGTGGTTTTTATAAAGGTTTCATCTTGTTTTCATCGCTCTAGATGAGTCAAGAAGACAAAGCCGTTGACACTCTGACTGACCTGTCCTGCTATGCCAGTGAAGTAACCCCACATGGGGTCGTTGGCAGCTGGTGGTGGAGCCCCGTATGTGCCTGGGTATCCTCCTCCTGCTCCTCCTCCTCCGTAGGCGGGGAATCCCCCCTGGGGTGGTGCGCCTCCCATCGGCCCACCCATGTGTCCGGGCATGGGGCCTCCCATCGGCCCTCCCATGTGCCCACCTGGCATTCCCTGTGGGGGCATCCCCTGAGCTGGCATGCCTGGCATTGGTCCCCCATACTGAGGCACAAAACAGACGACAATAGTCTTTATAATGTATTCAAAATATACAGAAACATAGCCTAACAAGACATAGCCTATACATTCCCTGTCATTAATACACCACATACACACAGTCAGTTTGAACAGGTTGAATTGTGTACAGAACTGTTATTGATTATTGCACATGACTGTAATTGCACAAGGTGGAATAATAAGTGTCCAGGGATCAATCAATCAATCAATCAATCAATCAATCAATCAATCAATCAATCAATCAGCTGACTGTTTCTCAGAGGGAGGGGCTGAACAGATTGATGGTCACTGACAGACAGGACTTCCTGTTACCGCCATTTTTCAACACTGACTCACTGATACACTTAAGATTCCCACCTACACTTTAACATTTTCTTTAGTCATATGTTCAAATTGTTACCATTTGCCTCATATGTCAAAGTTTAGAGCAGGTCACATAGCCTACAAAACAGTTTGCATATGGTCTTTGCTTTCTAATAAGTATTTCCAGGGTCTAACCTGTCTGTGTAATCTAATTAGTGAGATTAGACTCTTTGAGTAAACCATACTGCTCGTTCCTGGTTCAAATATAGTCTACACTCCAGTATGTTGATCCAGGAAGACCATTTCCATGATTAAAATCGATACAAATCGACGCTACGGGTCCTCGCTTACGGACAAAACAGACAAAGTCATACATGAACGCTTTAGTGGGTGTGTAAAAATGTTCCCGGTTACAGGAAGACTGTAAAAGCGGTCGCTGTACATTTTGTGCAAAAACTATCGGAGATGCAGTGAAACGGCAGCCTGTTAGCTTCTGCTGCTAACTTCATGTAGCCGGTTTAAAGGTGGAAAAAGACCACGGGCAGATTCATGTTACTCACCCCGCCGCCGTATCCTGGATAAGCCATTATAGGTGAAGTGAAGCGAGCGCTCACACGGTTTAATAGTTTTACAGTGTGACTGACACTGACAAACCCTGACAAACCACTGTAACTAGTGTAACTTCCGATAAACCGAGCAGTGCAGCTGTTACCTCATATCCGCGTAGGGGGGAAAATACGGAAGTGCGGCGACTGACAGGTCAAGGACCAATGGGTGAAGGAGAGAAGAAAAGGGACCCGCCCACCAGCTGTGTGTTGCCTTTTTAGCCCCTCGTAATTAAATTTGGTATAATTTGCATCCAGAAACAGTTGTTCATTTGTTCTGGCTTTGCTCTCACACGAAAAAACTATGGGCAGACCTTAGCAAATTTATTATTGACTCTTTTACAATAGATTTTATTTTACTTTGGGAAAATGTTGTTTTTGGTTTCCATAAGTATCCCAGGAAAGAAGGAAAATGTTACTTTTTAATAAATCTGTTTTTATTTTTTGCAAAATTTCATATTCATAAAAGTAATTTTTCTAAGAAAACCCCTTGCTTTTATGTTTTTCAAAAAGAAATGGAACTTTATTTTAAGCTAATCACCAAATCAGCAAATGAAAAGGCTATTAAAACCATAGACCTTTGTAATATGTATAACCTTGTTGTATAATGAACATCACCCCTGGCACATGTTCTTTGTATTTTCATTGTATACTGTTCCCTGTATACTATTTGTACCTGACAACTTCTTTTAAATAAAGCTGTTGATTTAAAAAAAAAAAAAAATTAAATTAAATTTGGTAATTGAAATATGGCGTTTCTTATTCGAGTGACCGCTTCTCATGGATCTATTATTATTATTCTCTATTAATACAAGTGCCGTGTGTGTTTTACGTCATGATGTTAGCACATGTGTGTTATTAGACACGGGCTGACCCTAGAGGGAAATTCTTTTGGACTATTTTTATGGATATTAATTGGCACAAGGCATGGCTTGTTCCTTTTAAATTTTGTATCACAAATAAAATTAGAGAATTACATTTAAAAATACTGCATAACATATACCCATCTAAGATGTATATTTCAAGATTCCTTGACATCGATAACAAATGTACCTTTTTGTAAAATTGAACTTGAAAATTTGTTTTATGGTTGTTCATATAGTAGTACATTTTGGAAAGAACTTGAGAATTAGCTATATATTATGTAAAACGAAACACAAAATCAACATTGAGGGGAAGAACGTTATCACTTATTTTGATTTCAAAGAAAATAAACTATGTACTAAAGTAAACCTTTATATTTTATTGGGGAAGTTTCATATTCATAAATGTAAATTTCAGAATTCTTCACCATCATTTAAGTTGTTTTTGATTGAAGTTGATTATTATTTTAAGTCTCTTAATTTAATTTCAAACAAGAAATGTATAACAATATTGAACATACATTCAGAAATGTTTAATGAATCATCTTGTCACAATAACCATAATTATAATTTGCATGGGATACGAGGTCTGTCATTAAAATGTATTTTCCTTTATTGTTAACTTGACTGTTTTTTTGTTTTTCTCTTACTTAACCTTTGTTATACTGTCATAATTGCAACTTTATTGTTACTGTTGTAACGATTGTGAGCTGGAAAGACTGAAATGTTGTTGTTACTACAACTTTAAATAAAGCTTTGAAGAAACAAAAAAGAAAAAAAATAGACACTGGCTGACTTCACCATGATGGACTTTAAAACAACGGTGACTGGAAACATTGTTCGACTTTCAGCGACGCCCCTGAACGCCCCATGTGACCGTAAAAAGCTCCTTGGAGAAAGGCTACGCCCATCGCTCTGGCTACTCCTATTACTACGACAGGGACACGCCCCTGCGACCAGACCTTTGCCCTAACTGGCTCAGAGCCAGACTGATATGTTACGTTATTATCCCAGAAAAGTAAAGTTTGTTATTCCTTCTGTTTACCTCCCCCAAACCAATATCATCGTAGGTTAAATTCATTCCTGGCAAAATGTTTTGTTTAGTTTTGTGGCATCTGACCAGGCTAGGACACCGTGCATACATGAACTGATGAAGCCTCTTGGATGAGAGGTGAAACGTCTTCCTAGACAAATAACTAAGTCCAGTTGCTTTCGATTTAACCAATGCTCAGGCTGTTCTCAAATGGTCTCAGAAAAACCCCCACACATTTATTCTGTTCTGTTTCATCATGTGTCAAAAGAAACATTGTGACTGGTCTGAAAATGTTCTAGTGTCACACATATTTTGAGGACTAAATAAGTGTTTGTTTCTTTCGTCTAATCTGGCAGTGTCCAACTCTGCAGCCTTGAACATTTCACACTGATAGTGACCGGCGAGTCAAATACAGTAGAATAGCTTTGGACTTGTGTTTGTGATGAATGTGCGGATGTTTGTTGTTCAGCTACATGGCTTCTAGTTTTAGACATTTCAGTTCAGAAAAGTTACATAACACACCTTCGAAGCCTTCTCCTTTTTGGCCTCCCTGCATGTTTTCTATTCGTCACTAGATGGTGCTGTTGAGACATAAAAGACCACATTAACTGGTGCACATTTGTATAATCTGAGGATATTAATTGATAGAGGCAAAGACCAATCAAAGCATTTCATATAGGCCTCAAAGTTGCACCATATAATAAACATCATGACTCATTTTTTCTTTCTGTTTGCTTATTACACCGGACATGATTGTGACTGTGAGAAGAAGCTCACAAATCATATTTAATGTCAGTCTCTGAGATAATCAGCTGTGAGAGACATTTATCCAAAGATACAAGGTGAGAATTCAGAGCCGTGAAGGCGATCAGAGGGAAATGTGCTGTGAATTCAACGGAAACCACAGGTCAGGTGCAGAGGAGCTGCAGCTTCCTGTTGAGCCGAACTCAACCAAACATCTGTGGGATGTAGTAGGTTCATAACTACATCTTTTCTCTTCTGTAACAACCAGGAAACGCATCTCCTTCAGCTGCAGCTATACATCACAATTTAACAGAAATGACTTCCTAACCGTCATTTCTGTCATTTGAAATTATTTCATAAGTGTATGCTGTTTGCCTTTCCATTATTTACCTTTTATAGAGTAAATCTGAGCAGCACAACTTTGTTTTTCTCTTCCTTCCTCTGTCATAAATCCTCTCATCACCTCTGACATCTATCTGGTGACCCTTTACAAGCACATGGGAACCATCTGAAATATGTTAAGTAGATAAACAAGTTCAATCTTGTGGGACAACAGCAATAAAAAGCTGCTCGTACATCAATCTGTATAGGAAACCACTACATAAACACAGGGTTCCTACATTTTCAAAAAGTCCATACTTTTTCCAGACCCTAATTTCCAGACTTCTCGGTAAAAACATTCAAATAATTTTGTGTATCATGTATCATTTGTTTTCATTATTCTGCATGTGTATGCCATTATGTCACCAAATAATTTCCAAGAGATTGTAGCTGGGTACAATAGCAAAATAATTAGCCTAAATAATGTCAGATAAGACCAAACCCAGATTAAGTATTAAGATAAATACATTTCCATAGTACGATAGTTACCATTTTCCATACTTTTCCAGATCTGGAAATCTGGAGGATCTCAAACAGTGTAAATTAGAAGAATCAAACACCACAAAACGGTACAAGAGCATTTAAGACAATGCACTTTCCTGATGTCACTGTGTGTTAATATAAAACAGTCGTACAGGGACTTGCTGAGGTGAGGACAGCTCTGAGGTCAGCAGCTGCTACAGTGCACACAAAAGGATGTTAACACATGTAGGCCTCGTCGACCCATTCCCAACACCAGTCCACCGAGTCCACGACTCAAACGCCATTCGGCCCTCGAGCCAAGAATGCCATTACAGCACTGACACGTAGGCCACATCTGTTCCAATCACATCCCAGCGTCTCTGTTTATCCCTGAGAATAAACACTGCACCCCAAACACTGCACCCCCCCCACCGTTTTCTAAAGGAAACTTACAAGAGCTGGTGGTCACAGTGAAAGATTTTCAATGGCAAATACAGTAAAAAAAAAAAACACCACAGTGGCACGGAAGCTTGGACTGATGTGTGCGTTTGATCGTAACTCAGCTCGGTTTGTGCCACGTTAAACACAAGGAGAGCGGTCACATGTGTTGCACACAGAAACATCTGTTGCTCAGCTTTTTCTACTGAAGCCCACATTTATGGAAGTCAACGGCAGCACCGTTAAATACAGTAATACACGGCTAATCATCTGTAATGAGATCACATCATTATTTCCCAGCAGCACTGGCGGGTAGATTAAGTCATGATGTTAGCCAACACACATAAGAGTTTACACAAATGACATAATGACAAATTGTGTGTATGGATGTGTTCATTCTCACTCTTATGGGATGTACAGTGGGTACAGAAAGTATTCAGACCCCCTCAAATTTTTCACTCTTTGTTTCATTGCAGCCATTTGCTAAAATCATTTAATTTCTTTTTTTTTCTCATTAATGTACACTCAGCCCCCTTCTTGACAGAAAAAAAAACAGAAATGTAGAAATTTTTGCAAATTTATGAAAAAAGAAAAACTCATGGAGACTCATGGCTGTACTTGCTCAAAAGGGTGCTTCTACTCAATACTGAGCAAAGGGTCTGAATACTTATGACCATGTGATATTTCAGTATTTCTTTTTTAATACGTTTGCACAAATTTCTACAATTCTGTTTTTTTTTCTGTCAAGAAGGGGTGCTGAGTGTACATTAATGAGAAAAAAAAATGAAATTAAATGATTTTAGCAAATGGCTGCAATGAAACAAAGACTGAAAAATTTGAGGGGGTCTGAATACTTTCCGTACCCACTGTAAATGGAAAAAAAAGATAAGATATTAATTTTTACAGTGTAATTCAGTGGCATCTCCCTCTGTCTCCTGTATGCTGCGCTGTTTCCATTCACTATCCCTCCTTCCCTTTTCCCCTGCTCCATCTCTCTCTCTGCCTCCACACGTCCGTCCAATAATGTGTTCAAAGTGACACCTATAAACGATTTTAGTTGCGTTAAGTGTCGGACGAATGGAGGCACCCGTGAAGTGACGCTCTTCAAACAAGCCGCCCCTTGCATTAGGGAAGACATCCACTGTCTGTTTGTTTGCTGAGGATGTCCGGTGCCAGAGGAACAAGTGCGCAATACGAGGCCTTATTCCTCATAAAGGCGCAGCTGGATATTTGTTAAGCTTTTAACAGGCTTTTAGCATTTACTGTGACTGCTCGCCACTCGCTCACAGTTTGTACTTCCACTTGTGGCCACACAGACTAAAATAGACTTTTATTTCAGAGAGGTTCCTGTTTGGTGCTTTCAAGGAGAGATGAAAATAGTTTTTCTCATCATGACTGTTGTGACAGTTACTTTCCACATTAAAATTCTCCACCGTCGTGATGCCACATGCCAGTATCAGTGACACAGTTCTCACACTGCCTTTGGATAATAATGATTCTGTAAATATGCATTGTGTGGAATTTATGGCAGCTGTTATGTTGTCAGTCAGTTACTTGGGTGTCGCCACGACCCCGCCCCTTTTAGCAGCAGGTCTTGAGTCTATTGACTCCAATGGGAGAAGTGAATGTGAACATAGATTATGTCAGATTCTCTCGCCCCACAGTCACCGTCCGTCATCATAGTGATAGTCAAATCATAGTCATGCTAAATATGACTGTTAGCTGTGTAAATATATGATGTTATCATAATAAAAATAGAAATAGCTCACTTTCCTCTACATTCAAGTTTTATAAACCCACACACGTTCACAACACGAGGTGGGGGGAAGGGGACCACGCCCACTTAGGAGACAAGAAGTGTATACCATTTCATATCATTGGAGCAGCTTGTCATGGGGTATCTTGATAGTAATAGAGTATATTTCTTAAAGCTAATTCATGACAAGACATGGGTGGTGTGCAGTGATGGGAATAACGATGATATATATAAATAATGGCATTACTAACGCCGCTACTATTTTCAGTAACAAGTAATCAAAAAGATTACTGTTTCATCCCCCGTTATAAAGCTGTTACCAACATTGACAATAAAATGTCCTGCCACCAAATAACAATACAGGTAGGCTCAGCAAAGGGGCCTTGTGGAGCCTACCAGTGCTACCGAATTGTTTTCCTATAGTAAGATTAAAAAAAAAAAAATCAAATTTCAAGCGTTGAGCTGACTGAGCAACTTTTGACAGTTAGTTTGATTATGTAGTAATTATTGGAGGAAAGTAACTAGTAACTATAACTAATTACTTTTTACAAGTAAGTTGGCCAACACTGGTGATGTGATATGTGATATGATAGGGGAGGAGACCACTCATTGTCAATAGACAACAGAGAATAGCTGCAGAATCATAGAGTGCTGATGCTAACAAGAATATGCTTGCAGCTGTGCTAGAGCTTAGTTTAGCTTCTTAGCATGCTAACATTTGCTAAGCACTTAACATGAGGCTAATTGAAATATCATCAGGTATGTGGTCATAAATCAAATTGATGAATGGAACCAAATAAAAAATCATCAGCTTGTTTAAAATGTAATGGTATAACCTGCTCATATTTGGTGGATCAACCTATTGCCATCCCATCACTAGAACCTCACCATAGGCGGTTGTAGCATGGCATCATTGCCTCATGTGTTTTCTGGGCTGTTATGTAGCATGTTATTTTAAATCATACTAAATTTAGGAAATATTGGGATGTGTATAATCTCCTTATTAAACAGACTGACAGGTGAATTCAGTATTCTGTCAATGTGTCTTATCAAATTTGAGCAGATCATAAAAGAGGAACTAAATGAGTCAAATTTAGATGGTACAAGTGACTCAGTAAACAAGGCCGGCGTGTTTCCAGGAACTGTTAATGGCCAAAAGGTTGTTTTAATGAGGACTGTGTTTAGAACTGGCGCCTGATAACTTCTGCTACAACAGCCAAGTCTACCTATATACAGACAACTATTATGGGATGGAACAAATATCTACTTAAAGTTAGCTAACCAACATGAACTAACAGCAAAATGTATTGAAGAAATGAGCGCGAGTGCCAGTGCCAGACAGCAGGCTAATAATACAACAATGTGTCATTTCCTCTTCATAAATCATAGTCACACTTCCCAAGAACCTATCCAACCGTCAGATGATGATTCATCCTTTGATCATACATTATTATAAATTATAATATAATATAATAATTAAACTATGATATAAATTAGATGTCACAGTATGTGGAACTAAAGCCTTCAAAAGTTGAGATAACGCTCCAACCAAGGTTGAACAAGACAAGACACAGCTATGTTTTTGATGAAAATATTCTACAGTCAAACTCATTTATTAGGAGGATTTCCCCAAATTTTTGGATTCTACAAAAGGAGCTGTGTCTGCAATTCCATATATCTATACATATAAATGTCCACAGATACAGAGAAATTAATGTCACTGTATATCTGTGGACATGCAGTCCATGAGTTTCTGACAATTTTTTCTGCAGACACGGCTCCTTTTGTAGAATTTCACAAATATTGTTGTGAATACCCTTGAACACACTTTAGGTCTTAGAATGTAAGAGATAACAATAGACATGCCTTAAATTAAAAAAAAAAAAAAAAAAAGGTTATGGATAAGGTAATAAACCACATACAAACAAGTTATTTGACTACTTAGTTTTCTCTCTCTTTTGTTCAGTCAAAGTTAAACTCCACTTATCTCTAACATGCTGCATAGAAATGCCCCTTTTTTCCAATTCCATAGGCTTTTCATTTCTAATTTCTTCTCCATTTACATGTTTTTCTATGCCTATAATAACCCACTGGACAAGAGTCAAGGTCTTGAGTCACAGCTTAAACCTGTTTCATGTCTGGAGCTGCCATGTCCATTTCACGCTCTTCACTCAGTAAACACTAGACCTGCTAGATAGACAGAACTAAAGCACTTGTTATTAATCTACAGCACAGACTTGTGTTGAAGTCAAACACAGATGAATATTATGGAGACGCACAGAGATAGCTACATGTGGATATGGATGAGTGACGGTTTGGAGTAACGGGCGCTTTGAGGAACAGCCTGTTCCTCCAACACTTCCTCAAAACAAAACAAAGCAGGAGCGTGAAAGTTGTCGAACTTTACTCCGTCGTGTGTTTACGGTCTCCACCTTTGAAACTTGACAGGAGATAATATTTAACAGCCGAGCCGGTGTGAAGGGTTAGAGGTCTCCGTGCGCGCAGCCGAGCGGATCGATGGAGCAGTGATACCCGGCGGAGCGACATCACCTCCCCGCAAAGAGACACAGAGAGCCCCCCCCTCCCCTCCTACAACTACAACTAGAACAAACAATGGTTGGTGGTTGCTTTGGTCAAATACTCACATGTCGGTGTTGTGTTGGAGCTTTTTGTGCGCGTGTGTGTGTGTGTGTGTGCCTTGTTGTTGACTTGTGTGTGCTCCACCCTTCGGACAGGTTGCCGTCGGTAAGATACTCCTCGGAGTTTTTGGAGTAGCGGTCGTCGTGATTTTGATCGCAGTGCCCACGGCCATATATCTGAAAGGTGAGTCTTTTTTTTCTTTTTTTCTTTTTTTAACGTGTTGGATATTAAATGCATCACCTGCGCTCCGACCCACTGTCAAACATTTCCCCCATAGACGGTAGGCTACTTTACGCACGCGTCGTTATGCATGAGCCATGTTGGAGACTTCAAAAATGTCACAGGACACGTGACACAACACAACTATGCAAGTTTATATTCACATTTAAGGATTCATTATGATATAATATACATTTATTATAATTATTAATTGCGTATTGGCTTGTATTTATCATCAGATTCTCGGATACACACTCACGTGTCTTTACAGCTTCAAACACACACTGGGGATTTCTGTTATTGCTCCCAATCAAGACACATCCCAGCTGCCGGAGTCTTTACGACATTATTATCTGCTTTTTATGATGTCATATGACACGATATCTGTGACCTGCGACCTCCTGAGTCCCTGCCAATAATAACGTGTGTTGTTGCAGATGACAACGGGGGGAACAAGAACCACAAAACCTTCAGCCTGGAGGACGTCTTCAACAGCACCTTGAAACCAAAGTCCTACAACCTGATGTGGATCTCAGGTGAGAAAGGGGGAGATTTAAAGAGGAGTGATAGCAGGGTGGAGGAGGTGGAGGAGGGGTGTGGCATTGATCTGTGACAGGTGTCCAGCTTGTACATGCGTCACTGCTGATGCTTTATTATGTAGCAGCGGCAATGTTCAGCTTTGTCCTGGTTACTGATTCACTGATGGAATTACCTCTTAAATATCTAGATTATTTTACACTAAAATAAGATATATTATATGTTTAGGATGGAGCCTAAGCTGCATTAAGACTAAATATATGGGTGTTTTTTTTAACAGATTATACCAAAAGCCTTCTTGGTAATTACCATTTTGGTGTTACATATATAATATAATTCACTTTGGAGGATAAAATTTAGTCTGGGAGTTTTATAATATATTATTAATGGCTGCAAACGTGCCCGAAGGTGAAGCTGAATATATTATGAAATCCATATTTTATTGGACAGTTTACAGCGATGCCTCTACAATAAAGATATATCACCACCACATATAATAAAAATGAAGATATGCATGGAAACTGAAAGAAGGGTTTGCTGTTATTTTTTTATTAAATCGCTACCAAAATGAGCAGCTCATATCCTCTTCTCTGACTGGCTCCAGTGAGGAGATGTAAAAACATGGATTAGCATTAATAATGTGAATATGGTTGTCAGGTAATGAGTACCTCCACAAGGCCAACGGCTCCATCTTCCTCCACAACGTGGCCACTGGACAGGTCACCGAGTTCCTGAGCAAAGACAAGTTTGTGAGTCCGACATACTGATCTATGGTTCAATCTAAAACTCCACTTGTGTCCAAACTAAATGTTAATAACAACGGGTTCTTGTCCAACACAGGCCCAAGTCGACGCTTATGACTACCAGCTGTCGGCAGACCGCAAATATGTTGCCTTCATGAGCAACCACACCAAGGTACACCAGACGTTTCTTCTCCTTAACTTGGTTGTTATTACAGTAAAAGCTGCTGAGTGATGGACTGATTGGGTTTTGTTTTTGTCCCATCAGCTGTGGAGACATTCATTTACAGCTTCATATCCACTATACAACTTGGAATCAAAGTAAGCACCCAACTATGAATTTGGATTTCTTTTTCTTATCTTTATCCCATTCCTTTCAAAATAAAATGCAATGACCGACGATCACTTCTTCAATTCTTTGCAGAACGTTTCTCACTACCCCTGACATTCCCAATGAAGTCCAGTACTTCTCCTGGGCTCCGCAAGGGAACAAACTGGTGAGGCTGCGTTCAATCCGATGACTGCTAATATTATGTACATAACCCCGAGACCCACTGGTGCTTTGAAGTGGATGATAGATGAGGTGATTGAGCCAACAACCTTTTCTGAGTGTGTGTGTGTTTGGACTTGCAGGCATTTGTTTGGGACAATGATGTGTATATAAAGACCAGCCCCGAGTCCCCAGCCCAGCAGGTCACGATCAATGGGGAGGAGAACCAGATTTTGAATGGGGTCCCAGACTGGGTCTATGAGGGTAAGTGGCACCTGCGTTTCTATAATGTAATGGGATTATTTACAGTTGGTGTTGGACGTGTTGTTTGAGCTTGACTGCAGCCAAATAACTGTTTTTGCAAAGGCTAAAAACGTACACTCTTCTGGAACCCACTGTTTATTGTTTTAAGAAATTATGGTATAATATTTAACACATATCTTTCACTATAAATGCATGTATGAGGCAATACAAACTCTATTTTAGTTCAGTTTTTGACTCTTCTTCTCAAATCAGGTGGTTTCATTTGGAGTTAAAAGCATAAAATGAATGGAAGCATGGGCCAATAAGATATAAATCAAAAGAAAAATATCTAAATGTCTACTGTAGTATATAGTTGATTACAGAAACCCCACCTGAAAGCAACATTTGCATCAGTGTGGTAGTTTAATCCAACAAAGTCTCCTGGGAAATCCTGGGAATGCTGTGATGTTTCTCCAGAGTTACGTAACTCACTATGAAAAGCATTTGTGTTGCCCAATCGAGGTCTGGTGGAGTACTTCATCTGCAGCGAGAACATGAAAACAAAGCAGGCGACCTTCTACCCCGAACGCTAACGCCCTTCACCGCTTGCCTCCCTTCCCTTCTAGAGGAGATGTTCTCGTCCAATCAGGGCCTGTGGTGGTCACCTGGAGGGAAGCACGTGGCCTACGCCCAGTTCAACGACACCGAGGTCCACCACATCGAGTACAGCTGGTACGGCGAGGACCAGTACCCCAGCACTGTTTCCATCGCCTATCCAAAGGTGGGATATCTAGGATCACTGCATTGTTCTGTATCACTGAAGTGCAACGCTGTGGGTTCAGAGTTGCGATTACAATCTGCCCTATCTCACATTCTTTCCCCTGTGCAGCCAGGTACTCCTAACCCTGTTGTGAAACTCTTCGTTGTGGACACAGACAACGTGACAGAAATCACAGAGGTCGTTGTTCCGCCCGCATTTGGCTCGAGGTAACAGTTTATGTGTGGTTCTATCTATTATTGCAAGAAAATGAGCTATAAACAATGTCATGAGGGGAATTACTGTGATTAATGCTCACACAGCAGGGAGTTTTCCTCAGCATACTGGACTGTGATTCATTATTTTCAACAGACTGGTCTGCAGCTGCACTCTGATATAGTGCTGTCCTTGCTGATACGATCCCAGACGGCCTTACATGCCTTCTTAATGAATTCACTGTATTCATGTGTTGATGTGTGGGAACGTCGAAGCTACCGATGCGCGTCGTCTCACGGGTTTCTTCTTTCCTTGTCCATAGTGAGCACTACTTGGCGACCGTCACTTGGGTGAGCGACACGCGTATCGCTGTGCAGTGGCTGGCGAGAGTTCAAAACCACCTCATCCTTCAGATCTACGACTTGAATGATACCAGATGGGAGCCTGTCGAGGTACAGAGCGATACTATGAAAAAACATACAAACAGTATGTCGTACAGTACATGACGTTAGATGTTACACAGCACAGCAGCTTCTTCATGAGAACACAAAGCAAATAAAACCTACACTTCTGATTCTGAAGTAAATGCTAAGGAATGCAATGAGCAAGTCACTGCCAACCATCCCACCAATGCAAAAGCAACCAATTTCCAGTGATAAACTTAAAGGGACAACGAGGAGTTTCTATTCGGTTATAAAGAAGTCTCACGTTAATGTGGATGAATCTACGCTACCCACACTTGTTAATGGGCCCATTTTCCATAAATATATCGTTTTGTCTCTATCGTTATTTTGTTATTATTAGTGGTGGCGGAGATGCTGGTCGAGCCGACCAGCGTTTTTTACTTTTGGTTTCGCAACGAGTCATGAGAATAACGCAGCAGAATCGCCGTTTATGGTCGGAACTACGGTGGTATGTGAACCTCTTTGAACCTCTGACTTTAATTCTTGATGAATGAAAACATGAGTCCGTCTTGCGCCGGTCAAAAGAATTTTACGGTGCGCGCGGAGGCTCATAAATGTAGTGTGAAAACGCTTCGCTTTTCCAAAACTCCTCGTTGTCCCTTTAAAGTGATTTCACATTATCTGATGTGTAGAAGCTACAAAACTACAAAAACATGTTTTAGCCACTTCCAAAAGTAATGCCCAGCAGTTATAACTAATATTAGTTAAAAAAGTGTTCTTAAATTGTAATATTTTGCAAAATATTTCAACAACGCTTGGAGTAACATTACAGTTTCCCAGTGTCCATGTAGCCGCTTTGGGCCTTAGTACATGGAAATTTATCATATTAATATATTACTGGTAGTTGCTTTTCATGGTTAAAGTTGTATTGTATTGTATTGTGGCGTATAGCTAACATTGAAAAACATTTTTTTTACAGAATCAGGAAGTGAAGAGTTCCACTGGCTGGGTTGGGCGGGTATGTCCAATGCACTGCTTTAAAAATGAGTCTGGTCACATGTTTTAAGAATCACTTTCTCTGCACTTGATGCACTTTATTCTAATGTTCCTGTTCTTCCCAGTTCTCTCCATCAGAACCTGTTTTTGCCCCAGACATGAACAGTTACTACCTGTTGATGAGCGACACCAAGCGCTACAAGCACATCCATCACGTAGAGAAGGTAAGAAACAGCACTTTGTAGTTTGTAGTCTGTAGTGTATGACCTGTCACTGGTCAGTTTCATTGTGTTCTGTCTCGTTCATGCAGGGAAAAGTTACACCAATCACCTCAGGAGAGTGGGAAGTCATTAGCATCCTGAAAGTTACTGCAGATAGTGTGTAAGTTTCGATTATCTCCTTTGACAATTAAATGTTTCTATTTCATAATAAATCACACATTTAATCTTAATCTTAATCATACATATTTGGCATATCGGTACATTTTGATGATTGAATTCCAAAGACAATCCACTGAGCTGCGCCTATTTCTGAACTCGTCCTCTCCACAGATACTACACCAGTAACGAGGAGGGCAAAAGGCCAGGAGGAAGGAATGTCTACAAGTAAGAGCTGTATATTTCTTTTGCTTAATAGTTTTTAATAAAAAAAAAATACTTTTTCAGATTTACAGTGTGTTTGTGTTAATCAGGTGGACCAAGCAAGGAACCAAGCAAGGAACCAGGTGCCTGACTTGTGGATTACATGGAAACAAATGTTATTACAACTCGGCTTACTTCAGCCATGACGCCTCCTACTACCGCATGAGCTGCAGTGGTGAGTTCACTTGCCCTCTGGTTCTTGCAAAACACAACTATCTGTATCCAATACTAATAGTAGCTAAAAATATATTTTGTATTCAAAGGTCCGGACATTCCTTACCATTCCCTCATGGATAACAGTAATAACAAAGGTAAGCTACAAGTAGAGAATTTGAAATAAAACACCAGAAAACATTCATCCTAATGAGATTCCTGTGTTTTGACGCTTGTAGAGCTGAAACCTCTGGAGGACAATAACGCCTTTCGCAAACTCATATCTGACATCCAAATGCCCACCATGCGTCGTGGTACCATCAAACTCGGCCGTTACAGTAAGTGAATCAAACTACACTTAACCAACAACTGATATGTCATTCAATTTCACTGCTGGAAAGTAACAAATTACATTGATAAAGAAAGATATCTCCCACACGATCCTCTGAAAATACCAAACAATTCATTCATTTCAGATGTCTGTGAGATGTTTTACTCCAAATATTCCTTCCTGATAATATTTCCCTAATGTTATTTAAGTAGGATATTGAATATCTGTGATTTTGACAGATCTCTGGTACCAGATGTTCCTCCCTCCGGGCTTTAGTGAATCCAAGAAGTACCCTCTGCTGATAGATGTGTAAGAATCCATGAAAGAAAAGCTGTAAAGTCGAATTGTGAAAGTCAAATAAAAGGGCTGTAAACTGATTCTGAGTTTGCTCCACCTCCCAGGTATGCGGGCCCCTGCAGCCAGAAAGCCGACTACATCTACCGGGTGAGCTGGGCCACGCACCTGGCCAGCACTGAGAACATCATCGTAGCCAGCTTTGATGGAAGAGGAAGCGGTTTCCAGGGCGACGACCTAATGCACGAACTCTACAAACGTCTGGGAACCTATGAGGTGGAAGATCAGATAACAGCGGCCAAGTAAGAAAAACAGCTCAGGGCCAACTCAAGCTCGTTAAAACTGGATCTGACTTGATGACGATGATCAAAGTCCTTCACTTAGATCTTCGTCACTTCCATCCTCTTCTAACTGTCCCTTTTGATTTTGATCTGTAGGGAATTCATCAAAATGGGCTTCATTGACAAAGACAGAGTTGCTATTTGGGGCTGGGTGAGTTGTTTCAGAGTTCAGAGCCATAAAAGGCTCTAAAAGGAAGTTAATGTTTATGGGATGTCAGAGATGAGCCTCAGCAACGAACCCTTTATCCTCCACAGTCTTACGGTGGGTATGTGACGTCGATGGCCTTGGGATCCGGCAGCGGGGTTTTCAAATGCGGAATGGCAGTGGCTCCGGTTTCCAAGTGGTATTATTATGGTATGTACAGTATGCAAATAGGTTCTTCATGTTTCGCATTCGGTGAAAGTTCAGTCTTTAACCAAGGTTCCTACAGCTTAAGCCAACTTAAATTTAAGACTTTTTAAGATGTTTTTAATGCCACTTGAAATTAAATTTAAGACCGACTTCATAATAAACACAAATGCAAAAAAAACAAAAAAAAAAACGTCACCACATCTATTATATAGGGTTAGGGACAATTTTACCCACTTTCCTATGTGGTCCAAGGTAAAGTGACTGCTACATGAATGATTGGGGGGGGGGGGGACTGATTTGGGAGCTGGTGGCGATAAGAAATTTAGCGTTGACGGCCGCCACTAACTTCTCTGTCAGAATGTTACCAATTATTTTGAGATTTGAGACTAATTATAATCATAAAATCCAACTTACCAAGTGTTAACATTTTTAAGACTTTTGAAAAATCGATTTAAGACATTTTAATGCCAATTAAGGCCTTGTTTTTAGATTAATGAATTCAATGCCTTTTAAGACTTTTTAAGGATCCGTAAGAACCCTGTCTAACCATCTGTTTGTTTCAGACTCCATCTACACCGAGCGATACATGATGGAGCCTTCGGAGAATCCTGTTTTCTACGCTGTGAGTTGACATCATGATGAACACAGTGAACTCTTCTCTCCTGTATCTGAAGGTCATTAGTAGTTTATGTACCAGATGTTGCCTTTCATCACCACCAACAAACATCTGATTGTGTGCAGAACTCAACAGTAACAGAAAGAGCCAAGAACTTCCACTCTGTGCAGTATCTTCTGGTCCATGGGACAGCTGACGGTGAGATCCATGTCTTCATTTAATACTGTTCCATATAAATATTTGCTTTGCTTTTGCTCCAACTGTAAATCTTTGATCCTGCACCATAAGCCTGAACTTCCTCCTTTTGAAATGCAAAAGCCGAGGATCTGATGAATTTGTAGAGGACAGTCAGGCTCACGGTCAAGTTCCTGGTGAGCTTTTCTTCCAACAGCACCGTCAGACCTGATAATTCAAAGTTTTGATAATCTATTCGTTGTGTTTTTCCAGACAATGTTCATTTCCAGCAGGCAGCAGAGATCTCCGAAGCTCTGGTGGACGAGCAGGTGGACTTTGAGGCCATGGTGAGTCATCGGAAAATACGGATTCTAAAAGTTATTCAAGCCAATTTGTCAAATTAAAAAGGAAAAAAAAAGTCTACAATATTTTCTATTTGCTTTGTCAGTAAATATTACACATGTTCTTCTTTCAGTGGTACACGGACAAGGACCACGGGCTGGAAGGGTCGGCCTATCAACACGTCTACACACACATGACTCACTTCCTGAAGAGGTGCTTTGCCTGAAATCCACTGGACCACCACTAACCCTATTTAAATGTCTCCTATGAATTAAACAGGAGAGAGACTTTTAATTTGTAAATGCAGGTTTGATCATTAAGGTTTTAAATGTCAAGAAAACAGTCTTATTTAGTTTTCATGTTGAGCATAAACTTGATAAGTATAAAGTCATTCTGTATAAAGTCATTCTGTGTCTATGAAATTTTGTGTTCTGTCGGAAAATAACTCGTTATTTGGAACGCGTTCCTTTTTTCATCTCCATGAACAACCCCAAGAAGCAAAGGTTTTTGTTTTTTGAGAAGAAAGAGTGAAAAAATCTCCAGTAAAAAAAAGTTTGGGGTCAATATCACAGATGAAAAAAGAAGAAGAAAAAAAAACACAATGTAACACCACTTGCCTCTCAGGGCTTCTGTAAAAACATATTCTCTGGAAATGATACCTGAAATCTTTACTGACTTTAAACAAAATATATATATATATATATTGCATATTTTGCGAAGTAAAAATGTTTTGTCAAAGTGAAACTGCGCCATCTAAGATTTCTGTCTTGTATTAAAGGTTGGAAAGCAGCTCAGTGATTTTATACAGTACAAACCGTGACACTGTTGACTCTTTATGATTGTTTTTCTAAAATAATAAAGAATTAAGTAATGAAAAATCTTTTTGCTTGATACACAATGTTGGGCATACAATACATTACATATTACAATACATTACGTATTATTAGTTACTGTCATTTGAAAGTAATTAATTACATTACAATATTACTGTCTCTGAATTGTAATACGTGACACTACTTTTACATTACTTTTGAATTACGTTTAGTTTGTGTGAGAAATGGATTTCAAAATAAATCTCAATGAGACCATGGTATAGAGATGAAATTTTATTTTGAAATTTCACTGATTAAGAAATGACATTACAGAGCTCAGCCTCGACACGACACTGACACATCTAAAATCCATACAGCGCTGCTTTCACACTTATTCATACAGTGTGGATCTTTATTGGACGACGGCCCTTGTAAAACAGATAACTGCCACTCATGCAAAAAAAAAACAGTCGATACCCATCTTTTAAATTTGATCGGACAGAATACACAAATACTGACTCAGTCACGTCCCAGATGTGACAACACACGTATCACTTCCCATCATGATGACACAGTAGCACATTAAAGCATCTCCCCTACTTTCTGTTTAACAGGATGAGCTGCGCTTGTTTGATTTTAACACCTAAGTACCTGGCATCACGCATGAATGTCACCTTTCCTTTCATCTGAACAAACGCCGCGGCTGTCTGTCCGCCGGGCCGATGCGCCGGGGCCCGTGTCTAATGGGTTGAGAGTAACAGGTGGATTTGGACGGTGGTAAAACGGGTCCACCTGAGCAAGACCCATCCTCCTTCAGCTCGTGCGGTGTGTATATAAGACCCCGTGGAAAGACAGACGGGTCAGATACACACACCAGCAACAAGCAGAGGAAGTACATGCACGGAGGAAAGACAGAAGACAAAGGTGAGCTGTGATCTTCAGCACTGTTTGGTCCAGTGTGCTCTTTGGGTTAGGGTTTGAAAGCTCATTGTGCGCTGTGTGATGCTCTGTGGTACAGCAGGTCAGAACCATGAAGAGCATTCAGTCCCTGGCTGGCATCCTCCTGCTCCTCGGCCTGGTCCACAGCAGCTGGCAGCTTCCTCTGCACGACGCCGACGACACCTCCAGGTACAGCAGGCTTCTCTTTAGAGGACTACAGGCAAAGCACAGACTTAATAATATGGACTTTTATTTGGAATATACAGATGAGATGCAGTATTTTATTTATATAATCATCTCTTAATATGAATATATTCTTCATGATTTCTCCTTTAATATAAAAATTGTTGCAATTCAAATTTACAATAGAACAGTTTCTTTTTGTTATATCTGCAAATGGTGCAAAACTTTAGAAATGAATCATTCTGTTGCAGGAAAAAGACAAAAGAAAAATATATGTAGGGCAGATTTTATATATGATAATATATGAAGGCAACATCTGTGTGCCCTCCCTGCTGTTGTGTAGTTTTGAGGCCGATGACACGTTAGCCGAGGGGCCGAGGGAGATGTCGAACATGAAGAGACACTCGGAGGGGACGTTCTCCAACGACTACAGCAAATACCTGGAGGACAGGAAGGCCGAGGACTTTGTCCGGTGGCTGATGAACAACAAGAGGAGTGGGTCAGTACTGCAAACAACCCATCTATCTATCTATCTATCTATCTATCTATCTATCTTGCTAAATAATGCTAATATTATCAGTGCATAAACAGTATTTTTAGCTGGTAGATGTGTCGATATTAAAGCTTTTTTGGAATCTCATACTGACATCTGAAACATGACAGGTCTCACTTATACAACAGAACTTTATATAACAATGAATAATGTACTTTTTTATAATCATCTTTCAAGTGAGGGATCTGATATATCCGGATACATCACAGTAAAAATTAAACCAAAAGTCCTAATCATAAAAACATACTGTTATACTATATTTTTTTAATATAAATAAATAAACAAATGAAAAACACATACTATATTTGAATAAATCTACATATAATGGGTGTTTTCTCAGGTTTTCCTCCTAAATGTAGTGCTACAGAGTGAAGTAAAGTGGATGTCCTTGAGTAAACTACCACTGCTTATCAAAATAAAATGTATTATTATAAATATAAATCAGTGTTATCTGTGCTCTGACCTGTGTGTGTCTCCAGCGCTGCAGAGAAGCGCCACGCAGACGGGACCTTCACCAGTGACGTAAGCTCCTACCTCAAGGACCAGGCAATCAAAGACTTTGTCGCCATGCTCAAGTCCGGACAAGTCAGAAGAAAGTAGGCTGTCTGCCCTTCACTCTTCCTCCTCCTACTCCTCCTCTTCCTCCTCCAAAAACAAACCCTAATGGCCCTTCCTGCCTGTGTCTGATTCCACCGTGACCAGAGAGACAGATGATGATGACAGATGTTGAATCAGAGGGAAAAACGCTAATCAGCAGCTTCTTGTCGCCACTCCACCTTTTATTTTTCCCTTTCTTTGCTTTGTTTCTCCATGTTTTCTTGTGGTTGTGCTCAAATAAATCAGCTGAACTTCTCGCCCTGCGTTGATTGATGTGTCACGACCGACCGTGTGGGGATGATTTCTTGACACCGAACACGCGGAGAAACAATCACCGGGTTTCCACATTTGGGGGGGGCCTTTAAAGTGGGCGGGGTTTATACCGTTTATACCTGTGTGCTCACTCAGATCTGAGCAGGACAGGTGGGGGGAAGCTCTCAGCAGGAGGCATGTAGATGGGAGCTTCACCAGCGATGTGAACAAGGTGCTCGACTCCATGGCGGCGAAGGAATATTTACTCTGGGTCATGGCGTCCAAGCCTTCGGGGGGAGAGGTAAAGCTGAGTCACATGACAAAAACAAAATGATTATAATGTTTTTTACCCATCAGGCCCCTTGTGTGATTGTGGTTTTCTTTCTTTTGCAGTAAGAAAAGACAAGCGGACCAGTGAGCGTCTCCTCAGGAAGCCCTACTAAACAGGAGGAACAGGAAGCCATAACTGCTTTGCATGTTGTAACGTCAACACTTTATATTGAAATTCTATTGTTTACGTCATCGCCGCGCGTGATGCAAAGCGTTTACAGCGCGCAGGAGAGAACAGGGCATGTTATTTTTTCTACAAATTTAAATTATTTTCTATATTTTTAACGTGAAGAACACAAAAATAGTTCAATCTCAGGAAGGCAAATATAAAAACGCGTGCAGTGTCATTAGTTTTCTTTGTATTTTACTCATCTGCTCTGCAAAATAAAGATTTTCATGGTGTTTGTGGCATCCGTCTCATTTGCAAAGGCATAAAGATTGTGATATGTCTTGATAATCCCATATGCTATTATTATTCTTGCACCACTGATGCAATAGTTAACACAGATTTCATATATCCAGATACATTAGGGCTGATTGTGTATTGCAGTAAGTTCTGATTATGTGGAAATGTGGAGTGCAACAACAAAACTTGCAACTTTCACAATGTAGGCTAATTGTTGATTTGATGATTGGCACCGATCAGGCGCACTTACAAGGTTCTGTAAATAACTGATTAGATAAAAATAATACAGGGTACAAACTGGAGACCTTGACACAGCAAATTAGATACAGTCTCAACAGCAAATAACACAGGAAATAGCAACTGGGACAAGGAGCAAAGCGCATGACCACCAATGGAGGAAAAAACACCACCCAGGTGCTGAAACCATAGACTGTAGCCTGGGCCACAAAACCCTCTGTAGCCTAATATTTCTATTTTCTACAATTATAGTTCTGCATATATGACTAATCTTCATACTAATACAGCCTCAGCATCAAAACAAAGCCACTAAACATGCAATATTTATAAAATAACTATTGTTTTCCAAGCAAGCCTTCTTTTAAAAAACTAAACCCACAAACTAATAATGATAATAATTGGGTGTACTTTGTCAGGTACAGTCAAGAAGCTAGAGTAACAGAAAAATTAACAAAAAAGATAGGCCTAATACCCTAAGAAAATGTGGTAATAAAAAGTCAGGGGCCCAATAATTCTTTTATCACTTGAACTTACTGTGAATTACAGAGCGCAGTCTCTCCTCCCGGTCCACAGAAGCTGCAGTTGGCCTTCCTGCTGCTATGTGGCTCCGTCTTCATCTTCAACACCACACGGTATCAGTGAAATATCAAAAGTGGAAGCGATTCCGCACGATTAATCTGTTTACCAACGTCCATTTTTAGCTAACAGCTACAGGCTAACTGTTAATGCTACAACAACAGTTGTTCTCCCGCTTCGTATTCAGGTTGCCTGGTAACGCGATGGTTACCTCGTTGACCTCGTAGCCATCTTTGAAAAAAAAGAAGAAAGAAAGAAAGAAAGAAAGAAAAGAAACACGTCACACACTTTTCACTGCATGAAATCTCTCAAGTTTGTACAATAAATCAATGTTAAATATAGTATTTAAAAAAATGTCCAACTATTCTTGGGTGCTGGTAATTAACAAGATTGGACGCAGGTGTGATGCTGCCTTCATGTGCTATGGTACAGATGGTATTTTCCACTTGTGACCTTATTTACCAGTGCGTTGTGTTCATGTGCTTTTGTTGTTGTACAGAGAAAATAAAGATGGTGGACACAGATTCAGACTTGTTACTTGGGTAAAACTAGAGTGCCTCTCTCCAGGCACTCTAGGTAAAACCATAGATATATGACACGTGCGGCATCTACATGTATATATCTATGGGGTAAAACAATCTTGGATTGCCTAGTTCATCTCTTCACTCTCTCTTTACTGTACATGCACGCATACATAGAGTGAATAGCTGCTAACTGCTTTCTAAAGGCTTGCCTTGCTTACCTAACGAAAAATGTCCTATTCTTGGGTGCTGGTGGTAATTAACAAGATTGGATGCAGGTGTGAGGGAGAGTGACTCGACACAGGGGCGGAGTCAGCGAGAAGCCACGCCCCCCGAAAAACATGATTGACAGAAGAGAGAGAGAAAGGGATGGACAGACACAATGAGAAGAAACCTTGCTTACAGTACTACTACTAATAATGTGACTTATTATTATTATCCTCCTATTTCTGACTTGTGCAGCCATTTCAAACACAGATAGTGGAGCATCAGCACCACCATCATGGGTCACATCCATCCAGAGATCTCCTGCTTGAGGATACACAGCCCTCTCTGCTTTCCATCTCCTATGAAGTCAAAGGTGTATTGCCCTGAGATGAAAGGTGGAGAACAGGAGGCCAATAACCAGAGTAGAGTGGTACACAATAACTTTGGAGCAATAAGGCAGGATGGTACAAAAGTGGATCCACAGTGGCACAAGGAGGAAAGAAAAAAGAGCTCCGATGTCCCTGCTCACTTGCTGACCTTTGACCTCTGTGGGGATTTACAAAGTCACACGAATTCAGAGTTTGTTCAATATCTTTATTTATGCTCTCACTCACTCTCTCTTGCATTCTCATGAAACAAATCACAATTGAACAACAGATCTGAACTGATAGTTTCCTATACAGGTGACTTAAATTATTAAACAGAAAGTGTACAGCTATCACTACCAAATTTAAGGCAGAATTCCACACAAAAGTGGTCAAATCATGTGATATTGATATAATTTTGACCCATTATTAGTTTCTCTACTCAACTAAGAACCATCAATTAGACAATGGGAAAAGAACATCTACAACAAAATCCTGCCTTCAACACTGACTTCATGTTAGTAATATATTAGTAACATTTTACATGAATAAAATATACTATGTATTGTACATTGTTAAGACTCTTTACCATTTATTACATGTTGCCCTTCCCAGAAAAAAGGTATTATTGCATCTCTAGAAGTAACCATGGTCCTGCAGCGAGACGGTCAAGTCCGCCTCACTGTCATGCAGGTGCGTGTGTGTGTGTGTGTGTGTTTATTGTATTTTTTCTTAGAAACAATTAGCTTCAGATGCTAACACACTGAGGGTCAGTTTGGAGAGGAGATCACATGTCCATGGATGACACTTACTGACAGGATGACAAAGAGTATGCAGGTGGAAACAAACAGTGGGGCTTTCTGTACAGTCACCCTAAAGTTCAGCATTTGCAAATTTGATGATTTTTTTTTGTCGTTTGTTTTTTTAAAAGCCAAGGCTAAGTAGCAAGAGATACTGAAAGTTCCCAAACTATGCTGCCATGCTAGCTTGCAATGTCGTTGTCCAATAAGCTGCTCCCCCAAAATACTCTCCCTAAAGAAATGGTTTGACATTTTCAGAAATATGCTCGTTGGTTTCTTGTGTCTGTATAGCAAATGTGCTAGGCTTAAAAGACAAGAAATCATAAAACCACACAAAGGTTTTGTTTTCAGCCTCCAACTAGCACGATTGGGCTAGCTGGTTAGCATGCTAACTTATATAGAAGAAAAGAAGTGATAGATTACGTGAGCAAGTTGTTGTGCAGATGAAAGAAATATAAAGTGTTAATTATTGAGATTTTCTTTGTGGCAGACAAGAACCAGACAAGCTGTTTCACCATTGTTAGCCTTTGTGCTAAGCTAAGCTAAAAAAAAAAATAAGCTAGGCCAATTATTAAAAAAGCTAAATTAGCATACTTCTTAAAATGTAACCCTCCTTTAACTGGCTGAGGAAATGGGGGGAGAGACATTCATGTGTAAAATACAAATGGAGAAGACTCTGGAGTGATATGAGCTGTCACTGTCACAAAAACATTTAGATATAGAGAATATATAAAATGTATATTTAATACTTAAAAAAAAGAAAAGAAAAAGTACTAGCCTCGCTATGTAGCCAACTTTTTGAGATACCACTGAAATACATTAGTATTGGCAAATATCTACTTTTTAGTTTCTCTATTGTGAGGTGCATCCAGTCAATAGTGACGTTAAATACTGCACACAAAATCCACACGGTCGCAGTTTGCTGTGGCAGGTTTTTAAAAGGACAACTCGCGGTCGCTGTTGGAAAAATATAAAAACATACAAAATACAAATAAAGTTGATTTTTAAAAATTGTTTAAAATTTTTCATGTAATTGGCCCGTCGACACAGCAGTTACTGTCGGTGTCATATAACTCTGGCTTCCCTCTGTTGCTGGTATCACCAAACATTGATATACATAGAAAAAAGAACACGAATGTGTCTCGGTTTTCCTCGCGTTAATACTGTTTCTAACAAATTTTTCTTTGTTTTACACAACTTGCACACAGACTTACATGACAAAAAACACAGTGTAGCACAGTACAAAGGTGGTTGAGTGTGGCACGGTATAGATTTTTCTTTTTTTTTTTGATCTACTGATTGACAGCACAGTGGCACCGCCAGTATGTGTCATCACAAACTTGTCTCCCGGTCCAAGCTCTTCTCGTGCTTCCGCCGCTTGTGTCGTTTTTCTCCTCCACTGGAACAACTACGCAGGAAAAAACAACGAAACATATTAAACTGAAACAAAAGAAATGCAGTGATTTAACTATCACTTGTCAGCCATTCAAACAGCATGCAGATATAGATTATCAAATAAAGCAGTCGCCAACGCTAACCAGGGCCGTTGCTAGGAATTCTGGGCCCCCTTAAAGAATACTAAAGTGGGCCCCTCCCCCTAACTTTTCCTTTTTTTTTCTTAGACTACGTACGTATGTATTATCGTTTTTTATTTAGCCTTCTTTGTTTTGATGCTAATGCAGCATTACACTGCAAAAACTCAAGTATCTTAGCAAGAATATTTGTCTTATTTCTAGTCAAAATGTAATTTCTAGTCAAAACAAATCTCATTATACTTAAAATAAGACACATCATATTAAAAGTAGCTTGTTTTTAGACACTTTTTACTTCTTTCAAGCATATTTTCACTTGGAATAAGTATAGAAAAAATCTGATAGTGGAGCAAGTTTTTCTTCCTTATTACTACAAGCACAAAAAACTTACTTTCACTGGCAGATTTTTCTATTTATTGTGAATTTAAGTGAAAATTATCTAAAAACAAGTGAATTTTTAGGTGATGAGTCTTATTTTAAGTGGAAAGAGATTAGTTTTGACTAGAAATTAGACATTTGGACAAGAAATAAGACAAATATTCTTGGAAAGATGTTGAGTTTTTACAGTGTACTATGAGTATTAGTCAGGGTCTTACGCAGAATAAATCAGTCATACAAAGATTAGACTACTGGGGTTTTTTATGGGCCCCTAGAATTATCATCACCTTTCTCCCCTATACAACGGCCCTGACGCTAACACAAGAACAATGCAACTCCTTGTGAGTGACATGAAGTGCTATTAATTTCACAACGTGCTGCAACTGACTCCAGAAAACAACATGCACACCCAGGCCATGCTGTGTTCTCCATCCGCCCACATCCACTTATTATTACAGATTTATCATCATCTCAATCAATCACAGCGCCGTTTTCATGTCATGCGGCAGTCGGCTGCGAACACACAGGACGACCACGACTGTCCATGCCGGCAGGGACTGGGAGCCACTTACCTTTGGGATATCAGCTTCTGAACGGTTAGGAAGGGGAGCTTAGGGGTGGGATGAAATGAGAGAAGCAGGCAGGAGATACTGTGTTAGTCTACTCTGTGGGAAATCTGCCAGGGCAGCGCCCTTCCATCTAAACACGCTAGCTCCTGGAAAAACAAAACCTACACGTTCTATAGCGTTTCAATAATAAACACCTGCCGCTGTTTTGCTGTAACATGGACAGATGCTATCTGCCCTTTGAAACTGAGTTTTTGTCTTCGTCTTTGAAGATGCAGGCTTTGGTATCCAAGTTATGTGAATGAGGAGGCCAACCTTTTAATGCTTGGTTCCTTCTTGGTGCTCTCAGACGGACTGACGCTCTTCCAAACGTTCCCAAAAGAACCTTTGGACATCTCGTCAGTGATGTTCACCGTGGCTGGGTCACTCCTTCAAAAAACACAACACAGACAGAACCAAGTTACACTCTGTATCTGTTACAAGACTTTTCACACCTATTTTAAGCATCAAATCATTGAAACTTTAATAAAGCACACTGCATTAAGCTAATCCTGGATCTCCACTGGTTATTTTATCAGAGAAATTCATTATTATTGTTTTTTAATATATTTCAAAACTGAAATTCTCTTTAACTCAATGATCCTCATTTATCCAAGTGGATCTTTGATTACAATTTAAATTTAAAATTGAATTGAAAGATTTAAATCTCAATGAAACATGTTATTTATTGTCCCTGTAAAGAGCAAAGACATTTTTTGAGTTGTTACTTAAACATTATTGCTTTAAATGAACAATTAACTTTTTCATGAGTCGTAAAGGCCTTCTTGTCCATTGTTAGAAAAATACTGTATGCTGTAGCACTCCACTGTGATCATCTACTCTTCTGTAGGTGTGTTGTTGCATTTCATTTCATATTCATCAGAGTCTCAACCTCTCTTCTCCACAACTCTGTCTGTAGTGTAGTGGGTAAGATGGCTGCTTGCCAACCCCAAGGTCACTGGTTTGAATCCAAGCTGAGCAATCTTATTATGTTATGTTGAATTCTGCTCTCCTCCCTCACCTCCCCCCACAGTCTTCCTCTGTTGATTTCTGATAACTTGCTCCTTGTTTAAACTGTGTAAACTACAGCTGCATCTGTTTGATTTATCACGGTATAAAATTCTGCATGTTTTATCTCCCTCTGTGGTTGAGTGGTTACTGTAGTTTGCTGGGTTGCCAATCATGAGGTCCAAGGTTGTGGACATGTTTCTTGTTAATACTACTGCTCTAAGATTTAAATGCACTGGAGCAGCAGAGAAAAGCAAAGCTCTTGAATGATTTGTATCCATCATTTCTTGTCCTGCGCTGCCCACTATTGGACGTCACTGGCAGAATTCACCTCCCCTCCCCCGCCTTCAATTGGTTACAGGTGTTTGTTATCTCCTTGATTACTGGTACCAGTTTGCAGGACATCATCACATTACAATGTATGACAACAGTCTCAAAAGCAGTGTGCTCTCTGTAGCCGAGGGGCAGAGTAAAGGTTCAGTGATCATGAGGTCATGGGTTCGATGCCTGCCTACTTTTTCAAATATTTAACTTTTTCAGATTTTTTTGTCCCATTAGAAATACATTGGAACAGTCTTCAAACTCTGAAACTACTGGTCCTACTTTGGTTACAGGTGTTCGTTATCTCATTGATTATTCACCACATCATCACATTACAATGAATGACAACACTCTTGGAAATGATGTGCTCTCTGTGGCCGAGTGGCAGAGTAAAGGTTTAGTGATCATAAGATCATGGGTTTGATTCCTGCCTCAGTCATGTCACATCATTGCTTGACTTTTCTATTCAGCTGTCACTGGACAACCTTTGATTCCTCACATATATATAAAGCTCATTGTAAGTCAGGTCCTCTGTGGCCATATGGTTAGTGTGTTAGATTACTACTCATGAAGGTGTGGGTTCAATCCCTTCCTTGGACATGTTTCTTGTATGTCATTCTTTGTCAATTTATTCTGCTAATTCAGCATGGTTCAGCAATGGCTTTCAGCATTCACACACATTTTCCGTTAGTTTGCTCTGTGATTTAAAGCTAGTGCAGACAACCCAGCAGCACAGAGACAGTGTTACAGCCCTCCTGTGTGTTTGACCCTCCTTGAGTTTGAATATTTATGCCGAGTAGGATGAGATCCCTTCCAGCTGCTGAGGCGATGCCCCTCCCCATTTCCTGTGCTTCCTGTGTGATGAGCTGAGGATCCAGACTCTCCAATCCACAGGACTGAGGAGTGTGATTGAGTTCTGTTTTCTTTTCTGGAGCTGAGATGTTTCCCTCTTTAACAGCTAAGGGCTGACATTTAGAGGAGGTGATTTCAGAGGCAGAGCCTGCTCTAGATACTGGAACAGGTCCTTATTGGATATGATGGAGAACTGCTCCCCATAGTTAAGGTTAAAGGAGACTGTCATTTGTTCAGCAGCTCATTATGACCTCTGGATTTTACCACTCAGACTTGTGCAGAATGGGATTAATGTTAAAAAGCCTCACTTGTAGGGTCCCTCCAGTGGCACTTGTACAATGCCTTCCTCCTCTGCAATAATACTGTGTTCCTCCTGGAGAAGGAAACAAAGGAGCAGAAGAATAACATCAGCTACACTGGTGGACCCAGTAGCGTTTGGTCATCTTAGAGAAGATTCATTACTGCACCTCTTCTGCTGCATCCTCCAGCTTCTTCTTCTTCCACTCTGGCATCAGGTCGTCCAGCCAGCTCAGCTCCCTCTTGGTGAAGATGAAGTCCAGCAGCTTACGGATGAACACCAGGGCCAAGACCTGGAGGAAGAGGATCGGGGACCAAGAGTCACGTCGCGTTGTGGAAACGTATAATAAACACACCGCATACACCAGGGTTCCTACAGGTTCCTTCAGGTTAAATTCAAGTCTTTTTAAGACCTTTTTAAGACCATTTATATAAATGTAATACCTATTTCACTGCCCTACCGGCAAAGAAAAGTGAAATCCTCAAATTTCAGAGTGTTTACTGTAAATTAACTGTATCATCCCAGTATTTTTCTGCTCTTTGTGCTCTACTAGGGATGTAACAATATCAAAATCGCACAATACAACAATAACAAGCCCATGATATTTATTGCAGTATCATAAGGCATCATGATATCAAAATCTCACTGTATGATAATACCATATAAGTTCCACAGTACAAGACTTATTCCACTATCCATAAGTCAACAAGAAGAACATTGATCAAAAATAATCGTGGTTGACAAATGAAACTTTTGACGAAAAATGCAATAAGGAGAAGTTAAAAAAAGCACAACTTTTAAGACCCAGAAATCAAAATTCAAGACTTTTTCAAGTCTTTTTAAGGTATTATTTCCAAATTCATAAATTCAATGCTTTTAAGACTTTTTAAGACCCCGCGGGAACCCTGATACACGAATACGCAATCAGAGGTTACCATCATGGGGAAGACGATGGCGGCCTTGGAGGTCTTGATGATCCACAGCAGGGCCAAACAGGTGAGCTGGATGATGGTGAAGAGGTGGACCTTCCTCAGAGGGACGTGGCGAAGGTAGATGAAGTCCGGCTGGTGTTTGGCCGGCATGCCGAACAGCTTCAGACGGTCAAAGAACTGCACACATTTACGTAAGAGACATGGGACATGAATCCTCTGGAGGCGAGTTCTTGTGATAAAACACCAGAGGACAGAATCTGGACTCACCTGGATTCCTCTGAGCGAGGAAGCCCCCATGTACAGAAAGACTCCATACAGCACAGGCATGGGAATGAACTGCAGACGCAAAAATACATGTTAAAAATACGAAAATGTATGAATTAACTTCATTGTTATAATTTGAGTTTAGTTTCTTTATTCTGTCTTAATAGTTTCTATATTTCTGTAGCTTAGTTTCATCCAATGGAAGCTTCATGTGCCTGTCCTTCAGGGTGCTGGGGAAGAAATGCACCTTTAAATCAGTTTCTAATGGTTTTTATATCGTATGTAGCGTGTGTTTAGTGTGAATTGAGAAATTAAAAAACATCTGGAAGGAAACATTAATGCTCTAAGTTCTATTTACAGTGGGGTAGGAGAGTGGGGTAGCATACTAAATGTATGAATTAACTTCATTATTATAATTTGAGTTTAGTTTCTTTATTCTGTCTTAATAGTTTCTATATTTCTGTAGCTTAGTTTCATCCAATGGAAGCTTCATGTGCCTGTCCTTCAGGGTGCTGGGGAAGAAATGCACCTTTAAATCAGTTTCTAATGGTTTTTATATCATATGTAGCTTGTGTTTAGTGTGAACTGAGAAATTAAAAAACATCTGGAAGGAAAGATTAACGCTCTAAGTTCTATTTACAGTGGGGCAGTGGTGCACTTTCAGCCTCTTGTGGCCAAATGTGAGTATTACAAAAACAAAGACATAAAAAATAATGAAAACAATCCTGGAATTACTGTAAATTATCCTGGAAAAACACTTTTAAAGTATGCGTTTGTGTCCCGACCTTCAGCACAGAGGTCATGAAGACGGAGCAGCCCATCAGGGTGAAGATCATGAGGCCGGTGAAGCGCTGCTCTCGGATGCCCAGGAACTTGGGCTGCTCGCCGGGGGCCGAGCACTCCGACTCCAGCTTCAGGCTGTTGACGTGGGAGATGGAGAGCACGGTGGCCGCCACGAACCACGGCAGCCCCATCACCGAGCACACGCCCAGCATCACCCCCACCACAAACAGGTCCAGGTGGTAGCCACAGCCTTTCTGCAGGAGGTATAGACGGTGGGATTTAGATACAGTCCAACTGGAAATCCATATTTTGATAGATAGATAGATAGATAGATAGATAGATAGATAGATAGATAGATAGATAGATAGATAGATAGATAGATAGATAGATAGATAGACTTTATTGATCCCAAGCTGGGAAATTACAGTGCAGCAGCAGCATTATGGAATAATCTAGAATTAGAAATCAAACTGTGCAACACACTTAATAGATTCAAAAGGTTATTTAAAAATAATATTATTAATAAATATAAAACTGATTTATAAATACCTAGTGCTTATAAACTGCTGTATGTAGAATATGCGTTTTTTTTTGTTTTTTTTTGTTTGTTGTTGTTGCTCTGTAAAAAAAAAAAAAATGTTTTAAATTGAGTGAACGAAAAATGTTAATTTAAGAAGGGTAGGCAAAATAAGCTGATGCTTCAGCCTACACCTTTTCGGTCAAAGTAAATTGATTTGCTTGTTGTGTTTTTTGTTCTGATTTATTTTGTTTTGTATTTATACCTTTATATTTGTCTACTGTATTTGTTTTTATGAGACCGAAATAAACATACTAAACTAAACTAAACAAACTTACACAGACACACAGTGACGATAACAACATATAGTATAAGAATATAAAGAACAAACTATACATAATAAAATAGTAAAATATAAAGAACAAACTATACATAATAAAATAGAAATAGCAAATAAAATAAAATGTGATGCACAAAAGTAGCTATATACAACAACAAATTGGCAGCGTTGACTTTAGTGCAAAGTAGAAAATCCATGATCCATGATCCATGTTTGCTCGAAATACCTTCAACTTGTGCTCCTTCCTGTTGATGATGACAGCCGTGATCTGCTGGTCCATGAAGATGAGGATGGTGCAGAGCAGAGCTGGGAGGAAGGTGATGATGGTGGTCCACCAGGGGTTGGGCCCCACAGGGTTAATGAGCCAGCCACGGTCATCCCTGGTTGGCTGCAGGACAACGGAAGCAAAAGATTTAAATCGTTGAATTGAAATAAAGATTCTAGTTATTATATTACATCATATATTGTTACTCATTTTCAGTTTGAATGATTGTTGCCTCTTAGTTTATGTTATACTTCATGTTGTATATTCTGCTCAGTTTGATGGCTAGAGGTAGAGTTGGAGGTTAGCAGGTTATGAATGATGTAAAAGCACCAGCACTGGTTAAAATGGTCTTTTATCAGTCTAATTCTTTTGTTTTCAGGTGTAGAACTCCAATTTAAAATAATTCACGCCCTAATAAATTAAAACCAGAAAGAATATGAAAAAGAAATTGATTTTTTTTAAAAAGGTAATCAAAGTAATCAAAACAGACAGAATTAGCTTAAAAAGTTATGGTTGTGGTTAGGTTGAGGTATATTGAAAGGAAGTGGTTAGGATAAATGAAAAGGGGCACTGGTGTAAGTGTGAAGTGAAAAATAAAAAACTAAAAGTATAAAAATGAGGTAAAAGTGCTGGTACAGAGCAAGAGATAGTTACTAATAGTACATACAGTAGACTGATAGTACAATTAATAAAAGAATTAGAAGGAATCAGACTAATATTACAATCAGATAATAAGAGATCCACAGTTGTGTTGGGACTTAAACTGACTTTTGAAGTTGGAAGCACTGAACAACAAGTGTGTTGTTGCATACACATCCATACATTTGTGCCTCAGCCTGGTTCATCACTTTATAGCGGTATTATCTTTCTGCCAGCGTATAGACCCAGGATGAGGATGTTTTTCTTTTAGTTTCTAAATCTGTTTCTTTCAATTATTTTTCATGCAATTGTAATTTCAGAATAAAATGTTTCGTTTCAAATGTGCATTTTCCTCTGGACGTACTTTGAACTTGCTGGGGACCTGCAGTTTGGGGGAGGGGATCCCCAGGGCGTAATCCACCAGCACCATGGTGAGGATGGTGATGAAGACGGCGAAGTCGCTGATGATGGAGCGCACCTGAGGGGGGGGGGTTAGAGTCCACGTTACACCTCAGTAACAACTGTACTGTGCAGCGTCATCACCACAAGGCGGCGCCGGCGGGCTGTCGATTAGCATGTTGAGCATCACGCCACACACGAGTGTCATCTCAATGATAAACCATAGAAATACCACACATAGAACAGACACAGGCTGCTGTGTCCTGAAATCACCACTAGATGGCAGCATGATCTAAAACGACAGACTGGGATTTTAGAAGAGAAGTAAATGTAGGGCTGCATAATTTAACAAGGAGCTGTTTGTGTGTTATATTATGGGATGGCTGGGGGCCCAGCGCTGTACCTTGGTGGGGAAGTAGCGGCTGGTCTTGAACTCCTTGAGGAAGGCCGACATGAAGACGGTGGAGAAGAAGAGGACCACGCACCAGAAGAGGACGTCGGGGATGTAGGGGCCGTGGGGGCCGCAGGCGGTGCCTTCAAAGTCCCCGTGCAACATCTCGCACTCCTACTGGCACCAGAGGACACAGTGATGATGATGATGATGATGACGATGGTAATTAGGATGATGAGGAAGAGGGCGATCGGGGATAATGATGTCAGCGAGAGAGATGAGGGAGATGATGGATGTCGGCGTCAGCGGCCGATTAGCGAAGTGTTTTATTTCTATATATCACACACATACTTAAACCAGTGGTTCTCAAAGTGCGGTCCGGGGACCCCCAGGGGTCCTGGAGAAGGTTCAGGGGGGTCCCCAACTTTTTCTCAAAATGTTACCACTTTTTCTAGAGATTTCGCAACTTTGTTTGGTTTTTTTTTGAGAAATTCTACTATTTTTTCAAGAAATTTTGTTACTTTTTTTTGTGGGATGGGAGAAATTTTACCACTTTCTTCCAGAAATGTCTTTAAAGGGGCGGTGCGTAGCGCAGTGGTTAAGGCGGCCGCCCCATGTAGAGGCTACAGTTCTCAACGCAGGCACCCCCGGTGCGATTCTCGCATCGAGCAGACCTTTCCTGCATGTCATTACCCCTCTCTCTGCCTCCTCCTTTCCTGTCTATCTCACTATGTGCTGTCAAATAAAGGCAAAAACGCCAAAAAATATACTTATAAAAAGAAATGTCTTTAAAATGTTTCCAATAATTCAGGCCACTGACCGTAATTTGAATGTACATTGACTAAGACAGTAACATTATTCAGTCTCAGAACAAATATTTGTGTATTTCTGGTGTTTATTATTCAAAATTTTGTCTAATGGGGATCTGTGGTCTAATTTGTGTCAATTTAGGGGTCCTTGATGTAAAAAAAAAGTTCCAGACCCACTGACTTAAACACACACACACATAACGTGTCGCTCTGCCTTCCCACGCGCCCCTGTGGCAGCACGTGTGGCAGCGAAGAGGATCCGCGTCTCGGCGCTCATTCTGCACGGCTGAAATCCTGTGAAATCCTGCCCACGCGTTCTTAATCCCCTCCCAGACTCATGCCGCTGCTTGATAAAGCCCAGCGTAGGGGGGGGGGAGAGGACGAGACACAACACACAACACACAACATGCGCCGTGCCAGGAGGGAACTCACTTGGCGTGGTGTCGTTTCGGGTTATCTCAAGGATCTTCTTAAAAACCATCATTAGAAGTCCACTTGAATCCAAACCGTCATTAAAGGGATAGTAGCATTTTTTTTAAAGTGTGGTTGTATGATCTACAAATAGCCCCTAAGTACTTTAATTGCAGTAGAAGACTCTCTGCACTCCTCCCGTTAGCAACGCCAGCCCATAATAGCCCTGCCCAGAGATTTACAACATACAGTGTTGTGAACAGACCCAAAGAAACGGCCTATTTTCGCTGCCTAAAAGAGGTTTTACCTGAAAAAAAATACACAGTTCCGTTGTTCGCTATAATATAATTTTTTCCAAATAAATCTCTGGGCAGGGCTATTATGGGCTGGCGTTGCTAACGGGAGGAGTGCAGAGAGTCTTCTACTGCAATTAAAGTACTTAGGGGCTATTTGTAGATCATACAACCCCACTTTAAAAAAAATGCTACTATCCCTTTAAACCTCATCAAACACGCCTTGATCTTCCAGATTAACCTAATTTTTGTGCAACTAATCTTCATGTGTTTTCTGATCTTTCCCTCCACCGTTCCTTACCTTGACCTCCAGCATGGTCCAGTTGACCTGCGAGGCGGTGACGTTCCTCTCCTCCCACAGCAGCAGCGTCTCGTTGCTGGGGTTCCTGGGCTCCACACAGGCACACCTACAGAGGAACAGATAGGAGAATAACGTTGTTGTTTCCTCTTTGTGAGAGTAGAGAGGAACAAAACCTCCTCTGGTGAGTGTGTGTCACCATTTTTATCTCAACTGTACAAAAGCAGATGTTTAATTAAGAGGCTGTGAGGCTTAAGTCTGTCCTCTGCACTTCACACTGCTGTGACTCCGTGCTGCTTTATCTCTATTTAATCTTTTAGGCTATTTTAAAAATGTCTTCTTATTATTATTATTATTATAGGGTCTACTTTTTAAGGTTATTATCTTTGCTGGTGAGTAACACATTTGATTCCTTCATGTTTTTACCGTGTGGAATGGCAATAAACGTATTAACTGTATGAATAATAAACTGAAAACTGATAAGAAAGAAAAAAATCTACCTGAAGCTTCAGGCTGAAAGGCTTTTTAAACCATAAATTCAAATAGTTGTACTAAAGTCTCTGCTTGTGTAACCATCTGAAAACTGTCTACATTAAATATGGTTTAGATTTTAGATAAAATCATCTTTTCTTTTTAGCTGAGGAGGAATAATGTAAATATCAAGACACATGATTATTATGAAGACTGGTACTGAGTACAGTGATGCTCTTAAAAATAGTCCCGCATTGGTTTGGTCTTGATCTTGACTCGGTCTCAACTGCTCTGACTCAAAACACTCTTTTTTTTTTTATATGTGAATATTCCTGTGATATCAAACTCCATATTTTGGATTTCTGCCTGCAGACATTTTGAGGATCAACGTGTCGTTATCTGACATTCTCTGAGCCAAACAAACGGTTCAATAATTGACACCACAGTGGCCACTCAGTAACGAGCATAATCAGTGTTTTCAGCCTCATGTTCCTCCTTCACAGCGCTTAGCGAACAGGTCGGCCCGTCAACATCAAGTGACTCACTCTGCTGGCATTTTACTCCACTAAATGTCAGCGTCTCCTGCTGCTCGCCGCGCTGGAACAGAGGAGCACACGAGGAGGCGTCGTCGCCTCCACGCAGCCGCTGGTTTTACTAAGCGCGCGTGTTCTGGGGCAATGCATGATGGTCCTGACACGCGCTCAACATGGGATTATAGAGCGAATACACACCACTATACCACTGCACCATCTGTCGTTACATGATGCAGCAGAGCACACGGGAGGGATGTTGTTTTTGTGCAGTTTATGGATTGTGTAGAGTTTTTTTTGGAGACCTAGTTTATAAAATGTGTGAAAGCTGTAAAAATGATGCATCACAAGTGTATCACAGTGCACAATTTGGTGACTAATGATGTGAAAGATGATGATGATGATTATTATTATTATAACAAACAGGTTAAAAAAATGTGAATGTGAATACAAACTGTACAAACTGTCATATCATGTAAATTCTATGTATTTTTATGTACTTTTCTTGTAATTCCACTAGTAATTCTGTCTATTAATTAATAAATTGTTATAAAATAGTAAAAATTACACCAAAAAAAACGACACATTTAAATATCTAGGGTTAGCAAAAACAGAAAATAGTCACATTTGTGTAGCTGGAATTGCTTAAAAAGCCTTATTGATGCTGGACTGGCCAGTGGGTGCTAAGGGGTTAACTGATTATCAAGATTATTATAGCAGTTCATCCTGAGTGGGTTAATTAACTGATGAGATATTGCCACATTTGCATCATTAAAATAGGTCCTGTTTGCTATTTACCCACGATGCACCTGTTTTTATCACTGGATTACACTGAAAATTGTGAAAAAAGCCACAAACCATCTAAAAAAAAAAAAAAAAAAGGAAAGAGCCCGGGGCTTTCAGAGGAGCACTTACGAGTACTGCGTGAGCGTCTGAAGGTTGTTGTTTTTGTTGATGGGGTAATGCACTCCCAGGTGGATTAGCTTCTCCAGGGCCTCGTAGATGAAGATGATGCAGATCAGCGCGGCGAACGCTTCCTCGGTGAAGCGTGTGATGTAACAGACGAGCGAGCTGGCATCAGTGGCCACCAGCAGCAGACACAGGAAGGCTGTCCACAGGCCGATACAGGCCCTCAGGGAGAGGTAGGAGAGGCCGTAGTCCCTGAGAGAAAGACACACACACACACACACACAGGAGTGAAGCATTACATCAGGCATCTCTACTCGAGCAGAAAAGACACACATCCACCTTTCAGGAGGGGGAAATAACCCACTTGCAGAACTTGAAGAGGATCTTCTCAAAGACGAGGACGGGCCCCGTGCTGCCCAGGATGGTGAGAGGCTGCCCGGCGAACAGGGAGTAGGCGATCCCCGTCATGGACGCCCCGAACAGGGACTCGATAGCACTCTGGGAAACGAACAGAGAGATATCAGATGATCAGAGTCACAGAGAAAGACGGAAAAAGTTCATCTGAGGAAGCTGAGGAAAAACTAAGCCAATAAAACCATCAGCTCTGTCGCAGTGCAGCGTTTAACAGCAGAAGTATACGTAGATGTTTGTAGGTGTCTGTACCTGTTAGTTTGTGTAACTTTTCTGTTGTTTTAGTTTGTTTGCTTTTTAGTTTTGTTGTTTTTTGTTGTTTAAATGCTGAAATTTTCATTTCCTTAAAAAGAAAAAAACACAAAAACAGGGAGATAATTTAGGCTTATCTGAATCGCTAATGCACGTTCAGCTGATGTTATCATTTTTCCAGTGTGAAGGAAAGTTGAGCAACATGAGTCGCTTTGTTTTATGTTTCAAGGTGCCTCTCGGCAAGACGTGTTGGCTCTTTGATTTAGAAGCTTCTGTTCTGAGTCACGTCTTCCCTGGATGTACGCAGCTTAAAAAGATCCCCAAACTTTTTTCCCCAAACTGTTTTCTAAATTCCCGCTCCCAATTAAAGCAGCAACGTCCTTGATACAAAGCGACAGAACGTTTCTCAGCGTCTCTTTCTTACCACTCGTCCCTCCGTGGCCTCCCCCAGGAGTCCGCCGAAGGTGATGACGGGCGACATGCAGGCGCAGTAGAGGAAGAGGAAGGAGGCCAGACACTGCAGGCTGAGGGCGTCGGTGTAGTCCCCGAGGTAGTGGGGAGCCTTCCTCTTGATGTCATAGACCAGGCCACCGAAGATCCTGGAGAGGAGACAGGTGTAATGTTGAAGGGGACTGGACTTCTTTTCAACTCCTGAAGATGTTTCTTTGAGACATTATCACTAAGCATCTTCATGGTGATGTGTAAATACTCAACTCAACTCAACTCAAAGTTTATTTATATAGCACATTTAAAAACAACCTTAGTTGCCCAAAGTGCTGCAAAACGTACAAGTGCTAGCAATATAAATAAAACAACATAAATCATCAAACATACTGTAGATTAACAGTAAAATAGGGCAGTAAAAACAGTTACTAAGATAAGATAAAACAAATAAAAGCTATACTAAAAGATAAACATAAAAGGTCAGGGTGTCAGGGTGAGTTGAAGGCCAGAGAAAAGAGGTGAGTCTTTAAAAGTGATTTAAAAAGCTCCAGGGTTTCAGCTTACATATACATGAATTACAAATACATGAGCTAACACGTCATTACTCCACCATCCCCTAATAATTGAATAACCTTTGACTTTCCATGAAGTTCCTTGTCAACGAGGCGATCAGTATTATGTCTGACTTTGTACACTATATTAAACTGAGCTAACTGACTGGCTGTATCCAATACACAAATTCAAGTAGTGTTAAAGTCAAAGTCCAAGAAGACTAAGAATAAAACATCATAAAATAAATTTGAATGACATATGGAAGGTAAATGTGATGATTGGACCAATCGTCTCTTCACAGATGATAAATTCCTGCAGCTCTTTGCTGGAGAAGTTCAAGGGAATTTAAGTCAGGGTCACATTTGTAGTCACAGTTTTGACTTTTTTTTCTTTATTAAAAAGTCTTGACACTGTTTTTGGCTGTCCTAGATAATCCTAATCCTAATGAGATAAGAAGCTCTTAGTTGTTTGTTTATGAGTGCAAGGCTGAGTTAGCAGTATGCTGTCATTTGTGGATGCTTATATCATGCTTGATCGCCTAATGAACACCTTCTCTTTATCTTTTTTAATCCACACTTAAAATCAAAAGACCTGGCAACCAGCAGTTGTGTCTTTACTAACTGCTGCAGGTTTCACTATAGCATCTGTATGTATTACAGTACCATACAGACATCAATTTCCACATCTCACCTTTGGGAATATGCGACCTGTCTATAGTTTGTGAATTGTTGAAATAAGCTGTATCGGGGCGTAGCAGCACTGCATTGATTCAGAGTGTATCACCTGCAGTGTGCCGGTGCGTCTCTCCACTGCAGAGCAAATGTTTGAACGGAGCGGTGGACAACTGAGAGTACGAGCCACTGCCGGTGTATTTACTGTGTGGTTACATGTGTGAAGCGCAGGGCAAAATATTGAGCAGGGGGGCTGAAGCATATTCACTCACTGAGACCTCTTCTGTGCTGTGTATATCTAGGTGTGTGTGTGTGTGTGTGTGCGCATATGTCGACTCATGCGTCTCTTAGTATGACTCTCCTGCTCTGCTGCAAAACCCGGGCCGGGGGGTTGAACTACAGAAGCTGGAGGTTGTTGCTATGGTAACGGTGGGTGGGAACCTTGCTGCTTTAGTCTGACTGAGCGATAGCGATGCCATGTCCCGGAGGTGGTGGTGGGTGTGTGTGTGTGTGTGTGTGTGTGTGTGTGGGTGGGGGTGGGGGTTGATGGTTGTTGGGACTGGGCCAACAATCTTAGCTGGGATGAGAGGCTGTACCGCAGCAGCATACTGCAGCTCAGCAGCAGCACAGCACACACTGCTCTGCACTGCACTGAGAGGTAATGAGGTGATGTCTGGATGATGACAACATGATATAAATATTATTTATATGTCATTATCTTTAATTCCTTCTTCTTTAAATCAAAGTAATTGGTAATAATAGTGTATTTGTTACTGAGAAATGTTTAAAATCAAATTTTGAGAGCAAAAATCCCCTTGTAGTCTACTTGCCAGCCCATAGGGCCCCATTGTGAACCCGGAAATGTTGAGTACCCCAAAGTTTTATGTTAGAAATATGTAGTATGGGTCCCCAGTATTCAGAAACTGCCGGATGCTAACTTATATATATTGGGCAATTAGCACAATTGACATAATTAGCATAAATTAGCATATTTTGCCTATATGGGCAATATTGCATCAAAATTGACTTGGCTGATCTGGGCAATATTGGAGTGGTTTTAGGGGTTATTGATGATGCTGAATCCATTTCTGATATTTTCAAATTTCAAAATGGCTGTCTAAACCGGTAGTGACCAGATTTAAACCGCCAGTGGGCCGATTTTGATGGATTTCAATCTGCCCAATATATATAAATTAGCATCCGGCAGTTTCTGAATACTGGGGACCCATACTACATATTTCTAACATAAAACTTTGGGGTACTCAACATTTCCGGGTACTCATTGTTGGCAAGTAGACTATTGTTATCAGCACTGGTGATTATTATTGCCATAAAAAAAAAGGGTTAAGTGATATAAATAGACAGCTCAAAGTAAGATGCTCAAGTTCTAACGGAAAGCATTATTAAATTGTCACAGGCACTAAGTTTTGCTATTGCTATGTAGCCCACAGTTAGCTTTAGAAACTGTTTACTTATCAGAAAAGAAGAAATGTTTTGAGTTTAACATCAAATGTCTTTCCTTTCCTCACCAACAGCTGTTTCCTGTGTTTGAAGCTAGTGTTAAGTGCAACCTCTTTAATGTCTTTTACTCTGCCAAAGCTAGCATGATAACAAGCTAGCCCTGTTTCCTAGCTACATGATAGCAACTAGCTACTGTATTATAACGGCTGTATTATAACCTGCTGTATTATAAGGAAACACAATGACTGAAACTAAAAAAAAAGAGACATTTTCACTAAAGGTAAAACATTTTTTAGATATAGTCCCTTTAATGCAATATTACTATTTGAGAGGCTAGCAGTTGAAAACACTGAAGGTCCTCAAAAGAAACAATACCATATCATTATAATATGTGGTGTAAAACAGATGTAATCAAGTGACGTATGTACAAAGCAGCATGAGGAGCAGTGTGAATTATTTGTGACTGCACTCACTTGGCAGAGTGTTGTTAAATAATATAACATTGTTGCAGTATTGAAGAAAGCGACTTTATGTGTGCTTAGGTAGGTAGGTCTCTCTTAAAAAGAATTCAAACTCAAACAAACGGTCTTTTAGCGAGGTTGAAGTGTGAGGAATGATAATGGGCCAGTGGGGTAAGTCTCATTCTTCAGCTAAATTTACAGTTAGGGGACAGGGGAGGCAGCTCAGTGGCGACAAGAAGACAGGGACAAAGAGGAGCTTCGAGAGCTCAAGGCTGCTGCGCGTCGCAAATCACGGCGTGTCTCTCAAACACTCACCTCCCGGTGCGCTGGAGCTCGGGGCCGCCGTGCCCGCCGTGGTCCTCTGACTCACCCAGATCTGTCACGCCGTTGGGAACGGGAGGAATCTTCCGCTTTTCCTGTGTGGTTAAGATCGCTGTCAGTCAAATGTTTTACAACTCGTCGTCGAGCACCAGGTGGACTTAAAGGTCACCATTTGTTTTTTTAAAATTATAAAATAGATCTATGTACTATATTAATTAGGGCTGGGACGATATGCTTTTCTCCCGATTCGATTCTTCTACGATTTTTTGGATGGCGATTCAATTTAAATTGCGATTCTACGATATTGCCGATTCTCTCGATTTTTAGTCTTTAGCATTTTTAACATTTATCTGCACACAAATATGTAGGAGCCTATAAATTAACATACTCCATTATAAAGTGAACTTAAACCCTTTTCAAAACCTGTACTCTCTGTATGTAAAAAAGGCTAACAAATGCACATTGCACAATATTAAAAAATATGTAAAAAAAAAAGAAGTAAATTTTGTGTTGAGAAATTGGGCCTTAATACAAGCTGATAGAAAATCTGTAACGTTGTGATGTCACAACAAAGCAGTCGCCACACAAGCTATCTGTCTATCCAACAACCACCACCAAACCAAATCTCAGAGCCTTCTCTCTCCTGATTGGCTGACAGTGATCTGTTGTTACTAGAGCTCCAGAGAGGAGATGGAAAACAGTTTATCTTCTTATCAACATGGACACAAAATGTGAAAAGAGTAAAATATGTGACCTCAAATCTCCTCTGGAACCTCAGCCCTACACCCTAACACCAGATGTTTATTCCAGAGGTTAAAAGACACATACATAACCTCATATTCATGAATATATCTAGCACATTCTGAGTTGATCAGCATACAAATTTAATCGCACAGTGGTGAGTCATTAATTCACCACAGGAACAAGACCTGACAACAACCTTCTTAAATCATCTGAAGCTCCTGTATTTTTAATTCTCTCAAACAAGATGGCTGATCGCTTTACCAGAGTGCGACCAAAATAACTAATGGAGGAAAGAATACAACTAATGTTTTGTAGAGGATTGAGAGCAGAACCCCGGGGAGCGGCATCAAAGCGGAGTGAGTACAACACAGTTGAGATTAGAGAACGCAGATGTTTAAATATTTCTGAGCAGAGGGGACTCACAGGCGCATTATGAAAGAACAGTAACATAAACTCCGAACAGCCAGAGAGTGAGAGGTGATGTGGTTTATCTGTTTGAGCTGATGTAAAAGAAAAACAAAACAAAGAAAGGGCTTCACCTGAGAGGGCACATTTTTGGGAGGCTCTATTCTGATGGAGGGGTCCCACTCTCCGGGAGGTAACACCGTCACCTGGTCCAGAAACTCATCAATGCCCGCCACCAGGTCGTTCCTGTCTTTGGCTTTGTACGCGACATCATGGAAAATCTGTAGAGAGATGACGACGATTCAAGTAGTTATTGCTTTAATGGCCGATGAGTGCATTTTCATGGATTTACACATGGAAACTCATATACCAGCGTGACAAGGGGTTTACCAGGCAGAGGATTATTCCTGCCTCCATACATAATGAAATAAATAAAAATATATATTCACAATATTATCATACAGATGAATGTCAGTCGATTTGTTTCTCATAAATAAAATAATGGTTCATTTAAATTCTGGTGGTATCTGGAAATAAAATCTAGAATGATGGGTCGATCATCTCCATATATGATTTCTATTTTCAAACATCCCAGAGGATCGCCGGCAGTGAAAAAGAAAAAAAAGGCAACATCTGGCTCTGATGATGGTCAGTAATATTAGCTCAGAGCTGCACTGTGGGAAATCCTGTCACATTTTCATGTCGTACTCTGTTGATCCGCAAAGGTCAGGCTCTCAGTGAAAAGCATCCCTTCAGTCGGTAGGTGGACCTGGATGCTTTGAGCTAACTATGAAGCTGCAGTAAATAAATACAATCCATCTGGGGATAACTAAAATATTGTATTTGTTTTGCACAAGCCATGATGATCTCCACATGTTCCTGATCTTACCTCGTCGGTCATCAGCGTGGCAATGGACCGGCCAATTTCATGGTACTGGGGACCTTTTCCCAGAGGGCCGAGCAGGATGAAGAGGAATCTGTTCAACACAGAGGAGGACAGATGAACTTGTGGACCACACACAGGAAACCAGACCCACATATTTTGAAAAATACTCTGGGAGGAAGTGGGATTTGGGTTTGATACCCAAAGGTATTGAAGGGAGAGGCAACTATAACTCCTACAAATACTATAGCAATTAAATGCATCACAGTAAGGTGGCTCCAGCATACAACATCTGAGAAGATAAAGGATAACTTGGTGACTAAGGTTGCAAAGGGGCAGAAAATTGACAGTAAATTTCCAGAAACTTTCCATGGGAAGTGAAGCTGGGGGATTTTGGAAATATTCCAAATTGGAAATTTTCCATGGGAATTATAAATATATTTATATTATATAATAATATAATATAATATTTTCTTTTGTCATAAGTAGACATCCATGCAAAATAATACAATTAAAAAAGATGACATTTCAACAGATTTATTTGTGAGTAGAACTTTATCAAGTTTTAATTCTTGTATGAACAATCAATTCTTTTACTGAACAACAAAAACATGAATGGTGAGTAAAATGTTACTTACTATATTGGATTAAATCTGGTTGTTTTAGCCAAGATTATGCTACAATATATTTTCCCTAACTATATTTAAGTTCCCTGTTAAAGGGACAACAAGGAGTTTCTATTCGGTTATAAAAAAGTCTCATATTAATGTGGATGAATCTACGTTACCTACACATGTTAATGGGCCCATTTTCGATAAATATATGGTTTTGTCTCTATCGTTATTTTGTTATTATTAGTGGTGGCCGACCAGCGTTTCTTTACTTTCGGTTTCGTGGCGAGTCATGAGAATAACGCCGCCGAATCTCCGTTTATGGTGGGAACTACGACGGTATGTGATCGTCTTCCATCCTCTGACTTTAATTCTTTATGAATGAAAACATGAGTCTGTCTTGCGCCGGTCAAAGAATTTCACGGTGCGGAGGCTCATAAATGTAGTATGAAAACGCTTCACTTTTCTAAAACTCCTCGTTGTCCCTTTAAATGCATCACAGTAAGGTGGCTCCAGCATACAACATGTGCACTGAGAAGATAAAGGATAAAGTGGTGAATATGATAATGTATAAGTTGAAACGGAAATAAACAATTGACACAGACACAGAGGTAAAACTGAATTTCCCGCTCTTTCCTCTCTTTCTTTCACTCTCTCCATATCCCACATCCTTACTTTGTCTCTTTATGAGTTCAATTAATGAATTTTTTGTACCTTATCTCTATTGTCTCTATTTGTTACTGAATCACTTTGCACTTTATCTCTTTATTTTTTTCTCATTTCTGTTCATTTTGCTCATATAACATTGATTATGTATGCACTTTAGCTCTTTTTTTTTTCTATGTTTATTTGTTAGCCATTGAAATTTGTCTTGCTGTAATTTGTTATAGGGGTGGAACTTATGTACAAGCCAACCGGCTTCGTTCCCTCCTTGCACCATTGAATTTAAATGTGTGCTAAATAAATAAACTCTAAACTCTAAACAGACCGAGTCGTACCTGGTGGTGATGGGAACCTCGGCCAGGCCGTTGAGCAGCACGGCGGGGGCCAGGCGGACAAACGCCACCACGGGGCGGTCTAAGAATTCCAGCTCCCCCACCAGGACGTTGGATGCCTCAGCACCAGGAGGGATCTTCTTCATGAAGTGGAGGTCAATCTGTGAGACGGAGGGAAACCAGAACAACACTAAACCTCTGGACAAGAGAGAAGTTTATTTTGTTAAAATATGGTTTGATAAAGAGGTAGAAATATTGTAGAGAATCATCTCTCAATGAAATTTCAAAATAAAAGCTGGATCTGACTCCACACAGGAAAAGAAAATAAGCTTTACTCTTCAGTTTCCCAGGGCGAGAAGCTCACGGCAAAGATTTCACACGTAACCCAATCTTGGTTAAATATTAGTTACTAGTTCTATGTGCAGCTATCAGTGTCCGTAGATAAACAGCAGGCTCGGCGGTGGGTCCGGGCCGCTCACCTTGCTGAAGTCGACGGCGCTGTTTTCCCGGCTGACGTCCTGTTTGCCCTCGTTGTTGGCCGGCTGGGACTGAGGTGAGACCGTTTGGCCTGTTCATGGGCAGAGCGGGAAAACCAACAGCATGTCAGTTTCACAGAGGCTCGGCCAATCACAACACAGATTTCCCACACAAAGACAAAGGGTCTCCAGTGAGCGACTGCAGGCTTGAGTTACATTCTCTGAAAAACATGATACAACAGTGAACTTTTGCTGCAGGTGCTGTACCTTCATTAGTGAAGGTTTAGCCTTAATGACAAAATATACAATATTGTATCTTTTTTCAGAGTATACAAGTGAGTTAGTGTCATTTTAAGATTATCTAATAAAAAATATCAGTAGTGCAGAGGTGATTTTAGGTTAAACTTACTCTACATTCAAGTTTAGCAAACTAAACAAGGCGCAATCTTTAACTTTATTTTGAAATTTACACACATCAACTCATTAATTGTTTTTTTTAGTTTGATTTAGTTTTGCTGGGAAAAAGTCAAAGATTGCTCCTTTTAAAAATTCAGTTTTAAGTCATTTATTGTGATGTGAATACACAACGTTGCAACTAAAGGTGACACAAAGGGAGTGGTTTTTCAGTGAGGGTGCAATACTATTACTTAAAGAAATAGTTACAAATTCACTTTTTTGCCAAGACTGATATCACTTATGGAAATCATCTAGGTATGATACAACATGTTACTGAGCTTGTGCATTATAGCTTAAATACTTCTATGTCCACACTACTAAACTATCTCTACCAAGACAAGTGTTTTAGCTTCGTATCAGAAGCTCAAGCTATCTGTGTCCATAATAACACAACTGAAAAAACATATCACATGACCAGTCATACATACTGAACATGTGCGAGACAGTGTAAACAGGAAGCAGGAAGCTGACTGCTTTTCAGAAAATACAAAACAGAAACAGAACAACAAAGTCTAGCTAGCAAGCTAGGCTAGCTAAGTACAGTAATAGCTACTTCATATTTAGCATGAGTGGTATCAGTCTTTTCATCTGTGTATAAATGCATTTGTCAACTATTCCTTTACATCCCAGAGGAAACAAAATGGAGGCTGTGTTTTTTGCCATGAAGTTAATTTACAGCTAATCTATCCCTCTCATTGTTACATTGTTATGTGATGAGTTTAGAACATGGTTTCTACAGTAGATCTGCTTTGGTGTTTAGTCATGAAACACACGGCCGACAACAACAAGAAGCAGAGAGCATCATCATGAGGATACTGCAGGTGCACTGCACCACATCCTATTGGGCCTCATAAATCTGCCAGGAGTTTTTTTTCTAAGATAAGAAAGTAGATGCATACTTAATGCCATCTACTTTTCTTTTTTTGGGAGTTGCTTTTAAGTCTCAAAAATAGAGCAGCTACTGTAGAACATTTTAGGCTGTGAGCTTTGCATAAAAAGGAGGCAGGAGAAGTATTTTTTAGTCTTTTCTTGACTGCACATAACCCATCTGTAACCTCTCATGACGACACTCTCCCCTTTATGTGTTCCTTTACAGTACGTAAAACTACAGCTACTTTCTCTAGATTTTTAGTGTGTGGCGCCCGCTGGTTGCCTGTGAAACTGTCCTGCTCTGTGTCGTCCTGTGAGATGGGACAGTAGCCTTGAGCGACTGCCTGAAGGACACTAAGACGTTTGAGCTTAGTCTCGCCAAAGGGCAGCATGTGTGCGGTCACGTCGCCGCCATGGCTCCCGGAGGAGCTCGGAGGTGATGGAGAGGTAGACGGACACGACATGCAGCACACACACTGTGGCCATGCCACACGGGGGGGAAATGCTTTTTTGGGTGAAGCTTTTTCAGGCACACACTTGTGAGACTTTATGGTTTGATAGTAGAGGCCGTTTACTGGTGAAGTGAAAGACACACACACACATGCACGCACACACACATGCATAATACATAAGACACACAACACAGAGAGACACAAACAAACAAACAGAGAAATTGAGATATCAAACAGCAGGAAAACAGTAACACACTGGAAAAATCATGCAAAGGATTACAACATTATACACAGAAACAACACGGTATATATTTACATACAACAATTATATGGTCACAATGGAAAAAGCAGAGAATTAGCTATAGATATGTGTGTGTGTGAGTGTGAGTGGAAGTGCAACTGCAAACAGACCATTTGCTCACCATTCTTGTCCATGGAGTGAGGCTCAGACTGCTTCTTGCCTATGTCAGCGAAGGAGCGGACGATGGGGATGCGGTTGGCCAGTTTCTTGTGGTTCTGGTGGTGGTGCTGTTTGAGCAGGGCCTCGCGGATCCTCCTCCGCGCGTCCTGACCCACTGGGCCCGAAACCTCGTGCTGATCCAGAACCATGTCTGTCGGGGAGGGGGAGGGGGAGGGGGAGGGAAGGGGCAGATGTGATGTTGGTTTCCATATTACTCCTCCTCAAACAGCGTGTGTTCATGTGTGGCAGCCAGCGCAGCTAAGCTGATTATTTCAGGGAAAAAAAACAAAAAAAAACAACCCACTGCTGCTGATTTAATTGCAACGAACCGGGTTATGGTTTGCTGCCCTCAAAAACTAAAGCACAGTTCCCTAATTCCTTCCTAAACCTGGTCAAATGAATTTTTAGATTGTCGGCCAAGCACATTTCTGGACCGTCATGCTGATCTGACCGACTGAAATGGTGATTCTGTGAATTAATGCTGAAATAACAAAGTGGATCATATGATGTGGAATTAATGTAGTATTAAGTCAAGCTGTAAAAGAAAGAAATATATGGATTTTGGTTTGTGTAGTGCAGGATATTTAAGAAATACCATCCAAATTAATTTTAATTCTTTACTTTTACTGCAAAATGTTGGGCTAACATGCATAAAAACTATGTTATGTTGTATTTTAAAGCTATTTATTGCAAAACATTCCATAGCATATTAGCTATCATAACACTAGCCTGTCTAGTTGCATTGTGGGTGATGCACAGCAGGCGCCAATTTTTGAATGTGCAACAAAAAAGATAATACAACGGACAACTGCATGATTTACACAACAGTCTCATATATGTAATGCTAAGTCAGCGGAGAGCTTGCCTGTATTTTACACTAATAGTAATATTTTGTTATTATCCGTAATTAGAGTGAGTAATGTTGGAACTAGAGCCCTGAAGAACTCAACACATATGACCCCAGTGTGTTTACCTGCGATCTCCTCCAGTGAGCTGGCCCTCATGTCCAGCATCACGGTGCCGTTCATGATGCAGCTGCGGAGCTCGAATAGACTGTGTAGAGACAGAGTGGCTACGTATGGTTTACTCCACCGCTCACCACCGTCCTCTACATCCTCCTCAAACTTCAGCCACCTGCATAAGCAAACAGGAAATAAACAAAAAAATGAACATTTGTGAATGACAGACGTATTTTCCATTGGAACTAAGTTAAGGAGTTGATGGATATGGGGCTGTAATAAACAGAATCAGGGCCGTTGTATAGGGGAGAAAGGTGATGATAACTCTAGGGGCCCAGCGCCCAGTGGGGCCCATAAAAAACCCCAGTAGTCTAATCTTTGTATGACTGATTTATTCTGCGTAAGACCCTGACTAATACTCATGGTACACTGTAAAAACTCAACATCTTTCCAAGAATATTTGTCTTATTTCTTGTCCAAATGTCTCATTTCTAGTCAAAACTAATCTCTTTTCACTTAAAATAAGACTCATTACCTAAAAAATTAACTTGTTTTTAGATCATTTTCACTTAAATTCACAATAAATAGAAAAATCTGCCAGTGAAAGTAAGTTTTTTGTGCTTGTAATAAGGAAGAAAAACTTGCTCCACTATCAGATTTTTTCTACTTATTCCAAGTGAAAATATGCTTGAAAGAAGTAAAAAGTGTCAAAAACAAGCTACTTTTAATATGATGTGTCTTATTTTAAGTATAATGAGATTTGTTTTGACTAGAAATTACATTTTGACTAGAAATAAGACAAATATTCTTGCTAAGATACTTGAGTTTTTGCAGTGTAATGCTGCATTAGCATCAAAACAAAGAAGGCTAAATAAAAAACGATAATACATACGTAGTCTAAGAAAAAAAAAAGGAAAAGTTAGGGGGAGGGGCCCACTTTAGTATTCTTTAAGGGGGCCCAGAATTCCTAGCAACGGCCCTGAACAGAATCACAGTCTCAGGTGTGACAGAGGAAACTAAACACACCGCAGCTGTCCAGAGTAGACCCAGCCCATGTGACCAACCTGGCTGTCTCTTTCCACTCGGCGTCCTCGCCCTCCCTGAGACAGATTTCATCCAGCTCGGTGAACAGAGCGTGAGGGATGTGCTCCTCGTCGCCGTCCTCTGTCCCCAGGAGAAACTGCACCCTCTGGGCCGGTGTGTCTGCTGCGGGCGGCGGGACACGGGGAGGACGGGGTATTGATCAGGAGAGGAGGCGAGGGGAAGGGAAAAATAGAGACGTTAGCAACAGAAATAGGAAGATAATGAAGATGGCTGCGTGCGAGAGTCCATCTTGGACACTTACTGTGCGAGGGGGATTCTCGTCCATCTTCGGCCGAGGAGTCCCTTTCCTTGGACCTCTTCCTGTGTCTGTGTCCATGGTGGCGATGGCGTCGATGTGACCTCCTGCCCAGGGGCACATGAACCCCGATGTACAGAGTGCGATGACCTGGGAGCAACACAGAGGAAATCAAGTTCTGTCCTCCTATTCATTCTCAATTCTATTATCTTATCAACTTCATGTTTTATTTTTACTTTGATACATTAACAAGCTTCTTATTATAAGTAGGATATGAGGTTTATTTTTTGGCGAATGTGGGGATCATTATGTTTAAAATAGTGCAGAACACATAATGAGATCTTGGCCTGTTACTATTCAATTAAATCAAATATCTAAAGCAGTCATTCCCAGTCAGGGATACTTGAATCCCAATTTGGCAGGACGGACTAGGCCGATGTGAAACATTAAATTAAATTATGTTTGGTTAAAAATTATATTACAAACTGAGTCAGCTGTAAAACCAGAGCTATAGGTTTGATTGAAAGTGTGTGAAGTCTGGTTAGCAAGGAGGTAGGTCTGAACAGGTTCCTAAGAATAAAATTTGAAAAGTGAAATAAATAATTGAAAAAATGAACTGATTAATAGTTGGAAATAGTTAGCTGAACATAAGGGATGAATGGTTATAAATGATTAGCTTAAAGTAATAGATAAACAATTGATAAAGTAGCTGGAAGAAACCGACCAAGCTGAAATTGTTAGCTAAATGTAGTGGATTAGCAATTTAAAGTGTTGAAAAAATGTTTAACAAATGTTAATGCAACAAATTTACAATTAATAATGTTAGCTGAAAGTAATTAACAAAATTGAAAATTGTTAGCTAAATTGTTCGCTATTAAAAGTGTTAGCTGGAAGTAAATGGTTGAAAATGTTAACTAAAATGACTGGATAAACAAATGAAGAGGTTAGCTTGACGTAATGCATAAATAGCTATAAAGTAATAGATGAACAATTAATAATGTGAGCTGAAAGTTATTAAAAGTAATGGGTTAGCAATTGAAAGTGTTAGCTGGAAGTAAATGGTTGATCTGTAAGCATTTTACACATCAAACAAAAAGGATGGGAACAACTGCGCTAAGAATTCATCATCTTTTATGATGTGATTTACTTCTGTTAACACCAGAGTATAAGAACATTTAAAGTAGCTCTAATGCTCAGTAAGAAACATTGATTTCTTAAACAGCACAAACTGAAATGGAAACAAATTGGAGTAAGGAAAAATTCTGCTGGTGGCAGATGAAGTGCGTCAGAGACAATATTTAATAAAATGTATTTGCAAACAATGAATATATATGGTGGGCGACTGGAAGCAAAAAGGCCCAGCTGCACTGATGTTGAATAAAACAGGCAAAATAAGCAGCGGAACATCCTATAAAAGCTGTGTTTGGAGATAATTGCTTAGAAGCACGGACTGAAAAAGCTCCCGTTTTAATTACGCACATTGCTTCAATTATGTATTACTCATCGTGACAAATGCAACATAGTACCATCAAACCAAAATACATATCAGAGGGTTGCGTACTATTCCAGAGGTCTATATATATATACCTACTGCACTGAAAGCCAAACAACCATCCAAATATCAGCCTCACGAATTGTAACAGAAAGAAGTTCAACATGTTATTATGAATCATCAACCAACATCTGTACTTGATTGTGGCATAATCGGTATGAATTCTTATAATAGATTTTGTGGGGCGATTTGGAGGTTGGTACTACATCAACATAAGGTCCCATCAGTTCATCCTTCAGGATAAGTGACTGTTGCTAAATTAGAGGACATTAGCATTTGTGATAGTGGGACGGATGGACACAGAAACCAGAACCATACTGGACCAACAACTTTGTGAGTGAAGATTGGAAAAGAAAAACCATGACTCAGCAGTTAATCTGCCAACCAGACACAGCCTCTGTCTGTGCTTAAATAAGGAACCATCATTGTCTTAGAGGAAATTGGAATTGATTTTATAATCTCATAAACAGGGGTGTTTTTATTTTAAATCAATGCAACAAATAATGAGTCTGGGATTATGACAGGATATAATAAAAAAAAAAGGGAGCACAAGAATCGCCCTCTAATGTGTGTGTTGGTGTGTGTGTGTGGAGTGGGTCAGCATGAAGAGAATCCGAGTTGACTCTCTCCTCCCGAGCTGCCTGACCGCTGCTTCCTCCCCGCCGGCCCTGGGCTCAGAGGCCGGACACAGACAAGACCACTGGACACCCTGTTCTCTTCATCCGCCTATTGCCACAGCGTCCAGCATAATGTGACACCCAACCGATCCATACCCCGGGCCATTCGATGCTCCCGATCTGTAATGTACTGTACTGTAGGCTTGATGTGTCCTGTTTCTACAGTGATTAAACTGAATCTTTTTAAAGGGATCATTGCTGTTAATATAGTTTATTCTACATGTTTCGTCCTCTTCAAGTTTCAGGCTGATTTGTACGGATGTGTGACAGTGTCATCTTACTGGCTGACCACAAAAACCCTGATGAGAGAATCTCTTTTTTGCATCTTCATCATTTTTAACCTCTGTATCTTCAAAAACCCAATAACCAGGGGAATGCACATGTAATTGTGGGGTGCGGGGTCTTATGTCTCATGTTTTTTTTTTGTTTTTTTTATGTTCTTATGTCTCTATGTAATTGAGGTGTATGAAATGTGGGAATGTATGTTAATGTATGTAAGTTGCACTTCTCGAGGCCGCTCTGTACGAAATGGTGAAAACAATTTTCCTTGGAAAGGACAAATAAACTCATCTATCTATCTATCTATCTATCTATCTATCTATCTATCTATCTATCTATCTATCTATCTATCTATCTATCTATCTGGAACTCCTTCTGCCTTATAAATAAATGATATTTATTATAGATTCATGATGAGAAATCTCTAAATATTTCCTCAGCTGAGAGGGAAAACATCCTTCAATTGTTTTCACTTGCTTGGAGACATGACTAATCACATCACAGCGCGCTAATCAGATCTGGGCGATGTGCAGACATAACATGAATCACCTCCAGTACGTGACGGCGGTTGAAAAGCCCGACTCGCTCGGCATGGGCAGCCATCGCCCAGGAGAAAGGTGAAGCGAGGAAACTGACTATATGTCAACGCGTATCAGCAGAGTGGGAGTGGATCTTGTTCTGCATTAGCGGCGTTAAAACCAAAGCAAATCACCGTGAATGATGGGATGCTGAGCAGAGCAGGGAGGTAAAAGAGGAGAGACTTTCACGATAAAAGGCAGCAGCAGCCCAGCAGACAGCAGCAATACGGCGGCGCAGCAAAACATAAGGACGGAGCTGTAGAGTCGAGATTTAAAGTTCATGAGTCAAGACTCGTCTACAGAAATAGCTCTCCTCCTCCTGCAGGCCTCCACTACTGCTGATGTCATGGGATGTCTTGTCTCTTTTCTCTTGCCTCCCCATCGCGGCGGTGTGTGACGGTGACGCGCTCTCAGTTATCACGGTCCATATCCTTGAGTATTCGTGTGTGTGTATTCATGTATGTCCGGCTTTACATGGCCATTTAGAAAAGTCAGGGCTGAACGGCCGCAGGCTGCAGGGGCTGTACAGAACAAACTCTCCTATCTACATTCACTGGCTTATATGATTTACATTGATGTCTTTTCTATCTACATAAAGACTGTTTTATTCAATAATAATAATATCATTATTTTTCCATAACCACCAGTCCTTGATGTCCCGTTTAATTTCATATGACATATTCTGTATTTCTATATCTCATATTCTAGTTTTCATTTCTAAAGAATAAAACTTGCAATGTTTAAATAGAAAGAAAGACATTTGCTCAGTGTCTCTCAGTGTCTCTCTTTTGTAATATTAAATACCGCTGTAGCCTATCTCCTGCCATATAATAAATAATCATAATTAAAAAACAATATATTTCATATCAACAAAATAGAATATGAAAAATACAAAGTTTGTGGTTAAGATTAAGTATTATCATTTTATTATGTAAATCTCAATACTTATTCACTTTTATACTCTACTTATGGCTCTTATCCCGAGGATATAAATCTCTAAAAACAGATACTGTACTCCGAATTTGTTTCTTTCTAAGTCCTTAAACAGATGGTTGTTGTAGGTTTTAACAAGCATCACTCAAACAGGATGAAACGGTGCATCTGTTTGGGGGCTATTTTCAGCGGCGGATCAATCCACATTTCATTCTCCTGTGAGTACGTAGTTCTGGCAGCAACAACATGCTGAACGTTGGACTGAGTCTAAATGTATCATTGTGCTTTGCTTGGTGATGCAGGGACATGTCACTGTGGGTCACTGATGTGTTTTTAAAAGCTTCTGGACAACAATGAAGCCCCAGGCCACAGGGAGTTTTATACATAAACAGGAGCAGGTGGATGTACAATATGAGGATGAGGAGGAGCAGTGGAGTTTGGATGGAGATGATCTTCTCAGGGTTCCTACACATTTTAAATTTCCAAATTCCATACTTTTTCCAGACCCTAATTTCCGGACTTCCACTGCAAAAAACTCAAAATCTTACCAAGAATATTTGTCTTATTTCTAGTCAAAATGTAATTTCTAGTCAAAACAAATCTCATTATACTTCAAATAAGACTCATCACATAAAAAGTAGCTTGTTTTACTTCTTTCAAGCAGATTTTCACTTGAAATAAGTAGAAAAATCTGATAGTGGAGCAAGTTTTTTCTTTCTTATTACAAGCACAAAAATCTTGCTTTCACTGCTTTCATTTTCCTACTTATTTCAAGTGAAAATTTGTTTGAAACAAGTGCAAATTATCTAAAAAGAAGATAATTTTTAGGTGATGAGTCTTATTTTAAGTGGAAAGAGATTAGTTTTGACTAGAAATTAGACATTTTGACAAGAAATAAGACAACTATTCTTGGAAAGATTTTGAGTTTTTGCAGTGTCTCAGTAAAAAAATTCAAATAATTTGTGACATTTGAGCCAATAGATGTGTTTCATGCTAATAAATTATGCAATTAATTTGTTTTCATTATTCCGAATTTGTATGCCATTATGTAACCATATAATTTCCAGGAGATTGTAGCTAGGTAGCCTACAATAGCGCATACAAAATGTGAATAAGACTGAATAAGTATTAAGATAAATATATTTCCATACAATAGTTTCCATTTTCCATACTTTTCAAGACCTGGAAATGTATAAAATCAAATTCCATATTATTCCATACTTTCCATACTTGCGTAGGAACCCTGTCTTCTCCTCCTCCTCCTGTGTGGTGCTGATGCAGCTGACGCAGCGTTACCACGGCACCAGACAGGGAGCACAGTCATTATAGCCTCAGTCATCCAAATATGAGAGTGTGTGCTTGAGATGAAAGCAGCATCTCACCGGCAGAGTGTCACAATCAAATGACATCTCCGCAAGCGACAGAAATACGGCGGATGCTGAAAGGGGAACTGGGTTTTTTTCCTCAATGGTCCTTTAACTTTTCTCCACATTCCCACACTTTGTTTATTTACTAAAAAAAAGACTTGAATTCCTACATTTCCCAGGGTGCCTTTTAAGCAAAGGTGGTCTTTTTTTTTTTGCAACTGGATCTTGTGTCTCAGGCTTCATGCAGGCAACCAGCTGAGTATGAGCCTGAAATCATGGTCTCCAGAGGTTATACAGGACCGAACAGTAGATATAGAGTATTTTTTTCAATTTCCTTCTCCAATTTTTAATTTAATGTCATTAACCGTCAAAAAAAATCAAATTTATTAATGAAAAACACAATTATTACAGCAGCATTTCTTTTTTCCAGTATCTTTCTAGTCTATCTTTTCCTTTGGATTAGCAAATACATAAAAACACTGCAGATTCTCCTACTGAATCTTTAAATCTTTTGAATTCTGGTTTAGCTCAGCCCACTTCCTGTTTTGGTTTTGCCTCCTTGTCTATTCAGGAGTCTGTTGATACAGGATTCATCATCCGTCTGCTTCACAATGGATGAAACGCTGGTGAAAACACATGTGCACAGAATGAAGCCTCTGATGCTGCAGAGCTCACATCAAAACCTCAAAAAACATCCATTTATCCACCCGTCATTCATCGTACAGCTGGACAGGCATGTTTTCTGATATCAGACACAAACTGCTGATGAGCTGCATTATTATGGGATGTGTAGGATGGATTCAGCCTATTTGGAGAGTGGTGGTGGTGACTGTAACTCTCCGCTCTGTGTTGTAAATGTTAATTCAGGAGTTTTACCTTCTAGCTCTTCCTTCTCAAAGTTGGTGTTGAGCATGGAGCGAGTGCCCCCGCGGTCCACCACTGCCTCCTCATCAGTTCTCTGTAGTGGACACACACACATAGACTCATTACTCAGAGGGTAAAACACAAGAACACACTTAAAGCAGAAGTAAGCAGAATATTTGTGTTAATATAAGTCTTAAATAGTTATATCTTCCGATGGCAATCACTTCTATAGAGTGTTTGGTCTGAAACACGGGTCTGTCAGTCACTCTGCTCTGCTGTAAGCCGAAGAGAAAACTTTCCTGGGATCCTACAACCTTTATCCAATGAGGAGAGAGAACGGCATAAAGGGGCGGTCCTCTCTGTGTGTGCAGCCAAGGGATGCGCGTGAATGTGGTGACGTAGGGACCGTTTAGCCAAAACCACCGGATCGCTTACTTCTGCTTTAATAATACTCTCAATAATAATGCTACAATTTGCCAACAATCACCATTTTCACCAACATTCCCATCTAGATTTATACACACTATGAATGAACACCAAAACATTAACACATACAACCAAAATAAGATATTAAAGGGTAAAATAAAGGGTTTTTTAAAGCGTATTTTGACTTAGTAAGTTATAATTTTGACTTAGTATGTCATTATTTTGACTTAGTTAATCATTATTTTGACTTAGAATATCATGATTTTGACTTAGATCTTATTTTTTTTCCATCAATTGACAGAAATGGGCTTCCATAGAATCCACGTCCACAGCTTTCAAAATATAATCCATTCCATTACAAAATAATCATTAGCACTTATCATGACTTGTTGATAGATAATGATGGATTTAAGACTTTACATGAATCTGGTCATTTGATACGATACATTCACATGTCCTGATGTGATTATTTTCCATATGAGGCTTAACAGTACAAATGTGGGATCACTATTTGGCAAGAAGCAGGCTTTTGTTATCTAACAGTGCTGCCAAATAATCCATTGTTATAATGTTTGATCATCTTTTCATGAGTGTTAATGTGAGTACATTTCCCATCCCATCCCTCCGTGTTGATTTGATTGACAGGTCGGTTCAAGGAGGCCTTCTGTCCTCACTGAAGCAAAATCCATATTTCATCTAGATGTTATGTTACATAAGAGAACACAGCCCCCCCCCACCACACCACCATCATCACTACCACCCACCACTACCACCTCCTCCTCCTCCTCCTCCCCGCCTAGTGGGACGATGTGTCCTGGAATAAACACATACACACACGCACAGAAACTCATTGCATTGTAAAGCTAACTTCCACTGACTGTCACCATGGCAACCAAAAAAAAGAAAAAGCAAAAAAAAAAAAGCAGCCTATTGTGATTTTGAAAGCTCATCGTCTGATTACAGTGTGTCTGAGTCATGGTTTGGATGAGAACGCTCCAGTGTGTGTAAAAAGCCTTAAATCATCTCCACAGTCGCGGCCGCCCACACCGCTGACAGGCAGCAGCGGGCTCACAGGGACCTGGAGGTGCTGCACATGCTGGATGTGTGGAGCGTGGAGGGGAACAAAGAAGACGGCTGCTAATGGATGCATGCAACACAGCAGCGCCTCCATGATTATATCAGTTATGTACCGTAAACAGCGTTCAGAGAGAGAGAAAGAAGGGCTGGATCATCTGAATGCTTACTCTGCTTTTTAAAGGCCCCATGGCATGAAAAATGTGATTTTGGTTATTTTGTCGTGCTTGGGGAGGTCTCTGGGCCACGTATATACTGCCCCATGCATCAAACTGGTCATAAACGGAGAAACACACACCGCCCATTTGTAGGAACTGTCTCTTTAAGACGAGCAGATAGCACTTCCTCCTTTCTGTGATGTCACACACAAGGTAACTCCGCCCACCGTGACCAGTTTTTTTTTTTTTTTCAATTTTTATGAATGCAGCTTAGGTTTCAGTTACTTGCCTGTGATTGGCCCGACCACATGCCACTCAAAAACAGTGAGCCAATCAGAGGAGAGGTTCTCATTCTCTCTTCTGATTGGCCAAATGACCTGTGCCTGCTGGAGCTCCAGAAAGAGGCAACAGAAAGGGGCAGTATAAACGATATTAAGCAGATCACAGGTACTCAAAACCAATGATACATCTTGTTATAGGGATATCAGCGGGTAAATAAACCCAGAGAAAAGTGCACAGCATGGGGCCTTTAATATTTCATGAAAACACAGGCTTGTTAAACACCTGCACAATGGAAATGACTGCTCTGAAACAGAACAGTCCGTACAAAAACGGTGTGTGTGTGTGTGTGTGTGTGTGTGTGTGTGTGTGTGTGTGTGTGTGTAAGTGTGTGAGTCTGGTGTTCATCATCCCTGCCCTCCAGACGTCCTCTAGTTAGCGGAGGGTCTCTGACTGTGCACCTGTCCTGCATTAGCTCATTAGTGTTGAAGTAACAATTCATTTTCACCTCCTTGTTATTGATGCTGCATGATGATGGTATTTATCTCACTAAGTACATTTACCACCATTTAAAAGCTTATGTTACTATTTATTAACACAGCATATAATCAACTAATTAGCTGCCCTGTTATTTCCTGACTTGCTAAGCTAATAATTATGACAATTATATGTTATATATAGGCTGCTTTTAACGTAAAATTAAAGATTTATTATTATTCAGATGATAAACCATTGTCTCCATCTTGTTTTTTTGTTTTTTTATAATAAATATAAATACATAATAATGAAGTTCATATTTTGGTTTTGCAAATCATCCATTTTTTAAAATATATAGCCTATATATATTCTCTGTTGTAACAGAATACATGTGTGGTTGTTAAAGTTATTTGACATGATATGATGATTGATGGTATATTCAGTCTGTTCCTGGAGTTATCTTTTAATGACACCAGAGAGACTCTCAGTGATGTCCAAGCCAAGTTTCAATCTGACCTTGATGCTGGTGAACCAGAGTAATCAGCCCCTGACAGTTATATATAGCTACCATATCCAATACATACTGTACGTACAGACTTTAACACTCACAACTGGTAATAAAATAAACACAAAATCAGAGTGTGAGGCACTGAGAAGTGGATTTAAACTATTATTTTTTCCATATCACACTGTTGTATGGTCTCACTGCAGCATCCTTCACTGTGCTTAATGTGATTGAAAAACATAGATAGTGAATGGAAGTGTTAGGTAGCACAGTGGGCCAAAACTGAGGCAACAATTTTCTGATAACAGCCGAGTTAATGCAAACATATCTGTTTTAGACATGTGTGTCAGCTTAAATTCTTGAATGAAAACTTCAATAAATATACTTTAATAAGTTACAGATGCACCTGAATGCATCACATCATTTTGTTTTATGGTATAATCATGTTTCCGTTAGCTTAAAATCAGCTGTACGCTAAGTTTCTATGGGCGAGACTGAACACTGGCTCCAGAGAAGCTCCTTAGTGTTTCTATGTAACCTGAAGGACAGATGGTTCTACAGGTTTACTGTATAGAGGGAGGGGTGGTTAGATGGGAGGGGGTCTCTGCTGGTTGCAGCCTGCAGCCTCACCACTGGGTGCCACTAAATCCCACACACACTGGCCCTTTAAGTGCTCAGGCTGCGCTGAACAAAAGCAAAGGTTGATTCTTCTCTTAGAAACTGGCAGTTCGTTCGTTTCAAATGAATTGTTCGACAAAAATGAGGCAATTTTCAGGCAAGGTTATTCTATAATTTCTAAGCACATTTATTTATTATCATATTTGTCTCTTTAAAAAAGTCCTTTAGTCCAAATGAGGCTTTAAAACACTGGTTCTCAATGGAGATTATTTTCAAGGGAGCACTGGGTGGTTTTCAAAATAAAGCTCCTGCAGATAGGCTGAATATGGAGCAGTGGCTTCTCTTGTCAGAAATATGTGAGGGTAGGTCAACTGGAAAAATATAAAGTGACAGACATCTGGTAGCTGTAGTAGTGTCCCTAGTGTGGATACTGCACCGGTGTAAACAGCAGCGACAACAGGGAGTGAAGGGAGCCACCGGTGGGCCAGGAATCAGCAGCGTGTACAGTACATTCATACATCACAGGAGCTCAGTGCAGTTCACAGAGATTCAAACAGAGTTCATAAAAAATTAACTATACTTCTCTTTCGTTTCTTTCCTACAATCCATCCCAGCCTCAAATCAGTGACACTTGGAAAAACCCATGTCTCCAACCTGAACAACCACCCTCATATACAAGCACATTCATTCATAACCCTACTGTGAGGGAGGGAGTTGTGGGAGTAATCTGTTTCTTTATGTAAAATCCTGAAAACAAAATACAATCTGAGTGGGACTAGCATGTTTTGCACACGCTAGCACATAATATTCTGTAAAAAAACGTTTCAGAATCTTTCACTAAAATGTAATGAATAGATCTATAAAAGTCCTGTTCTGTGAATAATTACGTTCAATCTAAAAGTCACATGATGCATGTGGTACACAAGCAAACACGGGCCAGCGATCTCTGATCCCGAGTGATTAAGCAACTGGTGGTACGGCACTCACACTCATCACACACACACACATGGACAAACATGTGAGGGACAAGCCAGCGCATCATTCAGAGGCGTGTGTGGGCAGATGCTGATGGCTGACACGGTGGGCTTTACTGTATACAGGGACATTAACAGAGAAAGTCCGACATGCAAACACGCACAAAGCCTCGGTTAAGGATTCATTACCAGCAGAGTCCCTGCAGACAGACCTCCCTACAGTAGATCTCCCCCCGGCAGATGGCTGATGGTAATCTGGAAGTCTCTGACATTTTGTCTATGTGTTAATTTTGTCATCGCAAGTGCTCGCGCAATCCAGACCTATCTGAAACTGAAGGGTGATACATGATGTTAAAGATGTGTGTGTTTGTGACAGGCCATGGGAGAGGAGCAAGGGGGGGGTGGGAGGTGGCGCTGCTGGTCGGCCCTGCAGGTCCCCAGGGGAAAGTCCCCGGGGAGTCTCGCTGTCGACAAACCCATGAGAAAACTACACGGGTCTAAATCCAGTTGGTGCACAGTTCAAAGCAGCAGCAGGAGGACAAACACATGGCAACAGGGTGAGGGGCTCAAAACCACTGGCTGCACTGCACTGAACCAACTAAGACTGTGTGTCTGTCCAGGGACTGTCCGTACAAACAGGAAAATGTGTATTTATCAAACACACAAGAATATATAGCCTAAGTCACACCTGTATTACTATGCTACTTATCCAAAGATAAATAACCTAAATAAAGAAACTGTACAAACCAAGATAACTGAAAGATGACTCATCTCAGTCTACATCATGTTTGTGTAAATAAACACTAATGTGTGACATTTTAATTACAGATATGTTTTAATTGACTTTGCTGCCCAGCATAAAAGAAAATATAAAGGATGTGTCAGTTATATTAGTACTGGTACCAAAGCATAAAATTCATCATTATTGCAGCCTGATGATAAGTACTGTACATGTCATCACCAGACCCTCTTTTGTACGTGTGTATGGGTCTTATGCACGGTTTTGGTTTCTGTCATGTTTGCAGGTGCAGTCCGATCACATGATCACATTACATGTTGTTTTGATTCTCTTGTCTCCCATCGCCAGAGATGGAGCCTGAAGTCCCCGCAGCTGAAACCAGAACATGATCATCCTTATCTGTAAAGATGAGGAGCAGCTGATTTGCCTCAACTCTGTACTGACTGAAAACTCTGCAATAGATGTCACTTTTATATGTTCTTGTGTGTTTGATATAATTACGAGTCATAATTAGCTGCTAAACAAACAACCTATGGGACAGTGTCACATAAACTGCTAATGCTAACATTAGCCGCATAGCAATGGCAAAATTTAGTGGAAAGCTACAGTAAAGTTGACTTTGCATCTGCATTTCTATTATCAAAGCACCTTAGCAATGCTATGCTAATGTGTTAGAATCAATATCTATCTTAATGAAAGAGATATATTTAATGTATTTCATATGCATTTTCTGACTTTGCCTACAAGAATACATTAAAAACCACTGATTAGCCATGTAGCTTGTAGCATTAGCTCTTTATTCTATGCACCTTTAACTGGAATTAAAGTGTTTGTCTAAAATGCAGGGGGACAGTAAACTGAGCAGGATTGAATCTGTTTCCTAATGGCTTCAGCAGTAATATGAAATAGTAACTACGATATTTCTGAGCCTGATGTCATGCCCCTTCTCGTCTCGTTTCGTCCCAAACAAGGCTTTACCCTGCTCAGCATCACAGATGAGCCAGAATCTCCTGCCTGCAGGTTCCTGCGTCTATTTATAGACGCCGGGTTCCTCTACCTCATGCCACTGACCCTGGACCAGCCACGAAGAGCCGCCATCCCGGCTCGCCAATCTGGGTTGAGATTAATCTGCCAACGTTTAACGGCAGGATAAAAAACCTCGCCTCTGACTGCGAGATCAGCGATGGAGGGGCTCTTGCGCGGCGGAGAGAATGAAATCCGGCCGGTCGGTGATGAGGGCTTCGGGGAGGGACAGGAGCAAGGAGAACATGATGAACACACACTCCAGTGTAACATGAATATTTACATTTATAGATCCTTGCTTCTTTCTTACTACACACAATTGCAGCACATGCAATACACTGTATATGCACACATCATGCATACAGTAGGCGTGTTGGTGCACACAGTTCCTTTGCGTGCAGTGGTGTGATGGGGAGGAGCAGTGTGGATGAATGAGCAATACAAGGGTTAGTGGGGGTGGGGAGGAGAGGGGGAAAGGCTTGGGGCCTGTCATGAACCGCCGACGTTATAGGTTGTCCTAGTGCCGTACAGTACAGCACAGCACAGAGCCCAATGTGCGCTCATGTGCGTGAGCATTCGTGCGCTCATGGTATATGGAGCGTCATGACCTTCATGTGGAGAGGCTTGACATTGAAGCTCCATCACATTCTGATTCAGAGCACAGGCTGCAGATGTACAGTACAGCTTCAGATCTATACCCTGCACACAGAGCATTCAGACTCCTTTTGTACTTTATGTCATTATAGACTCAGTCAGTAAAGTATCAATATCTTCAATTCAGCACCTTCCTGCCTTAAAAATCATCTCAAGCACTGACACATTGGATGGATCTGCCATCTTTAGAAAACTCAGGATGTCGTGTGTTTGATTTTTGTGAAACATGTTTCTCTTATGAAGCAGGTACTTAATAGACATGTGCTGATACTTTTCAAAACAACAGTTACATGGGGTCTGGCTGACATGGACAGCCAAACTCAGTGACCTCAGGTGAGTCGTTTTTTTGGACTCCAACCAGGTTCTCTACACAAATAATCAGTGTGAATGACTGAATAGGGAGTCCATGAGCCACATAATGTACATCCTATTTCTATTGACTAAAAAATACACTTGAATAAATGTGAAGGGGTCTGAATACTTTCTGAAGCCACTTTACGTTTCCTTTTCTTACGTTCTCTCCTCATGTTTTCCTTTTAGAATAAAGTAGAAGTAAAGTGGAGTTGCACACTCGTAGCCCTGATGTAAAAAACCAAGCCCGTTCCTTTTAGAATAAACCAAGGAGAAAAGAATACACTTATTCTTTTACATATCGAAAGTTTGCTCAGTTCAGTTACAGCTACAGCCACACTTGGTCTGGTGTGACCTGTATGTATTGTGTGTGTGTGTGTGTGACAACCTCACACACACAAATACTCTGAATTATTCATAATACAGCTGGTGTCTCCAGGACATGATGCTGCCATGATGACACACACACAAGCCGTGTCCCAATTCGGGGGCTGAGGACGCAGCCTACGCGGTCTACAGAGGCACCTCCACCGCCTTTGGAGCATTTCCTGATGCATCCAAATGCAAATCATAAACATTTACAGTAAAAGATGTGGCTTTTTTACACATCCAATGGCTCCGCCACAACATATCCAAGCCGGCCAGATACTGACAAACAAATCTACAGCAGTGGTTCCTATTCTTTTTAGTCTCAAGTACCCCTGAGCCTTTTTGTCAGACCATGAGTACCCCCTCACTCATACGTGTTGATGATCCTCCAAAAGTGGTCATATAAAACGTAACAACTGATTATGAAATGAAACTCATTTGAATTTCTCTCTTTAATTTGTACAAAGTAATAATTCTCCTCCATTTTTGTTCTTTTCAACTCAAATTAAACATAAAAAAATAAGAATCTAATAATAATAATAATCAACCTGCCTTTGTTCTAGCCTATTAAACTGTTGAAACATTCATAACATTGAACGTTCAGCTCCCCTGAACCCTCTCCTGAGTCCAGAGCAACAGTCACTGGACGTTTGAGTCATTTATCAGTGTTTGCTGTGTGTCTCCACAGGTTATTGTCACCCAAGGTGAACTAGTTGTGGCGTGCACGTACCATCTTGGTAATGGGCTTACGAAATGACTGGGAATATTTACTTTATCACCTTGGAAATAAATTAATAAATGTGTCCACATAACTCCTGGTTGGGAATCACTGCTCTAAATCCCTCATAGGATTACCACCTGTTCCACTCTGGTTCTACCTCCAACTTGTGCAAGTCTTGAAGCAGGTGCACACATTTCCTACAGGTTGATACTGTATGTCATTTATAGTGGTCAACCTCAAAGACACATAGCGAACAAGCCAAATATTCTAATTAAAGCTGTGCTCACTATGTTAAATGTTGTGTAAAACCCCAACACTGCAAAGGAAACCCTGAGTTCCTCTCTACACCGACTTATCTGCCGCCTGATTCCACGCCTCAGGCTGCTACACGTGTGGTCCGTGTCCCGACCACTCTTCCTAATGAGTTTCATGTCTGACATTGTTTAACAAAGCCCGCGGAGGATTGAGTGATTGCGACAAAAAAGGGGGCCAACAAAAGCCACTGTGTCCTCGGGATCAGCAGACAGCCAACCCTAACCCTCGCTTTTGTAAACACATCTGGTGACAACAGGTAACCGCCAACATTGTGGGAAAGCACCCCAGTGGAACAACAGAGCAGCTTGTCCGTCTGAAAGGCGCCTACTGGAATCCCAATGCGTCCAAATCTGCATTGAATTATTTCATTGGACGAAAAATCCAAACTGCTGTAAATTATGCAGGATTCTCCCCGCAGCATTCAGAGTGGTATAGTCCAAAAATAAACCCAGACTACAGTGAAAGTGACCTGAAATGTGTCTGACTGACCTCTGCTGTCTGAACATCCTGCTCCAAAAAGAAAGGGCTGCACCGACATGAACAATGTCACCGTATCTCACAGTTATATTCCTAAAGCTCCTCTACAGTGTGCTCCAGTTTCCACTGAATACGACTCAACTGAGTCCAGGTAGCCATCGTTCACATGCACCATCAGAACTCCAAACCAATGATAATCTATGGGCCACATCTAGTCTATTTCCATGTCACCTGACTTCCTGTTGGTGGTTTGCAAACACCAAAATTAGATAGACTTTGATGTTCTTGTTCATTTTCTTGTACAAAAAAAAAAAGCAGATGCATAGCTCTGTTCTGAAATATCGTCACTTTCACAGTCTTCAAACAAAACAGACCGTCTGTACGTACATGAACCTACTGCTCAGCCTGTAAAGACAGTTGTGTAACGCCTCCTAAGGCTCTGGAGGGGCTTTTCAGACTAAAAGAATAAGCCATAGAATTGTTGACAGGTAGCCTGCAGTACAAACTGGAGATGTGGAGTCAGAAAGAAAGGCTTTTAGTGGCTGCTGAGGGTCGAATAGATTTCAAGCTGGTTCATAAAAGTCCTATTAATTGTTCCCAGAGACAGTGCTACAAGTCAAGCAGAGGCCGTATGGGTTGAATGAATCAGCGTGAATTTCTGCTCAGTCCAAAAGATTAATAAATGTCTCAGAAATTAAACTGATTTTACAATCTATGATTTAAAAAGTTCACAATTCTCATTTTTACATTTGTAAATTGCAAATAACCAACTGATTACACTGTAACGCAATCCGTACGACACTTTGTCCTGTTCTCACAGCTGATGTTGGATGTTGGAGACATTTCCTCATTATTAAGTACCAAAGATGCTAAATAGAAAGAATGCTACATTGAAATACAACAGTTATACGTGCTAATATTATAACTCTACTTATCTACTCTACTAGCTAATGCTAAAATAGCAGCTTACAAGACTTTGAACCTTAGTTTGATACAGTCGACGTGATCAAAATGGTTCACTTTTCATTTCTAGGTCACTTTCAGGTGAAGCTAGCAGCTATGTGTTGTTCATAACTGCTAGCTGCTATATTATCAGTGTAATATATCTTCATACAGCTTCAGTATGTTTGCTTTATTTTGAAAAGTGCTCTCAAAGCAATGCGTTGGCTTCCAGTGGTGCATTTGGAACGAGGATCCGTCTACAAAACAAAAGCGCAATGAAAGGAAAGCTCAGGTATTCATCTTTCATTTTCATATAGCTCAATGTCTGCCGGTCCATGGGAATGAAAACAAAAGACACACAAACGTCAGCGAATGCAACACTACACTACCCGATGATGTTATTTCTCATGCGTAACCGGGGGAGAAGGACGTCTTGGAGCGTCGACGGGCAGATTTGCCTGAGAGCTTATGTTCTATTTTCTTGGCCAGGATAAATAAGAAACCTATTGATTCTCAGCAGCTCATTTCCAGGAAATCGGTGTACATTATCACATCTCTCCCTAGGAAGCAGAGAGGTGACCTCATTTCTACGTTCTTCAGGGATCTCTCCTGAGGCTTTCACAACAGCGGGGATGATGAATGTTTACATTGCTATACGTTGAGATCTAGGCCAAGAGAGGTATACACTAAAAAAAAAAAAAAAAATCACACTAGATGAAGCAAGTTGCGTTCAGAGAATATCTCAGCAGCTGGCGCTTCATGTAAATCTATTTATTTATTTCCTTTATCTGCTTTAGCCGACTTTCTCCATGTGAGAGCCAGAGTGATTCTATAGCTCGGGGATGGATTATCAGAGCTATACAGGCGCTGTGATTGGCCGGCTGCTTCTGTTGTCGTGGTTTTTTTCATCCCCGCAGATGGCCATGGTTACCGTGGCGATAGCAGCATGTCGGCAGCATCACAAGGTGGGGGGGGGAGGAGGGGGGAGGCTGCCTGCGCTACGCCGGTGACATCCCTACATCCTGGCTTCTCTCTAACCTTGACGGCCACGGGGAGGGAGATAAGAAGTGACAACGCCGCCGTTGAAAACACTAACAGTGAAGGGGGGGTTGGTCGAGATGTTTAAAGCAGGAGACGCAAAAAAAAAGAGAGATGTGACAAAGTATAAACACAAACAAATCCGGTGCTGCTCGCTTTTGTTCTCCCTCAGAGATCGGCAGGGTCAGTGCAGCGGGTATAAGCTCCTCTCGCGCCCCAGAATGACAGTCCCATCTGTCAGCCAACCTCCGCGGGACCTTTCGCATGCATATCAGCACAACTGGCCCCCTCTCTGCAGCAGGAGGCAAGCCTCCCGCAGCCTATTGACTGTACAATATGCTCACATTATACACAAAAGTAGAAGAAAAGCTCACATGGAAGGTTCTTCCAGGTGACAGCTGCTGTTTAACCTCAATGTCACAATCCAGATCAGTGTGAAACACAAGCTGAAGCGAGTGCATCTTCTGCACAGTGCTAGAATCAACAAAACTCAGCAGTGGCTGACTAATTATTATGGTAATCTACACCAAAGTCAAACAGCACACTGATAACTGCGGGCTGCAAAGTTCCAGTCACCTACCTGGTAAATAAATCCTGTATTGTGGTCCACAGAAAGCATGGTGTCTCCTTAAGGTTGGGGCAGGACGCCCGCTAACTCCCCTTGCGCTTGCGGCGGTGGTAAGATGAGAGGCTGACGCTCAGGGCCGGAGCCCCACTCCCCAGCTTCAGAGTGTGTGTTTGTGATTGTGTGTGAGGATAGCAGAGAAAGACAGAGTCAGCTTAGCTGTTCGTCAAACCCCTCTCCTCGCCCCTCAGCCGCTCTCCTCGGCCGCTCTTCCCATGCTGGGATGTGCCAGCAACCTCATTCCGTGGAGCGCCGCGGACGCGACATAAAAACAAAAAACGCGTGGAGCTCTGCGCGGCTCCGGCTCCGCCTCAGCCTCTGTCTCTCCCTCTGCCTCCGACGGCTTTCATCCAGGGTAGCATCAAATGTTTCTGACAAGCGTCCATCCGCCAATCCCCCCAGAGAGATTAGCGCTCTGACATCACCGATGCTGTGCCATGCACTGTTCTGCTCTGCTGAGCCTGCGAGCTCTGTGGCCGCGTTACCTAAGAGAAGCCTCAGGTCAAACAGCACCGTCCTGTGTGAGGGGGGCTCACACCTCACAGCTCCACTGTGGAGACTACACACCCCAAGAAGAAGCAGCAGCAGCAGCGGTGGGCAGGGTTCGTGTTTCAGTCTATACGGTGTGTGTGCATCTGTACGTGCATGTGTCTGTGTGTCTGTCTGCACAACCTACCTGAGGCGAAGAAGCTGCTCTGGTGCATTGTCAGCACAAGTGTGATGGAGACATGGTGTGCTAGATAGAAAAACACTTCTGTAGGAACAAGCAGCTATTTCTGCTGCACTGCCTGATACGGGGTGTCAGATTACAATAATGCTGCCTTTGCGTTTTTGTGTCAGCTGATGTGTCTATTAGTGAAGATGACACTCATTATTGGAGGTGGAGATCAGATAGCAGAATCAAAGCCAGTAATGCACAATCCAGTTTTCCTCTCACTTCATCAATCTCTCACATTCTCCATCCTGCTCTGTGCCGTCTACCTACATGACCTCTTCAATCTCCTCTCCACTGGCACTGCTATAATTAACTGTGGAAAGAAAGAAAGAAAAAAAAAACAGCCGGTCAAGGCTCCTAGCTGCGGTGGAAAAGACTTCCTGCCTGCCTGCCTGCCTGGCTGCACAGTTGGAGCACCGAGTCGAACAGAGATTTCACACCGGTCCAAGAACGCCACGCTCAAAAGAACAACTCCGGCAGACTTCCTCCGTCTGTCCTGGCTGATCTTCTCCGCCCCGGCCAATCAACCAGCCCTGGACTGGACGGCCTGGCAGAGGGCCGGCTGTTATGTCAGGGTTGTAATTAGGACCACGTCAAGTCAAATCCAGAACCAGGGCTGCTGGAGTTTGCAGATGATACTGTACTGTAGGTGTTAAAGACCGAGAGGGAGATCTAGAAAATGGCTTGAGGGCGGTGACTGCATCGTTGTGACATCACAAAGTTACAGATGTGCTGATGACCTGTTTTAAGACTTAATTTGCTGGATACAGTGTGTTTCTATGTGGACTGAGCGCTTTGATTTATCTAAACCTGCTTTATAATGAGCACAGGGATATCTACCTTTACACAACGTGGGACCTTTAAATACACACAATTATTACTAGCAAAGTTACACTTATTACCAACATGAATTTTGACCACAGCAGCCAAAATAACTTCCTCCTTTTGTCTATGGGCAAAAATAATGCTGTACAATCCTGCCCCTTAATGAGCAACACACAAGGTGTCCCACAGGTCCGTCCCATTTGCTATACAGGTGTAAAATAAACCACAAAAACAACAGAATGATATATTCTAAAACAGATTTAGCATACAGGAAAGTTTGGACAAGACCAAACTAGACCAGGTAAAGACCAAGCAGCTGACAAAAGTTCTCAAGACCAGATAGAAGAAGCTTAAGGGAACACTACAGGAGTTCTTGCCAGGTAAGACCACTCTACCACAACAATGGGAAGCAGCTTAGCTTTGTCCAGGTAAATCTGATCACTATAATCACAGATCACTATTTCACACGCCAGATGTCACTTGTTCATTGTATGCTGACACGCCTTGTAATTAGTAATGTCAAAGTCCCAGGGGGCAGAAGTGAAGTTGTGGTAAGTGACAGAATCACAGTTCGGCCTGTGACAGACACTTTGTGCTCAGTCTTATCCTCAGTCTGGCTCACATCCCGCAATTGCATAAGCAATATTTTGTCAGGACAGATGACACGACTGCATCAAACAGCTCTTGTTGTCTGCTCACACTCAGGCCCGGTGAGCTTTATAAAGCCATCTGAAATGTTGAAAGCCTTAACTCCATTTAATTCCCATTATCTATTACTATTTATTTACCCAGCGTGTCGTGTTGACAGTCTGCTGTGGCTGTGGGATGCATGGTGACATGTGTTGCCATTGTGATCTAAAAATACACGACATCTGCTAAGCAAGCTGTCTAATTAAAGACATAGACCAAATACAGCTGTGTGATATTACTGTAGATTATAGATTATGAAAAACATGGATTAACAGATAAATGTAAACAGAGTTGTCTGAGCAATTGGGAAACAGGACTGACCTGTCTTTGACTTTTAAAGGTGCTATTTGTACATTTACAGCCAACATTAGCGTTAACATCTAAGCGTTTACAGTACAAAAAAACCAATAGCACATAGGTAACACATAGCATCTCAGCAGCACTACTTCTTCAGAGCAGATTGGATGCTACAAGAACTTGGTGTCCAAACATGAAAAGATAGGCCAACCTCACTGGGGCTAGCTGGTTAGCATGCTAACTTCATTAGAAAAATATATATACAAGCACCTGATTTTAAGTATATACTCTAAGGTCTTTTTTTTTATTGTAACGTACTGCTGCTGGTATTTCTTGTCCACTTGCATGTGGTATTGGGGGAGGTCTCATGTGATTCCATCTTTTTGTTTGTAGTGCAATTTTATGTGGAGAAAGCCAAAGACAAATTTCCACTAAGGTCGACAATAAAGTTAAACTAAACTAAACTACATATGGAAGCAAACAAATAGGAGCTTTCCACTAATAGGAACAGGCGGTGGCGAGTTAAGTTTTAAAGCTTGATATTGAACTTGCAATGTTTCTATAAGGAACTGTAAAATAAACATTTAGAGGTACGGCCGACAAAAAGTAGATGTGGTTTGTTGCTATGAGAGTCAGTATATTTCTTGTGACCTCCTTTTTCACTGTCCTTGCTTTGACCTTTCTTGTTTATTCTAATACCTTTCCCATTGATTTTCTGATTTCATCCTGTGTTTCAAAACCAGTGCATTCAATTGAGTTCTCATTGTTATTACTGAGCTCAGCAGATCGATATGACTGTTTTGGTTTTTTTCTTTGTACAGGCTGGATGTACTGTAGTTGAATGGGAAATGTACTCACCACTTCTTTATTTTCTTGGGAACTTTGTTCCTGCAAGACAGAGAAGATCGAGAAATCAGTCAACAAGACAAAGGACAGGCGTGTCGTCCCGTCTGAGAGGCTTCTGAGAGGTCGGATGCATTCAGGTACAGTCCTTCCTGCTGTAAACTTAACATACTCTCATGCTTGACCTTGGGATCTTGGTAACCTGGTAGCTTTATTCTCAACAAGTGCCTGAGATTCTCACCATACTACCACCTCGCATACCCATACACATCTCGGTGAAACCATGACAACGCATTTGCTTGTCGTGTGGGCGGAGGGACGGGATAGGAGGAGGAGGAGGGGGGGGGGGTAAGGCGGCAATGAGTTACAATGACAGAGAAGTGGCCACACTGCAATGAGGACTGCAGAGGAGGGAGAAGAGCCACCCCACACCGCCACACCACATCACACCAGGCCCCTCACTGTACGGAAAACTAAGTCCTCATGTAACACGGACACAAATAGAACAAACAGGCCGGGTATTGATCTGCCTCCAGAGCGATCGCTGCTATTAAACAGGATGAGAACAAAGCAATATTTATCATCCCTCTCTCTCCTCTGGCATTGACAGTGCATTCAAGGCAGCGGACATGTTTTTTTTCCCCCTTTCTCTTTCCTCTCTCTCTCTCTCTCTTTCACAGCACAGTCACACCTGAATGCTAATGAGGTGAGGCTGACCGCAGGACTGACTGCGAGCTGCTCAGCCTTTAATGCTCGAGACATTATGCTTGTTTGAAATCCTGCCAGTGAATCAGATCAGACCTGAGTGGACAATTTTGTCCGCCGCTCCGTACTCCATCAATATGTAATGCGACCCTGAGAGCGTCCTGTGTGGGCAGCATCTCTCAGGTGTCACAGGTGGATGGATGGTTACCCACACTGTGAAGAAAGGGATGCCAGGAGTGTGGTGTGGAAGGACACAATGTGATGAGTGTATTGTCTCACACACACTCTGTAATCTCATTGCTGATGAGGCATATCCCTCAAACACTTCAGTGTCACATCTTGGACGCAGTACAGTAGACTTAAAGCAACAGCTGGACAGCAGGTTATATAAAAAGAATATAAACTGGGTCGACTGGTATGATTTGGCTGAAAGGCAAAAAAAAAAAAAAAAAAAAAAAAAAATCATGGAGGGTACTAGTTGCTGTGAAACATTGTTATCAACCTGCCTCCTGTGTTGAAGGCGTAGGCGTTCATAGTGAAACATAATCTCCTGCACAGATATGAATTGTGCACATCAAATATGTCAATTGGTGGTGCGCAACGTCCCTGTTTGCGGTGAAACCGAGGCGACAGTCAACCGGTAAAAGCCGTTAAAAATGGGTCATCTCCAAACACACATGACGGGACCTTTCATCCGAGGTGTTTTTTTTTTTTATTCTAAAGAGAAATAACACCAGCTATAGAGACCAGGACCAACCGGGTTCTCTATGATCCACAGCACCTGTATACAGTTAATATAAACACAAAGTGTGTGTATTCGTGTCCTACCGTGGGTAAGAGCGGCTCCATTTGAGCTCCTTGATCCGTGATGTCCATCTTTTCTTCTCCTTGGCTTCACAATAGACAAGTCGTGATGCGCTACTCCGCCTCAGTCAAACGCTGTTTTGAGGATGAGGATGGTTTTCCTCTCTCTTTTTTTTCTTTTTTGGAGGAAGAGGAGGAGGAGGAGGGGGATTTCTTGTGGTTTTTTTATCCTCACATTTAATGGCCGGGTTTTCTCAAATGGAGGTAGCAAAGCATTCCCGTCCTGCCCTACATAATTTACGCATGAAGGAGGGAGGTAGTGCTTCCCATCACACGCGTTCAATCCTGGACGCGGCGGTGATGAGGCGCACGAGTGCGAGCAGCCGTGCGCACCCTCATTTCTGACGACTAGTCCTGCATACATATGTGTGTGTGTGTGTAGCCTATTTAAATTCATGCAAATAGACGTGTGATTATTTGTTTTAGTCTAACAGACGGGGACAGGTGATCACTTTTATTCCTATAGGATCTCTTTATGTTGGTCAGATCCCTATGGGAATCTAATTTAAAGGCAGCAGTGTAACCTTACAACCATGCTGCAATGCCTTTCTATTGTTGACAGCGTGTTATGTTTGGGTTATCCATGTGATTTTTTTTTCCATCACTGGTGTGCACCATACATTATCTCTGTTAATAGGGGTTAAAATGGTAAGAGAAACAGACAGGCTACGTGTTATATTACATTATATGAGATTACAATTAATGAAATGATGTTAAAATCCCAGTTGCATCCATGCTTGAGTCGTCCCGTCTTTATATCTAACCGCAACACGCGATGGAAGAAGCACCGGCGTCGTCCGGTATCAGCAAGCCTCGTGTATTACACAAGGGCGCAGTTGCGTTGAGGTTAATGCACTGGCGCCACCTAGCGGCCAAAGCGGAGAAACGTCGCTCAGATTGTACTTCGATTAGGGGACGCTGCGCTGCAAATTAAATTGGTTGGGAGCAGATCATTAGAGTGTAATTCAGCCTTGTCCTAATGCAATTGTGTTTGTCAATTCGCGGACACGCACTATGATGTTGCATCGATGTCAGGGTCGTAAAAGAAAACGTGATGCGATGCCTAAGTGTGTTATTGTAGGCTGCATCAGTTATTGAATCAATACAGTCAGACTTCAATGATCAAAAGTGGATGGTAGTCTATGATTATCAGTAGTGATCTTAACAGATAAATGATCAAGGGTGCAGACTCCAAGGGGTGAGCCAATCAGATCTATTATTCAGAGCACAGTTATATTATATGACAGCTTTATTAAGGATCCAATCCGATCATTTTATGGGTCAATGGTGGTCAACACTATATGTTTCTTGACAATGTTTAGAAGATATGTCCTGAGTGTCAAAATGCATTAAAATTTAAATATAGAAATACAGCAACAATCTGTTTCAATTCAAAGTTTTCTGAAAAAAATATAGGACATCTAAGGCCTTCTTTTGTGGTTACACCATTTGATATGTTCAGGGTATCCAGTCTTACTTTAGTTTAAAAAAAGAAAAGGAAAGAAGTCCAAATGTCATTTAAAATGTAATAAAAACCAACATGAATATAAAATGTCGTTTAACAAATCTGATGCATGCTTTTTTTTTTTTTTTTTTTAATTCTAGGATATTTCTCAGTTTTTTTTTGTTTGTTTTTTTTATCTTGCCAACCGTACTGTATTTGTCACTGACCCACAGGATCTTGTGATTGACAGCTATGGTTGAAAAGCTTCTCTTTTTTTTGCTTCAGCAGCACCTGGTTCTTTTGCCTCTGCTTCTATCTTTAGGATTGTGCCCATAGGGGATAATTGTGTTGACTGTTCCTACTGTAAACTGCTACACAAATCTGAAGACTGACATTGAAAACTACATGATAATTATATATTTTTTTAATCCAAATAAAATATTGTATTTTTTATGCCTGTGTTCCAACATTTCTCAATGCCAATACTTGTTTCAGTGTCAATACAACTTTTATTACAATGCCAAATGTTATTTTCAATGCCAAAAATTGTTATTACAATGCCAAATTCTGTTTTCAATGCCAACTTTTAATGTCAGGGAAATAGCTCCATATATTATGCCCATTTGATTTGATTTTTGATTGATTTGTCACTGACCCATAGGATCTTGTGATTGACAGCTATGGTTGAAAAGGTTTGGGGGACCCCCCTTTCTTTTTTTTTTCTTGCTTCAGCAGCACCTGAGCAGCAGAGAGAGGAGAAGTCAGAGGATGTTGTGGTTGATCCGGATGCGGTTCCGCCCCGGCGGCCTGGCGGCGTCACAGCACCGACAAGATGGCCGAGAGTACGGGACGAAAGTGAGAGAAGGAAACAAAAACACTGGCGTTGCTCCCCGTCGCCCGCGGATGCCAGACCTGCAGACAAGACACCGCAGTGCGCAGATTAAACGCCGCCGGGTCCACGGTGCTTCGGAGCCTCCGCTGTGTGCGTGACATCCGCGGTAATGCTGCAGACGGACGGTGCTCGCAGCCAGCTCACCGACACGGCGTCTGTCAGCCCGTCTAGTAGCTAGTCAGCAGCAGCAGCAGCAGCAGCAGCAGCAGCTACCATGCTAGCTAGCTGACAACAGCGCTGGTGGAGAGAAGAAGAAGAAGACGCGTTTCCCAGAAAAGTGACAGTTTGGTTCATGCGTAATAAACGGGCTGTTATTACCTCGTTGTTACCGAGAGAGAGCGGTTACTGCAGCCGGGGAGGGACATTTGACCCGCCGCACTTGTTAGTGGTCAGTGAGCTAACATTGCGGATTTCTTGTTTGCAGCTTTCTGTGTTAGCGTTAGCAGCATTAGCGCACGGCTGTTAGCTTGCTCAGCTGTTTTGGGTGACTGGAAGAAGAAGAAAAAATACACCAGTGTGTGTGAGTGTGTGTTTGTATGTGTGTGTGGGAAGGACGTTTTTTTCCCCACTTTATATCAAAGCACCCGTACACGGTTCTGGGGTATAGGCCCGGAGGAAACAGGTGTCGTGGAGGATTTGCGGAGGTTTAACGGGACTGTAAACACAACGTGAAGCCGAGGGACGGGACGTGCCGAGGGACGCGGCTGCAGCATCACCACCACCATGGCCCACTCTCCCGTGCAGGGTCACCACCTGCCAGGGATGCAGGTAAGACACATGTCCGTGCGGATCACTCCGTGGGAACAAAATGTTCACGCCCGGACTCTCAGCTTTGGGTTTCCTGATCCTGAACACTTATCACACTTATTGATATGGGCTCGTTTTAGGAAAGTCAAAGAAATATCAAAATGATTCTAATCTAATGCACCTTAGTGGCTTAAAAGAATGCATGTAATATCTATTGAAGTACATCCAATAAAAACACAGCTCTTCCATTGAATGCAGAAATATTATACGCATTATAGGCAAAAATTCCCACGATTTCCTCCATCACTTGAACAGCACTGGAAGCTCTCTTCAAAGAAACTACCCTGCACAACAGGAGCCCTGTTCTTTTTGCCTCTGCTTCTATCTTTAGGATTAATTTGTGCCCATAGGGGATAATTGTGTTGGCTGGATGACTAGAGGAGATAACTGTTCCTACTGTAAACTGCTACACATTGTTGGCCTGTTAATGTCTTTATCTGGTTTGGAGGTAAAAGAGTGCTGATTCAGATTTTGGAGCCGGATGCATTAGAGACAAGAAAACTGCTGGGACAGTAGTAGTGACAGAGAGTTTGCTGTTTTTATATAATTCATAGCTGTAAAGAAGTTAGGAAGCTATTTCTAAAGGAAGCAACTGGAATAAAAGTTTGTCAGTTATGATTTGCAGCGTAATTTTTTAATATTTCTCAGTCAGCAGTGATGAGTGCATCTGCCTTTTGACCACAGGCTCTTGTTCCAGTCTGAACTCATGCTCCCAAACAAAGCATGGTATTGTTTTGTTGTGATATAACTCATTACTGTATCCATCAGCAGAGTCACTGTCAGGTTGATTGAAATCTGAATGCACGTCTTTTACGGCACAGAAAGGATCTCCCTTGGTCAAACAAGGTTCTTTCTTTTCATTTATACTTTATCTAAAAAAAAGAAAAAGAAAAGAAAAAGGGCATATTGACCCTTTCCCCACTCAAAAGAGGTCATAAAAGGAAGTTGTTTTTGTCAGCGCCTGCTCTTGTGTTTCCCACAAAACAGCCTCCGGAGAGTTAAGTCATTTTAGTCGACTTCCTGAGGCAGTCAAGTGTTTTTTTTGTGTGTGTTGTTTTTTTGTTCATTCCACACTCAGATATCCACGCCACAACGTGCGACACCATAAAAGTCAGATTCAACTTTTTTTCTCCGACTTAAGGCGTCCGGCTGAGCCTGTCCTTTATTTTTCCATACTTTTGTTTTGAAACCATGCATAACTGCTTGTTGTGTCTTTCTGGTCCTCACGGCCTGCAGACCAGTTTTAATGATGTCTCAGAGAGCCAGCAGTGCTTCGTGGCTGCAGGAGTAACATGGTGTTAAACAGGGTTCTTACGGATCCTTAAAAAGCCTTAAAAGGCATTGAATTCATTAATCTAAAAACAAGGCCTTAATTGGCATTAAAATGTCTTAAATCAATTTTTCAAAAGTCTTAAAAATGTTAACACATGATAAGTGGTATTTTATGGTTGTAATTAGTCTCAAATCTCAAAATAATTGGTAACATTCTGACATAGAGAAGTTAGTGGCGGCCGTCAACGCTAAATTTCTCACCGCCACCAGCTCCCGAGTCAGTGTTTTTTTTTTTACGGACTTTTTATGCATTTATTTTGAAAGGACAGCTGGAAAGAGACACAATCCAATATTCATGTAGCAGTCACTTTACCTTAGATCACATAGGAAAGTGGGTAAAATTGTCCCTAACCCTATGTAAATTGATGTGGTGTTTTTTTTTCTTTTTTCTGCATTTGTGTTTATTATGAAGTCGGTCTTAAATTTCATTTCAAGTGGCATTAAAAAAGTCTTAAAAAGTCTTAAATTTAACTTGGCTTAAGCTGTAGGAACCCTGGTTAAAGACCCATCGTCCCTGCAACTCAGCAAAAACTGCTCTATTTACACCTATCGCAGAAAATCTAAAGAGAAAGGAGTTTTTTTTAAATCCACCTTCTCTTCTTCTCCACCCAGAATGCCAAAGCGGACCCGGAGGAGCTGTTCACCAAGCTGGAGCGCATTGGCAAGGGCTCGTTCGGCGAGGTGTTCAAAGGTATCGACAATCGCACCCAGAAGGTGGTGGCCATCAAGATCATCGACCTGGAGGAGGCCGAGGACGAGATCGAGGACATCCAGCAGGAGATCACCGTGCTGAGCCAGTGCGACAGCCCCTTCGTCACCAAGTACTACGGCTCCTACCTGAAGGTGACGCTACTAGGGATGTCACGATTGTAGATTTTCTTTGTACGATTACTGTCAGATTACTTAATTACGCATTAATTAATTTCACAACATATGAATGTGTAAAATCAAATACAGTCAAAATATAATTACATTACACATTTTTACACTAAATATTTTAAGTATCTACTATTCATATGTAACCAATTATTAATCCTCCAGGGGAAGTGTTTTAAATATTCAATAGATTAATTGTCATCTATACCAAATGTTTAAGTTTATTTTAATTGTTTGTTTTTTATCACAAATGAGACGCTAGGCTAACATTTAAATTTCTACCATGGTTACGTTAGGTAAATTGACCATGCAGTATTTCTTACATTTACCTCAACTTTTGTGCACATCTGCCTCCGTGTTTCCAAAATAATCTTATTTTGGAAAGTGACGGTATTTAAGAATCTTTACGATTAATTAATTGTGGCGTTTAATACCACGATTAATTGTGAAAACAAGTAATTGTGACATCCCTAGATGCTACGATAGAAACTCATTATTTTTCCTCAGAAGTGAACAAATAAGACGACGACGCGCCGGAGGGTTTCTCTCCTCCCGCCCACGTCTTTGTCCTGAAATAATCCGAAATTAAAGAGGAATTAGCCTCAGATGACTCAAACGCCCACTGAGCTCACACGCTACTGTCAACACAAGTTGTTTAGGAGACGACACTTTGCAGTAAACACTCACAAAGCAGCTGCTCACATCTCTGCTCTCCTCTCTGTCTCCACTCCAGGACACAAAGTTATGGATCATCATGGAGTATCTAGGTGGAGGCTCGGCGTTAGACCTGGTAAGTGATTGGTTGATTGAGTATCTGGGTGTCCCCTCAGGAAACTACTGAATAATATAGACGCTGTAGTTTAAAACAGATTCATTATAATCTGATCAGAATCTCAACACCTAAATAAAAACCTATTACTGTATATATAACAGCAAAAACAGACATATCAATTATCCCTCAACAAACCTCATTAAAAAACAATAACAAATCTAATAACATGATGGGTTTTTTAGCAAACAAGAGTCTGTCATTATTTCTGCGTGTGTGAAGAAACATGTCACACTGCAACAATCTGACTCACTGATGTGTTTGTAATAGTTTCTGGACAACAGTGGCACAGAGGAGTCATATTACACTAATTAGCTTTGCTATTGAATCAATAACAGACAATCAGATTAGACATGTTGCCATTAACAACAATCCAACATGAAAAGGCTGTAGGAGGAGGCTGCAGCTTTCAAGGAATAGTCTAGATCTTATTATCACTCCTTTAAATCTGAATTAAAGAAGATATATAGTCGGTGTAACACATGATCCAGTTGGAGGCCCGGCTTACACCCACTCTGTTTGTTTTCTCCGCCCACAGATGGAGCCCGGAGCTCTGGACGAGACCCAGATTGCCACCATCCTGAGAGAGATCCTCAAGGGCCTGGAGTACCTGCACTCGGAGAAGAAGATCCACAGGGATATCAAAGGTATCTGACCGAGTGCCCAGCTGTTAGCAGGACACACACACACGCAGAGATCCCGTAGCACATTAATGGTATTGATGTCCACTTAGTGTTTCATTCATTATGTAGCTTGTGTTTCAGCAGGGAGTTGAGGGGAGCGTTGCAGCGCTGCACTAAAAGCCTTTTGACAGTCGCTTCCCTGGTTGTTAAATAAATTGGCGATGAGGGTAAGAGGCTTTGACAGGTCGTGTCTGCAAAGGTAGAAACACTGCGTTGGGGAGATGTTCACATTTTGTTATGTTGCGGCGCTGCGTCCAAATTGTTTAAAATCATTTCTATTCAAATCAGAGCAAACACCTGAAAGCAGCTGGAGGACTCATCAGAGTCTGTGGCGTGATAAAACAAGATCTAACTGGGTCAGGTGGTCTATTAATAAACTGGAATATTTATAGACCTGATCGATATTGTAAAATCTGCACCAAGGAACTTGATAAATGTGCAATTTTTTACGAGAGAACCCTGTTGATTCATGAAATGACAACAACCCAAAGACTTTCTGAATGCTCCATAGCTTCCCACTGACTACCAACTCCCCCTTCTCCCCCCTTCTCCCCCCCCAGCTGCCAACGTGCTCCTGTCAGAGCAGGGCGAGGTGAAGCTGGCTGACTTCGGCGTGGCGGGCCAGCTCACTGACACCCAGATCAAGCGCAACACCTTCGTGGGCACGCCCTTCTGGATGGCGCCCGAGGTCATCAAACAGTCGGCCTACGACTCCAAGGTGAGGCGCACGCTACAGTCCAGATACAGACAGAAGAGGTGTGTGTGTGTGTGTGTGTGTGTCTGGTTCCAAACATATTAGCCCCATCATCGCTGCTTAGACTCATACTGGGTCAGATTACAAAGTGAATGCATTTATGAGTCATTGTATTTTTATTAAATTAATCGGTTACTCGAGTAAGACCAGGTTAGGTTACTCTGTTAGAAAATTACTCAAAATGCCCATGCCCAGTATTTACTATTTAATTGTTTGATGTGCATAAATATTAAATAGTGAAGTAAAAAGCAGCCAGCTCTGCACCTGGGGCTTGGTGCTGCTGTGACAGCGTGTGCTCATTCTGCTGAGATGCTCAGTGAGTCGGTGCAGCCTCTGACTGAGCGGGTAAAGTCACTGAAGCAGCTTTTTTCACGATTTTCCTCCTCTTAGTCAGATTGTTATTTTGGGCCGCTCTGCCCACCTCAGGTCAATGGTCAAGGAGTTCGGCAGAGCTCCGTTTGCTGCTTTTACAACATGTAGCTACACTTCACATTTACAACAGTGACAGTGTTTTTAAAGTTTTGAAATATTGTGTTGTCTCCACCAGGCTGACATCTGGTCTCTAGGCATCACGGCCATCGAGCTGGCGAAAGGCGAGCCGCCTCACTCGGAGCTCCACCCCATGAAGGTTTTATTCCTCATCCCAAAGAACAACCCGCCCACGCTGGAGGGCAACTACAGCAAACCGCTCAAGGAGTTCGTGGAGGCCTGTCTCAACAAGGAGCCCAGTTTTGTGAGTCGTCCTTTCACATTAAAAGAATAGTTCACCCAAAATTCAAATTGCAATCATTATCTACTCACCCTCATGTCGACTAAGGGCTGGGAGAAGTTTCAGAGTCCTCCGTGGCTTCTCTGAGTTACAGGGGGTCTCGGCGCCCTGCGTTTTCAGAACAATTTCGCATTTCGGGGCTTCAATACAAGACGGACATTACATACGAGCAGCATGGAGGTATTTGGATGTTTTTTGGTGTGTCTTTTTGTTACAAAGACAGTTGGTATCCATTTGCAACCGTTATATGGACATGCACTGCTACGCCGAGACCCCCTGTAACTCAGAGAAGCCACGGAGGACTCTGAAACTTCTCCCAGCCCTTAGTCCACATGAGGGGGAGTAGATAATGAGTGAAATTTAAATTTAAATGTCTATTCCTTTAACTCGCTGCGCTTTTCTGCACCCCCCCCCATCCCCTCCTACAGAGGCCGACCGCCAAAGAGCTGCTGAAGCATAAGCTGATCGTCCGCCACGCCAAGAAGACGTCCTACCTGACCGAGCTGGTGGACAAGTACAAGAGGTGGAAGGCGGAGCAGTCCAGAACCACAGAGTCCAGTTCTGACGAGTCCGACTCGTAAGTCCGCCCGTATCACCAGAGAAGCCTCCTCTCTCTGTGGCGCTTTAAACGCAACCCACTCATCCTCTTTTCATGTAAAAAATAAATAAAATAAACTTCTTCCTCAAGATATCCAGTTTGAAATGAAGGATTCCAGTTATAACCTGAGAAGACCACTATTATTTTTTAGAAACCAAAGACTCGAACTACTGTAAAAAATCACTGTCTTTCTGTTAGAGGGGTGAACATCTGGAATAATTGTCCTGAAAATATTAAATTATGCTGTACTCTAGTCAGCTTTAAAAGACTTTATAAGAACAACATAATTTCTCGTTACAGTATGGAAAACTAAGTTCAATGATTTTGTACTATTTTGGGTAATGCGCTGTGTACAATTCTTTATTTTGTTGTGATCAGAAATTTAAGTGTACTTATTAATTTCATTTATTAATGTCTGTGATCTGATCCTTTTGTATTAATGCGTATAATTATTTTTTTTATTTTTTTATTTTTTTTAAGGTAAAAGGGGTAGGGGTATATAAGCTTTGGCTTCAACCTACACTCTTTCGGTTATATAAGCTTGATATATACCGAAATAAATAAATTCATTCAATTCATTCATTAATTCATTCATGTCTGTCCAATCAGAGAGCAGGACGGCCAGGCGTCGGGAGGGAACGACTTCGGCAGCGACGACTGGATCTTCACCATCCGAGAGAAGGACCCCAAGAAGCTGCAGAACGGGGAGGGACAGTCGGGGGCCACAGATCAGGTGGGTGAGACACGACTGGAGCCTCCGAAGGCTTAAGAGGTGAAGCTGTCCACCCCTCCTTGTCCCTGTCCTCGTCCTCACGTCCCTCTGTTCTGTCCCCCAGACAAAAGACATTCCAAAGAGGCCTTATTCACAGAGCCTGGCCACCGTCATCTCTCCTGCGCTCGCTGAGGTAAGGAGCAGTGGTGCACCTTCACTAGCCACACCATTCTATTCAATTACTATTCACTAAGTCTACAATTCAATTATATATGATGCATCTCGTTGCTTCACATCCTCAATTTTCAATGTTGCCACACATGGCTCACCATCGTGGCTACGTAGTGGAGTATAATATGTAACTAGGGATGTCACGATTACTTGTTTTCACAATTAATCGTGGTATTAAACGCCACAATTATTTAATTGTAAAGAGTCCTAAATACCGTTACTTTCACAAAAGTTTGATGTTGGAACCTTATTGGCAGATGTGCACAAAAATAAAGGTAAATGCACAGATACTGGTCCATTTAACTAACGTAACATTGAATTGGTAGGAATTTAAATGTTAGCATGTCATTTTTAATTTAAAAAAAAGCAAAACAAAACAAAAAACGATTAAAATAAACGCAAACAGTTGGTATAGATGACAATTCATGACCTGAATATTTCAAACATTTCCCCTGGGGATTAAGAATTGGTCATATATTAATAGATACTTGAAATATTTTGTGTAAACAATGAGTAATGTAGTTATATTTTGACTATATTTGATTTTACACATTAGTGCATAATAATCGTGATAATCGTAGTACCGTGATTATTTCTCTGACAATAATCATACCAAGAAAATCTATAATCGTGACATCTCTATATGTAACATAACTGCACCCCCCCCCCCCCCCCCCCCCCAGCTGAAGGCGCGGCAGGAGCAGGTGAACGGGAACCCCATGGTCCTGGACGAGCTGAGGGAGGCCATCCTGCTGGCCGAGGAGGCCTACCCCGGCATCTCGGACTCCCTGGTGGCCCACATGGTCCACCGGCTGCAGAGGTAACGCAACACCCGGACCCTCACTCCTCCTCCTCCTCCCCCAGTGGAGCCATGTGTCCACCCTCACTCACCCACCACCCATTCTTGTGGTCTTTTTCGCAGCTTCTCCACGAGCAGGACGTCCTCATCCTCCTCCTCCTCCTCCCCGTAGTGATCGGCTCTCCGCCCCTCCGCCCCCGGCCCTCCTCTCCTAGCCCCCCCCACCCCTCTCCGCCCCCTTACTACTCCACCACCCCAGGTCAGAGGGTTAAAAAGTCAGGGGTCGACGCATTCAATACCAGCTGACCACGTTTGACCTGGGGGGGGCGGGCGCTAGCTGACCTAGGCTGTTGAAAAAAAAAAAAGACTGAACTCCAAAGTGGAAGATGACAGAGACTCTGAAGCGAGAGGAGGGGGAGGGGAGGGGGGGGAGCAGCAGAACCGCTGGATTCAGTTGCGGACAACGGGACAAGACTCAAAGTCAGAGCAACGAGCTAGAAAAAAAAAAGAAACCACACACACACACACGCACACACACTGACACAGCCAAGTGAAGACTCTTCTGAGCTCTGTGGACACACGGCTTCTCCAGCCTCAGCAGCAGCGCCCAATCTCTCTACAAGGAGCCGCCCATCCATCTATCTACCCCAGTCCCCCCTCTTAATGCAGGCGTCATATCCCCAGAACCTCTGAGAGCATGCTTGATGAACCTGCAGGGATATTATCTATGTGTGTATGTGTGTGTGTCTGCGTGTGTGTGTGTATGTGTGTGTGTGTGCGTGAGAAAGAGAGACTCCCTGTTTAGGCAAATTGCAGCATTCTTAATGAAACCTCAGGTAAAGTGCTTTAAGTGGACTTTTGGTCCTCCGAGGCAGTGGGAGGAGGGGGGAAAAAGGGGGGGTGGGGTGGGGTGGGGAGGGGTCGGGGGGTCGCCATGCTGTACATGATTTCAAGTTGTCATTTTTGCGAGGAAATGAATCACTGTGTACAAAATGGTCATGCGCATTTTGTAGATATTGATGACGACGATGTTCAAAAAAAAAAAAAAAAAAACAAGAGATTGAGTGAGGGGGGAAAAAAAGTAGATATTTAAAGATTTCAACAACAACAACAAAAAAAAAAAAAGTTAACTCCAACAGAAAGAACAGAAAATGCCTTGCCTTTTTGAGATACACACATCTACGTTCTGGCATTTCATCGCAGTGTATTTGAGTATTTTGTTTTTCTCCGGTTTGTTTCATTTACTCGTCGTGAGCGAGCGAAACTCTGGGTTCAGTATTCATCAGTGTTTTCTTTGAGCTCCAATCTTCCATTTCAATCACCTGCTGAAGCGTCGGACTAACTATGTTACTAAAGCTTACTTTGTTTAGAGGCAGAAGCTTTTCCTTTTGTTTTCGTAGTCAGGGGGAGGAAACTCCCGCCTCTACTTAACGTTTAGACAATTTAAGTCAGTTTTTTTTAATTTGTTTAGGTCAAGAATGAAGGTAGTGGAGCCTAGGACAATTACAAGGAGGAACCACTATGGTGCAGTCGAATGCTGGTATCATGTGAAGTATTATGTTTTTTTCCTTGGCTTGTTAATTTAGCCACAGCGTTCCGTTCAAAACTAAAAAAGCAGGGGTGAGGACCATGGTAGGCGATCACACTTTGGCCAAACTATAAAGCATCAGGACAAGCCAAGCTGCAGAAATCAACGCCATCTTTACTTCCTCACTCCGGACATGTGTGTGTGTGTGTGTATACAGTATGTGAGTGTGTATGTGTGTGTGCGTGTGTCCGAACCTCTACACCATCGCTATAGAAGTGCCATGTCCTCTTTTATGCTTTCACCAGATGTTTGTAGTATGATTTGCACCTTTTTTTTTTTCTTTTTCTAATTTTCAGATCCGTTTTTTTGCACTTTGAAAGTGTGTCGAGTATTTAAAGAAACCTGTAAGAGGAAAAAACATCAACAAAACAAAACGAAAAAAGTTGCTAATAGCCATGTTTTACTATATATGTTTACTTAAGAGTTCCAGAATTTACTACTGTGCTAATGCAGCAATAATGTTGAGGAGTTGCATCAAGACGCACTTGTCAACACAGGGATTGAAAGAAATTATGAAATATCTGATATTTTTATAACTGCAAAGAGTTAAGTATGGAAATATTGAATGCTTTATGGATATGGGCACCTGCCTCCGGCAAAAAATATCTATACCTTACAGAAAAACATATGCTACAGAAATAACTACAAAATGTGTACATTTGGTCTCCTTTATCATAGCTGACAGTTTATAGTACTGTATATAATCTTTGCTTGTGTCATTTGAGAATTCCCAAGTTAAATGTAAGCTCCTTGTAAGCTTTCAAAGTGACATGAGAAATAAAGATCTAATGGTAACTGAGAACTTTGTGTCCTGATTTGCGTATTTGTCTCAGTTTCTGAAATGATTTGAAGCTGCATGGTGGAACGGCGCTTTGCTTGCTCGCTTTTCAGCAAAGAGGTGTTAAGTTCGATTCCCGGGTCCTTGGTCTCTGTGGGTGGAGTTTGCATGTTTTCCTCCCAGTCCAAAGACATAGGCGTAGGTAGGCGGATTAGAGACTGTAAAATGTAGAGGTGGGGGATCTCGATTCTTGTTTTCTCTGATTCATAAATCCTAAAAATAAATTTGGTTTTGTGTTTGTTTTTTTCCAACAAACTATTAACAAACTAATGACACAAACAGACAACAGTCTAAAATGTCCTCAGTGAGGAAAAGTATGTGGACACTGGACACTTGGCACCGATCTGGCGCACTTACAAGGCTCTGTAAATAACTTCTTATAGAAAATGATGAATACAATGATAAACATAGATAGTAATGTACATTAGATCCTTAAAAGGAGGACACTTTGCATACACGGGGACACGCAAGCCGATATTTGTTTGGTATGATCCGGTTTTAAATTTTAATATGTTTTTCCCCCAGATTACATAAAGGTGCATACATAGCTAATAATGAATATACAAGATACAGCTCATGATAATGTGCCCTTCCAATTCAGATTACATCGGTCTAATAAACATTATCAGAATGTGTTTTTAATGTTTTTATCTGGATAGATAAAGGGTGAAAAAAAAGCCCAAGATCGCTGACCTCAGCCTTGGTGACAGGCAAGATCTACTGTACTTATTGAAGCGTTGAGAATAAACAACGGTCCAGATTGTACTTACTATTTGAGGCATTTTATCAAGCCTAATTGGAATAGAATTACATCAAACACTTTGGTCCAGTTTTTAAATTGATGTCACCAAGAACTGCTGTAACTGTAAGGCCATCCCTGTCTTGGTAATAAATTCACATAATACCTGTGGCCTATTTCCTATCTCTATGAGGATTTTTTTTGGATTAATTTACAGAATTTATCATTATTATTTCAGAAAGAACTGTAACATGTGCTGACAAAATTCTCAGTCAGTGCATTATCTAAGCAGCACAGCACCCCACCGATCATACATTAAAAAGGCACAGATAGATATAGAATATAAAAATATAAAGTGCAGTCAGGGCTAGAACAAATACATAAATAAGCCAAACATCAATCGGGCATAATGTGTTTCTGAACTTATTTTTCAAGTATTTTCGAGAGCGACCGGTGGGTTGGCGACCACTGTATTAAACTGACAAGGCAATGTGTCAAAAGGCGAACCCTTTTTGTTGTTTTTTCAAAAGGAGGAAAAGCAGTCGGACAGGGCATCTAAAAGCCGCCAGTAAGAACAAAAACACGCACATCCCAAAAACGTGAGGCTAGGTGCAGGTCCACAAAAGGAGATACAGGTAGAGAAAGAAGAAGACCGCACACTAGTTTTTGCTCCCGTGACAATTTATTGTCACACACCATGTGGTTACGTTTCGGGCATCAGCCCTTCATCAGACATGAAGACAGTAATTAACACACCTGCTTAAATAAATGCACAGGTCACCTGACATGTCATGTGATGATTGGGGGAAAAAACAGAGGATAGAGGATAGTGCTGCACGATTTGATAAAAATGTGCGATTGCGATTATGGTGGAAAATATTGCGATTTGCGATTGCGATTACGATATTGTAAATTAATGCTGTAAGGAGTCTATTTGCTTGATTATCAAGCACAGCACAGGAAATAACCATATTTTAGGAGTGTATTTCTCAAATAATAAGTGTTTCCTTACAGTATCTTTGTATTAAATAAAAATAGGTAACTTTTTGTGCAGTTTCATAGTCTACTGCGATGCCATCATTTATTACAATGCCTTTCTCCCCCCTCCCTCCTCTCACAGTACACAGGTACACAGGTAACACAGAGACAGACAGACAGACAGACACACACACACACAACGGACAAGAGGAGACGGCAAATGAGTGTGGCTGTTACCGTAAAATAAAAAATAAATAAAAAAGACAGTTAAAAGAAAACCAAACACCGGAGCTTTCTGGTCGTTCGCCCCAACAGGCATATTATACCTCCTCGTTTTTTAAACGCACTGCACATGTTGCGGAGGAAAACACAGTTCGCTCCGTGACGCTGCAGCTCCACACCTGCTGTAATCACGGGGAGACGGTCCTGCAGCACACGGAGCGCTGTCTGCCAGCTGGGTTGTCACGTGATCAGACCTGCTGGTCACATGACTACTGACGGAGTCTGCTATGTGCTATGCTGCACACATTAGCGGCTCTGCTCCACACACTACAGGAGTTAAAGTCCCGTTTACAGGCTCACGCGGTCGCACATTTATGTACTTTAAATCGCCAATCGCACTCTTTCGTGCGATTACGTAATCGCACGGCGTGACATCGCGATTGCGATTGCGATTAGATTAATCGTGCAGCACTAATAGAGGAGCTATATACACACACTGGGACTGAACAAACAGTCTGCATTATACAAACAAATCACCAAATAGCACATGATGTCCACTAGAAAAATCACATGGCAGAAGCATCAGGCATCACCGTCATAATGCAATGCAATTTAAAGTAGAAAACAAAATGTAAAAACAAGGAGGTGCCTAAACCATCCTGAAAGTGGTGACAAAAAATATAATTCACCAGGTATCCACAGCAATAAACAATAGAAAAAAACTGTTTTTGCCACCCACACACACACACAAACACAGACTTTGAACTTACGGTGAACGGAGCTCCCTCTCGTCCCGGTCCCCGTCCTCTCTCTGTGCCGCCGTCGGAGGAGCTGCAGGCGGCCGCTGCCGGAGCACCTGCCGCCGGTGTTAGCAGCACTGAGCTCCCGCTGCTGCTGTGTGGCTGCTCCGGCTCCAGCTCCGTCTTCAACATCACACGGTGCCGGTAAAATATGTACAATTTATAAATAGTATAATAATGGACAATTTATCCATTGAAAAACGTCTGTTTTTAGCTAATAGCTACATGCTAATGCGTCCGTTAGCTTCTCTGGGGTTTTTTTTTCCGGCGCCAGATTCAGTTGCCTGGTAACGCTGGGTGACGTATACTGTACCAACTTTATTTATAAAGCCGGTAAGGCCGAACAAAATCACTTTTATTACAAGGAATCTACTACTTCTACTAAACTACAACAAATTAAGAATGAATATATATATATTTTTTAAATTCAAATAGGCTTTATGCCGAGCCCCACTACTTCCTGAACTTAAACAAGCTCCTTTACTTCCTGTTTTAGGACAAACTGATTAATCCAGGTGTGTCTGACCATTGTTTAGACACACCTGGATTAATCTGGATCAATCACGGCACCAGAATGTATGTGGTCGGGCCCAGTAGCCATAGTGACCCTTTGAAGGTGTATTTATTTTAATTTATACCAGGAAAAAACAAATGAATGCCTGTATAGACTTGTTTTTGTTTTTTACCACAAGAACATTTGCACTATTTAGTCTAATTTGTTTTGAATACAAGTCATTTTATGTGCAAATTAAAGTGTGCATTGCTTTGTTCTTTTCTCATTTTTATGTCAGCTCTAAAACCTTGTTAAATAATATTGGACTTTAGGCTCTTAAGTTAATTCTTGTTGTTTCATTCACCGCTGCCTCCATATTTAATTCTATCCTGTTGTCTCAATCAATCAACTACAGAATGTACATTCAGAGACATTCTTGGTACGGTTAAAGCACAACTGGATGCCAGACATGTTTGTATTCAGAAAAATGAATTTATTTGAAATTACATAGGTTTTAAAAAAACACTGTTGATGCAGATGTTTACTGACAATGCCGATAAAACACCTTGCTAGCATCTTTATTAAAGACCTTGATGAATAGCCATAATGACGGGGCGGTATTCTACCAGGCCTAAATGAACCCTGAGTTTGAATGTGGAATATAATCAATAAGCAGCCTCTGGTTTTACCGGATTTTACCCTGGAACATATGGGAACATGATGTGTATAAAACAGTGACAATATATTACACTACATACAACACTGTGCTTATTAATAAATACAAATGGAATGTTTTTTTTTGTATGTGTACTCAAGTACAATACAGAGGACTATGAAACAAACATTACATTAAGATGTTGCTACACAGTGCAAAATAAATCATTGTAAAAACAAATTTACAACAGCAAAAAAGCTAATTAACCAGTAAAGAGCCAGGGATTTTAATAATATAAGTTAAAAAAAAGGAATATTCTCTCAAGATTTGGCGATAATAGTGTTTGAATTATCCCTGTGAAGATCCTCTATTAACACTGTCCACCAAGAGCTCAACCACCTAAGCCCTACTTCTGTGCTCTTACTACTTCTGCACCATTTCACTCAGGTCATCCATTCATTCTAACCAGTAGCTACAGCAGTGCCCTGGATTGCATTGATAAAAATGACCATTAATACCAACTGGCACAGATACTCTCAGGCATCAAACACAGTTCCAAGCAGCATTGGTAAAAGGAAGTGGAGGAGGAGGAGGCTTATTTTACATCTTGGAACTTCTGCCTTTCCCCTCGTCACAGCTGGAGTCAGAACTCCTTCTCTTCTCGTTGCTGTGATCATCTGAGTCCTTCCTGGTCATTTCCAAACTCTTCCTCTTCTTGTCTTCAGGCTCCAGCTGGGCAAACTGGGCTTCTATCTTAGCCGGGTCGATGTAGGTGTAGAAATAGGCCATGATGGAGAAAACGAAGCACACCACCACCAGCAGGGAGGCGAAGAGGATGTACTCGGCCCACTGGGGAAAAGAAAAAGAAACACACACATTTGCACTGTTAATGTAGAGCTATAGGCTCGAGCTAACTGTGCTAAGTCTTTTTCCCATAGTTAGTTAACTGAGAAGATCGATACCACTCTGATATCTGTTCATCAATTATGTAGCTGGAGCTAGGAGATGGTTAGCATAGCTTTGTAGAGCTAAAACCGCTAGCATGCCCTTTTAAATGTCATATTAACAGTTTATAATCTTACACATCTGCGAGTGAACATGGCTAACCTGTTCGCAAACATGCTATCCTTTAAGTTGCATTCCCCAAAGATGCAAACGTTTGTCCTTACACAACCTTATATGTTGAACTTGGCCGAGGTCGGTGAAGACAATTCACATCTAATAACGGCTAAATATAACCCTAACCCACCTGTTCGTCGAGTGTCGCAGCCTCTGCGATAATGAGCACGATGATGTTTCCTACGGCGACAGTCAACAGCCAACCAGCCTGTAGCACCGACTTCATGTTGCTAGGAGCCTGGAGAGGAAAAGGAGTTAAGACATAGACACATAAGCAGGGTTCCTACAGCTTAAGCCAAGTTAAATTTAAGACTTTTTTAAAGCCACTTGAAATGAAATTTAAGACCGACTTCATAATAAACACAAATGCAGAAAAAATAAGAAAAACACCACATCAATTACATAGGGTTAGGGACAATTTTACCCACTTTCCTATGTGATCCAAGGTAAAGTGACTGCTACATGAACATTGGATTGTGTCTCTTTCCAGCTGTCCTTTCAAAATAAATGCATAAAAAGTCCGGGGGAAAAAAAAACACTGACTTGGGAGCTGTTGGCGGTGAGAAATTTAGCTTTGACAGCCGCCACTAACTTCTCTATGTTGGTATGTTACCAATTATTTTGAGATTTGAAACTAATTACAACCATAAAATACCACTTACCATGTGTGTGTTTTTGAAAAATTGATTTAAGACATTTTAATGCCAATTAAGGCCTTGTTTTTTATGAATTTAATGCCTTTTAAGACATTTTAAGGATCCGTAAGAACCCTGATAAGAGACTACACATCTCTTCTGGCCTGGAGGAAGAACTGACCATCTTGCTAAACCTTTTTCCACCATGACCTACTGTGTATCTCAGTTTAAACAGTAAAACAATGGATGGATGGATGGATGGATGGTTGTCTTACCTGTGAGTAGGAGAACTCCAGGCCCGTGACGGAGAAGACCACCTCTCCCATAGTCATGAGGAAATACTGAGGGATCTGCCAGGCCATATGGATGGTGTTGGGCTTGATATCCTCCACTGGTCGGAGGGTCTTTGCGCACTAACAGGACAGATGTGCCACCTCAGTTAAAAAAGTTACATTCATTCATGCAGAATTCGGACTTAAAGAAATCTATTTGTGACTTACATCTGGTCCGAATGCAAACGTGGGTGGGATAATGACGGTGTAGGAGCTGCCGAAGCCCAGTGTCAGACTGTAGGCACAGGACTCTCCAGCATTCTTGATGATGAACTCAGGTCTGATATCACAAGAACGGCACCAATCAGACACAAATCATCCAGAATAACCATGTGATGTGTGTGGTATATAATCAAATACAGGACTCACTGTCCCTGTGGTATATCCATGTATTCTGACATGTTGTTCTGGACAATTTGCCCATAGCCCTTGTCTCCAACTGTTACATTCAAAGCAGAGCCGTGGCCGTTCAGAAATCTGAGGAGGAGAATTTAGCATTTGAAAATAATTAACAAATTGAAGTAATTGAATTAATAAGCAATAACATCCATGTTAATGTATTAATCCATCATGGCTAATGTTAGCTAACATCAGTTTATTACTCTTCCCAGCACGTGTCCTACTACATTTTAGCCTGGACTATTATTTGTGGGAACAGAGGCAATAGAAATAGAAAACAGCCAGTTACAAAAAATTTACATTTTTGATTTTTTGGAAAGGTTCAAGGAACATTAGCGACAACTGATCCTTAGATAATTACATAATATCACACAGATTTAAGCTACAAGCTAAACAAAGGTATGTTAAAAGAATATAATGATTGAAAAAGCAAAACAAGATTATTTTGAACACAGAAAATATGTCCCCTTGGGGCTTCCATACAACAATGTAAAACCTACCTGATAGCATTAGCGCCCTGTTCTGGTTTTTTTATGATGTCTGTGAACTGAAGACAGGGATAATGGAAACACACAATTAACACAATTACAGCCCAATTAATGAAATCATGACATCATGTGCTGTATGTGGTGGGTGTGGCTCACATTGATAAACCTGGGCTGGACTGCGCCTTCGTCCTTAACGATGACGAAGGTATTCCGTGAGCCTTCCTTCAAACTGACGGCGTCTGTTTCACTGTTGTTGATGCTCAGTGTAAATGAGTCATCAAAGGTCAGATAATCCTCATTGGCCTATGGGAGAGTAAAACATATAAATATGTACATATATAATGTGAACTCCAGTTTTTACTATATTTCAGTATGGAGAAGAGGTCGTACCATGTAAGGCTTCAAAGTGAAGTTGTTGTGATTGGTGGCGATGGGCAGGTCTTCATTCACCATGTTGATGAACTTCACTTGGCCCTGAGTATTTGATGGGAACGTGGGCAGGGTTTGCTAGAAAACAAATGGAGCCAAGTGTGAATACAGTCTCAGGAGGTCCCGTGTGTGTGTGTGTGTTAATAAGTGAGTTTTTAAAGTGTGTTCTTACATCAATCTGGAGCTGGATCAGTCCGGCAGCCACAAAGGCAAGAGCAGCGAAGAACATGCCTACAGTCATCCTCTTTAATGGACTGTAGAGAGAACACACAGTACAGATATCAATGTATGTAGATGTAAACACTGTTTTTTTAACTATATATATAGTAAATCATTGAGAATTAATTTAGACTCACGTGAAGTTGAGTTTGCACTTGGAGATGAGTGGGTAGATCACACTGTCCATGATTGGCACCATAGCCAGGATCAAGATGGGGTTGACAGTCTGGTGGGAAGGAAGTGCAGTTCTCTCTTTATCAATTCACACCGACAGTAGAATAAGAAATAAGAGTAAGTAATGAGAAAACAAGAACAAAACAAAGAGTCTCACCTGCATCTGGTCAGGCTGGATGATGAGGATTCCCTGCGGAGGAAGAGAAGGGACGGTGGGTTTTAAAACAGGTTCCTCAAAGAAGAAAACAGGTTCCTGAGAAGAAAAAAAGAGCTAAAAACAAAATACTCACAAAGTCGCCGTCCATGGTGGTGGCCTGGAGGGTCCATCTAGAGCCCTGTGGAGGAGATGCGTGTTATTAGGTCTGACTTTAAAGGCTTTAGTGTTTCTAGTGTAGTGTATAGTAAGTGTATGAGGGAGCTGACCTGCTGGTCAAACAGAGCCCAGAACATGGGCAGTGGGATGTAGAGGAACAGCACCTTCAGCACCATCTTCACCTGGGCTATCAGCAGTTTCTGGACCAGAACAGAGACAGTGATCAGGATCAGTGACCAGTGATCAGTGAATATATATATATATACGTATATATATTATACAAATATAAAATAAAATAACGAATATAAGAAAAAACAACCAATGTACAACTTACGTCATACTTATCCTCTGCCCAGTCCATCCAGTGCTCCCTTTGATTGGTTTTGCTGCTCTTCTTATAGCGGTTCTTGATGGCGAACTACAGGAAGCAGAGAAGGACATACAGTATCCATGAGGATTTTGAGATACATATTTATCATCTGAGCTGTAATAAATAAAAGTTCAAATCCATGCTGAACATGTGAATCTTTTAGAGACCACTCACCCCGATGCATTTGCAGACTTTGACCATGATGTTGCCCTGAGGGGCGGTCTTCACATACATCCCACTTCCAACAATGAACACAACTGCAGACACACAAACACACACACACGTCACAGGTAATCTGTGGATACGAACATTTCACTATTTGCCAAAGGAGATTATATTCACTAAATACTTATTAGGGATGAACGATTGAAGAAATCTCACAATTCCAAATGTTTAGGTCGTACTATGTGGTGCACGCTCTATTGCTGTAAAAAAGGCTAAAATAATTTGGCTATATGCACATTTATTTAGCATATAAATGTTCAAAATGGCTTAGGGTCGGGTCATGATATTGAAGAAGTCGGCCCACACACACTGGGACTGGGTTAATTTCTTCAACAACATATAACGGGCAAAGATCCTCCACTATGACCAGATGGCTCATTACAAGTCGGCCAATGATATTAAATGGTACACTTCCTGTGGGCGTGGTCACCTGTGTGTGGATTTATAAAAGTTGCTAGTAGAGGAAAAGTGAGATATTCATATTTTCTTATGATAAGATTCAATATTTGCACAGCTAACAGTCATATTTAGCATTACGAAAAATTAGTTAGCGCGTGCGTTCGTTGACGTTGCTTTGGAGATTTGTGCCAAATCTCATAGTTCATTTTCTCCTGATGTGTCTGTCTGATATTTGCCATTTTTCGTGTCAAAATGTTCAGAAGAGATGTGGCTTGTGAAAAATGAGTCTGATATTTACCCCGGTGACTGTGGGGTGAAGGAATCGACCAAATCTGTGCTCACATTCACAAATCCCATTAAGGAAACTGACTCGTTGTGGGGCGTCTTGTTTCTTAACCGTCTTTGTTACGGTAGAGCAGGTAAATCGTTTTTAAAAATTGATTTTTGAATCTAGAACATTCTGGATTTGTATGTGAATCCATTTCCCACCACTAATATTTATGGTTCCCTTCCCATATAAACCATATTTTTAGTTCGATAAAGGTTTTTTTTAAGGATAAATTGTAATGAATAGGTTCCTTGTTTTGTTTTGTCTGAAGGAGGAGGGGACCTTTAATTAAGTGTCTATTACAAAGTAGCACAGCACTGATCTCCAATTGACAGTCAATAGAGATATAAAGGTATAAAAAGCAGGTTCTTACTCAGAGCCACCACCATGAGAGCAGCAGGGACACCAAAGGCCAGAGGGTAGCACTTCTGCTGGGAGTGGATGCCACACTCCTGGGCTGAAAACACACACACACACCCAAGATATTTGATTTATTGACTGGTTTTATTATAGATAAGTCCCATATTTCCTCTGCTCTCCTCCTCCTACCTCTGAGGATGGGGGTGATGACGGTGGACAGCAGACTGCCGGCGTTGATGGACAAGTAGAAGATGGAGAAGAAGGTGCTCCTCTGCTTCTCCTGTGGGGTGGGAGGTCACACGACATCATGATGCCTTTTTTCTTCTCCACACTCTTACATAACACCTTATTTCAGCACAACAGTGAGAGATAATGTGCCAGCGGCCTTGAAAGCTGCAATAAACTCACTGAGACACATGGACCTGCAGATATTAGTTAATAAGCAACTAACAGTAATGAAGCAGAGATACAAGAAGTGCTGAGCACATGTAATTGATATCTGAGTGAGGTGTTTGTACCTGCTGCCTGCACACGTGTGAGCAATAAAGAAGCACATCTAATACCTGTGTCCTGTGTACAGTACGTGCATGTGTGTTTAACACCTCCCATACATGCTTTAAACTTGGTGACAAAATTATCTTTAACAGTGCAAGAAATTCAGGTTTTGATTCATTAATCAGTTAATTAATGTATTTATTATAGATAATAAATATATTTTTGTAACTAAAATGAAGAATTACATCAATCTTCTTAGCCTTAAAAATCTTGGTAACGTATTTTACAAGAGTGAATTTTTTTCATGTTGCAGAAGCATGTTGTATTAATGAATGTAATTATGACTTAATTGAATTAATTTCCCCATAATTACACCAGTCTATCTCTGCAATACAAAATAGACTAATTGAATGATTGTCACTTATTAGGTCATTTTATATTATATTATATTATATTATATTATATTAAGATTTGTTAAAGAGCAAGAACATGTTTTTCATTATGATTTAAACGTGCTTCCATATTATTTTAACTCAAACTACTGTTAATTTGTTATCAGCTTATTAATATAAACTTTAATTGTTTTTGTGCTTTTATATACACATACACAAACAGACAGTATTGTCATGTATAACTATGAGATATTGATAGGAAGTAAAATATTATTATATTATCTATTAATATTAAATAGTGTCTGACTGAATTATGCTTTTGTTGTGCTGAATTATGTTATTTCATAAAAATAGTTCCTTTCAGAAGGCTGTTATTGTGTGTGTCAGTGTGTGTGCTTGAGTGACGGCCGACCTGATGGTCTTGAAACTGGTCTCCACCGAAGGCAGCCACGCAGGGTTTGATGCCTCCTGTTCCCAAGGCGATCAGGATCAAACCCACCATGGACAGAGCTCTGGACACACACACACACACACACACACACACACCGTCAGTGTCATCCGCCTGCGGCCGCTCACACGTTGCACTTGTTGTTGTTGTGTCACGTCATTCAACTCACATGTGGAAGGTCATGTTGTCGGGGGTACCGTCCCTGTCTGTGTCTGTGATGTCATGGATGGCGCTTATTGCCATGACGATTTGACCCAGGGTGTAAACAATGGACAGGTAAACAATCGTTCTGTGGAGGAGGAAGAGGAGGAAGAGGAGGAAGAGTTAAAGAGGCGTAGTACTGTACACCAGGTTCAGATGGGGATAAGATAACATCCAAGGATGACCCTGTTTAACCTCTACACTGGTTTTAAAGTACAAGCACAGCAGATATTTATTACAACACAATAAAAAAAATCCCTTTACAGGTGGTTTTAGGTGTAATATCTGCAGGGTGCAACACTCACTTGAACTTGCCGAGCCATGAATCAGCCACTATGGCTCCCAGGATGGGCGTCAGGTAGCACAGGGCCACGAAGGTGTGGTAGATGGTGGTGGCGAAGTCGTCGTCCCACTTCAGGAAGTACTTAAAGTACAGCACCAGCACGGCTGCAGGCAGGTTGACAGGTTGTTATTTAAGCCAAGGGGCATTTACACCCACATACACTAAATTTGATATAGGAAGTAAGTCACAATTTTTCTTGCTTGTTCCTTTTTTTTACTTAATAGATTCATATTTTACATAAAAAAAAGTCATGTAATGCACCAGTGATTTTACAACATTTTTTTTTTTTTTTTACAGTGCACTAACTGCGTCTGCACAGGGCCGTTGTATAGGGGAGAAAGGTGATGATAACTCTAGGGGCCCAGCGCCCAGTGGGGCCCATAAAAAACCCCAGTAGTCTAATCTTTGTATGACTGATTTATTCTGCTTAGACCCTGACTAATACTCATAGTACACTGTAAAAACTCAACATCTTTCCAATAATTTGTCTTATTTCTTGTCCAAATGTCTCATTTCTAGTCAAAACTAATCTCTTTCCACTTAAAATAAGACTCATAACCTAAAAATTAACTTGTTTTTAGATCATTTTCACTTGTTTCAAACTAATTTTCACTTGAAATAAGTAGAAAAATCTGCCAGTGAAAGCAAGTTTTGTGCTTGTAATAAGGAAGAAAAACTTGTTCCATTATCAGATTTTTTCTACTTATTCCAAGTGAAAATATGCTTGAAAGGAGTAAAAAGTGTCAAAAAAAACAAGCTACTTTTAATATGATGTGTCTTATTTTAAGTATAATGAGATTTGTTTTGACTAGAAATTACATTTTGACCAGAAATAAGACAAATATTCTTGGTAAGATACTTGAGTTTTTGCAGTGTAATGCTGCATTAGCATCAAAACAAAGTAGGCTAAATAATAAATGATAATACATACGTAGTCTAAGAAAGAAAAACTGGAAAAGTTAGGGGGAGGGGCCCACTTTAGTATTCTTTAAGGGGGCCCAGAATTCCTAGCAACGACCCTGGTCTGCAGCACACATGAATAAACTCTCTAAGTAAAGGGCTGTCTTACTTTTGACATTTTGAATGCATGACATTTACATGTTATGGAATACTTGTACATTTGTCACTGGGGACTTTAACTCCAGTAAAGCACCAGATGTTTTAAAACATAATTAAAAACCACAGCAGCTGCAGCTTATACTGTAAATGAAATGGTGGAGGATCATAAAGTAACATAAAATCAATGGAAACACTTAAGTAAAGCACATGATCTAACTCACCTCTCATGCCATAGTAGGAGAAGCGCTCGCAGAACTCATTCACCACAATGAAAAAGATGCTAATTGGGTAGCCACAGACGTTTGCCTGGAGGAATCATGGGAAAACGTGAGGTTATTCCATCACTAATGGTCATTTAGAGGAGATTTATGTGCAGCATGTAGACTACATAATTAGAAATATTAGTTTAACCAAAAGTTGAGTTCATATCTTTCTATCTGCAACTGTACAATAAAGGTTGGACTTACACTTTTTGGCCTCCTCGTCTCGCCGAAGTCTGCAGAAACAGGTTGTTTTCAGTTAAACATGATATTATAAACACTGACAAAGAATAATCATCCAAGACTTTGAAAGAAAAGAAATCCCCGGATGTGAAGAGTGAGTCCCAGTCCCATTGTCCCCGTCCTCACCTGCCATGGCTGCTGTGTGTCCCGAATCCTTCACCAAAAAAAAACAAGAGGCAGAGAAACAAGTGACCCCGGTCTGTTCAGATCCAACACTTGAAGACCGAGCCGAGGCCCGGTCAGCTGCTTTTCTAACCTCCCATCGAACCCTCCTCCCACGCCCACTGATGCTGTGGACTCACCGTATCTCGTCCGGCACCTCCCATCATGCAAATAACCATTATTCCAACCCTGCCAGCACATTCTCCCAAGTGTGTGTGTGTGTGTGTGTGTGTGTGACAGTTACTTTACGACTCTGAGAACTCTGCGGTGTAGCCGTGCAGATAAAAAAGAGCACTGGTCTGGTCAGCCGTCAAACGTGACAACAGTCACAGTGTTTTTCTTTTTGTTTCCTCATTAGAAACATGTGATGAAGGTGGTTTGAGCTGACTGATTAGTTCTGGCCTCAAAAAAACACATGTAGGACCTTTGGTTCCTCTTTCATAAACACAAACAGACAGAAGCAGCCTGTCATTAATGTAATGTTATGTCTGTTCAGAGGCTGAAATCACAACATTCAAAATATATTAGGCACATGTGAAGTGAAAATGTTTGCAAATATATAATGAATATATGAAACCTATTGAAAATGGGAACAATTTAAATTTAAAGGTGATGATATAAATGTCCAGACCATGCATTTTTGTTGTATGTATATACTGTATATACTTTTATATTTGTATATCATTGTATATCTTAATGTCTAACAATGAATCATATCATAGGAAGCAACTAAGATGCATTTGTAAAGGTATTTGTTGTTATAGATGAATATTTTACATTATAAATGTCATAATCTCATTAATTGTAACATATACAATATATATTATATGATATAAAAATATATGGATGTGAATCTTCTAAACATATCAACACAAAAATCATTAATTATTATCATTATTCCATATTTTGCCACATAAAAACACACACGAGTGCAGAACTCACAGCAGATGCATGATGTTCAGGTCCCAGCTCTCTGAAACACTGACACAGTTTGCAGTGTGTGTACAGCAACCTGACAGCACACAACAACATGTGTGTGTGTGTGTGTGTGTGTGTGTGTGTGTGTGTGTGTGTGTGTGTGTGTGTGTGTGTGTGTGTGTGTGTGTGTGTGTGTGTGTGTGATATGAGGTGGGATTAGCTGATCCTTTACATGACAGCGGGCACAGTGAGGGGGTTTCACTGGAGTCAGCATCCCGATGTCTCTCCTGCTCCGCAGCTCACTGGGAGCTCCATTCACTGTGACACTGACCAACACTCATCACCACACACACACACGCACACACACACACACAGTGATCAGAGATACACACAGCAGGTTAGTCATCACAACTCATTAAGATTCATGTTAGATGTTAGTTATTTTTAAATATTCCTCATCATACCTACCAGAGCAGAACGACAACAGTGTCATCACATCCTTTGAAATATATCAATATAATATTGTAATGAATATGTTAAAATATTTAATTTACACTGGAAATTGCTGTAAAAGTGGGACAAAATGTCACAAAAGTTGATAAATGTAGATTATAAAATCATAATTTTCCAAATATATAAATTAATGCAACCATAACCAGTGATGGGAATAACGGCGTTAAAATAAACGGCGTTACTAACGGCGTTATCTTTTTCAGTAACGAGTAATCTAACTAATTACTATTTCCACCGTTACAACGCCGTTACCGTTACCGACAATTAAATGAGGCGCGTTACAAACTACTCAGTGAAGCCGTTGTCCTCCGACTTGGCTCATCTCAGACACAGAAGCTGCTAAACTGTTGTTGTTTTTTCCTCCTCTCCTTTGGTGAGGGGAGGGGGGAGGAGGGAGGGACGAGACAACCGCATAAGTGATGATGATTGGTTGAGGCAGAGTAAGGTTTCATGCTAAGCCAATCAGAGGCAGTGTTCAGTTTGTACACAAACCACACACGCACGCAGTTTAGCCTCACACACACAAACTAGCAGAGGGAAGCTGCCGAGATCGGAGGGAAAGTGGAAACAGGCACTACTTTAATCTCCCTGAGGTAAAAGACAAGAACATGTGAGGTGTAGCTACATTATGTCCCGGAGCGAAGTGTTTGTCCTGAGCTTCTGCTCACCTGACTCTGTGCAGCTTCTTCATTAAATCCAAACAGTCCGACACAGCGACGCTCTGCTCCTCTTCGACTCTAAAGTCTCTGTAGCTCATCAGCTGGAACTCTTCCAGAGCAGCTACAGCAGCGTTGTGACCTCAACCATGGTTGGTGAGAGCAGAAATGTTGTTGTTGTAGTGAAAATGGGCGGTCTCGTGAAGACGCGAATTTACACAAAGTCAAAACGAGCGATAAATCGCATTTCTCGCGTATCTCGCGTTTGGTCGCGCGTATAAACTCGAGCGAAAAAAAAGCGTTCCTCGTGTTTGGTGGGAAGCCCCTTGCGGGTCTTCCCACCAAACACGATGAAAAGGACGAAGACGCGAAGGTCCCGTCGCCATAAAAGAATCGGGTGTAGCGTCGCAAAAAAAAAAAAGTCGCGTATACCGCGTCTCGCGCCTAATCGCGTCTCGCGCCTAATCGCGTCTTTGCGTCACGGCCTTTTACACCGCGGACGTAACGAATAAACGGTGACGGTGTGAACGAACAACATAGAACAGGACCAGACGTGGCGTTGTTTCCTCTTTTCACCTACAGCTCCACTCTCCCTTACTTACACTAACTACTGTTATTGTTGAGGCCAGATAATTGTGGGATTTGTAGTTTTTGACCAATCGTGTGCTCTTTCTTTTTGTGATTTTTTCGGTTCACACATGTTTGTTTTTTTTAGGGGCAAATGCGAGTGAAATGCTCGCCCATGGTGGGCATAAGAAAATGTAAGACCTGTCTAAAATTATTTAAGACTTGACACAATAATTCAACAAATTTAAGACATTTTAAGACCTAAAATTTAGATTTTCACATTTTAGACTTTGTAAGACCCCGCGCGCATACCCTGTTATTTCATATAAAAGTTTAAGTGCATACATATTTTATGATGCTGTGTATTATATATTTAAGACCATCTTAGAATTTTCTAATAAATTTTATACTTTTTAAGGCCTTAATTTTAGATAGGCCTACATGAATTTAAGACTTTTTAAGGATCCGCAGATACCCTGAGAAGTTGTGCGCTCTCAGCAGGACAGATAATCAGATGGATAATCGGTAAAGTTAATAATTTCACTTAATGTGGCCATGAATAAATTAATTTCGATGTTTCGCCTGTTATTAAACGCAAATCTTGAATAGGTCTCCGCTGTTTTCACATTTAAAAAGGTCTTTGTTGTCTTTGTACAGAGACAATATGAGATTTGCTTGTAGCCACAGCACTTAAAAAACCCACTGTAACCTATTTTCATAGGCACACCAGCCTCGCTTTCAATAAAACACACACTCGCATTCCATAATTGCGATCAGTGAAATATATGAAAACAATAAAATACAATTTAAAAATGAGAGAAAAAAAATCAAAATTCTTCGACATATTTAAACTTTAAAAAAAGAAAGAAAAAGTAACGCAATAGTTACTTTCCCTGGTAACTAGTTACTATTATAGTGAAGTAGTGGAGTTACTAACTCAGTTACTTTTTGGGAGAAGTAATTAGTAACTATAACTAATTACTTTTTAAAAGTAACGTTCCCAACACTGACCATAACCTTGGACCTATGACCAATGAAAATCTATGTAATCGGGAAATCGTTCCTCTAAATTTCAAGAAATTTTGCACCAAAATGCTGATCTTTGACCTGATACCACCAAAGTTGAACCCGTTCATCCCTGATGTGAACGTGCCTGAATTTGAATCATTTTTTAGAAGAAGGTTTTAAAGTTTGTTAACCTTCCTCTTGTGTTTTTAATGCATAAAAGTACAGAGGCTTTTTAGGCTATTTAAACAAAATAAAACCAAAATATTTTTTAATTGTTTTTAGTTTGTTTTACAGCTGATTTAAGACTCGGGTCAAAACCGACCCTAACACAAGAGATGGTAGCAGAAAGATAACAAGAGGAAGGTTGAACTAAACTTTAAAACCTTTCAGAAACAGTTTGGAGTTGCCTGTAAATTATCACTTGATAAGATAAAGAGATGAGTTTTAGGAAATGACTTTCTCAGTAACTGTAAACTGATATGATATTGCAATATGCTCAAGGTGTGTTCTCTTCCTTGAATGGAAGTAAAGCTTACCGCTGAACATATAAAATCAAAGCATGGACGGAGGTTTATTACAGATTTTATTTATTTATAGGTCTTAAACATATTTACATGAGCAGTTCATTAAGTAAAAATGTGTTTTTTGTTTTTTTTATTCGATCTCACAGATAATAAAAGGCATCTACATGACAGACAAAGAAACAAAGGGGGAGAATACAAATGGTCACACCCTCATCTTGCATTGCACAATCGTCTTTCTAATGTCTTTGGCAAGAGTGGTTTCTGTGCAGTAGGTAGCCTTGGTAACGATAGAAAATATTGCACACGCTTTCTTTTTTTTTCTCTTTTTTAAAATTCTCTTTACAGAAAATAGGTGAAAACATTGTGGTTTTAACTTGGCTTTAGACAGTTCTGACACACGTCTATTGGCCTAAAAAATAGAGCAACTAATTCTTTCAAATGTCCCCGGTGAGAGAAAAAGATAAACTCTGCACAGATAAATGCATCTGCTGTAACAAGGCCGATGGAGAAGTGGAAAGAAGAAAAAAAAGAAATGTAAAAATACTGTGCATCAGTCGTTACAGCAGCGGCGTTTATCTGGAATAAAAACATCCTCTTACAAACAAGATGGAGCGCTACAGTTAAAAATACATCAGGTCCAATGTAAATGTTGGTTTCGACCTGTGTTCAACATCCCTAAGACACCACAACACTGAAGATAACACCATGTTGTCAGGCTTTACATAGGATCAAATGGCTTAAACCTGGTTCCACAGTCTCCATAGGAAACAAGAACAACGGGCCAACCGATGCCAGAGAGCGAACGCCACATGTTCTACGGCGGAGGAACGACAGGAGAGCAGAAACCGCAGGTGTTTGAGTCCTAAATGGTTCCTCTTGTAGTGAGACTCACATAACGTGGAGGATGGTTGATCAGAGCGAGCCGTGGGGGTTGGCACCGGCCGGGGTGCCGCTGATGGCGTTGAAGATGCCCATAGAGTCAGACAGGGCGCTCCTCGAACCGTCCTCCACCGGGTTTATCTGCAACACACGGTCAGTTAGGAAGGTTAGCACGGGTGGTTACAGTATCCTGGGAAGACTGAATACATGTGCATGGTAGGGATTATATAGGCAAATTAATTAGAGGAAGGGTCATTTTGTTCTATGTTGTAGAGTTAAGTTAAAGGGGAACTATGCAAGTGCATATTATATATAATGTTACATAATTATACATCATTATTTCATAGCGTCGTGAAGTGAAGCTAAGCTAAGCTGAGCAAAGTTAAGTTAAATTAAGTTAGGCTAAGGTAAGCAAAGTTAAGTTAAGTCAGCTAAGATAAGATAAAATAAGATAAGTTAAGTTAAATTAAGTTAAGTTAAGCTAAACTAAGCAAAGTTAAGTTAAGTCAGCTAAGATAAGATAAAATAAGATAAGTTAAGTTAAATTAAGTTAAGTCAAGATAAGCTAAGCTGAGCAAAGTTAAGTTAAGTCAGCTAAGATAAGATAAAATAAGATAAGTTAAGTTAAATTAAGTTAAGTTAAGCTAAGCTAAGCTAAGCAAAGTTAAGTTAAGTCAGCTAAGATAAGATAAAATAAGATAAGTTAAGTTAAATTAAAGGGCAACTTCGGTTTTTTTCAACCTGGGCCCTGTTTTCATATGTTTTTCTGTATATGTGAGTGATGGATAATATTTTTTTCGAGGTGGCTCCAGTATTGAGCCCGGCAGGCAGCCTGCAGCCCAGCTGACGCTCTTGCATGGGGCAAGTGGCTCCCGTCAATGTTCGCCGTAAACGAGCATTTTTTTCAAACTGACAGGCTCAGATAGTTACAATGAATGTCCGACAACATACTAGAAAGGAGAAATTAACGTATTCAGGGTTTTTTCTGGCCAAAATTTGGGTTGAGGCGGCCGCGGGGATACGTATCTCTCCCTCCGGTCAAACGCCCCGTCCTGATCCACATCCACTGCAAAGTTAAGGTGCCGCCAGCTGTAATAGTGTAACATCCGCGCTTTTACAGCCGATTTTAGGATGAAACTCTGAACATAACGTAAACATAAATTACCATGGAGATCTATCCGGGTTAAACAGCCACCTTTGTAGTAGGCTACAGGAGAGCCCGGCTCGCTACAGTAGCTGCAGCTCTCCGTCTCCGTCTCCTTCTCTCTCTACGCTCTGTGCCGGTGGGGTGTGTTTACACTCAGCACCAGGTTTGACCGGAGCGGAGTCTATGAGCCCCAATGAGCCCCGCCCCCGCAGGCACACAAGAAAGCCGCGCAACGGTCTGGCCCGGAGCTGAAATCAAACACACCCCTCCTGCTGCGGTCGAGTTGAACCAGTTGAAAACAGCGCCGCTGAGCTTCCATACCGTAGCCTACATTGAGTTTCAATCAAGATTCCAGCGCGAGGGCTGACAATTTCAGCGAGGCCGTGCCGACCACAGGGTCTGGTATGTTGTCGGACACTCATTGTAACTATCTGGGCCTGTCAGTTTGAAAAAAATGCCTGTTTATACCGCGAACTTTGACGGGAGCCACTTGCCCCCTGTAAGAGCGTTAGCTGGGCTGTAGGCTGCCTGCCGGGCTCAATACTGGAGCCACCTCAATAAAAGTATTATCCATCACTCACATATACAGAAAAACATATGAAAACAGGACCCAGGTTGAAAAAAACCGAAGTTGCCCTTTAAGTTAAGCTAAGCTAAGCTAAGCAAAGTTAAGTCTGCTAAAATATGCTAAAATAAGATAAATTAGGTTAAGTTAAGCTAAGATAAGATAAGTTAAATAAGTCACGCATAACAAAACAACATATAACATAACATAACATCAACATGACATAACATGACATAGATAAGATAAGTAAAGCAGCGTTACCATCCGATCTGCTCAGGCCAGCACAGAGAGAGCAGGAGATAAGAGATGTGGTTAGTGGATCGCAGCAGTGAACAGCTTTTTGAAGGTTAGATGACAAACACATTCAACATGAAGTTACACAACTGGAAACAATGAGGAATGAGCATGTGCAACATTTGCCCCTAAAACCAACCAGACAACATGTCACAGAATACAAAGTAGGGATGTGAATCTTTGGGTGGCTCACGATTCGATTCGATTACGATTTTTAGGGTCACGATTCGATTCAAAATCGATTTTCGATTCAACCGATTCGATTCACAAATCGATTCGATTCAACCGATTCTTGATTTTATTTTTGCGATTTTTAGTTTGCTTTATTAACACCAGACCATGTGAAAAAGTTGAATGATGATGATGTCTACAGACTATTATATCAGAAGCCATATCCCCCCCCCCCAAAATGCACATCACATGTTTCAGATTTATTCAGCAGCAATATATTTGAACCATTTTAAAGTAAACTGCTACATGAAGCTGATTTTATAGGCTACTCTCTTTTCAAAAGCCTGGACTGAAGGGATGTGAGTATTTGGGTGTCTATTCGATTCAAGATCAGTTCTCATGCACATAATAGTATCACCTGTAACAAAGTCGCTGCTTAAAAAAAAAAAAAACACCAGCTGACCTGCAGCCTGTCTGACTCTGCAGCGCCACAGAGGAGCTGTCAGACGAGCTGCTGCTGCTGGTCCTCTCTCTTCAGCCTGGTGTTTGTTTGGCTGCACTTTGTATGAGTTTAAAAAAGTGAAGATCTAACGTCACCTGAGCACCGATCAGCTGATCCAGAGCGCAGTGGAAGTGGCTGCTCAGCTGGAGCGCGCGTGTGTTTAACGGCAAAAAAAAGAAAAAAAAGAAAAAAAAGCGATCGTCCTCTCTCCTCAATAGAGGGTCGGGTAGCTGATGTACACAAGCCTAGTCACAGACATTCAATAGAGCATTTAAATCAGATCAGTTAAAGTTTGTAGGCGGTTAACGAGCGTCTTTTAGCGCCATGGCGTGCTGCAGCGCTGTGTACGGCACAGTGAGGGCGCGTATTGAGACGGAGGAAAATTAATAAAAAATCGATTTTTGAAGATTATGAATCGATTCAGAATCTTAGAAAATAAGAATCTCGATTCTTACATGAATCGATTTTTTCCCCCACCCCTAATACAAAGTACATTATACGATTTATTTTCCTATTTTATATACTGTATATGTATATGATCTGTTTGGAAACTTGTCGCTGGGACCTGAGAACGTTTCATAAATCCCTGGACCTCCTGGAGTTCCCACCTGTTCGTGCATGATGTTGGACAGCTCCCTGGTCAGGTCTCTGTAGTTGGCCTTCATCTCATCATGGTACTCCTGCTGGTCCTCTTTGATTAGTCGCTCGTTCACCCCCAGCGCCTGACCACAGGCGTCCACAAACTGCCTACAGAGAGACACAGTACAGACACAGTTTTAATGAAACTGAAGTTGAAGGATTTAAGATTCTTTCAGTTTTATTCAGTTTTAGTTTATTAGTTTCAGTAGTAGTTTTAGTTTTGGTTGGTTTGTCATGTATGAGATTCAAAAAGGTCAGAAAATGTTGTGCAGTAAAAACTTAACTGAACATTCAATGAACAATAGTGTTTTAACGGTATTTCCTATTTTTTTTTATCTCTTATATGATCACAATTAGTGCATATTCTATTTATATTGTTATTTATAATGATGCGTCTCTATGTCACTATATGTTTCTGTGTTGTATGTTTTTACCTTTATGTGATTCTATGAGCTGCAACCCAAACTGCCCTCTGGGGACATGAAATACAGTAAACTGAACTGAACTGAACTGAACTGAACATTTACTGAACAATAACACACAACCATAACTATAAAAGCTGTGTAAATCCGTGTGTTCCTGTCATTAACAACAATAACAGGACATAAACTGTAGATAAGGACAGAAACATGGAAAGACAAGGACAGCAACAGTAATGTTGTGAATGTTTCAGTAAGCTATATAAAAGCTTTTTTATTTTTTTTTATGTTTCCATATCTAGTTGCTCACGATTTTGTCAGTTCTTGTTGTTAATCATTAGTTGGGTCCAGGGTTGATTGTACTTGTGTTGTTTTCTTCTTACCAAAGGCAGAACACAGGCTACATTGTCCATAATTGACATGAGTCAGTACCTGAAAACCTCTTTGAGCTGTTTGACCTTGTTGTCAGGATACTTCTTGGCACTGCTGTCGTCCAGGAAGGCTCTGGCGTAGGCAAGAGGACCGGCATTTACCTGGAAAACAGTGGAGGTAGTAGACATGCCACATCTGGATTAACTGCACTGCAAAAACTCAAATATCTTACCGAGAATATTTGTCTTATTTCTAGTCAAAAATGTAATTTCTAGTCAAAACAAATCTCATTATACTTAAAATAAGAAACATCACATAAAAAGTAGCTTGTTTTTAGACAGTTTTTACTTCTTTCAATCATATTTTCACTTGAAATAAGTAGAAAAATCTGATAGTGGAGCAAGTTTTTCTTCCTTTTTACAAGCACAAAAACTTGCTTTCACTGGCAGATTTTTCTACTTATTTCAAGTGAAAATTAGTTTGAAACAAGTGAAAATTATCTAAAAACAAGTGAATTTTTAGGTGATGAGTCTTATTTTAAGTGGAAAGAGATTAGTTTTGACCACAAATGAGACATTTTAGCAAGAAAAAGGACAAAAATTCTTGGAAAGATTTTGAGTTTTTGCAGTGTGGAAGTCAGACCCGGGCAAGACAGCCACAGAGTAGCCACGCCCCTTTTCTGGCCTTGTTTGTTTTTTTATTTGTGTGTTTGTTGTGTACCTGAACGCTGATGCTGCCCTGCAGTTTGAGCTGCAGCCGGATCATGTCGACCTCGGCGGCCGAGCACAGCAGGCGCAGCTCGGCCACCTTGGCGCTCATCTCGTCGATGGCCACCTCGATGGGGCTCAGGTCCGTCTGGTGCTGGTACATCACCGCGATGCGCTTCTTCACGTACGGGAAACAGTGGGTGGCTGCACGGAAACAGAGCGGAGACACGTGTGTTGTTACAGGGTAAATACAGGAATCTTGAAGTTAATTTTAATACCTTTTTAAGACTTTTTCAAGATTTTTTTTCAACACCTCACCGCCACTTTTGACTGAACAGTTCTAGTTTGTGATAAAGACTATAGATCACTATGATACAACAGAATTCAAAATAGGCTAGGATAATAAATCAAAGACAAAGTTTATATAAAAAAACATTGCTCCACTCTCAAAAAACAAAAACAACAATCTTCTTTTCTTTTTTATGTACCGGTTCATCTTTGTTTTTTAATAAAATGAATAAATTCACACACTTTTACAATGTTTTTTAGGACTCAAACTCTTGGACGGCTAATTCAGAAAAAATACCTTCAAAATTTAAGACTTTATAAAGTCGTGAAAATACTTTTTAATACTTTTTAAGGGTCTTAATTTTCCCAAAATTGATTTATCACCTTTTAATACTTTTCAAGACCCCGCGGATACCCTGTGTTATTAGGGCTGGGCCGATATAATTTTGTGCCGATTCGATTCTCTAACGATTGTTGGGTCCCGATTCGATTTAAATTAATTGCGATTCTGATTAAACAAGTATTGCGATTCGATTTTACCAAGTATTGCGATTTTATATTTCAATTATTGTGATTTTCTTTTCTTTAAACAAGAGCAGGTTGAACCAAACACTTGACAATACATCATAAGTCATATTTACAAAAAACAATACACACAATAATCACATCAGTTTGTCTGTTGTGTTCGTTTTTTCACATAGATATCTGTGAACAAACGAACACAACAGGCCGGTTTGACTTTGTCGAGTGTAATGGCACAGAATACTTGATTGTACAATAAAGATTGGTCGTCCCAAAAAAATAATAATAATAATAATAATAATTAAATTAAATAAATAAATAAAAATCGATTCTCGTATAAATTGAAAAAAATAAATTGAGAAAAAAATTAATTGCCAGAAAAAAATTGCGATTAATACAAAAATCAAAAATTTTGGCCCAGCCCTAGTTGTTATGTGTTCTGTCTAAGCTCTGCTGCACTGAGGCCAAGTCACATCAGTCAGCAGGATTGTTAACACGACAAGGCCTGGACCTTGGTCATAAAGCTCTATCTGCTGAGTCATGTTCCAGGCAACCAGCAGGATGTTTTTGGCTCTTTAGGACCTACTGGTGAGGACGGTGCGTCGTTTACACTGCTCCTCCACTCCGCCCTGCTTCTTGCCCGACACGGTGAACGGCGTCTCGAACACGAAGCGCCGGATGTTGTGGCTCTTCTCGAAGTCCGTCTTCCTGTCCTCCAGCTCCTTGTCGTCCAGGTACGGGGTGACGTGGGTCACCTGGATGTAGGCGTACTTGGAGTCCAGGTCCTTCGGGTTCACCTGAGACAGAAATGTTTTGTCCAGAGTGTCTCAGTCTCACATCACTGATAGAGCTACAGTGTGTAGCTGTTAGCTTAGCACAAAGACTGGCTGTTTGTTTACCATATTTCCATTTAGCTAAACCACCATATCAACAACCAGCTGTATAATACAGCTGTGTGTACTGCTGGCTACAGTATATGAATAGAACTTAACAGAATAGAATAGAATTGAACATAACAGATTAGAATACAATTAAATAGAATGAACATTCTAGAATAGAATTGATTTAGAATAGAACAGAACCGAATTGACTAGAGTACAATTGAATGGAATAGTATAGAATTAAATAGAATAAAATTAAACAGAACAGTATATAATTGAATCGAATAGATTAGAACATAATAAAACAGAATTGAATTGAACAGAACATAATAGAACAATACAGTATAATTAAAGGTCCAGTGTGTAATATTTGTCAAGGTTTATTGGCAAAATCTGAATGTACTACCAATGAATATACGTATCTTACGCCGCCATGTTTGTACGGAATGGAAAATCCAGCCAACCAGAGAGCACGTTTCAAGAGTTTCACGTTCATAAATAAACAATAGAATTATCTAATAGATAAATAATAAAATCAGAATGCTAGATGTCACTGTTTTCCCCTCATTTTGCACACTGGACCTTTAAATAAAATACGTAGAACAGACTAGAATTGAATAGGACAGAATTTAACAGAATTGAATGGAATAGAACAAAATAGAATAGAACTGAATGGAACAGAATTGAATTGAATAGAATAGGATTTAATAGAGTTAAATAGAATAGAACATAATAGAATTAAATAGAATATAACACGATTGTCACTACCCGATTTGCAACGCTACCCGATTTGTGACAGCTACGTATGGCAACTCCACATGGACAAACTTAGTTGAATTGACTTAGGATCACTGCCCTATGTGCGTCGCCAGAGACGCTTTATCCATAGACTGTAAAAAGAAGGTTTACTCTCGTCTTTTCTCGCCGGCCTCATCACCATGACAACCACAAACAATCACAACTACCACAACACTCACTGAATAAACGAGTCTGCCGCGGCTGTCTTATGACAGATGTCCGCGTTTTTTTTTTTTTTTTTTTATCATTTTCACAGTACCGTATTTTAAGCAGACTTGCGATTTTACGCAAATCGGGCAGTGCCCAAATGAAGTTTGTCCAAGTGGAGTTGCCGTAGGCAGCTGTCCAAGATGGCGGCCGGTGTGCGCATGCGCAGACCTGTTTTGTCACAAATCGGGTAGCGTTGCAAATTGGGTAGTGACAACGATATAACAGAATTTAATAGAATAGAATGAACAGAACAGAATATAATTTAATAGAATACAACATATAGAACTGAATTAAAAAGAGTAGAAACAAATAGAATAGAATAGGGTGAAGGTTGGTTTCAGATGGAACTCAGAGTGTGTGGTAAACACTAGTGTCAGTAGCAGGGAATGAGTGCATAATGTGTTTATCTTATTGTGATGTGTGAGCTGTTGGAGCTGAGACTGAGACCCGTCCCTGACCTCTGCACTACAGACCTACTGTAACATGTTCTCATCAGGCCCTTACATAGTAACTCTGGGATACAAACACACACTGAGGCGTGGCCCCACCTTGCCAGAGTCCTGGATGATCTTGACGTTCTCCTGACCAAACTTGTCCGAGTACAGCTTCAGCAGGCGCTGGGAAATCTCCGACAGAGGGGTGAACTTGGGCTCCTTGTAGATGTACTCCTTTCCATCCTCATCCTCAAAGAAGCCCTGCAGAGGAGAGGAAGACCTGACTGTTACAGAGTTCACATAAACCACAGCATGAGAATAAAGATAAGGTTGTGTCAGGGTGAGAAAACTTCTAGTAGCATGCAAATGTGTAAAAATGCATCGTTACTGTACGTCAAACATGCAAATATCATTTGTCCACAGTCTGTATAGGATGATATGACTACGTATGTATGTGTGGAAAAGTACACAGACGGGTGTGTGGGTGGAAACAGGTCAGGATAATCACTGAGTTGGAAGTGAGGAGGGGTCCAGAGGTAAATAAGTGACCAGGGTAAAGGTTAATGTGGAGGTTTTCATACAGTATGTAGGTCCACACACAGTGTCAAGGTGCTACTACGTCTCATCAGACTGTTGCTTTGTTTTGCTACCAATCTGTGGAAAATGACGACTGAAAATCGAAGCGATCTACGGCGACATTATGATACTAGCTATACACACACACACACACACAAAATAAACAGTTACAATACAAGGACGTGGAAAACACACCAGGCTGACTCACACACACACAGTCTACACACTTACCGCAGCCTTGGAGGGCGAGGAGGAAGGAAAAAAAAGAGACATGTTTGTTAAAATGAGAGTTTTAGTGGGAGCAGGCTCACATGTACACACATGCATGAATTAATTAAGAGTTTGTATTAATTAGTAAGTAAGTTAAGTTTATTAACAAGGCACCTTTCATATAAAATAATAAAAGACATAGAATCATAGAGATAGTTACGTGCAGACACCTTACCACCTGCTTGGAAATTAGCTGCAGAGTTACTATGATCACTTCCCTAGTTTATTTCAGGATGTCAGTGGTCCAGTTTGATAGATTACTGATTATTATCGCTACTGGAGCCACACATTAAAAGGAAGACGACCAATTTCCATGCTCCTGAACAGAGGCTGGAGGTATGTTTTGGACACACACACACATACACACACACACACACACACACACACATCCCCCTAAAGGTTTTTACAGATGCGAAAAATGCAGAAAATCTAACCTGTTCCGAAAACTTAAATGACGGACAAAGGTTTTGTAGTCAGTGTATAAACATGACAATTTCGGACGTGCAAAGGAATTAAAGGCATGACATTTTCTGAAAAGCCTTAAGAATGATAATGATGAAATTTGCCAAAAGATGTGTGTTAACGTGACATACAGTATTAGACCTGTGTCTCTGTGTCCTCACCTGTCCGAAGAAGGCCACTCTGAAGAAAGTTCCCAGCAGCCTCTTGCCCGTGTGCATCACCTCCATCACTTTGGTGTAGGCGCGGTGGAGGGTGTCGTACAGGTGTGTGAGTTTCTGTTCAGCAAAAATACGAGACAAAAATGTCAGCGATTTGTTCACGACTAACAATGACTCAGCACAAATTCTGGCAGGGCTCCACCTCTGTACCAGATGACAAGAATGCACTGATACAAACATGTTGCTATTTAAGGCCTTATACATTAAAGCTCACAGTTTTAGATGGAAATGGTTTTATTTCTTCTTGTAAATTTTGCAGTGTCACTTTAAAGGGATAGTTCAACATTTTAGCATTAGGTTCATTACCTTTAATTATCGGTGCATGTTGTTTTGAGATCAGCGGGGCTGCTCAGTGAACACAATCCAACAACTCCAAAACGCTCTGGTGGACAAGTTGTGACCTGCACATTTGCCATGCTATGAAATAATCATGTATAAATATGTAACATGAAGCAAATACTCTGAACTACGTGCACTTTTGAAATCACTCCGCCCAGCAGCCGTGTTTGGAATGTAGTTCCGGCTGCATTTGCCTCGAAAACAACTCTGTCCCGTAATGTTACATGATTATCTCATAGTGTGGTGAATGTGCAGGTCACAACTTGTCCACCAGATTGTTTTGGAGTTGTTGAATTGTGTTCACTGAGCAGCTCACATCTCTGCCCCGCTGATCTGAACCTACTGATATGGCTATAGGGATTATGGCAGATAGGAGAATTAGCCAAAATGTTGAACTATCCCAAAGTTTAAACCAATCACAATGACTTCCAGTTTGAACAGGGCAGCTGGTGGAGGTGCAGGTTACCTCGAAGTCTCTGCGCTGCTCATAGATGGGGATGATGAGCCTGTAGACGTCAGCGATGAGCTCGTAGCGCTCCGCCTTCCACAGGCCGTCAGCACACTCCTCCAGCAGCTCCATCAGCACCTCCTGAACAAACACAGCCACACAGAAATGAATGTCAAACACTTGGAAGTAACCTTCCCCTCCTCCTCCTCCTCCTCCTCCTCCTCCTCTTTGCGGCTCGTGATATTTAATTTGTTGCAAAGAGGGACCTTTCTGCTCGTTCTTATTTGTCCTGGTGGGTCAGAGGGAGCTAAAGCTGAGCACGGTGTCCCTGCAGAGACAGCAGCCGTGGGAGGAAATGGACGTATTATTATGTCCTTTATGTTTATTGGCGGATGACACTCGTATGTCCATCTCGTAAAGAGCAGCGCTGCTCAGAGCAGATGGACGGTTTTAAAAGCACTTTCAATTTCCGACGGTTCTGTTGTTGACCGACTCGTAAAAAAAGCTCAGACCTCCTCTCTCTCGCCCGTCACTTTCAATTTCACTGGGATTTCAGTTTATGAGAAGACCTGGACCTGGACCTGGACCTGGACCTGGACCTGGTCTCAGGCCCCTTCTTGGTCAAGACACTGAACACATCACGGAGCGTTTGACCCTGAATATTATTATTATTATATTACTCTATTATATAGAATAAAAACATGAATTACTGAGGAGCAAGGCAGGATGGGTAATAAAGATACAGAGGAACATGGCTGACAGTAGGCCTTCTATTTCCAAGTCTTTGGTGGAAAACATGAATAAAAAAATAAAAATTCAATTACGATTCAAAAGGTCCTGATTCAATTCGATTTCTGATTCAATTCAATATTGATTCATTTAGACTTAGACTTAGATTTACTTTTAACAGTTTTAACACCAGTTTTGCTTGGTTATATGAAAGAGATACGTTAGAGATCTCATCCTGCGTAATCGCACAGATCTTGCATGATAGGAAACAGGAAATGGCATGAATTAAAAGATCAATTTAGGGATTTTATGAATCAATATCGGATCTTTCAAATGAAGATCAATATGAATCAGAAAATCAATCCAACAAATACCTCATCATACATCAAAATTCAACACTTCTGATGTATGATGCAGCTTTGTTGGTGAATCTGAGAACATAGTCCACAATTTAAACTTAAACTATTATTATTTATAGGAAAAATGATAAATGTGTTGTGGTTTATGCAGAAACATTTGAGACAATCCTTGTCAAATTTCCCTTCTGCCAGCTCAGTGAAACAACACATGTACTGTACCAAGCCCTGAGGCAAAGTCTACAGTGTTTTCATTTGGTGCTCAGTCAGAGCAATTGATACCCTGCACAGAGATAAGACGTGTCATTATGAGACACGTGATGCCGGGGGAAGAACTTAAAAAAACATCCTAAACGCTCGGTCAACACACACAGGGCAGATACAGTAGAGCTTACGGCATATTATGGCATCGAGAGGAGATTCAAACAGAAGGTCTGACTGACCTCGTTGAAGTGAACGTCCTGCATCCCCACGTCCTCCATCATGGCCGCCTCCTCGTCGATGTTGGGGGTGATGACGCGGAAAGCGGAGCATCCCTGTCTGAACATACCTGACACACACAATACAGGCAGAGAGACGCAGTTATCTGTCAATAAAAAGATTTCATATTTTTTCTGATATTTGATTGTTGCATTTTCTAAAATTCTTATCATTTATTTATTCAGGAGGTAATGTAGGAGGGACAATTAATAAATTATGTAATAACACAATGACGGTCAATTGTTAGCATAGCATGATTTAGTTCTAGTAGTAGACAACAACACTAAGTTGCAACAAGTCAACATTAAAAGCAAATTAAAATCTGATGTCAATATAAAATCTATTTTAAATTTTTATAAACAGAAACAAAAAAGGGAAAAAACTATTTAACAGGGTATGGGAGAGTAGAGGGGCCACTATGATGGTAAAGTTCTTAATGATGAGAAAAAAATAGCTTTTAACTGAATCTTATCACATTTCATGACAAGAAACTTAATTAACTTTTATTTTATTTATCTTTTTTTTGGCACTAATAGGCCTCTGTATTCGACAGTGATTCTGTTACGCATTTTGCAGGGTAACTTTATTTTGAAAATCTCTGACTGACACTGAATGAAATTATGCTTAAGCCTGTGTTAACAACTGTACAGAGAAAAAACACACTGCTTATTATGATTAACATTATTATTATTGCCCCTAAATGGAGGCATTTTGCCCCTGAAAGTAAATGTTTAATCTACTTGAAACTGTAACGTAAGTATTTTATTGTATGCACTGTAATATATTGTATTGTAATGTATTGTATACTATGTATTTTATAAGTAGGCATAGTACTGTTGACTTTCAGAATAAAAGCCTTACACAACAGATCCCCTCTGGAGTGTGAACACAGGAACCAGTGTGATAGGAGCTTATCTAGAGAATGTAGTGTTGGAGCTGTTTCTAACACAGGAACGAACAGATGAACCTTGGACGGACGCTCAGGTGGCAGATGAAAGAGAGTGTGTGTTGAACGTGAAAAAATAATGAACTAAGAAGTAGTCACCTGCTCATCAATCATTACTCAAGCTAATCAACCTATTGCTACTTTGCTGCTCGTTTAAAGTATATTGATTTACTGGTTCCAATAAAACAAGAGGGTGAATTAGCATACTTAGCTTTGATAAGAGCATTCTTAACACATCCCATAAACCTTCTTCAGAACATCAGATTTATTAAACAGTATTAAACAGTCATTCCAGGATAAGCTTCTTTCTACTGTGGTAATTCTCACCACTGACTCATTATATGGCGTGTGTAAAGCAAGCTCGTAAAAAAAATGGAGCTGGAGTTCAAAAGGTCAGTGATGATTTACTGTCAAGAGGAGCGCACTCTCAAATACTTAATCTGGTCAAGACTAGGCTAGCAAAATCTTGGGTTCCCCTGTCCCACGCACACCTCAAGATCTGATTGAACAGGCCACCATTAGGTTGGCAAACTCTATTCTAGCAGATCCTATGCACGCACTTCTCCCTGAATATGTGCTCTTAAATTCAGGTAGAAGATACCGAGTCCCCCTGTGCAGGCACAACCGCCTCAAAAACTCCTTCATCCCTCTGTCCATTAAATTTATGAATGAGCAGCTTGTGTGATGATGTGTATGAATGTTTGTGTGTCCGTACATCTGCCACTAGTACTCTCTGAGGCATATTGCACTTTAATGATTTTTATTGTATGTTTTTAGTATTTTCCTGCCGCTCTTCTTTTGTACTGTTTTTGTCTTGTTGTGTAGCAGCAATGCTCTCTGTTTTGACTTTGACTCCTCCATCCTCTGCTCACCTTTTCTCCACAGGTACTCGGCCACCAGAGCAGCAACGTGCACGTAACACATGGCGGCCTGCAGGAGAAGCACACGGGTTAGCACACAACACCTGCAGATGATCTAACATGGACTATGTAGAGCTGGTGTTTGAATGAAACGCAGAAACCTCTGAGAGGTCTCCGTTCTTGTTGTGGATGCGCGCCATGCTGTCCAGCCAGGTCTTGCGGAGCTCCGGCGTGCTGGTGTAGGACTTGGCCAGGCTGTACTGCAGGTCCACCAGCATCTCCGGGTCGTTCTCGTGCTCCTTCATCTGCTCCGTGGCCATCAGCACCGTCCTGATGCGCTTGGTCAGGTCCTTCACGTCCGATGGGAACGCAGTGTGCTGCAAACAACAGAGTGCATGTATGAAAATATTACGCAGGATGGGTAATAAACACACAGAGGAACATGGCTGACAGTAGGCCTTCTATTTCCAAGTCTTAGGTGGAAAACATGAATAAAAGGACATTATGTCACTTAAAATAAAAATTAAATTACGACTCACAAGGTCCTGATTCAATTCGATTTCTGATTCAATTCAATGTTGATTCATTTAGAGATACTTTTAACAGTTTTAACACCAGTTTTGCTTGGTTATATGAAAGAGATACATTAGAGATCTCATCCTGCGTAATCGCACAGATCTTGCATGATAGGAAACAGGAAATGGCATGAATTAAAAGATCAATTTAGGGATTTTATGAATCAATATCAGATCTTTCAAATGAAGATCAATATGAATCAGAAAATCAATCCAACAAATACCTCATCATACATCAAAATTCAACACTTCTGATGTATGATGCTAGCCTGATGCATCAGCCGCTTACTTCATTACATTTCATATAGCGTCTGAACACGAGCCATAGGGATTCGTTTGCTTCCGGGAGGCGGTTGCTTACATTTGCTTCAACTAATCGCTGCTGCTTGGTGGTCACGTGTGCTATACACCGGTTAAGCTCATAGGTTAATCTTGAGCGCTTGAGTTCAACGTCATCGCCTTCACTTACCCGTCTGTTCGCTGATTGGTCCGTCCGCTCTGGCGGACGGAGCAAACCGAAACGCATTGCTAGTGTCCTGACTACATGTTTGAGGCAAATGAAATTTGCCGGAACCAGTAGGCGGCGCTAGCCTGGCTAGTATGATGCAGCTTTGTTGGTGAATCTGAGAACATAGTCCACAATTTAAACTTAAACTATTATTATTTATAAGAAGAAATGATAAATGTGTTGTGGTTTATGCAGAAACATTTGGGTTTTTTGATTTATGTGTTTAATTTTACATTATATATTTGGTTAATAGTTTCTTGGTTTTTTTTTGCATTGTCATTGTGAGCTTGTTAGCATGCTCCATTCACGATGACTGCACTGTATCAATAGATTGATGGATGGTATGGATTGATGCTGAGTGTAAAAAGAAAGACAAGCGGTCAAGGGTCATGTGACAGAATCCACTCTTCACCTTGATGCTCTTGTCGCTGTTGGCACAGTTGTTGATGATGGACAGAGACTGCTGGAAGCGGGTCCCCCCGATGCCGATGACATCGGCGATCAGCTGACTGACAGCGATGACCACCTGGGGGAACGAAGAAGAACAAGAGGATCAACAGCAGGAAGGATATAAGGATATAATGTCTCTGTCAGCGCTGCAACCTCTGACAAGATGTGGAAACCTTTCTTATTGTATCAGTCCAGAATGATCTAATGCTTATATCCATCCGCTTATATAATTCAACAAAAGCTTCATCCCATCTGCCATAGCTGAACTAAATAAGACAATGAAAAGAACATAACCAGGGGAATGCGCATGTAAATGTGGGGTGTGGGGTCTTATGTCTCATGTTTTTTTTTTTTTTTTATGTTCTTATGTCTCTATGTAATTGAGGTGTATGAAATGTGGGAATGTATGTTAATGTATGTAAGTTGCACTTCTCGAGGCCGCTCTGTACGAAATGGTGAAAACAATTTTCCTCGGAAAGGACAAATAAACTCATCTATCTATCTCTGTCAATGTGTCCTTTTGTTTTTGATATCTGCATAATGTCTGCTGCTGATTATATGTCAGTTGAGTTGACTTTCTGTTTGTGTCTGTAATGACTGAACTTTTTTTCTATTTTTAATTCATCATTATCATTATTTGCTTTCTTCTTTCATTTCACCCTAGCGTATCTCCTTTGTTTAATTTTTGATTCTTCTGTTGTTGTACTACTTGGTAAAAGAAAGAAAATATTGAAAAAGGAAAACTGTGATATTTAACAGACACCATAAGGAGAACGTGTACCTGCAGGTGCGTGCGGACAAAAGACCTGCGGCCCGTGTAGTCAAAGTTGCTCTTCATGAGGAAGTAGAGGAGATGGGCGGCGTCGCTGCGGATGGAGCTCAGCTTGGAGTTACAGCACTTGAGGATTTCGTAGCACAGGGAGGCACACATGTCGGCACGGCCGTCGAAGAAGGTGCAGGGGAACTGGAGGAGGAGAGAGGAGAGAGGAGGACGTCCCTCAGCTCAGGATTCATACAGTGTGACTGAATAAGGAGACGTGTTTGAGGACACAGGCAGTAGTTTCACCTTGTAAATGAAGGTCCGCAGCGAGGTGAAGACCTGTTTGAGGGCGGCTTCGGACTGAGGGATCTGGAGGAAACACAAATGCACCTGGAACACTTTCTTCATCAGGGGGTTGTGGCCCAGGTCTGAGGTCAGCTGGGTCTGTGGACACAGGAGGACGTCAGAACCCAACACATTTTTATTTATTTTTATTTCTATTTAAGGAGGACAATGCACATTAATGGACATAATAAAATGTAAAAGTGCCAGTGTTAGCCAATGGCTAGTTTCCGACTGTAGTCCTTCTGGCAAGGTGTTAAAAGCCATTAAAATAAACACAAGGACATAACAACAGAATTCATAAAACAGGAAAAACACACATGTATCCAACAGAAACCAACAACACGACAAAAAACTACAAAGAGAGACAATTAAAATGACGCTACTACTGTATGACAAAAGAAAAAACAAAAAAGACTGTTTATGGATGGATAAGATGGATGAAGATGCAACAATGCAAAGACCAGGACAGGGTTTCTTGATGGAGTTGTGCTAGAATGGATTGGGAACAACAAAACCAAAATATAGTACAGTGTGATAAAGTGCTACAGTGTGCAATAAAAAACTGTCAGGGATGGATAGATGAAATGGGGGTGCAGCAATGCCTCAGCCGATACCTTGAATCCCATGATGAAGGTGCTGAGCGTGTCCAGCACGGTGAGGCAGACCTCGGTGGACACGTTGGCCTCCAGCAGACACTGGCTGCTCACATCTGCGTCTGTGTGGGAGTACACTGCACACACACACAGCACAAGGTCGACCAGTGAGATATCGCTTTATTGGAGCAATAAATAGGATTTAGAGAGCGAGCACATGATCTACCTGTGTTTGATTGCTTTTGTGATAAGTATCAGTGGGATACGCGGGATTATTCGCCAAGAGCTTACGTTTCTGCCAGGGACGTACTGTATTTATTGGCAGATTGAGTTGTGTGATTTTTACCGGCCGCCAATAGAGGTCAGCAAAACATGCGCACAAAGGCAGAAAAATGTCTTAAACCAGCTAAGACTATCAGATAAAACTGGTTTGTTAATGTCAGGTTAAAATCTCAGAAGAGAAGTGAGCTCTTATTTTGAAAACAGATCGCAAAATTAAAGGTAAGACAGAGTCAGACTCTCTCTCTTCTGATTGGCTCTGCAAACAGTTGTTAGAGAGGTATGGAGGAAAAGTGTTGTTCGTTTGTTAACCTCAATAAATTGAAAGTAATTTGTGTACATTTTAGTCATTAACATTAAAAAATACACTCTTTTTGGTAGTAAAATAAAAGTAAAAGGAAAAAAACAGAATTTGGGAAATAATAAAACGTATTTTAAAGGACCCTACATTACATTACACTACATTACATTACATACAACTACTAATTATATGAGAAAGATGGACACACTGTGATAGTTCAGTGCACATTCAAACAGTTTAAAAAGTGAAAAAATAAAGGTGTAACATGGCATTCTTTACACACCTTCCTCCTACAGTAAATTGGCAAACAAATCTGGTGCTTTAATTTATATAAGTTAATTTGTTTACATGTTTGAAAATGTGCATCTGGATAGAATAACATATAATATATATATCTAACATAATAACATAACATAGTAAAATAGGTTTTCCATAAAAGCTTCTCAAACTTTCGTACAGCAGTACATTATACTGCCTACTATTTGTTCTGTAGGACTCATCAGTGAAACTAGTCAAGTCAAGTAATTCTATTAGTCCCAACTTGGGCAATTTGATTGCAGTAGGTGTAAGAAGCTGTGGAAGAACTAAGAGGGAGGGGCTCACTGTTGTTGAAGGTGTGAGAGTTCTCCAGAGCTCCCAGCTGCTGCAGGCGGGCGTGCAGGATTCCCGCCCTGTTACGAGGCACAGGTAGAGTCAGAGACTTCCTGTCTGGAGCTACAGGCCCCGCCCCCTCCTGGCTCCTGTTGGGGGAGAGATGGAAGTCAGTAAAAAGGTGCCACATGGACTTTTATTTTAAGTTTTAATGACAAAGAAATCTCACTTTACACCATTGGCACAAGAGAGCAAAGTTAATACACTGATGAATTAGGATAAAAGGTGGAGACCAAGAAATAAGCAGTGGATGAAAATACACCAGATTTGCTCATGCTTTTAATAAAGTGAAAGACAGTGATCTCTTACCCATGCAAGAGGGGCCGGGGGGCCGGGACATTAACCACAAAACAACTTGCCAGCAGTGTTAAAGGTGAGAGAATAAACCGAGAGCAAGGGGTTAAAAGCTTCAGTCAGAAGTTGTGTCGTTAAGTCATATTATGGCATTGATGATGAAATATTACGAGTTTTAATTCAAATATGAATCCATAACGTGTATTTCATTTACTCTACCTGGCGATGAATCTTTTCCCCATGTATCTGAACTGATGGAGGCAAACTCTGCAGGAGGAAACACAACCAGTGGAGCTGAGTGAGCCTTCAACGCTTCAAATGAATGATGTTTCAAATACAACAGAGAGCTTCCTGTTTTCCCTTCATCTGCCCTGGTTTGTAAAGGCTAAAATGATTGCCCCATTGTACTGAACTTAAATTGTTTCCAATTTTAGACATGAAGGTCAGGGAGTTGTCATCAGGGTCAGTTGAAGGCTACAAATACCCAATGAAATACAATGCGTGATGAGCGTGGTGGGAATGAACACTTGTGGACAGACACTGGGGATATATTGAGCTCTGCTGTTTCAATTAAGACTATTCTGTTTGGAAGTTGTAGTGGTTGTGTTTTCCACAGCTATGAAGGATGGGAGATGGGAGAGGTTTGTTTTTTGCACTTCACACCATTTAAATGGCGCAGTTAACTTAACACAAATGCTGATAATTACCATCAACCATAATCATACAGAGTCTAGTTCTGTACTTACTCTATTAATGTAAAGAAGTCCATTAGCTCTGAGGAAGCTGCTTTGTTCCAGTAAGCAAAAAGGGCCTCTGAATAATAATAGGAAAATAGTTAATAAAGATTAACTGTAGTTCTGTTGTTCATACCAACATGAGTCAAAGTCAAGTAGAGCACACTGTCCTACCCTCCGACATGCTCTTGAGGATGTGCAGGAAGCACATGAGCAGGTTTTTGATCTCATCCCTGTCCAGTTTGTCACAGCGCAGCACCGTGCTGCCCAGGGCCGACGCACACTGGTTCTGATGGGTTCAAAAGAAAGCAGAGAGAGAGAGAGAGAGAGAGAGAGAGAGAGAGAGAAACTTCTTACTTAGACGGCTGAGTCGTGGAAAAAAAAACAATAGTTCAAAGAGATAAAGAGCATCACTCAATCAAACTAAATGTCAGAGATGAGAAATGTCAAGAGGAGAAAAGTGCACACAAGTCAGAGAGTAACATTCAGTTTTTTCTTTTGCCGTGAGATAAAAACATCAACTCGGGAGGTTGGAAGAAATACAATCACAGCAACATTATAACATCTCACATCACATGAGTGAACCGAGGTCGGCCCAACCTCTGCGTCAGTAAAAACACACTCCCTCATGTGGGACACTCAGAGGAGAGAGGAACGCCGGGAGGAGTTTTGGACACATTGTACAGACGTGTGAACGAACAACAGAGCGCTCTATGTTTTCATTCCGCTCTTCAAAAATCTGCTCTCCTGAAACAAATCTGTACAATTCTGGCCAAAAAAAGCTGCAGGTGGAAAAGTCACAAAGGTCAAACTGAATACTTGTATGAGTATCGTTTCCCCGTGATTTCCATCCGCACTCTGCTTGACACTATCGCTGTCGCTGTCCCGCGGCAGGTCGGGCAGGGGGACGGAGAGGAGGGAGAAGTCCATGGTGACCCTCTTGGCAACGCAGCTCAGGGGCGGGGCTCGGTCCTCGGGGTCGGAGGGGAGAGGGGGCACGTTGACCGAGTGCCTCCGACTGAATCTCTCTTTTTGATGGATTTGGGAAGAAGGGGCGTGGGCGCTCTGGATTAGGACGGTGTTACGCCCATGGGTGCAGATTAGTATCAGTAATGTGTAATGCTTTTAATGCATGGAGAAATGCAACATGCAGTTTGTATGGAAATGAATATACAGACACAAATTATGACAGAAACACATATATTCCTTCAAATATATGAACCAAGCAGCAATTCCATTGACCTACATATGACAGCAGCTGACCTTTTAAAGTGTGGTGTTGTCATTAATATTGCAAATGAAAAGCTGTTAGTCGTAGGGTGGATGGATGGATGCAGGAAATGCATTTTAAACACCACCCATGTGCATGAGCATAAGAAATGTTGGCAACATCACAATAGAATGTGTCTCTACTACAATTCATATTGTAGAGGGATATCTTTAATATGAGGCATGTAGTGGGAACTACTATCTATTATCTATCTGTACTGGTCCTTTACACAGGGTTCCTACACATTTGAACTTTCCAAATTCCATACTTTTTCCAGACCCTAATTTCCAGACTTCTCTGTAAAACAATTCAAATAATTTGTGATGTTTAAGTATATAGATGTGCATAATATTAAAAAAAGCATGCAATTTATCTTGTTTTCATTATTCTGAATGTGTATGCCATTATGCAACCAAATCATTTCCAGGAGATTGTAGCTAAGTACAATAGCACATACAAAATATAACCCAAATAACATCAGATAAGACCAAACCAAGATAAGATAAATAAAATAAAAACATTTTCATACAATAGTTTCCATTTTCCATACTTTTCCAGACCTGGGAATGTATAAAATCAAATTCCATACTTTTCCATACTTTCCATACTTGTGTAGGAACCCTGTTTACAGGAATCATCCCAGAAACTGAAAGAACTGATGAGTAAGAGTATAAAAGTGAAGAGCTGATTGGCTTACATACTTTTTCTTCGATCATAGCTCAAAAAAAAAGTAAAAGTAAAGTAAAATACAAGTTTTGACAGTGTCCATATGTGATGCATGCATTTGTACCTTCTCCAGGGAGTTGGTCTTGTCACTGCTCTTGTCCAGCAGGCTGTTTCCAGAGTCAGTGGAGACCAGGGAGCCTCTGGAGTCTGCATGGTGGACTGAGCTGACGTTGGGAGTGGAGCTGTGAGGCGACGCTGCAGGGACAGAGAGTGAAAAAATACAAGTTTAAATAAGCCGAATAAAACCTTCTGGCTTCATTTGAATAGTTATGAGTGAAGTGTTTATGATAGATGATGCAGGAAGGAGTCACCTGTTCCAGAGATGACCCCGAACACGTCTTTGTGCAGAGCATTTTCTATGCAGCTCCCGGGTTTCTGAGGAGTCACCGTGGAGTTGGGCACCAGAGAGTCGTCCCTCGTGCTCTGGGATAAAAAAAAAAAAAAAGCTTTTATTGTGAAATCAGAATAATAGCATGCTTTCAGCTTAGGATAAAACACTAAATGTTGAGCTGTTATTAACCCGGCGCTTAATGTTTTTGGAGGGACAGCAAGTCCTGGCTGGGGATGGATGGACGGTACAAGCTGCCGTTCCACCTCCCACCACTAGATGTCAGGCTTACATTGATGTTGCTGAGGGTGGCTGATTCCTTGATGTCCAGTCTGTGGACGTTCTCCTGGAGCAGACCAAACATGGGGAGGTACAGGGTGGCGAGCCTGCACTGTTGGCTCTGGAACGACACACAGAAGGTGATGGTGATATTGATCAGCAAAGAAGTGATGAGTCGCAATGTATGTTACACTAGAAAAGCTAACTTATGTAATCAGGGGTAAAGTACAAGAATTTGAAGAAGTGTGGACGCCCTTAATGGACTTTCTCAAGCAACAATAGATTATATTTATCTGTAGAACTATTCTGTGTGTGACAATTTTATTTTATTTTATTTTATTTGATCTTATTCTATTTTATTTATTATTGTTATTATTTTATGTGGGTATGTATGTTTGTGTGCGTGTTTATCTTTTCTGTATGTATGTGCATGCAGCGAGGTTCACCTGCATCTCATTGTGCAACTTGTGTGGCATATGTCAATGTGCTTTGTATGTTCTTATTAGAAATTAATAAAAACATTGTTAAAAAAAAAGAAGAAGTGATGAGTCGTTTTTAAAGTTTTGCTAAATTCAAAGTACGGTCGAGGGGTGCGGGACTGACTTTTGCGGCGTAGCGGTCGTCAAAGGTGTGTTTGATCATCAGCCCCTTGAGGACCTGGATGGCGATCTGTCGGATCTCCCGGAACTCCTGCAGAGCCCCGCCCACCTCCCTGAGCAGCAGCCCCACCAGGAAATGGTTTCGACAGAAATCATCAGTCAGGGAGTAGTCCAGCTGGAGATCTGCAGCAGGCATCAATCACAAGGAGATTACTCTCAAATTAAAGACATGAGCTCTGAGCAGGACAGGATGCAGAGAACAAGCTGAATATCTATCAGCTGCATGAAACGGACACAAACTGTCATCTTTTATAAATAAAGTTTTTTTTTTCTACCTTGGAACCTCTGGATTCTGCCTTTCCCAAAGGGCATGGGCAGATTCAGAGGAACATAATGCTCGTGGCTGCAGACAACTCGCAGGAACTCAAACTTGAACTCGTACAAAGTCTGGTAGGAATAAAAGAGAAAAGAAAAATATATATATGGATTTAATGTCTTGTTAAATAACTGTTTAAAGGGATAGTTCAACATTTTGGCAAATTCTCCTATTGCCATAATCCCTATAGTCATACTGTAGCAGTAGGTTCATTACTATTAATTATCGGTGCATGTTGTTTTGAGATCAGCGGGGCAGAGACGTGAGCTGCTCAGTGAACACAATGGAGGTGAATGGTACAGGTCCCTTGTCCCTCATCAAACTCATCAAATACACAATCCAAGTGGACATTCACCACACTATTAGATAATAATGGATGGATTAGAATACATTGGGGTTATGGCAATAGGCTAATTTGCCAAAATGTTGAACTACTGTATCCCTTCAAGAAAAGGAAGCAGCTGAAGCTTTTAACCTTTGGGTCTCCAGGCATGAAGCAGTTCATGTAGTTGTTGATCTGCTTGAATACGAAGCCTCTGTCCATGAAGGTGAAGCAGCGCTGAGCGGAACGGAAACAAAAACCAAACATTAAAATCAGCCTAAAAGGAAATTTTACAAACTTGAATCAAAAAACTGCAGAGTAGGCGCCGACAGGAGAGAACCAAACCTTGACGAACACTGCCAGGCTGTGGTTGGCGTTGTGAGCCGCGTCCAGGTTGTCCTTGTATTTCTGGGTGATGTGCGGCATCAGCATGTTCACCAGAGTCTCCACGGCGTGGTAGAAGGAGGCGGAGAAACGCTGGTTCCTGGACAGCTGGAAGAAGACAAGGAGGGAAGATGATCTAAGAAGCTCGGAGGGAACGAGGTTAAAGAAAAGAGGAGGAGACTTTAAAACACAACCGACCTTGACCTTTCCGCTCTCCATGAGATACTGAGCCATCGACTTCACCAGAGCTTCAAAGAAGAACCAGGAGTGCTGCAACACAAACATCAGTCAGCCCAAGGAAAAGCAACCAACTTATAAAAAGTGTCAGAGTTTGATGCTAAATAAAACACTGGAGCTGTGGCTTTTTGTGCCAGAGGAACAAGAAAAGACTAAACGAAACTGACGATTCAGAAGCTGTGATTGAAGAACAAATTACTTGCACGAAGGTTGATATTACCTAATTGGAAACAAAAGGCAGCTCCAACTTATTCAAATCTTATGACAGATGTTATGAGACATTTAGAGCTGGAGAAAATCAGATTTTCACTGAAAAATCAGGAAAGAAAGTTCTATAGTATTTGGCAACCGTTTATTGATTATTTTAACCACAACATAGTCTGAGGGCAAGCTATAGAAATGCTCTTCTAGAAGGAAAGACTTTGTATTTTATTTTATTTTATTCTATTTTTTATATATATACACATATTTATTTTTCCCTGTCTCTGTTTAGTTTTTTTTACTTTTGAAGAAATGTATACATTTGGGTACGTATAATCTTTTTTATTTCCTTTTTTTATTTTTAAATGAATCCCCTTCATCTGTCTATTTTTCATTTTGAGATACATAAGTTAATACAATTTAAATGACCCTTTTTATGTAAACGTGTACGTGTAAATGTGTAAGATGTCTGTTGTGTCTGATGTGTTCTATGTTCAAAATGAGAAAAATCAATAAAGAATAAAAAAAATCAATCAATAAAAAAAAAGAAGAACAAATAAGTGTTGTGCTGTAAAAAAGAATAAAAACTATCTACATTATCATTCCTGTTGTGAAACTTTTGAACTGTCCTGTATAAATGGTCTGTGATGGGGTTTTTTTTTAGAGTGTAAGTTTTATCTGGTTCAAATAAAAAGCATAAAAGCCTCAACTCTTTCAACGCTCATCAAGTGTGTGTTACCTTGAGCAGCTTGTTGCTGGTCAGGAAGTCAGTGGACGGCTTGAGGATGGCTGTCATGGCTTTAGCCAGCTCTTCATGGACTGTCTTAACATTGGTGGAGGAGTACGGCTCTGGCTTAAAGACAAACTGAGAGAGAGAAGAAGGATGAAAAATCACGTGTCACCTTTATTCCTATGGAAACACAGTGTCATAATTAATTATAGGTCTTATTCTAATAGAAAACAACTGCACCTTGACATAAGATCTCAGGTAGTGCTCCAGTCCCTCTTCGTGACACTGAGCCACAACATGAACCATCACCCTGAGGAGGTAGATGATAATATGAAAACATGAAAAGGTAAAGAAAGGATGATGTAATGCTTCCAAATATGGAGAGAGAGCCTTTATTAACCTGATGCCTCGTTTACATACAGCATACACAGCTTCAAAGACCAGCACCAAACATTAATCAGGGTTCCTACAGCTTAAGCCAAGTTAAATTTAAGACTTTTTAAGACTTTTTTAAAGCCACTTGAAATTAAATTTAAGACTGGCTTCATAATAAACACAAATTCAGAAAAAAAGAAAGAAAAACACCACATCAATTACATAGGGTTAGGGACAATTTTACCCACTTTCCTATGTGATCCAAGGTAAAGTGACTGCTACATGAACATTGGATTGTGTCTCTTTCCAGCTGTCCTTTCAAAATAAATGCATAAAAAGTCCGGAAAAAAAGAAAACACTGACTCGGGAGCTGGTGGCGGTGAGAAATTTAGCGTTGACGGCCGCCACTAACTTCTCTATGTCGAAATGTTACCAATTATTTTGAGATTTGAGCCTAATTACAACCATAAAATACCACTTACCGTGTGTTAACATTTTTAAGACTTTTGAAAAATTGATTTAAGACATTTTAATGCCAATTAAGGCCTTGTTTTTAGATTAATGAATTCAATGCCTTTTAAGACTTTTTAAGGATCCGTAAGAACCCTGTTAATGAGTGTTCTAGCTGTGAGTTGAGGCGATGCTTGTGTACGTGTGACTTGCCTGGTCACGTTGACGGCCACGTCCTCGTGTGTGGCTCTGGTTAGGACACAGAAGAGCAGGTTGAGGACGGTGGGCAGGAAGTTGACCATCACATGACCCTCCATGGCATGGAGGCTCTGGTGAAGGAGGGACAGCAGGAGGGAAGGAGACAAAGAGATGCGTATATAGAATAGAAGTCAACGGTGCCCTTGAATGTGAGCTGAGGAGACTGTATTTGACGGTGCATGAATACCAGGGTGTGTTCTGTTTTCCCTTGGGGCGCTGGGAATAAACGGAGTGTGTTGTATATGTGCATTGTGCATACCTTCAGGTATTTCACCAGCTCCCCCTCTGAGGCCTGTTCTGACATCTCCATGCTCTGACAGTGGTGGAAGAAGTTGTGCAAGTGCTGATCCTGCAGGAAACATACATATTATTCTAATGACTTAGATTAATCAGATTAGATTAATGAACATAGTCTGATTACATGAATATATGTATGTAAATACCTGAGTGTAAACTGTGGAAACAAGGTGGGTGGAGACTTTGAACAGAGGTTTTCCTCCATCCACCCATTTGATCTCTGAGGATGAGTGCTGCAATAACAAATACAAAGGGATTCAGACTGTATTGTACTGTATCATACTGCTTACTGGTTCAAATCCTGCATCGGGTGGCCCTTTGCTGTGTCATTCCCCCTCTCTCTGCCTCCCCATTTCCTGTCTCTCTCAACTAACCTGTCAATTAAAGACAAAAAGCCCCCAAAAATATACTTTATATACACAAGAACATAAAAAGATGGAAAAAAAGGGAAATAAATAAATAGAACATAAAAGGAAGGAAAAAAGAAAAATAAATAAATAGAATATACAAAAGAAAAAGGGGAAAAATTGTAATAAATAGAATATAAAAAAGAAAAAATGGAAACTAAATAGAACTTAAAAGAAAGGAAAAAGGAAAAATAAATAAATAGAACACTGAAAAGAAGAAAGGGGAAAAAGAAAAATAGAACAGTAAATAGTAAATAAAACAAACTATTCTATCGTCCTTCAGAGCTGTAATTCTCAAAACCAGTTCAGTTAAAATATAAAAAATAAAATAAATTGAATGGATTGATTGATTTCTTCTCATCATAAAAAGATGGAAAAAAGGGAAATAAATAAATAGAACATAAAAGGAAGGAAAAAAGAAAAAGAAATAAATAGAATATATAAAAGAAAAAGGGGAAAAATTGTAATAAATAGAACATAAAAAAGAAAAAAATGGAAACTAAATAGAACATAAAAGAAAGGAAAAAAGAAGACAGAAAAGAAGAAAGGGGAAAAAGAAAAATAGAACAGTAAATAGTAGATAAAAGGATAGAAAACAAACTGCTCTATTGTCCTCAGAGCTGTAATTCTCAAAACCAGTTCAGTTAAAAAATAAAAATAAAATAAATGGAATGGATTGATTGATTTCTTCTCACCTTGGAGACACTGTCCTGGGAGCCCAGGTAGCCGGCAGGTAGGTTGGCAGCTACAGACAGCTGCTGCTCATTCATGATGACTCTGCCGTCCCTGAGCAGAGGCAGCCAGGCTGAACCCACTGAGGAGGAAGAGCAGCAGCAGCAGCATGAAGATCAATGGCTACATACAGTATATCCATAATATCTATAAAACCCTGTCAGAGGAGGAGAGAGAGAGAGTTCCCACCTGGAGCCTCCACTTGGTCTTTCTTCTTGCTGTTGCTATCACAGCTGACATGGTAGAAGGTGAAGAGGAGGTGGTGTTTCTGGTGCAGCTGGGTCGGCAGCTCTATCTTTATCTGAAGTGGAGACAGACAGACACACAGTATAGTCCTGGGGTTTGGTTTCTTTATATACTGAGGAAGCTTCAATTAGAAACGCCTGCAGAGTTTTTCCAACAGCACGAGAAACAGTGACAGAGAGACAGGTGCCTAGTGCAGACTTTAATACACTAACACTGAATGTGCAGCGTGAACACAGACTTCACCTCGTCGTGGGGCTGTTTGATTTTGCCCAAAAATAAAATCTAGATTTTCTTCTCTGAAAAATCGATTTCCGATTACGATTTTGTACTATTTTGTGTGCTGTTTGTGTGTTTTTAAATGGACCTAATGGACCGTGAGAGCTGTAACTGTGTAGTGGAAAAGGGCCGTTGGTGTTTTTGGCAACGAAATCCTCATTGGTCTTAGCAAAATGCCGACATGCTTGTTTACAGTGTGTGAGGAGAGCAGTGGGAGAGCGTGATGGGAGGAAGGAGGCAGCAGTCATTACGATAATTAATACCCTAGTTAGAGTAAAAAATCGATTTTTACGATTCCAAATAATCGCGATTATGATTTTAAATCGATTAATCGAACAGCCCTACCTCGTCGTAGAACTCAGGGTTCTGCTGGTGGTGCAGGATGGCTGCATACGCCTGCTTGGTGAACAGAGCTCCGCCTGGACGACCATAGATGCACTGCAGGAAACAATCAGACACATAGCATCAGAACGTTAATTACTGTAATTAATTAAACCCTTAGAGGGATAGTTAATAACAATAACAAGTCAAAACTGTCCAATCAAAGGTTAGCAAGTCAAAAGTCAAATCTAAAGACCAAAAGTAAGGTCTCTCTGAATGGCAACTCTTTCCTCCCAGTTGGACCTAAAAATGGAGTCATCCTTATCGGATTCCCCAAGCACCTCAACGGTTGAGTCTCACATCAAAACTAACGAGTAGTAGTTTGAGTAAAACTGCGCTCAGATTCTTTTATCCATGACATAAATGCACCTTCAGAGGCTGAGCTTCATCCTCGTCTGAGTCCTTGAACTCGATGCAAACAGCGATATTCCTCGCCTGCAGAGAGGAGACAAAGGAGAAACAAGATGAGTAGAATATAATGAGGAAGCAGGAATGACTTCCTCTCTGTGCCATTTTCAATATGTCCATTAGTTTCCGAAAAAAAAAGACAGAGGGGAAATATTTCAGAACTTGTTAAAATGAAAGAGTGCAGAAAGACAAATGAGGAAGAGGAGGCAGGTGGGGTTCCTATATGGAGCTGACCTCAGGTAAATCACATCCCACTATTTATTAACACATTAATCAGAAGCTGCTGCTCGGCACAGGGATAATTTACTGTAATCCAGCTCTGCCTGAAGCAGCTCCCAGTATCACAGCCTGAACAGGAACTCAAAATGATAGAAAAAACTTTCCAAAAAGGTTTTTTTTTTTTTTTTTTACTGAGCTTATTCTTTTTCTTTCTCATTTCTCTTTCTCTCAGTGTATGGCACTTTTTTAGTTAGTGTCAACTTTTTTAGGTTGTTTATTGGAACTGGAGGGTTAGGGGGTGAGATGTTGGGGAGGGATGGAACAGGGTATATACAGGAATCTTGAAGTTAATTTTAATACCTTTTTAAGACTTTTTCAAGACCTTCTCAATATTTTTCAGTACCTCACCGCCACTTCAAGCTGTTACCATTTACATCAGTGACACTTTTAACTTAACAGTTCTAGTTTGTGATAAAGACTATAGACCACTATGATACAACATAATTCAAAATAGGCTAGGATAATAAATCAAAGGCAAAGTTTATCAAAAAACAAAACAAAAAAACATTGCTCCACTCAAAAAACAAAAACAGCAATCTTCTTTTCTTTTTTATGTACCGGTTCATCTTTGTTCTTTAATAAAATGAATAAATTCACACACTTTTACAATGTTTTTTAGGACTCAAACTCTTGGACAGCTAATTCAGAAAAAAATACCTTGAAAATGTAAGACTTTATAAAGTCGTGAAAAGACTTTTTAATACTTTTTAAGGGTCTTAATTTTCCCAAAATTGATTTATCACCTTTTATGTAATACTTTTTAAGACCCCGCGGATACCCTGTGGAAATATGTGGACTTGTTGTAATGTTGATGCTCAATAAAACATATTGAAAAAAAAAAAAAACCTTCCAAAAAGAATGATTGAGAGTTGTATTTAGCTGCGTGTACCTTAGCGAAGGACTTCTGCCCGTCGTACTTGAGGAGTTTGGGGTAGACGTACAGGTGGTTCTTGTAGATGGTGAACGGTTGGGAACACTTGGCGATGCAGGGAACAAACTCCTCCACCTCCAGCAGGGCGGCGCTGCCCGGCCCGTTGCCTTCCAAGCTCCTCACGGGAATGTAGGAGGAAGTGACGCAGTCTGCCGGCAGGAAGTGGGCGGAGTCACAAAGGGTTCAAGCTGGGGGCCGTATGATTATAAATAGACGGCGATTTTTGTGTAAACATGTGTTTATCTGAGGGTTTTTACTTGTTACGTCCGGGGCCACGCTGTCGATGGTGACGTCTAAGTTCCCTAAGAGCACTGGGAGTTTGGCCATTTTCTCTGGTCTGTTGGGAAAATACAGAGAGAGAGAGAAGGAAAAGTGCATCAGACAAAGTTCAAGTGACATGTTATAAAAGAGTCGGAGAGACAGAGAACGGACTTTCTGAAGTCTGTCAGCAGCTTGAACATGTCCTCGTCCGACAGCTTGCTGCTGTCCTGTCTGTACAGAGCCGAGAAACGAGCGCTTTTGTCCAAAGTTCCCGATGCGTCTTTGAAGACAGGCCTGCAGAGACAGAACAAAAAGTCAGCCTTGTAATGTAAAACAGAAAGAGACACTTTTCTTTTAACCAGTCTCTTTGTACCTCGCAGCCCAGGCGAACGGCATCCTGTACTGTCCCAGTCTGCTACAGGCTGTCTTAGCGTTCTTCAGCACCTTTTGAGCCATCTACACAAGAAAAGACAGAATTCATTTCACTATTAACCATGAAGAATGTGGCTGAATATGTGTAAAACTCAAATTCAAACCTTCGTTGAATTGTGTCCATTAGACTTCAAAAGTTTAGAGTTTCCCTCAATTTGAAAATACGTTTTCTTTTTTCATTATGATTATTTTTAAACATTTTTATTTGATTTACTTACCGTATTTTCCGCACTATAAGGCGCACCGGATTATAAGACGCACCTTCAATGAATGGCCTATTTTAGAACTGTTTTCATATATAGGGCGCACCGGATTATAAGGCGCATACCGTAGATGACCATTTAGTAGCAGTTAATATGCTAAATCGACTTGGAGCCCAGGCGTTTATAAGAACCAGGCGCGTATTTGCAACAGGCTACAATTTATTTTAGCAATGAGCAGCACCAGACCATCATGCAAAGAACAAGGTGGTCACCGTAGGAACACTGGAACAAAACTACTCCAGACATCATTATTGACATCAAACAACAAATACAAAGACTGTGTTACGGCGACACAGGGAGCTGATCATATCAGTGTTATGAACGATAGCGGGAGGGGGGGTCGATCGCGGTAATTTCAACATAGCGCATTTATCTATTTGTCTTTGTCTATTAGTAGTCCAGCGCGACCTATCCCGCTGGCGCACCTGTGTTTGTGTGTCTGTGTGTGTGTGTGCGCCTGCATGCGAGAGAGAGCGAGAGGAGGGGCTGACTGACAGAAGAGGTGAGAGCTGGTGATACGCTGTTAAAAAAAACATTTTTTTCTGTGCAAGGCAGGCTATGGTAAACACTTAATCGCCCGGCGTTTATTCTGCCAAATGAGGTCGGACCCCGGCGGCTATTAGAGCACAGGCGCGTATTTGCACGCGGGCGACTATTTGGTCATCTACGGTAGAATAGAAGATACTGCAGTCAAACTGGGGTTACGTTATGCATCCCCTAGATGGAGCTGAGTATGAATCAACCAATTAACCAATTGATCCATATATAAGGCGCTCCGTATTATAAGGCGCACTGTCGTTTTTTGAGAAAATTAAAGGCTTTTAAGTGCGCCTTATAGTGTGGAAAATACGGTACTTCATTTATTTATTTGTGGGTTTTTTACATGTATTTTGTATTCTATATGAGATGCTATTGGACGTACAATGAGAATTACTCTCCTTTGGGTAGGGTGGGACTGTGGGAGGGACAAAAAAGATGGGAGTATGTATGTGTTGTTGTCTGTGAAATTGCTGCCATAGAGAAGGTTAATTAAAAAATAATTTGGTTGGATTGGATTTAAAATGGTTTAACCCTTTCAATGCTCACTGTAGAGTTCTATGGGAAGGAAACCCATTGACCATTGATCATATGACTCATTCTTTTTCTCTTGCCCATCTGTGCCTTTTTCTTATAGTTTTTTCTTTTCTTTCTTTTTTCCTTTTTCTTCATATATTGTAAAATAAATGACTCAATTAAAATAAAGATTAAAAAAATAAAACTCATGAGGGGATGACAGCTGTGTCTCCACCTCTGCAGTCCTGCGTACGTACCTTTGCAGAGTCGGAGCTCTTCATGTAGGGTTCGGTGCAGTGGGTGATCCCTCCCTGCAGCACCTTCTCCACCCGGGCCACCAGGAAGATCTCAGGGTGGGGGCAGGTGACGGAGAACACCCCCTGCCTGGGGTACTGCAGGGCCCCCTCCGGTAGCCCGCTGGCCAGCCTGCAGCCTGCCAGAGAACCGTCGCCCCTGCTGCCGTTGACCTGCGCCTCCTGACCGCCCGACGACGTCATCTGTCGGACCAGAGGGTGGTTGAGGTCCACGTGGAAGTCGGCCGAGATCTTCCTGCTGTTCTGGACGTCGAACAGGGACAGGACCACGTAGAAGGGCTCCACCTTTAATAATAATAATAATAAATAATAATAATTCTTTATTTATATAGCACTTTTCACAGCACAAAGTCACAAAGTGCTTCACAAAACATAATAAAACAACACAGTATATACTAGGGCTGGGCCGATACGCTTTTGTGCCGATTCGATTCTCTAACGATTTTTGGGCCCCAATTCGATTTAAATTGCGATTCTGATTAAACAAGTATTGCGATTCGATTTTACCAAGTATTGCGATTTTATATTTCAATTATTGTGATTTTCTTTCCTTAAACAAGAGCAGGTTGAACCAAACACTTGACAATACATCATAAGTCATATTTACAAAAAACAATACACACATCACATCAGTTTGTCTGTTTTGTTCGTTTGTTCACATAGATATCTGTGAACAAACGAACACAACAGGCTGGTTTGACTTTGACGAGTGCAATGGCACAGAATACATGATCGTACAATAAAGATTGGTCGTCCAAAAAAAAATGCAGGGCATTGAATGTGGTGACCAGTATTTTAAATTGAAATCTAAAAGCTATGGGGAGCCAATGAAGGGCGCGGAGGATAGGAGTGATGTGGCAGGACTTCTGTGAGCGAGTTAGCAACCTGGCGGCAGCGTTTTGTATTAGTTGTAGACGATCCAAAGATGATTTATTAAAGGACAATTCCAGGCAAATTCAACTTCGGAGGTGTATTTTCATATCATTTTAGGTCTAAAAGAAGGAATCTGAAGATTATCAGTTTAATTGCTCCTGTTTTGCGGTAGTTGTGTCTGTCCCCGCATCGCCACGGCAGCAATGAATGGGAGTGGATGTAAGTTCCGCTGTTTAGGCTGTTTACATCCCTCAAAGCCGCAATTTTTTTCCACAGACAGCGTCAGATGGCGACTCAAACATGCACCGAGAAGTTTATTTACTTCAAGCAAGCCGACATGTTTGTAAAACTAGATCTAATTCAAAGTCTCCCGGAGTCTCGCGCGAGACCCAGTTGCCGTGCTCGGTGTGTTCAGGTGCAGTGGGAAAAGCTACAGTTTGTGTCATAAACACAGGAATATCAACTCTTGACTTTGACTTTGAATTAGATCTAGTTTTACAAACATGTCGGCTTGCTTGAAGTAAATAAACTTCTCGGTGCATGTTTGAGTCGCCATCTGACGCTGTCTGTGGAAAAAAATTGCGGTTTTGAGGGCTGTAAACAGCCTAAACAGCAGAACTTACATCCACTCCCATTCATTGCTGCTGTGGCGATGCGGCGACAGATGCAACCACCGCTAAACAGGAGCGATTAAACTGAAAATCTTCAGATTCCTTCTTTTAGACCTAAAATGATAGGAAAATACAGCCCCCGAGTTGAATTCGCCTGGAATTGTCCTTTAAGGCAGGTAAACAGTGAGTTACAGTAATCGAGTCTGGATGAGATGAAAGCGTGGACGGCAAGTTCGAGTTCTGAGTGTGATACCATGGTTCTGAGTTTAGAAATATTTCTGAGGTGGAAGAAGCAGGTGCGGGAGAGGTGGGACGTGTGTTATGTGAGATTCACTCTTTCCATTACACAAACCCATCTGTGTGTGTGTGTGTGTGTGTGTGTGTGTGTGTGTGTGTGTGTGTGTGTGTGTGTGTGTGTGTGTGTGTGTGTGTGTGTGTGTGTGTGTGTGGAGCTAAAAGCTGAGTGCTGAGTGCAGATGAGGAAACCAGCCTCAGATTGATGCTAATGCATGGTGGGAGGCCCAGGCCGGTTGCCATGGCAGCAGCAGTTCCCCTTTTTGCCAACGACAACCGGGTCGGACGAGGTCCAGCCAAGTGGGCCATCTGAACTGTCTGTGATCTTCTTAACTGATTTAAACCTCGCCCCGGTTTTTCGCAAAAAGGGACATTTCCCAGAATTATGACGTGGGGCCTTTATCTGTCAGTAAAAATAGATCAATAAAGACGATTGTAACGTACGTTAGTGGTGGGGCCCTCCTCGTTCTCCGCCACGCAGCCCTGCAGGTTGAAGGACAGGTCGTTGCAGCTGACCAGGACCCGCTTCCCAAACTTCTCCTCAAACTGTCGCACGTCCGGTTCGATGCCGGAGAAGTCCAGTTTCTGTGGGAAACGGGAGACGATGTCACTGCTGGGAATTCAAACAATCATCACATAGTAGACTGCGCAGGACTGTGGTGTGATCTTCATCACCTGTGTGTACGGGTCCAAGGTGAAGAGTTTCAGGCGAGCTTCACTCCTCATTTTGGACTCAATATCTCTGGCGGTCTGAGAAAAACAACACAAAAACTGTAGTTCAACATCAATGTGTAGTCAGAATTCACAAAAGAACTCCAGCATATGAACAATGTTGAATGAAATCTAAGGACAGAGATGATCATAAATATATCACCAGACATGCAGCTGTAGGAAACTTTATATTACCTAAAGCAAGATCTAACGCCATCAAGCGTACGGTTTCGTATAGAGGTATGAACCGAAAAATATCAAACTCACCACGAACACAAAGAAATTCAAAATATTAATAAAACAGCATTTATCAAAGTAAGACAACATGGTATATTTATATATGGAGTATATTTCGATGGATATATGATATGTGTTATTATAATGTATATTCTGTAGAATGAATGTATATACAAGTATGATGTGTGATGTGTAATGATGTACAGTATACATATATGATATGTAGAAATATGGGTAATAGGATTAGTATGTGAACAATTAATATAACAAAGAAGGAATGAAGCACAGTTAAGAAATGTAAACACTTATTCTGTTTTTGTTTTGTTAGGTGAAGCATATCGCTCACTTGTTTTTCTGTTTTTTAATTTTTATAATGTTTATGTTTTGTGTTTTCAACTGTATATTTGATACTGTTGGACCCCAGGAAGAATAGCTGTGGCTTTGCTGCAGCTAATGGGGATCTGTATAATAAACAAATAAACAAATCATCAGTGTGGCCAGAGTATAAAATGATAAATTCATATCAACCTTTGTTTTTGTAAAGTTATCATCTCCCTTTCTCTGTGTTTTGATGTATGATGTACTAATGTTGACTCTGCTGTCTCCCCATGTCATGTTATGTTATTATATTATATATATATTATATTATTATATATGTAATGTTGTGTGTTTTGTGCCCAGTTGGCACATGTGTTATTAAGAGAAAATGAATAAAACACTGCGACTATCAGCGATTCCCAAACGACACCTTGAGGTGTGTGTTTTCAGACTGCCACGTTCCCCTGCTGGAGCCCTGCTGGTGTTGGCCTCATCTGGCCTCTACATTTGGAGCCCATACACAGTAAACCAGATGTTTGCTTGGTTAGCAACAACAGGAAAATGTGGCGACCTGGACGCAAGAAAATACAGCTGTTTAGCTGCTGCGCTAAAAAGCAAAACCCCAGCGGTTTACACCCTGTCCGAGGGGAGTCACGTGGACAGACTGACCCACACAGGGTGAGCTGCAGGTGCTTAACATTGTTTAAAAATGTTATTGGAGATGGAAAAAACAGGGTACCTGAAAGCCGTCTTGAAAACTTCCGGAGGAGAGGTCTGCTTTTCCATGTTCCTCATCTGTTGGAGAGATCAACATGAGATCTGTGCTTAAGCAATTACAGAAAAACATAACGACGTGTTGGTCTCTGCACTTGGAGGAAAAAGGGAAGGAGAGCTACTGTCGATTCAGTCACTTACTCGATGGAGAACAAACAGAAGAAGAGAGACAAACACAAAAAGCCAACGGAAGAACAAAGACGTGGAGGACGAGCAGGAGAAGGTACCGTCATGGAGGTCTCCGTTCCTCTTCTCCTGCATGGCCTGCTCGAAGCTGCTGTGGAGGATCTTGTTGAGCGTGCCGATCCACTCCTCCATCTCGGCCTCGCTGTCGGCAGCCAGCAGGAACGTGCTCTTGTCCTGCATCTTCAGCTCGAAGGCAAAGCGACGCACTTTGCTGTTCTGCAGGAACACAAACACAAACATTGATTTAGACATTGACATTTGTGGACAGTCTCCATTCATTTCTTAATTGAGCCTTTATTATGAAAGATCGCACAGGAAGATGGTGTAAAACTCACTTACATGCAATGTTCAGTGTACAGTAGGGATGTCACGATTACTTGTTTTCACAATTAATCGCGGTATTAAACGCCACAATTAATTAATCGTAAAGATTCCTAAATACCGTCACTTCCCAAATAAGATGATGTTGGAACCTTATCGGCAGATGTGCGCAAAAATAAAGGTGAATGCACCGATACTGGTCCATTTATTTAACGTAACATTGAATCGGTAGGAATTTAAATGTTAGTGTGTAATTTGTATTAAAAAAAAACACAAAATAAAACAAAAAATGATTAAAATAAATGTAAACATTTGGTATACATGACAATTTATGACCTGAATATTTCAAACATTTCCCCTGGGGGGTTAATAATTGGTCATATATTCATAGATATTTGAAATATTTTGTGTAAACGAGTAATGTAATTATATTTTGACTATATTTGATTTTACACATTCATAGTGTTGTGAAATTAATTAGCCTGATGCATAATAATCGTGATAATCATAATACCGTGATTATTTCTCTGACAATAATCGTACCAAGAAAATTTGTAATCGTGACATCCCTAGTGTACAGTGACTTTTAAATTGCATATTTTAGAACTGTTAATGAATATGCAATAATGCAATTAATAAAGGCTATTTCTATTTCTGTCAAATTGGTTTGGGACTTTTTTGTCCCTCCACCTCACACCTGGGTATTGCAGGTAGAATATAGAGGGGGCCCAGTGCCCCAAAAGGGTTTACCTGAACAACCCCCATGCATGAGTCGAGGAAGATGGTTCCTTTGGGTTCTTTGGAGGTGTTTTCATCTTTGTAGAAGTTGAGGTTGTAGGAGCCGTCTCCCAGCTGAGCCAGATGGAAGTACCTTCTCTTGAAGGACTGCAGGGACGGAAACAGAGAAGGTTGACTTCACATACGGCTTCTTCCAATCCTTTCTAAAAATACCAGGAAGTGGAGATGGAGCATGGGAAAGCTCAGGGGTGACACGAGGAGCTATGTCACAGTTATGTTCTTGGTTAATTTGATTTTCTTACATTCGAAGGGAGAAAGATGGATCCACATTTAAAGAATACAAGTTAACACAACTTGATAATAAATAACTTTTAGCTTTTTGTTGATCATTTGTATTTCGCACTAGAAGGAGGCTGTGTTGCTTTTAGCTGTGGCAGCCGTGCAGAATGAGGGACGGAGGAGGGAGTCAAACCTGCACTCACCCGCATAGTTACGCTGATTGCACTGTTCATGTTGCCTTTGTACAGCCAGCCATGTTTGGACACTCCTCCCTTCTGAGATCCCAGGGAGGCCGAGTCCTGCAGGAGGGAAAACACAGGGCAGACGTTAATGTACGTGCTGCGAGATGGATGAGAATTACAAACATTTATATCCACGGTGTATACTGTACTGTACTATACGTCTCTCCATGGTCTGCATTAATGGTGAGAACATTTATACATTTAGCTTTGAGCTGAGAGGAATCCCCCTCATTAAGATCAACACTGCTCTTATTGAATCTCTGGGGATTTCAGCCGTGACGGTGTGTGTGTCCATTACAGTAAAGGTCACTGGCCTTCAGTTAAATCAATAACCAAAGACGGTTAATGATCAGAAAGGGATCGTGTGCCTTTAAAATGGTACAAATGTCACAAATAGCTGGAGGTTGGTTTGCAAAAAGGGGATCCCCTTTTGCAAACCAACCTCCAGCTATTTGTGACATTTGTACTCGGCTTTGGTCGGGGGCAGACCTGAAGTCAGTGGTGCACTATTTCACAGTTAAAGGGAGGAGACAGTTCAGGGTTGGTGGGTGTACCTCGTCTTTTTCCACGTCTTCATCCACCTCAAACACGTGAGCTGCCAGTTTCTCGGGTCGCAACACCTTACTGAGGGAAAAGACCATAATATTAACATCTGACAACTACAGTACAATGGACCAATACACACAAAAACAGCCGATCTTTCCTCACTGTTTACTCTGTATTTGGATTTTTTGAAACTCTCTTTGCAGTTGGAGATTTCTCTCCCCACGTTAAAATCATAGAAAAGGAGAAAGTAGATTTAATCTATATGTTTATAAACTGCATCATAGCACACACAGGGCGTGGGTTTAACCTAGTTTTGATGTAAAGGTTGTAAGGGAGGATGTTGAATTGGTATTGGTAACAAATGTAAATGTATCAGGGCAGTAACATGACCAAGTGCCTCAGGTCTAAACATCTGCTGCACTTAAAATAATCAGTAGTGCATGTTGTGACAGCATGTACATGGATTCCTGCCTCTGATTTCTGCCTGTGGTACATTAAAAAAAGCAGATCTGACATGAAAGAGGTTAAAAACTATAAACCGTATTCTTGACTTTATTTTTATTTTGTTATTTCTAGACTTGTCTTGTCAGGAATGTTTCTCTCTTTTTGGATTTGGCAGAAAAGCAGCAGCTGCTCCTCTCGTGTGCATCTCAAACCCCGGGTGGACAGTTTGACCTCTGACCTTTACAAGAACCCCGGTTTGCCCCAGGGAACCACGAGCGTCGAGGCCGAGGTCAGGGCTTGTCTAATTTTCATACAACAATGTTTTAAACATGACACACAACATCTGTAAAGAACATTCCTGTCCTGAAGGAAAGTGGCTCAACCTTAGCAGGACTAATGCATTGTGGGATTTCCTTTAGGTTTTAATGACATCAATCAGCGGCGGGGCTCAGAATAGCCCTGCTTATCCTTGGTAGAAAAACATAGGAAGCTTTTCTATTGTTGTGGTGGATGAGCTCCGAGCTGCAGAGACACGGGTTTCCGTGTTTCTAAGGATCTGGCTAAAACATTCACTTTGGCTGTAAACAAAGGGCAGAGTCACTGTGCACACACACATACCAAGATTTACAATACTACACTCTGAGGTGCATTTGAGCTAGTGTGGAAAAGACCACATACCTTTGCAAATATAAAGCTTTAGGGAAAACAGCAAACAAAAAACTCACATGAACTTGACTTCCAAGCTCATTTGTGACTTTTTTAAAGAGACAGTACAGCTAAATAATAATAATACTATTCATGTTTGTTGTCATATGATGTCAATATTTCAGTTTGTTCAATAATCCATGATCAAACACGTGTCCTTTATATGGATTTATATCTTTATCTAATAGGATGTTTGACTTCAATTCAACCAATCACTGATCAACACAGTTTTTTCTGAATGACTTAAGGTTACTAAGTGTGTATTCATCCCAGCTCATATTATTTAGATGTATACTGGGAATATAGGTGATTTTGTGTATGTAAAATGTGTATGTGCAGCTTTACTGGGAACACTACTCGTGAATGTCATTGCTAATCGTCCTGGGAACGGCTCGGGGCCCCGTTAGGGAGGTTTCCTACTAAGATGTCGGTACAAATCATCCTTTGGTTGTTTTAGGGGGGAGGGAGCTGCATCTTGAGATACTGCAGAGTTAGGTTTGTCAGGATGTGATGATGGACAGTTTACACCTCAAACCACCTGTCAATACAGCTAACACACACACACACACACACACACACACACACACACACACACACACACACACACACACATTTCCTGTGCACTCACTTGGGGAGCTGACGGAAGTCTCCAGAATACTCCTCGTACTTGTAATTGACCACATGCCAGTCGGACTTGTAGGCTTTGATGCACTGCAGAGGCAGAAATCGAGGAAGAGGTGAGGAGTCGTTTCAACAGGAGCAAATGTGCTCATGTACACAGTCCAGACACACACACACACACACACAGGCTCAGGTTTCTACACTTGGAAAAGACATAGTGTGTTTAATTTCCCTCCAGAAACTATTTTTATAAGTAGAGATTTTCTTGGATGGATGTTTTTTGGACAGGACTTTACACCTTGATGTTGTTTTCCGGTTTTAAATGGCAGCTGAGGCTCAGGAGATACAGCGATGTCAAAGATCCTCAAGATCCAACAAGTGACTTGATTCAATTTTTACATGATGTGTTTTATTGCAGTGCTTGCAGATGTGCTTTTGGATGCGCTCTTAAGCTCCTGAGTCTCTGCAGACCTCTCTCCATAGTGCAGTTGTCAACACAGGGGAATATGGTTCAGGCTGGATCCATTATCACTGCTGTAGAGGGGAAACAGTATGGCTTCCCTTCTTGGCATTTTTGTTTTTTTTGGTTAAATGGATCACAATCAGCTCGGGTGGCACCGAGCCCAGGAGGAGGAAGTGTCTGAACATATAGAAGACACATAGGACTAAGCCTTAAAGGGATAGTTCAACATTTTGGCAAATTCGCCTATTGCCATAATCCCTATAGTCATAGCAGTAGGTTCATTACCTTTAAACCAAGGGAACCCTCCAAATCCAAACCTTCCTATAATAAACAGGCCTGGGGATTGGACAGGTCCATTCAGAAATTTCTTTTCCAACATCTAGTCAAAACGCTTCCAACATGTGACACAACAACCATAACATGGTGTGAAATATCCCAATATGTGTTCAGCACTTCTACGAATCCATAAAATACACATGACGAGCGAGGCGAGGCGAGGCGAAGGGGGTTACTTGGAGGTGGACAAATAAATTCAGAGACAGGACGTCCCATCTGTATGAGTGAGGACGCACTGCACCCCTGCACCGCTGCTCCAGATGTGGCTCTGATGTAATTCCTGGCCGAAGCCGTGGGGGACTATCCCCTATCAGCTCCATCGGGCCGCACCCCGGCCTCTGAAACAACATGACGTGAGCAGCGGCAGCGGCGGAGGAGGAGGAGGAGGAGTCCATCTGTGGCTGATAGACTCTCAGGAAACACGTGAGGGCGGAGGACGCAAATGGAAGTTCACTTAAAGGCTAACAGCAACATTTATGACAGGCACCGGATCGGTTTTCCCCTCCGCTTTCTAATTCGTGCAAGAGGTCAACAAACATTTTTCCTCTTCACTAACTTTCTCTGAAATCCAATCCAGCTGCTTTACTGTATCTATACACCATAACACACCTCAGATTGAATCTTTGGCTGCGTTTGCGCGGCTGAGCTCCGGTGTCTAATGGGCCTTTGGGGTGTCAGAGTCAGAGCATGTGTGTTTCTGTGTTTCTGTGTTTCAGAATAAGAGCGCAGGCCAGGCCGAGGTCCAGGTGTGTGTGTGTGTGAGTTTTACCTCTTGGACAAACAGGGAGTCGGCTTCTTTCTCAGCGGTCTCCGGCACGGTGGAGAACAGGGTCCTGCCCTGGCGCCGCAACGTGGAGATCTGAGGGGTCGAGAGAGAGAAGACATGGAAAACACACAGTGAGAAGTGTCACGGGCACAATTATTAACCAGGTGTTCTCAAACATCTGGACCCCGGTGGGTTTCATAAGTTGACTGACAATTTTTCAACTTCTTTTTGGGGCTTTTTGTACCTTTATTTTGACGGGACAGAAAATACAGGACGTTTCCACCTTTGAGCATGATAAACTTATTGAATACTATTTAATAGTAAGAAGGAAACCGAAATGTTTGATGGAGGAAACTGAATTGTTTCTTCTTTTTATATTGAAGTTTTCTCAATATAACGAAAGTGCAGTGCTGATTGGTCACTGCAGAGATATGAAATGAGCATTGGGTTTATATCAATCCCAGCATGCCCCAATGTACCCAAATAATCATTACAGTAAGTGAATGGGTAGAAATTAAGATGGAGGGTGGCAAAAGATGAACAAGAAAAGAAAAATTTAAATTAAAAAATCAAACAGTATACAAAAGAAACCCTCCCCTGTCACTGCCAGCTCCTGATGAGACTGTGATGGTGTAGCAGCTCTTCTCCACGGTGAAGAGGTTTTTGGTTTTTGGTTCCTCCAATCATCTGCCAAGTGTTTTTCTTTTTGAAATCACCTTTTCCAACCATTTCCAGATGGTTGTGTGTAACAGACCATCTGCTCCATCAGGTTAGAGTTTTATGGCTGTTACACTTCCAAAACATGAGTGACCTACAACTCAATGCTCAATTTGAATCTGTGCTCCAGGCGCAGGTGGAGCTCTGAAGCTGCTGCTGCACTGTTGAATGGGAACTTTTCCATTTTATCTTTTACAAGTGTGTTGTTCTACACTTTATGTAGCGTAGTGTAGGGTTGGCATGTGTTTGACTTCCCAACAGCCAGTTTCAAACCATCTGTGGGCTCACTGTGTGGATTTTCAGATCAGTTAACTGCCTCTATGATTGATAACAACACAATATCTCATATAGAGATTCAAACATCACAGCTAGAAGTAGTTTTTGTTCTTTTGAGTTGCTCAGTGGAACAAAAGACGACCGACTCTTTTTCCCAGTCCTAATTCTTCTCCTTATTAGCCGGGTAGAGTCAGAGAGCAGAGAGCGAGGATCCATAACTGGGAAGCAAAAAGCCACCTCAGGGCATCAGGACAAGTACTCTGAGCCGTTGGACGCTGCAGCCGCCGCTGCTCCCACTTCGGGCTCTGCTTTTCCACTCAAGCCACACAAAGATGAGCGGGACACAGTGGCACATTGACCTAGTTTTGTCATAAGTCTCCCATTCTTGCGCTGGAAAAATGTATACAGTCACTGAACCGCTGCCCTCGTTTGTCCACTTCACTCCCCGCAGCAGCGATCAAAGACGTGTCAGCAGATCATCCTGTGTATGGAAAGGTCTTTTCACTACTAGGCCGTCTATAAATCTCTAGTGCTGCTGGTGAGGAAAAGTCAGGCCAAGAATACTGAGGTTTGGACACAAAGGACTTGGGCTGCTTGAGATTTCATGCTTCTGTTGTAGCTGTGTGAAAGGAAACCAAAAGACTTTAAAGGTCCCATATTCTACAAGGTTGCTTTTTTTTATCTCAAGTGTTGATCAGTGAGAAGAGAAGAGAAGATAGAGTAGAGGAGGGGAGGGGAGAGGAGGGTAGGGAAGAGAAGAGAAGAGAGGAGAGGAGAGGAGAAGAGAAGAGAAGAGAAGAGAAGAGAAGAGAAGAGAAGAGAAGAGAAGAGAAGAGAAGAGAAGAGAAGAGAAGAGAAGAGAAGAGAAGAGAAGAGAAGAGAAGGGAAGGGAAGGGAAGGGAAGGGAAGAGAAGAGAAGAGAAGAGAAGAGAAGAGAAGAGAAGAGAAGAGAAGAGAAGAGAAGAGAAGATAGAGGAGAGGAGGGTAGGGTAGGGTAAGTTAGGTTAGGGTAGGGTAGAGTAGAGTAGAGTAGGGTAGAGTAGAGTAGAGTAGAGTAGAGTAGAGTAGAGTAGAGTAGGGAAGGGAAGGGAAGGGAAGAGAAGAGAAGAGAAGAGAAGAGAAGAGAAGAGAAGAGAAGAGAAGAGAAGAGAAGAGAAGAGAAGAGAAGAGAAGAGAAGAGAAGAGAAGAGAAGAGAAGAGAAGAGAAGAGAAGAGAAGAGAAGAGAAGAGAAGAGAAGAGAAGAGAAGAGAAGAGAAGAGAAGAGAAGAGAAGAGAAGAGAAGAGAAGAGAAGAGAAGATAGAGGAGAGGAGAGAAGATAGAGGAGAGGAGAGTAGGTTAGGTTAGGTTAGGTTAGGGTAGAGTAGAGTAGGGTATGGTAGGGAAGGGAAGGGAAGGGAATAGGAAGAGAAGAGAAGAGAAGAGAAGAGAAGAGAAGAGAAGAGAAGAGAAGAGAAGAGAAGAGAAGAGAAGAGAAGAGAAGAGAAGAGAAGAGAAGAGAAGTTTTCTGAGTGATCAAATAAAAATAGAACCAGTTTCTACCTCTGAGTCTGCAGCATTTTTACTAAACTCCTCCACACACCCAGCGGCAGCGCCTCCATCCATCCATCCGCCCGGTCTGACCAAAGCGTAGTGTATAGCTGTCAAAAAAGCCGTGACCGAGAACGGCTGGCTGCCAATTAACAGCATTCCTCTGCCGCTCATTAAGCAGCAGAGGTCTGACGGCTCACACTGGGCCACAGGGGTCTGAGACACCGATGCCAGGGAGGGGATTACACGTCCTACCATGGACAGGAGGAGAGAGATGTGTCTTCTCAAGTCTTTCTACTTTGAAGGAGGAAAAAGCGACTGCTGCTTTGCGTGTCAATAGTTGGGTTTCCATCCACCTTTTCTTATGCGCATTTTGTGAAAATGCGCATAAATACTTGAATGGAAACGCCAGAAATTCGAATAAAGGCAGTAAATGCGCATAAAAGTTTATACGCTTGGAGGGGGTGGATTTGTCATCGTATCGAATAAAGGAAATGCAAGTTTTTGTGATGGAAACAGATTATGCGAATTGAGGCAGAGTTTGTGGGTGAAGTGCTGCTGGACTTCAAACAAATGGAGAACGACGCCCCGGTGTCCCAGCTCTCGTCTCTGCACCCCGCGCTCCGTAACCCGCAATCTTTTGTTTATGACGGTTAAGACTACACAAACACACGCTGTAACATCGTTATGTAACTTATTGATTTTGCACATGGAGGAGAGGAGCATAACCAAAACAGCAGAAAAGCGAGCAGACTGTCACAGTTCCCTCCTGTCTTTCTGTGTAAATATCTCATGTTACAACATGAAAACCTGCAGCTTATATTCAAGTGCGGCCTATATGTACAGTATTTTCTTTTAAAATGTAGCTGGTGCGGATTATACAGGTGCGTCTATAGTCCGGAAAGTACGTAAATTGTCCATGATGTTGAGTGTCAGCTGAGTGTCAACTGTTGGATACATTCACGCTCTCTTATGACGTAATCTCACGGCGCACTCCTCCTAATCGCAAAACACTAATGAATGGAAACGGGCATAAATTCGCTTCGCTTTTTGCGCATTTTCACAAAATCCGCTTTTAAATTCGATACGACTTGGATGGAAACCCAGCTAATGTGTGTGTGCAAAATCTTAATTCAACTCAATAATCATCAACATCTCACCTCATGTTACCTCTGTTTTGCATGCACCCCTTATTACTGTATGTGTGTCTGTGTGTGAATCTGTGCAGCACATGCACAGTGCCGGACCCACATGTCTGGCTGCCCCTCCCTCCCTCCCTCTCTCCTCAGTCCAGCCCAGTGATGTAAAACATATGGCAGGTTAGACAGATGGGGTTGGACCAGACACACACCCACATATGCACATACATTCACACACACACACACACACACACACACACACACACACACACACACACACGGTCCCGGGGAGTCACTAATAGCTGTGCACTGTAGACAGCCTTGTAATGAAAACCACTCATCATCTACTGATTGTGAAATGGTCTGAAAACACTGTAGGCTGCTGCTTTCCCACCACATACTCTACTCTGCTTCAACTTCAATACAATATAGTTTAGTCTGTCATTTCCTAAAACAGCTGGGCATTTTAGTTTTTTTTATCAAATGTTACTCAAAGATGTGGAACTAGTGCATTTGTTAGAGACAAATTTAGTTACAGATTAATACACATTTAATGCTCGAGTGAATCTGCACAAAAGGGGATTAATTCAAAAAGAGGAACATCCTGTTCAACAGTGTGAACTCTCATTAATTGCTGGTTAAGGGAAATGTTGAGCATTACCAGGCTTGTCTTTTAAAGTTTGATTATTTTTTATATTCTTCTGTTCTGAAGACTTCAAGGAAGAGGAATGGCAAACATCTGAGCACGAGGCTCTTCATGTTTTCTCTCCCTCCCTCCAGCTCCAGCTGGGAGTGGACCTCGCTCAGACCCAGTTCTCTGCAGCAGCACGGTGATGTAATGTTCAAACGCTCTTTGAACACGAGCAACGGATCCACGGAGCGTGTAAATGTTTGGGAGGCCGTGGGGCCAGCGATTACATGCGGCGCATGTATCGCCAGTTTCACACATGGGTCGTCCAGCTGATGTCATAATTTGCCTGTATGCTGATCAGCTGTGATTCCCTCTAAACACACAAGACACAACAAATACAGTGAAGCAGAACTGACACAGCTTCAGAGCATAAGAGGCTCCTCAAAGTCCTTCATATGTGTCACACATGAGAGTCTTTGCTAAGTTTGTAGTGACTATTTGCAAGTGAATGACTCAAAACCTAATAATTCAAGGCAATTTCTACAACCTAGAAATACTACCAACACTTAGCATCTATGGTGCAATGTAGTTTCCTACTTGATATTTTAAACTGAAGATTGTTAATTGTCCTTTAATTATTAAATGCTAGCAGGAATTAGCAGCTAGCAATACTGTTTACAGCTTGTCTCCACTGGTTTTAAATTGTTCTGGTGAAATTGAACACTTAAACCTACGTTTGTTGTAAATAATTGATTGATTAAACCTAATAATTTCAAGCTTTAAAACACTGCTACAAGCTAGAAATGCTACAAACAGTTAGCATTGATAGTGCAATGCAGTTACCTAGGCTATTTGATATCTTAAATTGGAGATTTGTTAAGTGTTTTAATTATTAAATGCTATCAGCAATTATCAGCTAGCCGTTTACAGCTTGTTTCCACTGGTTTCAAATTGTTCTGGTGAAACTCAACATGTAAATGGGGATGGACTGGGTGCTCCGTGGTCAGGTGGTTAGAGAGTGCATCCCATGTTGGCATACTATGCCTGAAGCGCTGATTATTTGAGTCAAATAAAGGCAAAAAAAAAAAAAAAGGCCCCCTAGATATCTTCTTTTTTTAAAAACCAAAGGGGGATGGACAAAGCCTCTGTTAAAAACCAAATGGGGATGGACACAGCATTAATTAACCCAAAAATGAAAGGTCAGTGTCTGAGCTCTGAGATCAGGGGAGGCTGGCTCAATAACTCAGGTGACGTCTTACCTGGAAGTCGTCAGTGGGGAACTGCAGCATGTCCCGCAGGACGTCGCTGATGATCTGGGTCTTCCTCTGTACCAGCACATTCTCATAGTCCAGAGGCTCGATGATCTTCGGCTTCACCTAGAAGAGCAAATATATGATAAAATAAGTCATTGTTGGGTACTTTATAACAAAGCAGTTGTTTTTTTACGCATTAGCTGCACAAATGGGGGGAAATCTTGGGTGTTCATTTTATCTGGACAACAATTCGCCATTGTCCTTCCGCGGAGCGACTGGCTGACAGCTACAGTACAGCAGCAGGAACTGGCACAGCGACGGAGATGAATGTGGGTTAAGAGAGAAGGAGAGGCCAGACGACAGAGAGGCGTGGGGGGTGGACGAGCGAGTACCAGTCACTGTGTCATGAGCTCACACATGCTCAACCTGAGCTACATTGTAAACAGCAGTTCGTCCGTCCACATTTGAGACTCTTCCACAAACAGGCATCAATACCCACTGCAAGAGGATACACACACACACAGTCCAAACAAGAGCCTTCATTCCTGCGTAAATCCATACAACAGAGAGGGCTGTGTGAGCTTTGATGCTTGATAGTAGTTAAGATATCTGAGACAAGATCTTGTAGAGATTATACATTCCACAGGGATTCCACCAACGACGGGCCTTCCCTCAGAAAGCCTGTCCGTAATATTGAAAAATAGATCTGATGCACATGTGCGACTGAAATAAACAAAGCTTTGATCTATTTTAAGTGGGACCGAGACAGAGGTTTGGTTTTTATATACTGTACTGGCACTTGGACCTGGTGCTACAGGATCATCACACTCAATAGGGTTCATCCTCTGTAGACCACGACCATACCAAATGTTCTGCTAATCCCTCAAGTACATTTTAAGCTATTTCAACAGACAAGCAACATTTTTTAATCAGCTTCGTTCATTCGTTTTCTGAGGACCATGAATGTCTCATCATCTTCATAGCAATACGTAAAAGATAAAGAACCCAAAAGATGAGAATGATTATGATTAAGTCGTCTATACTGCAGCTTTGCCCAACAATACAAATACATAATAAGGAAAATAGTATTTCTTTCTTGTTAGAGTCTTCTGGCCTGTGTGATCCAGACTATTTGGATTAGCCTGCTGGACTGGATCCAATCAACACATAACAAGCTGAGACCAATTACACGGACGCCTGACCGGCAGGTTTGTATTTCGATTCGTCCCACCAATCCTCCTCCTCCTCCTGATGATGATGATGATGATGATGCAATGAAATATCCCCTCATCTCTCTCAGCCTTTTCAAATGTATAAAAGATCATCTGATAAGTAGAAAATCTAATTTCCAACTTGATTCAGACAGAAGATAACAACAAACAGCTGTGAACTGTAGTGCGACTGGTCATTATCTCCCAGGAATACATTAGAAAGCCATGTAAAGCTCTCTAGAATCAAATACTGTCAGTTTAATAATACTGTTACCTAACTAAAGATTACAATCTAGATTTGATCATTTAAATATAATGCAAGTGACAAATTCTGTGGTTTCCTACATCTTTAAAAAAAAAAAAAACTATATATGGTTCCACACTGAACTGATCATGAACCTCTCATCTTTATCTTTGCACTAACTCTGCAACCAACTTGTCAAAGTTCCTGACTGGGAGCTCTGAACAAAGACAGCCACAAAGTGCTCCGTCGTATCCTAAAAAAAGATCAACATCCATCCAACCCCCTGGAGAGGTGTACCCTGAAGCTGCTGCTTCCCATTTCCGTCCGACTCTCTTTAAAAAATCTTCAAAGCTGCTCTTGAAAGTGAATCTCAGAGATTTAAAAAAAAAAAGAAGAAGATTTCTTTAAACAATCAGATCACATCTAGCTATTTAACAAAAAATCTTTGATTAACTTCCACAGCCCAGACTTACCGCTGCCACCTGTGACCCAGCAGCCTCCACCTCTGCCTCAATCTCAGCCAGGCTCTTGTACTGCTGTGGGGACTCTATCACCATCTCCCTTTTGGGGGCTTTGCCTGCCCGACCCTGCATGGCGGCCGGTCCTGGATCTGGGTTAGGTCTTTTAAAAACCAAACCAGGTGTGTGTCTCACTGCACGCGCGCTGCCATTGCGTAAAAAGTTGCCTGCAGTGGTCTGTCTGCCTGCTCTGTGAGAGCTGTGCCGACGTCCAGCGAGATTCCCCTCTGTGCTCAATCACAATAGCCCAGCCTCCCTCTCTCTCCCTCTCTCCCTCTCTGCCCCTCCCACCTCACAGCTGTGCAGCTGGATAGGCGTGTGTATGTGTGTGTGTATGTGTGTGTGTTTGTATGTACAGTATGTGATTTGTGAGAGCAGGAGCGGAGAAGAATCGGACCACTCCCCTGTTATAAAAACTTGGAGGAGGCCCAGAGATCATGTCGTTCTCTGCCTGCTCCACCTGCCTGTTGAGCCTGAGCTGCAAACACGAGGTGTTAGAAAACACACCAGGGGGAAAAGTGTGTGTTTAGCCTGCATATGTGTTGGCAAATGGATTACTTAATATAGATGAGTAGGTATAAAGGAAGAACTACAGGGAATAAAAAGGAGAAGAGGTAAAATATACATGACATATACACTATTACTGTAATAATGAACCAACCACACACTGTTACTTAATACAGCATGTGTATCTCTGATCAATGAGAGCCTCAATGAGCAGTTGCTTTAAATGCTAAATGGACTGCACTCAGCTTTTACACCACTACACTCATTCAGCACGACATCTCTAAGACCATTGCATCCTGGGTAAGTAATCTTGCTATATTGATGATAATGAGGACCATGCCAGCAAGTCTGGACCTGCAGCTCTGCTATATGCAATATGCTCATGTGTTAGCCAGGCTAATACAGCTTCCTACTGAAGAAATGGACATAATGAATTAAATTAGTTAAGAACTACAGTGTGAACTGGCACAACACTGATTATAGTCACTATTCACGTATAATCTAATTTACAGGTGAAGAAGGAACAATTCATTTTACACTGCATACTCTGCAACTGCATGTTGTTTTGAGATCAGCGGGGCAGAGACGTGAGCTGCTCAGTGAACACAATGGAGGTGAATGGTACAAGTCCCCTGTCCCTCATCAAACTCATCAAATACACAATCCAACAACTCCAAAGTGCTCTGGTGGACAAGTTGTGACCTGTACATTCACCACGCTATGAAATAATCATGTAACATTTTGAGACAGAGTCTCTGCCCCGCTGAACTCAAAACAACATGCACCGATAATTAAAGGTAATGACCCTACTGCTATGACTATAGGGATTATGGCAACTATCCCTTTAAAGTTATAATGTGATTTTACAGGTTGGAAAAGGAGGTCCAGGTTCTTCTGTGAGGTCAAGGTAAGCGGTTAGGGCTGCATTACAGTTGAAATATATAAAAATAGCCGCTAGCTGCAGTAACAGTACTACACAGTGACTGTATTCAGACACTCAATCTGTGTTGATAAAGTTCCACTCCCCACTGATATTTCGCTCGGCTTTGAACTGTCCCTGCGCCGTATCCGCTGCAGCGGGCACCCACAGCGGGGTCTGTTAAAACACACTTCCTCCTTTATCCGGCTCTAACACACACTTCCACACACACACACACACACACACACACACTCCTGCTGCTTTGGAGACACTTTGAGTCGGCCCTTGTTTCTCCATCCAGTCAGCTCCTTCTGAGAAGCATCTCTGGCCTTTAAAGTCGAACCAACAGAGGCACCCCGAGGGTTTATTTTCAGAGTGTGTGTTTCAGAACGATGACATTTAAAGTTTTCCAATGAGGAATTATTATGGGTAAATTTATGCTAATCCTGCATTCTGAAGATTTGATTTCCTCTCGTAGCCTGCGTTACAAAAACTCCCACACCAAACTAATGTTTACAAAGCCACTGAGGCTTTTCTGACTCAACAAGCAATGATTAATAACTCATCCAATTATGTCTCTGGGTTGGGAAGTTACGGGCGGAGTGGGGGAGGGGCTGACATGTCACAGGTCGGGATGACTTCAAAGCCCGTCGTCTCTCAGCATCATCGCTCGCAGCCAAATGAAGCACAGAGAGGGTGCACCGCGCGTGTGTGAGTTTCACTTTTTGTTCTTCTCTGATGTGTGAGGCACCGTGCCTCATTTGCATAACTTGTTTTAACACTGCTGCCTTCAAAGGGACTCGCTGAAATGAAATGAGCCATTCAGAGAAATAACTTCATTAAAATTTAGACTAGATCTCTGTAAAAAAGACAAGGAAGTGGCAAAATAAGAGCGTGACACTCCCCTGTCCTCTCTCTCTCTCTGTCCTCAGCGACGGCGTCACCAGCTCAGCATGATAATCAGCCTCTTGTCAGAAGGCCGTCGCTGCTCTGAGGTCACCCCGCTTCGTTCACCCACGTGCCAAGTAACACCGCGAGTTTGTGTTTGTGAGTGTGTGTGCAGTGGCTGATAGGAGTGCAAATTAGTCCACGCAGGGGCCGTCTGCGTTTGACGTCAAAAGAGAAAAAATGAAACATTTTGGCAGTGGAACTTCCAATGGACTCTTTGTTATTCTTATTAGATGTGTTTCCTGACCTGTTTACTACAGAACAATGTTATATATTACACATTTTGTTGATGATTGCAAGAAAAATGATTACTATAAATTGGATGAAGACTGACCCCCCCATGATCACTCAGTAGTTACAGAAACGACTGCCCAATTACAGCTAAAAGTACCTGTTTCTATGAGAAGGTGGACCCCAGTTACCGATTATATCGTTTAAGACTCTTATCTAAAATATCCGTTCTTTTTTTTTTTTGGAATATAATAGAACCAGATCAAATATGTGCAATACCCTTTACAGTGCTATTTGTGTGGCAGATGAGACCCAATCTCAAGATGTTTTGATCTGTTTTCCTTTGTGATGTTAATTGCCTGTTAATGTGCATAAAGCCAGGCAATAAAGTTAAAAAAAAAGAGAAAAAATGCTGTCAGAGAGAAAGACGGAGGGATGAGTCTCACGTCACATGTCCTAATGAGTCCAAGCTGTGGGAAAACACAGCTTGGACTCATTAGGACATGTGAGACTTCCACACCCATCCCACGAGGTGCACACACACACACACACACACACACACACACACACACACACACACACACACACACACACACACACACACACACACACACACTGATATATATATATATATATATATGTAGAGCATCACACAAGCCTGTGGAGAATTGCGTAAGGGCGGGTTGACGTAATGTTTGGGAGCCGACCGTCGCCCTGGAGAGGGAAAGTGTCAGGGTGTTGCCTGACGTGCAAAAAATGAAACTCTCATCCTCCTACACACACATGCTACACACACACACACACACAAGTTTGCAGTAATCACATGCAAGTTAGCTCCTTAATCCAAAAACCTGCTTATCTGTCACAAGCTATTGTCTGACACAAAAACTAAAAAAAAAAAGCGCTGAACGTCCTTTAATCAAAGCTCAGATGAGGAATCAGGCCTGCGGTCGACGTTAGATTACTTTCCCTCCAGGTAGTAGCCTACATGGAAAAACATATGGGACACGTTAAATATGATACGGGGGGAAGGGAAGGGGAGTTTCCGAAGTCTCTATGATGTCAGAGCGCTCGGAGGTGCTGAGAGCCCGGCTCAGAAACGTACTGCAGAATCAGCTGAAGTGCAGAAAGATCCTGAATAGGATTAAACAGGAACTAAGAGTGGATATAAAACATGACTTCACTCCCTGAGACTCAACCCATTCACCTGTCTATTTGACAGAGAGGTGATCTATAGTTCACACTGGGCCAGAATACTGGAAATACATCGTCATGTAGCAGCCGGACTGCAGAAAGTGTTCCCACCTACATTTGAGTGTAGAATACATGTACTTATAAAATGCCAAATGAGTCGGCAAATAATTAAAGAACTGCACAGAAGGCTAAATTAAAAATGCTCACAGGTGACTGAATGTTATCTGACCGTACAGGTTAATGACACTGAAGCCTTTGAGCGGCTGTGGGCCTCTTCTGATTGGTTGATCAAAGAATAAAACCCAGCCAGGTTGGATGGTGGGACCAGGTGGGCGGGGACTGATTCGTTGTGACATCACAAAGTTCCCGGACCTGCTTTATAATCACACAACACTCACTTAAAAGGGATAGTTCAACATTTTGGCAAATTTCCCCATAGCCATAATCCCTATAGTTTTAGGAGTAGGTTCACTACCTTTAATTATTGGCGCAAGCTGGTTTTAGAACGGCGGAGCAGAGCCGTGAGCTGCTCAGAGCTTCGCTACGGAGGCTAATGGGATTTCTTAGTTTCCCTCATCAAACTCATCAAATACACAATCCAACAACTCCAAAACGCTCTGGTGGACAAGTTGTGACCTGCACATTCACCACGCTATGAGATAATAACACAACGTTACCGGACGGAGTTGTTTTAGAGGTAAATGCAGAGACTGCTTGCTGAAAAACGGCCCCAGACGGTAACGCGCATCAGCAGTTTTGTATGAATTTACCTCGAAAACAACTTATTTGATGAGGGAAATCAAGAAATCCCATGAAGCGTAGCTCTGGGCAGCTTGCAGCTCTGGTCCGCCGTTCTAAAAATAGTTTACACCGACAATTAAAGGTAAGGAACCTACTTCTAAGAATATAGGGTTATGGCAATGGGCCAATCTGCCAAAATGTTGAACTATTCCTTTAAAGTTTAACATTTGACAGCTAGTTCGAGCAGGCTTTAAAATGGGTGCACAGATGATAACAGCACTGCAGCAGTGGGGGTGTGTGGGTGTGTGTGGTTGGGGGGGTACACCCCTACTGGCAGAAGAGATCAAAGGACAGTAATAACAGAACGGCACAGTCAGATGTCAGGATCTGCATCTGCAAGGCTCGGCCGTTCCTGGATGCTTCCTACATTTTCCAGCTTAAAAATCCCTATAATTAAGATTTTACTGGGGTTATTCTTCTGCAACTGCAAATGTAATTGTTGGGAAAGGTTATAAGAGGCCAGCCACGGCTTTAATGGCAGCAGAGGAAACACAGCATCCAAATGTGATAATGGTTTAAAGTGAATGTCCTTGCAGCAATCCTCCTTAAACCCTCTCCATATTGATTGTCCATTAAATCTGTTTGATTTAACAAAGGGCAAGTTGCCGGCTAATGGAGCTAACTGGAGGAGAAGTAGCTTAATGTAGCTGCGCATAAATCCCAGTGTCAGACAACACGGCTGTGGAAAAAAAAAAATTTCAAGACCTAGATTCTACTTTCCCCTTGCTCGCAGCCAAATGTGAAGCGTTTGATGTGCTTCAGCAGTAATTGTGCGAGCGGGGCACTGAAACATACCCTCAACTTCGAACGCGCAGCTCCTCGGGGGAGTCTATTAGGAAGATTATTAGCCAAAATTCTGCTGATGCGCACAGTAACTCACGTTCAATCTGACGACTTTCCACCCGCTATCTGTAAATTATTCAGATTTTTCCAGCTAGTTTCCAATCTCGCAAAAAAGAAGGGGGAAAAAAATAAGTTACTGAGCAAATTCTTCAAGAAAAGAGAAGATGTTATGATCTAAAACACACTATTTGTAGGGATACACCCTCTTTTTTTTCACATGGAGACTGAAATATAACACTTTATATATGAAACTGATTGCAAAACAGTGGAAAAATGACCTCATGTGTAATAGCAAAGAGGTTTTATTCTGACCAGAGCAGTGGTTGGCATCCAGAGCTGAGATCCCCTCAGGCTCAGAGTTTCCTCCTCCTCCTCCAGAGCCCCCAGCTCCATCGTCCCTTTAACGTAGCCACAGTTCCTCTCGAGGATGGAGCGCAGCCCCTCCAACAGAACCACGCTGGTGGTGCATCCCATAGTCGCTGCTCCCGAACGCTCACAGCCACCATGCAGGATGAAACCACCTCACTTGTTTCTCAGACAGCCTTTAATGTAATTTCAGCTCCAACTTTGATCTCTACAGCCTGACCTCTTCTTCTTCCACATCCAGGGGAAAGTCTTCAGTCAGTGACAGGTTTCGTCCCACATCGCTCCATCTGACTGTGACACAACCTTTATCTTTGGAGAAGCAGATTCGACCGCTGAGTCGAATCCTCCTGTGGGGGAACGGACTGGAGGGATGAGCGGTGGAGCTGAGTTGCTCATTCACACGCAGCAGCAGGGCGTTGACTCCTCTTCCTTTTCCTCCTTCCTTCCTTCTGCTGGGGGAGAAGGATGCTCTCTCCTCCTGCCTCCTCTCCACCGGTTCGCTCTCTCTCTCTCTCCGTCTCCCCAGCCTCCTTTTCCCTATCACTCACTCGTGCCTGTCACTTTCACTTCTCCTTCTCCTCCCTCACTTTCTCCCTCCCTCTCTCCCTCTCTCTCTCTCAGAGCAGCCAGCCTCTCACTCTCACGGCTCAGTCATTTCTCTGACTCTGCATGCTTTGTCAACACTAAAGGCATACTGTTGGCAACAAAGACGCACACACTGAGTCACCCACACCGACGGCTGCCTGCAGACAATGTTTCACTCTCTCCCTCCTTCCTCCTTCTCCTACTCCCGATGAAATTACAAGCGATGCAGTCATCTTTTCTGATGTCATCTACATACATGCACTCCAAGATAAAAAAGAAATACTTTAAAGTCTCTTTGACCCCTGTTGCAAGGACCACAGCCATTAACACTTCTGTGGTGGGACCTCATCAAACATGATGCGTCATAGGACAACCAGGACAAAGCTGACAGCCCTCTCTGCAAATCATCTAATTAACGCCACAGTCTCCACACATCCTCTCTCTACAGGAGCTGAGGGATACAGGCTGTTTTATGTGAGGCTAATTTAAATGCGTACAAAATAATTCCCTGGATTTTATTCTGTTTTTTTTCTCAAGCAGCTGGTGTAAATATTTCATCAGCCACCGACACACTCACCTTCCTACCAACTAAGTGTATAGCAGCAGAATGAGTAAAGAATTGGAGTTATGTTAAGTGAAAATATGAAAATGAATCAGTATCTGGGATTCTGAAAACAATATTGTATATATATATTACGCGCATCCCATGGCTGCACACACAGCCCTTCATGCCGTTCTCTCTCCTCATTGGATAAAGGTTGTAGGATACAAGGAAGTAGCCTATACAAGAAGTTTTCTCCTTGGCTTACAGCAGAGCAGAATGACTGACAGACCCGTGTTTAGGACCAAACACTCTGTAAGTGATTGCCATCGGAAGATTTAACTATTTAAGACTTATATTAACACAAATATTCCGCTTACTTCTGCTTTAAGGTTTGAATTTGAATGAACAATATGAAACTTTTCTGTTTTAAAAGGTTTAAATTTGAAAGCACGGGTCAGAGTTTACCGTACTTTTTTCTATACCGGACTTTTAAATAAGTAAAAAAAAAAAAAAAAAAAAAACAACGACAAAGACCTTTTTTTTTTTGCTAGCAGAAGTGTAACTAGCATTTTACACGTCGTTTCGTTTGTAAGCTTTTATATATGTGAAACAAAACTCTAAAACAAAACAAAAAAGTAGTCCTATGACAACAAGTTAAGCTAACAAGCTAAGTTAAGTCAGGCTAACTGAGCCCCACCCATGAACCCCTAACGTTACTTACACGTACATTTGTTGACAGGCCTCACCGTCGGTCTTGTAACGTTATTTCGTCGTGTCCCTGAGCTCTCGCCGACAAAAAAAAAAGGCCAGTCTGGTCCCGTGCTCGGCTGTTTTCTTTTTCTCTTCCTCTTACAGCGTCTTTTTTGGGGGTCTCTTGGGTCTCTTACCCTCTGCCGTGACGAGCACACCGAGAAAATTGAGCTAGCTAGCTTCTTGTGGCTACGTGTGTTAGCTACGTTTTGAGGAAGGTGCTCGCGAGGGATTGGAACGCCAGACAGGTAACCAAGGTTACGTGGTGGGTGTGGCCAGCAGGGGGCGCCGTGTTAATGGCAGTGGCTCATTCTTCCTTTCAATGAAACTGCAAAATTATTTTAAAACTATATATTTTTTAAGGAAAAAATTGTGTTGCTTAAAAGGAAACATACAATTTAGATTACAGAACATAAATTACAATAGGATAGTGCTAGTAGTAGCCTAGTTGCTGTTAAATGTTAATTAGCACTTGACATCATTTGCATAATTATGTCCATGGTCATAAGCCATATGACAGTCGTTAGCCTCTAAATGCATTGAAAGCAAAAGTATATTTTATTATGTCTTATGTGTCATTTCGTCTTTGAAAAGTTACACAAGCTAGCTTTAAAGTAAAGATAAAACACTTTGTACAAAAAAACAACAACTTTTACTTACAAAAGTAATGTAGGCCTAGGTAACAGCTGAAAGAAACACTAAGGATGTGACTAAAACTAAAAATGCTGCTCTGTTTGACCACACTCCAGGAATGCTACTGGCAAAATGGGGTAGATAGCCAATTTGTCAGTAGCCTATTAAGTTTCATATTCAAGTCCAATATTTAATTTCCTCTTAGCCATTTGTCTATTAAATGCATTTTCCATTATGCTTCTATGCTCGATCTGTGTGTATCTGAGCTTCTTCTTTTCTTTTTTTTTTCTTTAGTTTGCTGAAAACATCTGTCTGCTGCTGTTGGAAAAAATGCTGACGAGAGCGGTGAGAATAAACCAGAACAGTAACATTGCTAAATATAAAACCAACACAACACACTGGGGTGGTGAGAGCTGAGAGGAAATGAACGACTGGTGTTTTCAGTGGGTTCATCATTGCAAGTGGGAAGAGTCACAAGAGACAGATTAAACAAAGTCTGAGAAGCCAAGATATCCAGAATAAACCGTCACTAGTGTGGCCCAAGCTCCAAAAACACTGGATTCTACTGTTCCCACAATGCATTTCAGTGTTGTTGTCTTTATAGTACGTTCCATTTTAAGTGGGAGGTCAGAATTTCCAAGTATCCAGTCTGTAATTTTAACTGGATTGTCCCCTGAAGTTGCATTTCGAACTTGGAAAGTTGGAAGAAGTTTACCATCCCTGACCTCAAAATCCAATATGGCTGCAGTAATATAGGCTACAGTTTATTAGAAATCATTAGCACTCATTAGAAATCATTAGTGTTATTTCCTTTGTCTCCCTTCAGACTCTCAGCAGATATTATACTGCTGTTTTCATAGGTTGAATAACACTCCTTAGGATAACTGGTCATCATGTGTAAAATTGCTGGAGTTCCCCTTTTAGTCCGTTAACAAGTTTCTTTCATTGCAGTATTTTCAGGGCCCATTCAAAGAGCCTCTGCAGCCCTCTCTCTCTTATTTCATTACATTAAGGCCTGTCCTCAGAGGACACATTAATCTAATGAAATCCAGACTGCACCCCATTGTGCACCCAGTAACCTCCTCACACAGAAATCTGCAAACTAAAGAGACGCTGCACCAAACTCCTGAATGATTTTATCAGAAACTAAAAAAAAAAATACTTTTATCAGTTTCCATGTGCAATATGGAAGATAAAATCACATGTGAATATAATGCTCTTCTCAGATGCCCATCTTTTAATCTACAAAACAGTCTATTACATCCTTCCTTGATCATAAATTGACTCCATAAACTTTACATGTTTTTGCTCTGGCAGCCTTGACTCAAAATGTGGATTTTTTTTTTTTTTTTTTTAATATTGCGGTGAACCCTTTTACTGTCTTTTATTCTGAAAACAACAATTAAATATGAGTCCATGGTTGGTTTCCTGGCAACAGCTGTTATTTTAGACTGTATTAAGACATAAACGAAGGACGTATGAGGGCTTGTCTCGTCTCTTCAACCAGATTAAACCAGACTCATGTGAAGATTTATAGGGCGAATGATTAAATGAAGCCTTACTTTCATGACTAATGAATGTGAAAGCACTAAGCCACAGCAAAATGGTGACAAAACAAAAGAGACAGAGCACAAACACACACAAAATAGATCCTCTCCTCCACATCTCTGAGAATAAAAAAGCATTTGTTGAGATTGTTCCAGCATGATGCATCACTGCTGCCTCCCACAGGCCGATGCTGACACTGCAACAACAATGAAGCATGATGACTCATTGGAAAAAAAGAAAGAAAGAAAAAAAGGCCTATAGCCTGGACTATGGTTCTTACCTCATCTTCTCTTATGAATGTTAGAAGCCCTCGCCCCGCTTCAGCATGAACTGGAGTAAACAGAAACCATGCCAAGCAAACTGCAAGCCCGTACAAAAGGCTAGGAACACGTAATCACATGAAAGCTTTGGACAGAGTTGTAATCCAGAGCAGCAGTGGTAAAACACACAGCTCGGACGCCAGGTTTTCTCTTAAGTGGTTTGATGTCAGGGCCGTGGAAAAAACGATCTACGGTTTGTTTTGTAAAACAGGCCACGAGGCTTCCTCTACTCTACTCTCACTTTTATTTTGGTCTGTGTAGTCATGAATGCAGACGGAAGGAATTTGTGTCGATTACGTTGACACATTGATTGAATTAAGTTTACTACAGACAGAAACAACATTTCCCATGAGAAAATGAAAAACAAGGATTTAAAGACTGTTTATGAGCAGAAATGTAATGAGAATTGACTTTTTATTTGATTTCTGAGTCAGAGCAATTGTGTTTTCTTTCTCCTTTTTTTTCTTTTTATCTTTTTGTTTTGTTTTTTTCAATTTGGGGATTTTTTAAGTTAAGAAGTGAGGGGCACATTTAGTCCCTCCAATTTATCCTAGCTTTGCGAATTAGCATTTATCTGATTTGCTTTGAACTAAACGTTAACACCAGAATGCTAAGCTTACAAGTCTCCAATGTTAACATGTTACACTAACAATGCTAACCTACACAGAAACATGTTCACTGCTTTAATTTACCATGTTAACATAGCTACTAATGTATTGAGTCAGTAATATGTTAGCATTTTAAGTTCACAAGACTTTAACAATGCTAACATGTTACACAGAAACATATCCCTGCTTTAATTTACCATGTTCATTCTAATATTTTCTAGATTTCTAGCACCAGTTAGGCCTACTATGGTCAAGTTAAACCTCCATTTACAATGCCAGGGTGTATAACATTATACTTAGCACTAATATCACTCCAAATAATGTGGTTTCTCTGTAGGAAAATTAGTTTTTCCTCTGATTTTAGGTGAAACAACTGGGCATAAGAGGTCTAACAAGCAGGAAAATAGGAAAACTCTGGAATAATTAGTCTGTTTTTGAAATCTGAACCCCAGAAGTTATGCAGATCAAAGCATGTCAGTCAGACAGAGTATAGGATATATCTTTGGATAATTAGATTTTTGTGAAATTCTTATACTCATCCTGAGCAAATGTGCCAATACTTTCATCAGGGGGCCTAAATTCAGGCCAACAATAGTGAATGTTGGTGGAGAATCTAGGTTACATGTGATTTGCGTATCGAGCAGCTCATGAAAGGCCTGCAGGTACCCGGGCAGACTGGAACAGGATCCTTGTGTGCACTGATTAAAAGAGAGATATCTGGCCAGGCTCAGGCTCGGGGTTTTTAGCTCTTCACAGCTAACTAACTAACCAGTGATGTGAAAAACTGGCTCACTGCTGCTGCCTTTGTTTTTATTATTTCCTAACTAGGACAGTGGTTAATTTGTTCCTCTTCTACCTACTAACTCTGCTTAACTTTCACATGGATGCATTCAAAATGAAAAAGAGCACGAATTCATATCATATGAACATTTTCCACATGGAAGTCTAATGTCTATTTTTACACATGCAACAGAGCTGGATGAGCAATTGTGTCAATTGGGTCAATTGGGAGGAAATGTTATGGTCACTGAACATTTTTGTCTGACAGAGCTGTCTGCACTGCTCAATAAAGAGCAACAGTTTTGTTCATCATGGTTATATTAAAGACACGGGCCTAATTTCAAATACATGAGGACAACTGGCAGTCCACATGAAAGCCAGTTTAATCGTCATGGAGAAAAGAAGTCTGATGATGGGAAATGTAGTTTCACTCTTTTAGACACTAAAAGTGAGGATATTTAACATAGATATATAAGCATTAAGTATGCAAAGCCTTCTACATCCACTGAAAAACACTTCATGTGCATTCTTACATTTGCAATAAACTCCCAAGTGGTTGAGTTACTCAATACAGGCTGTGTGCATTCCTCTGTGTACTGAGCACTTCGAATCTTCTTAGACCCGAGAGCTGATTAATGATGGAAATCTCACATTATACAAGAGGCAACCTGTAAGTTTATAAAACTATCGAATAAACGTACAACTTACTCCTGGATATAATGTTGTCGTTGTCTACTGAGCAACAAAAAGGAGCCTTAAAAACACTCGAGGTGTTGCAACAGGCTGAAATCTCCAACACACACTTTGCTTGAATCAACACTGTTGGAATTAAAAAAAACAAGCACCACCAACTATGCAATTTAAAACGATGCCCCGCTTAAACAAGAACAGACTTCTTCATTTGCGAGCCTGCAGGCGGTGCAGACTGAAGACAGCTCTGTTTGGTGGATTTATTGGAGACTGGCAACGTGTCAGAATCATGTCATAAAGTAGGAATTTTGTATTTCAGCGATGCCGTGTCGTGTTATTCTTTAAGGACAAATACAGTTTGAGGCTCAATAAAGCCACATGGTCACCCTCAGGTATCAGTCTGAACTCACACCACAAACCAAACACCAGCTCCCGTATCATGACGCAGATATAGGTCAGCAGTGCTAAAGCATGTGCAAATCTGCAGATTATCTCTGCCAGGTTTTTTTTTATGGTCTAATCAGACCAAATCCTCCCGAGTGGAATTCACTCTAAAGTGGAGTTCCACTATAAATGGGAGGAGGTATTAAGGTCTTATTATTATTATGCATATTATGAGCTTAAGTTGCATGCCAAAAGGAGTGGATGTCTATTTTAAAAGTAGGTTTGTGAAGGACCAAAATATAAAAAGACAAAAACAGGATGGGAGTGTTTGGATGCTTTAAGAAGAAAGGAAGTACACGGTAGATTAAAAAAAAAAAAAAAATGGACGCAGCGATTTCCAGCAGTTGGAAGCGATTATGAAAGTAGCAGGGGGCCTGTTTTTACCGCACTACTGTTGTTTACCGAGGTGCAGCTGAACGCCGCTCGCTCCGACTCCCCGAGCCGCACCTGAACGCAGCTGATTTATCACATATGCAGGTTTTCATAATTGATGTTCCCCCTGGGTACTTAGTGTGACATCCAGTTAGAGAGGAGAAAGAGGGCGCGTTTAAAAATAGCCGGGACACTTACCATCATCTCATCCATTATTAAACAAGGCCCAGATATCTGATCCCATATCCATTATGCCACTCAACACACTGCGGGCTGAGGCAGAATTAATAGGCTACTATGACATAATTGCCACGTGTAGAGATGAAGATTAAGACTAAATAATGAATTGTCCTCCATGTAGGAGCATGTATGATCTTTACCTCCTGGATTCATTTGCATTATTTCAGTCAAAACAACTCAAACAGGGGGGCAAGGAGGGAAAACAGCTGCACCATGGTAGGCTACACAGTCAAAAATAAAGGTATAGGAGAAGCACGTTTTTCAGATTCTACTTTAAAAATCCCAAATAAAAAGTTAATGTATTTTCAGTTTGCTTAAAAAAAATCTCCATTCAGTCAGTTACAGCATGCCACCAAGTTCACAGTGCACTCATCACTACTGAGAAACAGTTATATAATGAGCTTTGACAAGTCTGAGAGAAAAAAAGAAAAGTGATGTTGTCATGACTCATTGGAGCCTGAGCATGGAGACCTAAACTCCATGCAACTCCAAGCGTCAGACAGATGTGAGCGTTTACCAGACAGGATAGCATCTAACACAGTTTGCTGTTTGTTGCATGATGGGAAATGTAGTTTATTGGGGAAAAAAAGGGCCTAAAAGTGTTCACATTTGACTGTCTACACTGCAAAGACTCAACATCTTTCCAAGAATATTTGTCTCATTTCTAGTCAAAACTAATCTCTTTTCTCTTAAAATAAGACTCATCACCTAAAAATGAACTTGTTTTGAGATCATTTTCGCTTGTTTCAAACAAATTTTCACTTGAAATAAGTAGAAAAATCTGCCAGTGAAAGCAGGTTTTTTGTGCTTGTAATAAGAAAGAAAAACTTGATCCACTGTCAGACTTTTCTACTTATTTCAAGTGAAAATCTGCTTGAAAGAAGTAAAAAGTGTCTAAAAACAAGCTACTTTTTTATGTGATGAGTCTTATTTTAAGTAGAATGAGATTAGTTTTGACTAGAAATGACATTTTTGACTAGAAATAAGACAAATATTCTTGGTAAGATTTTGAGTTTTTGCAGTGTAGTTCCAGTCTGCTTCACACAATCTCCTTTGTTTCATCCACAAAAATATAGGGAGTCTGCAAGTGTAGCATGGACAAACTCCTTCCAGGTGTCCTGGTAGCAACTCTTCCAGCTTTGCTCCATCACGCATGACAGGAGATTTTCATGGGTGTAAAGCTGGTGAGGGATCAACAGCTCTCTTATCAAGAGTAAGAAAGGTATTCAGTGACTGACTGTCATTTTAAACTTGGGTGAGAAAAGTGAAATGCAAAAAAGTAGGGCTTTGTTTTGATCAGCTGATGACGGCACATACATTATCATTATTATTACCTATTATACCTTTCTGAATCTAGTTGACAACGTGTGGAGAAAGGCCCATCTGAGGCAGAAACCACTTGGGTAAAGCTGCTGCACAGATTCACCTTACATCCAGATGAGTAAACTAATAAAAAAAATCAGCTGGTTAAGGCCAGCAGAGCAGATAAATACTTCAACAACTCAACAAACTTATACAGTATATTTGTGTAAAAGACATAACTGCATAACTGGTCCCTGTATAACAAGATCAGCAGGCACATAAGGGACCGTGGGGGGGAGGCAGCCAGCCGCTGTAATTGGCATCAAAAGCCATTAGTCGCAGAAAAATGGCATATTGATCAGCATTATGTAACAAGACACAGGCACGGGGGGTCGGTGGCAGGGTAGAAGACGGACTGAAGCAGAAAACAGCTACATGAGGCTACAGAGAAGATCCACTAGGACTAACTTAGCTCTGGTCACCGATCAGCTGATTCTGTCAAACCCCCTATACTATCTGGTTACAAGGACCGAGCCTGGTGGTGGAGTCAGGTGACAGAGGTCTTTCTAGTCTCTTCCCTTTAGAGTTGGTGTGTGTTGTTGGTGTATATTTCAGTTACCTGGCAACCTCCTTTGAGAAAGTTAGAACAATACTGTACACAACAGAGAAAATGTGTAGGCTTGGCTATATGTGAGGGAATGGCTGAACTGTATAGTGCCCTTGAGCAAGACTTTCTATTTTGATACATATCTAGGAAATGGAATGAATGAAACAACTGTAGCCTATAGAATATACTATAATAGACTATAATAGGCTATAATAGGCTATAATATGCCATAATAGGCTATAATATAATATAATATAATATCTGTATGGTTGTGTGTGCATTCAGTCCTACCATCAGAACCGACGTCCTGACCGCCTCGGACACGCTCTGCCTCAGCTCCGCGGCGGTGCCCGGTTTGTTGAGCCCCCGGGTGAACTTCCTGGCCTCAGGTGGAGCAGCAGCAGCAGAAGCCATGGTGGTGGTGCAGCAGCAGCAACAGCCCACCTGTCATCAGAAAGCACCGGCGATCAGCAGGGTAATTATTATGTCCCTCAAGCGGCGGATGAAATCCCTCTCTCCGAGCTTGGGGAGACGTGCGTAAATGCACCCTGACGCTGTTTTACGCAGCCATTGCTTGTGCTTGTTTGTTGAACTTCACTCGGTCACGCAGCGGACATCTCCTCTCCTCTCTTCTCTCCTCTCCTCTCTTCTCCTCTCCTCGGTGCTCCGCGCTGAGCTCCGCGCTGAGCTCCGTCCCACCGGCGGCTGTCACGCCCCTCGTCCTCGCTCGGTGTGATAATAATAAAATAACGCCCCGCGGGACACAGCAGCACCAACTCCATCCATCAGAGTGGAAGTGGAAGGAAGCCGCCTGCTGCAGGATCACACAGGATGAAGCCATTGTTTGAAATATGGCGGAGACTTTTAACTGTAACCCTGTAGTGTCCAAACACTAGTTTTTTTTGTTTGTTTTTTTGCTTTCCATATTTTTCCATAACATGTGTTAAATTATGAAATTGAAATTCAACAATCACTCATGGAAGTGTCTGAGCTGCACTAAACACTGTCTGAAGGTTATATAACAACACACTGCACAGTTTTGCACCACTTTAAATGCAACATTGCCACCTACTGGAATAATTATAGCTTACATCACTGTGAAAATGATATTATGTCTATATTATGGACTATAATTGGCAACTTTATGTAGTTTGAGTTATTTTTATGGCGTAACTTGATGAAAAGCCACAAAATGATATTGTTTATACACTTTATATATATATAGGCTACAATTAATATAGTTTTTAAGGGAACTGTAAATATAATTTTCAAAGGAACTGTTCATGTATGAATGTAGTTTTTAAATAAACTGTTAATATCATATAGTTAATATAGTTTTTAAAGGAACTGTTAATATATTAACAATTCATTTAAATGCTAAATTAACTATTTATTCTCTTAACAGTTCCTTTAAAAACTATATTTACGATATATGTGATATTAACATTTCATTTAAATACTAAATGAACTATATTCATCATCTTAACAGTTCTTTTACAGAATGTATTAACTATATGATAGCCTAACTGTTCCTTTAAATACTAAATTAACTATTTAATATCATATATATAACTGTTAATAGAATAAATAGTTAATTTAGTATTTAAATGAACTGTTAATGTCATATATAGTGTAAATATAGTTGTTAAAGGAACTGTTAATAGAATAAATAGTTAATTTAGTATTTAAATGAACTGTTAATGTCATATATAGAGTAAATATAGTTTTTATGGGAACTGTTTTGGATTAACAATAGAAAAGTGCAACATTATTGTGACGTGTCCTTCAGAGACGCAGCCGACAATTATTTCATACATTTATTGAGATTTTTTTCTTCCATATTGACTTGAAAATGTTTACAGAAACTGTACCGAGCATACGCATAGCAATGGAATCAAAGGCCGTGTCCATTGAATGCAAAAACAGAACTCCATAAAAATGATGCAAATATCAATGCAATACACATACATGTTGTAGTAGTTGTTTTTTTTTATATCTCATACAAATTACAAATTACAAAAACATAAATGAGATCTTTTTCATATGCCCTGAAGCAGCGCTGAAAATACAGAATAATGAGTACGATGAGATTTCAGCACGCCTGTACAGCGCGAGGCCCCGACAGTTTTTCAATGCTCGCAGATGGGAAGAAAACACGTGCACATTCACATACACACACACACACATATGCACACACACTCACCGGATCAGTCACTCAACACAAAAAAAAAAGGAGAAGACGACGAGAAGCAGAAATAATATCCAGCGTGCTTCGGAGGGGTTTGGTTTTTTTTTTTTTCTTTCTTTCTGATTTTTTCTTTATAGACTAGTTTCTGATTTTCCGACAGTTCAAAGAGGAGAATCTGATCTGGGCTTGTTTCTTTCTTTCTTTTTTTAGTGTTTCTGTTTTTTTTTTCTGTTTCAGTCCCACACAGAAACAGTCCACAGTGAGGTCAGGTGATAGTGGTGCAGCCGCTGTAACAGATCCCTCCGAAGGTTTGATTCAAAGCATGACGATTGTAGTGTTAATTAAAAGAGCCCGCAGTCCGAGTCCGAGTCCGAGGCCGGTCCTGGTGTAGTTGTGCAAGCGGAGAAGTTCCATGAAGACACACTCGTCCACAAGTCCACTAGGGGGTTTGTTGTGTTAGTGTTTGTGTTTGTGCCCCTTTAAGAGTCCAGAGAAGAGGAAAAAGAGGAGGATTGTCGTCCATGTTCTCCTCTTTAGTCGGGGGGCTGATAGTGTGTTGTCGTTGGATTGTTTTTAAAAAAACGATTGTGACTATTCATAAGTGCAACAGAGATTAACATTAAAAACAAGAAAAGTAATGGAGGTGATGAAAACATTGAAAGCATCTAAAAGCTATATCCTATTGCACAATTAAAAAATTATGATACAAGAACAAATGGATAGTCAAAAAAAAAAAAAAAAAAGGTATTGCATACAAATGAAGGAAATAAAAATTTAAAAAAAGGTAAAGTCTGTTTTGTCTTTTAAGACGGTTAATTATTTTACAGAGCCGACTCTCGGGTTGCCTGATACAGCAAAGCAGGAGACAGAAACCGCTCAAAGTGTTGATTGTTTTTCATCGCCGCTTCGTTTTTTCTCTTTCTCTTTAATAACTTTAAGTTTATAGACCGCTCCTCGCCGGCGGTCGCAACAGACAAGGGTTTCTAAACACTGATTTTCAATGGGTTCAAAGTGCACGTAGAAGAAGAAGAAAAAAGAAAGGAAATCCATTCAGAAAACATCGCTATGCTCGTGAGACGTGACACCGACTGACAGAGGGAGGATTTTATATATAAAAAACAAAAAAAAGAAGTAATGGAGGAGAAGCGGATGAGAATGCTGCATAGCTGGATTCCATTTAAAGCAATGCCATCATCAGAAAACACACAGGAGCGAGACAGACCTAATAACTGTACACCATCAGTTTGTTCACCACACACTCCGTAGCTTCCTCTTGCTGATTGGGAGCAGAGAGCTCAGCTGTTTCTGTCCTCAGTCCTGTCCCCCCCGCCGCCCGGCCCCCCAGGGGGAGGGAGGGGAGTGGGGGGTTTCACACTTGCGTGTCGCTGGGCTCGCCCCCCCGCAGGTAGATGGCCGAGCTGGACTTGGGCCGGCTGGGGCCGTGGCCCTGGCCGCGGGACGAGCCGTTGTTGTTGACCTCGGGCCCCCGGGCGTCCGTGGAGATGACCCACGTGGTGGGCCGCCACTTCTTCAGGGAGTACGGCGTCTTCACGCGCTTCTTGATCTTGTCGCCCGTCGCCGGGGCGCCGTCCGGCTGCACCAAGCTGTCCCCTGGAAGACAGGAAGGACACGCGTTACAACACAGTGCTGCTGGGTATTCCTTACTTTTCTTTCTTGAGAGCAACAGGAGGAAAAGGTAATAGATTTAATTCATAAAACACTTTTCATTCACAAAGAATCTCAAAGTGCTACAGTTGAAAACATGGAAAAAATGAAAAGAAAGAAAAGTAAAAAGAAGAAAAGGTGTTTGCGCTCTTGCTCACTGTCCAAAAAATCCTCTTTTCAGGTGCGTAGGCCAACAAACATTTGAGAGCAACAGGAGGAAAAGGCTCCCACACTGATCAAAAATGGCAATGTCCACCAGAGATTAACAGATGCAACAAAGATTTAATGGTCCATCAACAAAAAAGTGCAACCATGGTGATAAAATAAAATAAACAAACAAAAATAAGTAGTTTCTTTAGTTTATTTTATCACCATGGTTGTTAATCTCTGGTGGACATTGCCATTTTCGATCAGTGTGCGAGCCTTTTCCTCCTGTTGCTCTCAAATGTTTGTTGGCCTACGCACCTGAAAAGAGGATTTTTTGGACAGTGAGCAAGACCTTTTCTTCTTTTTACTTTTCTTTCTTTTCATTTTTTCCATGTTTTCAACTGTAGCACTTTGAGATTCTTTGTGAATGAAAAGTGTTTTATAAATTAAATCTATTACTATTATCATATTATTATTATTATTATTAACTCTCTGTGGTCCACATTCAGTCAACAATGAAGACTTCTGGACATGTTTGTATTCTATTAATACAAATAAATGATTGTAAAGGTGTAAATTAAACACTTTAATTATATTAATTGCATTTATCATTCTGGCCACGCCCACTTTTCAACCTTTTTGGAATAATCGGCTCATCTATTCTCTCAGGTTGAGAGGTCGTTTTCCTCTGAAGCTTATATAAAGGACACATGTATTTATGAATCATGTTTTGGTGGATTATTTATATCTAATTATATCTTTGGCTGAAAACCCAGATTCTGTTTCTCTCTCCTTGTCGTTGTTTACACGTCTGCCTACACTTGTCTGCTATATTATTATGTTATTGTGATCATTATGTATTATTGTTTATTGATAAGGTTACTTTCTCTTTTTCATATTATCAATTTTCACCATCATTTAATATAAGTAGCAACCTGGCACTCAGTATAAAACATCCATTAAAGATGAGGTAGTAGTCCTACATTTTCACTGATGTTGGTCGCCTAGTGGGACATCGTATTTGTGATACGTATATTTTGTGTATATTTTGTGCATATTGGTTGGATATTAAGCTCGACTATTGGTGGTCTTATGACCCTTAGAAAGAGTAGACAGAGGCGCCTCTTTATTATAGTGAGTTTGCTGTGTCCTCACTGTGTAATATTACGACTCTGCCTGCTTATTTTGTACTCTACAATTCTATTAATGTATGTTTTTCTTTCATGTAACATTATCTCCATTATGGAAATTTCCCCCAGGAGAATACTGTAAACTTTTGTTTACATTGATAACATTTTTGCAAAATATTTATAATGTTTGGTGTTTATTATTGTGAAAAAATGTATATATATATATATATATATATATATCTTTTTGTACGTGTATAAGTCACACACCTGTTGCAAATGGTGTGATTGTTTACCTGGGCGGGGTCACCTACAATCTATGATTTGTAAAGAGCAGTTCTCTGTCTGTATTGTAACACAGCAGTTTGAAAAAGAGTGGTGTGCTCGAAACGTCACTTTGCAAATAAATCTCTGTTCAAGGGAGCTCTTCATGGTGTGCGGATTTTTTACATTTTTCTAGTAGTCCTACATTTCCCATGATGCATCAGTGTGGAGTTACTGTACCTAGTGAGGCGAAGTCCTGCGTAGTGAAGGACAGGTCCAGGGAGTTGGGTCTCTCAGGCCGGCGGGTCCTGGGCTGTCTGAGCAGCGCCTCCCCCCTCATGGTGACCGGGGCCTCTGGCGCCGCCCCGGACCCGGACCCCGACCCCGACCCGGACCCCTCCCCCGGCGCCGGTGGCCCCCCCGCCGTTTCCCTGCTGCTGCCTCCCTCTCCGTTCCCCCCCTCCTCCTCCGCTCCGTCGCTCTCCCCCTCGCTCTCCCCCTCCCCCCGGCCGTGGCCCGTGTTGCTGTTGTTGTTGTTGGCGTTGGGCCGGGCCGAGCGCATGGCGGCCACCACGCTGGGGTCGGGCTGCTCGCGCTCGCGGCTCAGCAGCGGCTCGTGCTCGTCGGGGCTGGCCGTGATGACGCCCAGGCTCAGGCGGCCGTCGTCCGACCTCAGCGCTCCCGACCCGTTCTGCGTTACCATGGATCCTCCTCCGAAGCCCGTGGCTCCGCCCACCGCCGCCGTCATCATCCCGAGGCCGGCGTGGCCGTTGGCGGCTCCGTTGACGCTGCCGTTGACTAGGGGTGGGAGAAAAAATCAATTCACATCAATCAATCAATCAATCAATCAATTTGTTTATTTCGGGCATGTCAGTTTAAATCATCATCATCACACTTCATCTTAGTTCAAATAATACAATACACATGGCCGAAAGGGAAAGCGGAAGAAGCAAACGCTTATCTACGGTAGTCCCGCCCACATAAATATCGCAATATCTTTTTTGACGATTTTTTATTTATTTATATTGTGCAATGTGCATTTGTTCGCCTTTTTTACATACAGAGAGTACAGGTTTTGAAAAGGGGTTAAGTTCACTTTATAATGGAGTATGTTAAAGGTACAGTATGTAAGAAATCTAAAGCAACTGGCCGTAAAATTCTCCTAATATGTCACAGAGACTCAGGAATAAGGCGTCAGTGGCGTTTCAGCCTCAGTCTGCTTCCACTGAGCTGCCGCTACCTCTGGGAGAAAAAACCAGATCGCTGTGTTTTGAATTTGACTGCAGTAACCGTTTTTGGCCACATTCTTACATATTGTACCTTTAATTTATAGGCTCCTACAGCATTTGTGTGCAGATAAATGTTAAAAATGCTACAGACTGAAAATCGAGAGAATCGGCAATATCGTAGAATCGCAATTTAAATCGAGCCCTACCGTTGACGTGCGCGGCGTCCCGTAGAGCCGGTATGTTGTTGGTGCCGGCGCCGCGGTGAGCCTCGGCAGCGGCCAGGTTCGCCCCCGTCGCTGCCGCCGCTGCTGCACCAATGTTCAACTTCGACCCCTCCACCTGCCGCAGGTTGGACTTCCCCGAGCGTCCGAACTTGAACCTGAGCGAGGACGAGGACGACGAGGACGACTCCTTCTTGGCGGGCTTGGTGCGCAGCGGCAGGCTGGACGGCCTCTTGGGCAGGTTCTGCTGCTTGGGCAGGGGGAAGATGGCGGCGGGCATGTGGGCGGCGGCGGCGGCGGCGTCCGACGCTCCCGAGGCCTCGCTGGCCAACTTGATGAGCGGGTAGAGCAGGCTGGAGCTGCCGGGGCTCAGCGGGTCCGGGGAGCAGAACTGCTTCTGCGAGTGCTCCATCAGGTTCTCGTCCGAGCTCTCCTTCAGGTTCTTGTCCACCTCCTTGGGGTCCAGCTTGGTGGTCTCCAGGTCCTCCTGCGTCAGGTGCAGGCAGACGGGGACGCTGGCGCCCGCCGGCCCCTCGGACTCGGACATGATGGTGGTGGTGGTGGTGGAGGCGGAGGGGCTGCCCCCCCTCAGCGCCGTGCTGGTGCTGCTGCCCTCGGGGCTGGGCAGCCGCGCGTTGGCCTGCTGCTGCCGCTCCTGGTTGATGGAGTTCCTGTTCCGCTCCCCGGTCCCCGTCACCGTGCGGCCGCCCACCGAGCCCGTGGCGTCCGGCCCGTTCTTGGCCACGCCCTCGTGCTCCTCGATGTAGCTGGATGGATGGTCTGTGTACGGGCCAGACTTTGGCGTCATGCGATTCCTGATGGAGATGGATGAAAAGTGGAGCGTTAGGGACTTAATTCTTCAGGTATTTACAGATCAGAGATTTTATTATCTACAGAGGAATTCTGTTATGGAATGAACATAGCCAATATTTAAAAAGAAACTACTGTTAAAATTAACTGAACATCAAAACATGGTTTGACTTTTAATTCTGCTTTCCTAGCGCCCCATGTTTTTTTGTTTTTTTTCTTTGTTTTTCTTTTTTTTTCCCTTTTTAGTGTTTACTTGCACTTAATGCATCTGTACTAGTTTTCTTCTTTCGTCTCGCTTTCTTTTCTCACCTTTATTACCAACATCTTCCCTGTTTTTTCATCTTTTCCTTCCTTTCTTTTTTTAATTGTATTATTTCTATACCTTGCACAAGGTAGCTATGTGATTATTATTTCTTGACTGTGCTTCAATTATCTGTTAGATCAAGGTGAGGTCATGTTAGAAGCCTTTCGGGTTTCAGACCTCACCTGCACATTTCCTTTTCATATCTTTCTTACTACTAAGAGAGATAAGTAAATGTTTTGTTTTATTTTTTATGTGCAAATAAATAAAAGTCTAATTATTAAAAGACAAAGACTGGGTCAAAGTTGGAATTATCAAGAATTATTGATGAAAGTACAAACAAGGAAATGGGATAAGAAATAAATTAAATTAAACTATTGCTACCAGACATTTTTAGTACTGTACAAATTAAAAAGAGATGGGAAATTGAAATTAATTCCAACATGTCACAGGATATGTGGGAAGAAACATGTACTGAAGTACATTTGGTAACTGATTCTGGAAGGTAATCATTAGGTTTTTCCAGATACCTGAAAATTTGGCTAAATTTGGCACTTCACACTCAAATAAACGCTAGAGAAAATGTGGGCTACACAATTGGCAACCAAGCAGCATTAAATGTGTTACAGTAAGGTGGTTAAACATACAATATGTGGACTGAGGAAATAAAGTAAATATATCAAATGGAACAAATAACACACTCCCTAAGAAAAAGTGGATCCCTGCCATGGTATACTGTTACTGTGAGGAACCCCTGTCCATTTTGAATCCAATCTATATGATTAATCTGATACTTTTTATTCTATTTTTCTCTATCTAATTTGATTTTGTTTTATTTTTATTCTATCTTTCTCTTAGTACAGGCTTTGTTTCCTTTATTGTGTCATAACTGTCATGTCCCTATAAGAACTACATTGTATTGAAAATGTGAGAAAACAGCAGATAATATGATGAATATGATTCTGTATGTATAAGTTTGAACGAAACTGAAATAAAAACTAAGTTAAAAAAAAAGTTGAGTGTAAAAGAAGACATGGGAAACGAGCGCACGGTGAATCTCGAGCACAAAGACGAACACCAGCAGCAGTGGGAGTGTGTGGTCACCTCTCGTTGTGCAGTGTGGTGGACATGGGGTTCAGGGTGGGACTGACGGACTTGGAGCGGTCCCAGATGAGCAGCAGCTCGGCCAGCCGCTCCTCGGCGCACTGGGCCGTGAGGCGGGCCTCGGCGTCCTGGTCCCAGCAGTCCTCCATGGTCTCCTTCAGAGAGCGCACCGCCTGCAAACAAACACACACACACACACACCTCTGTCAACATATGGAAATATTTACAAATCAAATCAAATCAAATAGCCTTTATTGTCATTGCAACAGACAAGTGCAATGAAATTTGTGGTGCCACATCCATTCCAGGGCTAAAACAGACTAAAACAAGCTAAAAAGGACAACCTCACACAAGAAAAAAAAAAAAAAAAGTAAGTCATCCAGTTATTAAGAATCAGTATTATAATAAAACCTGTAGGAATAAATAGATATTGCACAATAACATTAAGAAAGTGCTGTTTGGTGCAGTAAATACTGAAATATTTTCCGTCCACGTGAAAATATATCTGTTCGTCAGGTCTGAGGAATTTGGGTTTGAGTGCGTTCCTCTCACAGCGACTGACTGTGAAGTATTTCACTGTGTCAATTGCTGCGATTCATTTATTTTTTCTCTCAACCTGCTGCCTCGTCGTGGGAAAGAGTTGTTTTCCCACGACTTCCAAGGCTTCGGATGATCGGAGTTGTTTTGCTTTTCCTGGATCTACATACAGAGCTACGTAGGAGATGTTTATGAGACGGCTGTTTAAGTATCACACGGAGCATTTACCAAACTGTTCTCTTTCCAGGCTTCGGGGAACTTGGGCCGCTGCTTCTCCCTGGATACGAGGACCTGCATGTCCTCAAATGTTGGGTGGTTCCCTGCCTCCGCCTGAAAGGCCATCTGGTACTCTGGCACAGACTCTCCTGGAGGAAGAGCAGAGCAGAGCAGGATGCGTCTTAGATATCAGCCACACAGCACAAGTATTGATTTATCTGCAGCTCTGACTCTGCTGCAGCTCTCTTCTGATAAATGTGGATTTAATTGCAATCTTCCTTCCCCACGCGGTCTCGTGTCTCACCGGGGAAGAGGTCCGTGCATCTCATGAAGGTCTCCCAGTACACCAGGCCCAGGGCGTACATGTCCACCTGCTTCAGCGCCGACTCGCAGTCCCTCAGGTTCACGGCGCCCTCGAGCACCTCGGGGGCCATGTAGCGGATTGTCCCCACCTGAGAGACGACGGGACGGCAGAAGAGACAGAGAAAGGTGGGAAAAAAGAGTAAAAATGAGATATTGATCAATACAATATGTTAAATATAATTATTATGTGTGTTGATCCATAAGAAGATATATTTGTAAGAACCAAAAAACATCTAAATCAGATCAGAGCCAATCAGAAGAGAGGAGGAGCTCTGAACCCCCCTTTTCTGATTGGCTGACTGACAGTGAACAGATTGTAGCCTGTTAATGTAGCTCGGTTGAACTCATTAATATCAATACATGTGTTGAAATAAAATATCCAGTTACTGAACTCTATTCACATAATTAAAGACTTTAATTAAGTTTTTTTTATGTAACTGTAACAGCTTTTTTTTTGTTCTTATGGTATTAAAGATTTGTTAGATTTTTAAAAATTACTTTACTTATTTATTTAAGATTACAAATATTTAAATGATCTAAATTTACATTTCTAAAATATATATATATATAAATAATTCAAATACAATTGTTTTTAATTGTATTTTTTACTTTTTAATTATTGATTTGATGTCTGTACCTACCTTTAAATTAATGGAAGATGAGATGATGATGATGATGATTTCAGAAAATAAACTGGTCTCTAATATTATCATGTAGTTGGTATTGTGTTGTAAATACAAGCTAAAACAACAACAACACACTAACGGCTCCTGGCGGCCTGTGTTTGGGGCATGGCGACTGTTGTGACATCACAAAGTCACAGAAGCCCTGACGGCTGGTTTTAAGGCTGTGTGTTGAGCCTGAGTGCTTCTCTGTGGACCGAGGCTCTGATCCTTTCACAGTGTTAATATAAAACCTAGACCTGCTTTATGATCAGAGAGCATATAAAAATCTATCTTTACACAACAGAGGTCCTTTAAGAGAGCTCATAAACATGATTTATCCCTCTAATGCTTTGCTTTTATAACATGTGGATATCATTTCTTTCTCGGCCCTCCTCAACACTTGCCTCACTTATAGCAGCGTTCTCCTCCTCGCCGTGACGCGCCGGCCTGTTTCCTGTCAGCTTCATGGACAGGCCGAAGTCGATGATGACACACGTCCCGTCGGCCTTGACCAGGATATTGCGGCTGTTCAGGTCGCGGTGGGAAACGGCCGGCTTGTACAAATCTGGGTGTGACGGACAAACAAACAAACACAGGACAAAAGAATCAGCCTGATTTATCTTTCATTCAGACTTTCGGCCTGTTCATCCCAAAAAAATTCCTTCTCCCTCGTTACAGATTACACACGCTGCTTTTGTGGTATATGCTAATGAACGATAACATTTAGAAAATCCCCATTTTATAGTTTCCATTCACCCTCATTACTCACTGTTCACTAAAAGCGAGCTGCACAGCCAGCAGACACTCTAAACCCTCTAATCTAATCTACTACAATGGGATTACGACCATATCAGTGAGTGGCCTCTCTGGCTGCAGTGCGCCAGCCGTCCAGCAGGGGGAGCAGTGAGGCCGCCGCCCCCCTTGGAAGTTGTGCCAGTCAGTCGCCATAGTTATGTGACTGATGTGCTGGGGAGGAGTGGGGGAGGATGTGTCCACTGTACCAAAGCCCAAGAGATTGTGCTGTTAGCAGAGAGACTTGCAGAGAGGAGAAGGGAGCTGGAGGCCTGTGCTGCTCGTGTTTATCTCCCGCTTGCACAAACAGAATAACCTATACTTTACACGCCGCTGCCAGTGACTGAACGCTCCCTCTTCCTGACTTCTGAGCCCGTTTGATGTGTATCTGCGCTGATGAAAGGAAAGGAGGGGGGGTGCGTTCGCCGGCGACTGCTGAGGCCGAGGTTTAGTGAAGTGAAAAACACAGAACAGCGGAGGGCTGCGCCGAGTTGTCCGACTGATTTAAACCCAGCCACGGGAATATTCACACATCATCCCGATGCCTATCTCGCCTTCCCCTTCCTTCCCCCGACTTTGTCCCTCTCTTGGTTTTTTTCTTTTTCTCTGGGAGGCTCTAGCTTCAGGCCGGGCTATAAATACCCTCGTTTGGGTGTGTGTGTGTGTGTGTGTGTGTGTGTGTGTGTGTGTGTGTTAGGCTGAAATGCGGGGACGTAAGGTGCTCCAAGCCAAACAGACCCACGTGGAGCTGCAGTGTGCAGACAGCTCAGCGAGGCGGTAAGACAGGATAGAGCGTGTAATACAAACACGGGCCGTCTAAAGCCTCTCTAAATAATCTGAGCTAATTGAGCCGACCACACAGAACAGAAGCCTCCCCGTTTTCCCCATTTTTCCGCCGATTCTTTTGTGCAGTTTGTGTTTTAGTTCCTCTCACCTCCTTTGAAGAGCTCCGTGTGCAGGTACGCCAGGCCGCGGGTGACCGAGTGAGCCAATCGGCAGCTGCTGACCCAGTCGTTGGTCTGGATGCTCAGGTAGCGGTTCAACGAGCCCTGAAGAGGAGGAGGAGAAAGAAAGAGAGAGAGTGTCACTTTCAGCACCTGACAGAGGAGAGGAGAAACAGATGATGGAGGGGGGGGGGAGGTCGATCACAGCACAAACAGGAAAGTTAATGGGAACAATGTTAAAAAAAACACTGCCTGATAGTTGAGGTGAATGATGAGGATGAGGATGAGGATGGTGATAACATCTTGTGAGGAGTGAAAAAAAAAATTAACCAGAAATCACATTAACTATTATTAATTTCCCTTCCTTAATTATTTCCTTAATAATCCATTACTGGCCACACAAACAAAAAACCGGAACACACACACACACACACATACACACATGAGCACACACTTCATCTTTGCTCTCAAAATCAATCACAAGACAATTTGCACATCCGCTGCTAAAGAAAATTACATTAGATCTGTTCGTTTTCAATAAATTATATTATCATTTACTTGAATGCATTATGTGTCCCAGTCTCCTGGCCTGGCTTGCACTGCGTTCCCATGGCAATGTGTATTAGAGTAATGGCTGTGATGCATAATAGGCACCTTTCATGGGCCGGGGTTAGGGGGGGGTCAGCTGACTCGCAATTACGAGGCTGGAGGCTCGGACAGAAAAACATATTCAGTCACTGAGGTACATCCGCATTAATATTGAAGAGCGACAGCGATGTTTTCCATCACTTCAGCAGATGTGTGTTAATCTGTCTGACGGGCGAAACGATTTTACTTTTCATTCACGATGACTTGGCTCTGGCTCTGTGCTGCGTTCAGGTCCGCAAACTCGCACTGGGATAAAAAAAAAGGCAACAAACTGATCGGTTGAAGATGGAGAAACTCATTTTGACTGCTAATCAATTTATCGACATGAGGATTTGCTGATTTTTCTCTTTTTAAACCACTGTGTGTCAGATATCTCCAGGCCGTTGTTGGCTACCCACCGGGCCTGTGCTGACAATATACAATTCATGTGTCATGGCTGGCAGCAGAATTACACCGGCAGCGTTGCGTGGCTTTGCATCATCCAACAAATCCCCAAACACACCGTCGCACCGTGTAAACACAGGCAGTAGCCAAGGCACAATGGCTGCCTGAGATGTGTCATTCAAGGGAGTGACACTTATGAAATTGCTGCTTTTCTAGCGAAGCGCTGCTGCTGTGCATCGCAGCGTTTTACAAAGAACACAAAAGACAAACACTGACAAGGTTACATGACTTTGTGAACTCAGCTGTTGAAAGGTATCGCTGCTTTAGTTGATTTAGAGCTGCACACTGTGAAAAAGACTCCTTTTCATGCTATTTGTGGTTGTTTTGTCATAAATATCCACTTAGTGCAGCTATGTTTCTTAAAAAAAAAAAAAAAAAACATTCACTCAGGTTCAGAATAGATTGCCTCCCCAAGCACAACGGATTCACAAAAATGCATGTTTCTTTCCTACGGTCATAGCAGCTGGATTAAGCTAATGCTAATCCTAATGTTAATGCTAATGCTAACCTAGCATCTTCTAACTGCTGCTGTTTCATGTTTTACTAGCCACAGGAAGTGCAATGTGTTGACAACATAAGACGTATGGTCATAACACATGGTGGTTTTGTTTTGTAACAAAGCAGCATTTGCTAACTTCCTGTTAGCAAAGGAATTATTATTTTGTTTGCAAATGCTGCCGTAGTACGTTAAGTATGTAAACTTTATTTATACAGCACCTTTCAAAGATATAAAATCACAAAGTGCTTTAAAGTCACAAACAGTAAAAGCTACTTTTCTATAGCGATGCTAACATAGCAAACATAAAGGGAACAGTAAGGACCAGCCATTGTTCAATTAGCTCCACCTCCGACTCCTCAGCAAAGGACAAACTATGCTAAAAGCTAATTCATGCTTTTATTACTAGCACGTTAGACGACTCGCTTGACTTGCAAAATAGTCAATAAAGATACAGATTAGAAGTCACCAAGCTGGAGCACCTTCATACATTCCTGTTTTTTTGTTATTTTTTAGATCTTATCAATCACAATAAGCCCTGAGATCCTCCAAAGCTGCTGGTCCTGAACACGACCAAAACAAAAGAGGAACATCGTGGTCGGTCTCTATCAATGATGACGTATCATTTTACTCAAACTGTTGTTGTTGTTCTATTCAGTTTTTGTCTTGTGTTGATTTGTATCTGTTTAACTGCTGCCAAACTGAATTTCACTGTGGAACCACAAAGACAAATAAACTTCCTGATGTCCTTAAGTTGATCTTCTGACTGCGCCCAAAGCCACAAACCTGCTTTTATTGAATTCTATCTTCTAAACCTTTCCCTTTTCTCATTTAAATAAATCTTATTTATTTACAAGGAGTACACACACACACACACACACACACACACTTCAAGGTTAAAGGGATAGTTCAACATTTTGGCAAATTGGCCCATTGCCATAATTGCTATAGTCATAGCAGTAGGTTTGTTACCTTTAATTGTCGGTGCAAGCTATTTTTAGAACGGTGGAGCAGAGCCGTGAGCTGCTCAGAGCTACGCTACGGAGGCTAATGGGAATTTCTTGGTTCCCCTCATTAAACTCATCAAATACACAATCCAACAACTCAAAAACGCTGTCGTGGACAAGTTGTGAGCTGCACAATCACCACGCTATGAGATAATAACAGAACGTTACGAGACGGAGCTGTTTTAGACGTAAATTCATGCAAAACCGCTGATGCGCGTTGCTTTCAGGGACAGTTTTTCAGCAAGCAGACCCTGTATTTACCTCGAAAACGGCTCTGTTTCGTAATGTTCCATTATTATCTCACATTATTAGGTCACAACTTGTCCACGAAAGCGTTTTGGAGTTTTGGGATTTTGTATTTGATGAGTTTGATCAGGGGTGCAAACTCATCAGGGGTAAAAAAGGTGACAAGATACTGACCCCCTAGGGGGGTCCGGGGGCATGCTCCCCCGGGGAAATTTTAAAAAAAACCAACTTTAAAGGTGAATTTACAGTCAATTTTAGCATGAGACTAGGGTCCAGATTTACTCAGGTTTGCACAGCTTTTGCTCCTGTTAAACCTGCACAATCTGTCTCTCTGTGTTTGGTTTTGAAATACAGTATGTGAAGAGGGTCTTCAGCCTATGCAGGTTTAGCATGAGCAAAAGCTGTGCAAAACTTGGAGAATCTGTCCCTTGATGTCCATCAGATGAACCTTGCAAACCTTGCCTTCAAACTAAATAAAATTGAATACAGACTGATTGGTTCATTGTGAAACATTTATTTATTGATGTAAATGTGTTTTCTGTAGGCTACGTAGGCTATGCTCCTTCTGTCCAATAACACACGTGAAGCTTAAAAATGCCATAGGTTACATAAAACATATTAAGCGGCAATATGTATTTAAAAGATGTTCAAGCAAACGATTCGGTTCACGGTTTTGTGGTCATGGTTTTCGGTTCGGTTTTGTATACTTTGATCGTTGGGAAAATCAATCATGTCTTGTATATTCAGGTTAAAACTGAAAGAATGAGGCAGTCTGACATCTGATACATCATTGTGACAGTCTGAGGTTAAAAGTAAGTGAGATTCTGGCCTCAAGGGAGGAGACATTGATAGTTCCAGCATGTTTTAATTTATTGGGCAAATAAAGTTATCTAACAAATGCTAAGAACAATTAGATATTCACTGAAATATATAACCTATATTTATGAATTGTGGTTCTTACAAAAAATATATCTTATAAAATATAAAAGCTAAAATGTCTCTTAAAGCTCTGCCCCTTTAATTAGTGCATACAAAATAATTTAACTTTAGCCTACTACTTTTACAACCACATTATTTACCAGCAACATAAAGTGAAACAGAGGCAGAGGTGTCCTGCAGCAGTCAGTCAACCTCCTCCTCCTCCTCCTCCTCCTCCTGCTGCTGCTGCTGAACAGGTCGCACTGGAGCTAGTCTCGCTCGCCAGACCCTCCTCCAGAGAAGAGGGAGACACTGGAGCTAATAAATGCTAAACGCGCTAATCGCTAATTGGCCGCGATCGCGATCATCACACACACGCGGTCCCATACAGCACCTATACAACGCTGCTGGCGCATCTTCTAGCTCCGACTCTTTCACTCGCCATGCTCAAAAAGTCGCGTTAGTTAGTCTGTATTAAAAGTGAAGCTTCAGGTGTGTATTGCTGGACAGAAGAGGAGCGCATCCAGATAAGGTGCATGCGCCTTAAAGAGACAGGTGCATTGGCTCGGCTCGGCTTGCCTCGCCGCCCCCCCCCCCCCCCCCCCCCTCTCAATTTTTTTTTTATTGCGGATTTACACGAATCACACAAATGACCAATTTGGGATCCAAAACGGCGAATTTCGCCGAAAGGTGACAAGTTTGCACCCCTGTTGATGAGAGAAAGCAAGAAATTCCTTTAGCCTCCATAGCGTAGCTCTGAGCAGCTCACGGCTCTGCTCTGCCGTTCTAAAAATAGCTTGCACCGACAAATAAAGTTAACAAACCCACTCCTATGACTATAGCGATTATGGCAATGGGCCAATTTGCCAAAATGTTGGAGTATCCCTTTAAAACCCCATGCAGCTTTAGTACAGTACTCACATGGGGGTAGTAGTCCATGACGAGCAGGTACTCGGTGCGACCCTCCTGGCCCGTCCGCTCGTCGGCCGCCACGAAGTGAGCGATGTTGTCGTGCTCCAGCAGCGGCAGCCGGTAGATGGAGCACTCGTTCAAGAAGTTCTGGCGGTTGGCGGCGGTGAACACCTTCACGGCGACGGGCCGTTCGTCCAGAGAGCCGCAGTACACCGTGCCGTATCTGCCACGTCCGATCAGCTGGAAAAAGGAGGTTGAAGGACCAGGACTATTAATAGATGTTCTTTGTACTTCTACACTTCTGAGAGACAAATATTAGCAGTTATAATCTTTGTGTTTGGGCTTGACAAGAACTTTTCTTGTCAGTATTTACACATGAAGAGGTGCACAAGTACAAATAAAGACGTCAAAGGAGGCTGAAGAGAGGTAGGAAATTATAGTAAATTAAACAGTAAAATTGCACAATTGAGTCAGGTCCAAATCAGTCCATTAGGCCTGAAGTGAATTGGCCAGAGCACAGCATGCTATTAAGGGCCAAACACTTTCAAAGTCATCTACAGGAGTAAGAGGTTGCTTCAGGAGTTAATTCAAACATTTACATCTGGGTACAAAAGAACTCGCTGGCTGTTTTGTCTGAAAGCACAAACCAACCAACCAACCAACCCCCACCTCCCTCCCTCCCTCGTCCTCTGCAATGAATTTGATGTGAAAGAGCGTGTGCCTGCACTCGATAAGGCACAAGGACACCGGCGTTCTGAATTCAACTCCTGCCTGAAAAGATATCAGTCTCTCAGCGCTCTGCTCTGAACCAGCGTCAGAGAGAGAGAAAGAAAAACCGCGGCTGCCACTTCGTCACGTTTCGTCATTTGCGAGATTCGTTGTTCACGTTGGCGCTGCAGGTTTTTAAAGGCATGCCACAGAGTGTTTGATTCCTATCAGTGTATTCCTGCCTGCTACTGATTCCTCCCATGTATACAGTCTGATAAGCAACTTGCAGGGACTTGAAAATGGCTCGAGACAGATAAGACGACTCAGTGTTTAGCTCTGATGCTGTCACTGATGTTATTGTTGTGTGCTAAAGCAGCTAAAAGAACAGATGCACTTGATAACTGGAGGAATTACTTTGACATTCATCAATGAAAATAGGTAGTCCAAGCCTTAAGATAACCTCAAAGGTTCTCTAGGTAAGTATGTAAACACCATTTCTAATTCTTTTATTTTCAAACAGCAGCTCTTTCCTTGAATTTCTTCATAGATCTGCCTCCATCTTCTTGCTTTTAGACGTTGGCTGTTGCAGAAGACATGAGTATTTTCTCCGGAAGTTTGGATTGACGTCCCGAGATTTCATAAACTCTGTATAAACGGTCATTTTAGTGTGTTTACGCCAGAGAAATAACAGCAAACAGCAGAAGATTTGTTTGTCTTCCGAGGGAAAATCAAGAAAACTAGGTGCAATGGCTCATTTATCCAGTGGACTATTTGAGGAAAGTCATGAGTTATTTCACTTTGATGGCTGCAGAGATTTACTGTCCTGAGTCCGTGGAGACAGTGGGCGATTGTAGGCGGACGTCTTCAAGTGACAGAGTCAATTTGGTTGATTTTTTTAATGGGAAAAGTGGTGAAATACGATAAAAAGACAAATGTTCAAAGCAAAAACAAATTGAATATGGGGATAACGATCCAAAGTGGGCTTGAAATCCAACGGAAACTGAGCTAAAGCTTTTGGAACAGACCTTTCACACTTCCTTGAACATCCTTGAAAATCTGCGGTTTAGATCTTAAACATGCTGCGTGTGCAAGACAAGCCTAAAAATATCTCTGAACTTGAAGTGATCCGCGAGGAGAACTGGGAAGAAAATAGAAAAGACTTTGAGCTTTGAAAAAGCACTCGCCGCTTGGATTTATGTTGGCTGCGTTGGAGACAGTTTCACGTCTCCAAAAAAATCAACTGGATGGATGAAACGCTCAAAACAGTCTGCGACGAAGATAACCAGACATTCAAACACATCCGTTTCTGACTGTAATACCCACATATCTATGTTAAAGAGGAAAGCCAATTGCTACAGTGGATAAATAGTTAGTTTGAATCACTGGAAGACAACTGAGGGAACAGCTTGTAAAACCACGTGGATTTCAATCTAGAGAGCCTGAAAATTACAGATTTTTTTGTAAATTCTCACATTTTGGAGGCCGGAAGGCAAAACAAACACCTAAATATATATAAAAGAGTCTTCAAAAATTTCCCTAATATTCCCTAATATGTCCCCTTTAAGTTATGGCTAATTGAGGTTTAGCCAATATGCTAAATGAATTATTGCTCCTGAAGTAGAAACAGGAAGTTAAGTAAAAGGAATATCTATATATATATAATATTATATATTAATTCAGCAACAGTATAAAACAAAATGGTCAGCTATTCTCCAGGTTTTCCAGGATATAAGTGGTGTTGCTATGGTTACATTCCCCAAATATCTACAATGGAGGTGATTAAAGAGTCAGAATAGACGCAATTAGTGAGAAAAAGACCCAGATTGAGAAAAACAAAAACAAAAAAAATCATTTAGCTTGAGGATTTCATCATTAATTAGTTTGTGGTTACTCAGAACAGCACTTTATTGCTGAGGGAATTCCAGTGCCTTCTAACTGCGGGAAAAATTGCAGTGTAGAAGAAGAAGTCAGATTTGTAATGACTCATTTCTTTTCTTTTTTTTCCCAAAGACAAGTCAAGTTGTACTCTCATCACTGTGGCTTCTCATCCCCTCACCGAGGCCCAATATCACCCAGATGCTGCTGACTTCCTATCACAATATGAGCTCCTCCGCTGCCGTATCAGCTTTCCCAGGATCCTGTAAGCAAAATCCTATTTTGGTGCACCCGGACCTGTCACTTAATGCGTCCCCGCCACGATCGGATGATAAAAGTCACATTGAAAACGCCGAATGTAACCGTAAACCTCGATGTATTTCGGGTGTACCTTTTTTTTGCCTCTTTGCCTTTGGTTTCTCCTCCCTGACACTCTACACTCCCACTGTGGAGAGACGCACAGCGCAACGCAGCGATGATGATACGAGCAGTCATCCGCTAAGAACAGTATCAGACCACAGGATTTACGGGAATAAATGATGTAGTGAGCCGTGGTGCAGCTGAGAGGGATTTACTTTATGGAGGCTTTAATGCTATTTTCGCATGAGCAAATAGTCCAAACACTCTATGTAAGTGATTGCTGTCGGAAGATATAACTATTTAAGACTTATATTAACACAAATATATCACTTACTTCTGCTTTAATTAGTGCAATTGTTTAGTGGTGAGTGGTGAAACTCAATAATTTGGTTCTGAACATTCCGCAGCAGATGGTTTCTAAGCACGTCGATGCTGAAACTTTTTCAAGTTGCGACAAAGACGGAGAGGAGCGCACAATGGATACTGACCTCCAGCAGTTTGAGATTGTCTAGGTCCAGAGAGCTCTCAGAGCCGGCTGCCTCCATCATATTCAGGTTGTGAAGGCCTTGTTTACCACCTCCTGCAGACATAAGAACAACTTCACAATTCAGAATAAATTCCAAACACGAATACACACGCTGCATTGAACCTAAAGGTCAGGGCTGGTTGCATTCTGTATAAGTGACTGGATTTCTCGACCAAACAACATTCAAACGTCCTCTTGTGCAACTCACCGTTCGTCATGCGGTACCCGAAGAAGGCCGCGACCGCCACCACGGCCATCACCGAGACCGATGCCAGGGCGATGATCACGGTCTCCTCGTAGCGCAGCGTGCGAGGGTCTGCAAAGAGGGAAAACACAGCGACATCAAACTTCTGTCTTTTACTTTACGCTAATGCAGATGTGCTACATTGGTTTTAATATGGAAATGATGCTGCTGCACAAGTAAATAGATAACGAGAGCAGCTGAAAAAACATATATTAATAATCAAATAGCATAAAACAGGCACTGGAAACATTAGCTTATTTTATGTTGACCACATACAGCTGATTTAAGAAGCTTAAAAAGGCCTATGATGTTTTGAAGCCATGTTTTTGAGTGACGCCTTGTTTTGTTTACATAATAAATTTAAAGACCCCATGACCCCAAAACTGTATTATTCCAGCTTTAATCCTGGACCCACGTGTTATTAGGATATTTGTCAAATATTCAATGTTTTTTCTTCTTCCTGTGAAACAATTTTAGACGTTTGATGACTCATCCTAACTTTGCAAACTGTTTCTTGACTCTTAAAGTCCCTCAATCCGTGTGTCAATCGTTCTTTCTATTTTCAATTAGCAATCGAAAATCAAAAAATGAAAAGGTGACAGATTTATTCATTTTTTGATTTTTAATCTTACACAAAAAATGAAAAATGTACTGGTTTTTCATATTAATACAAAGATATTTAATATGAAATATGAAAAAAGTCATTTTTTTGTTTTTTGAGTAAGGTTAAAAATCAGAAAACAAAATAATCCGTCTCTTTTTCATAGAAAGAACAAAATTCAATTAAAATAACTTTATTTATCTCCAAGGGGCAATTTAAGAGCACAGTGAGTAGTTCAAGAGAAGAGAGCGCACATAGATTTATAATAACTACAAGTATAAAAGCATATACTATTATAAATCCTGCCAGTCACTGTCACAACCAGCAGGAGGGTTATTCAACTGCAGCTCTGAAGGAAAGGGTTGTTTGATGTCAAAATAAAGTGTCAGAAATTTTCAAAATAAAGCAAAACGCTTCAACTGATACCAACTTTTTCAAGTTTTCTTGCTCGTCCTGTCTTTAACCTGGGAGTGTGCCCTGACTAGTCCAGATACAGTCAGTTCCTTCCACAGCCCACATCAAATAACCTGCGCTGTCACTTTAAGGCTAAACTAACATAATTAAAAAGGACTGTCTTTTTTTAAATGACAGGACAGGTCTGTTTGGACTTGTTAAGACTAGCACGTTGCCGCACAAAGTGTGGCGTTACATGTTTTTCCTTCACAGGAGACGACGGATCAATTATTGTAACGTTTTAATGCACTTTGCAAAAAAGATGAACTGCATGATGGGAAGAGGAGGGGGAAAAAAAACATCAATTATGCCAAACAAGCGTGAAGCATGCACAACAGACTGGGAGACAGTGCGGGGACAGAGGATGAGTGGGAAGTCAAAGGAGAACAGTGGGATGAATGTGAATGTGAATACAGCAGCAGGTAGCTGAGCCGGCTGCAGCTTGATTAATGAAACTGCATCTGCTGCTGCTACTGTTAGAGACAAACACACACCTGCCCTGCTGTCATATACCGCTGCTCTACACACACACACACACACACACACGAAACGCTGTCCGTTACATCAGTCCACACACTCTGGCTCTGCTGCGTGTAACCAGCCTTATCAATAATCAATGGATTCAAGAGCCTGAGGCTGACACACACACACACAGGGGGGGGGGGGGGTTGAAAGGGCTCCCCCCGAAATGCCAAGGTCAACCAGTTCAGAATCAACAAAAGGGTGGGACAGGAAGCCATGTGACAAACACACACACACACACACACACATACACACCAGTCCCAGGTGCAGAGTGTGTTTATTCTATGAAGTAGTTGGTTTCCAGTTTCCACTATAAACTACAATGCAGCAAATAGACTTTTCTAACATTGTATGGCTTTGGCTTTCTACTACATCCCATACATTACAATTATTACTAGACCTTCAGGAAACACTGTGAACTGAGAACAAACATGGCTGCTGTTTGTTTACAGGACGATTCCACAGAGAAGCTTTAAGATGAGCTCCACCGCCACCAGCTCTAATAATATATAACTCAATAATATGTTATTTATTATAGTAGACAGTGTAAAGCTACTTCTGTTTACTATGTATATATAGTCCCCAGTCGTTTCTTTTCATAGTATAGTTATGAATCTATACATGCTCACCCATCATTTAACATTTATACATACATTTTGTTATAATAATGCACTATTTTTTCACTATTGTTGTGTATAAGCCCATATAGGGTTTATAGCCTCTCCTGTGCTTACTATTCTGGTTTCATTTCTGTTTTTGTAACTGTCCTTTATTTTTATGGCGCAAATAACAGTATACTTTTCCCTTTCATATTTATTTTCCCTTTTTTCTTTTCTTTGTTTCTATCAAACATTACAGGACAGTTAGATGAAACAATATATTCTTATTCTATTAGTTTAGAACTAATACATATTAGTTTATATGTAAAAAGGACAAGTTTTTGTAATTGTCCTTTATTTTTATGGCGCAAATAACAGTATACTTTTCCCTTTCATATTTATTTTCCCTTTTTTCTTTTCTTTGTTTCTATCAAACATTACAGGACAGTTAGATGAAACAATATATTCTTATTCTATTAGTTTATATGTAATGCAACACTGTGGCATAATTGCCAGTAGTAGGGGATCAATAACCTATTCTGATTGTGATCAAAGTGCAAGCTGACACTCTTCAAAATAAATCTCATATATATAATAAATCTTCTCCTTGCTACTTTAAATGCATCCATGTATGACAGCTCTCTCCACTCCTGACACTTGATCCGAGTCTAACACCTATTAAGAAAACCACTAATGTCGTCATGCAGAGACTCAAACAACCACTTCCTGTCTCCCATGGAACCGGCGCTGCAGTCGGGAATAAAGAATCCAAATCAAACACATATACGCCCCAGATGTGAACCTCGCTCATTAATAGTTTTATTTCCTGACTTTTTTTTTTCTTTTCTCCTCCCTGTCTTTGTCTCTTTGTCATGTACAGTCAGCGACGACACGCCCGCAGACACACACAGATTCACCAGACGCCTTGTAATCCGTGGAATGCGGAGCGGCAACATGGATGGCAGGGTGTTTATGTGTGTGGGCAGGAGAAGATGATGAGCCGTCGCCACTTCTTCTTCTTCTCCTGCTCCCCCCTCCCGCACTCACTCAGAACTAAAAACTTAAAGGGATAGTTCACCCAAAATTCAAATTCCATTATCATTATCTACTCACCCTCATGTCGACTAAGAGCTGTGAGAATTTTCAGAGTCCTCCGTGCCTTCTCTGAGTCAACTTTCTTCGTCCAAAAAGACACTTCAAAAAACATCCAAATACCTCCATACTGCTCGTCTGTAATGTCCCTCTGGTATTGAAGCCCCGACATGAGAAATTGTTCCGCCGGTCAGTCCAAATCTCGCGTGATTTGCACTGACACAGGAAGAGCAGTGAACCGAGACACTGGGAGCTTCCGCTACAAACAAGCTTAGGATGGATAGATAGATAGATAGATAGATAGATAGATAGATAGATAGATAGATAGATAGATAGATAGATAGATAGATAGATAGATAGATAGATAGATAGATAGACAGAATAACCCTGAGACCCAAACACAGAATTATCAGCCCGACCGACTCCAAAGGCTGAATATTTTCTATCTATCATCTTCCATCTGTCTCTAAACCGATTCACGGTTGTCAGCGGCTCAACAATGGATGGCAATCACGACGCTCAGATCGGAGCCTTGTAGCTGAATGATGAAGCAGAGGAGGAGGAGGTGGAGAGAAAAAGTAGCTGGCGGTTTCAAACATCCATTCATTCTTGTCTGCTCTTTTTTCCCCCCAACCGTGTGGGCCTGCGTTTGTTTTGTTTTTCTGTTTGTTATTAGACATTTTTCTTTAACTCCTCATCGATGAGTCACTCTCACTCTGAAACGTCCCGATCCTCTCGCTGTAAAACCTCAGAACTGCTCATCAGTTTATGTCTCTGATGAGGATAATAACAGTAATACCATCATACAAGCTGTCATTAAAGGGATAGTTCAACATTTTGGCAAATCGGCCCATTGCCAGTCATAGCAGTAGGTTTGTTACCTTTAATTGTCGGTGCAAGCTATTTTTAGAAAGGTGGAGCAGAGCCGTGAGCTGCTCAGAGCTACGCTACCTCTTGGTTTCCCCTCATCAAACTCATCAAATACACAATCCAACAACTCCAAAACGCTCTGGTGGACAAGTTGTGACCTGCACATTCACCACGCTATGAGATAATAACACAACGTTACCAGACAGAGTTGTTTTAGAGGCAAATGCAGAGACTGCTTGATGAAAAACTGCCCCCTTGCACCGACAATTAAAGGTAATGAACCTACTGCTATGACTATAGGGATTATGGCAATGGGCTAATTTCCCAAAATGTTGAACTATCCCTTTAAGAGATTCCTCTCAGTGCTTTTAGTATTTTGAAAAGCCAAAAAATACAGAAACAAAAGCATAAAAGCATGAGCTAATGAAATCTACCTGCCTGACTTTTATTTTATTGGTCCGCTGGTTATAAAGAGGTTATAATAAAAAAAGAAAACAAATGGATGGAAAAAGGAGGGGAAGAGATGAAAGGAAGGAAAGAGCTCTGATTGGATAAAAAAAAACAAAAAAAAACGAGGGGTGTCCTTACAGGGCTGTGCGGTGGTGGGGCTGGGCGGGGGGAAGTCCTCGGTGAAGTTGACGTTGCACATGTTGCTCCCGCAGCAGCAGAAGTGGTACGTCCCGTTCTGGATCTGCGGCGGCAGGTTGGTCACCACGCAGCGGTCCACGCGGCAACCCTGGTGGTCGCCAAGGTGAGTCCAGCAACCTGCGGGAAGGAAGGAGGAGGACAGAGTCGGTGAGTGGTTTTTCCAGTGAAGGGTGGATGAACTCCTCAAGAGTGTCATCCAGACCTACTTAAACTGCTACTTCCTGCTTCTCCTGAAGTGCCTTACCCTTCCCAGTATTGTCCCTTTAATGGAGCTGAGAAAGCTACCAATGAACCAACAGACATGACTCACTCATATCAACAGGACGTCCACAGCAGCTGCAAGAATTTATGACTCTTTCCAGTAAAGCAATAGTGTGTGTGTATCTTCCTGTCCTTTATCAGTTTAAAAAAAAGTATTTAAAAAAAGAAAAGAAAAGCCAATCAGGAGCTGTTTTTTCAGCTATTGTGATTAAGCTGTAAAAAAGGAAAGCTTTATTTTTACATTCAGGCTATAAAAAAAGTCAGGAAACATTAAAAAAAATGTCTCATTTGGCAAACTCAAACTGACAAAAGATAATTATGATTATCCTCAGAGGGACAGTTTATGGACATTTGGACTCACTCTTGCCTTGTGTCTTGCTACCTTGTCATTTCAGACTCTCAGAATTGTGATTTGTGTAATCATACACTGTGACCGTACTGTGTATGGTCAATGCAATGAAAAGCAGTGTGCCAGACACCTCTTCAACCCTCATCACAATAAAAAACAATGAATAAGTCAAGAAATAAATAGTCATAAACTAAGATACTGTCCTTAAACCTCTGTTATTCCCCTGTTACATCCACACAAACATTTCGACAAATCTATGCACTTGGAAAAACATGTAAAAACCCTGTCTCGAAACAGTTTTTTCCACTTGAGAAACATAGCCAAGCTCCGTTCCATAGTTTCCCACTCAGAACTTGAAATGTCAGATTGGACTATTGTAACTTCGATTTTTTGGGGTCAGCCCTAAAACATAGTTGAGGGGGAAAAAAAGTCTCATTTATTAAAGCCTAAGGAGATGCCATACAAATCCTTGTTTTGTTCAAATACCAGTCCACAGCATTGAGAAAAATTAAATTCTTCCACTGGAGAAGCTGTAATTCTAAAAAAGTCTGACAGACAATAGATGACATTAAAAAGTTTCTGTTAACAGAGGAAGCAGCTCCACCTCGTCTCTAATCTGTCACAACCACACAATGACAATTATTAAAACCTCTGGAGCCGATGCAACAATCTGAGAGCAGCTGCACGTTTAGGCCACAAAAAAAAGCGGCGACAGAAGTGAACCGCGCTGCGTTGTGTTCTAACTCATGCTTGTATAATGTAGCGGGCTGCAGCCAGACACACACACCTGGGTCGGTGAGGAACGCTTCATTTCTCCACCTGTGTGTGTCCGACTTTTACTGGATGTCACATTTTTGGATGCGCTGCAAAGTGTGTGTGCGAGAGCGCAGCCCCTCCCCTCCGACACACACACACAAGGTCAGAGAGAGAAAGAGATGTATCGTGATGACAACGAGCTGAGTGGTGAATGTGTCGACTTTGATGTTTATTTTTCCGGGAGCAGACACACGATGTCGGCTGCTTTCTGCAGAGATGAAATCGTTGTTTTATTTCGATTATCCTGTATCCAACTTTCTTTGCGACTTTTGACTAGATTTTCTTTTTCTTTCGCTTATTTGTGATCGTCTTTGTCTTTTTATTCATTGTTTTTATTTATTCTTTGTCTTTTATATCATTCAATCTGCTCATGCACTGTTCAAATTCTTCTGATGTCCTTGAACATATCTTATCATACTTTGAGATGTATGATTGTGTTAACCCCTTCAGGGCTCTAGACTAACTTTTTCACCAGGAGCACAGTGACCCCCCCTAACTTAAAATTTTAAGAGGGCAAGCAGAAAATTCAGGGGTGCACACCATAAATCAACTTGTAATGACAGATTCTGGATTCCCTGAGTCGCCTCTTCCATGTTTCACCAATGTAAAAAAAAAAGAAAACAGCAAATTTACTATTTGCGCATGATCAAGCAGATGAAAAATGTATTTCTCAAATTTTAGGGGCAACATGTCTCCATTTAGCCTGGAGCCCTGCCCTTAATACCCACTGGCCCAATCGCAGCCTGGCAGGCCCATCATTAAATGGATTAAAAGCAATGTCTTGTCTGATAAATGAAAAACTTGATTAAATAAAGTTGAAAAAAAAAGAAAAAGTGATATATGACTCATCCTTAACTAGCATGTGCTAAAGAAACAAAAAAATCTGATTGATTAATATCGGGGTCACTGTGCCTTTAAGTTCCCCAGAATGTAATGAGTGAAACCAGTGTTTTCTGTCGTACCTTGTTTGACCAGTCGCACTTCGCCCAGCGTTTTCTTCTCCCACAGGCCAAAACAGTGGCTGCCCTTGGCGCATTTGATGGTGGTGTTCTCCGGGGAGACCCGGCCTTCGCCCAGGGCCACTCGCTCCACGTCCCACTGCTGCTGCTGGTCTGTGAAGGCACACTCCCTCTCCTCGCCCTGCGCTGCTGTCAACACAAACACACAGGAGTCCACAGCTCATTCCTCCGACACAACGACATTGCATATGCATTTTAAAAAAATAAAAAACAACACAAATTAACACATTATAATTGAATTAGGTACAGAGATTAATGCTTTTTCTTGTTCTCCAGAGACAGACTGATGCTCACTGTCTGCCTGCAAAGTCTGCTGCCTCTCACCAACTCAATGATCAATAGGAGTACCAATTTATACTGTAGCCTGGAGGACACAAACACACAGGGAGGTGCAGAGGAAAAGTGGGCATTAGGGTTGAAAACATAAAACAAAACTGCAACAAGAGCACGACTACACCCACGTTAAAGAACAGTGCCTTTATAGAAACTGTAGATGAACTTCAAGTGGTGTCAAACGCTGTTTTAAGGCCGTTTTTATTCTTCTTGTTGGCTTGAGGTGCCCGCCTGGGAAATGAGAGCCGCGCCACGGAGGAACAGCCTGCCGAGGCTAATGTCAGAGTGTGTGTTTGTGTACATGACCTGCATTGTGGGTAATTTCAGATAAGGGAAACATGATGTGCCGGTTTGTTTCCCTAACTCCCCGGCTCCTCCCTTTTCCTCCATCCCAGAAGGGGGAGGGGAGGGGAGGGGAAGGAGGAGGGTGTGGAGTCTGTTTTGGAGTGAGGGAGGGAAGGGAGGGAGGGGGGTTAGCTGCTGCTCTGTCCAAGGTCAAGTTAGCCTGTGTGGGCAGAGGGTGACGCGGTAGAGCGTTAGCGCTGCTGGGCTCGGCGCCAACTTTCCTCCTCTGCTCCCATCCAGCAGATAAAGCTATCAACCCCCGGCCTCCTGTGGGCCTCGGCTGCCCTCGACCTGCGGGCCCTCGCTGCCTACTGTTCTGCGAGACCGGCAGCAGAGAGGGAGTTCAAAACCGAGGGTTAAAAACATGGAGGCGTTTTCATTTCTGATGAGGAAACGGAATATCAATGAGCAGGCCAGGCGACGGCCGGGATCGGCGGTCCGACTGCTCCGCTTGTGTTTTATTTCCAGTTTAACGAGCTCAGGGGTTAAAGTGACCGCTGAGGGAATGATCATAGATATAATGTTGTGATCAGATTCAATCAATTCAATAATACAGATGCTAAGCAGATGGACACACACGGAAAAGCAGCCGTCTTCCAGAGCTCAAAGTCGATCATTTCAGCTGAAAAAGTAAAAACATCCTCAGTCCTGACGCCTCCTTCTGAGGCTCCACTTGAAAAACACATATTATATGACTGTGCATGGACACTGGGCAGGCCGGGGTAAACAGGAAGCAGGCTGTCTTCTCTGCAGGTGGCTGCTTAAGTTGCAGAAAATGCTAAAAAAACAAGATACAGGAATAGCAAAAAAAAAAAGAAAAAAAAAGAGGTACGACCAGTCCCCCTCTCCCATGTTTTTCTACCAGTAACATGGCAGGATGAACAGAGGAGCTATAATAACCCTTCAAGTGTCCTAGTAGACTGACATTACAGAAGTAGAGGAGGCAGACACAGCAGAAAGTGTGAGTGCAGGGACAGGTGTGCGGTGACTTTGAAGAGAAAAAAAAAAACACTACAAGACCGGTGTGTGTGTGCAGATATTTTGCATTCGATGCAGATGATCAGGGGCAAACAGAAGCATATGGTGCAGCTGGACGGTCCACCTCACCTCACACAGCTCAGACAAAAACACACCCAGCTCGCAGCTGTTAGACTTCAGTGTTAGAAATTGTTAGTGACTTTTTAAATCAAAATTATGAACCAGAAATAAAGTACAGTAATCCTTTTTATTTTGAAGAAGTCAACTGACTGTGCTGCTGATTTGAGATAACTGTGCCTGTGAACTTCCTCAAACTAAAGGTCAGTAATTACATTAAACAGTGTGTTTGTTTGTCTCCTCAGACATAAGCTAACGTTACTAATGTTAGCACATCTGCGTAACTAGCTTACTTCATACAGTAGTAAGTCATTATTAGCCCCAGAGCCTGTATATATACCACATTACAGGTTAAGATAAACAGTAAACAACTAGCATCGCCACTGTGTGGGTTTTAACCACTGTGTGTGAGTGTGGCAGCCAGTGATAAGTGCTACTATAGAGAGTTTGGGTGAATGTTAGCACAGAGCTAATAGTGTTACGCTTGTCAGACTACCTAAGCTAAAGAGCTAAATTAGTCCATGCTAACAGCTTTTGTTTTTCCTTATCACATTGACTAATTAGTTTGGTCTGTGCTGTTTTGTTATTTGTTATTTACCTATACTGAGAAATGTCTGGAGATTTTTGCCTAGGATCTTTTAGCATTAGCCTTGAAACTAAACTGTGTGATGCCGGTGAAGCTATGTAAGCTAAATAAGTTAAATGACGTTTGTTTTTGTTTAATTAGTTGAGTCTATGCTTCATTTCCACCTTTACTGTGAATTTTTTTTATTTTCAGCTCAGGACCTATTAGCATTAGCCTCAAGCGGATAGCATGATATCATTTGCGAAGCTATATTCTGAGATATTTAAGATTTTTAGAAAACTTTTTTTTACCTTGTGTGCTACAATGCTACTGTAACAACCACATTCCCATGTGTGGGATGAATAAACAGTCTTATGTCTTATTACGTAAGATTGGATATTTTATCAGTATCCCAGCAACAGCTCCGTAAATTAGCCTATAACATGCTAACCACTCCAGGCTAATGCTAACAGGCCCCAGTGTTGCAAAAATGACTGAGATTTCTGGGTAAATTCTGACCTTGTCATCATTGTCAACTTTAATGTAACTATAATATAATAATATGAGCTCATTCAAATCACCACTCATTTTGGTTTTCAACCTTAGCTATTGCATTGAGTTCAAGAGAAATTTGTGGACTTTCCGTGACAGCAAATGACTGAACAGCAGTCGGTTCTAACAAGGTACAAGGACTAAACACGAAGCCTTAACAATCTTCTCTGCTTTAAAGATGCTTTGTTTTCCAATGGCGAGACGGAACAATGTAGAGGCAGTGAGGGGTTAAAGAGAGGACATGGGTAGTAGAGAAGGAACTCCTTCAGAGAAAGGAGGAGAAACATAAAGAAACAATAGAAGGAAGTGCAGAGGCAGTGACAACACCCATGAACAGGACTGCAAGAACAAAAAATCCATAAGGCAGAGTATCTCCTGTCTTTCTCTGTACGCCCACATTAATTTTTAATATTTCTCTGCAATTCAAGGCTGTGGAATGAGAAACCCCATAATAATCCTCCTCACTCTGCATTGCAATAGCCCTCCAGTGTGAAAAACAACACTGCAACAGCACATGAAAGGCTTCGCTTTTATCTTGGAATAGATTTTCATTCACAAGTGTGATTGATTTTTCTGTGCGCTGCATTGTCGCACAGAAAAAAAAGGTTGTAATAATAATCATCTTTGCAGCATTAACACAAAGCAAACAAGGAAATGCCTCCATGTAAACACTTGGACGTGTGTAACTACTATCAACCTACACATGCCGGCTTAGGTGGAGCGCAGCGCCAAGAACCGTGTCCACAATCCCCTAAACCCTCACCCCCCCTCCCCTCCCCTCCCAACCTCAACCCGTGACCGGTGTCTGACTGAAATAACATTATGACACAGTGACTGACGCGCAACACTGTTAAATAGTTTCATTGTGGCGGGGCGGCTGCACATAACAGGCCTGCATGAGATTAATGGAGAGCTCAGACTGATCACAGAGGACTTCCTTAATTCCCATTTCCTCCTGATTCTTAACAAAATAAAGGTTCTATTCTCTCTCTGAAATGTATTTATTGGATTTAGTTAAATAAAAGAATTATAATAAAAAAGAGCAGGGGGTTAACTCCTGGAGTCATTTGTCATTGGTTGATCTGCAGCGTCGCCTCGGCTACGGGTGGTTCTTGGACTCAAATTCTATTTGTGGTTGGACGCCAGTCTGTGTTTATCTCTGATTGGCCGTGGCAGGCTCTGTCCCGGGTTCTGCTCGCTGTGCGATCTTGGCTGCCGCTGCAGCGTTGGATTGTGGGTCAGAGTATGCAGGCAAGGCCAACGCAGTGAGAGAGAGAGAGAAAGAGAGAAAGAAAGAGGGAGAGAGAGTGGGTAGTCATATCAAAAGACTTTGGAGTAGTTTTCTGCTCGGAGCCTGCTCATTGGATGATGGCGGGCACTGCTGAGTGTTTACCCATGGCCCAGTTATTTGCTAATCCCCCCCAATTGGCCTTCAGTGCACCCTCCCGCCCACTCGGACTACCCCCTTCCCCTCAGCCTTGCTGCTTAAAAACAACAGCGATCTAATCTGGCTCTCTCCTTCCCCGGTGCCAAGGCCCACGGGAGCGCCGCAGCGCACGGCAGTCTGAGACTTGATTAAAAGTCACCCAGTGCACTCGTGTGTCGGCTGCTTTTCTCTCCACAACTGGTTCCGGGGTTTTTCACGTCCAGGATTACAGACAAAAAAACACAAGAGGGGAGGGAGAGAGGGAGGGAGGGAGGGAGGGAGGGAGGGAGGAGAAAGAGGGAGGAAAAAAAATAAAAAAAGCAGAGAAGGCTTTCTTGACTAACGGCTGAAACGTGCCGGACGCACCCGTGCACATCTTCCTCTGCAGCCACGGGTGCTCTCTCTCTCTCTCTGTGCAGCAGTCTATAATAATACAATATAAGAGAATGCATGCTCCTCTCTGGCTGATGTTTACCTCTGCAGACACGCACGCCCCCGGGAGCCCGCTGCCAATACCGCGCCGTCATGCGTGCACGACGGACAGAAACATTCAAAGCGGGGCGCTATCAGTGCGCACGTGCATGCATCCTATGCTGCTTTTTTTTTCTTTTTTTCTCCCTGCTGCTGTTTGGGTGCGCGCTTGTTGCTGAGGTAGGATGGATGGATGATGGGATTCCAGGGTATTTGCTGACACCCCCAATTTCCCAAGTCCCCTGGTTGAATTTAAAGATGTGGGAGGGAGGGGTGGGGGGAGAGAGAGAGGGAGTGGGGTTTAATCTATCCCATCTGTTGCCCCGGGACTGCCCCCCCCACCACCACCACCACCACCACCACCCACCCCTCTCAAAAACACCACCATTCTGTCTGTGTCTGTCTGGGTCTGGTACAGTTATGCTAATCCTGGGGGCTTATACTCCCCTCAAAGCTTAGAGGCCTCCATTATTATTGACCATGATGCATTTATCCCCCCCCCCCACCCCCCACCCCCCACCCCCCTCCCTCCTCCCTCTTTACCTTAACTTTCCTGAATATGTGACGAAAACACAGATGACACAGTGACCAGACCACAGTGGTGTTTGTATCACAATCACACACAGTGAAGAGGAGGAGGAGGAGGGAGGGGTGGGGGGTGGGGGGGGGGGTATAATCTCAGATTATTATGAACAAGCAAAAGTTTTGTTTCAGCCCGTGTCTGTCTGAGTTCAGCCTTTGTTCGTGACAACGCCACTTCCTGGTTGCTCACATCAAAGCTCAAAGCTCGACGCACTGATTTTGCCGCCACATCCTCCCACTCCCCCGAGGCCTGTGGTTGTCTGGTCTGACGGGGCTTCACCTGCTCCCACAGCAACGTTACGTGAAGATGAAACTATAGAGAGTCAATAATGGGCCATTATTGGAGGAAATTAGGAGTGTTTCTTTTTTTAACTGCAAATCAAGGTCAGTGAAGTTACCATATATGGTTCTTCCGCCCTCAAAAGTAATAATATTTCAAAAAAGGTGTAAAAAATAAACATTAAAACAGATCAAATTAAAAGGACAAGCTATCAATACTTATCATATTCACCACAAATAAGTTACTGAATGCTCTAACTTGCTTGATAAAGGGCAACTAGGTGGAAAATTAATGAATAATTAATCAAATTCCAGCTCCTAAACTTTTTTTTAATTTTTAAACATTTGATAAATTAATTATCTTATGACAATAAAGCTGAAGAAGCTAGGCTGATTCAATCAATAATATAAGCTTATCACATACGCCGACTGATAAGTAATTAGAAACTGATTTGAGATAATAAACAAGTTGATCTCTACTGATCCTATATTATATGATGATATATTGATATAAGTTCAACCATGTAGCTCCTTTTATATATTTCATACATGTATAACAAGGGCAGGCTGAAAAGAGGACCATACATCCCAGATCCCACCCTGAAACCATGGTTTCCTCTCCTCAGCTGTTTCCCCCTCTGGGATGTTTCTGTAGTTTCCTCCGCTCTCTGCCGATAACTCAGGGAAACTAGAACTGCATCCTTCTCTGCTGCTGCAGCTCCTGTCAGCTGCTGTGCACAGGAACATTAAGATTGAAATAATACGCGAGGTACACAGCAGGCAAATACAAAGACAAGACAATGTAACAACAACTTCAGCTTTAGTTTAGCTGTCAAGGAGCCGACTCTAATATGAAAATGTGAAAATCCGAGTCCATACTCTGAGCAGCATTTATTGCCCGCTCTAGACTTATTGTCGCTGCTAGTCAAGGAGAACATTTCGTGTTAATCATAGGCTGTCACTCTGAGTTACCATCTCAAGGCTGCACCTTTTGTTTTCTGAAACATCCACTAATTTCTCTTTTGCCGAACCAGAAGGTCGACTGAACACTGTTCTATTGTTCCGCGCTTCGCTTTTACCTCCGCTCAGAACTCGAACCAAGGTACTAAGAGAAGCAGACATTGATTTTTCTCATCTAATGGAGTACAAGGCTAGCTGTATTAGAGACCAACTGCCCCCCCCCCATCCCCTCCTCTCCCCTCCCTCCCTCCATTCATTGGTCTGCTTCTAGCTGCAGTCAGTGTCATCTCCCCCTCACGAAATAATGGATATCTCATGAAATATCTCACGACGTGGACTGAGTGCAAATAACACTGAATAAAGGCACGTGCAGAGCTTCTGTGTGCTCTGTCCTCGATAACCACTTCCTTATACCGATGTCGAAATCCTGACTCGCATCGTTTTATCACTTCTATTTGTGCTTTTATGCACGAGCTCCATCACAGCTTCACAACTGATTTTTACCATGTTTTATAAACTACATCCGACCGTGTTTACACCCAGTGGGCTGCAGCAGCAACCCATCCCAAAAATGCCATAATGCACATTCAGCAGTTCAGTCAGTGGCACACACACACACACACGCTCAAACTACATTTTTTAATATCTTGCTTTTTCCTCAGTCTTGTTCTGTATTCTTTCAACGTCTAGCTTTCATTATACATATTACAGATTAATAGATGATTTATTATTAAAACAACATGAATGTGGTGTAAGCTCAAGGCTTCATTTAAGAGCTGATGTGATTAAACCAATTCATACATTTGCAGAAAGACAATTATTTTAACAACTGGTTAATCCTTAGCATTGATTTTACAGCTACAGTGATTTAGTAATGAAGAGGCTAACCCAGCATTAGCATTTAGCATCCCTAATATATGATGTTTTAAGACTCACATTAGGTTGTTAAAACTAAACTAGGGATGTCATTTTTCTATTGTGTTAAAACATGGGAACTACATTACCCATAAAGCAACAGGAGTTGATTTCAGAGATCCCCCCACATACACTGTAGAAAATTCCAAAATTACTCGGTATCGGAAAAGGCAGGGCTAGCTTGTTAACATGCTAGCTTCAGTGAGAAAAAAACAGCAACATGATCACAACATGGATTGCTTTGGTTAACAGACAACTGTTAAAGCTAATTCTGGCTATGTAGAAGGGGCCAAACTTCTATGTAGATACCACATGAATTTGGTAGCAATCTAAGCTAGCAATCAGACTCGCAGGACTGAGCATGCGTCCGACCGTTATCTCAGAGCAGTAACTTCACTTTTTTGCTGAGCTGCTGATGTGACCACAGAGCTGACAGCTTGAAGTCCCCCCTGCCACACACTCCCCCACCCCTCCTCCCTTCAGCAGCCCCAGAGCGGCTGAAGAGACTCGGCCTGGTTGGCTAACAGTGGGCCTGTCAACGCCACAGTATGGGGCCTACAAGACAGAGCTTCGGGGTTTGGACAAGCACGGCAAATGAGCATTCCGCTTTATGCTATGGTATAATACTTGAGCCCTAATCCTCTTTGGACCCCCAAACCTCAGGCTTACCTGGGACAACAGTAAAAGCAGGACCTGAATGTGGGTTGTGGCATACATTCTGAGCCTGAATATAATGCTACATGTTTGGATGTTCCCCCCAAATTCCTATCAAGTAAAGAAAAGCCCCCCAAACTAATGGGCGCTACTTATGAACACCTGCGGTCACACCACAGGTAGTGTCTGCAGGCTTGTGCCACGGTTTGGAACTGTTTCTACTCCAGATTTTGTAGCAGCAGGCACACACCCACACGATGATTAGTCACAGGGGACGGACGGGGAGCGGAAAGACGACCCGAGCGCAGATGCAAACAGGTTAAAAGACAGTGACACAACGGTTGGGGAGGAAGCTGGGCGGAATTTGAAAAATAAAATGCACGAAGGAAAAGAGGCGAGTTAAGGAAAGGGAGCGATGGGTGAGGGTGAGGGGGGGGCGGTGATGTTGTCAGAGCTGAGCAAGAGAAAGCAAAGGCAAAGGTGCCGGGTCAGACAGATGACTAACATGCCCTTGCACACTATTAGGCCTTCTGCTTCCTCTTATCATCATCATCATTACAAGTATCATCCCAAGAAGAAGGCAATGGGTGCTCTGCTTTGCATTCAACAGCAGTATAGTATATATATATAGAGAGAGAGTGGTTTGGTTTGCCTCCTGTCTCTTTACAGTCATTACAAAGTCTGAGTCGGCCCTAATTAATTTTGCACAGTACAACGATTTGGATTTATTGGCTGTTTACATGGCAGGCATACATTTAAGCGTCCATTAATCGTCCCAGTATTGATTATTGAGTGAATACGTCAGTCCTCTGCCAGTCACCACAGTCGTTAAACCACTCTAGGGAACGACTAATTTAAATATTATGTCTCATAAAGGTGAGCTTATTAAGGCCATGATGATTCACTTTGAGAAATCTTTCAGGATGAATAACATTACGCTCATCATTATATTGGTTTCAATTGAAAGAGGAGATGCTCCATGTTACTTGAACGCACCTCTTCCATAATTTCCATAAGGTCTGTAGTGAGATGTCTGTTTTCTTTATTATTATTATTATACAGCAGATCTGGGTTCTTTAATAATAGTGTAATAATAATAATTCACATGGCTTTAAAACAAGCCGTCAGGACTTTTGTCATTTTGTGATGTCACAACGAAGCAGTCACAGCATTCAGCCATGTCAAATGCACCTGAACACACCACCCAGCCTTTGATGACTACCTGTTGTTGCTTAACCTCCAGAATAAATCCTGTAAAACTACAATGAGAGGGTTTTTGGTTCTTCAAACAACAAATACATCTTCTTCCAGATTACAAAATATAATTACATAAAAATACAAAACATGTAAGTTAAAGTAGCTCTGCCTTCTGAGACGTTCAACGCTTACAATCGCAGCCTCTGTCGTTTCATTAAAGTTGGAATTGCAGAAAATATACTCATCCTACCGCTTGTACGTTAAATGCTAATTTAAATGCAAATGGTTGCAAATGGGGACACGTTCTCTCAGCTTTAAGCAATAAGCAGTCCGAGTATTCAAATTACACTCCACACTCACTCACATATTTCCCTCTACAACAACAGCAGTTATTATTCTAGGCTTCTGATAATAGCCTGTCTATGACTGTATGGAGGAGCCACAACAATAACACACTCACAGGAATGATAATACATTATTAAGAGGTTGTTTATACACACATTACACCGGATGAGAAAAGCAGGATGTACGAGAAAAAGACCACCTATTTTCTAGCAAAGCATGTTGAACCTCTGTCACCTAAATTTCCTATCTTGTAAAATACCATGCCTGTCTTCCCACACATTCCAGCCCCCCCCTCCCCTGCCTTGAATGCACCGTTCCTCCATCTCTGTGCAGCCTCTGCTACTATCTTATCACGCTCAAGGTCTCACAGAAGCCTGGCTTCAGCCCAGAATCTTGAACAGGGGGCACAACTTGGCAGACAAGGACTGCGGTATGTTTGGCAGTGTTTTTCCAGGCCTTTGTACACAGAATGATTAAAAAGGAGCCAGGGGTGCATTTGCTTGCTCTGTTCAAGAGAGGCCATATCTGTGGAGGTTTACTTAGCTACAATGAGATGAGCTAGGCAGAAATTAAGCCAGGCAGACAGCAAGATGGAAGGAGAGATAAGAGACAGACAGACACAAACACAAGGAGTATTTGATGATATAACACAATTATACCTCATATTTCTTATAGACTTTGTGTATTAAATGGATAATTACACAGCCATGGAAACTTGATTAGAATAGAAAGCTGTCTGTATTTCAGTTGTTAGGGGTATGCTATACAGACAGTAGGAACCAAAAGGAAAGGATCAAATATTAATGACAAGCACATCTGGCTTCTTTCTCTTTTTTTTTCTTTCTTTTACAACAATTAATACAATAAAATAAATCCATGTATTGATCGGGCACTTACCGGCCACAGAAGTGAGGAGGATGGTCAGGCAGAACCCAAATTTAGCGAGTGATTTCATGGTGATTCTGCCTCCAGCCATGACACTGTACATCGACTTTGGTGTTGAAACTGGAGCTCCACAGAGTCCTGTTGGATTTATTCTGCTCCTTTTCTGCCCCTTCTTTCTTTTTCTTGTTCTTTTTTCTATTTTCTGCCCGTTTTTTCCTCACGTCAGCTCAATAACTTGAACTGCTCTCTCGGGCATGGAACAACACATTTGAGAATAGATGCTAAAGAATAAAAAAAAAAATGAAGAAAAATAATGATAATAAAAATAGGTTAATTATGTTGTGTTTGCGTGATGGCTAAAGTTACATTAGCCGTGCTTTTGGCTCCGGGCAAAAGACGCGCAGACACGCCGAGCAGCTGACTTGTTTCACGGATACAACCGCAGACCAACGTCCATATCTGCTACATGCTAACATGCTAACGCGTTAGCTGCCCGGGGCGACTGTCTGTCTGCTGCTGGAAAACTTAAGACAAACAGGATTAAAAAAAAAAAAATACGCAAAAATAACCGACCAGGGGGGGGCTATTTATTTCCAGGAAAAACAGTCCATTCTCGGTTGTGTAATTTAAACAACCGTCCTCCACTTGTTACAACATTTATATACAGTTCCCACAGCCCGTTAGCTCGGTTGTGTTGCTGCTAGCCTCGCAGCTAACAGCTAGCCGCTTAGCCGTTGAGTTTTTCACGTCCCATCTCCGTCAGCGGGGAAACGTTCACAAGTAATCCGCGCCCACAGCGAGCTTCTCGGGGAAGGCGGAGAGCATTGGTCCGGTGGTGGTGGTGGTCGATGGACGATGGATGAAAAAGAAGATGGGGTTCGTCTCGGTCGGTTCCTCGGCGGTGTTATTAGTTTGTTATCGACGGGGCTCGGAGCTCCGCCGGGCGGTCGGTCGGTCGGTCGGTCGGTCAGACACGCAGGGCGGCTGGGAACGCCTCGTTTGCAGGCTTGTCTGGACCGCTCGTCTCCGGTATCAGGTTGCTGACTGTGGGTTGGTGTTGGTGTAGGGGGGGTGGGGTGGGGGGGGACGGTCCTACACAGGGAGGGGGGTGTCTTAGCGCCGCTGTGCCGCAGACTGGAGATACAACACCCTGGAAAAATATGCTGCTGCACTCAGACTCCTACCGCTCTGTGCTGCTGTAGTATACTGCTGTGTAATTTGGATGTTTACATTATTTTGCTGCCTTGCTCAGGGACCACGAGGTGCATGCTGCCTATAGGGCCACACACATTACATATTTACATCATGGATAGTTCACTGCAGCTCAGTCAGTTTGAACATTCACCGTAAAACAACACATTTAGTGCAAATAATAATAATCTTTATTATGGACTCGAAAAAGTGGTCCACTCTCATACACATACACACTTAACATACAAGACAAAACCAAGTAGACAAACAACCAAACAACAAATAGACAAGGGACAATGGAGAGTTTACATAATGTAATAGTATTGTTATTACTACTATTACTATGACAACTTTTTGGCTAATTATTATTATTATTAGCCAGTTGTAGCCTTGCAGCAGCTGTATTTTTTTTTATTTCTACAAATGCTTCAACTACTATCAATAGATAGATAGATAGATAGATAGATAGATAGATAGATAGATAGATAGATAGATAGATAGATAGATAGATAGATAGATAGATAGATATAGAGACATAGAGACATAGAGACATAAGAACATAAGACCCCCGCACCCCACATTTACATGTGCATTCCCCTGGTTATGTTGGTATTAGAAGTAGTTATAATTATTGTTAGCCTTGAAGCAGTGGCATATTTTTTTTATTATTAGTGTTATTAATATTACTACTACTACTATCATTTGCAATAGTAGTAGCCGTGTAGTAGTAGCAGTAGCAGCATTAGTCTCCTTATAATAGCCTAGTTGTAGTCATATATTTTTGTAGGTCTTCTACTATTCTACTATTATTAATAGTAGTGGTATTATTATTAGCCTAGAAGTAAAAGTAGTGGTGATAATAGTTGTAGAAATATGATAATGAAGAGTTTACATAATGTAATAGTATTGTTATTACTACTATTACTATGACAACTTTTAGGCTAATTATTATTATTATTAGCTTAATAGTTGTAGCCTTGCAGCAGCTGTATTTTCTGTTATTTCTACAGATGCTTCAACTACTATCATTAGAAGTAGTAATAATTATTGTTAGCCTTGAAGCAGTGGCATATTTCTTATTAGTTATTAATATTACTACTACTACTACTATCATTTACAATAGTAGTAGCCGTGTAGTAGGCCTAGTAGCAGTAGCAGCATTAGTCTCCTTATAATAGCCTAGTTGTAGTCATATATTTTTGTAGGTCTTCTACTATTATTAATAATAGTAGTGGTATTATTATTAGCCTAGAAGTAAAAGTAGTAGTGGTAATAATAGTTGTGGGAAGCAGTCGTAGGAATTATGTAGGCTTCCATGCTTAAATATATTAACAAAAATAAATTCACAAAATGTTATGTTTTCCCATATTTTATGCTGCTGTTAAACGCGTCACAGACAGTACAGTCGGTCATTAGTGTTACTTTGCTGCCTCCGTGTGGTAAAGTGACGCTATAGCATGAGGCTGTGTTCATAGCTCTTTTTTTTTTTTTTTTTTTTTTTTTTTTTTTACAGTCTATGGTTCATAGACATACCGTATATCTTTATATGTCTATGGCTGTGTTGCTGTGTCAGCTGTTAGTGGCCACAGGAGGGAGACATTTCCTCTCCTCCTCTTGTTTACCTCACTCCGTCTGCTCCACGCGCCCTAGCAACTGCAGCATCAGCACGAGCAACGCAGCGTTGGTGACGCTACGTCACAGCGCTGCTCCAGCCGCGTCAAGTCACACAGATGTAGCCAGCGCGAGACCGGAAATGGACCAACACGCATTCAGAATATATTATGTTATGTTTATTTATTTGATATGGACATCACAAATACATTGAGACTTTTCCAGTGGACAGACCAGAACAGATGCTTTGCTTGGGTGTGTTTAGCACATGTGCTAATTTTCAACACCAGTCCATAGGCGGCTTATCTAAAAATACAGAACATATTATCAACAGTATAAGATAAAACCAAGTATATGACACTACATCATGACAATAGCATACTAAACACTGTATAAAGAAATAATTTTGGCCAAAAGCTGGAAATTTGAGGTCTGCTTTTTGAAAAAAATTCAAATCCCTTGTGAAAACACTCCCTCAGTCATGAGAATGAACTGTTTTGGTGCTTGAAATAGGATATGAATACAGTAATAGATACAGTAAGTGTAGAAAACAAGTCTAAAATGAAATTTTGTAAGATTGCTTTTTGAGCATAAATGTTGTCATTCTGCCGTTCTATTTTCACCAAATGTCTCAAATGTGAGATAAAAGAAGCTGAATATTGACTTCAAATTACATATAAAGCTCATAGCTGCACGTGCAGACCTCAGGATGTTTAAATGACTTGAATGAACCCCGGTACCTTTCTGATCATGTGGCCCCCCACCTAACGGCTGTGGCCCTAAACAACCGCATAGAGTGTTTATGCCAGTGGCCGGCCCTGCTGAGCGTTTTACAGTGATTCAAGGGATGATCAAAGTTTTACAAATGTCAAATTTCCCCCCAGCAACTTACCAGCTCCCCAGTTAAGTGGTGTGGGAGCTGGTAGAGTGGACAGGTTTGTAGGGTGGTCTGGAAGAGACCGTCAACTTTAGGAAAGGAGAGGACAGCAGATGGTCAGCCCCCGTTCATTCTGGGAATGTCATCTGTAGTCTGCTGGGGGAGCAGCGTTGGAGCCAGTGACACAAACAGACCAAACAAACTCATCAGGGAGGCTGGCTCTGTTATTGGCTGCAACCAGGACACGTTTGGCTACTACTCATGTACTGTAGCATCACTATTTATATATTTATTTATTACATTTCGGACTCAACACCATATGTCACACTCAACTTTACTATTCACAAAAAGTTATGGATATTTGACTTTCAGGTGAAGTTTATAGAAAATGTAAAAAGTTCATAGAGTGATATTATATCATGAAAGTAGGGCATGGAAGTAGAAGTAATTTCTTAATTTCTTAAAGCTAAAAACAGTGGTGGGGATACCACAACAAAAAATGTCAATGTCTCAATAAGTTGTCATGTGGCCAAAGGGCGTCCACTTCTCTGTCCTTCTGTGACTCCTCTAGTCTCTCCGTGTCTCTGTCCAACCTACTGATGATGACACTGAGCTCAGTGGACACTTCCCTCTGACAACATCCAATCTGTTTTAAGGACTGAAACACTGAACAGTTGGACATGTGATGTAGGCTACATTCAAAAGTTTAGAGAAGGTCAAATTAAACATTAAATACACCTGTAAAGTTAGAATGCATTTTAGGTGCATCTGAAATTTCACCCACATATGAATATGAATACGAATTACTTACTAATCATCAAGAGGAAATTAATTTGTCTGTTAGCTCATCTACAGAAGAACAAGTACAAAAGATCTTCTGTATCTCTCCGAACTGCAGCAAAGAGAGAGGAGCTGCCAACCAGTGCCATTTTCTCTGTCCATCAAGGTGAAGTGGATGATCTGAGTTGGTCAGAATAGCTTCTACCATCTTCAGTGTGCAGGCATCTGTTCACCACCGCCCCCAGTGAATCCATCAGGGAAACATGACTGAAGTCTATGTCCATGTCCGAAATCACCCCCTACTCACTATATAGTGACTATGCCATTTTAGTGATTGTTAATATTCAGTGAGTGAATTCGGACACAATCCTGCCTCAGGATGTTTCCTCTGTATCCTATGTTCCCACAGCCCTATGTTCCCACAGTTCTAAGATTTTTCTCAAAATTAGGCCCTATGTTCCCACTGGACTCTCTCTACCTATCTGGACTCTATCTCTCTGGCCTGTCCAGCCTCTACCGGGTCTTTTTTACTAAACTTAACCAACTTTTTTCTTCATTGCCTAAACCCAACCAATGGTGGGACCAAAGGGCTGTGGGAACATAAGGCCTAATTTTCAGTGACAACAAAAGTTAGAAATGTGGGAACATAGGGCTGTGGGAACATAGGAATGACCCCCAACAAACGGGGTACCTACAGTAGCCTACATCTCCAAAAAAGCTGAATATCCCTAACTAACTATCTTTTTGTGAATACTGTAATTAAAGTAGTGTAAATTATATTTTATGTAAGATTTTTTAAAAAAAGGAAACATTTTATTTTGAAAAAGACAACCGGAAGTAGTGTCCCTCCACCTCCGTTGCTTCACACTGGTCCCTCTCCCGTCGTGTCAACCTCAGCTAGCCCAGCATCACCGCCTTCTTCTCTCTGTCCCTTCTCTATTTTGCTCTCCCGCTGTTAATTAAGTTTTCCGTCTTTCCCCCGACACATTACAAACCAGGTACAAACCGGCATCCTCCTTTTTTTTTATTCATTTATATCTACACTCCTCATCTTTCTCTTCGACCAGAAGGCGTTTTTTTCTCTCTCTCTCTCTCCCCCTCCTCCTCTCCCCTCCCTTCTTCTCCTCCTCCTCCCGGGTAGCTGCTGCTCTGCTTGCTGCTTCAGCCGCGGTGCCGCATCAGCCGGGGAGAGAAAAAGAAAAACATCCATCCACGACGACGATTTCCAGGATTTCGACACCCGGAGCTGCCGTAGTGTCGCTTCTATGTCTGCCTGTTTATATTCAAGGAGGTTTCCCTTTCCCTCGCCTGTAGCCGCCGCTGCCGCTGCCGCCCCTCCGTCCCGCCTGGTACCACCGCCTCTTTAGCATCTTCCAGCAGCGGCGGACATCAACAGGGGCTGAGCCCTTGAATGCAGCACACCTAGATCCGCTCTCTGCAGGTAAACATGCCTATATACCTATCTTATAAATATATAGGCCTATATATAAAACATAAACACGATAAAACATCATCTATATGGGTGATGCTCATCTGTCACATGTATTAGCATGTAACATGTTTTGATAATGGTGATGATACGTGTGTGTGTGTGTGTGTGATGGGGATGGGGTTCATACAGTACACTGCTTGTAAACACGTTTGGCCTACATTTACAGTACAGGCTCCACATGGATATCATTAATGCAAGTGTATGTAATTGTTTAAAGCATAAATCACATCACAGTAATACATAATGGATGTAGCTGTAAACCTGTATTATATCGTTCCATTCAAATAAGCCAGTTTTGTAAAGGAGAGTTGACATTATTCGCTGTTTTTTTCTCAGGCTGCTCTAATAGATTGGAAATATTTCAGTTGTAAATTGAATATAATTGAGTTTTTGAGTGTTGGTTAGAGAAAAAAAAAGAAATTTGGATTTATTCAATTTGCACCTATTCAGGCTTTTAGTTTTTAGTTTATTTGCACATTATTATAGGCCTAGCCTATCACTGTCAATTTACACCACATGTGACTGTACAGTACAATCTGACCACTTTACCTTATTTATTTTATCTTATTTAACTTTTTTTTGTATTATAATTTATTAACTTAATGTTCAGTTGTTGTTGTTGTACGTGTTTTATATGAGAGCAAAGCAAACTGGAGTCAAATTCCTTGTATGCACACAACATTGGCCATTCTGATTCTGATTCTACATAAAGACAATGAAAATAATGAAATTAACCATTTTGCAGGAGAAGTGGAACCCAAAAAAGGGCGAATACCTCCCCCCAAAAAAGGGATAATGCAAAAAATTCGTCACATTTGGAAACTGGGATCACCAAATAGTCAGTCTAGATATAAAATCCTGTGTTCAGAGCCTGGCTGCTGCCTCTGGTTCCCTCAGCAGATCTTTAACATCTCTGAACAGGTCAGGGATCAATAATGTGAATGAGTTGTGTGAATTGACAGTTAATGTACTATTACTACCAGTAGAGTAGAGTAGAGTAGAGTAGAGTAGAGTAGTATTCAGGACCCAGACAGAAACAGGAAGCGTTCCCGTCAAAATAAAGAGCTCCTCTGCGTTTTTGCTAGCAGACAGCTGAGGGGGGGTGGGGGGTCCAAACCCATGTTTACTTCCTCCACAGCACACACACACACACACACTCACACACACACACATGTTAATGAAGATCAGTCGGCACCGTTCCCTAGCAACAGCGATGTGCGCTGGTCAAGGCCCCTGCCAAATTTAGCTCCAGGAGCGGCGCTGCCAGTCAGTCACTGCTGTGTGTGTGTGTATCTGTGTGTGTGTGTGTGTGTCTGTGTGTCTGTGTTTGTATGTACGCACACACACATGCTACGTGGGCAGTAAATGAGATTAGGCTGCTTTTCTGTTGCCATGGGAACACCCATCCTAAACAAAAGCATGTGTTTTCTTGATCCTGCGTGATGCTTTACATCCAGTAATTGATTCTGTAGTTGTATATGTGTGTGTTTGCATTGCTCTTTAGATGAATCCAGGCATATTATATTCATGTGCATTGCAGTTATGTTTACTATATAGTTGTATACAGCGACTCTCAGCGTGATTCATTGATGAAACTGGACAACTATAGGGGGATGATGTCATAAAGCTTTGATCATAGAAGACACAATGATATTTGTAACTTGGTCTGATGTGATCATTAGTTTAACATTAGCTCATATTAGAACTGTTGATGCAACACAACCCACATCAGTGAGACAGCTGGCTCTCATCTGCTTCTCATGTGTGGCAGCATGCAGGCTACGAGGAACCAATGAATGAATTTATTTCGACGAACGTGTCTAAAATGGATATACATATAACATATACACAACATATATATCATCAAATCATAATATGCACGAGTTAGAAAAAGGAGTAGGAAGGAGTGTGCACCCCTTTCTACTCATCATGGTTTATATATCTATCTATTTGCTACATAAATATCCATATAAATATCTATTTAAGCCAACTCCAGAGCTTTTTGTTAAAAAGATAATCTTTGAAGTTCTTTACCTCGTCATTTTGTAAAGGGCCATAAGTTGATGGAGTCATCTTCATACAAGGAAAGAGCTGCTTTACGAGAAAACTGTGTATACCTGCAGGGTTAGGTGAAGTCTAATGATTTTATTTGAATAATTGTCCTTTCTATTCTTTTTAGTCTTGTTATCTTCTTGCCTGTTATTTATATTCTTTCTATTTTAACCTTCACTGTGTTATGGAGCCCAGGAAGACTGGCTGGCTGTCTCCACATCAGCTAATAGGGATCCATTAACAAATAAACTGTCTATAATAATAACAATGTACATTCTGTAGGCTCAAAGGGAATTTCTATACAGAGCAACATCAGAATTGGTTGAATTAAATGTTTATGTAAAATAAATGTGAATTTTCAGGTATAGGTTGAAAGAAAAACATACAGTATAACTCATATTAATTATACAGTAGCTTATATTGAATCATATTTTTCATGATGATCAAGGGAATCAGAGGTTTTTGATTTGACCTGCGGGGGCCCATGGGCGGCCAGAGGCCCCCCCACACCCCCCCTGAACCAACCCCCTGCCCTCGGTGCCCTCAGTGCCCGCCGCTGCACCCCCCGTCACTTTAAGCTGCTTTAATGCCATTAACCAAGGAGGGGTGTGTGTGTGTGTGTGTGTGTGTGGGGGGGGGCATATCCGCTCTAACCAGCAAGGGACGGATTAAGATCAATCTGGCAGCACACACACATGCCTACACACACACATATATAACCCTAGACAGACAGCAGAGAGCTGATCCTGCTGCTGCTGCTGCTGCTGGTTTGTTTACGTGTTGACAAATAACTTGTTAAAGGGATAGTTCACCCAAAATTCAAAGCGTTACAGCGGGGCTCCGTGCAGCAGTATTTGTCCATATAATGGTTGTGAATGGATACCAACTTTCTTCGTCCAAAAAGACACACCAAAAAACATCCAAAATCTCTCTCTCTCTCCTCAGACTCAGTGGCCTTATCCCCCCCCTCCTCCCTCCTCCCTCCTCCCTCCTCCCTCCTCCCTCCCTCTCTGAGCTCTCCTGCTCTTCATTCTCGTCTCGGGCCCCCGCCATCGCGTCCAGCTGTGGCCCTCGCAGGGCGCGACTGCTGGCGCTCACCTGACAGGTCCCTGGCCTCAGGACGACAGCCAGCACCGACACGTCCCCTACATGAGGGACAAAGCCACGCAGGTCAGTGTGTAAAAATGTAAATATCTGGGTGCTTTACCGACTTTGGTGACCCAGGTTCGATTCTGACACGTGGCCCTTTGCTGCATGAATGAATGAATGAATTTATATTTATTTGCGTGTCGTGCACCAATTAAGGCGCCCATGCAGCCTATAAGGGCTTACAAGACACATTATCATCATATTTAGACACCAAACAAAATAATCAGAGCACAGACAAAACCAAACAAAAACAAAAACCACATGGAATTCACATAAATAATTCACTTTTTCTTTTTGACCAGGCACTTTTTATGAAAGTAGCTATAGTAAAGACTTATTTTCTGAAGAACCATTCCAACTTTACCTCATCATCAACCCAAAACAACTCCGGTTTCACATTTTGCATTTTCTAAAACAAAAACTGCCTGTTCTGGCTTCGTCATATAACGGACAATGAAACACAAAATGCAGTTCATCCTCAATTACATTTAAATTACATAATGTGCATAGTCTTTCATCCTCAGGTACTGAGTTAAACCGACCTACTTCTACTGCCTGCATCATGTCATTCCTCCATTTTTTTTAACCAAAATAAAAGCAGGTTGCCAGAAAAATCCTGTAAAATCAAAAACTTTCACAGATTTTTTTTTCATTAAAGGTCCAGTGTGTAAAATGAGACATCTAGCATTCTGACTCTATTATTTATCTATTAAATAATTCTGTTGCAAATTTCCTGGACGTGAAACTCTTGAAACGTGCTCTCTGGTTGGCTGGATTTTCCATTCCCTACAAACATGGCGGCGCAAGATGGCGACACTCTCTAAGAAAGACCCTTGCTATATATATATATAAAAGAAGAATTATAAGGCTATGAAAACCAAACAGATTTTATTTTATAGCAGTTATACACTTATACTAATATATTCATTGGTAGTATATTCAGATTTTGCTAATAAACCTTGACAAATATTATACACTGTCCCTTTAAATCACAAAAGACATGTCATCACACACTATATCTGTCAAGATGACCTAACAGTAATAGTTATATGCTTCATTTATATCCCTCCATTTTTGATTCTTACATAATGCCTGGTCTGTATGTCAATTTATTTATGGTTTTTGAGTTTATTTGTTTTTTTGGGGGGAAAAAATGTTGTAAATATGCCAGATTTAGCACATGAGCTAATTTCCATCTGCAGTCCCATGGTCCACAAAACAAAACAAATGATATGTATAATACAAATACAATACATCACACACTGGTTGCATCAGTCGGAAGGAAAAAAAGTGCGTTTATCCAACAGTAAATGTCGTAATGTGCCTTTTGTCCTGTTTTATATGTTGAAAAATATATATTAAAGAAAGACATGCCATCATATTTCTATAATTTAGATTTATTTTCAGTATATTTTGGTGTTAGCCCTCTGGATGTAAACCTAAAGGTCAGAATAACCACTAACAGGCAGATTAATGCCTTCATTCATCCAGGTTTGGTTTTATTGCAACATTTTGCCTCCTGTTTCTACTGTATTTGGTATTTAGCTCTGACCTGTGTGTGTGTGTGTGTGTGTGTGTGTTCAGACCCCCAGGGCCTGGGCAGATGAGAGGAGGAGGGGCTCTCACAAACGCTCGGCCTCCTGTGGGAGCACCGACCAGCTCAAGGAGGTCAGTGTTTAATCTTCATCCAGGGGCCCAAATAAACAACATGCTCTATTGTGTTCTATAATATGACCCTGTGTGTATGTTGTCTGTGTGTGTGTGTGTGTGTGTGAACATCACTATTAATGCTACGTATGCATGTGTATGTCTATGTCTGCCTTACAGTGTGTGTCTCTCTGTGAACCTCTTCAGATTGCCAAATTGCGTCAGCAGCTCCAGCGCAGCAAACGCAGCAGCCGCCACCGGAGGGACAAAGACCGCAAGTCTCCCTTCAATGGCAGCCATACCATCATCCAGTCGCAGGTGATCAGTGTGTGTGTGTGTGTGTGTGTGTGTGTAAGAGGAACTAGGTTGGCTCCCTGATCTGGAGAGACGACGTCCCAGTTTTCCTCATGTCCCTGTTCGAGGCTTTTAATTTGAAATGTAACAATGAGGAGTTTCCTTTTTTTGCTCCAAAACGTCTAATGTGCAAAAAGTAATGATTTATTTGCATTTGTAAAAGAGTAAAAGGGTTCCTACGCAAGAATGGAAAGTATGGAAAAGTATGGAATTTGATTTTATACATGAAACTATTGTATGAAAATACATTTTATTTTATTTATCTTATCTTGGTTTGGTCTTATCTAAAGTTATTTGGGTTAACTATTTTGTATGTGCTATTGTGTTTAGCTACAATCTCCTGGAAATTATTTGGTTGCATAATGGCATACACATTCAGAATAATGAAAACAAGATAAATTGCATGCTTTTTTTTTATATTATGCACATCTATTTACTTAAATATCACAAATTAGGGTCTGGAAAAAGTATGGAATTTGGAAATTTCAAATGCGTAGGAACCCTGAAAAGAAAGATTAACCCCTACAGACTACAAATATGTGTTATGGATCAACACTTGTGTAATAAGAACTGTTCCCAATATGAGATCATAAAGTGAGACCAGGAGGAGATGATGCAATCATGCAATTGAATAAGATTGAAATAATAAAAAGGAATTATTATAATATTTTTTTTTATTGTATAGAGACAAACAATATAAGACATACCAGTATGTGGTGATGACAGGCAAACAAAACAAAACAAACACATACAAGACAGTACAGAGAAACGGGTGTGACCAACATACAGGATGGAACTGAAAGACAATGCCATGCTGTGCTGACTCAGGGTCAGGCCAGGCTACAGTGCTACTACTACTACTAACAAAGATTATAATAATAATGGTAACAAAAAAAAACAGTAATACTGATAGACATAGTGAGTAATAGAAATAATAGAGTGTGATCAGAGGTTTCATGTGCGTGGGAGGAGAAAACAAGCGGGAAAGATTAGGTTAGATTAGATTAGATTAGAAAAACTTTACTGTCTGTTCATGACAGAAAATCATCTTTGCTGTGGCTCAAAACACACGAAAAGAAGACAGACACTCTTCAGATGTGATAAAAGAAATAAAACAAATCAGGCGTTCATACTGAAAGGAGGGGGAAACACAAGCATACTGCATGTTTATTACTGTGCTTTAAAGGGATAGTTCAACATTTTGGCAAATTGGCCCATTGCCATAATCCCTATAGTTTTAGCAGTAGGTTCGCTACCTTTAATTGTCGGTGCAAGCTGTTTTTAGAACGGCAGAGCAGAGCCGCTCAGAGCTACGCTACGGAGGCTCATGGGATTACTTGGTTTCCCTCATCAAACTCATCAAATACACAATCCAACAACTCCAAAACGCTCTGGTGGACAAGTTGTGACCTGCACATTCACCACGCTATGAGATAATAACAGAACGTTACCAGACAGAGTTGTTTTAGAGGTAAATTCATGCAAAACCGCTGATGCACGTTCCCGTCAGGGGCAGTTTTTTGGCAAGCAGTCTTGAAAACAACTCCAACAATAATAATAATAATAGTTAAACATTCCTTTAAAAAGGAATAAAAACAAGTAAAGGTATAAAAAGTAAAAGATGAGAGCAGCTGAAAAAAAGTCTGAAATGAAATAAGACAAAAAAGCATTAAAATGAAATGAAACCACTTATAAAATACATAATAAGGAAGAAATACAATAAGATGTAGGATAAAAGACTTCACACAACAACTCATCTGTGCGTTTCATGTGTGTGCAGTCGCCGATGCCCAAGACCATCCTGATCCCCATCCCCATCTCCAAGTCGTCGGCGCCGCGGTTCCGCAACAGCGTGGAGGGCCTCAACCAGGAGATCGAACGCATCATCATCCGAGACACCCCCGAGAAGGAGGAGACTATCGTTGTGAGTTCAAATCGGGGGGTTTGGTTTGATTTGATTTATTTATTTGATTTGATTTGATTTGATTTATTTATTTAGCACAATTTTAAAACAGTGCAAGGAGGGAACGAAGCCTAGGAGGCTTGTACAAAGTTCCACTCCCATCATCATAGAATTACATGAACTCAAGATAAACAATGAGAAATACAGGAAAATAAAATTAGAAATAAATATGTATATAAAATGTACAGTGCAACATAGAAAGACTATGAAACACAAACAATTAAACATGTGGATTAAACCCTCTGTGTGTTGTTATGGTGACCTCAATTATGTGTGTGTGTGTGTGTGTGTGTGTGTGTGCAGCCACAGGACGTCCCAGATGGGCACCGCGCGCCCCCGCCCGTCCCCCCGCGGCGCAGCAGCAGCACCCGCAGCATCGACACGCAGACGCCCTCGGGGGGCGGCCTGAGCGGCGGTAACCACAGCAACTGCAGCAGCCGCCCCGACTCCATCTCGCCCTCCTACCTCACCGTGCTCAACGACGCGGGCGGGGGCAGCCCCTACGAGGACAAAGGTGGACGACGCACACACACACATGCTGACACACTTTTTTTTAGAGCACATACACTGCCTACACATGCATGCACACGCGTCTTAAAGGGATAGTAGCATTTTTTTAAAGTGGGGTTGTATGATCTACAAATAGCCCCTAAGTACTTTAATTGCAGTAGCAGACTCTCTGCACTCCTCCCGTTAGCAACGCCAGCCCATAATAGCCCTGCCCAGAGATTTACAACATACAGTGTTGTGAATGGACCCAAAGAAACGGCCTATTTTCACGGCCTAAAAGAGGTTTTACCTGAAAAAAAAAATACACAGTTCCATTGTTCGCTATAATTTTTTCCAGCCCTTCAAAGTGCAGGAAAAACACAGTTTTTATTTGGACCTAACCAACTGCTGATCGGCGGGCGCTAACCCTGGGCGGAGGGATACGTGAGTTGGTTAGGTCCAAATAAAAACAGCGTTTTTCCTGCACTTTGAAGGGCTGGAAAAAATTATATTATAGCGAACAATGGAACCGTGTATTTTTTTTCACGTAAAACCTCTTTTAGGCCGTGAAAATAGGCCGTTTTTTTTGGGTCCATTCACAACAATGTATGTTGTAAATCTCTGGGCAGGGCTATGGGCTGGCGTTGCTAACGGGAGGAGTGCAGAGAGTGTTCTACTGCAATTAAAGTACTTAGGGGCTATTTGTAGATCATACAACCCCACTTTAAAAAAAATGCTACTATTCCTTTAATTAATACATAATGTGTGTGTATGTGTCCTCAGAGCTGGGCCCCTGCTCCCCGCTGCCTAAATACGCCGCATCCCCCAGACCCAACAACAGCTACATGTTCAAGAGAGAACCTCCGGAGGGCTGCGAGAAGGTCAAAGTGTTCGAGGAGTCCATGTGAGTGGACACAAACTGATTGCTATTGTTACACAACACACAAGTGAAACATAATAACAATAAAACTAAAGGTAATGTACAATCAAAACATGCAATAAAACAATAAAACTGAAATTAATACAGTATATACATATCAAACCTAACTAGAATAACTTTCAGACAATAAGTGTGAAAAATAAATATTAAGTTTAGCTGCTAGGAAAGCGATTACAAAGACATCCCATGGTATGATGTCATTTACGATGCATTTGTAATGGAAAGAATCACTTTTTCAATGAGGCTTCAACAGTCTAAATTCAAAGACATCTGGAAGCAATGGAGAATGTCTATGTCCCTGAAACGCCCTTCTTTTGTTTACGTTTTTTTTCCTTTCCATATATATTAAAGGGATAGTTCAACATTTTGGCAAATTCGCCTATTGCAGCAATCCCTATAGTCAGAGCAGTAGGTTCATTACATGTAATTATCGGTGCATGTTGTTTTGAGATCAGCGGGGCAGAGACGTGAGCTGCTCAGTGAACACAATGGAGGTGAATGGTACAGGTCTCCTGTCCCTCATCAAACTCATTAAATACACAATCCTACAACTCCAAAACGCTCTGGTGGACAAGTTGTGACCTGTACGACTCTGAGACAGAGTTGTTTTCAAGGCAAATGCGTAGCCGGAACTACATTCCAGACATGGCTGATGGGTGGAGTGATTTCAAAAGTGCAAGTAGTTCCAAGTATTTGCTTCATGTGTCATAATGTTGCATAATGTTACATGATCCGGCTACGCATTTGCCTTGAAAACAACTCTGTCTCGTAATGTTACGTTATTATTTCATAGTGTGGTGAATGTGCAGGTCAACTTGTCCACCAGATTGTTTTGGAGTTGTTGGATTGTGTATTTAATGAGTTTTGAGGGACAGGGGACCTGTACCATTCACCTCTATTGTGTTCACTGAGGAGCTCACGTCTCTGCCCCGCTGATCTCAAAACAACATGCACAGTTAATTAAAGGTAATGAACCTACTGCTATGACTATAGGTATTATGGTGAAAAAATAATGTTGAACTATCCCTTTAAGATGTACTTGATTAATTATTTATTTTATTGTATTATTATAACAGTTGTTTTATAAAATGCTTTGTAAAAGGAAAAAATAAATACAGAGTAGTGACTTACTACTGGTTTAACAGACTGGATAACCAATTTGGATGTTTGTATGAGTGTAAAAATGAATGTGAGTAAATCCCGTGCTGTTTCTGTTTGCTCCAGGCCCAAACCTCTGCAGGACATCCCTCCGTTCCTGTGCCCCGACCGCAACAAGGTCAACTTCATCCCCAACAGCGGCTCCGCCTTCTGCCTTGTCAGCATCCTCAAGCCCTTACTCCCCGCCCCGGACCTCAGCTTCCGCCCCGGGGTGGGTTTGCGAAGTCTGTCCCCGGCCCTCGTGCCTCTGTCCACCCAGCCCTGCCTCCTGGAGGAGCCGGAGAGCTTCTGACCGGATGAGGCCTTGTAAATCACAACACAAAACACCCACCCAACCTCCTCCTCCTTCTCCTCCTCCTCCATCAAACAAACAAACAGACAAAAAAAAAAAACAGCCACCCACGAGAATCGGAAAACATTGGAAACTAGGAAACAACCCGCTCCAAAAAATGCCTTCAGCATGCCAGCTAAGCTCTCTCTGATGTCCTTATCTTGTTGAAAAAGTGCTTCCCACTGCCTCTCCTCCTCAGACAACTACAAGGTGAGAGTTCTGCAGCCCTGTGCGGGCGCCTGCAGCCGACATTTCATCGCTTTCTTCTACCTTCAGTGCTGGTTCTGGTCCTGGTTTTTTTTGGGAGGAAAAAGGGGTCAAAGGACGGACTTTTATTTCATCGTATAATACGCCTTTCCACGGACATATCTTTTTCTATCTGTAGTTATTTCTCTTGATAAAAAAAAAAAATGCCTTCCATTATGACGAAAAAAGAAAAAAAAAAAAGGCCGCAGGTTTCTTCGGCGACCAAGAGATTGACCTTAGAGGCTCATTTTTGGTGCTGCCAGATATATCGTAGCAAAACCTGAAGGGTCGTGACGAGGAGAAGTTTAAAAAAAAAATAAAAAAATGTGCCTGATATTTTCGACCGCTCAAGTTTCCCCGAAAACCGGCGTCGCGCAAAGCTAGCGTCAGATGTTGTTTGCGATTTTTTTTGTGCGATGGCGGTCCGTAGATACAGACAGAGGCAGGGCGGAGCTTCAAAAAAGAAAAACACACACACCTTTGAGCCAAAACCCTGACATCAGCTTTATACGTCTATCAGCTGGAAACCAGTACGAGCTGATGCCTTTGTCGTACTATAATAACTGGTAGCAGTGAGCTCGCCCCCTGCTGGCTGCTCTGTGTATCTACGGGGAAACGCAGGCCAGGGCTATGATGTGTGCAGCGTGTTCAACCCGTGTCTGCTCACCCCCTCCTTCCCCCAACACGCCAGCCTTTTTGCTCACAGTGTCCTTTTTTTTTTTTTTTTTTTTCCTTTTTTTTCCTTTCACTCCACCACCCAGGGCCGTTGTATAGGGGAGAAAGATGATGATAACTCTAGGGGCCCAGCGCCCAGTGGGGCCCATAAAAAACCCCAGTAGTCGAATCTTTGTATGACTGATTTATTCTGCGTAAGACCCTGACTAATACTCATAGTACACTGTAAAAACTCAACATCTTTCCAAGAATATTTCTCTTATTTCTTGTCAAAATGTCTCATTTCTAGTCAAAACTATACTCTTTCCACTTAAAATAAGACAAAATAAGAAAAATGTACTTGTTTTTAGATAATTTTCACTTAAATTCACAATAAATAGAAAAATCTGCCAGTGAAAGTAAGTTTTATGTGCTTGTAATAAGGAAGAAAAACTTATTCCAAGTGAAAATATGCTTGAAAGAAGTAAAAAGTGTCTAAAAACAAGCTACTTTTAATATGATGAGTCTTATTTTAAGTATAATGAGATTTGTTTTTAACTAGAAATTACATTTTGACTAGAAATAAGACAAATATTCTTGCTAAGATACTTGAGTTTTTGCAGTGTAATGCTGCATTAGCATCAAAACAAAGAAGGCTAAATAAAAAACGATAATACATACGTAGTCTAAGAAAAAAAAGGAAAAGTTAGGGGGAGGGGCCCACTTTGGTATTCTTTAAGGGGGCCCAGAATTCCTAGCAACGGCCCTGCACCACCATCACAACCTTCTCTTCCTCCACTCCTCCTCCTCCTTCTCTCTTTCTCCTCTTTTCCTCCTCCCCTCTCACTGTCACTGTAATGCTGATTTCCCTTCTGTCTTGCTCAAACCGTGTTGTTGTGAAACCGTGTCCGGACGGAGGAGGCAGGACGGGCCCCTCCTCTGCCTCACAGGGCCACGGGACACGGAGAGGTCGTCAACCCATAATAATACTACACTCGGTTACTATGGCGATATGATGGGATGTTCAAATCAAAACACAACCCAACAACATGTTTTTTTCTCGTACAACCCACAATTGACCTATGGCTAAGCCCCGCCCCTAATTTCTGTTAGCCTAGCCTGTCTATGGAGTTTTACATTATACGTTAGCATTAAGCTAGCGGACTTTATGCTTAGTTGTGATACTGGCTAACATCTAAACATCTCTGACAATATGTTGCCTCAAATACGTTGTTGACTTAACTTAGAACAGATGTAGACATCCTTGTTACTTTTATCCAGGTTTAGTCAGGGCCGTTGTATAGGGGAGAAAGGTGATGATGATAGGGCCCAACCCCAGTAGTCTAATCTTTATGACTGAATTATTCTGCATAAGACCCTGACTAATACTCATAGTAAAGCTGCATTAGCATCAAAACAAAGTTAATAAAATATGATAATACATAGTCTAAGGAAAAAAAAGTGGAAAAGTCAGGGGGCAGGGGCCCACTTTAGTATTCCTTCAGGGGGCCCAGAATTTATAGCAACGGCCCTGGGTTTAGTTGGTGTTGTTGTGGTCTACCGCATAACTTTATCCAGAGCAGACACTTCTCTCGGTTGAGATGTGGCTTGGGAAAAGGTAAAAATGCACATGCACACCGTTTGACCATTTTAAACTTAAAATGTCAAGAAAAAACACATAAAAACGACTGAAAACTGACTAACTGCAATGCATTTCAATGGACGTGGAAGCAGAGAATGTCCGAGTGTATGGGCTAGCTATGCGCACTGTGATTGGCTCATCGCATTTGGGGGCGTGGCTTAGCCATAGGTCAATTGCTTGAGTTCAGAAGCTGAGACATGATGGACATAGCTTCATCTAATGGGCAGAAACACAGCCTGGTTGTGCGACTTTTGCCAAAGCGACCACAGTGTCGGTGTTGTTGATTGACAGCCTCTCCATGCCCTGGCCCCACCCTCTTGTATATGTCATTACTACTTGACTGTGCCTGCTATGGTGGGAGAGAGGAATGTACTGGATTTGTAAATACAGAGGCACACTGTGTTTGTATTATCAGCTGACAAAGATATGTATCTGAATGAGTCAATAATTGTACCATATAATGCCCCCCCCCCCTTCCCCACCCCCCTCCTGTTCCTCTGCTGAGTACTGTGAATTACTATGTCTCATTATTGTGAATAATTATGTATTTATTTATCAGACAGGAGTGTAATTGGGTCTCCAGAGAATTTTAATCAAGAATAGATTACATCGTCCATCTCAGGTTGTAGTGACTAGGATACAAAAACAGATACTTACTACTTCTCAGCGCACACTAACAAATCCACACTACTTTTAAGGGAGCAAAACAACAACAGCTGCTATTTCTTGTAGCCTCACACACAGTGGAAATCCTGAATGATGTAAAACCTGTAGCAGAGTAGAAGTAGATGATGAAGAAGAATAAGAAGAAGTGTGGGTGTCATTTGTTCAGTGACCTGATTTGAATTAACGACAAGTTATGTAACAAAAAAAAAATGTATAAGAAACATCAAATGGATATGAAGCAGTCAATCAATTTTTTCACTGTACTTTAAAAAAAAAATGGTATAACTGACACAACAAATGTAAACATATGAAATAATAATAATAAAAAAAAAGAAGTTCAGTTTTATGTTTTGTAGCAAGGGCGCGGCCATCTTGGAGCATCACAACCTGTGACGTTATGGGGTTGGTTGGTTTTTTCCACGACTCGAGTCCCCAGCACCAGGCCACAACTGATGTAAACTAACAAGATTAATCAATATTTCTTACCTTAACTCCTGGTAACAGTCAGCCAAAAGTAATGCTGTGTTCGAGACAAATTGGAACTGTGGGTTTTGTGAAAAAAGTGCCGCCTCATGCCGGAGAAAAACTTCTCTGAGAATCAGTTGTATGAACAATCTACACCCGTGCAGAACCACACTGTAAAACACTGGTTAAAAATGCATTTTAAATGTCAAAATTCATTAAAACGTTATGATATATACAATATTTACTTACAGTTTCAGATCACCCATTGATGTTGTGGAACACAGTAAGTTCTCTTCGATTTTAAATTATCTGTAAAAAAAATAATTTTTATGCTTATTTTTTTCAATAGTTTTTGTACCCTTTGTAATGTTTCAATGCCTTAGCTACGTGAAGCACTTTGAATGCAAAGTTTCCCCCGGTCCGCCATGTGGTTGTTTATTCTGGCGTGGTGCGTCTCGAACACTTTGAAGACAGAAATCTGAGTTTTCAACTGGGAGATTCCGATTTTTCGAGTTGTCTCGAACGCAGCATAAAAAAATGAAAAATCCACAGATGCTGTCCCCAGATGTTTCCATTACGTTCCTGCGTATTTACGTCACAACAGCTGTGTTTCTGATTGGTCGGTGTCTGCTCTACTTGTTCGTTAATTCCTCCCGGACTTCTTCAAATGTTTGACCCCACCCACCCACGTTTAGCCCCACCCAAACTGCTCACGGAAAACCCACCAACCCCGTTACATACACACAGTGACGTTCTAAAAAATGGCGACTCGCTAGCTAGAAATGGCGAAAAACAAAAGGTCTCATATCTATGGTTTTAACAACTTGAAACATGAAGTCTATTTTTTAGCCATGGTGTTTTTTCTAACATGTTTTGACGCCAGCGTTGCCAAAACATGCACATACACGTTTCATTTCCCCTTTAATAAAAAAGGAGTGCTGTTCCAAAATGATACCAGATATCCACGTGCTGGAAAACAATCACACAACAGTCAGCGACATGTTCTTCTTTGTCGTTTTTAGAAATACAGTATGTTTACAAAAAAAACAAAGTAGTTCAAAAGTGCAAATTCATATATCTCGGTAATAAAGATTTATTTCCAACTGTATTTTTTTTTCCCCTCTAAGTGGATGAAGAACATTTTGGAATGAGGCTCCACACAAGAAAAGTCAACACAGTGATGATTTGTTTGCTTGTCCAGTTTATTGGAACCAGAACTGCCAAGTTTTCATCTGTTAAACTCCTCCAGTGAAATAAAAAGGCATAGTTGAATTAAATGAAGCATTTGTGATTGACTTGAGAAATACATTCTTTTTTTTCTTTTCTTTTTTATAAGTGTGTGAATCAACAGTAAAAAGTAAAATACATGAAGTGACAGAAATATTCATACAGTAGTTCAGAGTTCATTATTCTTCCTCTATGTTGCATCAGAAACAAGAGAAATAAGCATAGACACTAATGTGTATAAAAAGTGTTTTTGTGAGTTGTTCGACTCACAAAACGACAGTTTTTTTTTTCCCATAATGCACTCCAATCATCATACAGTCAAAAATATAACTGAAGATTTGGTTGCAGTTGGGGCATGTAGCAGTTTCACATCTTTTAAGTAGTCATTTTGCACTGAAACAATACAGAAAGAACATTCAAAAATGTCAGTCTTGGTAGTTTATTCCCCTTTAGAAACAATAATCAAATAATAAAGTGGGAATTAAATGCACATTTCCTTGTCTGGTAAATGAGAAAAACCACTTCATGAGATGGTAACAGCTCTCCAGTGTTGATTCATTCTTATAGATCTGTGAGCAACACACAGAAGCTGAAAAATATTCATATTCATATCTTACAACGTTATTTCATAGTGTTTCTTTATCTTAATCTTTATTTTTACAGTGTAGTGCAAAACGAACACATCCGGTTTTGCCGTGACATTGATATATTTGGAAATAAATACATTTCTCTCCAGTGTACAATCCGGTTATTAGTAGATTTGCAGGGACTTCAACAGCCCCAACTACAGATAATATAATAAAATCCCTTTTGTCCTACTTTCAAACTTACAAAATAAATATTTCCCCACATCACACGTTTTAGTTTCTTGGCGTCGGACTTTGCGGTTGTGAAATCTGAACCGCAGATGGAGACGGGGGGATGGGGAGGGGGAGGGGGTGATGATTTCAAACGCATCCTGTTTCCACTCGCTCTGGAATGAAGTTAAACAGTCGGTAAAAAGCTGCTGGCATCACAGAAGCTGCTCCGATGTCCGCTCGGATCGCGCTCCATTGCTGCTGGCTGCGGGGCTTTTATTGTGAAAGCCTCACAGCTGGATAGTTCCATGTCACAAAGTGAGATTAGTGTGTGAAGCTTACGTAGTAGTAACTCCCCTCGTTATGTGACAATCGTGTGCTAGTACTACACATCAACAACGGTAACAGAGTAAATAGATATTCGCCATCTCCTGATCTCCTGTCACACAGCAAACGGGACGCACACGCCCGCACAAAGCAAACAATAGAAAAACAGAAGCACACAAACATTCTCCACCTGACACGAGCTGCAGTAACACAACAGTGAGGGGAAACACACACACACACTGTGCGCACGTTGTTTAACAATCTGCTCCAATCATCCAGTGTAACACAAAAGTGATTGTTATGTTTCAAGTGTGCACACGTCGAGCGCAGGTGGATGTGTGTGTTTAGTGTTAATGTGTTTTACTTGCAAAGTTGTTGACATCCAGATACTTGAAGAGAAGTCATACATACACTGATGTCTCACACACACACAAACACACACACACAGAGAGAGAGATTCAGGCGTTGAGCAGCTCATCAGCAGAGCGTCCGATGGCGTCCGGGTTGGAGAGAGGGTCCAGGTCGGCGAACAGGTTGAACCACGCGGACATGTCTTTGGATCCACTCGGAGCAGCTGAACACACACAAACACACACACACAAAGGGTTAATTAAGGTTTGTATGAACATTTCATCTACCTTTTTCCCCAAAAAACTGAGCTGTGAGACTTCCTGACTCACCATTGGCTGCTGAACCCGCAGCCGACTGAGCTGATTGGATCTGACCGGGAGGAGGCGGCTGAAGGGGCGGAGCTTGGAACATAGGTGGGGTTGACCAGCCTGAAGATAAATAGAATAGAATAGAATAGAATATCCTTTATTGTCATTGTCATATGTACAACGAAATTAAAAGGCCAAAACAGTCGGTAAATACATTTTTTTTTAAACTATAAAGGAGCATAAAAAATACAGAGAATAAATACTGTTAAAAGAATAGTTCAGCCAAAATTCAAATTGCTTCAACTCATTATCTACTCACCCTCATGTATTGTCGACTAAGGGCTGGGAGAAGTCTCAGAGTCCTCCGTGGCTTCTCTGAGTTACAGGGGGTCTCGGCGTAGCAGTGCATGTCCATATAACGGTTGCAAATGGATACCAACAAAAAGACACACCAAAAAACATCCAAATACCTCCATGCTGCTCGTATGTGAGATTTGGATGGACCAGGAAGAGAAGCTTCCGTTACAAACAAGCTTGAAACATTGACTTATTTAATTTTTTTTCGGGACAATTTCGCATTTCGGGGCTTCAATACAAGACGGACATTACATACATTCCATACATGTGTGGTGTGTCTTTTTGTTACGAAGACAGTTGGTATCCATTTGCAACCGTTATATGGACATGCACTGCTACGCCGAGACCCCCTGTAACTCAGAGAAGCCACGGAGGACTCTGAAACTTCTCCCAGCCCTTAGTCCACATGAGGGGGAGTAGATGGGCGGTGTGTCCTACCTGTGGCGCTCAGGCTGTGATCCAGCAGCTGGGATGGCAGGAAGCCCGTGGGGCTGGGGGGGTCTGAAGGCAGGGGGGGTGCTGCTGCTGCTGCTGCTGTGGCCCCCGGCCCGCTGCTGGTGGCCCCCGCTGCCGCACCTGAGGGCTGGACCCCGGGGGGGTCGAACATCCCGAAGGCGTCCTGCCACTCTTTGCTGAACTCGTCGCTGGCTCCTGGACCCGGACTGAGGAGGTCTTTGAGGAAGGCCATGTCGCCCTTCTCACTGTCCTCGTCCTCGGGTCTCAGAGCGCCACCTAGAGAGGGGGAGGGGGGAGGGGGAGAGGGGTCAGCTGGTTGTGGAGGGGCTTGGAGCATCAGATTAAGATCTAAGCAGCGACACAGAGCTCACAAAGGTTAAAGGGATAGTTTAACATTTTGGTTAATTCGCCTATCGCCATAATCCCTATAGTCACAGCAGTAGGTTCATTACCTTTAATTATCGGTGCATGTTGTTTTGAGATCAGCGGGGCAGAGGCGTGAGCTGCTCAGTGAACACAATGGAGGTGAACGGTACAAATACACAATTCAACAACTCCAAAACGCTCTGGTGGAGAAGTTGTGACCTGCACATTCACCACGCTATGAAATAATCATGTAATATTATGTAACATTACGACACATGAAGCAAATACTTGGAACTACTTGCGCTTTTGAAATCCCTCCGCCCAGCAGCCGTGTCTGGAATGTAGTTCCAGCTAAACATTTGCCTCGACAACAACAGTTACATGATTATTTCACAGCGTGGTGAATGTGCAGGTCCCAACTTGTCCACCAACTTGGCATTTTGGAGTTGTTGGATTGTGCATTTGATGTGGGACAGGGGACCTGTACCATTCACCTCCATTGTGTTCACTGAGCAGCTCACGTCTCTGCCCCGCTGATCTCAAAACAACATGCACCGATAATTAAAGGTAATGAACCTACTGCTATGGCTATATAGGGATTATTAATAGGCGGAATTGCCAAAATGTTGAACTATTGCTTTAGTTTGACCATGAAAGAGAGAAAAAGAAAAGAGAAACATCTATTTTTTTACTAAGAAGTAACTGCCCATCTTTCATTTTATGAGCAGCAGCAGAGAGAAGCCTCCAACCAGACTGAACTCAGAGCTAATGTGCAGAAGGAAGCAGCAGAGGAGAGACGCCAGGATGGAACCAGAGAACCAGAGCAGAGCTGAGAGCTGAGAGCCGGGGGAGGAGACAGGGGGCCGGTTTACCAGCGGCAGGCTGCTGCTGTGACAGGCCGGGCTGGGTGCGGTGGTCTCCACCCTGAGGAGGGGGGGGCAGGAGCTGGGGGAGCTGTGTCGGGGCTGGGAGCTGTAGCTGGAGCTGTGGCTGTGGTGGATCACAGGCCATGAGCAGGAGGTCGTCAGAGTCCACCGACAGTCCTCTGAGGTCGCGCAGGGCCGAGGTGGGCGTGGCTTTGTCATGCACTGATGTCAGAATATCAATCAGACTTGGAGCATGTGATACGATATGTGTTGGACAACTGTGAATAATTTAGATCATTCTTCTACAACCCTGATCATAAACTGATAGACTTTACTGTGACCTCTCTCTGATATTGGATCTTTTATGCATCTGTATTGGCTTTGTCCTGGAGTTGTAATTTTGGGTGACTGTTATCCTCTACACCAGTGGTTCTCAACTGGTGGGTCGGGACCCAAAAGTGGGTCGCGGACCCGTTCTGGATGGGTCACGGACAGCTGGTCAAAAAAGTAAATAATATCTAATGCACATCTGATGTTGGACATGTCTTTTATTTTGAAAAATAACTTATTTTGAAAGGCACGAGACACGTGAACACATGCAGTTGTAATGCTCCTCCTCACTTTCTTATTATTTGCTCCATTTGCTCTGAATGCAAAGTATCAGTTTCTTATTAATGTGGCCTGAATGCAGTGAAAATACCTTGTTTTGTTTTGTGGGTCTTTATTTTGTGCAATTTGATATTTATTCACTTTTGTGAACATGCTCTGAATGCAGAGATGCATTAGAAGTTAAATATATTGTTTTGTTGGTCTCCATTTTGTGCAGTTTGATATTTTTTTATTCACTTCTGTACATGCAGTTGTCATGGTCCTCCTCAGTTTCATTCATGTGCTCTGAAATGCACTTTGCTCAATAAAGAGCATAATGAGTTTTTAAAGGCTTAAAAAAAAAAAAAATCTTGGTTTGAATTTTATAAAAGTGGGTCGCGACTTAATGACCATGGGAACATGTGGAGCCCAGAGTGAGACTAGTTGAGAACCCCTGATTTAGATCATTCTTCTACAAACCCTGATCAAAAAAAATAAACTTTACTGCCTCTCTCTGATAGTGGATCTTTTATTTTATGCATCTGTGTTGGCTTTGTCCTGGAGTTGTTATCCTCTACACTGTCAGAACTTTATGTTGTAATCCCCACACCACACTTACCGTGGTGGCTGACTTGGCTCTGTCCGTCACTGCTGGGGGCTGGGGGATCTGGACAGGAAGTAACACAATACAAGTCACAGATTGATCCACACAACCACACACACTGACTCATTCTCAGGTGCAACAACAGAACAGCATCACACTGTCGGGGTGTGTGTACCTGTGTGTGAGGCACTTGCTGATGGCTGGTCGTCATCCAAGGACACCAGACTGAAATAACATCAACACAAACAACACAACACAAACTGTTAAAACACAGTCACACATGGATTTCTATGTGTTGTGTGTCTAGATTGTGTGTATTTGTATTTGTCACCTGTCTGTGTTGCTCTTCTCCTTCTTCTCTAATTGTTTCTCTGCATCTGTTATCTGCTCCAGCGGGTCCCTTAGGTCCTGAATGATGGAGAGACACATGCTGGTTAATACCTGTGTGTGTGTGTGTGTGTGTGTTGCTGAAGTTGGACTGTTGTGTGTCTCTTTTTGTTGTTGTTGAGCCACCTTGAGTGTGGTGAACTGGTATGGGATGTGGCCCTGGAAGGCCTGGTGGATCTCCAACATGGCGTGGGCCGTCTTCTCCCAGAACTGCAGCAGGGTGGTCTGCAGGGACACACACACACACACACACACACACACACACACACACACACACACACACACACACACACACAGGTGGAAAGCTGCTAAGTTAAAGGGATAGTTCAACATTTTGGCAAATTGACCCATTGCCATAATCCCTATAGTTTTAGCAGTAGGTTCGTTCACCGCTAATTGACGGTGCAAGCTATATTTTTTAGAACAGTGGAGCAGAGGCGCTAGCTGCTCAGAGCTACGCTACGGAGGCTAATGGGATTTCTTGGTTTCCGATCATCAAACTCATCAAATACACAATCCAACAACTCCAAAACGCTCTGGTGGACACGTTGTGACCTGCAGAAATCCCATTAGCCTCCGTAGCGTAGCTCTGAGCAGCTCTTGGGACTATTATATAGAGATTATGGCAATGGGCCAATTTGCTAAAATGTTGAGCTATCCCTTTAAATAAAAGCCTGTCCCATATATATATATAGACGCCACTCTCTAATAGAAGCCGGGTCAGTTCGACACGTGAAGCAAATAAAAGCTTGGGCTTCTACTGGAGAATTCACGATAGCCAAGTTTATATTTCCCCCCTCAACACACTGAGCTTTTGAACAGCTTTGAGTGTGTGTATGTGTGTGTGTGTGTGTGTGTGTGTGTGTGTGTGTGGTGGGACACACACCTGGTATGTACAGAGGGAGTGTGAGAGCATGTTGCAGCGGCTGGCTCCCAGCATGTCCACCTTCTGACACACGTCGTTCTTCAGCTTCTCAAACTGGCCCTTGCTCCCTCTGACCTGCGCCTGGACCTGAGGACAGAGACACACACACACACACACATAACGCTGGGTGAACAAAGAGTTTGTTTGTTTGTTTATTTTCACATATCGAAGTTAAAAAAGATATAACATATAAAATCCAAAACAATGTGAAGGGGAAATGCCAAAAAACCCTCCAGGGGCTTGTAAGGCGGCATTCTCCAACTACAGCTCTAAGCTAATGAGCATAGACACATTTGTGAGGTACAAAAGTCGTTCATACATAATAAATACAAACATGGTTTAACATGATTTAACATTGTACAATGCAATACAAAAAGCTAAATATAAAATAATCCCAGTTTAGATAGGCAGACCATGTGGAAAGTATTGACTGGTTAGCAGGAGAGACTTTAGTGCTCTCCTAAATTGTTGTAAAGATAAATCAAAAAAATGTACAGGTAATAAATTCCATATTCTTGGTCCACGATAAAGTATCTACAGAACTGTGATTGAGAGGTACAACAATATTGGGTTCTAAGGTGACAGGAGTTACGTGTGGAATAGGTGTGAAATTGATAGTTGTATGCAAATATATAATGAAAAGATGATGGAAGGAGTTTTTTTAGGGAACCATAAACAAATAAACCAATCTGAAGATGATTCACTTGATAAACACTGAGGATACCCGACTGAAGGAATAGAAAGAGTGTGTGTGTGTGTGTGTGTGTGTGTGTGTGTGTTAATCCACACCTTTAAAGCCAAGTTGAGTGTGTGTTTACCTTGCGGAACTTCTCCAGCTGCTTGTACGTGTCTGGGTCCAGCTCCTGGGAGATGTCCTTCATCCAGAGCAGAGCTCCTCTGTACTCGGTGCGGGACTTCTCCATCCGAGTCACCGTCAGCAGCGTGTCGGCGATGGCCCGCCGCCGGAACGTCTCCACCTCCTGGTGCAGACGGTGCAGTGGTGGGCACAGCGCCATCCTGTGGAGGAAATAAAATAGAAAACACATCAGAATAATAATAAGAACTTTATTTGTAGATGCTTGTTTAAACTTTTTTCTAATACTAAATGCTACATGGTGTTAACATGTTGAATGTCAATGATTTGTTCAAAATAATGTTACAAAGTGCTTTACATCAAATAGAACATAGAAACAGCAGCAGTTGGGTTCATATAACAATAGTGTTTTCCATAAAATCAAATGAAGAATGCCAGCAGTTATAAACATAGAATAACAAAAGATAATAAATAATTAATTAAAAAAACTAATTCTTAGAAAGCCTTTCCATAAAATTGAATTGAGAAAAGCTGAAACAGTTTGAGCTTTTGAATAACTTCCTAAAACTCACTTTAATGGAGAATAATAATAATAATAATAATAATAATAATAATAATAATAATGATATATATATAAAGTTATATAAAAAGTTATATAAAAAAAAGTAAAAAGAACAGCAAAACAATAGTAATTTTAAAAAAAAGCTAATTATTGGGAAACCTTTCTATAAAAATGAAAACATTCACTCAGAATATAATCAGTAAAACATTACATTAAGACAAATATTGGCTCTTTTGTTCCTCAAAGTTATAATAAAAGAAAAAAACAGCAAACCTATAGTAATAATTAATAATAATTATTGTGTAGCCTTTAAATAAAACCTTTCTATAAAAATGAGTGATCCTAACTTTCACTTTTATGGAGAATATCCTCAGTTTAAAACACTATAATCAGCTGGTCTGGCCTTGCAGGTCTTGTCTCCACTGACCTCTGCTTGGCCGAGGTGCACAGGGCCTTGCTGGTGGCGTCCATCATGTTGCCGGCCTTGGTGCGGTCGTGTTCGCCCTGGAAGCGCAGGAACAGGCCCAGCTCGTTCTCCTCCTGAGACAGGCCTGTTACCGGGGAAACGCAACAACAACAACAACAACAACAAATGAAAACCGCTTCAGCCATGAGAGTGAATCTGGGTGAATCTCCTCTTCGACTGTCTGGGACTCACGTGAAATCCTGTGCTGGTACTTCTCGATCACCTTCAGCAGCTCTGTGCAGGTGGACTGGACCGAGCGGAAGAACTGGAGACACACAAACGGGCTGAGTCAGAATTATTCAAACACACACACACACACACTGATGCTACTAAATTGCTATATTTGGGATTCCTAACCTCTCACTTGCACTCAACTCTACACAAAAGGATATTATTATAGCTTTCACGTCCTTACTTGCAAGACTTTTATTATTGTTACATTGGAAATCTGCTAAATATCCTTCTATCTCCCGGTGGCTTAAAGACATGATGTTTTTTTTTTAAAGCTTGAGAAAATTAAATATACATTAAGAGGATGTACAGTAACATTTTTCCACAAATGGCAACCCTTTATTTCCTATTTCACTAATTTAGATGTACAAAGAGACGATGACTGCTGCTCCTTCCACCTGCATCAGGCAGAGTGAAGGCTGAGGCTGAGTCCAGGGTGGAGGTGAGGTTACTGATTAACTCCAGAACAAACAGTCTGCTGCTTCAGTCCCACTCCCTGAGCAGAGGCCCAACATCTGGAGTCTCATCTGTGGCTACTGATCATTTAATCAGTGTCATTATTGGATAACAGCCGGCTTCAGTTGTGATCAAACCGAAGGATGGATTTACTTTTGATTGGATGATTTAAAATGCAAAGTGAAAAACAATCTAATAATGTTTCATTAAATTAAACAAACCCACAGGTTTCAAAATAAAAGCAGCTGAGACAAGGTTATTGTAGTTAACTAAAACTAGCAGTGAAAAAACTATTTAGTAAACTGTAATAAAAAAAAGAGAAATGAATAAAAACTACAATGAATAATGTAAAACTAACTAAAACTAAAGTTGAGTCAGGTAACATCAGCTTAGTTGTAGTTTTCTTAGAGATGTCTAAAGAAAACGCCACAGCTCAATATGGGACGACTTGGAGTACGACCCACAGGTAGAAATGTAATGTGATGAGGACTGATGGGAACATTATGGGATGCATCATGCAACTAAAAGGGAAAAATTAAAATCCTACACATTTAAAAGTTCATCCTCAGAGGCTTTTTCCTAAAACCTGAAAAACTACAACTAAGGCTAAAAGACTAAATAAAAACTAGTCGATTCCTCCAAAATAAAAACTAAACTAAAACCGCTTCACTTGTTAAACTAACTAAAACTAAACTGAAATTTAAAAAAAAGCAAACTGCAAAATTAAATAAAAGTAAAAACTAATGAAAATGTTAAAACCATAATAACCTTGGGCTGAGATGAAATCTGAAAACCACCAAGGCAACGAGCAGATATAAATCATGTTAGCTGAGCGGTTGCTGCTCCAAATCTAATTTGTCCTGCTGGTTTCAGAGTCCACATGAAGTTTGCTGGGGGAAACAGTTTTCTGAGACGTTACCTTCACACTCTGTGGTGTCGGTGTGAGACGTCTCTACATGATCAGATGGCAGGAGAGCAGCTCTACAAACAGTGCAGCTGTTAAGAGCCCCTTTGTATTAGCTGTGTAAACTTCCCACGATGCTGCACTTTATTTTTAGAAGCGTATGCTGCAGAAACTGAATGTTGAAAAAAATGGGGTGTATGACTCAAACACTGGCTGAATCCCATTGGAGCTCAACAAAATGTGCTGGAACCATATTTGTTTCTCCTCAGCAGCTTAAGCAGACCCCAAAAATACACAAAGAAGTGGTGTAAAATAAACCATTTATACCTATTGTTTGTCTTTAAACATAGAAAGCATTTTAAATAGGAGGTTTTGATTGATTTAGATGAGTTTAAACACATTCAGTTCTTGCTGAATGTGTTGCTTAAATAACCCAAGTTTGTTATCATGTGGCACCAATTACAAGTTATCTCAAGGCAGGGCCGTTGCTATAAATTCTGGGCCCCCTGAAGGAATACTAAAGTGGGCCCCTGCCCCTGACTTTTCCACTTTTTTTTCTTAGACTACGTATGTTTTATCATGTTTTATTAACTTTGTTTTGATGCTAATGCAGCTTTACTATGAGTATTAGTCAGGGTCTTATGCAGAATATTTCAGTCATAAAGATTAGACTAATGGGCACTGGGCCCCTAGAATTATCATCACCTTTCTCCCCTATAAAATAAACCATTTATACCTATTTTTTGTCTTTAAACATAGAAAACATTTTAAATAGGAGGTTTAGATTGATTTACATGAGCTTAAATAACCCAAGTTTGTTATCATGTGGCACCAATTACAAGTTATCTCATACAGATAAGGTCTAGACCTTCTTTTCCCACCGTCCTTGAACGCCTCTTACCTCCAACTTGGCGTCCAGGTCGGCGTCCGACGCCACCACGTACTCGTCCTCCTTCTTCCCGGTGGCTTTGATGAGCACCTGCTTGGTCTTCCAGAACTTCTTCTGCATGCGGGCCATCACCGAGCTGTCCTCCCCCAGCAGGGCCCGGCCGCCGCTCAGCATGTCGCCTGCAAAACTGATCCCAGAGCAGCAGCAGCAGCAGCTTGTAATAACAGTGTTTTAACGTGATAATAGAGGTCGGACGGTGCACGATGAGGGACAAAAGGTACTATGATTAAAATAAACGCATGTGCTGACTGGCTCATTAACCCCTAATGTGTTTTTTTAATGAGGTATTGCCAATTAATCAGTGCTTTCCTGCTCCACACTATCAATATTTAAAAATCCACTACCATTCGACCTCTACATTTTTAATAATAGCATTATAGTTAGCTTTATTCATACATACCCGTCCATCATGGGATATTTGCTTTTTTTTATCTGTTGGATAAGAAAAAAGAACAAGACAGAGAAAGAGAATGAGTAGTAATAAAATGGATGCATGCATTTAATGTAAACTACTGATCTGCCACCTTTCCACAAGCCCCTTTTTTCCATTTCACTCTGTTGTACTAATAAAGTTTTTCTTTTTTCTTTATTCTTGTATATTTTTACATTGCTCAGTTTCACACAAGCTCTACACCCACCCATTCTGTGCAATATTTCTGATCAAGCAGCTTGTAGCTATATATAGTTTTTTTCTCTATACAAGTCATTTTTTGTTTTACATCACATTTATTTTGTACATAGTGAATGTAATGTCTTTATATTTTTATTCCTTACTTCCTTTCCTTATCCTGTACTTCTATGCTACTGTGGAAGGTGAATTTCCCACAAGTGGGATCAATAAAAGGCTTATAAACCATTAGGATTCATATATTTCCCACATAGTGACTGATATTTAATGTAAACTACTGATCTGCCACCTTTCCACAAGCCCCTTTTTTCCATTTAACTCTGTTGTACTAATAAAGTTTTTCTTTGTTGTTCCGCATAATCTATTCTTGTATATTTTTATGTTGCTCAGTTTCACACAAGCTCTACATTTAGCCTACTTGTATTCATGCCCTCCCATTCTGTGCATTTCTGATCAAGCAACTTGTATAGTTTTTTCTCTATTTAAGTCATTTTTTGTTTAACATATACTTTGTACATAGAGATGTCTTTATATTTTTATTCCTTACTTCCTTTCCTTTCCTTATCCTGTACTTCTATGCTGCTGTATACTCAATTTCCCTACGGGGACAAATAAACTACTACTATTGCTGTTGCTGGTGAATTTCCCACAAGTGGGATCAATAGAAGTCTTATAAACCATTAGGATTCATATATTTTCCTTGTTAGAGTTCCCACATAGTGACTGATATTCTTATAATAAATAAAGGAAGACTCTTGCATGGACACAACTCATCACCAAACATGCAAACTGAGCTGACAGCTGTTCTTATCCACTACACAGTGATTCCACAGGTTTTCTGCTGCTGGACAAACACACAATACTCACTAAAGGAGCTAAAGGCTAAAACAAACTGCTAATCTAATATGGTTGTTGGTGTTGGAGCAGCAGGGATCAAACCAACACCTGCGCCTCAGACCAGCTGGCTGCCGAGCAGGTGTTCACTTACAACTCACACAGGGAGGAAAAAATAAAAATAAAAAGCTAAGCGACATTCAGTCATTTCTCATCAGCACTGTGGGATGAATTAATGACGACGCATTAACATTTAAATAAAGGTAACAGGAGTCGAGGAAAGCAGCCAGCTCGCTCTGTTAGCAGCACTTCAGCTACTAACTAGCTGCTGTCGTGGACAAACCGTAACACATCTCCACCGGCCCAGCGGTAATAACAACAGCCCGGTTCGAGTCCCAAAGAGGACGTGTTTTAATAATAATAAAAAACATTAATTCTGCACCGACCTTGCTTCAGTGTGTGTCCGCCAGTCCGAGCATCTATGGTTAGCCTCCTTTACCCGACAGCCATCATCATCATCCTCTTCATCTGAGTCACAGAAAGAAACAGGATATGCAAAGTGGCCGTGACGCCGTTTGGACACGCGGGGTCGCTGCTGCTTAGGTCACGCTCAAAGATCGTCTATAGGAGAGATGGGCCACTCTGATACAGAAAGCAACACACCATCCAAACCTTAGCGTGTTCTGTTGCCAGATTTCTCCAGGCTACGCCAAATGAAACTTTATTTTATGTGGAACTTAAATCTTTTTATGACTCTGTCTGTAAAATATTTAAAAACAAGAAAGCTTTGAAGACATCCAGTCTTATGGAAAAGATTATGGTCCATATTGCTAGATAAAACTCTGGACTTATACTGAGTCTCCACACCAGATAGTTGGACCAGTCCCAGCCTGGTCAGATGCTACATGAACTGATGAAGCCTCTTGGATGAAGGTGAAACGTCTTCCTAGACAAATAACTAAGTCCAGTTGAACCTCCTTTGAAAAAAAAAAAAAAAAAAGTTGTTGGCGGGCTCGCGAATTTTTTTTTTTTGACAACGAGCGATAAATCGCATTTCTCGCGTATCTCGCGTTTGGTTGCGCGTATAAACTCGAGCGAAAAAAAAGCGTTCCTCGTGTTTGGTGGGAAGCCCCTCGTGGGTCTTCCCACCAAACACGATGAAAAGGACGAAGACGCGAAGGTCCCGTCGCCATAAAAGAATCGGGTGTATTGTCGCAAAAAAAAAAAAAGTCGCGTATACCGCGTCGCGCGCCTAATCGCGTCTCGCGCCTAATCGCGTCTTTGCGTCACGGCCTTTTACACCGCGGACGTAACGAATAAACGGTGACGGTGTGAACGAACAACATAGAACAGGACCAGACGTGGCGTTGTTCCCTCTTTTCACCTACAGCTCCACTCTCCCTTACTTACACTAACTACTGTTATTGTTGAGAGCAGAGAATTGTGGGATATGTAGTTTTTGAACACAATAATTCAACAAATTTAAGACATTTTAAGGCCTAAAAGTGTGTAATGGACATACGTATAGCCTATATATAATGTGTTAGTTTCACTTTAATTGAACACATTCTACATCGCGGAGGCGACGTCTCTCCTTCACCTCTGAAACGGGGCAGAGCTCCGTGGGAAACACCTAATGTACGTACCGACTGCACGCGGATACGCGCCGCTTTGGGTAACGAGCGCGCACGTCGCGCGTCTACATTGGAGGTAGGCTGTTACCATAGGCTGTTACCAGTGTAATCAGAGACAACCATGAATGAGTTCGCCTCAGTTTCACGTGATTGTCACTGTCAGCCTGTTAGAAAAACATTTTACTGACCCCAGCTGAGACGCTGACCCCCCCCCCTCAAAACAAAAACTCTTCGGATCTGAACGATTCACACAAGTCACCTAATTGGTCATGAAAAAAGCGAGTTTCGCTTTTCGGCGCGCTGTTTGCATCCCTGTATTTATTTATTATTTCATTTTCTTATTTTTGTCAAGCTCTGCTATATGTATTATGCACTCTCTGTACTTTAGTGTTGTTTCATGTTTGTATAATGTCATGTTTGTATGTTTCAAATTTGATAATAAAGTTGGTTTGAATTGAAGTAAACTGGTCGATACCATTTAATTGACTATAAAGAAATGTGTTCATGAAATTAAATTATGTTTGTTCGGCCATCCCCCCTCCCCAATTTGCAGCACGTTTTTGTCGTTGCAACTTATTGAGCTCTCAGGGACACCGTAGTCTGACATGACCATGCAGAGTGAGCGCTCTTCGTTTCATCGGATCTCTGGTCAAACCTGTTTGAGGAGGAAACAAGTCGACAGTTATTCTATTCACAAGACGGTTTTTTTTCTTTTCCTCCTTAAACATGAGGAAGTTGCTCAGGTAAACCAGTTATGAAATGTTAAACAGGTTAGATTAGCGTGTTATAATATCAAAACATTAAATTAATGGAAATAATTGATCAATATTTTATTCTTTAAGTAATTGATGAACTGGTTATCTTTCTGTATTAGATAGACATTAGATCAATCTATATTTAACAATATGCTTTTCATTTTGTAGATGCAGAATGTGACATTTAAAAAAATTAAATTAACATATCATGTCTTATTTTCAGATGCTATATACTATGACTAATACTGGGTCACATCTTTTCCATTGTCAGGTCCACATTTACAGGACTGTGTCATCATTTACGCAGATGCTGCACTGTTTCCACATGATTTAATTATTTTAGATGAATAAGCAGCAGGTGCACGGTTGTTCCTTATGAAAAGCTTGGTGACGCAAAAATACCGACAAATACGTATGAAAACAAGTTCAAGAGACATTTTAGGAGACAAAATGAATTTATATATTGTTTTTGGTTACAGGAAAAAAAAAAAAAAAGACAAGCCATTGGAAAATATGCATAAAAACTGAAGGGGGTGAAACAACCAGGACAGGAAAGAATATAGCAAATAAACTTTGTACAGTATAAAATTCATAATCGAATTATCACTGATGTGTGTGTGTGTGTCTCTGCAGTCCATGTGAGTCCAGGTCTACGCCCCCACATCTGTCCGACAGGCCGAGTATCTGTAGGTGTACAGCTTGTTATCTGCCCCTCCACTCAACATCAGCTGAAAATAGAAAATAGATACAGAGACAGGAAGTCAGACGGTGATTTTGCTTTATCGAGTGTTTGTGTGGAGTTACTGTGAGTCGGCTGACGTGTCTCACCCCGCTTTCTGTCCAGTCCACGCAAAACACTTTGTCCTCGTGGGCCGCCACGTCGTACAGAGGAGCTTTACAGCTGGAAGACAACACGGCAACAATCACTGGGACGCCTTTGACAAACATTTTAATAACAAGAAGCAGAAACATTCACCAAAATACGGTGAAAACCTCTGGATTTCGAAGCTGTTTCTGCTTAGTCTGATCAACAGACGGCGTTTTATTTTGACAAAGACAGGAAGTTCATTCCAGACATGGGCAGACCGATGTGTGGAATGAACAGGACGTCCTGTAGAGGTGATGTTTGACACTGTAACTGCTGATAATGAACGAAATGGCTTATTTTCTCTTTAGCCAAGTAAGTAGCTGTTTTGTGTAAAGAGTAAAGAGTACATTTTTTATTATATTATATATTATACTTAATGGCCATTTGTACCCCATACAACCCCACTTCCAAAAAAAGCTGGACTATCCCTTTAATAACATTTATTTAGGGCACTGGAGTCCGAGGAAGGCGAATCATAGAAAATACCTGCTGTAAAAAAGTATTGCAGGATGGAGAGAGAGAGATAGATAGATAGATAGATAGATAGATAGATAGATAGATAGATAGATAGATAGATAGATAGATAGATAGATAGATAGATACAGGGTTTCTGCAGGTACAAGCAAATCTAACTTAATACTTTTTAATGCCCATCACTGACTGCAAATACTATATGTGTGCATACGTATACTTAACTATATACACATACACACACCCAATTACTTGGTTTCGCATGTTTTCACACCATTACTTTCTGTGCAAAATTAATGTTTATATACTAAGAAAAAATCGGTAATATTATTTTCTGATCAAAAGTACTTTTTTCTTTTTTTAATCCCTCTGGGAATCGAATTTAATGCCATTTAAGGCCTTAATTTTAGCAAAATCTATTTAATCACTTTTAATGCTTTTTAATGACCCGCGGAAACCCTGAGATAGATAGATAGATAGATAGATAGATAGATAGATAGATAGATAGATAGATAGATAGATAGATAGATAGATAGATAGATAGATAGATTATATATCCATCTGTGCTGTACAGACCTTCTTGTGTCCCACAGTTTGACAAGGTTGTCAAGGGAACCGGAGACCAGCTGGTGCTCGTGTGACGGCGCCCACTTGACGGCGGTGACCCAGCCGGTGTGGGAGGTCAGAGACAGCAGCACCAGGGACCCATCTGGAGGAGAGAGGGAGGATTTATAGCCACACATCATGTATTAAGTTAACTTACATCTGCATAAGACAAAGAGAGACTGATCTCTGATGTGAATACGTGTGTGTGTGTGTGTGTGTGGTGGGACCTTTGGTGCGAGGGTCCCACAGTCGGATGTGTCTGTCTGTGCTGCCTGAGGCCAGTCGTCGACACAGAGGTGAGTAGGAGATGCAGTTGAACACTTTACTGCCCGTCTGTAGAGAGGACAACACATGTCAGCCTTGGATGAAAGTCAATTGCTTTTTTTTCCTACTTTATTTTAAGTATTTGCTTTTGTAATACTGATTTTGACCACAAGGGGGCGATGTGCACCATGACTCCAGTGTAAATCTGAAATAACAGCCTTCATATTATGTCCCACTAGTGGATTCTTTAGTTCTCCATGCAGCATCCATAAAGTGCATGTGGCTGTAAATGTGTTTTAAATACAACCTAGCATAAACCAACAGCCAAGTGGACGTCATAAAAGATTTTAAAATAAAATCACTTGAACTGGCATTTTTCTTTTAATTTTTATCACTACATACATTTGGATAACTTGTGTCATAATATGTGTATCCAAACATTTATTTTTTGTCTCTTTATAATCTTGACTTTGGATCTTTAGCCCCCAAATTCAATTCAGAATCAATTCATCCTCAAATTTAGGTGAGTGTTTGAGTCGAATTTGAAGAAATTAGCCCAGGATTGTATTGAGATATCACATTCATAAGAACCAGACAGAGATGGGAGTACATGTAAAAAAAAAAATTTAAATCATTCATTTTTAACAGAGTTGAACCCGTCTGTGTGTGTGTTTTGTCACAGTCTGCCTCACCAGTGTCGTCTTCATTCCTCCGGTCTCCACATCCCACACACGGATGGTGTGGTCCCATGATGCACTGCAGACCTCCTCGCTGTCGCACCAGAGGACAGAGGACACGGCCTCATTGTGTCCGGACAGCGTCATCAGGGGAGTCTGAAACACACACACACACACACACACACAAACTGTGTTCAAACACTGAGTCTTAAAACAAGCCGTATAGACTAATGTAACTTTATGATGTCACAAAAGCAAGGAGAGCAAGAGAGGCTCAAAACCTTCTCTCTCTCAAACTATTCACAACAGCTAAAACCACAAATGTAATGTCAACACATCCCAGTAAAATACAGTCAGGATGTATTTACACTATGGAGCTTTAACGCTGTGCACTCACCCTGGTCAGGCCCAGCTGCTGAGTCTTCTGTTTCTTCCTGGGCCTGTCAGCAGCTTCCTCCACCTCGTCCGCCTCGTCCGTGGGCACGGCCGACCAGATCTTCAACATCTTGTCCCAGGAGCCGCTGCAGAACTGAGACGGAGAAACAGAGTCGTCACGCACATGAACTGAAACCTGCATTTTTTTTTTGGAGCTGGTGGTTTTCTATCCGCTCCAACTTTTACCTTGGAGCCGGTGGGGTCCGTGGCGACCGTGTCCACGCTCCCCGTGTGTCCTCGACAGCAGTGTCTGGCTTTCACCTTGTTCCTCTCCGAGTTCCACTCCCACATCAGGACGGTTTGGTCCAGAGAGGCCGTGAGGAGCAGAGAGGTCAGACCCTCTGTAGAGACAACAGCCACACAACTTAGAAACAGGGTTCCTACACATTTGAAATTTCCAAATTCCATACTTTTTCCAGACCCTAATTTCCAGACTTCTCGGTAAAAAAAAAATCAAATAATTCGTGATTTTTAAGTAAATAGACGTGCATAATATAAAAAAAAAGCATGCAATTTATCATTTCTTTTCATTATTCTGAATGGGTATGCCATTATGCAATCAAATAATTAACCCAAATAACTTCAGATAAGACCAAACCAAGATAAGATAAATAAAATAAATATATTTCCATACAATAGTTTCCATTTTCCATACTTTTACAGACCTGGAAATGTATAAAATCAAATTCCATACTTTTCCATACTTTCCATACTTGCGTAGGAACCCTGTAGAAAGGCTGTGATCACTGATAACAAAGTGACGGTTTACGATTTTGTCCTACTCACCTCTTTTAACCCAGGCGACATCTTTGACTACATCTGTGTGACCCGCCACCGTCATCACAGCCTTTCCCTCCACAGACCAGATCCTGGCTGTCTTGTCATATGATCCTGTTAGAATCCTGCACAAAAGCACAAGACCACGACAAAGGTATTAAAACTTACATTCAGAATGAAACTAAAACCGCGTCACAGTTCGATCATAATAACAATAGCCATAGATCGACATCTTACCACTCAGAATCTGCATCGACGCAGCTGATCCAGTCATCGTGCATCATACACTCCTCGGGTTCTGGGGCTGTGATTCGCTCCACATACTCGATCTCAACCACATCTTCCTGAAACACGCAGACACACACACACATACACACTTCATATCAGTTGTCTTGTTTCCTTTTGCAAGTTTGTGTTAAAAGACAAGCTAAAAAAGACGTACTGTTGATATGCCCTCTGTGTCCATATGGAAGGACAGCGACGACCGCAGGAACTGACCCCTGACCAGGAAGTCGAAGTCCACTTTACTGTGGGATGCTGTGGAGACAAGAAATATAAAAAAATATATACACTGAGATGTGTGCGATCCAATGGACTTTATAGCAAATATTTATTTTAAAAAAGTACTTGAACAGCAGAAATCTAAATCTAAATAACATAAAATTACACAAATGTTCAAACACTGTGTCCTGGAGTTGGAAAACGAGTGTCATGTGTTCAATGTTTCTACAGAAAAGGATGCACAAAGTAAGAACACAGCTGGAGAACTACAAGGTAGTAAAAGTAATACAACTGTGGGGTTGTGGTGCTGTTTTAAATAAAGTTTAAGCAAAAAATACTTTACCATCTTTAGCCTGCAGTAGTTTGTTGATGATATTGCTGAGGTCCTGCACTTCAGATCCAGCTGGGATGGAGAATGGGACATCATCTACAACATACCTACACAGATACGAAGAACATATTTAACAGGTTAACTTTACAAATTAGTTAAAACACAGAGTTATGAGCCACATTAACAATACACGTGTTGCTAAGAAAGCACAGTGGTGTCTCACTGTTTACTGTTAGTTACAGCGAGCTAGCCAGCATGCTAACCCCTCCTGCTGACGTCTCTCCTCTTCTGTTACTTTAAAGTTTAAAGCTCAAAACTCACCTTTTGTTCTCGGTGAAGAACCTCGCCTGTAACTGCGCCATTGTTGTTAGTTGTGTGTTTGTCTTGTGTAATAATAACGTCAGGTCAGGTACGACTTTACCCGGCTGTGTAGCACCACTGCTGCTGCTGCTTATAGCGCAGTTACACCATGTGGTACGGAGCAAGGCGCGACAATCGAATACAGATAAGATCGATCGACGCTCCAGCGGTGAGTCGGTGCTCCTCTAGTAATGTCTGACCAGATTACAGGGGTCGTGCCCGAAAACTGATTTGTAGGGTGGAGTGAGTATAGTTGAGACATGTGTACAGTTGAAACACCCTTAATATCTTGCCTATGCTGCAAGGCTGAGCCACCATTTTTACTCAGCACATGCATATTAACATCATCTTTGGTTGTGGGAAATTTGAAGAGTTTTAACATCTCCAGTCCAAAGATATCAGCAAATGGCTTTTTACTAGGGTAAGAATTTCACTTTACCATGTCCCTTCCACAACGAATAGCTTATTATCCTTTTGTGACCATCAAACATAGCTTACATCATTGCAAACGTTATTTTGTGCCCTAAAACTCACATATTTCATGCTATTCTAGCATATTAGGTCACTGCACAATCTAGAGAAATACACAAAGTGGTCAGCTAGAGTTCTATTACATCACATCACTGTTAAGTTGTGCAGTGTAGGCTAACGATAACATGTTATAAGTCATAATAAGACCAAAAAAACAAAGAGAATGGGGGAAAAAAAAACTAATATTTGTGATCCTATAGCCAATACTGGATTGAAGTTACGGAATATCACATTCTTTAGTCCTGGATTCAAAAGTATCTCAAGGTGACACGTGTTGGTTCCATGCTGTGAATGAACATGGCAAAGAGTGGTGACTGGAATAATTGCAGTCTTTGTGAATAATACTTGTGTTTTATTTCTTTATTCTCGCATTCATTTGACGTTCTCCAGTTTGACCACTAGATGGAGTGATAGCACCTTTAGCCAGAGCTATGAAGCTCTGTCTCCCACAAGAAGAGTGTGTGTCCAGTCTGTGGCTGCATGGCCCCCAGGAGCCTCGGCCTTCACATGATGAAATAAAGCAGGGCTAATTAGCTCGGTTGTCAAATAAATTCACGAGATTGAGATACTAAATTTTCCCCTAAATATCTTTGAATGTGTCTGTAACTGTGTGTATGCTTCTTACCTCATGTGATGTGACCAGAATCTGTACTGTATGTAGGCTATCTGTAGGCCTATTGATCCAGTTTAACATCTGTTTGATGCAGTCAATTTTTTGTTTTGTTTTTGTTAATCTGGGTCTTTTTTTCCTTTTCTTTCTTTCTTTCTTTGTTTTTTTTTTTTTTTTTTTTTTTTAACTTTCTTTATTAAACATGTAAACATGAAGAACAAATACAATGGCATACTCATTTCTGTCCATATGTGCAAATCAAATCACAGTGAAAGAAAAATCACACCTCCTGCATTACATAGGAAATCAGAATATTTTCTATAAAGGCTGATTACCAGAGCCTATAGTATAGAGAGTATAAAAATTAATACATGAAATAAATAAAAGAAGTGTTTGATGCAGTAAATTACCTACTAACCTGCAGATGGGAAAATGCCGAAAACAATTGAGTAGGCTACATGTAGCCTAATCTTTTTCAAAAAAGAAAAAAAGAAAAAAGAATAGAACAGATTTGTTTATTTATTTATTTTTTATCTATTTAGTTATTATTTTATTCTTTGCTGGATGGAAATCCCCTTCAAATCGCGCATGCGCAGCGGGCGGAGCGTACGCAGGTCCTGACGGGAAGGTCTTTTTGTTTGGGCCGCTGACAGTCTCGACACTTGGTTTCATTCCCCCTGGTTCACAACCGTTTTTTATCTGCATTAATTTCGGTGAGTATCTCTGCATTTTCCCACTTTCTCTCTACCCCCCACGCACCTCAGCCGTCACGTAAAGACACTAAAACCCCCACATTAGGAGCCGTAAATGATATATATGTATATATTTTTTATTTTTTTACTGCTGCCATCATGGGCCGATGGAGGACGAATTTCGGTTTCCTCCGGTTCGGGGAGCTAGCGTTAGCATTAGCATTAGCATTAGCCTCCTTATAGCTCAATACACGCACCTTGTTTCTGATATAAACCCGAAATTTAAAGTGACATTTCGACGGCGTGTTGCCTTTAAGGACGCATTGTCTCTCCGTGGAGGGTTTTATAGCGTAAACACGAGTGGTTAATTAATCGAGACGGCTCGCTAACCCCGGCTAGTGGGCCCCGGCTAAGCTAACCAAGCAGCCGAGGCTCGGCGCATGGTGAGGCCCGGAGTTAGCTCACCATGCTAACCTGTAATTAGCCGGCTGGAAAGAGTGATATCTCCCCCATCACATCTAATCCACCATCTAATCTTAGAACATATTAACGGTTCATGAAATGTTTTTGCTTCAGGGCCACCGCTGTTAAAGCTGGTTTAAGTTTAAATACATATAATCTGGCTAATTAGACACCAGGTCCATTGTATCTATTGGCATTGTCTTTTGTTTGTTTTGTCTTCCTTTGATTTTGTATTGGAAACTAGAAGAACTATTTTCTGTAACTTGTCACTTGTAATAAATGAAAGTACATCAAATTAAATATATTCAACGTGACACTACAGTCAATTCTATGTTAAATCGTATGTTTAAATCACCTTTAAAAGGTTGTAAAGCTTTCATTTTCTTTTTTTTAATGACTTTCTCTTGCTGTGATGTTAATAAAATACATGAACTTTATTGTGTCAAATTGCAGGCTTTTACATAAGCTCACCCCTCAGACATAAGCATGATTCTTTGATCAGTATCACACTTGTAAACAATTTTAATTGCATTTTTTCAGGTTTTATAAGGCTTGAGGTCTTAAATTTGAATTTGGTTAACTCTGCACTAATTAATAAACACTATAATCACTCAAACCTGAACAATAAAAGGTTTTATTTCTAAAACCGCAGCAGCCTATTAATCAGCAACCATTTTTTATATAACTGTTATATTGTGTTAACTCATTTTCTAACATTCGCAGGCCAATCAACTGATCTGTTTGATCAATTATCAAACAATAGGAACTAAGTTCTTTATTAAATGCTATCATAATGTGAATAACATATTTATTGCTGTTGTGTAAGATTATTTCACCCAGTGTGATGTTGCATCTTGTTGGCATTTTTCACTCCCTCGGCTCATGACATTGACGTGGATCCAACCCAAGTTACGCCCAAATAAAAGACACAATTTCAGGGAACACCGTGTGCCGCCTGCTCGTGTGTTAACTTGTGATCTGCGAGGGGTTGAGTAAACATTAACCGTCTGTTTTTATCCTTTTTCAGGGTGTCTTTTATGAATAATCAAAAGCAGCAAAAGCCAACGCTAACCGGCCAGCGTTTCAAAACGAGGAAAAGAGGTCAGTGCTCGTCGCCGTTGCTTTTGTTTCTGCTTTTTGTACGTTTAACTGTATGCAGATCTCACGCTGTGTCTGTACCGGTTTGTCCTGAACTCAAACACTTGTATGTGTTTTTTTTTCTCTCCCAACAGATGAAAAGGAGAGATTTGACCCTACTCAGTTTCAAGAAAGTATCGTACAAGGCTTGAATCAAACTGGCACTGATTTGGAAGCGGTTGCGAAGTTCCTTGATGCCTCTGGCGCCAAGCTTGACTACCGCCGGTATGCAGAGACACTCTTTGACATCCTGGTGGCCGGTGGGATGCTGGGTGAGTTATGATATTCACATGTGCACACTTTGACTGATTGCTTTGAGTAGCAGATCAAAGGCATGGATACAAATACATGTGATGTGATGCAGGAATTTGATGGATTTCTTATGTGGCCCCACAGCCCCAGGTGGGACTCTGTCTGACGACATGACCCGCACTGAGTTCTGCCTCTTCACGGCACAAGAAGACCTGGAGACAATGCAAGCATATGCTCAGGTAAGTGCAGCTTCTGTTTGTCCAATCGGAGCTCTGTCTCTTCTACTGTGTCAAAGATCATGACGGGACATGTTTTCTTCTTCCTCCTCTCACCAAAATAGGTTTTTAACAAGCTGATCAGGCGTTACAAGTACCTGGAGAAGGGTTTCGAAGAGGAGATCAAGAAGGTGAGTCTCTGTTTTTAACAGGAACAGGTGTCTGTCGAGTCCTCGGGTGTGTTATTTCTGAGGTTGGATCATAACTTGTCGTTCTGGTTGGACGTGTTTCTTACAGAGGGGGTGTGTGTCTCTGCATCTGCCACCTCAACGTCGTACAGTTACTCTACTCTAACCGCAGCACAAACTACTCTATTGTTGACGGTTTCACAATGATTACGCAGGTGCCGACTGTGAATTTATTGCTGCAATGTGACATCAACAAATCACAAAACAACCTCCTAAAAATGACTGTTGGTTATAATTTCTAAAGAATAAACCTCAGTTAACATGGCTTGACATATTTCCAGCTGTTGTAGTTTATCATTATCAACGTGTGATCTAAGTGATCGTTATCCTGTGGGACAGTGAGGGAGCTGATAACATGTTGTAAAACAGTTAAATATGACCACACCTTCAGAGATATAAACCGTTTAAATGTGTCTACGGTCAAATCAAAGTTTCAGGATTAAACTGTAACTTGCACCAGAGATGTTCTGATATAATTTTTTCCCTCCTGATAGTTGGGCTGTGGCCGATGTCGAGTACCGATACCAGTGTGTTATTAATATATAACTCCATTACTCGCCGATACCTATGCTGTCATTTTCAGGCTGTATCAGGCATTTCCAGTACAGGTACAACTAGGGATGCCACAATTACTTGTTTTCACAATTAATCGTGGTATTAAACGCCACAATTATTTAATCGTAAAGATTCCTAAATACCGTTACTTTCACAAAAACTTGATGTTGGAACCTTATTGGCAGATGTGCGCAAAAATAGAGGTAAATGCACAGATACTGGTCCATTTATCCAAGGTAACATTGAATTGGTAGGAATTTAAATGTTAGCGTGTCATTTTTAATAAAAAAAAAAAGCAAAACAAACCAAAAAACGATTAAAATAAATGCAAACATTTGGTATAGATGACAATTCATGACCTGAATATTTCAAACATTTCCCATCGGGGTTAAGAATTGGTCATATATTAATAGATACTTGAAATATTTTGTGTAAACAATGAGTAATGTAGTTATATTTTGACTATATTTGATTTTACACATTCATAGTGTTGTGAAATTAATTAGTGCATAATAATCGTAATACCGTTATTATTTCTCTGACAATAATCGTACCAAGAAAATGTATAATCGTGACATCCCTAGGTACAACTCTAACCTGCACACTGAATAAACCTGTGTTTGTTTTGTTGTTGTTGTGTTTCTGTAGTTGCTGCTGTTTCTAAAAGGGTTCACCGAGTCCGAGCGCAACAAACTGGCCATGCTGACCGGTATCCTGCTGGCCAACGGCAACATATCAGCCTCCATCCTGAACAGCCTCTTCAACGAGAACCTCGTCAAAGAGGGTGAGGGAGGGGACACGACGTTTGGTCTCTAAACAACAGAAATGGAAAGTTTCTGTTCTCCTGTAACCAAAGATCCTCCTCCCTGTCTGTGTTCAGGAGTATCTGCAGCCTTCGCCGTCAAGCTGTTCAAATCATGGATCAATGAGAAGGACATCAACTCTGTTGCTGGCATGCTGCGCAAAGTCGGCATGGACAACAGGCTGATGGTGAGTGACTGTGATCCAGCAGCAGCAGCATCACACACTGTTTTAGGGTTGTTCGGTATACCGGTACTAGAGTGGTACCGGGGGAACTGACGCATTTGAAACGGTACCATACTGCGCTTAGATGGGACCGGTACTTTCATTTTGCGCCGAGTGAGCGAGTCACAAATGAAGCAAGCAGAATCGAGCAGAATCAATTTGGTCTACGTATGGGAAACAATAGTTGTGTGTTTGAGTAAAATGAACGTTTGTGTTTCATTCTATAAACTACTGATAACAATTTCTCCCAAAAATTACCACTGGTCAAAATAACAAAAAAAGATGCAGTGTGTTCATACCTCAAATAATGCAAAGAAAACAAGTTGATATTCATTCATATTCAACAGACCACTAATGTTTTAATTTAGGAAGAGTTCAGATTAATATAGATGGACATTTAATCCTGCAGCATCAGTAACTGTTTACTGATTTACTGATTATTTACTGATGCATATGTTATAGATCTAAGATTTTCTATTAAAATAAAGCCAATAATGACATTTTTTGTATTCTCTTTTTATTTGGAAAAGTACCGAAAAGTATCGAAAAACGGTATCGTGACAACACTACACTGTTTTTGGATCTGATCTGTATGTGAACGAATGGCCAACGTCTCTCTTCCGTCTCCACAGGAACTCTTTCCTGCCAACAAACGGAGCTGCGAGCATTTTTCTAAGTACTTCACCGACGCCGGGCTGAAGGAGTTGTCCGACTTCGCCCGAAACCAGCAATCCATTGGTGCCCGCAAGGAGCTGCAGAAGGAGCTACAGGAGATGATGTCCCGTGGAGACCCTCAGAAGGAGGTGAGAAGGTTTAGGTTTCCTTTTTTTTCTTCTTTTTCATGTTAATAGAGGCAGTCACACAGTTATTCTGTGTCCAGGGTAACCCAATACAAATTAAAGTTATTAAAGTTTAGGTTTCCTGAACACCAACTGAGCTGCTGCAGATTATATAATAGAGTCATTATTGCTCTCGACCTCATTTTCAACACTTCTTTTTGTCGGTGGAGGTGAGAAGTTGAACAAGCTCCCGATGGGGAAACTAATCGAGCAGCGTTTTATGTCCCGTGTCCCTGCAGATTATCGCCTTCACCCGGGAGGAAATGAAAAAGGCCAACCTGTCTGAGCAGGCCATGATCGGCATCATCTGGACCAGTGTGATGAGCTGCGTGGAATGGAACAAAAAGGAAGAGCTGGTGACCGAACAAGCCATCAAACACTTGAAGGTATGATGAGGTTTAAATTTTAAAGGGGTAGCTCAACATTTTGGCAAATTCGCCAATTGTGATAATCCCTATAGTCATAGCAGGAGATTATTTCATAGCGTGGTGAATGTGCAGGTCACAGCTCCTCCACCAGAGAGTTTTGGAGTTGTTGGATTGTGTATTTGAAGAGTTTGATGAGGGACAAGGGGACCTGTACCTTTTACCTCCATTGTGTTCACTGAGCAGCTCACGTCTTTGCCCCGCTGATCTCAAAACAACATGCACCAATAATAGTAATAACCCTATGACTATATGGATAATAGCAATGGGAGAATTTGCAAAAAAAAATGGAACTATCCCTTTAAATGCTGCAGGGATCTTAGAATTAAATGCAATTACAAATAAGTTGGACCTTAAATGGAGACGGTTTCGACAGATGGATGAGATCAGCGCTGACGCTTGAACAAACACGTCTTCCTGTTTGAGCCCAGTTTGTCGTCTTTATGAGGCGTTCTCTGCCAAACCCACAGAGGAACATTCAGCTCCTTGTTGCTATAACTACAATCTCAATTTCTCTCTCTCTTTCTCTTTCTCTCTCCTCCAGCAATACAGCCCTCTGCTGAAATCCTTCACCTCCCAGGGCCTGTCCGAGCTCAGCCTGCTGCTGAAGATCCAGGAGTACTGCTACGACAACATCCACTTCATGAAGGCCTTCCAGAAGATCGTGGTGCTCCTCTACAAAGGTTGGTGTGGCCGCCGCATCGATGCCGAGTAGGGATGTCACAATTAATCGTGGTATTAAACGCCACATTTAATTTATCGTAAAGATTCCTAAATACTGTCACTTTCCAAAAAAAGATAATGTCCGAACCGTATCGGCGGATTTGCGCCAAAGTAAAGGTAAATGCACAGATACTGGTTCATTTACCTAACGTAACATTGAATTGGTAGGAGTTAAAATGCTAGAGTGTCATTTGTATTTAAAAAAAAAGATTCAAATAAACTCAAACATTTGGTATATAGATGACGATCAATGACTTGAATATTTCAAACACTTCCCCGGGGGATTAATAATTGGTTTATATTTTAATAGATACTTAAAATATTTTGTGTAAATAATTAGAAATGTAATTATTTTTTGACTGTATTTGATTTTGCACATAAATTAATGCATTATAATCGTGATAATCGTAATACCGTGATTATTTCTCAGACAATAATCGTACCAAGAAAATCTATAATCGTGACATCCCTAATGCCGAGTGCCCTGATGTGGACCCACCTCACTGACAGTCTGTATCGTTTTTTTTTAGGTTTATGAAAAGTCCGTTCACTTTTAACGCTGAGAAGCCCGAGGTCATTTTTCCAACATTTCCTTGACCTTTAATTAACTTTTGTTGTACCTCTAATGCTTGGTGTCGCTCTCCGCCATTTTTATTATACCCGGCTGCAGCTTCTGATTGGTCCGCACCAAACAAACTTTAAACCATTTAGTAACAAGAGCAGCGCAGCACTCCCCACCAAGCATCAGTTCACTTTCAGTTTTTTAAAAGATCCAATACAAATGCATTGCACAGGCACATTTTTTTATTTTGTTTCAGCGATGATGCGTGCTGCTCGTCCTGCACGACGCTCACTCCTCTTCTTCTTCTCCCCCCACAGCGGACGTTCTGAGTGAAGAGGCCATACTGAAGTGGTACACCGAAGCCCACGTCGCCAAGGGGAAGAGCGTGTTCCTGGAGCAGATGAAAAAGTTCGTCGAGTGGCTGAAGAACGCCGAGGAAGGTAAAAAAAAAAAAAAACACAACTTACACATCTTTCCAAGAATATTTGTCTTATTTCTTGTCAAAATGTCTAATTTCTAGTCAAAACTAATCTCTTTTCGCTAAAAATCAACTTGTTTTTAGATCATTTTCACTTGTTTCAAACAAATTTTCACTTGAAATAAGTAGAAAAATCTGCCAGTGAAAGCAAGTTTTTTTGTGCTTGTAATAAGAAAGAAAATCTTGCTCCACTATCAGATTTTTCTACTTATTTCAAGTGAAAATCTGCTTGAAAGAAGTAAAAAGTGTCTAAAAACAAGCTACTTTTTAATGTGACGAGTCTTATTTTAAGTAGAATGAGATTAGTTTCGACTAGAAATGACATTTTGACTAGAATATTCTTGGTAAGATTTTGAGTTTTTGCAGTGCACGCACACCTTCCTCCAGCTCATAGTTTGACTTGTCAGAGCAGGTTAATGATTTCTGCTGCTGCTCAGGCGTGTCAGAGCTGGAGAACAGGTGATATAAGGAAATAAGCCAGTTGTTGTTATTCAAATAGAAACTCAACGCCAGATAATTGTCATAAATCCTGATCAATCAGACATGGACTCATTAAAATGGTGTTATTTTGACAAACAAAAAGCGAAAAAAAAAACCAAATATACAGTTATTCATGGATTATTTATTTTATGTGATTGAATAAACTGCAAAAAATATTCACTTTACACACACATTTCCATAATTTTCTTGCAGTTAAATGAGTGTCAGATGAATTGAATTGAGCTCATTCACATGTGATGAAATCAGTTTGACTTATTTTAGAAAATGAAAACTCAAAATCAGTAAATACAGTTTTCTGCTGCAGGTTATTCACTTTGTATGTGATTTAGTTGAGTTGAAATGAATCTGACAGTTTTCTCTCTCTTGTCTCTGCAGAGTCCGAGTCGGACGAGGAGGAAGCAGACTAAACACCTCCATCGCCAGATGAGCTTTTTCCTTTTTTCTTTTTTTTCTTTTTTTTCTTTTTTTTTTTTTACGAGTAGCAGCAGGAGCAGTAGAATGTGTTTTTCCTTCTTTCTCTTCTACCTCCTGTTACTTCTTTATCCCCAAACACACAACGCGTACACACTTAAACATTTAAACGTTATTTAATAAGAAAAACAAAAGGGCTCAGTCCTTAACTCGTAATGTTTGGTGTCGCGACTTTACGGTGGAAGCAGAACGCTCCGGACCCTCCCACCCGATCTGATCTTTATCTCCTTGTCGTGAACCCCTCTTCTGTAATCTGGACACTAAACATTCCATGTGATCTTGAACGCCGCTGCTCGTATGAATCTGAACCAGAATTTGGTTAAAATTCAAGTTTGCCTTTTTGCCATGCGACTTCGGGGCTGACAAAAACGTTGATGTAATTCAGCCAAAGTTTCCTTTTTCTTCTATATTATTTTTCCTCCCCTTTGTTTTATTTTTTATTCGATTTTTTTTTTTTTTTTTGCCCCAGCTCACGTTTTGGCTCCTGTTCGGTCTTAAACCTTCTTTCTTGCCTTTTGGGTAAACCTGTACCGCGTGTCGAGGTCGCTCTGGTCAGTCCGTCAGAAGACACGCACCCCTGTAAGATGCCTCGCCAGCTAACTGATTATTATTGGTTTCTACTTTCTTTAATCTGATATAAACCGATTGACTTTTTTATGAAATAAAGATTATTGAAATGGATTGTGGTGTTTTTGTCCTTTATGGCAGAGTTCAATTGGGATTCAAGACTTGAAATTCCTGAGTTTATAATAAAAACAGTAAAGTTGGGAGCTTTCGGTTTCTATTAGATTATTGAAGTGTTTTGTCAGTGTGACGTCAGATTTTCCATCAAATCTTTGTCACAAAAGAAATGAAACTCTTTAATTTAGATATTTCTCGCATTTGAAATTGTTTTCCCACATTAATCTGAAGATGTGTGGGGAAACAGAAACTTAAAACTTAAAAATATTTGTAGGAAGTCACTTCAGCCAGGAAATAAAGAAATGAGTGATAACAAAATAAAAGTCCCATAAAGGCAATTGTTAATCATGAATCAAGTCAAAATCTTACTAAGTTCAGGTTTAAAACATATTTTTGGCTTTATTGTGGACTTTAAATCACATTTTACTATTTTTCTTGCATTACTTTTACTTCCATACAGTTTGGCTTCATTATCCTTAGTTAGAAATGTTTATTATAGTTAATAATATTCTAAATTAACTAGAAACTAAATTTAAAAAAAAATACATAAAATTTACAGACGATGAACAAGGACAACTTAATATTTCTCATATTTCAGTTTATTGTACAAAAATACATTTCTCTTCAAGCAGCTTCTCTGTGTTTTTGACACAGTCGTCAGGTATTCAAGTACATCTTCATACAGTCATGTTACACATTAGATTTAGAGGTAGGCCTTCATATCTAAAACACAGCTTTGAGGTAGCGTGCAACATTTCCCAGTGATAGTTTCCATCTGTTATTTTCTGTATAATTCATCATCAGGGTGTGAAAATGATTTGATTTGTGTATTTTCCTAAAAAAAAAAAAAAGTGCAAAAGGAAACCTCATGCACGCCGCATGCCGCGGGCGTCACACACTGATGTGCTTTTTAAAAAAAGTGATACAGAGATTGTGCAACAACGCAAAAGTAAACATTTCATCACACTGCAAATGTTTTTTTTTTTTCTCTTATCTCGACAGTTCATCCGGGCTGCAGGCCAAAAGCAAAACTTTTGACAACAAACGATTTCAAATCACCGTGGTCTGATTTTTTTCAGCCTCAATTTATGAAATTAAATGAACCATGTAATAATTTTTAGACTAAAATAATAATGCAGATGAAATATCCTAATACCTTTCCCAGCCTGCGAGTCAGTGTCGAACATTCTGACAGAAAAATGACTGAAAAGGACTTTAAAACTCGAGCTGTCACAGAAATTCATACTTAAATTTGTGCAAATTAGTGACAATGATTCATTAATATAATCATCTGTATAAAAACCGTCCAAACCGGGGTGTTGACTTCTACAATAAAACAAAGAAAAATCTTCCCCTGAGTTCAGTAAAGTTGTGTAAATGTGTAAAATCTCTCTCCTAAATCGACCTGATGTAAAAACTCATCTATAAACCCGTTTATTCACATTCATTTGTTAATTTTCCGTCGCTTTCTTCCCCCTTTTTCCTCCAATTTCTACGCTCACTTAGCAGATCCATTGCGCCGGGCTCGACGAAATTACATCCGATCGTGTCTTTTCACAGACTTCACAGTTAACATTGTTGCTAGAATTCTCCGAAATACAGAGTGACGCTTGAATGCACCACAGAGAGAGTTCTGTGAATTAATTTGACAGAAATGCAAATGATTGCAAACGTCAGTGTTGTTGCAGGTCCCGCTCTTCGCCACTAGGGGTGGGAGATGAATCGACGTGTCCTTTAAAGCGCGGCGATTGCAATATTTCTGACGGCACTTGAAGGCAACATTAACACCACTGAAGTGACAGCAACCGCTGCAGCTGCAACAGCAACAGCTCTTCAGTTTCCTTCATGTGACTGAAGGCGACGAGGCTTTTTTTATGAGTCAGACACACGGTGGGGGTGAGGGGTGGGGGGGTTGTACTATTCGTGGGACCAAAATAGCCCCCCCCGCCTCCCCCACCCCTTCCTTGTCAGGTGCAACTTTACACATTGGCTCAGGTTACAGCTCAACCAAAACACAGAGGTTCAGAAGCACACGAGCGTGAACAGAAAGTGCTTTTCGAATCCAAAAAAATAAATATATTCATATAAATATATATATATACAAAGTCCTACGGGTGTCTTTGAACGCCACGCGTCTATAACATGTAAACAACATCAGGGTGCAACATCCTCCTCCTCCTCGTTGTCTGAGCAGCTTCGCCTCACACAGCAGCCGGGTGCTTCCCTCCGTCCCTGAGCTGTGGAAGCAAAGAAAGCTCATTTCAACACGGTTCAGTGAAAGCACCACGACTTATAACCTATTGACACTAATGTTAAAAACTGTGAAATCTACTAGAAACTACACTAGAAAAAAAAACACTGCGCTGGAATAAAGAAAAAGACTCAATATCAGGTTGATTTGCGACATTAAATCTCACCCAGTTCTCCCAATTTGTTTTGAGTCTCGAGTTTTACATTTAAAAGTAACGGTGACATAATATTACTGATCTTGGGCCAGTGTCTCGTCTCTATTTTTAACTGCAAAGCGTGGAGCCAAACACCTCCACCTACTATTAACACTTCTAATCCACTACTACTCGCCTGTTCAGGAAAGGAAAGAGCGTTTACTGGCTAAAAACCAGCAGCATGGGTTAATATTAGTGATATTTATTTATAGTTTGAATAATTACAGCACATTTAAAGCTTTTTAGTTGTTTTTTATGAGCTCATTTTGAATGTAATGTTTCACCTATGGCTTCTTTAAAGTTTAAATGTGTATCTATTTGGTGGGCATTATGTTTAAATTAATAATAGGCCTACTTTCTTTGGAGCCTATGAGCTGCATCCTTAGAATAAAAAACTTTCTAGAGATAGAATGAATTACAATATTATTCATCATTAGGCTACTTTAATAAGAGTGTGCCAGTGTGCCTCAAGTAGTTCTCTGAGTAAGATAAGAGGCCCACACTTGATTTAAGTCCGTGAAGGCACCACAGCATGTTGTCATCCTGTGTTGTCAATCACAGCGCAAACAGGTGCCACATCATCTCTGACCCTTGTCTCCTCTCCTGCAGCCTCAGCACTTGGAAACTTTATTTTCAATATAATGCGCGTGCATCGATCTGCACAGGTGTCACCTTCTACCTCTGCGCATGAAGGCAGGGCCGGCCCCTGGCATAAACACTCTATGCGGTTGTTTAGGGCCACAGCCGTTAGGTGGGGGGCCACATGATCAGAAAGGTACCGGGGTTCATTCAAGTCATTTAAACATCCTGAGGTCTGCACGTGCAGCTATGAGCTTTATATGTAATGTGAAGTCAATATTCAGCTTCTTTTATCTCACATTTGAGACATTTGGTGAAAATAGAATGGCAGAATGACAACATTTGTGCTCAAAAAGCAATTTCATTTTAGACTTGTTTTCTACACTTATCTATTACTGTATTCATATCCTATTTCAAGCACCAAAACAGTTCATTCTCATGACTGAAGAAGTGTTTTCACAAGGGATTTGACATTTTTCAAAAAGCAGACCTCAAATTTCCAGCATTTGGCCTAAATTATTTCTTTATACAGTGTTCTAGGATAAATTGGCCTCAGTGTGCTTACAGCGGAGGTTCTAATATTTAGACATAAAACACTTGAGTATTGTTACATCTGCAAGTAGGCTATGATAAATTTAAGAAAATATGTAAAAGTTGAGAAAATGGCCTCAAACCTCAGAGGGCATAAACACGTCAGTTTTCAGTTTTAACCAGTGATTTGGTGTTTGCGCTAAATAAAAATCTTGTTTAGGGGGCCACCAAAATCCTAGAGCCGGCCCTGCCTGCGCGTGAAGGTCCTTGAGAGCGCGCGGGGGACACTCACCAGCTTCCTCTGGTTGCTGAGGCAGAAGGTGCAGATGGGCCGCAGCGAGGGCGCGCTCCCGCCGCCGCCGCCGCCGGCACCGGGGCCGTGCAGGATGCTCTGGTAGCGCAGACAGGGCTGTCCGTCCAGGCAGTCCTCCCCCAGCAGCAGCACGTTGGCCAGGTGCGAGATGTAGCTGGACGCCAGGCGCAGGGTCTCGATCTTGGAGAGTTTCCTGTCGGCCGGCTCGGTGGGAATGAGCGTGCGCAGCGCCGTGAACGCGGTGTTGACGCTGTGAGTCCGGTCCCGCTCCCGCGCGTTGGCCGCTTGTCGCTGCTTATTGCCCGCACCGCAGAGCCGCGCTTCTCCTCCTCCTCCGCTGCTGCTCCTCCTCCTCCTCCTCCTCCGCCGGGAGCCCCCACAACCACCACCACCACCGGCCCCGGCCTCCTTCCCCGCGGCCTCCCCGGGCTCCCTGCGCGGGCTGCAGCCGCCGGTGGACTTCCCGTCGGAGCTGTCGCTGCTGGTGACCAGGTCGTCCAGCTCGCTGCCTGATGTGGACTTCATCCTGGCTCTGCTCGGTTCGGACTGGAGCTGCTGGGGCCGTAGTGCGGGCGCGCGGCGGCTGCACATCACTTTATCCTGAGGGTGAAAATAGCACCGGGGGGCCGAGCAGCTGCCGCCGATCCGGTGACCGAAGGGGGTTTGCGCCGCCCGGCCCCCGGCGGATCGACATACCATTAGTAATGAATGACGGCTGCTTTCTGGGTCGCCGGCCCTTAGGAAAAGGGAGGACAGGTGGAGCCTATGGGAGGAGGAGGAGGAGGAGGGAGGGAGGGGGCACCTGTTGTGGTCTGGAGGATATGGGTTTAAATTAGGCTCGACCGATATGGGGCTTCCCTCAGGGCCGATACTGGAGGTTCAGATAGAAACTTATCACAATATAAAATCTCTGTGTGTCTCTTCATTATGACTTATTATTATTAAAAAAATGTGATATTTCTTTATTTATTATTAATTACAAAAAATAGGGAGAACTCCTCCTTTATTTAAATCAATCAATCCCCCTCCTGACAATAAACCCACTGATGCATCACAGTGAAAAACACAAAGTCCTTGAGATGCTGCAGAACTGCAACAGATGTGGACGCTGCAGAGTGTGTGTGACAAGAAGTTTCCTGCACTTTGTTGCTGCAGGTTTTGGAAACTTTTGGAACATCACGTCCCACTCGTTTGTCTATAACTAACTATGCTCATGGACCTGATGGACACCTGTTGTCTCCCTGGTCTCGTCCCCACCCCTCCCACCCCCCCTCCTGCTAATATAACCAGTGTTATGTCCCTGTGTGTCCCGCCTGCTGGCATCCAGGGTGGAGGGTAGCTTTGCTGCCTTGGCCGGCGGCTCTGAGCCTCCACTGAGTGAACAGTCCAGGTGTGCCCACCCGGTCTGTCTGTCTGTACCCACCATGATGGACACGTAACCCCCCCCCCCCCCCCCCCCCCCCCCCCCCCCCCCCCCCACACACACACACACACACACACACACACCACCCTCCACCTTGACCAGTGCCATCTTTGGGAGTGGATATAAATATCTGTGAACGGACGATGCCTCCTGTGTGTGTGTGTGTGTGTGTGTGTGTGTGTGTGTGTGTGTGTGTGTGTGTAGCCACGACCTTCAAGTTGTTTGGTTAGTTTCATTCACCAGATAAGTATAGTTGATTAAAACTTAACGATGCAGAGAGTTTTTACTCAGCATCACTGAGCTGTGAGTCCACTCTTCACCTTCACCTCCAGCTCATTTTGATCCGTTTCTATGGATCTCATTTCCTTGTTGTAGTTCCTGCTCTGCTGCCAGCAGAGGGCAGCAACCCCCTTCTTTCCATTCTTTTAGGTTGGTGGTTTGGTTTTTTCTTTCAAAATATTGACCTTTGGCAGAAGTGAAGTCTGTTTTTCCCCGATAAGCAGCCGACCCAAACAGAGGATATGCAGCGGCTGCTTCAGGTCAAAGGTGCCCTGTTTGTTTGCCACAGGAGGATTTAGAGGGACATAGTATTTAGCAGAGGTATCCTATCCTCCGCAGCAGTGGGAATAAAGACTGTGAGACGTTAAAGCGACTTGCTCAGAGGGATGAGACTAGTGATAGAAACAAATATCAACAGAGCTGGGAGCTGGTTGCTCCTGCTGCGGCTCAACAAACCGTCCAGCTTCCTCCTATAATCCGCTGTAAAAAGTCAAACGGCGGAGGCAGAAGTCCGGCTGAGGCTGGCAGGGAGGAATCCTAACTGATGCGGAGCTAATGTGGCCTCATTAATCCCTTAATCCTCATTTCCTCGTGGGCCCCTGTGGCCCCGACCCGCTGGCTGCGAACTTGTCTGGCCCCTGCAGCAAAGTCAAATGCTTCTCTGCTGCTGCTGCTGCCGGCAAAGGCAGAAAAAAACCTCAAACTGAAGCATCTTCACCACCAGCACATAGTGATGTTAGAGGAGCGTTTTAACATTGTGTGTTGAAATTAAATCTGTATTTTCCAGGTGACCATGTTGGAGATCTTCGGAAAGCAAGGAATTATGGGAACAAGGAGATGGATGGATTTCAACCCATTGAAAAGAGAGGTGAGGAACCATGGTGATTGTCAGCTAGAGGTGCATTATGGGTAAAATAAAATGCACCCCAGGTTTGAATCATGCAGCGCTGCACCAACGTCCACATCTTGTTACTTCCCCACAGGAGTCCCCCAGGGCTTCCTACTGGGGCCCCTGTTCTTTTCAATATGCACCACCTCTGAGTCCGATCGATACCTTAATAGGATCTTTATTTATTTATTTTCTTACAAAACAACCAATAAACAATGCTTTAATAAGAAATAACACAGATTATACAGTGATTAAGATATATACAACAAGACAGATGCGACAGTATAAAACAACCAAATAAATAAATACTCGTACAGAGGTTTGGGTTTGTAGAGAGGAACCTGAATGTGGCGGCGTTTACAGTGAAAATGTAAAATGAGCTCCACTGATTTCTGTCCATGTCTCGTTAGCCTAGCTTAGCACAAAGACTGGAAGCAGGGGGAAACTGTTAGCCTTGTTTTCTGGAACGTTTTAAACCATTAAAAAACTATTTTTAAATTGGTGCTGTCAGGTTGTAGAAACATTATTTTCCCTCCTGTTTCCAGTTTAAGTGGATCAGACTTGAGTTTCTTTGTGACTTCCAGCGGAGAGAGTATTGAGTTTTATTATTGCTGCTGCTCTGTGCTGATGTCTCTGCATCACCTGGAGCTGATCGGTGCTTGCTGGCTCTGAATGAATCTCACCCGTGGGCGATAGGAAGCTGGAAGAAACAAGAATATGAAAATATCACAAAATAAAACATGACATATTTTCTTTTTCTCTACAGAAACTCGACAGATTTCACTGCTGCGGCTAAAAAGGATTCAGTTTAACATCTGGAGTCTCTGGTAAGTATTTATTTTTTGCACTTGTATGTTTGCACAGTGAATTCACCCTGCATGTTTCTTAAGTTACTGCAAGCCTCACAGACCTCATGCATTCATGGATGCATTTTCAGGTGCTTCCAGTTTTCTCTATATTATTCACATCACCTGACTCACATGTGTGTGTGAATCTCAGACCAGCTGGAAATAAAAGACGTTCTTCATATAAAAACGTCAGGAGTGAGGTTGAGAATCAGACAAGAATCCAGGAGAGGAGGGAAGACAGTGATTTTTTTATCGTTATAGAAGTTATTGAAGAGTCAGAAACTCTTATTTATGCGCCAAACTGTTTTTAACTTTGACAAAATAATGAATCTCTGGCCCTTCTTACCCTCCTGGAGCAAAGAGAACCTGAGTAACCGCTCCGACAAGCGCAGACGTTCGGTCGGACACATCGACTCCCGTACAGACACTTCTGTTCACACAGAGCTGAGAAAGAAAAAAACACTAAATCAGAAGCTGATGCAGGTTTCACTCAGATAAAGCAAAGAACAGATCATTTACAGAACTTGTTCAAGCTGGAGGAAGAGGATAACAGATTGAAGCTTGATTTTAAACAAACATTTGCAAGGCTAAGCTTAAAACAAATGTGTATTTCTGTTGCAGGAGTAAAACTATGGCATTCACAAAGCAAGGAACTGAAAAATTGTACAAGTATATCTTATAGTTTAAGAAAATGTTTAAAAAATAAAAAACAAAAGAGAAAAAGAAGGGGAAAAAGAAAAGATAGATACACGAGCTGTGTCCACTGCTATTTTGCTTGTTTGTTTACTTGGTATTATTATATGTTTCATCATCTTTAACTTTTTTAAATAGTGTATAATATTGGTGTTGATATTAAGCGAATGCAATTCTATCTATAGAAAGGGGCAGGTACTATAAGTTTTAAGCATAAGCTGCTCCTTTTCATTTATGGTGTACATCATGTAAATATGTGCAACCGTGTGAAGTATATCAACAATGAATGGAATAAATCGAAAGAAATGAAAGACAAATATCAAAATAATGAATCAGACTAATTTCCGATACTTTGGTGTCATGATACTCACGGATCTGACACAGCATGCCCTGCCAGCCTGGTGCACAGTGGCAGGTGTTGGGACCCACACACTCCCCTCCGTTCAGACACTTCTGCAAACAGCTGGCTGCAAATAACAAAACAAAACGTTAAACCTCAGATAGATTCAGACCCAAGACGCCGACCCACCAGGAGGTCAAAGGCTCCTTCAGAATAAAAGCTTCAGGTTTTGAGCTGGGACAGATAACATTATCTGCGTTTAACCTCCTCTTCCATCCTCAGCGTCAGAGGGTCGGCTTCATAAAACAGAGCAGACGACGCTGCAGCTGATGTTTCCCAGATGTGGAGCTGCGTCTGTCAGCAGAGCCCCCAGGGTTCAGACGGTGTGGTGAGTCATGCATGTTAAGAGTTATTTTAATAGGCTACCACGGATGAGTCAATAGAAGAACACTGATAAGTGATTGATGATCTGATTTCAGCTTCTAGTTTTTGCTGATTTATATACACTATATTACCAAAAGTATTCGCTCACCCATTCAAATGATCAGAATCAGGTGTCCTAATCACTTGGCCTGGCCCCAGGTGTATAAATTCCCTTAGTTCCAGTGAAAGCAACTTTGAATGCTTCAGGTTACCAAAACATTTTGGACGATTCCATGCTCCCAACCTTGTGGGAACAGTTTGGAGCGGGCCCCTTCCTCTTCCAACATGACTGTGCACCAGTGCACAAAGCAAGGTCCATAAAGACGTGGATGACAGAGTCTGGTGTGGATGAACTTGACTGATGAACTAGAATATTGAATTCTATGAGTTAGGAATGGGATGGCACTTCAGTTCATAGAATGAGTAAAGGCAGGTGAGCGAATACTTTTGGTAATATAGTGTATTTTGTGCTGTCGATCAGACACAACTGTTTTGACACGATTCATTCAATTATAGTTTAAACCAGTGGTTCTCAACTGGTGGGTCGGGACCCAAAAGTGGGTCGCGGACCCGTTCTGGATGGGTCACGGACAGCTGGTCAAAAAAGTAAATAATATTTAATGCACATCTGATGTTGGACATGTCTTTTATTTTGAAAAATAACTTATTTTGAAAGGCACACGAGACACGTGAACACATGCAGTTGTAATGTTCCTCCTCAGTTTCTTATTATTTGCTCCATTTGCTCTGAATGCAAAGATATCAGTTTCTTATTAATGTGGCCTGAATGCAGGGAATCTTTTGTTTTGTGGGACTTTATTTTATGCAATTTGATATTTATTCACTTTTGTGAATATGCTCTGAATGCAGAGATGCATTAGAAGTCAAATATATCATTTTGTGCAGTTTGATATTTTTTTTAATTCACTTCCGTACATGCAGTTGTCATGGTCCTCCTCAGTTTCATTCATGTGCCCTGAAATGCACTTTGCTCAATAAAGAGCAAAATTAGTTTTTAAAGGCTTTAAAAAAAAAATTCTTGGTTTGAATTCTATAAAAGTGGGTCGCGACTTAATGACCATGGGAAAATGTGGAGCCCAGAGTGAGACTAGTTGAGAACCCCTGGTTTAAATCACCTTTTAAACACATTATTTTCTATTTGTAACCTATTTTTTGATCTGACAATTCACCTCCACCTGTGAGTTTTATTTGGTTTATATTTTAGAGACAGTCTGACAAACCAGTTTAGTTTTTGTGAGTGCGTAGTCAGACGCGTTAAAGCATCGAGGCCTGAGCGATGATGATGTTGTGAATGTAAAAACTCTCTCGTATCACGGCACTCACGTTTATCGCACCTCCTCCCCCGCCAACCCGACGGGCAATCGCAAACATCTGGGCCGACGCACCTGCCGCCGTTCATGCACATGGGCTCGCACACACCTGGAGGGAGGATGAGAGGGGGTGTTGAAAGAACCGGTGAGAGAAGAAGGAATCGGAGGAGAAGAAAAGGAGAAGAAACGACAGAAACAACGAGGAGAGAAATGATGAAGTGGAGGACGGAGGACGACAGACTTTTCTCGCAGCGCCTCCCGGTGTATCCCTGCGGACAGGAGCAGATGTTGTTCCTCATACAGATGCCGCCGTTCTTACAGGGAAGAGTGCACACGGCTGCAAGAGGAGGAGGAGGAGGAGGAGAAAACACAACACAATGTCATGCTGAGTCCACACAACCTCAGATTGTGACCAAGGTGAAGCTGCTGACTCACCGTTGTGACACTGAGCTCCGTAGAAACCGTGAGGACACTCGCAGACGTTCGGCCGCGCGCACCAGCCCCCGTTCAGACAGACGGGGGAGCAGAGAGCTGGAGGAGAGAGAGAGAGAGGCGTTAGCACACACACACACGCTATATGCTATGGCAAGCGGATTTAACATTTAAAAGCTAAGTTTGACTATCCGGAATTAACATCGTAGATATCAACAGCGTCTTTCTGACTAGTCGTAATTACATTTTGAATAGTTGGATTTTTTATTCAAGATAGCTGTAATTCTAATTCAGTTTTGCCAAGTCAAAAAGAACATTTCAGATATCCGCAACTACGTTCTTCCTAGGACAAATGACATCACTTTTGCCATTCATGTGTATGGGGTTTCTCATTACAGATATCTCCAATTCAGTTGCAGATATCCGCTATGTGAATTACGGATATCTGTAACTGAATTACGACTAGTATGAATTCCAGTTTGAGATATCTTCAACGTCATTTTGACTAGTCATAGTTCCAGTTAAAGATATCTACAACGTCATTTTGCCTAGTCAAAACTTAATTTAAGATATCCGAAAAGGGACATGTAGATATCTTTAATTGAGGTGAATTAAAGATATCTTGAACTGGAATTATGACTAGTCAGAATCAAATTGTAGATATCTCAAACTGGAATTAGTACTAGTCGTAATTCAGTTACAGATATCCGTAATTCTCATAGCGGATATCTGCAACTGAATTGTAGATATCTGTAATGACAAACCCCATACACATGAATGGCAAAAGTGACGTAATTTGTCCTAGGAAGAACGTAGCTGTGGATATCTGAAATGACAATTGTGGATAGGAAGAATGTAGTTGCGGATATCTGAAATGTTCTTTTTGACAAGAGGCAAAACTGAATTACAGATATCTACACCACATATCCAGTCTGGCTTTTAAATGTTAAAATGGCTTGCCATAATATGCACACCATAAATATGTGACTGATGTTGTTCTGGCCTGCCCTGAGCGGGTTTTGAACCCTGGTCTCCCGCACCGCAGGCGACGATGCAAACCGTTTCGCCAAGAGGTCAATGACCACTTGGCAGGTGGGTTAGCACGTCTTTTATGGGTGAGTTAAACTTCAGTACCGCTAACCGCTACACGCCGTCACTTCTCCTTACTGGTAGCATCGTGACCAGGGCCGTTGCTAGGAATTCTGGGCCCCCTGAAAGAATACTAAAGTGGGCCCCTCCCCCCTGACTTTTCCACTTTTTTTTATAAGACTACGCATGTTTTATCATTTTTTATTTAGCCTACTGTGTTTTGATGCGAATGCAGCATTACTATGAGTCATTAGTTAGGGTCTTATGCAGAATAAATCAGTACAGAGATTAGACTTATTGGGTTTTTTGTGGGGCCCCTAGAATTATCATCACTTTTCTCCCCTATACAACGGCCCTGCTCGTGACTGTGGCTATACCCGTGGATCTCCGTTACATATACACACTGTATACACACTTACCAGTCTCACAGGACGGTCCGGTCCAGCCTGGAAGACACATGCACTCATCTGGAGACACACACTGGCCTCCGTTGTGACAGTGGCGGCTGCACACCACTGGAATAAAGAGAAAAATAGCACAGAGCAACATTATTAATAGTTGGATGTATTAGATTTCTGAAAGGAAAATCGCTCAGTGGAGTCTAACAAAGAACCTCTGATCATAAAATCCACAGAAATGACAGAATCCTCCTCCTCTGTGTTGTAACTTAGAGGCTGTGAACTCACTGGTTTCACACCGAGGTCCAACAAACCCGTAGGGACAGGAGCAGGTCTGCGGTCCCACACAGGTGCCTCCGTTTTCACATGGCGACCTGCACAGAGCTGCAGAGACCGGCGGCACTTATAAATTACACTTAATTTATAAGAATGTGACTGCAGCAGCTGTGAAACTGGGAATTCAACCTTACCTTCCTGACACGCCTCTCCGTGGAAACCTCTGGGACACTGACACACACCTGGAGCGATGCAAACGCCCCCGTTCACACACTCCGGGGCACAGATGGCTGAGAAGATATGGGGATGGAAAGAATCATGTGTGAAAATGTGAAAATAATAATAATATTAAACATGAGGAATGTGTTTGTTTACCTGTCTGACAGTCCAATCCAGTGTAGCCTGGTTTGCAGCGACAGGTGTTTGGTGCCGCACACACCATGTTCCTGCCACATGTGTGTCTGCACACAGCTGGAAACACAATAAAGGATCTGTTTAAAGGGATAGTTCAACATTTTGGCAAATTCGCATAGTCATAACAGTAGGTTTATTACCTTTAATTATCGGTGCATGTTGTTTTGAGATCTGCAGGCTGACATGGCTGCTGTGCGGAGTGATTTCAAATGTCTGGAATGTAGTTCCGGCTACACATTTGCCTCTAAAACAACTCTCTCTCGTAATATTACATTATTATCTCATAGTGTGGTGAATGTGCAGGTCACAACTTGTCCACCAGAGCGTTTTGGAGTTGTTGGATTGTGTATTTGATGAGTTTGATGAGGGACAGGAGACCTGTACCATTCACCTCCATTGTGTTTGTTGAGCAGCTCACGTCTCTGCCCCGCTGATCTCAAAACAACATGCACCGATAATTAAAGGTAATGAACCTACTACTATGACTATAGGGATTATGACAATAGGCGAATTTGCTAAAATACTGAAGTATCCCTTTAAGCTCTGTGTTAGCGGTCGTACCTCGACAGGTGCGTCCGTCACCGGTGTATCCCACAGGACACCTCCCACAGCTGAAGCCCCCGTCCACAGTGGGCTCACAGTGGACCCCGGGGAAGCACGGCATGTCGGCGCAGGTCGTCGGCTGTCTGTCGGCCGTCGTGAAGCTCCTGGCGCCTGGTTGGGCGGAGGTGGCTCTCTGGAGCAGGGAGCTGTAGACCGTCGTCTTACCCGGGGTGGTGAAGCTCGAGGCCGGGAGCACCTGCGCCACCTCGGACCCGGGCTCGGCCTCGTCTCCGTCCGCCGAGAACTCAGACTCGGACAGGGAGTAGGACAGGGCGGTGAGGGCGGCGGTGAGAGGGAGGACGGGTCTGGGAGGGGTCCAGGGTTTGGCCTGGGTGGAGGCCAGGTGGTGGAGGTGAGGCACGGTCGTCTGTTTGGACTCGATGGCTTCGTGAGGCTGAGTGGAGAGATGAGGAGGAGGAGGGGTCACCTTCAGAGGGGCGGTGCTCGCTTCAGACTGCTGGAAACAAGACAGGAGCGTCATTCACTTGTCTTCCTTTATTTAAAGCAGAAGTAAGTGGAATATTTGTGTTAATATAAGTCTTAAATAGTTGTATCTTCCGACAGCAATCACTTCTATAGAGTGTTTGGTCTGAAACACGGGTCTGTTTCCTTGTATCCTACAACCTTTATCCAATGAGGAGAGAGAACGGCATAAAGGGGCGGTCCTCTCTGTGTGTGCAGCCAAGCGATGCGCGTGAATGTGGTGACGTAGGGACGAGGGCCGGGACTGCTAACTCCATCGGCTGACAGGAAGTTAGCCAAAACCACCGGATCGCTTACTTCTGCTCGTCATGGATCTATTGGTCCTCATCCCTACGTCACCACATTCACGCGCATCCCTTGGCTGCACACACAGCCCTTCATGCCGTTCTCTCTCCTCATTGGATAAAGCTTGTAGGATACAAGGAAGTATACAAGAAGTTTTCTCCTCGGCTTACAGCAGAGCAGAGTGACTGACAGACCCGTGTTTCGGACCAAACACTCTATGTAAGTGATTGCTGTCCGTAGATATAACTATTTAAGACTTATATTAACACAAATATTCCACTTACTTCTGCTTTAAAGGGACAACGAGGAGTTTCTATTTGGTTATAAAAAAGTCTCACGTTAATGTGGATGAATCTACGCTACCCACACTTGTTAATGGGCCCATTTTCGATAAATATATTGTTTTGTCTCTATCATTATTTTGTTATTATTAGTGGTGGCGGAAATGCTGGGCGAGCCGACCAGCGTTTTTTACTTTCGGTTTTGTGGCGAGTCATGAGAATAACGCAGCTGAATCGCCGTTTATGGTCGAAACTACGACGGTATGTGATCGTCTTCCAACCTCTGACTTTAATTCTTGATGAATGAAAACATGAGTCTGTCTTGCGCCGGTCAAAGAATTTCACGGTGCGCAGAGGCTCATAAATGTAGTGTGAAAACGCTTCGCTTTTCCAAAACTCCTCGTTGTCCCTTTAAAATGAAAATATCATTGACACAGAGGATAAAAGTTGGAGAATCGTCGGCCTCACCTTGGGGACAAAGATCCCTCTGGAGGTGGTGAAGCTCAGTCTCTCGTGAGTCCTAGTTGCATCTGATCTTGAGTTGGTACTTTGGTGGGCGATGGCCGGTCTGGGGGCCGTGACCGCCTCCCTCCTGCCCGTCCCACCCCCCCTGCCCGGTGCAGAGAGCTGCCGCGGGGAGCTGTCCTGGTTCCCCCGGGTGACGGACGGCGACAGGTGTTTGATGCTGTGTCTGGAGGGCCGGTTGGGCAGGTGGAGCTGGGAGACTTTGCTGCCTCCTCGACTGGTCTTGCTCACCGTCTGCTGCTGAGGGAGGTGGTTGGACGCTGAGGAGAGACAGGAGTCGGCATCAGTTCCTTTAATGTCCAGTACAGTAGTTGCAACTGTGCATTCCCCAAAACCAAAAAGAGCGCACATGCAATCCCTCCTCGGGTGAATAAAATGCTAAGAGAACGCCTGCAAAGAGATTCAAATGATCCATGTCTGAAGTTTCATCTGCACAATCACTCCGTTCTGCTTTGTGTCTTTCCAGACAAACACGATCCACAGTAAAGGGATTTAACTTGGACTGAATCTGTCTCTTCTGAGCTGTTAGAGAAAATAACATGAAGCGGTCATCTGTCAAAGCTTTCGGACGGCTGCCGACTTTATAAAAAGCAAAGCGCCAGAGGTGGTTACTACATCTCGATCGCGCTGATTTATCTGCGGCAATAAACGACATTCCTTCCGACCAAGAGGAGCACATAAAGCAACATAAGGGAAACCAAAACATCGTAAAAAAATCAATATCAAAGATCTTTTAAAGTGGAGCGCAATGTATGGAGGTGGTCTTAAAGGTTAAAAAACAGAATCCCTTACCTGCCTTGGCGTTCTTCATGCAGACGCGTCCGTTGCCGTAAAGGCCGGGCGGACAGCGGCCGCATACGTAGCCGACGTGCGGCGGCCGGCGGTTGATGCACTGGACCCCGGGGAAGCAGGGCCTGCTGGCGCACGTGGCCGACACGTTGACGGCCGGGAGCTGGACCGATCCTGGAGGAATCACAAAGTCAATGAAAAGCTGCAGAAACCTCAGAGGTTTTTATGACTGTAACTTCTCACCCCTGTAAATCAGATCTAAAGGAGCAGAGTTGGTCCAGATAAATGGGAATGTCGGACTTACCCGACCCTGTTCTGCTGTTTCCTGCGGTGGGGGTCTTGACAATAGTGTTGCTGAGTTTGGGCTCAGGTTTGATCTGGTCCAGTGAAGCTCTTGAGATGTTCTGGATGGTGTTTGTGTGGATCCTGGATGGACCGACGTTGATCCCTTGGGTTTTCCTCAAGGTGTCCGTCTTAGTTAAGGAGATGCTCGATGCACTGGCTGTGATGCTCATGTTGGTTTCCGCCTTAGTCAGGTGTGGATTCTGGATAATTCCTGGAGTCTTCCTCCAGGTGGTGGTCTTAGCTTGCGATCGTGGTACCGTCCTCCCCACCTCGGCCCTCGTTTGTGGGGAGCTTCCACCTGAGGTCTTCTGGAAACTGTCTGTCTTTACTTTGGGAGGTTGTGGCGGAACATCTGGTACGCTGTAGACGGTCGTACCAGGAGCAGATGTGGGAGTGATGGTGGCCGGCCTGACGACTGCTGCACAAGGAGAGACACAGGTTATGTTTTGGATTAACATTATTATGCCGTTATTGGATATTTTCTGGAAATACTTCCTGTTTGGGTCCAAGATCAGATCACCCACATGGACCGAAAGCAAAAGAGCTGAAGCTGAGGCTGCGGGATATATGATGGAAGGAAACCTGGACCGGTCAAAATGTTGCACAGCAGGAGACCAGACTTTGTCAAAAGAACCAGGAGCGTAGCAGGAAAAGCACAGACCGCAGTCGTGGCAACAAGTCAAACAAACCTGACGGTGGCGGTGCCAACGCAGGACGGAGGCCGATTACATCACTGTGAAACATTCAACCAGGGCCGGTTCTAGGCAGGCATATATGAGGGGGCAGTCAGAAATGTGAAGGGGGCATCATGTGAACACATCATGCTCCAGCACTTTTCTTTCTCTGTGCTTATAGTAACTTCATTGCATTGGGTTGTTGGCTATGTGTCCAACCCCAACCTGGAGAAGTGGATTGCACTTTGTCAGGCCTCAACCTTCAGACCTGTCCAACTAGGGGCCGGGGAGGCCAACCAGGGTCTTAGAGCCCAAATTTTTTACTGTCGTAATGCAAAGAGCCACATTATATGGGGGTTTAGGGGTGCATATACCTGAAGATGCACTGCAACTCTACTATGGTCAAGATTTACAAAACTGAAAGGTAGTCTTATGAATACTAAAAAACATTTTAGAAAAGACCATTGTCCCTTTTTCGGCGGATTTTTGTGCTACTGCAGATAATTTTGTCAACTTGTAATATACACATTTTTTGAGTATATTAAAATGTGCTTTCTCAACTTCTAAAATTTGGATTTGAGGGGGCAAGACATTTATTTGCCCCTGCGTAGAGCCGGCCCTGCATTCAACCCCTTCCAGTACAAGTGAATCAGCATCCCAAGATCGGAGATTTACGAAGTTCATGTGCAGCTCCCGACGGCTCCTGCCACAAAGTTGTGTATCTATTGCTCCGAACTGAGAAAGGAAGTCCCCTGGCTCGGGAAGATGAGAGGCAGGGGAAGAAATCTAAAGGATCCAAAGCTCCATAAAAGTGACAAACAACATGTCGGGGGCTGTAATTCACCCTGTGTGTTCCACTGTGGGCCAACTTTTCCATTAAGACGATATAAAGCCCTGCAGAGTACATTGTGGTTGGATCTTTACTCTGCTTATGTCTACTGTCGACGCTCTTTGATTACTCAAAGGGCAACAATGCAGTTGTAAGAAAGCCGCAACTCGACTCGACGTCTAAATCGTCTCAGATGGACTTAGGATGATTTTTAAATCAGGTTTGTTTTAAGGTCGTGCATCACAGATTTTTATTTTATTACACCTGTGGCACCAACAGAGTTTGTCCCTGAAAGGACAGTGGATATAAACTGGACTCTATCAAATTTGTTATGAACGTAGGATGACTCAGCTTTCATAAAACATATTGGAGCCTGGAAACAAAACTGTTTCTGCAACAGATTGAAGCTCCGACTTTGTCCAGTCACCTTGGACTGGCTTTAGAAGCGTTGTTAATTCTTCCGTTGGGTCGTGCAAACCTGTGTTTCCAGTGCGCTGCTGACCCCAGTTAGCGGTCGCTGCGCTGCAAAGTGAGCGCGCAGTATCAGGTGCCATCAGACATCTGGTTTCCATTCAGCACAAGAAACCGTGTCCCCTGCTGAGCTGCAGCGGCGGCAGGGGCGGCGGACACGTTTTCCTTTGTATTTTGGGCCTTTCAGGAGAACAGAACCAGCTTCAGGTTTTCAGATTACATGCAAATAATCACGGAGAGCGCTGGAGCAGCATCACGGCTTCGGACGGATGATGAATTGTGTGTTTATTTTATGATGTGAGACCTTAAGAACGGCTGCACGAGCTCAAATTGCAGCAGCATCTGATCAGCTTATGTTATAGCCGCTAATAGGATCCAGGTTTGAAGGCAGGAGCTGGGGTGAACATATGAGTCTGTCATTAGACCTCTATTATATCTTAACCCTCCTGTTGTCCTTCTGGGTCAAATTGACCCAATATGTTCATTTCCTCATCCTTACTTCTTCTCCCTTCCTCTTTTGATCCAGTTGTCCTGGTCTGATCCCTCCCTCCATCTTTCTTTCCTTCATTTTTCCCTTCCTTCTTTCCACAATCCCTTTTGCCTCCCTCCCTTCCTTTCCTCCTTCCTTCCTTCTTCCTTCTTTTTTGACCCAATCTGTTCTCTCCCTCCCTCTATCTTTCCTTCCTTTTTCCCTTTCTTCTTTCCTCCCATCGTTCCCTTTGTCCTTCCTTCCTTCCTTCCTTCCTTCCTTCCTTCCTTCCTTCCTTCCTTCCTTCTTTCTTTCCCTTCGTCCTTCCTTCCTTCCTTCCTTCCTTCCTTCTATCCCTTTATCCTTCCTTCTTTCTTTCCCTTCGTCCTTCCTTCCTTCCTTCTATCCCTTTATCCTTCCTTCCTTCCTTCTTTCCCTTTGTCCTTCCTTCCTTCTTTCTTTCCTTTCGTCCCTCCTTCCTTCCTTCTATCCCTTTATCCTTCCTTCCTTCTTTCCCTTCGTCCTTCCTTCCTTCCTTCTATCCCTTTATCCTTCCTTCCTTCCTTCTTTCCCTTTGTCCTTCCTTCCTTCTTTCTTTCCTTTCGTCCTTCCTTCCTTCCTTCTATCCCTTTATCCTTCCTTCCTTCTTTCCCTTTGTCCTTCCTTCCTTCCTTCTATCACTTTATCCTTCCTTCCTTCCTTCCTTCCTTCCTTCCTTCCTTCCTTCCTTCCTTCCTTCCTTCCTTCCTTCCTTCCTTCCCTTTATCCTTCCTTCCTTGACCCAGGAGGACAGCAGGAGGGTTAAATTGTTATGTTGGAAAAGAAACAACAACAACCTGGTGAGACGGTGAAAGTTTGGGTGGATGTAGCAAGATGATTTGTTCAAGTCTGACGTTTTTTACGATTCTGTGTTTTTATTTCATTCCCATGATGTTTTCATTCTGTCATGTGTTCTTTCAGATCAGATCTCAACGACTGGACACCAGATTTGGCAGATTGGCAGATTCCACCTCTCGTAAATCGAAAGGCTTGGAGTGTTTCCACTGCGCCGTGTGCCAAGTGAGGAGGTAGGATTCTGTGTCTGCTGCTGTTTAACAAGTCAACGCCACCACGGCGGAACTGTTCACACACACACCTACCTGTGCATTTGGTCCCATTTCCCAGCATGCCTTTGGGGCAGGGGCCGCAGCCGTAGGAGCCGAAGCTATTGAAGCACTGGACGCCTGGGAAACAGGGTTTCCTTTCACACTCGTTGATGTCTTCCAGGCACGTTATACCTGCCAAAAACACACACATTCATAAGACCAGGGCCGGCCCTAGGATTTTGGTGGCCCACTCTAAGCGCAAACACCAAATCACTGCTTAAAACTGAATACAGACGTGTTTATGCCCTCTGAGGTTTGAGGCCATTTTCTCAACTTTTACATATTTTCTTAAATTGATCTTTTTAAGATACTTGCAGATGTAACAATACTCAAGTGTTTTATGTCTAATATTAGAACCTCCGCTGTAAGCACACTGAGGCCAATTTGTCCTAGAACACTGTATAAAGAAATAATTTAGGCCAAATGCTGGAAATTTGAGGTCTGCTTTTTGAAAAAAAAATCAAATCCCTTGTGAAAACACACCTTCAGTCATGAGAATGAACTGTTTTGGTGCTTGAAATAGGATATGAATACAGTAATAGATAAGTGTAGAAAACAAGTCTAAAATGAAAATGTGTAAGATTGCTTTTTGAGCACAAATGTTGTCATTCTGCCGTTCTATTTTCACCAAATGTCTCAAATGTGAGATAAAAGAAGCTGAATATTGACTTCAAATTACATATAAAGCTCATAGCGTGCACGTGCAGACCTCAGGATGTTTAAATGACTTGAATGAACCCCGGTACCTTTCTGATCATGTGGCCCCCCACCTAACGGCTGTGGCCCTAAACAACCACATAGTGTTTATGCGTGTTTATGCTGCATAAGACATTGATTCTATGATGATAAAACATCAGTGTGGTTGATTCTCTACAGCTGTTGCACCTCTCACCTCTCAGCCCTGCGGGACACTCGCATCTGAAGCCGCCGGCCGTGTTGACGCACCTCCCGACGCCGCACGGCGCCGACAAACACTCGTCCACGTCCTGGCCGCACAGCTCCCCCTGCCTCCCCTCGGGACACACACACAGGTATTTACCGCTGCCGGCCGGGAAGTTGACGTCCGTCACACACGTTCCTCCGCTTTGACACCCACACGGCACCACGTCGATCTGTGAACCAGAGACACACACATCTCACTGCATCAATAAATTTCACAACTTTAAATGTGTAAAATCAAATATGGTCAAAATATAATTACATTACTAATCTCTTAATATAGGACCAGCAGTGTTGGGCATGTTACTTTTAAAAAGAAATTAGTTATATAGGTAGCCTACTCGTTACGTTCCCCAAAATGTAACTGAGTTAGTAACTGAGTAACTATATTATAAAAGAAACTAATTACCAGGAAAAGTAATTATTGCGTTTTATAAAATGCTAAAATATGTCAAATTACTTGGACTTGATGTTTGATTACTTCCCATCACAAGTGTTTGAAATATTTAAGTCATTAATTGTCATCTAGACCACCTGTTAAAGTTTATTTTAATCATTTTTTTAAATTAGAAATGACACGCTAACATTTAAATTCCTATCAATTCAGTGTTACTTTAGATAAATGGACCAGTATCTGTGCATTTAATTTTACTTCGGCCGATACAGTTCAAACATAATCTTTTTCAGAAAGTGACGGTATTTAGGAATCTTTACGATCAATTAATTGTGGCGTTTAATACCGCGATTAATTGTAAAAACAAGTAATGGTGACATCCCTAACACCTTCTCCCTCCTCCGTCTCTACCTCCACGGTGAAGCTGCTCTGGGCGTTGCACTCGTCGGACAGCGTGAAGCGGAACGAGCGTCTCGTCTGGTGCTCTTCTGTCCCCTCCAGGCGCGCCGAGCCCGGGACCCTCCAGATGAGCAGCCCGGCCGGGGAGAGGACGGCCCCGCCGGGACCCTCCTCCAGCTGGAAGAGCAGCGCCGAACCCTCCGGGTCGGACGCCGCGAACTGGAAGACGAAGTTCTCCCCGGCGAACGTGCGCAGGCCGCTCTGAGGCCGGTGGAAGGCCGGGGGCTCGTTGACTGGAGAGGGAGAAGAAACAGGTGAAGGAGTAGTATAGGAGAAGATCTATCTGCCATTATTCCCTCTTTTCTTTTTTGGTCTTTTACTTTTTATTGGTTTTGATTTTACATGTAAACAAACAAACAGTCAAACAATCAACATGAAGACCTATAAATTTGTACAAAAGTATCAAGGGGAAAGTAAAAGCGTACATAAGGGGACTGGTAAACACCTCCAGTCGAGAAATCGAGAGAGAAAAAGAAAAAAGAAAAAATATTCTGATAATCCAGTCTGAAATTACCTGAAGTCCGGTTTTATGGTAGAGACATATATAATCCATTTTTGCCAATTACCAGTAAATACCTCTTTTTGTGTTCTTAAATTAAGTAATTCTTTCCATTACATAGATGCTGTACACAATATCAATCCATTCATCTACACTAGGTGCCTCCCTCTTCAGCCATTTCTTCGTTATTGATTTCTTACAAGCCACAAAAATAGCGGATGACATTTTTCCATGTATATTCTCTCCAGAGTGGAGAATTTGTTGTTTTCCATTGTTGTTTAAAAATTTCCTTCCAGTTCTCCTGAGAAATTATGATGTTGCCTTCAGTTTCCCATCTTGATTTTACATTAGCTGTATTTTCTTTGTTAAATGATTGAAGACTTGTGTATAATTTTGAAATTATCTTCTTATAAGGTTCGTCTTTATAAGCTTTTACAAATACCTGTAGAGTATCATTTTCAGGTTCATAATTTTTTATAATTTTTTTCCCGACATAGTCTCTTATTTGAAACTTCTAACCGTACCTTTACTTATTAGTGAATAGTATGTTGTATTCCCTCTTTTCTATTTATTATTACATCTCCAGCTACAAGCCTTTTGTGTTTTGGTGACAGGATTTGCTTCCTGAACAACACATCGCTCCGGGCTTTTCCTGGAAGAGTCATTGTTAACACACATGTCCAGGGCTGGAACCAGATTCCATCTTTTTCTATCCAACTGCAGCTCTCCAGATCACTTAACATCAGACACCACAGATGTTCAATAGGAAGAAAGTGGCGGTGATCCCAGAGCACACATTGATTAGATGGATTATCACTATTTATAAAACCTCTGGCAGTGCAGTGAGATGACTCCTCCTGCATCCAAGATAAACCAAGTTTTTTTTTTTGCAGAAAAAGCATCTTTTACTCGACTCACTCACTTTGATCTGTTGTGTTTTGTTTGGATTCGAGGCCGTTCATTGCACCGCAGAGCTATTACAGCCTCGGAGCTGTGGTTTGTTGTATGTAAAGAATGATGATTGTCAGTCTGCGTCGCCGTGGAAATCTTAACATGCGATTTACCCCCTCTCCCTTATTCTCTGTCTTTCTCAGAGCGGTTAAGCGACAGGTCAGGGCATGCTGGGAAACTTAAACCTCCGCTGCTTTGATCTGCTAATGGGGGACAAACAGGACCACAGCTGGACGGCTACCGCGGTGACAGATGAGCTGGACCGCCTCTGTGCTAACGCGGTAAGATAAACGCTGCTGTTAGTCGTCATTAGAGGCTGCGAGCGGAACAGAAAAAAAAACCACATCACCTCCTAAACGGTTGGGAAAAACTCCCGGGTCTTTGTACCTTGGTTCACAGACCAGGTGAACTGGGAGGTGTCCGGGTCACAGAGGAGGCAGGGGCTGCTGGGATTGGAGTCCCCCTCTGCGAAACACATCCCGTCGATGTTGCACGTCCGCTCCTTGATCAGAGAGAAGAAGGTTTGTGTGTGTGTTTTATATATGTATGTACAGCATGGTGCATTTAAATTCGCCTATTGCCATAATCCCTATAGTCTCAGGAGAAGGTTCATTACCTTTAATTGTCGGTGCAAGCTGTTTTTGGATCGGTGGGGCAGAGACGTGAGCTGGAGGCGCACGGTACTTTGCCTTCCCCTCATCAAACTCATCAAATACACAATCCAACAACTCCAAAACGCTCTTGTGGACAAGTTGTGACCTGCACATTCACCACACAGCTCACGTCTCTGCCCCGCTGATCTCAAAACAACATGCACTGATAATTAAAGGTAATGAACCTACTGCTACGACTATAGGGATTATGGTGATAAGCGAATTTGCCAAAATGTTGAACTATCCCTTTAAACTTTAACATGTGGTCGCAGCAGAAATAACAACTATAAAACCCTGTGGAAATCAGCTCTGAACACATCACCTCTACTCGACTTAATTCAATTTGGTTCAGCTTTTGGCAACCACTTAAAAATAAATATCTCGCTGTCCACAGCTGTTTGGACACGTGTGTGTGTTCCCATAAAAAGCACTTCCAGTAACAACAGCACCCCCCCTCTTCCTCCCTCCCTCTTCCTCCTCCCTCTGTACCTGTTTTTTTAATGAACGTAAAGTTTTTAGTCAGATGCTGCGTGTGGGGAGGATGAGACGTCGCTCTGTCTCTGGTTTAAACATTGGACCTGACTCGAGGCGCAGACAGTCGACCCCTAACAGAGCCAATAAAACACTTTTCCACTAAACACCCACCGTTGGTTCCCAGAGTCCAGTTATACCACCTTAAAGGGATAGTAGCATTTTTTTAAAGTGGGGTTGTATGATCTACAAATAGCCCCTAAGTACTTTAATTGCAGTAGAAGACTCTCCGCACTCCTCCCGTTAGCAACGCCAGCCCATAGCCCTGCCCAGAGATTTACAACATACAGTGTTGTGAATGGACCCAAAGAAACGGCCTATTTTCGCGGCCTAAAAGAGGTTTTACCTCACAGTTCCATTGTTCGCTATAATATAATTTTTTCCAGCCCTTCAAAGTGCAGGAAGAACACAGTTTTTATTTGAACCTAACCAACTCACGTATCCCTCCGCCCAGGGTTAGCGCCTGCCGATCAGCAGTTGGTTAGGTCCAAATAAAAACTGTGTTTTTCCTGCACTTTGAGGGGCTGGAAAAAATTATATTATAGTGAACAATGGAACTGTGTATTTTTTTCCAGGTAAAACCTCTTTTAGGCCGCGAAAATAGGCCGTTTCTTTGGGTCCATTCACAACAATGTATGTTGTAAATCTCTGGGCAGGGCTATGGGCTGGCGTTGCTAACGGGAGGAGTGCAGAGAGTCTTCTACTGCAATTAAAGTACTTAGGGGCTATTTGTAGATCATACAACCCCACTTTAAAAAAAATGCTACTATCCCTTTAAAATAGCTCTTTGTCCAACCTGAGTTCTAATCTCTGTCTTCAAAAAAACAAATGGATTAAAAGAGAAGAGCACTGTTCACTTTTCCGTGTGAGTTACCTTTAACTTACAGAGTCCTGAGCGCGAGGCCTCGCAGACCTGACAAACGCCGTCGTAGATGGTCAGCACCTTGGCCTGGCTGTACTGGGACCCGTCGTTGGTCACCTGATGGAACAATGAGGATGAAGAGGATTAATTAGATTTGTTCACTTCCTCCATCTTTCCTTCCTTCCTTTATCCCTTCCTTCTTTCCACAGTCGTTTTTCCCTTGCTTCTTTCCTTCCTTCCTTCCCTTCGTCCTTACTTCTTCTTCCTTCCTCTTTTGATCCAGTTGTCCTGGTCTGTTCCCTCCAGGGTTCCCGCGGGGTCTTAAAAAGTCTTAAAAGCATTGAATTTCAAATTTGAAAATAATACCTTAAAAAGTCTTGAAAAAGTCTTGAATTTTTATATTTGGGTCTTAAAAATTGTGCTGTTTGTAACTTCTCTCTATTTTTAAGTTTTTATTTGTCAATCGCGAATATTTAATAAAAAATAATGTAAATACAGAGAGGCGGAACTAATCATTTCGACCGCACTGCAATATATATATCAGGGATGTGATTTTTCCGGATTTATCCGGAAATCCGGATTTTTAGACATGAAAATGCGACCCTCGTAAATCATGCAAATCCGCTTCTTTTTTTTTTTGAGAGGGGGTGTGGGGGGGGTGGGGACCGGTGGACCGCCGGACCGCCATTATCCACCATTTAACCCACACAGCCATAGGTGTTGATGTTGCCCCGACCACGGAGCAGTAACAAGAAGACGTAGCGGCGGTAGTCGGTAGTTTTCTCTCTCTCTTTTTTTTTTGCCGCGGTAGTGTTTGTTGGAGCGGCGTGGTGCTGCACGTGACGCGCTGACGTTAATGTGTTTCGACGAGCATTAATTCTATGTCCGAACCCGTTAAAAAAAAAAAAGAAAAGAAAAGCCCGGCTCGAACCAGCGCGTCCGGACGGGTTAAGCCGTCTATTCTACTTATAGAGCCCAAAAGAACAGTCTAGAGAGCCGAGGGACAGAGAGAGACAGCGCAGCAACAGGTGTGTGTGCGTGTGTGCGTGCGTGTGCTACCTGCTGAGGGGGCTCTGCAGCCACAGCTCCCCACTAGACCAGTTCTGAGTTCAGTTTAAGTTTCATACACTCCAGCCGTTCTTGCCATTACAATGATAGGAACCTCAGTCAGTACTAAATCTGCTTTTTAAAAATGATTATTTACTTAAGCAGCTACAAAAAATAGGCTATTAGACATGTACCACACATCTGGCTGGAAGGTCTCAATGGTTCAAGAACTCTTTTTCCATCATTAATTATTAAAATGGAGCTAAGTAGGCTACTGCATGTTTGTTTTCCTTTTAAATAAGTTAAATATCAAGTGCTAATTCCACCTGTCATAACTGGCTCTCTCTCCTGTCTCTCTCGCTCTAAGACACATTGAATGATCAAAATGATGAAGTTTATGTCACAGTGTGTGCGATATTCACAACACACACTGTAATAATATCTGCACCTATTGATTGACATGCTGTTTTTGAGGGTTTTTTTTCTCCTTAAATTAATTGTTTAATATAAAGTGTCAAAATTATGTCATTGTGTGTAATGGCTGCACTGTTGCCATGTCGCGCTATGGGTCCGTATAATTTCCTGCTTTTTTGTCCTTGGCCAATCACATCCCTGATATATAGATACGTCACTGCAGACTTCATTTATGAAGACCCCCTGTTCATTTGCACGGTTACTGTGAACTGTTTTTCAAATAAACGCACACTGTGAAATTCAAGAATTTCATTTTTCTTCTTTGCCGATATGGCTGTAAAACAGGCCGACTAAAGTCTTAATTTCATGTATAAATGGTCTTAAAAAGGTATTAAATAGTCTTAAATTTAACTTTAAGAAACTTGTAGGAACCCTGTCCCTCCCTCCATCTTTCTTTCCACAATCCTTTTTGCCTCCCTCCCTTCCTTCCCTTCGTCCTTACTTCTTCCTTCTTTTTTGACCCAATCTGTTCCCTCCCTCCCTCTATCTTTCCTTCCTTTTTCCCTTCCTTCTTTCCTCCCATCATTCCCTTTTTCCTTCCTTCCTTCCTTCCTTCCTTCCTTCTTTCTTTCCCTTTATCCTTCCTTCCTTCTTTCTTTCCGTCCGTCCTTCCTTCCTTCCTTCCTTCCTTCCTTCTTTCCCTTTATCCTTCCTTCCTTCCTTCCTTCCTTCCTTCTTTCCCTTTGTCCTTCCTTCCTTCCTTCCTTCCTTCCTTCCTTCTATCCCTTTATCCTTCCTTCCTTCCTTCTATCCCTTTATCCTTCCTTCCTTCCTTCTTTCCCTTTATCCTTCCTTCCTTCCTTCCTTCTTTCCCTTTGTCCTTCCTTCCTTCCTTCTTTCTTTCCCTTCGTCCTTCCTTCCTTCCTTCTATCTCTCCCTTCGTCCTTCCTTCCTTCCTTCTATCTCTTTATCCTTCCTTCCTTCCTTCCTTCCTTCCTTCCTTCCTTCCTTCCTTCCTTCCTTCCTTCCTTCTATCCCTTTATCCTTCCTTCCTTCCTTCCTTCCTTCCTTCCTTCCTTCCTTCCTTCCTTCCCTTTGTCCTTCCTTCCTTCCTTCCTTCTATCCCTTTATCCTTCCTTCCTTCCTTCTATCCCTTTATCCTTCCTTCCTTCCTTCCTTCCTTCCTTCCTTCCTTCCTTCCTTCCTTCCTTCCTTCCTTCCTTCCTTCTTTCCCTTTATCCTTCCTTCCTTCCTTCCTTCTTTCCCTTTATCCTTCCTTCCTTCCTTCCTTCCTTCCTTCCTTCCTTCCTTCCTTCTTTCCCTTTATCATTCCTTCCTTCCTTCCTTTCTTCCTTTCATCCTTCCTTCCTTGACCCAGGAGGACAGCAGGAGGGTTAAATTGTTATTTTTGGAAAAGAAACAACAACAACCTGGTGAGACGGTGAAAGTTTGGGTGGATGTAGCAACCAGCAAAAGACGCATTAATTAGATGCAAATATGAAAGGAGGCTTCACCTTAATCTCCCAGCGAGCGTACGGTTTGTCGTCCATCATGAAGTCCTCCGTGTTGACGGCGGTGTTGCTCAGAGACGGGACGGCGCAGTCCAGAGCTCTGGAGCTGAGGAAGGTGGCTTTGGTTCGTTGTTTTTCTCCCGCGACCCAAACCCCGTTCATGTGCTGTGGAGAGAGATAGATCATTGAAGTTTAGAGGAAATATATTTGAAAATAAAAGGACATATGTGTTCCTGTTCGTCACCTTCAGCCGGGTGGCGTGGCAGCTGAGGTCGGAGGAGTCGATGAAGCCGAGGCCGAAGACTCGAACGTTGCGACAGTCAAAGGATCTGATGTCGCATAGTCCACCGTTCTCCAGATCTGTGATCTCCACCGGCTGGCCTGTCAGAGGAGAGAGTGTTAAAGGGATAGTTCAACATATTGGCAAATTGGCCCATTGCCATAATCGCTATAGTCATAGCAGTAGGTTTGTTACCTTTAATTGTCGGTGCAAGCTATTTTCCCTCATCAAACTCATCAAATACACAATCCAACAACTCCAAAAGCCTCTGGTGGACAAGTTGTGACCTGCACATTCACCACGCTATGAGATAATAACGGAATGTTTCGAGACAGAGTTGTTTTAGAGGTAAATTCATGCAAAACTGCTGATGCTGCGTTGCCTTCAGGGACAGTTTTTCAGCAAGCAGTCTCAGCAGTCATTTGCCTCAAAAACAACTCTGTCTGGTAACGTTCTGTCATTATCTCATAGCGTGGTGAATGTGCAGGTCACAACTTGTCCACCAGAGTGTTTTGGAGTTTTTGGATTGTGTATTTGATGAGGGAAAGCAAGAAATCCCATTAGCCTCTGTAGCGTAGCTCTGAGCAGCTTACAGCTCTGCTCCACCGACAATTAAAGGTAACGAAGCTACTGCTATGACTATAGGGATTATGGCAGTGGGCCAATTTGGCAAAATGTTGAACTATCCCTTAAATCAAGATTATTTTTTATAATGATAATAATCAGATAGAGTGTGTTTGTACTCACTGATGGCCAGGCTGCAGTCGTAGAAGCTGTGGCCGGGGTAACACTGGCAGCCCCACTCGGTGCACTCCCCGTTCCCGTTGCAGAAGTTGGGGCAGCGCAGCGCCATCGTCACCTCCCCGGTCGCTCCCGGAGGACCCGACGCCTCCAGGGCTCTCTGGGTCCGGTTGTCCAGCAGTCGCCTCTCGCACTCGTTCTCCAGGTACGGCAGCAGCGCCTCCTCCCAGCCCAGGTCGTCTTTGAGCTGCAGGTCCAGGATGCAGAGATCCACCGCCTCGTCCAGGCGCCGTCCCAGCAGCCCCCGGCACACCGCGCCGACGGTGGAGTTGGCCAAAGCCATCTGGCACACCTCCAGGGCCTTGGCCGAGGTGAGGCCGCTCGGCGTGGGCCACCGGGGCTGCGCCTCCGGTCGGGCCTCTGCCAGGTGATCCTCGGGGAAGAAGTAAGCCAAATTCTCCAGATCGGCCTGACGGAGGCTTTGAGCAGCGAAGACGGGCTGAAACTCAAATGACGCCTGTCTCCTCTGCCTGTCAACGGAAAGCAGATGATCCTCCCGGAACGCGCCGTCCAGTTCAGGGTCGCCGTCGCCCGCCGAGTCGTCCTCGCGGTGGGACCGGGTGTGCCTCCTCTCCAGAGGGTGGCTGTTAAAGGCAGACATATCCAGGATGCTCTCCTCCCTCTCTGGACTCTTGATGTATTCCACTGTCGTGTCCATGGAGGGGAACACAGATGTGTAATCCACATTGTCGTAGGAGATGCAGTCGGAGTGAGCGGAAGGATTGTACAGGTTCCTCATCCCCCGGCCAGCGTGATGAGAAGTGCTGTATCCTTGCTGGCACTGACAGAACGGCCTCCTGAGCTCCTGCGTCGTCCCAGGAGGCGTCCTGTCGAACAAACTCTCACCTGGAGCTATCCTACCACACACAAGAGATGGAAAAACCACTGAAACAAACAGCTTTGTAGAGACTTAAAGGGGTCATATTATGGAAATATCACTTTTTGAAGGCTCTTTAACATATATTTAAGTGTTTGTCTTGCCTTTCGGCCCCCAAAATGTGAGAATTGACAAAAATAATCTTTAATTTTCAGGCTCTGTAGGTTGAAATCCACATGGTTTTACGAGCTGTTCCCTTAGTTGACATACAGTGATGTCACTAGCTTTCAAATTTGCATAACACCACTCCTACCTGGGACTGGTAGAAGGGGCGGGGCAAGCAGTGGTTCATTTGCATTTAAAGGGACAGGCACTGAAACCAACCGTTCTGAACAGGGCTGTTTAGAGAGGATGAAAAGAGCTGTGATGTTTGATCCTTGGGGGATTTTGCCCGAAGCATGTCACAGACACCTGGGAACTATTTTAATTTGTAAAAAAGGGGCACTATATGTCTCCTTTAATGTGAAGTTGGAATTAAAATAAAACAAAGTGACCGACCTCCAGTCCTCAATGAAGCGATGCAGGTCATCGGAGCTGCCGTCAGAGCTGTGGAAGTCATTGTTGCCGTTGCGGTCGAAGGTGCCGCAGAGGCCTTGCGTGTTGCCGTAGTCAACGCTGGGCGCCCGGACCGACAGACTCATCCCCCAGTCGCCAACATCGGCCCTGACAAAGGCCCCGGACGGAAAGATCAACTACAAGAGGAGAAGTTATAATAAAAGTGTTCAACTTCAAACAGCAGAGCTGCAACATTTTGTGATGCTTCAAACAAAATCTGCGGCAGTTTCAAAATGTTCGGATACCTACGGTGACCTTCTTCCCCTGGTGCGACTCCAGGACCCTGACCCGGCCGCCCTCCCTGTCGCCGAGGTTCTTCAGGCTGAGCTGCGGCCTGGTCTCCTGCGGCTGACCGTTGCACATGTCGAAGACCGCGACCTCGTTCCCCTCGCGCACCGCCACGCCGCAGTTGCACGCGACGGCGTAGTGTCGGCTGCCGCAGTCCCACTGGCGGGAGTGCACCTCGAAGTCCCTGACGAGGCTCCGGTACAGGACGAAGGTGCCGGTCTGGTGGTTTTCATAACGTCTGCACAGGGGACGTGACAGTTGAAACATCACAGGAAGATGATATATGGAGTCTGAACCATCACTTAAAGGGATAGTTCACCCAAAATTCAAATTTCACTCATCTCATATCTACTCACCCTCATGTCGACTAAGAGCTGTGAGAATTTCTAGAGTCCTCCGCGCAGCAGTATTTGTCCATATAATGGTTGTGAATGGATACCAACTTTCTTCGTCCAAAAAGACTCACCAAAAAACATCCAAATACCTCCATACTGCTCGTCTGTAATGTCCCTCTTGTATTGAAGCCCCAACATGAGAAATTGTTCCGAAAAAAATTAAACAAGTCTATATTTTAAGCTTGTTTTGTAGCGGAAGCTCCCAGTGTCTCGGTTCACAAATCTCACGTGATTTGCACTGACCGGCGGAACAATTTCTCATGTCAGGGCTTCAATACAAGAGGGACATAACAGACGAAGCAGTATGGAGGTATTTGGATGTTTTTTGGTGTGTCTTTTTGGACGAAGAAAGTTGGTATCCATTCACAACCATTATATGGACAAATACTGCTGCACGGACCCCCTGTAACTCAGAGAAGGCACGGATAACTCTGAAACTTCTCACAGCTCTTAGTCGACATGAGGGTGAGTAGATATGAGATGAGTGAAATTTGAATTTTGGGTGAACTATCCCTTTAACAACCGATAAAGGAGGGAATTTACCTGCCATCCAGGGTTATGACATGCGGGTCAGTCAGAGAGTAGCAGATGGAAGTGGGAACGTCCTGGACCGTGACCTGGGGGCAGAGGTGAAGAGAACAGAGATGAAGGCGCTCCCGCCCTGTGACCTTTGACCTTGAGCTTTGATGTTTTCACCAAACCCAGATGGGAGAACTCCTCATCAGAGACACCATGTCTGCAGGGCTGACATCACGTCTTATATAACCTGTGTGGACGCGGCTAATGAGCAGTTAGAGCAGCGCTGCTCAAACATCATGTCAAACCATCACACAGGCACACTTCAGGCCCTCCCCTCCAACTTCATAAACTGCTGCATAACTGTGTGTATATGTACACAGAGCGAAGGAGACACCTGTACTTACTGAAGTCTTTCTAATAATCTCTAATTACAGTCAGATTTAGGTTATTATATCACTCTGATTATTTGTTTTTGGACCCTAGTGCCCTCATTCAAGAGCTGGAAGCTCCTCAAAGATTTGTTGGACAAGCTCAAGGAGTCCAGGACCCTAATATCAACAATCCATCCAGCAGCATTACCTTTGGAGAGCTCCTGGGCCCCCAGAAACAACCTTTATCTAATGAAAGAGCCTAGAAAACTATTGGTCATCTCCCAAGGACCCCTGTATTGTTCTCAGCGACAATTTTTTTGAATGCTAAATGAATCCAAAAAATAATTTTCATAGAACACAGTTTCATGTAGTCTTCTCAGACTTCCAGGAATGGATCTCTTGAACCTCATTAACCCTCATACAGCGTTAAAAAAACGTTCCTTTAGCGGTATTAGTGGCTGTTTTCATCCACTAACTTTGACTGCTGTAAAAATATATCAGATAAATATTTTTTTCAAATTTTTTTGCATAAATCTGTTAATCAACTTCAGTCTTGATAAAAACTACAATTTTTTTTTTTAAAAATTAAAATTTTTAACCCTTTGCATGCCATTTGAAAAAACAAAGTCACTGATATGGGAAAAAATACACACAAAATGAGCTATTTTCAATATAAAAAGTGATTGGACAAAGAACATTTTTTTCATGCTATCACAGTCTTGGATATGTCAAAGATTAGTTACATAATTGGTTTTGATGCATATTTAGTTTTTGTGCAGCAACAGATTTTCAAAAAAACTTCCTTTTGCGGTATTGGTGGCTGTTTTCAGCCACTAACTTTGACTGCTGTAAAAATATATCAGATAAATATTTTTTTCAATTTTTTTTGCATAAATCTGTTAATCAACTTCAGTCTTGATCAAAACTACTAAAAAAAATTTTTTAATTCAACATTTTAACCCTTTGAATGCCAATTGAAAAAACAAAGTCACTGATATGGGAAAAAATACACACAAAATGTGCTATTTTCAATATAAAAAGTGATTGGACAAAGACATTTTTTTTCATGCTATCACAGTCTTGGACATGTCTTAGATTAGTAACATCAATGACTTTTATGCATATTTAGTTTTCGTGCAGCAACAGATTTTCTAAAAAAAAATCCTTAGTGGCTGTTTTTGCCCCATTGACTCCCATTATAAACACATTTTTTGAATGCAGAGACATGACACTATATATAAATATAATTTTTACAGTCAGGGTGATCAACCCTGTTCGGAAGGGATCAAATTAGGTAATTTTGCTGTTGATCACCTGGTTCACCCATTTACCCATTACATAGGCCTGTTGTATTACTAGCCTAGTTTCTGTATGTATAATAGTGTTTATGAGCATATTTGTGTGTGTGTGTGTGTGTGTGTGTGTGTGTGTGTGTGTGTGTGTGTGTGTGTGTGTGTGTGTGTGTGTGTGTGTGTGTGTGTGTGTGTGTGAGAGTTGGGTGGAGAGTACAGGGTTAAAATAGAGGGTATGTAACTGCAGGACTGACCTCAGAAGTGTATGTTCAATTAGGTGTGTGACCTTTGTGCACCGACCTTGATACAGCAAAAAAATCAAAACATGCACCCCAGCTCTCAGAACTACAAAGAGTCTACATACAGTAAACAAAAACAAAGTGTAAGTGTGATTATGCAACTGCTGGCCAGGTGGCCTTTTGATCTTGAGAAGAGGAGCCTTGGCACTCAGAACTTCACACACACACACACACACACACACACACACACACACACACACACACACACACACACACACACACACACACACACACACACACACACACACACACACACACACACACACACACACACACACACACACACAAATATGCTCATAAACACTATTATACAGATACAGAAACTAGGCTAGTAATACAACAGGCCTATGTAATGGGTAAATGGGTGAACCAGGTGATCAACAGCAAAATTACCTAATTTGATCCCTTCTGAACAGGGTTGATCACCCTGACTGTAAAAAATTATATTTATATATAGTGTCATGTCTCTGCATTCAAAACATGTGGTTATAATGGGAGTCAATGGGGCAAAAACAGCCACTAAGGATTTTTTTTAGAAAATCTGTTGCTGCACGAAAACTAAATATGCATAAAAGTCATTGATGTTACTAATCTAAGACATGTCCAAGACTGTGATAGCATGAAAAAAATGTTCTTTGTCCAATCACTTTTTATATTGAAAATAGCACATTTTGTGTGTATTTTTTCCCATATAAGTGACTTTGTTTTTTCAAATGGCATGCAAAGGGTTAAAATTTTGAATTTTTAAAAAAGAAATTGTAGTTTTTATCAAGACTGAAGTTGATTAACAGATTTATGCAAAAAAATTTGAAAAAAATATTTATCTGATATATTTTTACAGCAGTCAAAGTTAGTGGATGAAAACAGCCACTAATACCGCTAAAGGGTAGTAAATTTGCCGACAGTGTAATATTGACCTTTTGAAAATTTCAAAATCATATTTTCAAATTGTATGTAAAACTAGAAAAAGCATTTCCAAGAATGGAAATGGTGTGACTGCTGACAGCAACTGAACGCTGTTGCAGAATTAGCAAATAGTGCAAGCAGTGATCACCATACAAATGTTTGACCAAGGTCGGAATCGAACCCACAACCTCATGGTCATTAGACTTCCACTCTGCCTCTAGGCCACAGTGCACTCACAGTTGCAGAGACTGTTGTCTGTTAATGATCTGCACACTGTCAACATCAAGAAAGCTTGAGAGTCAAGCTTGAATGACTTAGAATGAAAATTTCTGTGAATTTCAGGCTGAGAGCAGCAGTTTCAACATGAAGCAAGTTATCAGAAGTCAACAGATGACGACTGGGAAAATAATTCACTATAATTGTTGTTGAGGCAAAATTTGAACCAGCAACCTTCAGGTCTCCAGACCAGCAAGCTAACCACTAGGCTACAGACAGAGACAGTATGTGAGGGGTAAAGAAAACCTTTGATACAATGAGCTTTATACTATGAGGAATCAAAGACTGTCCAATGACAGCTGAATAATTGGAATCAAAAGTCAAGCAATGATGTGAAATGACTGAGGCAGGAATCGAACCCATGACCATATGATCACTAAACCTTTACTCTGCCACTCGGCTACAGAGAGCACACTGCTTTCAAGACTGTTGTCATTCATTCTAATGTGATGATGTGCTGCAAACTGGTATGAGTAATCAAGGAGATAACAAACACCTGTAACCAATTGAAGGCGGTGGAGGAGAGCAGAATTCAACATAACATAACAAGAGTTCTTCCCTTGGATTTGAACCAGTGACCTTGGGGTTGGGAAGCAGCCACCCTAACCCCTACACTACAGTGGAGTTGTCAAGAAGACTGTTGTCTGTTAATGATCTGCACACTGTCAACATCTAAAAAGTTAAATATTTTAAAAAGTATAAAGAGTTAAAAAGAGAAAAGTAATGCCAATAAAGTCCAGAAAAAGCTGCACGTTTTGATATATGAATTGTTGAAATAGCACAAAGTATGAAGGACTAGAAGAAGACCGTAAAAAGGCGGAAGAAAATGGCCAAACAGAAGAACAATAGTGTGACTGCTCAGCAGTCACACTAAATAAGGTTTGTCAGCAAAAATCATGCCATTTGCTGCAATACAGTGAAAGTTATGGTCAAATTAAGAGGAAAAAGTGACCCCTAGTGGATGTTTTTGGCGCTAATACCGCAAGAGGGTTAAGTGTCACAGCAGGGCCGATTCATGGCATAAATGCTCTTATGAGATTGTTTAGGGCCACAAACACACATATAAACATGTGTCACTGTAATAATTTCTGTGTCCCCAGATCTCTGTAACCTGTGCGTGTCCTACATAAGAGTTCACATGAATGAGAAGAGACCAGTTGTGCATGTTTGTCCCAGCAGCATCACTTCGACTCACTTTCATTGACATTGGGACGTAGCTCCTCCAGAGTCGCGGTGCGCTGGCCGCGGGCATCGCGCCGATCAGACTGGGGCGGTTCCCGTCACGCGTGAAGTCGGTGACGGCGGTGACGAAAAACGTGGCCCGGCCGCAGCTGCCTTCGCTGCAGGCACTCGGCTGCAGCTCCACCTGGCAGGCGGACAGCGCCACGTTGGAGGCCTCGTGTCCCAGACTGTCTGTGGATGTCAACACGGTGGGTAAGTTAGTGTCAACGGACGGCAAACAGCTGCCTGCAGGACCATGATGAAGGCTATGAGCCGGCTTTGATGTGATGATGTACAGGACAAGTGTGAGCACGGTACAGGGGATATAACAGGAAGGAGGACTTTTAATTGGAAGGATGGAAACCTGACCTCTTTAATAATTTAAATAATGATGTTTGGGCTCTTCATGTACACACTCAGTTCCTTTAATTTGTGCTTTGGCCATTAACTTGCCAATAATGGTCAATTTATGGGATATTATGTGATGAGTTTCAGGATTCAGGATTCTCCACAACCTAACATGATGTTATAATAATAATAACTTTATTTGTATAGACTATAAAGTGCTTTACAGTCAATGATAAAACATAGAGAAAGTAAAAAAAGAATCACACCCACATCCACACAAGCCTACTCACACAAAATAAGAAAAGCTAATAAATTGAATAAAATTAGAAAATGTAAAATAGAATCAAATAAAATGCATAGGCCAAAACAAAAGAAAATAAATAAGACTCAATAAATAAGTGGATAATGATAACTCTTTAAAATAAACTAAGATAAAAGCTGGGCTGAAGTAATCTAAAGTAAGATAAAAATTAAAGTAAGTTAAGATAATAAAACAAGAAACAACTGTTGGATTAAACTTAAATTTAATTAAAAGACAGACTAAAAAAGTGGGTCTTGAGTTGATGAACAGGGGCCACAGTAATGAAAATGGGCCACCGTACATCTTTGTTTTAACTTTGGGGACTGTTAAAACGTTACTTCCTGAGGAGTGTTTTCTGACCTGGGTCGTGGACACTCAGAGCCAGAGGGACGGCACACTGGTGGCCGTGGTCGGGGGTGAAGCAGGGGATGGGCACCGTGCTGTGGACGGTCACCTCATGCTCCTTCGTGTTCTCCGCTATGTGGAGCGAGTCTGGAGAGAACTGGGGGGAGAAAAAGGGGAGTAAAGAGTTGGTGGTGGTGGTGGTGGGGAACTCTTTTCATCCTGGAGTTAAAACATCGCACAAGAGTGTTTACCTTCAGTCCAGCGTAGAAACTCTCACTTTCCTTCGGCGGAGATCTGTTGCTGCTGGAGTTAGCTCTGACGGTCGACACGCTGCAGGAGAACTACAAGGAAAGAAAAATGTCGTTTTTAACCAATCAGAGCCATTCCTCAAAACATGACATGAGTCTAAAGCTAACAGAGACACCACATCAACTTTTGTGCAGAGCTGTGCAGAGACTTCTTTGTGTAATTGCGGAACAAAAACCTTTTTATCTCCAGAACATCACATGCTCTGCTCTGCTTTTGCTTATATTTCCACATGAACCGGCGTGTTGAATTCCTACAGTGTGTGATTATTGGTCGGGAGAAAGACTAACAACGTACAGTTGACACTGTATTTGCGATTTATCAAAACATCTCCCCGTGCAGCTCGCAGTGCAGCGGCGCTCCTCTGATCCTCGGCTCGGAGAGCGCTAACATTTTACTCACTCTCTGGGTAAGAGAGGGGAGGAAAAAAAAAGGAGATGATCTTTGACCCGACTCAGCTGCAGTATCAACATGTGTTAAAGTCGGGGGCCCCGTGAGCGAGCCCAGCCCTCTGCAACATGTTCCAGACACAACTAATACAAGCCTGGTGTCCAAATATGGCCGCGCAGTGGGCCACAGCTGTACGAGCAAGAGAGAGTGACATCAGCTCTGTTTCAACATCTAATAACTCAGATTTATTCATGGCAGCAAATGATTTCTGCAGGAAATGAGAGTCGTCAGCAGGTTGGTTTGGTGGCTGAGCAGCAGAGGAGAAGTTGGGTCATAAATATTGTTCCCTCCAGTGAAGCGTGCGCCTCGCAACAGCTGGATTTGTACTTCCTGGTTCCTCTGATGCATTTCCCCTTCTGTCAGAGAGACGGTGACGGTCCCGACCTCAAACATCATGAGTGGGAGCGGCGAAACAATGTAGGACATCACAAGAAATGGCTTCATTGTATACGTGTGCATGTGTCCGTGTAAAAATAACTTCCCCAGAATTTACTATGAGGATCTGAATGGAGGGTCTAAATGGGAAGCATGTGGAGCAAGGCTTCTCCAACCTGCAACTGATTTAACTCCCCCGCCCTCCTCTTGCCTTCTCTTAACGGGATGTGACACACGTTGCCTCTCGGCTTTTGCTTTGCGAGGCAAAAGGGGGTCAGTGTGATCCATGGCTTACGTTGCCCGCTCGAGGGGTCAAACGCTCCACATGTGCCCTGTCAGCGCGCGATCTGGCAGGAATTACCGTTTCCCCGAGCCTGAAGTGAACGCCGTCCATCTCCACCAGAGAGTAGGGCTTCAGCGTGGATTCCTGCCTGACTTCGGCCTTCATGCTGTGGCCGATGTGTCGGGCCCACACCACCTGGAAGCCCAGCGGCTGGCTCCACGGCGGCGGGACGAAGGAGCATCGGAGGTGGACGCTGTGGCCGATCAGCTCCGGGGTGATGACCGGCCGGGAGGGGAGGGCCGGGATGGCAGCTGAGAACACAGAGTTGCAAGCTCTACGTGAATGATGTGTTTCGGTGGATGATAAAGGTGCAAAATAAACAGCATGGTCTCACCTTTGCATTGGCCGTTGACCTCCACCTCGCCCGGGGGGCAATGCCTTGGTCCCAATTCAGGGGCAGCTACAACATGACAAACGTTTCTTCGATGTTAGGCTGAAAGAAGATCATCTATCTAGCTGCACCACCTCATTCCATCTTCACTGCAAAAACTCAAAATCTTACCAAGAATATTTGTTTTATTTCTAGTCAAAACAAATCTCATTATACTTAAAATAAGACTCATCACATAAAAAGTACCTAGTTTTTAGACACTTTTTACTTCTTTCAAGCAGATTTTCACTTGAAATAATCTGATAGTGGAGCAAGTTTTTCTTTCTTATTACAAGCACTTGCTTTCACTGGCAGATTTTCTACTTATTTCAAGTGAAAATTAGTTTGAAACAAGTGAAAATGATCTAAAAACAAGTTGATTTTTAGGTGATGAGTCTTACTTTAAGTGGAAAGAGACTAGTTTTGACCACAAATGAGACATTTTGACAAGAAATAAGACCAATATACTTGGAAAGATTTTGAGTTTTTGCAGTATGCAACAACGACTCACCCTTAGCGCAGTATCCCATGCACCCCTGCGTGGGCTGCAGGTGGTAGACCATGAAGTCGCCACAGTTCCTCACCGTGATGGGGATGCGGAAGAGGCAGCAGTCTTTGGCGCTGCCGTGGAAGAACTGCCAGGTGGCGCAGGCCGAGAGCTGGCGGAGCTCTCCGGGCCGCGGCAGGGAGGTGTCCCTCAGGGACAGCCACACTGGAGCCTGGGTGCCACAGCGGTTCATCTGCAAGAGGTGGGAGGGTGTCGATAGAAACAGTCATTACCTGCGGGGAGGGGGGTTATTATACCCTCCAGCTGGGCTGAAGGTGCTCATTACACCTGCTGGGTGCTGGATGTCTGCACGGGCAGAGGATGTTTGATGCTGTTTCTGTGAGGTGATGTCAGATGGAGGAAGAATAACGCCACTTCTCTGGCAGAACTCACCTCGACGCAGGTGGTGGGCATCTCTGCCGGCTTGTTGTTGATCCTGAACCTGTACCAGCCCGGTGACAGAGAGTGGTCGCAGATCAGGTCCTGGATGGCGGTGTTCTGGATCTCTGTAGAGTCGAAGTCCACGCTCCGGTAGGGATTGCGCATAATCTGGTGGCCTCCTGGTTGACACTCTGGAGCTGAGGGCCAGAGAAGAGGAAGATCAATGAAACTGCAAGATAATGTGCAAAAGTTCAAATGTGTAAAACAGCCTGAATTTCTTTCTCCTCATTTGCTGCTTTTCTGCACACAAATATTGAGCAGATGTTCTCTGTTTTGTATGAAGACACTGAGTGTGACCCCACTGTGACCCACTTAAGTGATTTCCCACTTCTGGAGAGCTTTTATCTTCCTGGATGCTCTCCTTTCGCTGAACAATCCATATTTCCAACTAAAACAGTTTAATGGAGAGGAAATGAAAACTAAAGAACCTCAGGTCATGATTACATCACGTCTTGACAGTGTCCTGCTGTGAGCCGGACAGACAAAACAAAAGCAACTCAATTTGTCTTGGGAAACAGATAAAGGTCTGATGTCCTTGGATTGATGAACTGTGGGGAAAAGACCTCATTTAAACGGAGTACTTGACCTCAGGGACAGTAATTTGAGGAACTATTAAATATGAACTCAAGGTCCACTCAATAGCTTTTTCCAGTGCTATCTTCCATGTCAATGCATTTTTTTTTACCCAAATCTGGAGATCTATCTGTAAAGCACAGGAAATAAAAGTTAACCATTGAGGCTTGGTGATATTTCTTGTTGTTGCACCCCAAAGAAGATGGATGGACCACATCTGATGGAGATGAAAGACCTCGAGGATCCTCAGGAGCTCCAACAAGGGGTTGTAGCAGGAAAAGAGCGTGTGGCTGCTCTTTAAAGTGTCGATCGGCGTTAAGGAGGCGAGTTGGAAAGATCATTCCACCCCCAGAGGTTATCTAAATTGCTAAGAATAACAGACATTCCTTTGAGCCTCTCACCTCTCTAAACTCGCCCCGGGGAGGACAAAGCCAATGGCGCATGAGAGACCCGCCGGCAGCTGGGGGGGGGGGGGGTGAAGCAAACCGGTGGAAACTACTTGAGCAGAACATGCAGTTTTCCACACTGACACATTCTGAAAAGCTCCACCACGTCTGCGAAGCGAAATGGGTCAAAGTCGTCACCAAGGGGGGGCCGAACAAAGAGGTACGAGTTGTTCTTTGACGTTGTCGAGTCAAGTCAAGGAAAACAAACACAGAAGGGTATTTAGGATGTCTCCAGTCCGTCAAAGCCTTGAATGGACGGGGCGCAGTTACTGCCAGTGATCCCGAGCCTAAACAAGGTCTTACAGGCCGGTCTTCACCTAGACAGCCCCTTTGAAAACAAATGCTGTTGTTTACACGGTGGCCTGTCTGCGTGTACACCTCGTCTGGAAGCTCCTCTTGACGAGACTGGGAGGTCACAGGTTGTCCAAACAGCCAGCTTTTCACGGAGGAGGAGGAGGACTGGGACCCCGGCTGCCGGCTAAACTGTCCCAATTGGCGGCTTAATGAGTTTACAGAGCCCCGGGGGAGGAGGGGGCGGGTGACCTAATGAAGCGGCCCCTGGGTGGAGGGAGATCCCACTGGGAAGGAGGCCCTCGGCGGCCCAGATGTGCTGGGTTGTTTCTCAGGAAAGAAGATTAATTTGGGAGAGCGTGGTGTTAACATAACTGAGGTTACAGGTCTTTTTCCCAGAGGGGCCGTCACTCAGCGGTAGAAACAGACGAGGTCGAAGTGACAACAGACAACTCCTTTGTTTGAACCCGCTATATGAAGTTGCACAGGCTGAATGACACCGCCAGAGTCCAGATCGTTCAGACTTCGCTGTCCCGGTCTGACAGTGAAGACTGTGGAAAGACTGAAGACTCAGTTTACAGTGTGTCCATGACACATTGACGAAACAGCAACAAGCAGTAAGCCGGTGCATATTCTCATTTTTCCAGGTCATAGTATTTCAAAGGAGGTTAAATCGAAAGCAACTGGACTTTGTTATTTGTCTAGGAAGACGTTTCACCTCTCATCCAAGAGGCTTCATCAGTTCATGTACGCAACTGACCAGGCTGGGACTGGTCCAACTAGTCTCAACACCAGATAGTTGGACCAGTCCCAGCCTGGTCAGATGCTACATGAACTGATGAAGCCTCTTGGATGAGAGGTGAAACGTCTTCCTAGACAAATAACAAAGTCCAGTTGCTTTCGATTTAACCTCCTTTGGAAAAAAAAAAGCAACAAGCAGTAAAACTATGTCAAAGGAGGCACCAACACTGATGACAGATATAAAAGAGCATGGTCCGAGATCGGAAGGTTTGGTCCTGAAGCTGCTGATGGCTGATCTTTGAAGACCAAACCAAAAATATATTCATCTTTGATGCACATTAAATGTTTCTGATCTGACAGTGGTATATGTTGATGCTTTCCAAAAGGTTATTTTACATAGCTACTAGTAAAGTTTGCAGCTTTTTATTGGAAGGTCAACAGGGTTAAAGGAGTTTAACTGCTAGAGGAAGAATTTATAGGACTTAACGCTTTTCTCAACAACTATTAGATTATTTTTTGAATAATCTGATTGAAAAGCATCTCCTGGAGCTAAAGGACCCCCAGCATTTAGCTTTACGACAGCCTGCCTTAAAGTTTACGACCATGTGCTTTGATCTGTTGTTGTACGACCTGGAGACAAAGACGTGGGCGCGATGGAGAAGACAGGGTGGCAACTACTGCGTGGTATGATCTAATGAGAACAAGCCTCAGTTTTCAAATTAGCTCTTTTATCTCACTGAAGTTTTTGTTGCGCTACAACCATAAAGTTTTTTTGTGCAGCTTTTTTTTACAATCCTCCTTCAGATTTACGACCACACATGTCATGACAGCAGTGACAGAGAGCATGATGGGAGGGGGACTCTGACAAAACAACGCAGAGACAGTGTGTTGTGTCTGTCGTCTGATCTTGTTTTAATTACAGCTGCTCTTCATGAGGTTTCTGTTGTTTTTATTTCTCTCCTCGCTGCTTTGTCAACTCATTGCACACTGTAGTAGAGTTCAGGACTTTCATCTGCACACTTTTCCTGCTTAATAACCCCCAGAGACAATGTGCTGACTGCTGCAGGAGATAATGAACCTGGACAGACAGTTGGCTGAACTAACTTTGTGTCTGTCTCCCTTGTGTCTCATGAAGTCCATCTCACTGACTGTGGACCTGCTGAGTGATGGGAATGCAGCAGCTCAGGCCAACTCAGCCCAGCTCTTCTCAGTCTGCTGCAGTGCACAGGTAACATGTCCCAATTTCTGTCTTTAATGCACAGAAATAAGACTTAGAAAAGCTCTCTGGTTGTTTTAAAACATCTGCTTCTACTTTAAACTCCTCTGGGTCACGAGGATGAGGAGCACTTTTTTTTTTTTTTTTTTTATCTGAGCGGTGAAACCAGCAGCTGGACTCCACTTGGAAACAGTTAGGACATGATTCAGGTTGGTCTTCTCCGTAATTTGAGCCATAAACTTTAACATGCGACCTACCGTGCTGCGCGAGCGCTTCCAGTTGCAGCAGCAGCCACAGCAGCGCGACGCGTAAATATCCGTGGAGCGGGAGGCGCACCGAACCGTGTGCGCAACGGGCCATCGCTGCGGCTGCGGGGCGAAGTGATGCAACAGCGGGGCTCAGACTCAGACTCAGTCCCCCGGTCCCATTGACTCCCAAGTCTGGAGAAACGAAAGCGTGAAAGTGGCGCAAGCTGCACTTATCCGAGAGCAAGAGGCTGGAGGCTGCGGCTCTCTCCGGTGCGCAGCAGCGTGCGGGATGACTGAAGAGAGGAGGGGAGGGAGGAGGAGGGAACCAAGCTCCGAGAGAGTCCTGTTCCTGTAGGTGGGTCCAGCAAATCACATCAGAGACGGATCCATCCGGACTGTCAGGAACCGCAGCACTGATCATCTGTGAGTGAGCGCGGGAGCCCAATAAAAATGTAACGTCAAAATAAATAAAATCACCGTCACTGAAATAACTTAAGTCACCATGAAATGAAAAAATTAAAATCTGCTGCAGCTATATGAGTGGAAAAAAATGTCAGTAAAATAAATTATAAGAGTTAAAGCAAAAGTTTTACAATAATAAACATTATTTATCAAATGTAATAAATGATATGGTGCATCTCAATAAATTAATTTCATGGAAAAGTTTATTTATGTCAGTAACACCATTACACACAGAATGAAACATTTCATGTCTTGATTTAATTTCTTTGAACTGTAATGATTATGGCTCACATCTAATGAAGACCTAAAATTCTGTGTCATTCATTTTAATATTACAAAAGGCCAATTAAAAAAAAACATTTTTATATGGAAATGTTGGCCTTCTGAAAAGTATGACCATCTGTATGCACTCAATACTTGGTTGGGGCTATTTGTTTAATTTATTGAGATGCTGTAGCCTATGTCTCTATATCCAGGAAGATGTTGCCATATATGGAAAGAAGATTTTTTTTCTTTTGAATGTTCTTATCCATTTTAAATCTGTGTGTATGTGTTTTAACATGATATTAACACAGGTCAATGGGATTTGATATGGATATGTCCAAACGGGAGCGTGCCTATGTTCCCACAGTTCTAAGATTTTTCTCAAAATTAGGCCCTATGTTCCCTCTGGACTCTCTCTACCTATCTGGACTCTATCTATCTGGCCTGTCCAGCCTCTACCGGGTCTTTTTTTACTAAACTTAACCAACTCTTTTCTTCATTGCCTAAACCCAACCAATGGTGGGACCAAAGGGCTGTGGGAACATAGGGCCTAATTTTCAGTGACAACAAAAGTTAGAAATGTGGGAACATAAGGCTGTGGGAACATAGGAATGACCCCGTCCAAACATGTATGTGTATACATGGGAGATTTTTATTGGTGAAATCTGTATGACAGATTTGTTATTGACATATATCACATAAATGTCATAATGAATAAATGAAAAATACATATAATGACATGCATGACATAACTATGTATAGTATATCTATATCTATCTGTAGTTTAGATACAGACAGTAAGCTATGTTATATATATTCAACAGGTCCTCATAGCTGATTGACAACACAAATAATTGGACATTTCAGACAAAGTGCAGACTTAATTACAATAAAAATGTTGTATGTGAGGCTGTAATGTGCTCACTCACTTCATTACCTCCTCAGGAGACTGGAAACAGTTTGTGGCCGAGATGGTTTCACTGCGGGGTGGGGGGGCAGCGAGAGCCTGCAGAGCTGGAACAGAGGAGGTCGGCCTCGACGCTGTGGAGTAAATATCAGGTGCTGGGGGCTTCACAGAGGAAGAGAAATACCTTTCCACTAAATAAGAGACCTGAGAGCAGCAGCAGGTGTTCAGAGCTCGTCCTCTCATTCACATCCACCAGCCAGCGCTCTGTGAGAACGGCTCACATCACATGTCTCACTCAAACATACTGAGGCCTTCAGTTTAAAGTTAGATTTTGGTCTTAATTAGTCATGGAAGCTGAAGAAGAAGACAGGAAATGGGAGGGAGATTAGTTGAACCAGAAAGCAAAAGCTCAGTTTAACTTGAATACACAGTCTGAACCATCCTTTTTTCTGCTGTTATTTCCAGGTTTAGGTTTTCAGATTAGGTATCACACTATATTTACTCTCTGTAGCTTGAAGCCAGTTCATGTTAACCTCTCTCTAAGCAGGAAGTGCATCACATTAAAAGCCTAATCTGAACAGGTACTAAAAAGACTGTGTGGTTAAGAGGATGAACAGTAAATAAAATGAGAAAAGGGAAGTTTTCCCACACACGGTAGCTCAGAAAAATGCCGTCAGTCTCTTCCATAGGCTATGTGTAATATTATATCATGTTAAACATCAAATACCTGCACTAACTAATGTATCTGGATGAGGTTTTACAATATTTCTGCTCAGTGTGAGTTTGTCCTGCTCTGTTCCTCTCAGTCTTTGCCTCATCATCCACATCACCGTCCTCTGGAGCGGCGGCATCTTTTCAGGAGAGAAAACATTATCCCCCCCACCCCGTCCCTCCCCGCTTTGATGTTTGTGCCCTGAGAAACGACAAGGGGTGGTGTTGGGGGGTGGGTGGGTGGGTTGAGGTTTCAGTCCTGCCTCCCTGAGCGCTTCCAGATGTCGCACATCCTCTTTTTACTGTGAGAAAACCAGGGGAAGAACAAGCGAGGGGCATGTCGGCAGCTCTAGTGCCCCCCTCGCCCCCCACCAAACATCTTGCGACCATATTGTTTCTGCACTCTTAAAAACCATGAGTTGTTTTTTACACGTTTGCGAGCTCGGTTTTCAAAACACCAACTTGTTCTTCCTGCAAACATGTCTCTTTCACAGCTCATACAGTCTCTATGTGCTATGTGAAGTAAAACTTATTTGCTGGGTTGTTTGTTTCTGATCATTTGTAGCTCATGTGGAAAGCACAAATGTTTTTCCATTAATCATAATGACCTGAAAATGATCTTTCAGCATCTGTAAACTTGGAGGGCAGGCCGGGGGGAGGACAGAGGTCAGTCAGCATGACCTGGGGGGCGCTTCCATCTCTGTAATTGTTCCTGAAGGTCACGTCTGAGGTGAGATGTTGTCTTTGTGAGGCCCTAGGAGCCGGTTTATCAGCAGCATATGGACATGTTGTGTTCAGGAGCAGCTATATAAAGCATGCAGTCAAAACACACTGAGGTCAGGTTACACCTCCATACTGTACATCACAATACAAGTGTGACCTCTAAACCCCCCAGTGCTGGTTTTCTCACTCTGTCAACTTTGATTACGGAACATTTCCCAAACAACATGGTGTCACTGATTCAGAGTCAGTTTAGGCTTTATGGTATTAATGCAAACTGTGTGTGTTTTTGTTAAGGTCCCACCTCAGTTTGATGCAGCGAGGATGGAAAATAACAAGAGCTTATGTGATGGAAGTAAAACTGACGGCTTGTTGAGCTGCTGGGAGATAAATAATGAGACAGAAGGAGAAGAAGAGGAATCAGAAGAAGGAAGGTGTACTACATCATTAATCTTATTATCCTTTTATCAAAATGGCACATTCATAAATGTAGATACACAAATCAAAATCCTTTTTTTCTTACATTTAAAAACGAAGTCAAGCAGTATATTAAAACCATTGAAAAATCTAATAACACAAAAGCTATCAAGACCTTGAACCTATGTGCTCTCTACAACATATTTTTATAATGCAATCTGTAAAAAATGCCTTTATGCATGTAACCCCCTGGCGATAATATTTGTTGTCGTGTTGAATTGTATTGTTTTGCACAATTTTTAATAAAGTTCTGAAAAAAAAGAAGGAAGGTAAGAAGATGAACACTGCCTTCAAACACAAATTTGTCTAAATGAAATTTAGAATGTAGCCATTTACCCTAAACAAAAATAAATGTTCTTTATAATGTCGAAAATAATATTTATTCAATGACTTATGTCATAAAATTATATTCATATCGTTTTATTTTTATATTGAGCCTGCTCTGGCGAGATTTCAACAATATGCGCACTATACTAAAAGTAGTTCCGTCTAAATACTTTGTTTGGGACTTTTTGCCCCGTATCACTCCGCGCACCAGGTGTCCGCTGATTAGCCTTTCATCGACGCTTGTTGTGTTGTGTAGCGTACTGTAAGTTACTTGATAAAAACAAAGTTTACGCTGAAAATATGAAAATAAGAAGAAAAATCGTGTGGATTAAATCATATGTGGTCGTCAGAGGAGGAAATAATCCTGGACGCTGCGCCGCTCACCGGAGGTAATCATGTTTTAACAAAGTAACGTTACCGTTATGAAGTAACTTAATGTGTCGCTTAGCAACAGCGCGGCTACGGAACTAGCCCCATAGTCAAGTTAATAAAGAAACATGTAAACAAACTAATTAACCTGTTGCTTATGGCTGTTGAATAAATAATAGTAATGTAGAAATATAAAGCATCATGAAAGCTACTGTTTACACAACACAGTGCTGCTATCTAGTGGCAGGTTGGAGGCAGTGACAGTCAGGAGAGAGGGGAAGTAGTTCCTACTTCATACTTCATACTAGCCTAACTTACTGTATTCATTCAGCGCATTAGTCGAGGGAATAGAAAGAACTTGGGAAATATTACTGACCAACTGGGCTGAGTACAAATCTGAACCCCTTCATGGATGAACCAGACCAGAGACAGTGAGTCCTGAGTGTGTTGGTGTTCACGTTGTGTTGTTTGGATTGTCTCACTTCAAAGTGAAAGTATGCGATCACATGAGTTGTGTGGTCAGTTACGTTATACAAAGCTCCGCTAATTGCAGGAATTAGTCCGGCCCCTGAAGAGTTGCGCTTAAAGACAGTAGTAAAGCTCTGGTTGTGTGCGTGTGTGTGTGAACTTTGTGAGGTCAGTTCATTGGTGCAATGATTAACTATCTGACGCAGGTTAAAGAGCATCTTCCGAGCAGAGGCTTCACTCAGTGTGACTGCAGAGAGGAAGCTCCACTACACAACTGTGAGTATCAGCTCTGAGTTTCTGTATTTTAATTTTAGACTATACTGGGATCTGTTTTGTTTGAAGGAAGATTTATTGATTAACAGGAGGTTTAAACGTCTAAAGCTTTTGGATATGATGCCTTTCAGTTTGTTTATGCCTTTAATGTGCACATAGTTATGTAACGACAAAGTGTGTTGTGTTAAACCGCTTTAGCTGGTTTGTAACAGCTGGACTCATAGATAAACAAACTTTATTGAGGTTTGAAAGGGTTAATGAAGTGTTTCTGGTTGCACAGTTACACAGCGATGGATCCATTCATCGGTTCGAGCCCGAGAGAAACTCTGGAGCGGGTTTCAGCCCTGCTGGGCTGCAGTCCGACCTCTGCAGAGGTGGCTTCATACCTGGACAAACAGGACAAGCTGAGCCACCTCAGAGAAAACTTTCTGCTGCCTAAAATAGCAGAGCTGCCTCCCTGTGAGTAGAAGACACCACATGATTGAAGATAGACATGAATATTTAAATATTCAGTGTTTTGACAGTGTGAAAATGTGGTGGCCTCCTCCCTCCCTCCCTCTGTGATGCTCCTGTAGCCGACCTCTCCCTGGTTGACGGCAGCAAGGACTGCATCTACCTGGTGGGGAACTCTCTGGGCCTTCAGCCCAAGATGACGAGGAAATATCTGGAAGAGGAGCTGGACAAATGGGCCAAGACGTACGTACACTCCTGTGTCTCCACATGAAGCTCGAGGTGTTTTTACAGCATAGAAATAATAACCTGTTTTTACAGGGGGGTCCACGGCCACACAGAGGGCTCTCGACCCTGGGCCTGGGCTGAAAACAACATAGAGGAACTCATGGCTAATGTTGTTGGTAAGAGCTGCTCTTTAGTATTGTTGTTGTTGTTGTTGTAATCACTGATGTCCATGTTCTGCTGTGGTATTAGTGAGAACAAAGTATTGAGATGTTCTTTATGTGATTTGCTTTGCTTTTTTGTCCTGGTCTGTTTTGTAGAGTCCAAAGTCCAAGTCTTTAAAACAGATGTGTGATAATATCATGGTCTTGTCCTGTGTGTTGTGTTGAGCTGTGGTCAATAATTTGTGTCTGACAGGAGCTAAAGCTGAAGAAGTGGCTCTGATGAACGGCCTGACAGTCAACTTACACCTTCTACTGGTGAGAACCTGTCTGCTATTGGTGGATATGACATTGGTATTGGTTTGTTGACTGTTTGGTCTTCCAAAGTTAAAACTGATCCAATATTTCCTTTCACACTTTATTTTGGAGTTGTATAATGTGTCATTACATACGTTTATACTGTGTTTATTGAATTCAGATATAATTTTGAAGCATTTTAAGTCAGTCAGAGAACATATTGATGGATTACTGGTGTCCTTCAGGGTTTAGTGGTGATACTGTCTTGAAACCATTTCAGTAGTCAGACTTATTGTCCCATTGTGGGTCAGATGTTTCCCAGGGAGACCACAAATGCAATGAATCTGAATGAAACACCCAAAAATTCAATGTGGTACTTGCATTAGACCAGGGGTCGGCAACCTGTAGCATTAAAAGAGCCGTTTGGGCCCTTTCTCACCATATTAAAACCCACTCGGAGCCACAAAACTAACGCCTTTGGCTTAGATAGGCAGAGAAATCCCTGCAGCAGGGTACAGCAGCCAACCATCAACATGAATATTAAACAACGTCACTGCACAGAGTATCTATATCAGGGCTGGAAGATTCACTTTGATTTTCACGATTGCGAGCTCTCATCTATGAGACGGAGCGATGTTTACTTTTGATGTAGTTCATGGTGGAAAAAACCTGACGTGATGCATATTTTGATCAACAAAATATTAAATCAAGTTTTATTTTAATGTCACAATAGCACCTCAATGAACTATAACAACGAAAACAAAATTAAATGGCCATTATTTATTTTCCAAAACGAGCTCCCCCTCTCTAAACCACGGGAGCCACAGCTGAGGGATGAAAGAGCCGCAGGTTGCCGACCCCTCCATTAGACAATGACTGAATTCACTACTGACAGTTGTGATGTTTTTCTGCAGCTCTCCTTCTACAAACCCACAGCATCTCGCCACAAAATCCTCCTGGAAGACAAGGCCTTTCCCTCAGACCATGTGAGTCCACAAATAACAGCAGTTATTGTTCTGCTCTGGTTTCTACATGTCGATACTTGGAGATGATTTAGTGTGGAGCAGGATTCCTTCAAGTCTAATATTCTCTTGTATCTGTCTTCAGTATGCTGTTGAGTCTCAGATCAGGCTGCGAGGGTTTGACCCTGAGCAGAGCATGTTGTGTCTGTCTCCCAGACCGGTGAGTCCCAACAAGCTCGTGCTGCACAGCAACAGTCACTTCACTACAGTTAAATGTCATTTTAAAAATGGGATGCTTCCTGCTCAGGGAGAAGACACTCTGAGGACAGAGGACATCCTGGACATGATTGAGAAGGAGGGCGACTCCATCGCTGTGGTGATGTTCAGTGGAGTGCAGTATTACACCGGCCAGCTGTTCAACATGGCTGCCATCACTGAGGCTGGTCACAGGAAGGTACGACTCACATGAAGGAGACACAGTAACTGACAGACTGTGGCTACAGCCCATAACCCTGCTTGTGTGTGTGTGTGTTTGTCAGGGCTGTTACGTGGGGTTCGACTGTGCCCATGCTGCAGGAAACGCAGAGTTGAAGTTACATGACTGGGGAGTGGACTTTGCCTGCTGGTGCTCCTACAAGGTCAGCTGACCTCACCTGCTCTCTGAGCGTCATAACTCATGTTTTTTGTTTTTTTTGTAATATATTTTATTGATTTCACAAAAACAAACAACAAACTGCAAAACAAAAATACACTAATTCACATACATGAATTGCACATCATACAACATACACAAATTTACATGGGAACTAAACTGAGAAAAGGAGAAGAGAGAGAAAATAAAAGTATTCTATGACTTATTGATGAAGGCAAAATATGGTCGCCCTTTCTGCAGCAGGTCAACAAGGTCACCAGGAAGGTAATTCAGGAAAGGTTGCCAGACACTATAAAACAAGTCATCATTGCCATTTAATGTGGCACTGAGGCGTTCCATAGGAAAAACCTTGAATATTCCCCTGCACCACTGTAATCTATTGAAACAAAACGCATCTCCTCGCCAAAAGAAGAAGCTTACCCATGAATGTAATCTGTCCAGCAGGTAATGAGAGCTGCCCCTTGTGTATATTCAGAAGAAATAAGATTGGCTCCAGCTTTACTGTTTTGTGAAAGATTGAGCTGAGTTCCTTAGTGATATTTTTCCGATATCTGACTATCAAGGGACACAGCCAAATACAGTGATAGTATGTCCCTACATCTTTTTTACACTTCCCACATAAGGGGGAGATCTGGGCATTGACTTTGTTTAGAAGGTGAGGGGTGTCTCTGTCTGTGTCAGTATCTCAACTCAGGTGCTGGTGGTCTGGCTGCAGCGTTTGTCCATGAGAAACATCAACACACCATCAGACCGGCGTGAGAACTCTGTGTTATCAACATGAGTTATTATCAGTTGGAAGGTGTCCATGCTTCTAAAACCAGTGTTTGTCTCTGTCTCTGTCCCTCAGGTTGGTGGGATGGTGGGGCCATGACCTGAAAACACGCTTCCAGATGAATAACAGTAAGGAAAACACTTGTGTTGCTCTGTCTACTCTTGTTAGTGATGTGTTTGCTGCCATCTAGTGTTACATCTCTGGTACTTGTGTCTTCCTTCAGTGTTGGAGCTGCAGCCCGGCGTGAGCGGCTTCAGACTGTCAAACCAGCCCGTCCTGCTGGTCTGCCCCCTGCAGGCCAGCTTAGAGGTACTGCAGTCTGGTTGTTCACCTTGACATTTCTTTCTTTCTTTCTTTTTTTTTTTTCTTTCTTTTTATTTATTCCAACCAAAGCAATTTCACAATTTGACAATATCATCACAACATTTCTTCCATTGGTTGGAAGGGAGAAGGGAGAAGATACATCTTATATTGCCTGCCCGTCATTCAATATCCAATTTTCCAAGTAATCTGTCACTGAGCAACATTCTTGCTATAAAACATACAAAACAAAGGAAACAAAATGACAACAACCAACTTATCTGTTAGTCACTGAGCACACTGTAGTCTTACGATAATGTAAACAAGACAATAATGAAAACAAAAAACAGCATTATAAGAATCATTGGCTACATTTATCATAATTTCTGATTTCCTTAAGCATTTTCTTGGCTTGGAATACATTAGTACAAGTCTTCAATTCATTACTTTGAGAGTTCCATAGTTTGACTCCAGCTACAGAGATACACATCTGTTTCAAAGTTGTCCGAGCAAACAGATGTTTAAAATGAAACTTCCTCCTTTCTTCTTCATCCTCTGATCTAAGAACAAACAATTGTTGTATACTTTCTGGCAATATTCTATTTTTTGCTTTATACATCACACCCATTTCTATGGGTTCTAAATCAGTAAGTAATGAATGAATTGTTCTGGCAGGTCTTCAACCTGACCAGCATGCAGGCGTTACGCAGGAAGTCCCTCCTGCTGACTGGTTACCTAGAGTACCTGATCCAGCATTACTACGCCGAGGACCCCACCCAGCCCCACAAGCCCCACGTCCACGTCATCACGCCCTCGGACCCCCAGCAGAGAGGCTGCCAGCTGTCGCTCTCCTTCTCTGTCCCCATCAGGACGGTGTTCCAGGAGCTGGAGAAGAGGGGCGTCGCTGTGAGTAGAGACACCATGTGGACTGTGGAGTGGTATTATTTTTATTTGAATGTCTATTTAACAGGGACGATACATACAACATTGCCACAAAGAATGAAAAATGCGATGCATACAAGATGTCAAGCTTCAGCTAATTTGCAGTCTTTGTCCCTGATCAGGCTAAAAAAAGGATAAAAGATACTGAATACAATAAGTGCAATAATACAAATACATTTAGATAAAGAAATTGCACAAATTAAATACATTAAACATTAGTAAAATGCTGTATTGACAGTGACTTGAGAGAAGTTAATGTTCACATTTCTGCTGCTGCTTAAGCCAATGTTTAGCTCTAGCACTACAACATCTTTAATTCTGTTTGGGATTTGATTTCTGGTGGTAAAGAATTCCATAGGTGTGTATCTACGCAGCACTGAAAGGGATGATTGACCCAATGTTGTCCTGCATCTTTCCGAATTTTACAGTTTTGCTTGCTCATGCTCCTTGTCATTGTCCCACAGTTCGCTTGTGGGGCCAGTCCATTGACACACTTAAAAACAACTTTCAAAAAAGAGAATTTTATAAAATTAGAAAAAGATAACAATAGGAGTAGGAGTTGGTAAGTGCAGTGTGGTGATGTTGTGTTGTTGTCTCTGTGTGGCAGTGCGACATGAGGGAGCCCAGCGTGCTGCGAATCGCTCCGGTGCCGCTCTACAACACCTTCACTGATGTTCACCGGTTCATAGAAGCTCTGGGACTGGCCCTCGCCGCCGGCAACAACCAGTGAGAACTGTTAACTCATGGTGGTCTTCACGTGGTGTGTGTGTGTGTGTTCAATAAAGGTTCTGGGCTTCATTTGGTGGTGGTGTGTGTGTTGTCTGTTCACCAAGGCTGGATGGTCTGTCACCTGGAGTTTGGGTACCAACAATTGTCTATTATATATACATACTGTATCTCACAAAAGTGACTACACCCCTCACATTTTTGTAAATATTTTATTAAATCTTTTCATGGGACAACACTGAAGATATGACACTTTGATACAATGTAAAGTAGTTGTTGTACAGCTTGTGTAACAGTGTAAATTTGCTGTCCCCTCAAAATAACTCAACAAACAGCCATTAATGTCTGAACCGCTGGCAACAAAAGTGAGTACACCCCTAAATGAAAATGTCCAAATTGTGCCCAAAGTGTCATTTTTTTGTGGCTACCATTTTTTTCCAGCACTGCCTCAACTGTCTTGGGCATGGAGTTCACTAGAGCTTCACAATAGTGGAAGAGGTTTCCAGTGGCAACTGGAAACCTCTTCCACTCCTCCATGATGACATCACTGAGCTGGTGGAGGTCAGACACCTTGTGCTCCTCCACCTTCCATGTGAAGACGTCCCACAGATGCTCAATAGGGTTTAGGTCTGGAGACATGTTGGACAGTCCATCACCTTTACCCTCAGTGTCTTCAGCAAGGCAGTAGTCGTCTTGGAGGTGTGTTTGGGGTTGTTATCATGTTGGAATACTGCCTTGGGCCCAGTTTCTGAAGTATCAAAGTATTGTATAGTGTCATATCTTCAGTGTTGTCCCATCTAAAGATATAATAAAAATATTTACAAAAATGTGAGGGGTGTACTTTTGTGAGATACTGTATGTACGTATATGTATATATACACACATTATGTATGTACCGGTATACATATATACCGTGTATATAGTGTGTGTGTTTATACACGCAATATACTACATATATATATATGTATATATATATATATATATATATATATATATATATATATATATATATATATATATATATATATATATACACACACACAGCAGATATGTGCTGTATGTGCATATATAATGAGTCTACACAAGTCTGACAGACCTCAGACACAAAGGGAAACATAAGGAGTTCAGAAGGGTATTATTATTAATATAATATAATTATTATACTAATTCATAAGGCAATCCCTCCTCTGTGTCCTCACACTGATCCATGCACATCAACTGACATGTCCATCATGTGATCATGTGTTGGTGCTTCTCTATTTCAGTGAGGAAAGCTGCTGCACTCTGTCTCAGTCCACTAGATGGAGATGCAGTGAAGTGATTGTGAACCACAGGACCAGAGAGACTGATGTGGGGTGAGTCAGTCTCTCATAGATCTGTTAAACCAGGCAGCAAAAAGGTGAAGACCATGTTTAGTTCCATTAAACTTTATTGGCAAACTCACGTGAGCTTCTTTGAAAAGACAAAGGAGAATAAAATAATAATGAGAGTCACCAACATGTTTATCCTGTAACAATCAAAGGAAGAAGAGGGAGTTTACAAGAATCATTTAGAAGAGTCTGAAAATGAACTGATTTAAATGATACATCAGAATATGTGTGAGTGACAGAGACAGACATGAAGGGACTGAACTGTCTGTTCAACAGTGAGAATGATTCTCTGCTACACTCAACACAGACTCACTGAGGAACCAGGAGAAAACCTGAACCCAGGATACAGAGGTTCAGTGAAGGTGGTGTTGAAGGTGTGGAGGTGGATCAATGAGTCAGAGGAGACTCTGTAGAAGGACAGAGTACCAGCAGGACAGTCCACATACACTGCAACTCTGACAGAGGAAGAGAAGAAGAGGGAGTGCAACATGGAGAGGATGGTGGAGGAGATGAAGGTTTCTCTGCTATTGTGACAGGCAGTGTAACCACCATTACAGAAGCTCAGACTCCAGGACTGATCATTCCCTCCAAACATACAGACTGTGCTGTCTCCTTTCCTGCTGATTCCTCTGTAACTCACTGCTAAACCACCCTCTCCTCTCCACTCCACCTCCCAGTAACAGCGACCACTCAGCTGAGTTTTACACAGCAGCTGAGGCCTCAAGTCAAATCTGTCTGAGTGATCAGGATATGGATAAAACTGTCTCCCACGTGATGCCTCTCTTCTGTCGTCAGACACTTTGATCGATCCGTTCACTGTGTTTGGGTTGATTGTGAGTTGACAGGAATCTGATGGAGAGAACAAGACACAGCTGCAGTTATTTGATCATCTGATCCGTGATTGAAAGTTTGATGAAGACTCAGACAAGATGTCAGTGATGTGACAGTGTGAAGATGGTTGAATGTGCTTCTTTGTTTCCATGAATCAAAGTAGAAAAACACTTACATTTCCTCAGACCTGGTGTCAACCATTGGACTCCACCAGGCTCCACCCTGAAAGACGAAGAGAAGAGGGAGTTGGAGTCTTCATGTTGTGATGATACAGAGCAGGTGAAGACAAGGAGGAAACACCTCATCATGTTGTCTAATAGTTAAGTGTACATCTGCATGAAGTGCCTCCTCCATCAGACAGTGTGTGTGGCTGCAGCAGCCTCTCCATACCTGAGAGTGTCCAGTCTCCAGTTTGGATCCTCCAATCCGGCCGACAGCAGCTTCTCTCCTGAGTCTCCTGGATGATTGTAGCTCAGGTCCAGCGCTCTCAGATGGGAGGGGTTGGAGCTCAGAGCTGAGGCCAGAGAAGCACAGCCTTCCTCTGTGACCAGACATCCTGACAGACTGAACACACACAACACACAGGAATCCTCTGTCAACACCTGGAGGTGTGTTCAGGTTTCATCAGATAAACAGCTGGATGGATCCTCACCTGAGAGTCTCCAGTCGACAGTGTGGACTCTCCAGTCCACCAGACAAGACCTTGACTCCTGAGTCCTGCAGGTCGTTGTTACTCAGGTCCAAGTGTCTGAGACTAGAGGACTGTGAGCTTAGGACTGAGGACAGAGGTTCACAGCTTCTTTCTGAGAGGTTGCAGCAGCTCAGTCTGAAGACATGATCATGAACAAGAAGACAAATAACATCTGTGTTCAACAGTGACAGAGACCTGACAAAACAACACTAGAAACAATGAAAAAACTGAAATGGCAGCACTCACAAAATAAACTTGAAACATTTATTTAACGCACAGCAGTGCCTGATGGACGCGTTTCAGCCCTTGGCTTTCTTCAGCTGAAACAACGGACGTGTTTCAGCCCTTGGCTTTCTTCAGCTGAAGAAAGCCAACGCGTCCGTCAGGCACTGCTGTGCGTTACAGTTACAATACTTCAACAATCTGATTCAGTTCATCACAGCTTGGACATGTTTTTGTTGATTAACCAGAGTTTACATTTCAAGCAAACAGTAACTTGATCTAACCTGAGGGTCTCCAGTTTATATTGTGGACTCTCCAGTCCACCAGATAGCAGCTTCACCCCTGAGTCCTGCAGATTGTTGTTATTGAGGTCCAGTTCCCTCAGACCCCAGGACTGGGACAGAGCTTCACCGCTTCTCTCTGAGAGGTTACAGCCACTCAGTCTGAGGACATAGTGAACAAGAAGACAGGTGACATTTGGGCAGTGGACAACATGTGTTCAACTGTGATGACCTTCAATTATGAGACTGAGAAAACAGTGTTGTCAAGTTTTTGTTCATTAACCAGAGTTTATATTAGTTACATTTCAAGCAAACAGTAATTCATCTGACCTGAGAGTCTCCAGTCTGCAGTGTGGACTCTGCAGTCCACTAGACAGGACCTTGACTCCTGAGTCTGGCAGGTTGTTGTTACTCAGGTCCAGGTGTCTGAGACTAGAGGACTGGGAGCTGAGGACTGAATACAGAACTTCACAGCTTTTCTCTGAGAGATGACAGCCGGTCAGTCTGAAGACATGATCATGAGGAATTAAAGAAGAAAGGAATTTATTTTCTCTACTGTTGAAAGGATAGAGGTGCCCTTGTGTTATGATGAATAAATTCAACTATCTCTACACTTACAGAGCTTTGTTATAAGCTTTGACCATTGGCAGGAGCCTTAGAACAGCCTCCCCTTCAGCAGGAAATTTAGTCACGTCAAACACGTCTGGATCTTTTTCTGATGACAGTAAGATGAAGCCCACAGCTGACCAATGAGCAGGAGTCATTTTATCTGGGAAGAGCTGTCCTGAACTCAGGGACTGTTGGATCTGCTCCACTAGAGAACGATCACCCAGTTCATTCAGACAGTGGAACAGGTTGATGGTTTTCTCTGCAGAGAGAATCTCTTCAATCTTCTTCTTGATGTACTGAACTGTTTCCTGATTGGTCAGCGAGTCACTTCCTGTCTGTGTCAACAGACCCTGTAGGACGGTCTGATTGGTTGGCAGGGAAAGACCCAGTAGGAAGCGGAGGAACAAGTCCAGGTGTCCATTTGGACTCTTTAAGGCCTCGTCCACAGCACTCTGGTAGAAACGTGCTGCTTCAGGGTTTTCTCTCAAGACTTTAGACCACCAATATGGTGGTTGTTGTTCTGACATCAGATTGACTCCAGAGTTGATGAAGGTCAGATGGACATGAAGAGCCGCCAGAAACTCCTGAACACTCAGATGGACGAAGCAGAACACTTTCTCCTGGTACAGGCCGCTCTCCTCTTTAAAGATCTGTGTGAACACTCCTGAGTACACTGAGGCTGCTCTGATATCGATGCCACACTCTGTCAGGTCTGATTCATAGAAGATCAGGTTTCCTTTCTGCAGCTGCTCAAAAGCCAGTTTTCCCAGAGACTCAACCATCTCCCTGCTCTTTGGACTCCAGTGTGAATCTGTCTCAGCTCCTCCATCATACTTGACCATCTTCAGTTTTAGTTGAACCACCAGGAAGTGGATGTACATCTCAGTCAGGGTCTTGGGCAGCTCTCCTCCCTCTCTGGTCTTCAACAGCTCCTCCAGAACTGTAGCAGTGATCCAGCAGAAGACTGGGATGTGGCACATGATGTGGAGGCTTCGTGATGTCTTGATGTGGGAGATGATCTCTCTGGCCTGCTCTTCATCTCTGAACCTCTTCCTTAAGTATTCCTTCTTCTGTGGGTCAGTGAACCCTCTGACCTCTGTCACCATGTCAACACAGTAAGGAGGGATCTGATTGGCTGCTGCAGGTCGTGTGGTTATCCAGAGGCGAGCAGAGGGAAGCAGGTTCCCCCTGATGAGGTTGGTCAGCAGCACGTTGACTGAGGTGGACTCTGTCACATCAGTCAGGATCTCAGTGTTGTGGAAGTCCAGAGGAAGACGACACTCGTCCAGACCGTCAAAGATGAAGACGACCTGGAACTGATCAAACCTGCAGATTCCTGCTTCTTTGACGTCAGTAAAGAAGAGATGAACAAGTTCCACCAAGCTGAACTTTTTCTCTTTCAGCACATTCAGCTCTCTGAAGGTGAAGGGAAATGTGAAGTGTATGTCCTGGTTAGCTTTTTCTTCAGTCCAGTCCAGAGTGAACTTCTGAGTTAAGAATGTTTTTCCAATGCCAGCCACTCCCATTGTCATCACTGTTCTGATTGGTTGTTTTTTTTCAGGTGAGGCTTTGAAGATGTCTTCTTGTCTGATGGTTGTTTCTGGTCTGGATGCTCTTCTGTACACTGTTTGAATCTGTGTAACCTCATGTTCACCATTAACGTCTCCAGTCCATCCCTCTGTGATGTAGAGCTCTGTGTAGATCTGGTTCAGAGGGGTTGAGTTTCCTGCATTAGAGATCCCCTCAAACACACACTGGAACTTCTTCTTCAGATTGGATTTGAGTTTATGTTGACCAACTGTAATGGGTCCTGAATACAAACACAAGAAGGTAAATTACTGAGAAAATGTGATCAATTCCTGTAGAGTATGACTCTATGAACATATGTAGAAAGAGAAATCCTCCTACTGCTCTGCAGACACTGAGACACCTCCTCTTGCTTTAAGCTGTTCTCCTCCAGCAGCTGGAACAGAAACTCTATGAGCATCAAACTAAAACCATGGAGCCAAACATTAGATCCATGTTGGACAAAGTGACAATCCACTGGTGCAGCATGGAGATGATTGTGAATACAACAGATGTAACAGCAGCTGATAGACATGTACTCACCATAAATATGGAGTCCAGGTGTGTCTGATGCTGCTGGGCAGACTGAGCACTGGTAACCTCTGAGCTCTCCTGGTCCACTCTGTGGAGGAACCATGAAGAATGAGCTCACATCATGTCCGTCCACACAGAGACACGTACAAACTGAAGGTTTCTCTCACCAATCAATCAATCAATCAATCAATCTATCTATCTATCTATCTATCTATCTATCTATCTATCTATCTATCTATCTATCTATCTATCTATCTATCTATCTATCTATCTATCTATCTATCTATCTGTCTATCTATCTATCTATCTATCTATCTGTCTGTCTGTCTGTCTGTCTGTCTGTCTGTCTGTCTGTCTGTCTGTCTGTCTGTCTGTCTGTCTGTCTGTCTGTCTGTCTGTCTGTCTGTCTGTCTGTCTGTCTGTCTGTCTGTCTGTCTGTCTGTCTGTCTGGATGTTCACAACACACAGAGACACTTTGACCTCAGACCTGGTCCAAGAACAACTGATAAATGAGATGAAAAGCATTGTTAAACTTTTAATAAAAACAGAAGTTCTGACCTTCCATCCACAGATTGACTAATATTAATAGGACGATCCATGGAGTGGTTACTCCTCATGGACACTGAGCTGGGTTCAGGAGAGTCTGGTTTCTGCAGCTGGATCCTGAAACAATACAACTGATAAATGTGCATGTTGGATCAAAACGGATGAAAACATTGTTGATCTCTTAATAAAAACAGAAGTTCTGACCTTCCATCCACAGGTTGACTGACATCAATAGGACGATCCATGGAGTGGTTACTCCTCATGGACACTGAGCTGGGTTCAGGTTCAGATTCAGGGTCAGGTTTTGGTCCAGGCTCAAGTCTAGAGAGTGGTGCGTCTCTGTTGCAAACACACACAGAGCTTTTAATGCGAGTAATAATTATGGAGCAATGATGAGTCATGGACATGTAGAGAGCCTTGTCTGACCTTTGAACCCTGGTCTGGCTCTCATGTTCCCCACTCAAAGTGGTTTTAGAGGGAGGGGCTCCCTCTGCTGTGTCCTCACACTGATCCATGCTGCTGAGTTCACATCCACATAATCTCACACACTTTGTAGCTTCACCTGCAGTGGAAACACACATCATTCATGTGCATGTCAACTGATGTGTCCAGCTGCTCCTCCACTGATTGGCCTTTCTACTGTGTTTCAGTGTGAGGAAGAGGAAGCTGTTGCACGTCTACTCTCAGTCCACTAGATGGAGCCACGGAGGTCAGACAGCAGGAGAGCTGCAGCGGTTCATCTCCACCTGCTGATTCAGGAGGGAAAAGCTGCACCCAGTCATCAGTAAGTGGAGCTACACAATCGTCTCTTCTCCTGCTCTTATTCCACATCCAGACAACATGTCCGACATGTTTGCTGCTGTTACATCCATGGATCTATATACATCTATGGTTACATCAGTGGTTCCTAAACTGGGATAGGCCTAATTTTACCACCAGGTGTACATAGGGGGATAGGCTATGCGTAAAAAATTTAAAACAAAGAACTTAATCTTGCATTACAAGGGGGTTTCCACAACCTTGTTCATTGAGTGAGAAAAGGTTTCAGGCAATGATGCATTTTTGTGTGCAAATGAACTCTGTTTGACAGCGTGAAACCTGACATAACTGTGCAGTTTGACTGTGAAAAGTTTGAGAATTACGTACTGGTGGTGTGTAGGTTGCATGTATGCATATGGACTTTGCATTGACTCTCTGGTCACTGTGAGGCTGCAAAACTCATGTTCCAAGACAGTCAGTGTTCCAGTCTGCTGGGTATAAAACAGGCTTTTAATTTGGAAGTCTCCATGTTTAGAGTTTTTTTCCCTTCTATTTCAGTACTTCTGAAACCATAATATAGAAATACAGTTCTTGTCACCTTGTTTTTCTAATGTGGTGAAATTTAGCTGAAATCTGCATGTATGTAATGTAGACCTGCACTGTGGGCCTTTTCAACCCTCATGTCCACCTTAAACCACATTACACAGGAGCAACAAGCAGGACTAATAGGGAGTGCTCACTGGCTTCTGATAAAAAGTAATCCTAAAATCACCGTGTCAGCAGTGCCACAGTCATTGCCCAACCCATACTAAATATATATATATTTATCAAGTTATCAAAGTCCAGTCCAGCATCTCGACCAGGAACTGGTTTTATAGTTTTATTATAAACCATGAAAAACACACAGTGACTGATCCTGTCTCTTCACAAAAATCTTCTGTACTTGTTGACCGATCTAGATTCTCCAGTGTCCACATGGGGAGACTTTGTCCCAGACGAGACATCTTCTGACGTCCATGTCCAACAAACAAAACAAAACAAACAAACAAACAGTAGCTCGTCTATGATTATCAGACATCAGGAACTGTAACCATTTAAAGGTCCACTTACTCTGATTGTTCTCTCTGCAGCTCTCTGGATCTGGACCAGGACCAGGTCTGTGGAGAAACCATGAGCTGAAGTCCTCTGCTTGGAGAATTTACCAGTCTTTAGTGTGTTCAGGCTGCTGTCACTGTAAAGCACTCTGAACCAGGTGAGGTTTTGAGGGTGGGGCAGTGTCTATTATCAAACCTGCAGCTCAAAGTTCAACAGATTTTAATGCGTGTATGGTTCCTGCTGTTTCAGTGTGAGGAAGAGGAAGCTGCACTTGTACTCTGAGTCCACCAGATGAAGCTTTAGTGAAGTGACTCTGAACCACAGGAGCAGAGATGGATGTGAGGTGAGTGAGTCAGTCTAATGTTGAGTTTTAATGCTTCCGTAATAATGATATTAAATGTCATAGAAACTAATATCGAATTAAATAACACAAGTAATACTTGAGTAGTTTTACCTAAATACTTAATCCATGCTCAAAAGATCTGTAGCTGTCGGGCCTTTTAGTCATCTAATAGTTTAATAGTGAATTCTGAAGCAGCAGTAAATGAACAACAGTAATGGGCATGGCTTCAATGAAATGATCTGACAGCCCTTCTGTTTGCTCTGTAAACAGTGACAGAGATTGTATAGATATTAATTTATCAGATTGATCAGGTAAAGTTGGTCCCATAGTTTCTACTTTGCTGTTGTCCAAAACAAACTGAAGAAATAACTCTAAGTAAATCAAAAGAAAGAGCTTTTAAAAGTATGAATAATGTACTGGAAAACGTTAAGAGTATCTGCAACATTTATGTCGTGTGTGTCTATGAAACATAGTTGAGTATAAAGCAGCAGAAGTTCATCACAGGAAGATTCAAATCAGACATAATCCCAAAAACAGTTCAGAGACATCCTCAAGGTGACAGTCTTGGTAAAGTCTCCCCAAAATGAAAATAGTTTAAACAAAATCACATCACTGATTAAGTTAAGAGTCAAACAAGGAGCTGATTCATGTAGGATGAGAGATGATGTTACTACTGATTTTGCTACAACACCACCAAGAGTACTGTCAAATACAATGAAAATGGAGCTATGTGGTGTGAATCTAGACTGAAACATGGATGTTTGAAAGTGCTGTAGCGGTGGTTGTAGCTGGGTGTCTAATCCTCCTCTCCGCCAGGTGGCGCTGCTGTCACAGCCGCAGCAGCTTCCGCTTCACTTCCTGATTCACCTGCGTGCGGTAAACACACCTGAAGACCACCTGAGACGCCGTGAACTTCGCTCAAACTCACCGTAAGTGAGATAAAAAACCTCCACTAGTGAAAAGAGATAAGTTTATGAAGAAGCTGTTGAAACCGCGGAGAGGCGTTGACGTAGAAAGAGACGTTAGCGGCATGATAATAACGTTACATCCATGGTCAACGGTCACAGAGACAGCAGCTAACAGCTAGCAGCTAAAAGCTAACAGTTAGCAGCTAACAGCTAACTGTGATTTGATTAAACATCTGGAAATGTCTTTACACTGTTTGTAACGTTAAAGACAAAGAGGATGAGTTCACGATTCAACTCACGCTGAAGTTAGCCTCCGATTCAGCAAAAGTTATGAAGTTAAGAGGAAATTAACGTAACGTGCAGTGCGACTGTTTGTACACTGATTAAAATGTTTTTACATCAAAAACGGTCACAAAAAACAGACAGATACAGTTGTCCAGATCAAAAACCACTGTACCCAGGCTTCTCAAATCAGGCCCTGAAGTTTCATTCAGGCACAGTTTCTCATCCGTGAACCCTTTATTCTATTTGTGAAAATGCAATAAAGGCACATTTCACTGTTTTCTCAGCATATACACTAGACTAGACCAAATTAGACCAGGTCCAGGTCAAAAACCACTATAGACCTTTTCAGAGAGTATAAACAAATACAGGTGTGACCAAGGATACTAATTAAAGCTCCATTCCATTTAGTGTACCAGAGCGTTTTCTAATGAGCCACACCTGTCTTTGTTTATACTCTCTGAAAAGGTCTATACCTAGACTTGTCAAATCTGGATTAGATTATCCAACGGATAACATTCATAATATTCATTATAACACAGTTTCTGATCTGTGAAACCTTTATTCTATTTGTGAAAATGCTATGAAGGCAAATTTCACCATTTTCTCATCGTATAGACCACATTACAGTTAGACCTGGTCCAGGTCAAAAACCACTGTACGTAGACTTGTCAATTCTGGCCTAGGTTATCCTAAAGAGGCTAAACATTCATTATGATGATCAGGTAGAGTTGGTCTGTAGTTTCCACTGTGTTGTCCAAAACAAACCCAAAATGAAAAGAAAAAGCTTTGAAAGTATGAATAGTGTACTGTAAAACTTTATCGTTGACATTTATGTAATGTAGCAGAATGTAAAAATGTAATTAGAGTGTAAACAAAGATCCAAATCAGATGTAATTGATAAAATAGTTTATAGAGACATACCCAAAGTGACAGTTTTAGTAAAGTCTTCACAATGATGTTTGAGACTAGATTAAACAAAATCACATCACTGATTATGTGTAAGTTGAAATTCACATAAGGAGCTGGTTCATGTAGGACAAGATGCAGGTGTATCTGTGACTACTGCCACACCATGTGGTTTACATACAAGAGTACTGTCAAATATAATAAAAATGGAGCTATTGGAAGCATTACAGAGCAGGACAAAGAGATTAAACACAGTGGACTTGGAAAGAGTTGAAACAGTCCAGAGGGCTGGAGAAGAGATGCTTGTACACTACTACAGCCACTTTATGTAAAACTCTTTTTTTTCTCCAGTCTACAATCTTTAATATTTGTTTCTTATCCACATAGTGTCAGTGTGCAAATTATGATAAGAAAGTGTTTGTCAACTTTATTCATGTTTTCAATGTAAACTGGTTTTCTGTGATTTAAAACTAACCTGGTGTAATTCTCTGCTTTGACCAGCAGATGGCGCCAAACCAGCAGCTGGAGCCAGGAGTGACCACCTCAATGTTTCTGGAGAAAACACAATGTAAGTGTGATTTGTAGCTGAAGTGTTGCAGCTCAAACATTTCTAAATGTCAGGATGAGTGTGACTAAATGTTTTTGTGTATGTGTTGTCCCAGGTGGAGAGTCAGAGGTGTTTGTGAACATCACACTGAAGATGAAGCAGGAGGAGCTGACTGACTGTCTGCACAGCAGTAAGAGCATTTCTTTATTTGTCATTAATGCTAGTTTGTTTTTCTGGGGTTCACCTCATTAGTGTATATATAGGTTTGTATATGACCTGATTGTAACTGTACATACTAAAGCTATGGTCAACAATACATGTGTTTTAAATTTAAAGTTTTGTATCTTTTATATACACTGCTCAAAAAAATAAAGGGAACACTTAAACACATTGTAACTCCAAGTATATCACACCCGTGTGAAATCAACCATGGATGATAATTTTGATTTACATTGATCATTTTTATGTTATTTTGTTCTCAACACACTCTACTATATATTGAATAATGATTTTAAACTGCAATATTTCATTAATTGAGATCTAAGATGTGTTGTTTAAGTGTTCCCTTTATTTCTTTGAGCAGTGTATATAAACTATTTATTGCATCTTTGCCTTATTGCTTGTTTTATTGTTTATGTATTTGACTGTCACAGACTCATTTACTCAAAGATGTCTCCTTTGACACTCCAACGAGGTGACGTCCTCCAGGAGGGCCATGGAGCACAGATCTTACGTCTTTACTTCAGGTTTGGTTTTTATTTCATTTACAAACAACTTTACATTGTTTAACCTTGATCCCATCTCTGGTTTGTGCCATGTGCTTCACTGGGTGAGTCGGCCATCTTGTAGACCAGGCCATGTGGCTGCAGGTGTTTGTTTCAACCAAGACCACTTTAGACTGAGTCAAGTCTGATGTACTGCTGCTTGGTTGGAACAAACACCTGCAGCCACATGGCCTGGTCTACAAGATGGCCGACTCACCCAGTGAAGCTCATGGCACAAACCAGAGATGGGATCAAGGTTAAACAATGTAAAGTTGTTTGTAAATGAAAATAAGTAACCTGAAGTAAGATCTGTGCTCCATGGCCCTGCTGGAGGACGTCACCTCGTTGAGTGTCAAAGGAGACATCTTGAGTAAATGAGTCTGTGACAGTATAACAAACAAGGCAAGATGCAATAAATTGTTTAGAAAAGATGCAAAACTTTAACACATGTTATTGACCATAGCTTTAGTATGTACAGTTACAAAGGCCATACAAACCTATACTAATGAGGTGAACAAGCTACATTAATCACAAAGAAGGTTTTAAGATACAATTTTTATTAGGTTTTTATTTTCATTTACAACTTTACATTGTTTAACCTTGATCCCCATCTCTGGTTTGTGCCATGTGCGTCACTGGGTAAGTCGGCCATCTTGTAGACCAGGCCATGTGGCTGCAGGTGTTTGTTCCAACCAAGCAGCAGTACACCAGACTTGACTCAGTCAAGTGCTCTTGGTTGAAACAAACACCTGCAGCCACATGGCCTGGTCTACAAGATGGCCGACTCACCCAGTGAAGCACATGGCACAAACCAGAGATGGATCTAGGCTGACAAGCATTTCCACACAATTAACATAGTTGAGTCTTCAATGTCTTCTTTGAACCAGGTGGTGAAGTTCTTCTGGAGTCAATGGTGGACAGCAGCTCCTGAAAGAGAGAACATGGACAAGCAGTGTTAGACAGGACTACCTGCAACTCATGCTGAATGTGTCTTGTGGAAGTAAGTAAAAGATTGCTGTGTATATTCAACAGTATGCCGTGAGTGTTTCTTACCAAGTAGAGGTGGCAGTAGAAGCACATGGTAGCCGGTCAGCTCAGGGTTGAAAACCTGCAAAAGAGACAAAGATAGAGTGAAACAAACACTATCAAATGAATACAAACCTGAAGTAAAAGATGTAAGATGCCTGGTCTTTGAGCAAAGTCGCATTTCCCTGATGCTTGTAGACCAGGCCATGTGGCTACAGGTCTTTGTTCCAACCAAGCAGCAGTACACCAGACTTGACTCAGTCAAAAGTGCTCTTGGTTGAAACACCTGCAGCCACATGGCCTGGTCTACAAGATGGCCGACCCACCCAGTGAAGCACATGGCACAAACCAGAGATGGATCTAGGCTGACAAGCATTTCCACACGATTAACATTGTTTCAATGTCTTCTTTGAACCAGGTGGTGAAGTTCTTCTGGACTCAAGGTGGACAGCAGCTCCTGAAAGAGAGAACATGGACAAGCAGTGTTAGACAGGACTACCTGCAACTCATGCTGAATGTGTCCTTTGTCTTTCAGACTGAAGATGGAGGTAAGTGTCTTGTGGAAAGTAAGTAAAAGATTGCTGTGTGGATTGGTGTTTCTTACCAAGTGGAGATGGCAGTAGTAGAAGCACATGGTAGCCAGTCAGCTCAGGGTTGAAAACCTGCAAAAGAGACAAAGAGAGTGAAATAAACACATCAAATGAATAAAAACCTTAAGTGTAAGATGTAAGATGCCTGGTCTTTGAGCAAAGTCGCATTCCCTGACGCTTGTAGACCAGGCCATGTGGCTGCAGGTGTTTGTTCCAACCAAGCAGCAGTACACCAGACTTGACTCGGTCAAAGTGCTCTTGGTTGAAACAAACACCTGCAGCCACATGGCCTGGTCTACAAGATGGCCGACTCACCCAGTGAAGCACATGGCACAAACCAGAGATGGATCTCAAGCATTTCCACACGATAACATTGATGAGTCTTCAATGTCTTCTTTGAACCAGGTGGTGAAGTTCTTCTGGACTCAAGGTGGACAGCAGCTCCTGAAAGAGAGAACATGGACAAGCAGTGTTAGACAGGACTACCTGCAACTCATGCTGAATGCGTCTTGTGGAAGTAAGTTAAAGATTGCGGTGTATATTCAACAGTATGCTGTGAGTGTTTCTTACCAAGTAGACGTGGCAGTAGAAGCACATGGTAGCCAGTCAGCTCAGGGTTGAAAACCTGCAAAAGAGACAAAGATGAGTGAAACAAACACCATCAAATGAATAAAAACCTGAAGTAAAAGATGTAAGATGCCTGGTCTTTGAGCAAAGTCGCATATCCTGACGCTTCCGCCTGCAACTCATGTTGAATGTGTCCTTTGTCTTTCAGACTGAACAGGATGGAGGTACCTGTGTGCATGGGGAAGTAAGTAAAGATTTCTGTGTATGCTTTGAGTGTTTCTTACCAAGTAGAGGTGGCAGTAGTAGAAGCACATGGTAGCCAGTTAGCTCAGGGTTGAAAACCTGCAAAAGAGACAAAGATAGAGTGAAACAAACACTATCAAATGAATAAAAACCTGAAGTGTAAGATGCCTGGTCTTTGAGCAAAGTCGCTTCCGCTGACGCGCCAGTGCAGAATGACTATTTGTAGGACACTGCTCCTCTGTTTGCTGCAGTTGATCGTCAGGACGGGAGTGAAGACACCTGTGCTCGGCCAATGGAGAAGCAGCTCCGCCTTCCTGGAGGACGTCACCTCTTCAGCTCAACATTCAATCTGTGTCACAGTACGAGCCAGTAACACGCCTGGTCTCAGATCCACCGCTGGTGTAGTGGATCTCCTCCTGGCTTTGGACTCAAGAGATTGTTGGTTCGAGTCCTGGTGTTGGCTTCTTGGTCTTCTCCGTAAGTTTCTTTGTATGTGCTGCTTTGACGATGTCAAATACACTATGACCAATGTCTCTGTCACACCGATTAATGGTACAGTGGGTTGCGCGGCCGCTTGGGGCACAGCAGACCATGGGTTCGATCCCCGGGGGAGACAGTGAGAGAGGAAGAAGGCCGGTTGAAGAGATGCATGAGAAGTGAGTAAATAAGTGGGATTTTATTGACTTTATTACTTGAAAATACAGTAATAGTTAATAATAGTTTCTACTTTTGTTTATTTTTATTTACTACTTACTTTTATTTACTTATTATTACTTTTATTTTTCTACTTTTAACTAGTCAATTCTACTTTTAGTTCCTATTTTAGGACCTATTTAAGCACATTCATACAGACGGACGAACAACACAACACAGAGACGAACAACACAACACAGAGACGAACGAGACGAACGACACATAAGTCGGGCCCAGTCGGGTCAAGTCGGGACCGGTAGGGGCCGGTCAGGTCGGGTCAGGCCCTGTAGGGGCCGGTCGGGTCGGGTTGTGACCGGTAGGGGCCGGTCATTAGTCGGTAACGCCCTTGTCCGGCCTTCTTCTGTCCCACCGTTGGGGAGGGGAGGGGACTGCTCCCACTGGGGCTCGAACCCGTGATCTTCGCTACCCAAAGCGGTAACGCAACACACTCGACCACCGAGCCCGAGACAATTCACTGGTCATAGTGTATTTGACATCGTCAGAGCAGCTACAAAGAAACTTAAAGAGAAAACTGTCACTGTCTCCCCTGGGGATCGAACCCGTGATCTGCTGCACCCAAAGCAGCAGCGCAACCCACTGTACCATTAATCGGTGTGATAGAGATGTTGGTCATAGTGTATCTGACATCGTCAAAGCAGCACATACAAAGAAACTTAAGGAGGAAACCAACACCAGGACTCGAACCAACAATCTCTTGAGTCCAAAGACAGTAACAGATCCACTACACCAGCGTTGGATCTGAGATGAGATGTGTTGGAACTTGTGTACTGACTCGTACTGTGGCACAGCGCCATATACAAATCAAAAGCAGCACATAGACTCGAACCCACGACCTCCGCGGTCATTAACATGAGATGTTCCTCTGCGCCACCAGACCACCAGCAGCTCCAGGTGTCAACATGTGGACTTTGTACTGCAGAGTGATAGAATGTTGAGCTGAAGAGATGGAGTTATCTCATGAAGATGAGTAAGTGAATAATTGTGACAGTCTCCTTCATTGACATGTTTGGTTGGTCTTTGTTGATCAGATTGTTTTGGAGCAGGATGATGATGATGATGAAAACTGTGCGTGGTCGTGAACCAGCGACCACTGCGTTGACAGGCAGGGTGCATATCCATTGGACCACAAGCGGGTGATGCAAAAAAAAAAAAAAACTGGGAGTGATGATCGTGAGAGGATCCTGGTGTTCAGGGACCGACAGACCCCTCAACCTTTTCTAGCATCATGAGAACAAAGTAGCTGTAGAGTCAAACAGCATAGATCATGGCTACAAGCTTTCACCCCACTTCTTTGAAAAAAGGTATGCTGATCTATGCTGTTTGACTCTACAGCTAGTTTGACTCCTTTTCCAGCTAGAGATCTAGAGATAGAGCCTATCTTAGTAACACAATGAAAGACAGAAGAATTAAACACCCTTTCTTGTAATTGGTGATTGGTATTTGTAGCTAGGGCTGTCCTGATGGGTTGTGTGTGTGTTTTTTTTTTTTTTTTTTTTACTTTTTTACTTTATTAACACTTGTGTACATAACAATGCTGTTGTGCCAGGGGAAGAGCAATATATAAAAGTATAAATATACAAAGAGTAAATAATTACCATTTATTTATATAAAAATTCAAATAAATGCATTGATAAAAAGTAAACAGGCTCCAGAAGATCTTCACCATCTCTTCTGGTCATAATTTCTAGACTTTTTAGATCAGTGTCTAATGAGAAATGATTGATTTGATTAAATTGTAGATTTCAACCCCAACAATGGCATTTACAACGCTGCCCTTTCATCTGTACCCAGGAGATTAAACAACTCAACCTCTAACGACTCAACGATCGTCGTTCACAGGGTTTCACCTGACTGTTGTTCCCCAAGTGTCACATAACTCTAAAGGGGACCCCAACAATGGAAGGAGAAACCAGTAGCTATAGAGTCAAACAGCATAGATCAGCATCATGCTGATCTATGCTGTTTGACTTAAGGTTTTTATTCATTTGATGTGTTTGTTTCACTCTATCTTTGTCTCTTTTGCAGGTTTTCAACCCTGAGCTGACTGGCTACCATGTGCTTCTACTACTGCCACCTCTACTTGGTAAGAAACACTCAAAGCATACTGTTGAATCCACACAGCAATCTTTATTTACTTCCACAAGACACATAGTCACACACAGCAATCTTTATTTACTTCCACAAGACACATAGTCACACAGTTACCTGTAGGTATCTTGTTCAGTCTGAAAGACAAAGGACACATTCAGCTGGAAAAGGAGTCAAACTAGCTGTAGAGTCAAACAGCATAGATCAGCATACCTTTTTTCAAAGAAGTGGGGTGAAAGCTTGTAGCCATGATCTATGCTGTTTGACTCTACAGCTACTTTGTTCTCATGATGCTCGAAAAGGTTGAAGGGTCTGTCGGTCCCTGAACACCAGGATCCTCTCACGATCATCACTCCCAGTTTTTTTTTTTTTTTTTGCATCACCCACTTGTGGTCCAATGGATATGCACCCTGCCTGTCAACGCAGTGGTCGCTGGTTCACGACCACGCACAGTTTTCATCATCATCATCATCCTGCTCCAAAACAATCTGATCAACAAAGACCAACCAAACATGTCAATGAAGGAGACTGTCATAATTATTCACTTACTCATCTTCATGAGATAACTCCATCTCTTCAGCTCAACATTCAGACACTCTGCAGTACAAAGTCCACATGTTGACACCTGGAGCTGCTGGTGGTCTGGTGGCGCAGAGGAACATCTCATGTTAATGACCGCGGAGGTCGTGGGTTCGAGTCTATGTGCTGCTTTTGATTTGTATATGGCGCTGTGCCACAGTACGAGTCAGTACACAAGTTCCAACACATCTCATCTCAGATCCAACGCTGGTGTAGTGGATCTGTTACTGTCTTTGGACTCAAGAGATTGTTGGTTCGAGTCCTGGTGTTGGTTTCCTCCTTAAGTTTCTTTGTATGTGCTGCTTTGACGATGTCAGATACACTATGACCAACATCTCTATCACACCGATTAATGGTACAGTGGGTTGCGCTGCTGCTTTGGGTGCAGCAGATCACGGGTTCGATCCCCAGGGGAGACAGTGACAGTTTTCTCTTTAAGTTTCTTTGTAGCTGCTCTGACGATGTCAAATACACTATGACCAGTGAATTGTCTCGGGCTCGGTGGTCGAGTGTGTTGCGTTACCGCTTTGGGTAGCGAAGATCACGGGTTCGAGCCCCAGTGGGAGCAGTCCCCTCCCCTCCCCAACGGTGGGACAGAAGAAGGCCGGACAAGGGCGTTACCGACTAATGACCGGCCCCTACCGGTCACGACCCGACCTGACCGGCCCCTACAGGGCCCGACCCGACCCGACCTGACCGGCCCCTACCGGTCCCGACTTGACCCGACTGGGCCCGACTTATGTGTCGTTCGTCTCGTTCGTCTCTGTGTTGTGTTGTTCGTCTCTGTGTTGTGTTGTTCGTCCGTCTGTATGAATGTGCTTAAATAGGTCCTAAAATAGGAACTAAAAGTAGAATTGACTAGTTAAAAGTAGAAAAATAAAAGTAATAATAAGTAAATAAAAGTAAGTAGTAAATAAAAATAAACAAAAGTAAGAACTATTATTAACTATTACTGTATTTTCAAGTAATAAAGTCAATAAAATCCCACTTATTTACTCACTTCTCATGCATCTCTTCAACCGGCCTTCTTCCTCTCTCACTGTCCCCCCCGGGGATCGAACCCATGGTCTGCTGTGCCCCAAGCGGCCGCGCAACCCACTGTACCATTAATCGGTGTGACAGAGACATTGGTCATAGTGTATTTGACATCGTCAAAGCAGCACATACAAAGAAACTTACGGAGAAGACCAAGAAGCAAACACCAGGACTCGAACCAGCGATCTCTTGAGTCCAAAGCCAGGAGGAGATCCACTACACCAGCGGTGGATCTGAGACCAGACGTGTTACTGACTCATACTGTGACACAGATTGAATGTTGAGCTGAAGAGGTGACGTCCTCCAGGAAGGCGGAGCTGCTTCTCCATTGGCCGAGCACAGGTGTCTTCACTCCCGTCCTGACGATCACCTGCAGCAAACAGAGGAGCAGTGTCCTACAAATAGTCATTCTGCACTGGCGCGTCAGCGGAAGCGACTTTGCTCAAAGACCAGGCATCTTACACTTCAGGTTTTTATTCATTTGATAGTGTTTGTTTCACTCTATCTTTGTCTCTTTTGCAGGTTTTCAACCCTGAGCTGACTGGCTACCATGTGCTTCTACTACTGCCACCTCCACTTGGTAAGAAACACCAATCCACACAGCAATCTTTTACTTACTTCCCCATGCAGTCACACAGTTGCCTCCATCTTGTTCAGTCTGAAAGACAAAGGACACATTCAACATGAGTTGCAGGCGGAAGCGTCAGGGAATGCGACTTTGCTCAAAGACCAGGCATCTTACATCTTTTACTAAGGTTTTTATTCATTTGATAGTGTTTGTTTCACTCTCTTTGTCTCTTTTGCAGGTTTTCAACCCTGAGCTGACTGGCTACCATGTGCTTCTACTACTGCCACCTCTACTTGGTAAGAAACACTCACGGCATACTGTTGAATATATACAGCAATCTTTTACTTACTTCCACAAGACGCATTGTCTTTCAGTCTGAAAGACAAAGGACACATTCAGCATGAGTTGCAGGTAGTCCTGTCTAACACTGCTTGTCCATGTTCTCTCTTTCAGGAGCTGCTGTCCACCATTGAGTCCAGAAGAACTTCACCACCTGGTTCAAAGAAGACATTGAAGACTCATCAATGTTATCGTGTGGAAATGCTTGAGATCCATCTCTGGTTTGTGCCATGTGCTTCACTGGGTGAGTCGGCCATCTTGTAGACCAGGCCATGTGGCTGCAGGTGTTTGTTTCAACCAAGAGCACTTTGACCGAGTCAAGTCTGGTGTACTGCTGCTTGGTTGGAACAAACACCTGCAGCCACATGGCCTGGTCTACAAGATGGCCGACTCACCCAGTGAAGCACATGGCACAAACCAGATGGGATCAAGGTTAAACAATGTAAAGTTGTAAATGAAAATAAGTACAAAATAAAAAGTTTTGTATCTTTCTCTCTGTCTCTTTTTCAGGTTTTCAACCCTGAGCTGACTGGCTACCATGTGCTTCTACTACTGCCACCTCCACTTGGTAAGAAACACCAATCCGCACAGCAATCTTTTACTTACTTTCCACAAGACACTTACCTCCATCTTGTTTGGACACATTCAGCATGAGTTGCAGGTAGTCCTGTCTAACACTGCTTGTCCATGTTCTCTCTTTCAGGAGCTGCTGTCCACCATTGAGTCCAGAAGAACTTCACCACCTGGTTCAAAGAAGACATTGAAACAATGTTAATCGTGTGGAAATGCTTGAGATCCATCTCTGGTTTGTGCCATGTGCTTCACTGGGTGACTCGGCCATCTTGTAGACCAGGCCATGTGGCTGCAGGTGTTTGTTTCAACCAAGAGCACTTTTGACTGAGTCAAGTCTGGTGTAGTGCTGCTTGATTGGCACGAAGACCTGCAGCCACATGGCCTGGTCTACAAGCATCAGGGAATGCAACTTTGCCCAAAGACCAGGCATCTTACATCTTTTACTTCAGGTTTTTATTTATTTGATAGTGTTTGTTTCACTCTATCTTTGTCTCTTTTGCAGGTTTTCAACCCTGAGCTGACTGGCTACCATGTGCTTCTACTACTGCCACGTCTACTTGGTAAGAAACACTCAAAGCATACTGTTGAATATACACAGCAATCTTTTACTTACTTCCACAAGACGCATTCAGCATGAGTTGCAGGTAGTCCTGTCTAACACTGCTTGTCCATGTTCTCTCTTTCAGGAGCCGCTGTCCACATTGAGTCCAGAAGAACTTCACCACCTGGTTCAAAGACATTGAAGACTCAACAATGTTCATCGTGTGGAAATGCTTGAGATCCATCTCTGGTATGTGCTTCACTGGGTGAGTCGGCCATCTTGTAGACCAGGCCATGTGGCTGCAGGTGTTTGTTTCAACCAAGAGCACTTTGACTGAGTCAAGTCTGGTGTACTGCTGCTTGGTTGGAACGAAGACCTGCAGCCACATGGCCTGGTCTACAAGATGGCCGACTTACCCAGTGAAGCACATGGCACAAACCAGGGATGGGATCAAGGTTAAACAATGTAAAGTTGTAAATGAAAATAAGTACAAAATAAAAACCTAATAAAAATAAGTTTTGTATCTTTCATATATTTAAGACCTTCTTTGTGATTAATGTAGCTTGTTTTTCTGTGGTTCACCTCATTAGTATAGGTTTGTGGCCTTTGTAACTGTACATACTAAAGCTATGGTCAATACATGTTTTAAAGTTTCTTTAAATCTTTTATATAAACAATTTATTGCATCTTGCCTTGTTTGTTATACTGTCACAGACTCATTTACTCAAGATGTCTCCTTGACACTCAACGAGGTGACGTCCTCCAGCAGGGCCATGGAGCACAGATCTTACTTCAGGTTACTTATTTTCATTTACAAACAACTTTACATTGTTTAACCTTGATCCTTCACTGGGTGAGTCGGCCATCTTGTAGACCAGGCCATGTGGCTGCAGGTGTTTGTTCCAACCAAGCAGCAGTACATCAGACTTGACTCAGTCAAAGTGCTCTTGGTTGAAACAAACACCTGCAGCCACATGGCCTGGTCTACAAGATGGCCGACTCACCCAGTGAAGCTCATGGCACAAACCAGAGATGGGATCAAGGTTAAACAATGTAAAGTTGTTTGGAAATGAAATAAAAACCAAACCTGAAGTAAAGACGTAAGATCTGTGCTCCATGGCCCTCCTGGAGGACGTCACCTCGTTGGAGTGTCAAAGGAGACATCTTTGAGTAAATGAGTCTGTGACAGTCAAATACATAAACAATAAAACAAGCAATAAGGCAAAGATGCAATAAATAGTTTATATACACTGCTCAAAGAAATAAAGGGAACACTTAAACAACACATCTTAGATCTCAATTAATGAAATATTGCAGTTTAAAATCGTTATTCAATATATAGTAGAGTGTGTTGAGAACAAAATAACATAAAAATGATCAATGTAAATCAAAATTATCATCCCAGGTTGATTTCACACGGGTGTGATATACTTGGAGTTACAATGTGTTTAAGTGTTCCCTTTATTTTTTTGAGCAGTGTATATAAAATATACAAAACTTTAAATTTAAAACACATGTATTGTTGACCATAGCTTTAGTATGTACAGTTACAATCAGGTCATATACAAACCTATATATACACTAATGAGGTGAACCCCAGAAAAACAAGCTAGCATTAATGACAAATAAAGAAATGCTCTTACTGCTGTGCAGACAGTCAGTCAGCTCCTCCTGCTTCATCTTCAGAGTGATGTTCACAAACACCTCTGACTCTCCACCTGGGACAACACATACACAAAAAACATTTAGTCACACTCATCCTGACATTTAGAAATGTTTGAGCTGCAACACTTCAGCTACAAATCACACTTACATTGTGTTTTCTCCAGAAACATTGAGGTGGTCACTCCTGGCTCCAGCTGCTGGTTTGGCGCCATCTGCTGGTCAAAGCAGAGAATTACACCAGGTTAGTTTTAAATCACAGAAAACCAGTTTACATTGAAAACATGAATAAAGTTGACAAACACTTTCTTATCATAATTTGCACACTGACACTATGCGGATAAAAAACAAATATTAAAGATTGTAGACTGGAGAAAAAAAATTGCAGCAAATATTGTGTTAAAAATAAAGAGTTTTACATAAAGTGGCTGTAGTTTTTACTTTTTACTACAATGTAAAACAACAACAACACACAATCTAGTTCTGGTAGATAACTAGAGTGGTCACCCATTCTGTGGCCAGTGGCCACTCCAAAACAAAAAGCACAAAGCAACCAATCCAGCCTGTCTGCATGAACACACTAACATACATCTCCACATATAATACAGTTAGAGCACAAAGTCTGGTCTGGTCCCCACCTCTCCTCCTTCAGACTCAATAAAAACCACATCAGACAACACAGTTTGTAACTAAATAAAGCCACACGCGCTGTCACCATATACTCCACAGGAAATTAAGTAAAGAAAACACAGAGAGAAGTGAGGTCTATGTATGAGAGTGGAAAAGTACAAGACACGTATAAGCAAAGTGTAGCCTAAATAAGATACTCCTGAGACTGGATCACAGGAGGACAGCTAGATAGACATTTAATACACTGCTCCAAAAAATAAAGGGAACACTTAAACAACACATTGTAACTCCAAGTATATCACACCTGTTTGAAATCAACCTGGGATGATAATTTTGATTTACATTGATCATTTGTTATGTTGTTTTGTTCTCAACACACTACTATATATTGAATAACGATTTTAAACTGCAATATTTCATTAATTGAGATCTTAGATGTGTTGTTTAAGTGTTCCCTTTATTTTTTGGAGCAGTGTATTACAGTACATGTAGAAATATTATATATAGGCTATATATATAACCTTTCTGACATCAAAACACTGAGGCAACTTTATAAGACACGACAACATGTTTCACTAACACATCCACCTAGTGATTTTATTTTCCGCTCGACACCGATTCGAGCAAAATGAACCGGAAGTGTCGGCGGGCTGCAGCTTCAGCGGTGCTTCATCACTTTCGGGGCAACAACTGTGTCAAAGTGGTTCAGTGCTTCAGAAAGCTTCGGTTTCACCACCACTAAGTTACACCCAGCTCTTTACAACACTCTAGTTCACACATTTACATTGGTCATAAACGGAGCTAAACAGACACACACACAGCTGAAAGCTAACACTGCTGTTGCTATGGACACACAGCTGAAAGCTAAGCTAGCTAACACTGCTGTTGCTGTGGACACGGAGCGGCTTATAACGTCTCTTTCTACGTGTTCACGTCTCTGTAGCTCCTCGACCAACTTTTATTTTCATTTGTGAAGGTTTTATCGCACTTACAGCATGGATGTATTATATTAACTTACTTACAGTGACTTTTAGCGAAGTTCTCGTAGACTCCGGCGGCCGGTCGCCATGCTTCCTTAACCGGAAGTGGTTGGAGGCTGCAGCTTCAACAGCGCCGCCTGGTGGTGAGGAGCATAGGCAAGGCATCTTTATTTTCATACCAAGGCAACTCAATGTGTTTACATAAAGACAAAACATTAAAAAAAGAAAGAAAGAGAAGCATAAAACAGAATAAAAACAAACAAACACTAAAAACAGAGTTATAGTAGGGAGGTTAAGCGACTTTTGACTTCAAGTCATGATGCAAAGGTCCCCTTTGGCATAGAAGTACCTTAGAGTCATACAAATAAATCTATCCTAAGACACAAGTGAGATCACACTTTGTATCCAAAATAAACACGTTTTTAAAATGCCTTTTTTTAATTGAGAAAACACATGCTAAAAGCACATTCCATTTAGAATGTCCATATAAACTACAATGTTTTCAGCTCCTGGATGTTATCTACAGCTTATTTGTAACATGATTGCAATATTTCAGGATTGTTTCTCAGTTTGAATGATGAACAGGGATCTAATGCCTTTCAATCTGTAGGGTGGACTCACATAAGAAGCATAAAGTCCAGTCATGACATTCCATTATGGCTAATTTGAAATAAGAAATAAAGATACTGTAACATCATGAGATTGACAAGATGAGCATTAACAAGCATTCAGTAAAAATCTACCAAAATAATGAAGCTTACCAGTTTCTTAGCATTACTCTGAGAGAGGATCTTAGCCAGCTAACTGCGCAGGTGAAATAAGTCAGTCCTAATCATATGCTTTATGTGAGAGCTGCAAACCTAAACTTCCCTTATATGTACATAAAAGCTGAACATTGCTTATTAAGGGCGCTCTACACTAACATTTGTTAGTTTACTTTAGGAGCACAATGTAAAATATATTCAGTATCAGGTTATATAAGCCGTAAATAATGTAGACCCATTTTTACATTTGACAACAGTAAAAACATTTTTCCTTTGACTTTAAGTTGACTTCTAATATGACCCAGAATGGGTCAAACATGTAAATTCAACTTTTTTAAATCAACATGCACAAGCAGTAACTAGTTATAGGTAGGCCTATATTTTGACCAACACAATTGGTCAAAATATAATTGGTCTTTCCTGACACCACTGTGATATGAATTACATCTTATTATTTAACTACTTGTAGGCTATATTTGTTGCACTCTGTCTGATATTCAACAAATCAGTATCAGTATAGTTTTATTCATGTTTTTACATTAATAAAACCTGCTCGCTGTCGTCCAGTGTTGATGCCGCTGTGCTCGGGGGCACTGAACTTTTTTTGCAACTTTTAGCACAGTAGTGATGTACAGTAACTCCAAAACAGGCCTTCCAACGGTCGCATAGCAACAGCAGCTGGAGCTTCCTACATACAGTAGATGTGTTCGGTGCTGCCTGTTCAAAACAAGGGGCCACATGGAGACTGAGTTGTCAGACACTCAGACACACCTGGATTCATCAGTCTGTCCGATAACGTAAGACAGGAAACAAAGGAGCAGCATTAAAGGGGAACTATGCAAGTCTGCACATTTTTACACTGTTTTGCTGACCCACCTCCCTCCCGGCCATGTGCATTTGTTTCCAATGAAGATGGGCGCAAAAGCAATCCATCATTTACGTGTTACGATGTGTATATTTGTGTTGTGTTATCTGTCATAAACAAGAGATTACGGGTTGGTGCTGTGGTGCCGCCAAGATGAGAGCTGGGACACCGGGTTGGAGGCTCTGATCTTACAAGGTTGGTTTTCAGCCAAGAGATGCTAGGCATTCTCCCTAGAACAAGTTGCAAGTCAATTATCTAACCAACACAATTACTCCTAAGCTGTTTAATTAGAGTAAAAACGTAGTATAGTTAAGGTAAAAATCCAGCATAGTTCCTCTTTAAGTTCAGGAAGTAGTGGAGCTGTCTATAGAGCCCATTGATCACAAACCCTACTCTGTCTATCTGGCCTGCCTTTCCTAGCCCAACACATGAAACAAAGTGGAAGCGTCATACTCACGTAGCTTTGAAGTGCCGACCGTCAGCTCCACAGTCGGGAGCAGACCCACCAGGCTTCCAGGTAGTAACATGGGTTTGAACCACTGACCTGCTGCTCCACGAGGACCTTCTCACTCCTTTACTGACTCCTGCACCCTAAGAAAACACAATAAAAACAGGTGGAATGACCACAGCCCATCATCATTTTGGATGATTAAACTTGATTAGGGCAAAACTTGACATAGTCAACCAACTCCATCAAATAGAGCTTTGAATAAAGTGGATAAAAGCAGCTTGTTTTTAACTGAGAAAAACAGTTTGTTTGAAGAACAAGCTTCATGAATAAGAGACGAAACCACAATAGCAAAGACAGAAAAAAAAAGACAAAATATTAGCCTAAAAGAAGAAAGGGGCTCAGATGATCCACAATCAGATACTACAACCTTGTTAGCATCAGGAGCTTATTTCCATATTAACGACCCCTTCAGAACCTTCAAAGTAATGAATAATTGACAACAAATGAAATGTTTTGATTGTCGTCGGCGCCTGGCGTGTTTAATGTTTCATATGTTGCTTCCGCGCTAATTACGAAGATGGCACATTTGTCAGAAATACATCCCCCTTGCGCGACCCTCCCACCGTCCTCCACAGGAGACAGGGAGGAGGTGAGGGTGGAGGGGGGGGGGGTTGTAATTAGCTAGCAGGGAGCGCTCAATGACCTGGGAGTGAGACTAATGGCTGCCACTGGTTACTGTGATTGTTTAGCCACAGAAACGCCACATGTTACAACCACTTCCTGTTTGTGTCAAACACTTAGATGAAGTGAGTGGCGGCTCGGTGATGCACCTTGACAGGACCAGGGACAAACCAGAGCTGACAGAGGTCGGCTGTGCCAGACAGGCAGCTGGAGAGAGCTATATATGGTTACACTTTGTGTGTGTGTGTAGTGAGACTCTAGTGCCTACATTAACCTCACGTGTATGTGTGTGTGTGTGTGTGTGTGTGGTTGTGACGGTCCAGTCAGGTCAGAGTATCCTGAAGACACTGTCAGCCAGGATTGATTTCCCTCCCTGGCCGATCTGCGGAAGTGTTCCTGTAACACAGCTGACCCCCCCCGAGTTTCGTTACCTTGTCATTTTGCAACACGGATCAAAGTGAAGACGAGCTGGAAATAGACGCAGGGCGACCTTCATCTCTGGAGGAGGAAGAGGAGGAAGAGGAGGAGGACCTGGAAAACACAGGTTCATTCACAACCAGAGATGTCTGATCCACAATAACAATAATAACAATACATTACAAACATGTGTATGTATGAATCAATGTATGCATGTATTCTGCTTAAACACTTGTTGGTTTACTACATAACACCATGTGTTCCTTCATAGTTTTGATGTTTGAATCTCAGTGTAAGAAGTTATAAAAATAAAGAAAGAACTTTGAATGAGAAGGTGTGTCATACATTCATTCATATATAATACATACCTTCAGTCAGTCATACATACATATCTTCATTCATAAAATACATGCATTTCTTTAGTCATACATGCATACACACACACACACACACAAGGGGTGGGTGATATGGGAAAAGCTAACTCCACTGTTAGCATCCACACCGAAGGTAACAACACAACACCTGAGCTAAAGGTAACTTAACCAACCACCCGCGACCAGCGTCAGCATCGCGGTAACTTATAGCTCGTGATCTCTTTCAAGTCGTTTTACACGAGTCACAATGATACAGACAGTAACGTTAAGTTACCACGGTGGGTTCAACATTTCGGTCACTGCCACTGGTTTTAGAGAAGTGTCTCAATAAAGGCGTTTCCACAACAAGCTAACAATAAGGCCTCGTCTGTTATTAGTGACCAGCTGACCTGAGACTCCTCTCATCCAAAATAATACACAAGACTTGTTCCTGATAAGCAATAGACTTATTAGACAGTATTTTTTTTTTCACTAAGGGGTAGCCTACTCTCTGGTCAGCATCTGGATCAGGGTGAGGACTCACTCGGTGACCATGGCCATGGGTACAGAGCTAGTGTGCCACCTTGTGGCGGGGCATGAAAAACATTATTAAATGACACATGGGTTTAGTAACTGTAGCCTACACACATTCATTCATACATTCATTCAAACTGTCTACTCTACACACAAATACATTCATTCATACATAGCCTACATTACATTCACACATTCATTCACTTATAGGTAGGCTACCTACTGTGATGGGAGAGGGAGCGAAGCTTTTGCACAACTTAAAGCAGATATCAGTGGAATGTTTTTGTTAATATAAGTCCTAAATAGTCCTATTTTCCGTCAGCAATCACTTACATGAAGTATTTCAGCCTAAACACGAGTCTCTCCGTCACTCTGCTCTGCTGTAACCCGAGGAGAAAATTTTCCTTGTGGGATACAAGTGTTATCCAATGAGGAGAGAGAACGGCATGAAGGGCTGTGTGTGCAGCCAAGGGATGCGCGTGAATGTGGTGACGTAGCACGAGGACCAATTGATGCCTGACAAGGGCGGGGGCTGCTAACTCATGGTGCGTTCAAAGAAACTCGTACTTTGTGTTTTTCCTTCCTGTGAAGTCATACCAGTTCGATCTGGTACGAGTTCACGGGTCGGAAGTTACGAGTGGCCGTTATAGGGAACTTTCACAGACAACAGGATGGTAAAAACACGAGCTACGGGTTACCTGGAACGCTACCAAGTCGTAGTTGTGACTTGAAGCTGTAACTTACGGTTTCAAAAGCCTGCCTTGAACGCAGCATTAGCCGAAACGGCCGTGAAGCTGATATCTGCTTTAAGTGCAAAAGTAAAAAACAAATCAGTTTGCATTATTCACTTCAGCTCTTTGGCTTTTGAGAGTTTGCATACAAAAATCCAAATAAATTTCAACCATGTTCATATCTCTGACAAACTACCACAGAAATGGCTAGACAGAAACAGATTTCTACACTGAGGAAAGTAGGATATGTTGAAAGATAAATTGCACAATGCCTAAGGTGTCCAACAAAGAAGTTCAACTCCACCCTGAAGAGACTAGAACTGGACTCTCCAGTTGAGCTTGTGTGGGACGGATTGAATTGATCAGTCAGAAAAGTGCATCCCGCAAATCAGCAGTCTCTCATTTATGAACTTTAGAAAGTTTGGAATGCAGTTCCTGGCATATACCTTTGAAAAACTTGTGCAACCATGTTTATTTTGTTGCAAAGTATACCAGTGAAACTATGATCTTTTTAAAACAAATCTAATCTTGTTTCCAAACTGTATGTACCTATGTACTGTATATGGTGTGAATTTACCGTCCTATAAAGTTGTTTGTCTATTTATCACTGTATTGTCTTGTGTTTATCATTTTGTTTTCAGTGTTTTAGCAGCTACAGTACTTTCAGTGGATTTACACTTTGTTTTTCAATTCACAGTTTGCAAACACATTATTCAATGTGACAAAAAAATGATCATTTAAACATCTACAAATCGATTCAACTGATCTGAGAGCTGTGTAAGGAGCTGTGTGCGAGTGTGACGTTTCGGCAACTTACATATGCAGGACACACTTCCTCCAAACGTCCAGCAGAGGGCACAACAGCACCAGGAAACAGCTGCAACATCAACCAAACACTGTTCAGTCTCTCACACACTCATGTACACACTCATGTAGGTACACACTGAGTTCACGATGACCTTTAACCCCGAGCAGGTGGAGGATCTGACCTTTGTTCAAGACGTCACCGAGGTGGTTTTTACTGTTCCCCCTTCAGAGACACACAAACAAACAAACACAAAAGAAGGTGAGGCGTTTTTTAAATATCAGAATTAACTTTACAGAACAGTTAGTTCCCTCGAAGAGATTTTAAAAGTGAGGCGTTCAGGTGCCTATGTTCTCATCAACCTCATTTCACTACAGAGAGAGAGAGGTAGAGAGGGATTGGACTGAGCCTCTCTCTCTCCCTCTGATCCCTGAGGGAAGCAGCAGAGCTTCCTGCCAGGCCCCTGGTTGAACCATGAAGGAGGGAGGGAGGGAGGGAGGGAGGGAGGGAGGGAGGGAGGGATACTGTGGCTGGCACTTTCTCAATGGCACCAACACACCGAACAACAGAGCATGTTGGGTGTATGTGTGTGTGTGTGTGTCATGCAAACAAAGGTTTTTATTTTAAAGGACATCATTTGATTATTAACATTAACCATTTTGCAGGTTTAACTCTTAATTTTAGTTTTTGAAATATCAGAGAAAAGTAAATGTATCCCTCCTGGAAAAACAAACTGGAAAACGTTGCAGAGATTGTGAATCTATGATGTCGATAAATAGCAGTCTTTTGGAAACAACCAAGTTTGGCAAAAATGTGCATGTAGCGTTACAATGAATACAAGATTTTAAGATCTCTCAGATTTGTATAGTCACTATTTGTAGCAGGGAATGACAAAAATCTGATGGAAACACTGACAAGAGACCAACAGCTGCTGAAAAACAGACTCTAAAAAGATCATAAAACACAACCACAGGAATAACCTGAGCAGAGATCAATAAGACTGATTGAAAAGCTGTTGGTCTGTGTCAGGTAAAGATTCTACATACACATTTCATTTCATTTCATTTCATTTCATTTCATACCCTTCAGCCTCTTCTCTGTGATTGACTCTTCAGGTACCATCCAGCTCTTTACAGCCTGTTTCTAACTCCTGCTGGGAAAACGAGGCTGGTTTTCCTGTTTCCTAAAGAGTGGACATGTTTTTACACTTTTACAGGATTTTTCATTCCCAAACACATCCTGAGTATTTGGACATTTTTGACCTCCTCTACTTCCTCCTCTCCTCCTTCCATCTCTCCTCACAGCTCCAACCTGACGGAGACGGATGCAAATGCTGTTGTTCATCCTCGTTTTAATTGTGTGTCGATCCTGCAGCTTTGGCGTTTTGCATATGTAATAAAACTACTTTTCTTTTTCTCCCTCGCAGCTCTAAATTTTCAGCGCTTAGTTTCAGTTTCTGCCTCGCCTTTTCTGGCTCCAACAACTTTGTTCCATTTCTCATTCTCTGGCATAATTGCAGCTTTATAGCATTCTCCACTGCTCGGGCATGCTGTAGATACCCCCCACACACACCTCCTCCTCCTCCTCTCTCCCTTTTTTTTGTCTTTTTTGGTTTGGCTCTCATTAATAATTCACAGAAAGAGACTGGGAAATTTTAGTGCAATTTGCAGCTGCTGAATCCCAGTTATTGTTTTGCAGGGTGTTGCACAGAGAGCGCGGCGCTCGGACGGAGGCTTTGTACTTCTGAATGTAATTTGGCTGCGTCTCTCTGACAGGCCACACATCATTAGGGGGGTGAAGGAGATGCTGGGGGTGGGAGGGTGTGTGCGTGTGTGTGTCGGGGTTTCAGCTTTGTCCAACCAGTCAAACACACTGTCCTCGTGTGTCGCCCCTCCGCCTGTTTCCTTAATGCTTTTAGATGCTGTTTGTTCATATTTATGCCTCATAACTATCTATGTTTTATTCCGTTTGTTTGCGTTCGACCGGGCAGACGCTGAATTATTCAGAGCGGCCGAGACGACAAAGACGACGGGAAACTTTTTCCTTTCAGACCAGACACTTCTTCAAAGAGGAGCAGTGGCTCCGTCCACCAAGTTTGTTTTCCTACATTTTTTAGAGCAGGTCGAGACACAACAGCTGGATTCAGGTATCAACAGCTGTGCAATGAAAAGATAAACCTGCATCTGTCAAAACACATCACAGATTACTTTACATTTTAAAAACACAGAAACTTTGACTGTGGAAGTCGACGTGACATTTGAAGTGACTGTGTGTAGTTTTTCACCCACCTGTGCTGATGAACCAGAGTCCTGCTCCTCCCTCTGTGGAGACAACAACACCTCACATCAGACCATGTTCACTCTTTGTGCATTTCCTTTTGTTATTACATTTATTCTACATTCCTTATAAAGTCTATTCTTATTTTGTATAATAATATGCTTTCGCACTCGATCCTCCTCTGACAGCTGGAAGTTAGTTGTTCCAATTTAAGGAGGTCCACTATTATATGAGGAATTTTAGAGGCCTGAAGTCCACATTGCAATCACATCACATTATTATAACATGTTTTAAAGGGCCAGGTACAAGCAACAACACAAACATGTAGGCATTAGATGTCTACACACTGTTTGCTCACATCTATCACATGCATTTTCACTTTTTCTTGCAATTGACCAACAATAAATGTCTTCAAATGAACTGGTATTGAAAAAGCCAAAGTTTGTGGTTTTAATTTGAAGATCTGAAGAACTGAAACACACGTTAACATCGAGAAACAGCGCTCGTATATAATTAGATGTTTCACTTTTTGTGCATTTCCTTTTATTGTTAGATTTTTATTTAATTTATTTTACACTTTCATGCTTTTTTGGATTCCTTATAAACTCTGTTCTTATTTCTATGTGTGTGTGTGTGTGTGTGTGTGTGTGTGTGTGTGTGTGTGTGTGTGTGTGTGTGAAGGCACCAAGCACCAAGAGTCCAGAGGCTCCAGAAAAAAAAAAGAAAAACACCCAACAGTGAAAACAGATAAGAAATCAAAACCTTTCCTCCTCCCTGCTCTCCCTGTGTTTTGCCCGGCCTGACCTATTTTGCACAGAGTATCTCATAACCGGAGAGTTTAGGGCTGTTTAATTCTAGGTGACACAGCAGTGTCCTGCAGTCTTTTCTTTCTTAATCCCTGGCATCTTCGGTAAAAGATCTCTCAGAAGAAACAGCGCTCGTTTCTGGCATCCAGCCGCCGGAGGGAAGGGGAGATTGTCAGGGCGCATTTCTTCCATGCTCGCCAGCCATTCCTCAGGAGGGTTGTTTGTGTGTGTGTGTAGAGAGAGGGGGTAAATCACCCCCTCCCTTCATTTTTTTTTGGCGAGTTAGGTAAACTGATGGGGAGAGAGAGGAAGGAGAAAGAAAGAGAGGTGGCAGCTCTCCCCCCTTGGAGAACAATTCCACCTTGAGCTCTTTTTGGAAATTACAGGAATGTTTCTCTTGTATTGCTCTTGTCACCTTCCCTCCAACATGGCCGCAAACAAGCTGAAGTGAAAGCCAGTGATGCGTTTGCTCCAGAGCGGTGGAGGAAGAAAAGGAGGAGGAGGAGGAGGAGGAGGAGGAGGAGGAGGAGGAGGAGGAGGAGGAGGAGGAAGATGCCCTGTGGGCCGGTGTTCCATGTCATCCTATGATAGCGGCTTCTGTTTGGCCGCAGGAGGTTTTTCTGTGGAGGGTGTGTGTCCAGTGATGTCAGCGACCTCACACACACACACACACACACACACACACACACACACTGCTGCTGATTCAACACAAACTAACTTGTGCTTTAAAACACAAATAAAAATCAACGTGTGCTCAGATGTGAAGCTGCTGCCTCACCTGAACATAGTCGGTGTTTCAAAAGTTCCAGGCTGCACCGGCGGGCGGCCATCGTTGAAAACAGACAAAAGTTGCACCGTATAAATAAAATAAAAAAGTCAAATGCTGGCTTTTTATTTTATTTCCCCCTCCACAGAGCACACAGATGCAGCACAGCAACTGGTCTTTGTGCAGCAGCAGATAAGGACGGAGGTCGACACCTCATACGCGCTACAAGGAAACCCGGCGTCCAGGAAAAACCCCCCAGTTTTCCCCCAATCAAAAGTTCCATTAACCTGGAGCACCGGGAGCTAATTGAGAGCGGGAGAGGCTGAGATGTATCACCGTGTCGTCGGAGGCCCGGCCGCCCGCGTCAGCAGACGTCATACGCTGCTGACACGTCTGACATATTTGTAATTATCCTGGATAATAAGAAATGAAAAGGCGGCAACAGAAACAGGCGAAGCCGCCGCGGCCTGGAGTTGTTGCCGACTCCTGCGGGACAAAGACAATGAGCAGGACGACGGCTCCAACCTTTGATAACCCACATCATGTTTAAAGTATTAACCGCTGCTTTTTAGAGCAGGGAGGGAGAGAAGGGGGGAGGGGGGAGGGGGGGGGGGGGGGGGGGTCCACAAATCTGCATTAACTGTTTTGAAGATTTATGAATCTCAACTTCACACATGCTCTGTGGTGGAGGGAGATCACCAGTTCATTATGTTTTGCACCGTTTCCTGGTGCGTCGTCTCTCTTATCTCCCTGAGAGGGTGAGAGATATTCTAATCTGTCGCCCCAATAGCCTTAAGCCCTGGTACGGCGACTGGGCCAACTTTTGTTCTGCATAATCCCTCCGCCCCAGCGAGGGGAGGTCATGTTTGTCAAAATGTGGCAAAGTGAACATGAAATTTTTCTCCCCTCTCTCCTCCTCCTTCTTCTTCTTTTTCCCGGGTTTAATTTGGAATTAAAAATGCACGCGATTTTGAACTTTAGATCTCCGGAGAGAGCTGTAAACAAGTATGAAATTAAGTGTCTTTTCAAACGCGGGCGGTCGCGACGTGAATTGAATTGAGGCGCTCACATTATTGGGCTTCAGAGCGGCGGGCGCTGACCGGAGTGGCCTCTCGACACAAATCACTCCGTAATGACAAACACAAAGAAAAGTGCAGATTTGAGCTCAGACTGACGGCTGAATGTGATCAGATGTGGAACTGTGGAGAAAATCGGCTCAAGTGTGGACGATCTGGACGGTTTTATCCTATTCATCACATCTTCCGCTTCCTGCGGCTGGAATATCATGTCATAATTATAAAAAAATAAGCGATTCCTCCGACGTCTCAGTGTCGGCGCCTGCGTTGGACGATAAGAACCGATGCCAAGACTTCTGTTGTGTCTTTAAACTTTGCAGGCCAAATGGAAACTGTCGGGTAATTTGTGTTGTATTCATGTAAACGTGAGGCTGATTAATTCAGTTTTTACTTCCTGATATCGGCCCCAAAAATCCCCCATCGGTCAAGTCCTATTAGAAATAACAATAATAGAATTATAGCAAAAATAACTTAAAGCCAGGAGTCATCAGCGAGCCCTACAGTAACAGGCTTCTTCCTCTGGGGACAACGAATTAATAAAGTTTAATTTGGCCAACTGTTTGAATTTATTGGCATCAAAATTTTGGTTTTAAACATATGTAAAACTGTGTAAGAAGATCTAAAGAAGTGAAATACACTTTAACATAATGTATCATGAACATATTGAAGATAATACAATATTATGCTGTCGTACCAGATCTGACAGGTCGAATTATTTCACATTGAAAAACTTTGTTGTTTCGATTTAAGGAAATCAAATATTAAATGAGGCCTGAGGTACACATTACAATCACATATCATATTATTATAACATGCCAAAGTTTGTGGTTTTGATTTGAAGATGTGAAGAACTGAAACACACGTTAACATGAAGTATCACAGTAGAATAAGACGCACACACTGGATATCTACACACGTTGACACATTTATCCCGTGCACTTTTCTCTGAGCTGCACAGACGTTGTGTGTGTGTGTGTGTGTGTCTCTCTCCTCTCGTTTCTCTCGCTCCTTGGCTCTCTAAGTCAAACTCCACTTTGCTAACGCTACACTTCCTTCCCTCTGATCGTGTCCTAATATTTACACCTTCCTACGAGCGCCGCCCGCTCTCTGCTCATTAACAGCAGCAGCAACATTTGTCCCTCTTTAACAGCAGGTCGCGCCGAGGTCAGGCGCCACCTTAAGTAAAAGACGACACATCCTGTTCTCCCCCCCGAGGCCACACGGGGAGAGTTGTTAAGCAAATCTGCATGGTAATAGGTGATTAGTATTCGTTTCTGTGCCTTATTTCCTCACACCGAGTCCTTGTGTAAGTGCGCGCCTCTTTAGGTTTCTCAACACTTGAGCGTTTACAGGTCTTTATACAAAAACAAGACAGAGGCGAATCAGGGGACTTAAGGTGGTAAGTGCGTCTCTTAACCTCGGTGAAGAGCGGCCGGTGTTTCGACACGACGACAGCTGCTGCTGCTGCTGCACGCGATGAGGCCACGGCTCAGGTATTCAGCCCAAACAGACACTTTAAAAGTGCTGCAACAAGCAAAAACATCCTCACATGAAGAGGTCAGAGGTCACGGCTCATTCCAGGGAAACAGGAGGAAAACCGTTCAAACTAGGTATTGTTTTTCTATCATTTAATCTGGATCTCATTATTTGTTTAGTCTCTTTGTGTTGTTGTGGTCTTTAATTATTCGTGTTTATATCTCATTGTCTTATATATTTTTTATAAATGTTTGATCTTTGTTGTTTTTATGTTCATCCTGTTTTATTGCAGCTGCTTTTCACCTGTTTTTACTTTTTATTTATCTCTTTTGACAGATAAAATAGGTTATTTAAGTTTATGCTGAGTACTTAAATTTAGAATAACAGTTTTTGCACATTTCTATGTATTAATAAGCATTTCTTTAGCTTCACCCATGTGTTTTTAAATATTTCTCATATGTACAGTTTTGAAAAAATGAATACCTTGATTTGCAGTTAAAGGGTTAAACCTCATCCCATTTATTTCTCTGTCTATCTCCTTTAATTGCATCATTGCATCATCTTCCATCTGACATCTCAGTTTATGTTCAGGTTCTTGTGTTATCTGTGTTATTCTCTGTGTTCCTTCGGTTCTTGTGTCACTGTTGTAGTTTGATCTGCTTTTGTTATTGCACTTTGTAAATTGTTGTTTTTACAGGTGCATTACTGTTATCGTTGTTGTATTTTCGTCTCTTCTTGTGACTTTTGGTTTCAGAAATGACTCAGTGACTAAAGTACATGACTGCAACACTGCAAAAACTCAAACTCTTACCAAGAACATTTGTCTTATTTCTAGTCGAAACAATCTCATTATACTTAAAATAAGACTCATCACATTAAGAGTAGCTTGTTTTTAGACAATTTTTACTTCTTTCAAGCAAATTTTCACTTGAAATAAGTAGAAAAATCTGATAGTGGAGCAAGTTTTTCTTTCTTATTACAAGCACAAAAAACCTGCTTTCACTGGCAGATTTTTCTACTTATTTCAAGTGAAAATTTGTTTGAAACAAGTGAAAATGATCTAAAAACAAGTTAATTTTTAGGTGATGAGTCTTATTTTAAGTGAAAAGAGATTAGTTTTGACTAGAAATGAGACATTTTAACAAGAAATAAGACAAATATTCTTGGAAAGATTTGGGGTTTTTGCAGTGAACAGAGACTCTGCAGTGGCTGGAGTTATTAACAAGTTCTTCTTTGTATAGTCGGAGCAGTTTAAAGTTTGTGAAGTCGCCTGAACACTCATCTATTGGAGCAGTCGACAGCTTGACCAGGGGAGCAAGCGACCCCCCCCCCCCCTCCCCCCCCCCCTCTCCGGATGACGGATGGCGTGCGGCCGGAAACGAGCGCCGTTATCAGGCCGCATTATCCTCCAGCAGCCGATCCAGACAGGCCAGATTTTTATCGAACTGTATTGGATTTAGTAATTTCCTTTTCCAAGACGAATGGATGGAGGTGCAGAGAGGGGGAGAAAGAAAGAGATGGAGAAAGAGAAAGAGAGAGAGAGAGGAGGAGAGGAGGGGGGGGGTTATTGTCTGCAACCCCAGGGTGATTATTACTTATGATCCGTTTAGTATTTCGAGGTCGTCCCGGCACGTGTTGGTTATTACTCTGCTTCACCTTTGTGTCCGACGCTGCGACTGTGTAGGAGGGAAACAGTCAAACAGTGAGAAGGTTTGATGAGTTCAGACACTGAAAAGGTCAAAACTTCAGTTTAGGGGATAAAACTAGACACATGTAGGAGCAGATTTAGGTCAAGATGAATATGAACGTAGAGAAATTTAAATACTTTCAATCAAATTAATAAGTTGTGAGAGGACAATTATATTTCTCAACAATTTGGAAGGAAACTTAATAGGTCACATGATGTTTGAGCTACAGGCCAGAAATTTTACACAGGTGCAGCAGAGGACGTGAGCCGGTGATTTCAATTCACGTTGCACAATATTGCATTGATTTTGAACAAGATATTAGTAGTGAAATTTTTGGGGTGAGGAGTAAAAGACAAGTTGGAATTTGGTTTGGATTTAATTCAATGCTAAAAAATAAACAATTTCAGAAACTTTAAAACCTTTAAAATATTGTCTCATACCAGAGTTTTTGGTCTTTTACTTCCTCTGTAAACCAATCAGACAGAATTACATTAACAGACTCAAATGCAAAGAGTTTAAAGTAACAAACGTCCTGATTGGAGGAGATTTCTCTATCTAATAATGTTACAGTATGCTTTGTATTGATTGATTCTGCAAAACAGATAATAATCCAAGAACAAATATCCAGCCTGCAGGTACAGACAGGTGACAGGTGTCACTGGGTGGTTTGGACTCAAGTGTTCACCAAATGGCATATGTTGTTCTCCCACCTCCCTCCCTCTCTCTCTCTGTCTCTCTCTGTCTCTCTCTGTGTGTGTGTGAACATGTGTGTGTACAAATCCCACGGTTGCGAACACACAGACGGCGTCGATGAAAGCTGTGTCAGGTAATTTCACACTCTCACACGCGTGCAGTCACGTCGGCCCTCCCCCGAGCTAACTCATTACCTGTCTCGGCCGCCAAAGCGCCGGATCTACCTTCTGGAGAGGCTGGCGTTAAACAAGCTGCGCAGGTGGAGAAGAGGGGGGGGGGGGTTGTTACAGTCAGAGCAGGAAGGGGAGGGGGAGTCAGACTGAACGGGGCGGCGGTGAAAAAGCGACACGGTTCATCCTGAGGGGTTCACACAAGGGGGTAGATCGGACTACACGCAGGCGTAGCTCACAGTCGGCCATATTTGAACGGGCAACTTGCTCTGACTCTGGCTGCAGTTACAGTGCAGTAGATACGAAAAACGATTCATAACTCTGTGAAAAATAAATCAGTATGTAGCTATTACTTTAACTATTTGCATAATGTCACTATAATGTTACTTTTACAAAAAAAAGTAAATGATTAAACTGATCCGTGATTTTAAAGCAGAAGTAAGCGATCCGGTTGTTTTGGCTAATGCTGCGTTCCAGGCAGGCTTTTGAAACCGTAAATTACAGCTTCAAGTCACGACTTACGACTTTGTAGCGTTCCAGGCATCCCACTCGTGTTTTTCCGACCTGTTTTACCTGTGAAAGTCACTATAACGGCCACTCGTAACTTCTGACCCGTGAACTCGTACCAGATCGAACTGGTATGACTTCACAGGTCGGAAAAACACAAGTTACGGGTTGCCTTGAACGCACCATAACGTCTTGTCAGCCGATGGAGTTAGCAGCCCCCGCCCTCGTCATGGATCTATTGGTCCTCGTCCCTACGTCACCACATTCAGGCGCATCCCTTGGCTGCACACACAGAGAGGACCGCCCCTTTATGCCGTTCTCTCTCCTCATTGGATAAAACTTGTAGGATACGAGAAAAGTTTTCTCCTCGGCTCAGAGCAGAGCAGAGTGACTGACAGACCCGTGTTTCAGTCCAAACACTCTATAGAAGTGATTGCTGTCGGAAGATATAACTATTTAAGACTTATATTAACACAAAAATATTGCTTACTTCTGCTTTAATGCTCTGAGGGAGAGAGTTGCCCTTACCAAGGTGGCCGCCGTTCTGGCTACGTTTTGTCATTGGGCAGCAGCGGTGGGTGAGTCATCTAGTCTTCTTATATATATCTATCTATGGGTTCACAGCTCCGCTCACCTTGTCGCTACAACGACCACCAGGGAGGGGGTCAAAGGTCGAGGTTCACCTTGTGGAGGCAGCATGGAGGGCTGAGCCCCCACCAGCTGTCTCAGACACCATGGCCGCCCTACAACCTCCCTGCCGCGCGGGAGCTGTCAAAGGGAGGGAGAGGAGGAGGAGGAGAAGGGGGGGGGGTGAGGAGGAGGGGGGAGGAACAGGAGGGGGGGGAGTGAGGGAGGGGGGCATCGGACCTGCCAGCATGCATCTGGCTGACAGGCGACTGGGAAGGTGCACTGCGAGCGCACGTCACAATCAATAACCCCCGCTGAGAGCGATGGACCGGGGGGTGTAGACGCTACCCGCCACCTCGCTGTGTGTTTTTATTTTTGTACAGAGGAGGAGGAGGAGGAGGGGGGAGGAAAGGGGGGAGGAAAGGGGGGAGAGAGAGGAAGAGAGGAGGAGAGGAGGAGAGGAGGGAGGAGGAGGCGCCGGCGTTGACTTGTCACCTAACAACACACGCTCGCTCCGGGTGTTTGGGATTTTTGTTTTGAGAAAATACATATGCGGCGTGTGCAGGCGTGCGTGCATGCATGAAGAGCGAGTGGTGGAGGTGTGATAGGACACGTGACGCCATAAACTGCAGGTCAGCGGCCGAGGGAGGGGGGGGGGGGGGGGGGGGGGCAAACAGGAGGAGGGACCTGCAGGTTCAGAAGGTGTCCGCTCCGCCCACAGGTCACAGGTGAGGTCAAGTCAAAAACATTACTGCGTTAAAGGGGACATATTATGGAAATATCACCTTTTAAAAGCTCTTTTACATATATCTGGGTGTTTGTTTTCCTTCCGGCCTCCAAAATGTGAGAATTGAAAAGTAAATCTGTAATTATCAGGCTCACTAGGTTGAAATCCACGTGGTTTTATGAGCTGTTCCCTCAGTGATGACATTAGCTTGTTAATTTGCATTATACCACCCCTTACCTGTGAGTGTCAGTACCTGTAGAAGGGGCGGGGCGATTTGCATATAAAGGGACAGGCACTGAAACCAGCCGTTCTGAACAGGGCTGTTTTGAGAGGATGAAAAGAGCTGTGATGTTTGATCCATGTCTTTAAGACACCTGGGAACTATTTTAATTTGTGCAAAAGCGGCATGATATGTCTCCTTTAATATCAACTGTTGAACATTTTATTTTCTAGTTTTTGTTTTCTTTAATAATTTGATGCTTTAAAAGTTTTAAAATAAAAAAGTAAATGAGTTTCTGGACATCACTGGGCCTCCGTACAGGTTCAGGCCGCTGCGGTCTGAGCGTATTTACATGTATGATTATATATCAGTGTGTTTGAGGGTGATCAATTACCTTTTGCACTTACAGTCAACAGCCCAAACAGGCTGACAGATCTGTTACGATACCTTCCCAGAAAAAAGGAGGCGGTGGGGGCGGGGGCGGGGTCGGGGCGTGGGGGGACGAGGAGTTCCCGGCACATGATCGGTGCAGCCGTAAACAGATATAACAAGTTCCCTCCTCAGTAAGACGAGAGGACGTCAATGGGCCCTGACAACGAGACACCCGAGCGCCGATCAATCGATCGCTGACATTACACCTCGACACGTCTTCAGGCTCCACTATTAAAGTTTTGCATTACCAATGAGGTCCTGCTGCTGCTGCCGCTGCTTCTCCTCCCCCCTCTGATAATTCATGTTTACCAGCTCTGCTTATATTTTGAAGGGTGATTATCCAGTCACATCAAAACCTAAATGAACCTCGTTTCACTTGCAGCGTTGCAGCATTAGGAGCTTTTTTCTTTTCTTCTGGAGAACTGAAGAGACTGGAGCTGATTAAAGCGATTCTGCTTCTACCCAGTGGTTTCTATTCTGTAGGACGGAGATGGTCGGTCATGGCTTTTGGACGCATCACGTCGTATTTAAGTCGACAGCGTCGTCCTCCTCCTTAAAGGTTTTCTAAGCGCTGACAGATTTTCCTAACTGGGGAAATTAACTGGCTTTGATACCTCGCTCATCTCCCCCTGAAGCCAATCACAGCGTGTTTACCATCACAGCCAGAGATGGGGGGAACTTAAAGTGTGTGTGTGTGTGTGTGTTTTTAAATATCTGGCCTCTGATGTGATGTGGCCCCGTCCACGGCGAGGAGAGGCGGCGTCCTCGTCCTCGTGCTTTTAATGAAGCTCTGAGCAATTATCAAAGCCGCCTCCTATTGATCTCAGGCTCGTGCCAGGTCAACGAGCCACTCGCCGCCTTTTTAAGTCACTTCTCCGGCTTCTCTGGTTCATTATGGAGACCAGGCGCCATGAAGAGACCTGACAGGAAGTCACCACCAACACCGCCGCCGCCGCCGCCTGCAGCAGGAAACGGCCTCAGTGTTCAGATCTGAGAGGGAACGCTCAGGTTCGACTTAGGTTTAGTTGTAAATTCAGCGGTTTGTGCAGGAGATGAGAAATAAAAAGGTGGAGGTGAGGTCATCAGGTCAAGGTGAGGATGACTCCTCCCCCTCTTAAAAAACAAGTCAAAAACTAAGTCAGAGTAAAAATAAAAGGTCACATGGTTGCCAGTTTACTTCCTGTTTGTCTACTTCAGGGACCTGCCGGTGACACTGGAAAACACAGTTTTGCAGCTTCACTAAGTCAAAGTTCAAATAAGTTTTAATTCTGCTGAAGCATAAAAACAAAAACGCGACGTAGGTGTGTGTGGAGGTGGAGAGTGATTGATTTGCAGTGTGTGAAGTAGGAAACGTTCAACAAAGAGAAACAGAGCGCTGCAGCCGTCAACCTCTCCTTCAGACCGGGGCCGTAAAACCCTGAGTCAGTCGCTGCCCTGCTCGAACACGTACACTTGCATTGTTGCGGCGCCGTGTGTGTGTCTGAGTGTGTGTGTGTGTGTGTGTGTGTTTACCTCCAGGCCCCCGACGCTCTTCATTTGTGCGCGGCCACCTGTCACCCGGCGCTCATTTATAACGCGAGCGGGTTCCTTGCCCTTCCAAACAATGCCAGAACTGTGAAACTTTCTGTTATATTTATACCAAAAAGAAATATAAATATTTGAACTAGCGTTTAATGGTGGGGGGTTTGTACATTCCTTCATATCGTACACAAGCTCAATTGTTACCTTGGATGAATCGCAGCGTTGTATTTACTTTGGGGTCTGTGTGAGTGATATCTGCATCGATGCTGTTTGCCATATTAGTGAGCTAAGACCTGACGCTCTCCAGCTGAACTACTGCGGCTGTGTACACAGTTTAGATGAAAATCCTGTTTATATTGCAAAAGAGGTGTATTTTGTAAGCCCACCCCCCCACCACCATCCCTCCATCCTGTTGTATATTTAATTGTGAAATATTTCCTGCAGCCTCATTGTGTGTGTGTGTGTGTGTGTGTGTGTCCTTTAGCCCCGAGTGCACCTTCAACTGTCTGACAGACTCTATCACAGGTTATTAACGGTTAATTAACTGTAATTAAAGCAGAAAAGGACGGAAAAAAGACATGATATTACTTTTATTTCACGTTTTAAGCAGCAGATTTTAGTTATTTTAAAGAAAATGTGACCTTTTGATCTAATTAATGTTTATTTCTGTCGACTTGGGCCTTGTTTTGACATTTTCAAGACTCTTTAGATGGACCACGTGAGTTATTCTACAGTAACCGTCATGCACAGTGAATGAACGACAGTTTTTAGTGCATCCACTTTGTCTTTAGTCTCTTAACTCTTCAGAACTAACTCCTCACATTCACTTTTATTTATTTATTATTAATCTTATTCCAGTTTATTAGAAAATCACACACCTGTGACCTGTGACGCTTTATAACATTTTTAATCATTAACATTTAAAGTTACCAGAGCTCTTCCACCTGCAGATGTAAACATGAATTCGGTGGGGGATAAACAGCAGCTATATTTGGATCCTTCATTAACTGCATTAACTCCTCAGACACATCGTTTGGCTTATCACTAAATTAGATGTTGCACAAATTGCAGCTCTTTCAGGGAGCGATATGTTTAAGCTGATTGTGGAGACTTATTTTGAAAGGGGCCTTTTGGTTTTGATGCTGACTGGCGGGATAATTCAGAGCCTGGGTGCAGCGCTGACCACACTGTGGTTTCCCTCTGCAACCCAGCGTGGACTTAGAGATCTGTGAAAAGAGCCAATTTCAGATTATCGCGGCCTGATCTGCGCGGACGTGTCGACGGCGCAGATGCCTCGTGTTGTCGTTAATCTCCTCGATGGCATCCATATGCAACTTTAATTTGAGCACTTCAAGCTGCAGGGGGATAAAGATAGCTTTTGAAGATCGCTTTTCATGTCCTCTGCGTTCGTCTGAGCGTCTAAGTGCAGCCGAGGAGATCTGGACGCCTTTTCTCTTTTGTGGCAGAGTTTGGCTTTTTAACTGAAGGAGAGAAAGAGAAAAGGGGAGTCACTCAGCTCGGAGACGAGTTGAAGCATCTCAAAAACGCCGGCTTTACTGGCAATTTCCTGCCATTGTCTCACACTAACGAGATAAACACTCTCTGTCAATCACAGCTCCTTCCAGAGGTGTCGCGTTTCAACGTCGCGCTAAATCACAAGCGCCAACGGTCGGCGGTCGATGCAAACAGTCATTTTGCGGAGGGAACTTCGCACGGCTGCCAGCTGCTGTGGACATTTTTACATTCAAGGATTTTTCTGAACCCGGCAATAAAGTGTCCGTCTTTTTTCAGAGCTGCAGTTCACATAAATACGCCTCTAACAAACAACCATAACATCCATGTTATACGATCCCTATTGTTAACAATTCTCTTTTAACTTGCAGCCAAATCAACCAGCGCCCGCTCACAGAGGGCCGGTGCTAAAAGGATATGGAGCTTTCAGATGGCACCTAAGTGGAGTATCGCATAACCAGCGTGCCTTTTTATGGATTAACAGTTTATTCCTTTTGCTGGAGCCCCACCAAAGCGCCCTGGCCCTGTGTAAAATATACTGCTTTTGGTGAATTATGAGCGTGGCCTTCGTCCAAGTGCCTGTGGCCTTCCTGTTTATTTGTACGGCGGCGCAGGTCGGCGGTGAGGTGGGGTCCGACCGATCCAGCTGAGCATGTGTAAACACTCATCCTGGGAGCTGCGGTGAAAGTGGCTATTTTCCTCCAGCGAGGGGATTTTTTTACTGCCCATTGTTTTTAACACAGAATCGACCTCTTAAAAACATTGGACACTCTCTCATGGCTCTCCTGTGGCCCGCAGAGTGCTTTGTATATGCCTATTGACAAAATATTTCTGTGTTATGGCATGTGTATACTGCGACTCGTATAAACTGGAAAAGAAACACGAGTGTGCTGGCGGGAACATCGCGCCCATTTCACGCAAGTGCTCCCTGGAAACCTCTCCGGATGCCGGCCTGAAAAACACTGACGACCTGAGGTTTTTTTCCCTCTTCCTTGCAAATCTCAGACGTCCAGGCTGAGCTCAGGCTTCACCTTGTACTTTCTCAAGATGACACTCATCGGACTCAGCCGGGTTCGAGCTGCAAATGCAAACATGAGAAAGTAAAAGTTGCACTGAAACTGCACTGCAAAAAACTTTCTACTTTCTTCTGTCCATGAAAGCAAAACAACTGACAAAATCTCAACTTGTTTTCAATGCAAACTAAACTAAAATACTAAAATACTTTATCATTTCAGACATAAACCAAAAGAAATTCACTTTCCTGACAGGTTTGGTCAAAGTTTGGGCCTCAGAAAAAAAATGTCTGTTCAGATTTTTGCAGTGCAGCAGCTCAGAAAACAACAGATTGTAAAGAATTTAACAGAAATATAACTCATTATTTATTATTTTTCATTCATGTGTATCATTAAGCTTTCTGGGCCCAAAAGGTTTTTTGTTTTTTATTTCTTTTTTCTTGTCTTTAGCACTGTCATACATAATTTGTGATGTTGTCAAGGAATGTTTGTGTTTCTCTTTAATAAAAATAAAGTTCAAAAAAAAAAAAAAAAAAAAAAAACTCATTATACTGGATGTATTTCAACTAGAAAACAACTTGTGCAAAAGCCTGAATAGAAATCAGAGTCCAGTTTCTCCTGTTCTGCACCTGAACCTGATCAGTAGATGTGTGAACCCCCTCTGCTGTGGGTGGAAGCTGCAGATGTAAACATCTGGCCACTCGGGGGACAAACACACTCTGTAATCGTCTTCATGTCAGTTTAACCCTCGAGCGTCGTCACAGCGATATGCTTCAGTGTGACTTCTGTGAAGCCGCCGCTGCTGCTGCTGTTTTTTGTTTTTGTCGGCGTGACGGCGGGGTTTTGACCGAAGGGTGAAACAAAGTGGTCTGGGTGCGACCGAGGCTTTCTCCGCAGCTCTGACTCGACCCGGCTCAAACCTCCTCAGCCTCAAACGCAGCAGAGATGGTGACGGTCGTTACCAGAGCGAGAGGTTTCGGGGACAAGCTGGAGAAGTAAACATCTGTAGGGTGGAAGCTGGGAGACGAGGGAGGAAAGGGAGGGAGGGAGGGAGGCGTTTGAGTGCTGCCGCTATGTGAAAGCTTCTCCGGGCTGCTCGTGCACTTTGACACCGGCAGCCGAGTCCTGGAGGCCTCGACCGCTCGCTGCTGCTGCTGAAGGAGTCTGGGAGCAGGATCCAAGCCGGGGCCAGAGGTCGGATGCATGTCCTAAAAGCAAACTGTAACCTACTTTCACCCAACACACACACTCGTCACACGCGCCGCCACAGATTGTAGCTACTCTTGTCGTTCTGTCTGTTTCACAAAGTCAAAAGACCACGAGAGAGAGAGAGAGAGAGAGAGACGAGGTGGTTCGTCAAACTTTGGGGCATCTGGTGGAAAAAGCCTCCGAGTTCCCAGAGTGCCGAGCGTTTCAGTGTGGGTGGCACGGATCCCTGAGCCCTGCAGTGTCAGTCAGCGTCTCTACTATACATTTTACATACCAACAGGAGCAGAGACGCCCACTGTCCCGAAAACAAGCTCCGAAAAAAACTCCAAACTAACTGAAGCTGAAGCTCTGGACTCAAACTAAAACTAATTAACTTTGTTTCCTAACTGACTCTGGATCAGTGGTCATCAAACCATCACTGATGATTTACTGGAAGAAAACACCTTCCACTTCAAGCAACAATACAGAAATACATCAATAAACATACACTGTCCTGGCACTTGAACTTGACTTATTAAAGAAAATGCAGGAAAATGTCATCAACTGTACAAACTTTAACTTGCTCACTGCAAATGTGAAGATATTTGTTTTTGTCTAAAAGGAATGAACTAGTTTCCTGTTAAACAGACAGAAAAGGCCTCATGTCTGTGTGACATTCAATATTTAGTCAGTGTCAAGTGTTGTTAAATTCTTCTTAACACAAACAGCAATTAAAGTTAGTTTAAAAACTGGACTTAAGCCCGTCATGTAATTCAAATAGAAAGGCCTCAGGTTGGAAAACACGATCTGGGTGTTTTACTCTGGAGGTTTGTCTGGAAAAGATCAGTGACACAGAGTCTATATCTTATAAATAGATCAATAAATGCAGTGGATAACAGTGATCAGAGAGGAGGCCTGAGCCCACTGCTTGTCTAATCAAATATCATTTTTCATTTCATACTTCTTAGTTTTACACTTTAACGATGCTTCTTCTTCTTTTCTCACCTGGTTTGATTTGACTTTTAAAGCACTAAGTGTTTAGAAAAGTGCAGTTTAAATCAATTTTATAATCATTATCATTATTTATTATGATATATCAGGACATAATGAGACGTCCTATGCTGTTTATCCTCCACCACCACCACCACCACCTTTGACCTTGTCCCTGTGAACCTGCAGATCAAACTTCCTCCCGATGCATCAGTGATTAAAAACCACTTTGCAGGAGCTGCGGTTGTTGTTGCGGTCTTGCTGTGCGTGCAGCCTGGTTGTGACCCCCCCGGGCGGACCGACCCCCCCCCTCCCCTCTAACCTCTGTTGAGCATCGTCTCAACGCAAACTCACACGGCGAACGCACACGGAGCCGCGGCCCCGTGGTGCCGACAGACAGAGATCCGCCCGCTCGGCTCAGGATCACCCGGCCTCGTCTCCTTCTTCTCTTCAACTCTCGACTCTGAGGCGCGTTCCAGATCTTATCGGGTTTGAAGTGGAGAAAACGACGGCGCCGACGAGGAACCCGCTTCTCCTCTCTCTCCCCCTCGCAGCGTTTCTGGCCCCCTCGAAACAAAAAGCAAGCGGCATCACGGAGCGACTGCCAGATCAAGCTCTAAATAAAAAGCAGCAAAGCAGCAGCGAACGTCTCCAGGAGGCAGAAAGCTGAGCGGTTGGTGAGGATCAGTGAGGCGGCAGTGATCACATTAAGGATGAGACTGTTAAAAATCTCCCTCAGACCTGATCGGCCTCTTTACACCGGTGAAAACATGTCAGCGCAGATAAAAAAACGCTCTGATCCGGGTCTAGTTTAGAGAGACGCCTGCAGGAGATCCGTTTTCTACGTTAAACTTCTCGCAGAGTTCAAGATGCAAACTTTGCTTCCTGAGATTCATCACTGTTGTTTAAATAACGGTAGAAAAGTCTTTTCTTGTGTCTTTGTCCATCGTTTGGACACGATGTGCTTGGAAAATGCATCGTTTTATATGTATTCTCTACTTTAAACTCTTGTGTTTCTGTTGATTAAAGCTCTTTCTGCGAAGGCCACAGATCTAAATTCACCTTTGCACCTCAGGTATTTATTGTGGTGTTGATGTGATTTGTACATTAACTGGCTCCGTCTTGTTGCGGCGCTGCTCATATTTGTGTGGATTTGCATGGTGCGAGGACTCAGACGCAGATGCGCGGCGTGGATTAGTTGTTTTATAGACACAGGCCGTAGCTCCAGAGTTGGAGGTTGTTTTATTCATGCGGCTGCAGAGAGCAGTCTGCTGGAGGCTCTGTGGCGTGGCGGGAAGTCGAGCGAGGAGAGATAAGGGCTGTATAGAGCAGCGGGAGAACATCGGTTAGGGGGAGAAACAGTTGAACAGTAACCACAGGACGCACCGCCGGAGACAAATATTTCATCAGAAAAGTTCCTTGATACAGGCTGGAGGAGAGCGGGATGCTGCAGTGTGCCGGCGAACGCGCCCCGCCCTCGGTTTGTCTTCGCCTCGCCTCGACACTGCGAGCTGGTAAATATGTGTTTTCGGAGACGGAATAAATCATTGTCGCTTGTGAAAAGCAAATACGTATCTGTTGCTGGGCTTATTGACAATGTGGAGAGACGGGAGGATAAATAAAGAGAGAAAGGGAGGAAATGAAGGCAGCTGCCCAATCATGACGCCTGCTTAAGACCTCATTGCTTCTGAGTGCTACTTTACTGTTGCCGTATTTTGACTGAAATCTTAATGCAATGAGGATTAAAGGGATTACAACATAATCTTGAATAATCCAAAGTGCCACGGACGGAGGAGCGCTTGTAATAACGGCGTAAAACCCGTCCGGAGGTCTGACAACATTGTCAGTCACGGCGAGGATTAAATATTTGCGGGAAAAACTTTCGACTAATGCCTGCAAACCATCGCGAGGGGGGAAGTAAGAAATAAAAAAAAAAGAGCACGGCACAGGGGCCAAGAAGGCAATTTAGTAATTTAAGAGACATATAGCACCTCGGTAAGTGGTGGCCAGGCCGCTGCCAGGACAAAGCCCAGGCAGAAGAGGGGGAGACGGGCTCTTTAAGCAGATTTACTCCTCCAATTTTTGTTTTTGATCAATGCTCAGGCAGGTTCATTACACATGTAAAGCACGGGGGAGGTTTGAGGAATGAAAATGTTCTCACAACCCCAGAATCAATTCTTATTAGGTTTACCCAAACGCCATCAACATGTCCATTAGCTTTTCCATTAATTTATATTTCTTCCTCAGGAGCGGGGGGCTTCCTTGTATATTTTAAGGATTATGTAAAGCATCACCAGAAATTATCTTTTGAGCTAAATAACCCATATTCATCGATGTGAACCTGCCTTTAATTACAACCCTTCACTCAATAACAGGAGCGTTCAGATCTGTGTGGGAGGCACATTAGTGGGATTTGATGCAGACCTTGCCGGGATCCTCCCTGAAATTCATGCTGCTTGATTGAAGTCTTATTGACGCTTAACTCCTCTCCAACAAACCAAACCCTTAATTTAACTGAATGAATATAAATTGAGTGCAAGAAAAAAGCTTTTTAGAAACAGACTCTGCAGCATTAACTTTGGACGAATTTGTCTCCGGGAACAAGAAGCTGAGACAAGGATGGCTCCAACAAAGAGGTCGGACGGCAGAAAGACACCACCGCACATGACTCATATACTTTATATATATATATCTCCATGTACGATAAATCTGCTTTATGCTGTATATTCAATCACTGTGTGCATTCAGGCTGCGACGCACCATGGCTGCTGCTGTCAGGCAGCAGGAGGAGGAGACGAGGTTCGTGGAGTTCACACTTCTATTCTCTGCATTGGATCAGTCACTTTGTGTTAGAGCTGCACGGCGCGGAGACATGGACAGAAGAAATCTGGAAAAATGTCACCTTTCTACTGTTTGTAGGATACGTTGACTCAATATGTGCAACACGGAGAAAGTAAATTCACAGGAAATGAGCGAAAACCCCCTCGTTCCTCATTTAGAAACTTCCAAATTGTTGACTTGTCTAAAAAATAAGTCGTCTCTATTTTTAAATCTCTCCTCTCTCGTCCCGCGGTGACCCGGGGGTCACGGAGAAGGTCGGCTGAGGTCGGACGGTTCCTCCGAAAAGTCGTGGAGGTGGCGTTTTTTTTCAGAGTTGAAGCGTTTCACTTTGAAGTTTCACAGCGGCCGTCGTCGACCTCCTGTTTGGCCTTTCTAGTGTAAAACGCTGCTCTGTGTGGATGAGGACGTCCTCTCTGACTCGGCCCGCCGCCGCCCGCCCGCCCCTGGCCTCGGCCCCTGACCCCGCTCGGCTGCAGACTTCTGGCCCGTTTCCAGTTTGAATAAACTGGAGGAGAAGAAAATTGTTTTTCTTTTCCTGCTTTTCAGATCATCTGATGGTGGAAAAACTGTTTAAGTACCAGCGAAATTTGGTACAACAACAACAACTCTGCCATGGAGATTGATGCTGATGAAGACCATGTCATATGGTTGAAAGCTCTGGGAACCAGCCTGTCATTTTACAGACTTAGTTCATTGTTTTGTCAGTTTTTCATATTATAATTTTCCTTTTTGATAAAATAAATAATGCATCCTTCCACCTGTCTCTACTTTAAACATCCAATGTTCAACTTTCCACTCCAGACACTTTTTTAAAATTAATTAATAATAATGCAAAATACTACAAACAGGGACATGTGCAAATATTAAATAAATATTATGATAAACATCTGTCTGCAGCCAAACCTCCATTACTTAACATGTATCACCATGACTCCCATGTCTCACTGCAGTGATGCATGTGTAAACACTGACTATATTTATGTACATTCTGTCTGTATATAATATCATTTAGAATATCTATTAATAATTGCACAACAGCTGCAGATGAAGACAATGAGATGCAGCAAAAACTAGTGCGTGTAACTTATGTTTCTTTGCATTTCCAACATGATTAATAATCTGAACCTGCACAGGAGTGATCTCCACAGGTAAATATAGTAGATAATATAGAATATTTCTCTGAGATTACAGCTGGAGAAATATCTTATCTGCACGCAGCTCCAGTTTAGTTTGTGAAAAACCTATTTATTGTGTTTCTCTGATGCTTTAACAGTTACATATGAGCGACTCACACTGAGCTGCTGCCTGTTTGATTTGCTGCTCCACTCTGAGCTGGTCTGCTCTCTGTGCTGCCACCCAGTGCAGGCCGCCGTCAACAGCAGCAGCAGCAGCAGCAGCAGCAGCAGCAGCAGCAGCAGCAGACATTAACTCCCTCTGTCATGGAAACAAGATAAAGCCCCGGACGTGTGTTTTAGTTTGCAACAAGAAGACTTGCTTTATAAGCAGCCACTTTACACCGGCTCCTCGTTTTCTGGGAGAAAAGGAGGTGGAAAAAGCTGCCAGGCGCTACAGACAGTTTATTTTTTCTGCCTATAAGCCATAATGAGGTTGTGCCCTGGGGAATCAGTCGAGCGCAGTGTTATTAATGCCTCAAAAAAAAAAAAAAAAAAAAGGAGGAAAAAATCCGCGGCACCTTCTGCGGCCGTGGCATAAAGGCAGGAAAGGACTGTCAAACAATTAAAGTGAAGTGAATTCCCTGAGACGGAGAGAGGGGAAGAAAGAGAGGGGAGGAAAAAAAAAAGAAAGGAGAAAAACAAGTGGACAGTTTCCTCCAGGATGTGGAGGAGAAACGATGAGCTCAGCTTTGGTTTAATCAGCGGTGTGAGAGCTATCTAAAGACCTGGATGTTTTTCCACTGCTGCACATCACAGACGTTTAACCCTGCGTTTAATCAGGTTTCACAAAGTGCAGCGACTGTTTCACCTGCTGCAGAGGAGGCACCAAGCTCTGCAGATGGATCATTTGGGATTTTTGTCTATTTATCTGTATTTTATATTAATAAAATATAAAAAATATTCAAAATCCCTTCAAAAAAAGGGCAGAATTGTGATATAAATCTTATGCATCCTGCGTAGAAAGAGTCAAATAAAGCTTAACCTCTCATCTTGAATGCAGTTTAAAACTGTGTAGGTGTAAATGTTGTTACATAACTGGAGTTTCTCAGTGTTTTACTCTTGGGGGATGTGGATGCACACCGGCAGCTGAAATCCAATTTTCCCCGCCGGGTCCCTGAAGGCATCTTCATTCAAACTAACCCCGCTGACTCCGGCCTCCATTGTTCCTGTTTAATGTGTCAGCGCGACATCCTCGGCGGAAAACGCTGTCACCGTCGTTGCTCGGCGCCCCGGTGGGTCGAGACCCCCGCCAGCGAGCGAGCGACGCACCTCATTGTCTGTCCTCACCTCTGTGACTACGAGGTGTCACGTCCACGGCTTGACAAACGCGGTTCCCACAGGAAGTGGAGAGGGCGGGAAGAAAAGGAAAAAGAAAAAGAAAAAAGAAAAGATGTACATGTAAGGGAAGTTTTTCAAAGACGGAGGAGAGGTGAACGGCTGCGACACCTCTGAGCTGCAGCTGCTGCTTCAACAGAGGAGGAAACATCATGAGGTCCAGAGCCTCACACGCCTCATGTTGGACAACGTCTATTAAAGGCCAAACACAAAACACTACAACATCAATGTTGACTGTGAGTTAAAGGTTAAATGTCGACATTTAACTCTGATTATGTGCACTTTCTGAATCATACAGACATTGAATCACTGTAAATATGCTGCTTTATTCTTAAAATATCGTAAATTCATATTAAAGAAAATTGCTACAGTAGGTTATAATAAATTACTGGGCCTTGGTGAGAGATGATGGACTAAAGATGGATTGAAGCAAAACTGGGAACATTTAACATGATATAATTTACCAAACAAGCTCAAGCTGAGATCTGGTGTTTTACCACCTATGATTTAAACGTTGGTGAATTGAGAAGAATATCTTTTGAAGACAACGCTCCTGAGCTTTACATCCATCGTTATCATCCTCTCTTTCCTTATAAACACCACAAGACACAGAGAAGTTTCCTGCTGATTTCAGATTCAGATTTTCAAATGTTTTTTGCCTCTTTTGTCTCAATTTAAGATCAATGTGTGATGACTGTTGATCAGGTGACAGGAAAAGGAAAAAGTGGATTTTTTTTTCTGCCAAATTTCTCTGAAAATGAAAGTTTGTCAGCCGCAGTGAAAACTAGGCCAAAGAGCGGAGTCACTTCAGCTTCTGGTGTCCTGAGCGTTTTTGTTTTCAGGATCCGTGCTGGGGCTGCTCTCGTCACACCCATCAGCTCTGATATGCTGACAATCCCCTCATTAATTTGAGCGGTGCAGCCGGGTTTGAAACGCGAGAACCCTTCAGCCATTTCCCTAATGGTCTGAGCTCCGGCCGACCCGGGAGCGGCCCGACTCCGAGAGCCGGTGCTGTTGGAGCTGAGCAGCCATGATGGTTAAGCACCACACCAGAGGCCTCTCTTTGTTTTGCCTCTTTTCTCAGTCCAACACGTTACAAACAGCTAAAGCCTGTCACAGTCCGACATCAAGGTTCAGTGGTCTGTCAACATTTACCAGCAGATAAAGACAGAGAGGGGAGAATCCTCCGCCCTGGAGAGAGCGTGTGTGTGTGTGTGTGTGTGTGTGTGTGTGTGTGTGTGTGGTGTGTGAAGAGATACAGAGCCAGTACTTATATGTCTTTTCTCAGTGACAGCAACAAAACAGAAAACACTCATGCGGGGAAGAAGACAGCGCAAGTGCATTAGAGCCCCCCCCCCACCACCCTGTCGATGAAAAGTGACGAAGGAGAGCTCGGACCAATCAGAGCCTCTCCTGCCTCCCCCGGGCTCGGAGCGGGACGCCGGCCCGTGGGCCCCTTGTGCTGCGTTCAGAGGCGAGCGGGGCGATCACAGGCTTCGCCGGCTTAGATGTGTTTGAGACGAGGAGCCGCGGCCGAGGAGTCGGGATCGGGTTCGGCGGCGCATCGAGGACGGCGCCCCGGCTAATAAACGACCAGGGGATTGGACGGCAGAAAAATGAGCTGCTGCTCTTTGAAACAGTCATGGCGTGAGGACAACACAGCTGGGAGGGTATAGAGGGGGGGTTGTTTCTCTGGATAATGATCCACCTCCAAGGAGATATAGATTTTGTTTTGTGCTTTTATTGTTTGTTGGGAAATTTGTTTGCTAATTGGGCCACAGACGACGAAAAAGCTCTGAAAAGTTTCTCTTCAGAACGTCGGGCGGCAAAAACAGCAACATGTGTCGCAACTGGTCAGAAGTAGGTCATTGAACGCAGCACCATCTAAACCTACATCACTTCCTGTTTGAACAGGATCCGTACATTTAACACACGACATGGCCAAATGTCTGCAGACACCTCTGTACTCATTCATAATCCACTGAGCGCCTAATGTAAATAGTGTAGAAGTTGTGATAATAATAAATATTAATAAAGCCTTATGCATTTTTCAGTCATCTTTAATCAATTATTAGCTCTATGTAAATCTGTGATGTTTTTGCTGTATTTTAAATAAAAGATAATAAAATAAAATTCAGTTTTATCATCAGAAAATGAAACGAAAGTGTCTGTGTCATTGTAAAGAGCCAGCGATGCATTTTACAACAGTGACGACTCTTTGTTGATGCATTTATGGTCCAGTTTTGAAGTGGGAGACACAAAACTGCACTGATTACTTTAAAAGACAAATCAAAAGTTAACTTTTAATTGTTAAAAACTGAACTTTGGCTGTTTTCAAAACCTAAAATCCTCCAGATGTTTCATTTTAGTTTTAATTTAAATGTTAATGCAGGTTTAAGCGAGGGAAAACACTAATTTCCTGAGTTTTAACTGTCATTGAAGTGAACACGGATCATTCCTGCAGCTTCTCATCAGCCTAAGGACACCATGTTGTTTCCTACATGTCATGTGATGTCACAGTGAAGCTCTTCACACACTTACAGGCATGTGAGTCGCAGGTCAGATGATCCACGGAGTCTCCCCCATCATCTTCTGGTTTCCACATATGTGTCACCTGTCGGCGCAATTACGGTCGTCCGGGGTTCGGACGATCGGCCCTGACTGCAGAAGACAAAAAGGCATCCGTCACCGCCGCTCGGCCGCCGCGTCACCGTCGCTTCGATGTCACAGAGCCGACGTGAGCGCGGCCTGGTCCCTGCGCCTGGAGGACGGAGACAATCAGAGCCCCTTCATTATTTACTCAAACGTCCAGGTTGATGCCTCTGATGCTAAAACAACACAACAGGCTGGGCTTTTTTTGGGGAGGGGGGAGAGTGACACTGAAATCAGACACAGTGCAAACGTCAGGCTACATCCACGTTGCATCCATGCATTTCTAAAAAGGCAGCATCAAAGTGAAACAAATCTTTTAAATACATTTAACATTCCAACCTGTTTTCACTGTTTTAAAACCTACTCTTGGTCTGTAGTCTGTTATTTCTATGAATATTTCTAATAAATGATACCATAGGAAGCTAATGCTGGTTGGTGGTCCAGTTTTCGGGGCTTCTCCTTTCTAAAAATGATCTTTAAATGAAGGATTAAAACATTCTTTGCAAAGGGAGTGATGCAGGTTTGGACAGTGTGCATCAACCTTTCGATTTTCAACTTTACAGCAGAAATAAATCAAAATAATATCCAAAAATGAGCTCAAAAAGGAGCCACTTCTATTCTCACATTGCTTAAAGGGGAATCACAATGCTTGAAACAATATATGAATGAATATTTCTAATAAATGATAGCATATGAAGCTAATGCTGGTTGGTGCTCCAGTTTTCTGGGCTCCTCCTTTCTAAAAATGATCTTTAAATGAAGGATTAAAACATTCTTTACAAATAAAATTTCGTTATACAGTGGTATAATGACAATAAAGGCATTCTGATTCTGAAAACATTCTTTACAAAAGGGAGTGATGCAGGTTTGGACAGTGTGCATCAAAATAATATCCAAAAATGAGCTTCACATCTAGTTCCTTGTGCGAAACTTTGAATTAAGAATCTCAAAAAGGAGCCACTTCTATTCTCACATTGCTTAAAGGGGAATCACAATGCTTGAAACGATCTACGTGCAAAGATTCCTGAAATTCCTGGTTTCAGAATCCGAAACGAAGTCCAAGTTGTGGACCGGTGACGAGACCTGATCCTGAGATAAATTCTTCCCAGGACGCAGATGTCCTCGTACCTCCAGGTCCACGGTCTGAAACACGTAGATGTGCCCTATAAATGCAGTTTGAGTGGTGCGGTCACACTGTCAGTGGAGTGATTTAGTGCAGGAGATTGAGTGTATCCTCCCCAGCCGCTGTCAGCTCAACTCTGCTGGAATGTGATGGAGGAACCAGGTTGGGTTTCATGAGCAGGTGTCTGTTGTTTTCCTCCCTCGTGTTTCTCACACTGTTTCACCACCTGTTCTCATCTCCACTCCTTCCCAGGTTTTTTTTTTTTTTTTTCTGCACAGCGTGCACCACATTTACCTCCGAACATGACTGGATGAAACGAGGCAGCAGAGGAACAAATCGTTTTTACACTTGTATCGGCTCTAATAAAGATGTATCAACCGATTTAAAGATAATTTGTATCTGTGTTTTCTTTCAAATGTTATGTCTTACATTGTTCTGTGATGCAGTAAAGACTTTAGGACATCCAGGTTTCATCCAATCCTGATCTTTTGCCACGTTCCCAATCATCAGGGCCGGAAAAACAGACTATAGGGACCTTGGGTGAATATATTTGGAGGGGCCCCTGTTCCTCCAAGTCATGATGCATGTTCATACTGAACATAGAGTTTTATTTAGCCAAGAAAACATTGAGTACTTCTGTTTATATCACTGCTTTATCCAGATTTTTTCTGCATTTTAACAGCAATATGCAACGGCAGTGACCAAGAGAGAATAGATAAAAATAAACAGGCCCCCAAAATGTCTATTTTAAGAAACGGATGGTTGTATAGAAATACTGGACCATCCCCAAAATTGAGTTATAATATGATCACCGAGACAGGAAACATTTGAATCAGAAGAGGTTTTATGCGTTCTGCAACAAAGACGCTGCACAAATTTTCATTTTACTGCCACGATAAAGACTGTGACCTGTGACCTTTGACCTTTGGACGACTCGGTTACAGCTGCAGGCTTTGTGGTGACTCTGAATTTGTTCATATTTAACTGTGGATGTTATGTTTTGTCGGTGGTTGAGGAGGCTGATTGAAGCCGTCACCTCTGCTGCTGCTTCCTGTGTGGACGTTTCTTCTACTTCTCGTGTCTTGGACAAACAGAGCCGAGGCAGATTGAGGGGCGGGAGAGGGAGAGATGCAAAGGAGAGAAAAAAAAGGAAGGAGGAAGAAGAAGAAGTGTGTTTGTGATTGTCGGCGTGTCCGCCAGTGTTCTCCCTCTTTGCACCGACACACTGGTCTATGTTGCGGACGCGGCGTTACACTTGTCAATGTATTTGTTGAAGCGACGCGGCCGCGGGTCCCTGTGAGGGCCGTGCACCGCTGCCTCCTTCCCCCCCACGTCTCTCTTTTAAAAAGCTGTGGCTCTTGCTTGAATGCTCTCTGTGTCCATGCCCAGTGCCCTAATCCAGGGCCTGCTCTTCCTCTAAGCAGGGAGTTAACTTAATCCCTCTCATTTAGGCAGCTGCACTGCCGGGGAACTATGGGAAAAAAAAAAAAAAGTTATAGCTCTGTGACGGACACTTTCAGCTGTTGTGATGGCACCTCCCTGATTCAGCTGCCTTAACATGCAACTCTCACTCTCGGCCCGGTATTTTAATGTAGCTGTGAATAATGCATGGAGGTGGGTGAGCATGGCGAGAGAGAGAGAAAGAGAGAGAGAGAGAGGGAGGTATGCATGGCTGCGGTGATAGCTGTGTGTCGGTGAAAAAAGCAGAACAAGCTGTAAAACACTGACTGGCATCTCGGAGCCAAATGAGCCGACGACGACCGACAGGAAAAATGCTGCGAATGTAAACGCTGCTACACACACACACACACACACACACACACACACACACACACACACACACACACAGTCACGCACACACACACACACACACACACACACACACAGAGTCAGACTCAGACATCTGCTGCGATGTGACTGATGGCCAGAATAAAAAGGAAGTGATGCTTCTTAAGGCGAAAAGGTCAAAAGTCTCAAACTCACCAGGACACCGTGAATAACAGGAAACAGGTTTTTGACCACTAGAGGCGCCACTGAGCCCAGTCATGAGGACGAACACATTAATACACACTGATGCTAACATGATGTTCCACTGACCTAAAGGCCTCATTCTTTATTTATCTCCTCATACCTCCAATTCAAAAAGTCTTTATCTGAGTATTTTAACAGAACAACATTGGAAATTTCCAATGTTTGATGACTCATTTCTTTATTGTTTCTTCAATTTCTCCAAACTCTAAACCATGACTCAGCTTCAGTCCCACCTGAACACCAGGGTGCAGCTACCCACAATCCCATGGGAGGTGATTGACGTACATTCAACGCTATTGGTGACTGTAAATGGCAAAAATCTGTATCATGGATTATTATGACTTTCGTTTTAGATTTTAAATTGATGCAGGAGAAGAACATCTCACAGGCAGTTTGTTATAATCCTACTCTGTCACATGAGACGTGTACGTTGGAGCTGCGACTCCTGATTGGTCGGTTGGTGGATATTTAAAACAAGCATCTGAATATTCCCTGTGTTTTAAATGTTTGCAGGACTCAGAGAAGTGTCGACTTTCTGTGTTGTCTCTACGAAACGACTTCACACCTCTGTACTTCACTTTGCAAAAAAAAGAAAAAAAAAGAAAACAGTCTCATTATGTCGGCCAGCGGAGGTCAGAAAACACAATTTACAATTTCTGCAAACATCTGAGCTACTTATCCGTGAAATTTTCGAAACCTCGGCGAACGTTTGCGAGGGTGTCGGCAGCGGTCAGCGCCGGCAGCTGCCTTCCTTTATCGCTCGCCCACATCTGGCACTTCCAGCCGGCTGAACTTTTTGTAATGGGCCTCGATTAGAGCGCAGGACAGATACGGTAATAAGCCCAGGAACCTTGTCAAGAGAGAGGTCAAATCACAAGACAAATAAATAGGAAATTGCTCCCTGCGCGCCTCCTCACTGTCACCCTGCGCTTGTTACCTTGAGCTCTAAAAAGGTATTTATCTGACTCCCTCTCCGCTGCTCTGCGGGGCTTTAATTGCGCTTCGGTCTCGGGAGTTCACTTGCTGAAGTGCAGGTGCGGCGGCGTCCAAGAAAAATAATTGAACAAACAATTATAATGTGCGTTCCCACACTGGCAGTTAAACACAGAGCAGCTACAGGGCTCTGGTGCTGTTTAGCTTCGCTCCAGTCCAAGATACATCACTGTGGGAGTGTTGAAATGCTGCACACATCCACGCTGGACTTGTGTATATTCTGGCAGCCGCTTTCTTGACAGTACCGTCCCTCCGCCCTGGGAAAGAATCCGCCGCCGTTCCCCCGTAAACACGCGAGACGTTCACGGCCCCTTCTTTTCCATCCACAAAAACAAAGACAGAGCTCACCGGCGCTGACAGGAAACCAGCGCCACCTCAGGACGTCAGCGCGGCTCCCTGCCCTCGGAGGTGCTCGTCACTCGGCGGGGCTCTTTGTTTTCGGCTCGTCCCATTGTTCCTCAGACACAGAGAGTGTGAGTGATGTTTTTGTTAGATGACAAACGAGTGTCTTCACCGCCGCTGGATTATTTTCACAGGGAAGAGGAGCTGCTGGAAAATGTTGAGCCGTCGCAGCTGAAGTCGATCAGGCTCAAAATTCAAAACGGCTGCATTGCATCGGACTTTCAAATTGAAACGTTATTAAAACTACTGTCGATTGGTAGTTTTAATGAGGGAGTCAGGCTAGCTGTTTCCAATCTTTACGCTAAGCTAAAGGTGCAGATTTATATTGAATGCACTTTAAAAATCCAAAAGAAACATTTTCTCAACTTCAACTTCAGAAAGCGCTTTGTCTCCGCGGTGGAAAACTTTGTTTGTGCGGGCGAGCGAAAGTTAAAACTCACTTTTAAACATTTGTGAACATAGCAGCTCTCTGGAGGCCTAAACTTAGGAAACAAGACATTTCAGACGGCACATTTTCAGTTTTTTTTTTCTTTTTTGCCACATTTCGAGGAAGGAACACCAGGTTATGTGATCAAACTGTTTTGGAAGCGAAACCCCCCTCGAACGAATCTTCAAGTTTTCTGCGTGTGCTCGATCAGTCGGAGTCGGTCCCTGAGGAATTCTCCTTCCACGTCAGTTATGGCTGCTTCAGCTTCTCCGGCTCTTCGTCTTCCTCTCCTCCTCTTTCCCCTTTCGCCGTTCTTCCAGAGATGCGTAGTTGTTGGCAGTGCTTATGTAATAACAGATGGAAGCTAGAAATTAACACGTCTTGCCTCTCTCGTTATTCTCCTCTCTCCATTTATTTTTAATGCTGTGAGCACGAGCGTCCCTCTCGTTCCCTCTCTCTGTCTTTCGCCGAGTGTGTGTGTGTGTGTGTGTGTGTGTGTGTGTGTTTATATGTGTGTGTGTGTGACCCCGGCAGGCCAGCAGCACCTGTCAGGAGTGTATCCACCGTGGTTGCGTGCCTAATTAGCACACAAGGAATTTGGTGGCACGAAGCGCGCAGCATCGGTGGGAAGAAGAGTGTGGGGTGCAATTAGGATTTGTTGGCATGTTCAGAACACACAGCGAAGAATCAAACGAGGAGGAGGAGGAGGAGAGGTTGGGGTGTGTTGGTGTGGGAGTGGAGGTTTTGCATGTGTGGCCTGATAGATACTACTACACTACTTTTTTTCTTCCCTCTGCTTGAAAAGACGAGAGAGAAACGAACGGTTGAAGATGAAAAAAAAACAAAACAAACCCAACAGCAGAAAAGCCACGGTGCTCATGTGAAGCTAACAGGAGCATTAAAGCACTAAATACATCAGCAGAATGTACTTATAGTATCAAAAGTAAAAGTGCTGATTATTCATAGTGATGCAATAATGTGTAATAGTGCAGCTGCAGGAGGCGGAGCTGGGATGTTTTACTCCTGGTTAGATTTTTATCTGAGGTTTTATTCTGAAAGGTGCAGGTGGGCGGGGTCAAATATTTATGTTGCTGGTGCAGAAGGAGATAAGATAATAGGCTTTAAAGTAATCTGATTAGAATGATCAGCTTTCTCCTCCTCTTGTTTGTCTGTTGACTCCTTGACCTTTTGACCTTCATCACTCCTCCATCCTCCACAGGTTTCATCCTGAACTTCTTCTCCTCCGTCTCACAGAAGAAAAGTTTCCGTTTGTTTTTTGAGGCGAAATACGAGATGAAGAATTTATAGGTGACAAGTTTGATTGGTCATCAAGAGGAAGAGGAAGAGGTTAAACTTTATTTATCGTGGTGACAGATGTTTTTATGGTGAGTTTGGGGCGATGGCGAGGGCGGTGGGGGGCGGGGGGGGCTCCTGCTGGGGAGTTAAAAGGAGAAGAGGGAACTACAAGGAGCAGACGTGACCTTAGTCTGATGACAGCGAATCAAAAAGATCACGATAGCTCTTGTGCCCACAACACTGAAAGGGAACAAATGGCTCTTTAATAAATCCATGCATAACAAAAAAGACAAAAAAAAAAACGATGAATAAAACAAAAAGCAGCAACAAGAAAGAAAAGGGGCGACAGCAGCATCGTCGGGCGGCGGCGGCAGAGAGGAAATATGCGGCGTGTCAGAAGCCATCGTCTTTTTATCTAATGGGTGCGGCGGCTGTAATGCTTCCATGTGGCCCTCACTTTAATAATTGAACAGACATCGGGGCGGCACCTGCTGGGAGCCCAAATCATCGCCGTGGCTTTGAACGCACCGCTGTGACATTACGGCGTCGGGCGCTGAAGGATGCGGAGGGGAAGGAGAGGAGGAAAAAGAAGAGAAGGGAGGTGTGTGTGTGTGTGTGTGTTGGGTGGAGGGGGGGGGGGGGGGATGCATTCGAGGCGGCGTATGTGGCCCCGGGCTACAGAGTAATGAGCACATCTCCACGGAGGCTTCCACAGATTCACTATTTGAAAATTGTTTCTTGTCTTAATAAATCCTAAATGTGTAATTTACTCCTGAAAGGGAACAACAAAGCAGCCGACGTCCTCTCTCCTGCTCTGTGAAAACACTGAATCACACCGACGTCTCCTCAGGTGTAGACGACCCCCCCCCTCCCTCCACCTCCTCCTCCTCCTCGCCCCTTCCTCCCTCCCTCCCTCCCCCCAAATTGCAAAGTCATTGAAATTCTCTGTCGGCTTTTGCAGGAATTATAAAACCTTCTGAATCAATTACGACATCAATCGGGCTGAACTGTGCGGCCGATGAATATGTATAAAAGTACACACACATCCGGCTAATTAAACAAGGCCGTCAGAGATCACTTCAGACAGGTCGGGCCAACGCACAGCGAGCATACATTACCCAGCAGGAAGTGCAGGCTCGCAGACAGCTGATGCTCAGGCTCGACGCCGAGGCTTCAGTCTGATCAAAACAAGTTCAAGATTTAACACCACAAACACTAATTAACTTCAAAACGCCGCTCGTTGACGCGCGTCTCACAAACTGTTTGTTTTCTGCTGCTGTTTTTGCTCTTTTTTTTGTCTCATTGGAACCAAAAATCATAAAAACTGAGCACGGAAATAATTCAACAATGATGAAAACATGAAACTACACATGATTCCCTGATGACACTAAAGCCCTGTGGAGCAAAACTGTGATTTAAAAAACATTCTCCACATCACTGCTGTTTTATTTTACTGACTCCAGACTTCACCTCTGACCTCTTCACCCCTTAGAGCTCATTTTATTTATTTATCATTATTATTTATCAGGATGCATTTCCTGATTTTACTTAACCACCTACTTAATGACTATTTGTTCTTGATTTATTGTGTTCTATTGTTTTATATCTGAATAGGAAAGCATTATGTACCTGTATTTGTATCGTATGTGTGTGACTGATTCTTTTGTGAGCAGTCGACCACACCTGAATTTCCTTCGGGATTAATAAAGTAGATATCTATCTATCTATCTATCTATCTATCTATCTATCTATCTATCTATCTATCTATCTATCTATCTATCTATCTATCTATCTATCTATCTATCTATCTATCTATCTATCTATCTATCTATCTATCTATCTATCTATCTATCTATCTATTTAAAATAGTACATTTGTTTACTCATATTTTTTAAATGATTATTCCCTCGGGTTTCTTTAGGTTTTCCACATTAGGACATTTGTGAGGTGAGTCTTTAAAGTGACCAATAAACTCAAATACAAACATCACAGTTTGTCTCCATCAGGTCTTAAAGTCAAACTAATTGAACTTTATGGTGAAAAATAAAAGTCTGACCTGGCAACACATCGACCACCACCATGCACAGGCTGAATGAAAAAAGATTCTACATCTGCAACGACACAATATTTTGACTTTTTCAATCTTAGCTCGAGAATGGAAACAGTGAGCTGCAGGTTCATCACCTCCACAAACTCCTGTCACACTCTTCTATCAAACTCTGCACTCACAGACTGAAATCTCAACTTTTAAATGATGTAAGCTGATAAAACATCTTTAACGTTTCTTCCGCTCGCTGCCTGAAAATCCAACTAATTTCCTCCGAACTGGAATCACGTCGGATAAAAATCATCTCTCTTTAATTCTGCCCTGTCTGACACAAAGTTTCCCGGGCGTCTCCTCCACGGTCGAGGAGTTTCACCATCTGAATATTTCACTTGTGAGTTCTTCTCCTCCTCGGCCAGTTGTCTCCGGGCCGTTGCTGTCTCTGCCCATAGAGGGGGGGTGGGGAGTGGGGGGGTGGGGGTAAGAAGAAGAAGAGCCCAGCCAAGAGGCCCCGGGGCCACAGCCCTCTCTCTGGACCCTCAACCCCGGGTCACCGAGCACCTCGGGTCAGCCGGTCCCGCACGGCCTCCTCGTGGGGTAATCGCCCGGCTACCAGATCGAGGAGGAAGAGGAGAGAGGGGGGGGGGGGGGGAGGGGGGAGGAGGAGGAGGAGGCAGCTCCCCCCGGTGTCTTGTGTAATCAACATTTAGAAAACAGCTGGGAGGAGGAGGAGAGAGTGTGTGTGTTCATATAAACGTCTACCAGTGAACGACATCATGTTGTGTGTGTGTGTGTGTGTGTGTGTGGCCCTGGGTGCTCAGAGCGGGTTCAGTGTCGGGGTCTCTGCCTGCAAATCAAACTCTTCCTCTGGGTGCCGACGTGCTGGACCCCGGGTGGAGCTGTCAGGTCGAGGAGGAGGAGACGCTGCAGACGGACGCTACAATCTACAGTTTCAAACTCGCACAGTAGAAATATATCATCTATCATCGGCTCAAGTTTGTAGAAGTTTCTGCAGCGTCTTTCTGTCCAAATGTTAAAAAACGAGCAGCTTCTGTATAAAAGTTGAAGAAGTTTCGGGGTTTGAAATGAAAATTCCTTTAGACTCTTATAAATATTCAGTTCATGTTTGTTTTTCCTTCTTATATAGCAGCCAAATAAATAAAAATCACGTATTTAAATATCTGAGACAGAAGCAACGAGATCGTCCAATGACGGCCGTCGGTGTCGTTCTCCTACACTTCAATCAAAAGGCGATGACGATGCTGCATCATCAGATAAGAGCCAATAGGAAGCCGCCCTCCGCCCACTGAGTTATGGACCCCTGCTGAGTTTATGCTAAATATAAAAATGTCTATAAGTTTAACTAAAACATCCTGAGTGTTAAATGAGGAGCCTGACAGCTCAGCTCAGAGCCGACGCTTCTTATTTTGTTTCTTTGCCTGAAATAAAAAGCGAAGACGGAGCCAGTTAACATTTTTGCCATATGCATTGTTTGTTTTGGATCTATAAATACTGTAATCGCCTCGGGTACAGTGCTAATGCAACAGATAGCTCTGTGTCGCACAACATGTGAATGGACCATCTGACTAATTACAGCAGCGCACGATGGAAGCGGGCTCCAGAGAACCTGTGAAGACCCTGAACGTGGCCTTCCGGTCAGGAAGAGGAAGCTGCCTCATTGTCGCTGCCAGAAATAATAATTTCAATAATTTTCTATAATTTCCAGCGTCTAAACAGAGCAAAACCAAGTCAGGAAACAAAGCTGGGGCTCGCCAAGCTCCGCCTCCTCTCCCCCACCGACCCAACCAGCACACACATACACAAACGTGAGTGAGCCTCCCCACGGAAAGCGGCTGCCATCTAAAAACAGCCTCTGCAGCTGGCGGCGTGCTCTCAGCGCTCGCACCCGCAGTCACAGTTTACTCCGGCTAAATGTATGGAATCAGGCTCTCGCTAAAAACTACAATTACAGGTGATATACAGATTGAAATCATAGGGGCCGCTTTTTTTGTTGAGGAAAATTGTCCTAATGAGTGGTTTGGCGATTCGCAGGGTGGAAAGGGAGGGAAGGGCTGGTGCTGGTGCTGGTGCTGCAGGAGACTGTGAACGTCTTTTCTCTTCAATTGTGTGTGTGTGTGTGTTTATATGTGTGTGTGTTGGGAGGTGTTGGAGGGGCATAAACAGCTGCACCTGCTGCTGCGGCGCGCACTGCCACAGTTAATGATATCGGATGATATCATTAGGCAAAGTGCTCATAAACAGATGTTGGAGGCGCTGCCTAAACAGTGTCAGCTGAGCCGGTTTGCATTTCTGCGAACGTATTATTTATATAGGGCATTTAAGTTTGTTATGTTAATAACCCCTCTGTTAGCATGCAGGATGTGGCACAGGAAGAATACAGAGAGGTGGTGGAGGTGGAGGAGGAGGAGGAGGAGGAGGGGGGGGGCAGCAGAGAGACAAACTGCACCTCAGAGGCTGATCAGAGGTGTGAGGAGACGACTGATCCACCTGTGTCAGACTCATCGTCTCACCGTCTTCAGCTTCTTCCGTCGATTAAAACCATCTTGACTCGACATGGAAATGATCTAATCAGTCCAGACGTGAATCATTCTCCTGCAGGGGCCTCTCACTTTGTGGACATTTGGCTCTAAAGGCTGCACGATTATTGATAAAATCAACTGTTTTTCATTGAAAAATGGTGCAATGTCTCACACCATCTGACAGAAATATGGCTGCTGGCACTTTAAATATGATTAGTGTCAAAGCTTTTTGTCTTTTAGAATATTTGACACTGTCTTAATTTCATTATACTTCCTCAAAAGGACAAAAAAAAGAGATGAAACATGACAAGAGCAGGAGTTAAATAGTCGACTCACCAAAGTGACATGTGAGAGGTCAGAGGTCAGGCAGGTCAGATGTGCAGCCTCTCAGTCATCCAGCTGTGGGAGAACAAGACAACATGATTAAAACGATCTGAAGTTTATTATTTATCTGCAGTTACATTCCTGCTTTATAAATCTCAGGTTAATGCCAATTTAACATTAGACAGGAAACTGATGCTTAAACTGCAAATTAATAAAAACCTTTATCCTGGAAAGAGTTCATCACCTGTGCAGAAAGTCCTGCTCTGCATCAAAGCAGATATTTATTTCAGTGTTTTAGTGTTTATTTAGCACTAAACACAACAAACACTCTTGAGTCTCAGTGTAAACACCAGTAGGCGTCTTGTTCACTGTTGTTTATTTCTGTTTTCCTGGGTTAATTAACCCACGGAGCTTCCAGTCAGGTGAGTGAACATGAACAGGTGAGTGAACAGGTGCTGCTGAGTTTGGGTTTGGTGCTTCTCTGTGTGAAGCTGTGAAGGAAATGTTTGGACACAGACGACAGATGGAAAGGTGCTGCTCACCTCCACTGGGTCTCAGGATCACACACACACACTCACACACACACTCACACACACACACCTGCACAGGCCACTGAGCTCATTAACTGAAACATGAGTGAGAAAGATCCACCTGAACATTTACTGTACACTTCATCCTACCTGCTCAGATGAAACCTCCAACAGAGATCAACACTCACTTCCTCCTTCCACACAACACAGAAGTGTCACATCCTCTCTATCGCCACCTTCTGCTCTGGAGTGTGAACTTCAGCATTAAATCATCTTCATTAATTTATGTTTTCTGACCCAAACTACCAAAGGAAATGATGATAGAAAGATTTTATTCTTTTCTGTTGCTGCAACTGCAGGGCTTTTATTGTGAAGGAGTTTGAGTTGGATAAACACAGGAGGGTTTGGGGTAGTTCAGTAGATGCATTTACTGAAATGCATTTTTTTTTATTGATTTGGGTTTGTTTATGTGACAAAAGTAAAAATATACTTTCTCACATTGCAGCAGGAAGTAGCAGGAGAGAAGTGGAACACCTCGGAGGAGGAGCAGAGCATCACGCCTCACTTTTAAACAGCACTCATACACGTGTTAACAGATTTATGTAAAAGGTTAACACACTTGTGTTATTCTGCTCAGGCGCTGCCATTTCACCCCCCACCCCCTCTGCCCCACCTCCTCTTCCCTCCCCACCTCCCTGGCTGCAAAAAAACACACACACAAAAAAAAACAGGGGGAACAGGCGCCCATTTCCCTGCCACCATTATGCTCATTTGTCCTGTCAAGAGAATGACAGGCCGGTTGACTCTTCCCCAGATACGACCATTAGGTAACGCTCTGTCATCTGACAGCGAGGCATTCTGCCGCTCCCTAAAAACCCCCTAATTATTTCCTTCGCCAGAGACAGGCGGCGGCGGGTAGGTAATTTTTAACCTTTCACGTGCACCTGGGGAACCCTCCTCCGGGGAGCCAAGGTGCCTGTGTGGCATTCAGTCATCAAAACATGACCTTTTATGGCCGTTCGGAGAGCAGTTGGCACCGGGTGCCACGCGCCAGCTAATGCTAATGTTGATGACTAATTTATGCATCAGCCGACTGCATCTGCAGCAAGTTTAGGGGCAGCAACAATGTGTGATAGAGCGGTGAGATAGCAGAGGGAGGGAGGGGAAGTGTTGGGGGGGGGCTTCACTGCAGAGCAAGCAGAGGTGAAAGGCATTTTGGGGGAAGGGGTGGGGCTTTTGAGACACCCGGTAGCTTGGCACGACAGGGAATTGAGGGGGCTAATTATGTTGCAGGGAATACATTCGGCGTGACCAGCGAGCCTTTTTAGAATTTGTCGAGCGCAATCTGACTAACGTGGCTGACCTTTACTTTTTTTTTAGCCCAAATTGCGGGAGACCAGAGAGCATGCAAGATGTGTGTGCATATTCTATGACCTAATTGCCTTTTTTCTTGGGAGGCTAAATGCTGCCCGCCACCTTTTACACCACCCCCCATTCCTGAGGAAAAAAGAAAGGAAAGAGTGGGATGTTAAAAAATAAAACAACACATGTGTTGCTGCTCCCTGTGGACTCAGGTGTGTTCAGCCAGCTCCAGGATTAAAAGTGTTCACCTTGCAGGAAAATTACATTTGAACACATACTAACACATGACCTCTGACCTCTGTTGTCATGGTTTTGCAGTGCACCAACATTTGGGATGAAAACTGTCACTTTTACACTTTGGTGTTTACAGATAAATCAAATGAGATGTTGTATTGATTGGTTAGTTGTCTGTTGTGCCGTACAACACTTGCTTTGACCTGATGTTTTGAAATCATATCTACAGACTTGGTTTAATAGAGAAACCTGTATGAGGAGTTATTAATGCCATGGCAACATTTAACTGTATTATGACTGAAACGGAGGGGTAAACATCAGCCGAGGGGATTTTTCACAACCTACCAATCCAAAACTTGTTCGTCTACAGCAACTCATTTATTTACCGCTAATGAAGCCATGAATAAACTTGTACATTGGGTGCTTTATTACTAAGTGGTGCAGCTTTTTTTTTCTGTGTGTGAAATAAAGAGAATTTATGTTGGGCGGCATTTCAGTCGTTTTTCTTGTGTATTAAAACAAACATTACAGTTTGCAGCAGCAAACACTTCTTCCTGTTTCCCCCTTTTCCTCGTGTCCACGGTGAAGAATATGGACGGAGGAGAGGGATGGGATGCCTCCTGCGCTGTCAGCCCGTCTAAGAGCGATGGGGACGGGGACGATGGAGACATTTATGCGGGAGCATAAAATAAAAAAGCTGCGGCCTCGGGCTTTTACAGTTAACTGACAAAACGTTGTGCGTTTATAATCTCCCCCAAATTCCTGCAAGTCCATAAATTGTTATTATCACGGAGTGTTACAGTGAGCAAACAAATGGAGGTGTTGGGGGTAAAGACGAGATGAATTTCATGCAGAGTGGGGACGAGGAGGAGGAGGAGGAGGATGAGGATCCAGCTAATCGGATCACACAAGTAAGTGATGGTGCTATTCTGCTTGAAAAACATAATTTGTATGAATCAGGCCATTTGTGCATTTGCAAATATGTCAGGCCTCCTCTGCTCTGTGCGTCTGTATATTCGTTGTCAGCCAGAGAAAGAGAGCGAGAGGCGCTGATGAACTCTTTGTTTAGACAAATCAGGAAATTACAAGCCTTATTCCGCCTGGAAAGTGTGATTTTTTATTTCGCCTCGCCCTCCCTCCCTCCCTCCTCTAGCCCTCTCTCTCCCTCCGCTCACTCGTAGTTGTGTTTCTCAAGTTCTGTAGAAAGGTCATCACAAAGTGTTTCCCTTGGAGCAACATAGCGCAATAAAACACAAGTAAACACAAAGCAAGACGGATTCAAGCCGCCGTACGTTCACGCAGCCATTAGTGATTTATACTGGGCTTCTAATCCCTTGCTCAAGCCGCCCTGCTGCCATTAAGCTTCGAAATTACATGTTCTATCACGAGCAGCCGCTCTCACCTGAGTATTGGATTACTGAAATAAAATATGAATAATTAATACTGAGAAATAGGTTCCTGGCAACAGGAGTGGCTGCAATTTAATAATGAGCATTATGTTTCATGTGTTTTTCCCTCCTTTTCTCTCTCTCTCTCCTCCTCTTCCTCTGGTGTCGTTTGATCTTCTCGGCTATCTCTACCAGGGGACTTGGTGCATCTTCTTCTTCTTCTTCTGGATTGACTCCCTTGGCCACCGGGGCCAGAGACCTGCCTTTCCGCCTGTGCTCTATATTCTTCCTCCTCCTCTTCTTCTTCATCATCTTGTTTTTCCTTTAATAAGCTGCCGTTAAATAAATTAGAAAATACCCACCCAGGGGTTATCAGACGGCCACAAACCCTTGTCATCTGTCTCCCGGCGCTGCCAGGCAAAAGAGAGCAAGGGAAGGAAGGAGGAGAAGGAGGAGAAGAAGAAGAAGAGGGGAGGACAGCCAGGATTTCTTCTTCTTCATCTTCTCTCCCTGGCTGGGTATTCAGTCAGAGGTGAGAGGGGGAAAGAGAGGAGAAGAACAGGCTCGTTTTCACCCTGCCAGAAGACCGAAGGCGATTTGCCATTTGCACAAATAAAAATTCCATACCTCCATCTTTATTTAATGTGACGAGAGAATATAGGAGGAGGAGGAGGAGGAGGAGGAAGGAAGGAAGGAAGGGAAGGAGACAGAGACAGAGAGAGAGAGGAGGAAAAAAACTTTGCTACATATGGAGTGCTTCTTACAACTAATCAGCAGACTGTTGGTGATTGGGGCCGCGGGCGCCAGGTTGGCTCGAGCCAGAGTTAGCACAGTGCCCAGGTCTTTGCTGCAGGCTGCACAGGTTGGCCTCAACTCTGCTGGGGAGCAGATGGCGAGCCAAAGCTTGTAGTCACACTTACCTTCCCCACTAAATCCCTAATCCCTCCGTGGACGCTCCTCCAAGGCAGGTTTTTGGAGGCAGAAATAGGGGTTACAATCTGGACCGGCGCGGCGGCTGCCAAAACACTCACAACACAGAAATGCAAATTAACTTATTTGTGTTGTCCGCCGGCCAAGGCGCCGCTTCTTTTGCGAGTAATTAAGATACCTTGAAAAATATTTGTAAAAGATCAATAATTTCAAATGGACAAATAACAATGCAGAGAAAGAGAGAGCGGATGCATGAGCGAGGGGTGTGGGCGCCACGTTACACGTCGTCTTTTTAGTTTTTTTTAGTTTTTTTTAAACGTCTCCATCGGTGGAAAACTAGTCCCTCCGGTGGCGGCGGCGGTGTCGACCTCGTGACGCCTTTGATTGCTTCTAACAAGCCGGCCGCTGCAAACTGGACGTCGAACACATGCAACGTTTGTGTTGAATGTTCCTTTAAAGCCGTGCGCAAAAAGAAAAGGAGAAGAAGAAGAAGAAGAGGAGGTGGAAAAAAACAACAACAACAAAAAAAAAACAACAAGCGCCCCCTGAATCAGTATCTGTTAGAGGAGGCGGAGGAGCCTTGGTGACACCTTTCAGCTGTGCTTGTTGGCTGGTGCTTAAGCTACACACACACACACGCAATCTCTCTCTCTCTCACACACACACACACTGTTATTAGCCTGGTGTCAGCAGCACTAAATGGGCTGCAGATGTTAATGCACTGTTTTAGATACAGTGGCAGGAAAAAGAGGCAGAGACGAACCCATTCAGACACAGAATAACTAAATACAGAGAGAAACACATTCATTAGAGCAGAGCACACGGCGGATGATAATTCAGAGGTGATGCTTTATAAACAGTGCTGTTTAAACACAGCGGTTGTGTTTAAAGTCTGAGCAGCAGAGAATGTGTAGGTTTTACTTGTGTTGTCTCACAGTTTATTATCTTTAAACCTTCGCCGGAGCTTTTCAGCAGCTGAGGACTGAAGGGTTTTAATGTGGCTTCTTATCTCAATTACAAAAACACCATTAAATTCTATTTATATTCTACTATTTTCCCAGTGTGGCTTTCCATGCCATTACCTGTAATGTCTTACAGGTCGCCTGTGAATTGCACCGGAGGGATTTTATTTAGGTTTCTGCAGCACTACTGTATCACATATATCACATGTGGAAAACATCCACCCTCTGTTTCATGTTAACTCTGCCCTGAGTCAGGATAAAACTTGTTTCTTCTACTTGTTACAAGTGGTTGACCCTCATCTACTGTCTGTATTTCCTAATGGTTGCACTCTACAGGCCCAGTTTGTACAGAAATCTAAGTATATGTACAAATAATAAAGCAAAAATGAACATATTGATAAATTATGATGGGTCTGAATCACCTGGGGCCAGTTAAGGTGGGTCTATTTAGTGAAACATCATATTTATACAGTATAAAGTAGTATTATTCATTAATTCAAACAAAGCTTCACTGATGTGAACTGTGCTGCTGTCATGTGCGTCCTACTGTAAGTCTACCAGGGTCTGGGAGGCCTCTGGGACCAGCCAGGCGGATCAAACGACCTCCCCAGTATCCGACCAGATGTCCTTACTGGGACGGGTTCAGATGGTCCCAGCGAGCAGCGAGGGAAAGGTCAGAGTCACACAGTGGGTTAAACTGGACCCATCATGAAACTGGCTCGGGCCGCGGGTCTGTGCAGCACCGCCCCGCTCATCGGCAGGGATTATTTCAATTAAGGCTCACGCTGGTTGAACGCGGGATTACAACAGGGTTTAGAGTGGCAGGACACATCTGAACACAGCACATGGTCAGCCAGTCAGCGCCCGGGGATTATGTGGCTCAAATGTGACAGACAAGGACTCATAATTAGTATTGATACAGGCACAGTGAGGAGTAACTCACTATAAACACACAGGCAGGTTGGCTACACACATTTTCATCTTATTTCTAAAATTACTTTTTATATTTTCCTTGAGTTTTTAAAAAATACTTATTTAATTTTATGATAGCACCCACATCTCACTACACAGTTTACAGATTACAATATGTTAGGAAATGGAGTTGTAAATTATATTTAAATATATTTAACTCACAAACAGACAGGTGTTTTTGGGTCAAGCTGTTTTGTTTTTGCATTTTATGTAAAAGAATATGAACTTGTAGTGCCATTAGTATTATTTCCACTCCAACACATTCCTGCCATATTTTTACCCTAACCCAAATTAAACAAACCTGGCTGAAAAAGTCGATTCTGAATGTGATTATTGATCCTCAAGTGACTTTAATTCATTGCCTATGTCTCTATGCAGTTCCCAAATTTCAGTCTGACATTTATGATGTCTTTAGAAACACTAGTGACTAAACTAGAGTTCAAAAAGTTTGCGTTCAGAGGTAAATGATGCATCTGCTTCTGCAGAAAGTGACTTATATGTGGCATGTGCACACACTAACCTTTGACCTCAGTGAGGAATTACCCCAACAGGAATCAATACGATCTCACACCAACATCTCTGCAGCTTGTACTACTGTATCAGCGGAGATGAAGGAGGAAGGTAAACGGTGACATCACACGCTGAGAGAGGAACCTGTGTATGAGCAGCAGCTGCAGCAGCATGAAAGGTAAGAGCAGCAGATGACAGACTATTAGCCTCTGGCCCCTGTGCTGTATGCATGGCATGATTTGGACGTGCATAGCATTAGCGTCCAACCTGCCTTTAGCATTCACGACGGCGCCCGGCGACTCTGTCTGGCATTTCACCTGCGGACGGTCCAGACTGATTGGGATGCGTCGCAGAAGCCGGGGGGGGGGGGGACGCGGCGAACACTCACCTAATTGGCCCTGGAGTCGGCCCTAATTCCTGATTCTCAGGGAGGTCCACATTTCAAAGCAGCGCCCAGATCAATTAATGGACCGGTAATGTGTCTCATTTTCATACAAGGCGAGAGTCTTAGGTTGGGAAAATCAGATATCGGCCACCTTCGACTCAGCACGGCGAGCATCAGGCGGAGTTATGTGGAGGGGAATTCGATATGAATCTCAGCTGTTCAGAGCTGCAGCACATGGTGAATTTTTTTTTGTCTGGCTCCCATTTCTCCTTTTGACCCCTTAAAACTCAATGTTTAAGATCAAGCATCTATAGGGGGAGAAAAAGCAGTGGATCTACTACTAAAGTTTGAATTCACTATTATCCAAAAACTATTCAAAAGCATCAGTCAGGCTGTTCCTTCGTTATCGTGGCCATGGCAACAGTCAACATCCTGCTGCTAGAGACACACTCACTACAACACCAACAATGTATTAATCCACCACTGAAGGACTGAACATTTTCATGAGATTTCATAGTTAGAAACAGCTAACTGTACAATCAATGTCCGATGTTAGTTTCATTCGTTTTTAATATAATAACACGTATCTTATATCTTGTTTTTTCTGACTTTATGAGTAATATTTAGCTTTAGATTGGAAATTTAGGGCAAACTGAAAAGTGTCCATGCCCAAGAGAAGTGAAAAGAGATTAACTACCTTTATATATTTTGAAGAAAAAAATAAAATAAAAAATAATGTTCATATATTTTACACACTATTTTTTCTCTATGCTTAGCTAATTAGCTTGCTAATCACTGATTAAGATTCCATTCAGCATTGGGCCTACTGTTTAGCACCTTGTACAGAATATCATTTAGCATCTGTATAACATACCATTCAGCATACAGGTAGCCTAACATGATGAATTAAAATGATTAGCCATATCTGTGTAATTTGCTGAATAGCAGCTAAGACATTAAGCACACTAAACTTGACAAACACTATCTTGGTAGCTAATTAGCCTGCTAATCATTGTTTAAGATAACATTAGCACCTTGTATAAGATAACATTTAACATATAAAGCAAACATGAAGAAATTACACTGATTTTTCAAATCTGCAAACACGTTAAATATGATGCAAACACATGCAATTAGCATGCTAGTTGAAAAGCATCATCCTCAACTGTGTGAATTACGATAAAAAATGACTTTATTGATCTTGTTATTAAAATATTACAAAGGTAAAGGTTTTTCTTTTATGTATAGAAGGTTATATTTCAGTGATTTGTTGTTTTTCACTCTTTAACGGAGAACAACATGGCCGACAGCCGATCTGTGTTAAAATCCCAGACTCTGCTCCCTGGCTCCGACTCTGACAGCCGTAACCAGGCAGCACTTTAAAGGTGGAGAGCAAGGTACAACCCTGCTGTTTCCTCAGCGACACACTCTTTGAAATATGAATGAGCAGCCAGTCTATACATCATGTTCGCTGACATGTAGTATTAAAATTTATGAATGACTTCATCGAAAAGCACTTTCTGCCAGACAGATTCGCCCTGACATCACAGTTACATGGCTGGTTGGAGCCTCAGATAAATGTGTGTGTGTGCGTGTGTCGATGACCAAGTGTGAAATTATGTGTACTGTTAGCTTAGTATAGTGTGGGTATACAGTGTGTGTGTGTGTGTTTGTTTGCTGTGCTTGAATTCAGAGAATCTGGAGCTTAATTAATTAAATTAACCAAAATAAACATTTTTGCTGTCTGTAATTAAATTTGAAAAACAGGATGTGAATAATTATTGAAACCTGTGTATACAAGGTGCAAAATTTGGGAGATTTGAATACTTTTCTAACATATTAAAATCACATTGTTTTCTAATTTTGCAGAGTTTTTGTGGAGAAAACATGTTTTTCTTTTCTATTTTACTCCAAAACGGTAGTAGGAGACATAATAAATACATATAGGCTATTTCTCAGCATGAATGCCATTGAAATTCATATAAATCATAACCTAACATGCAATTTTCAGATTTAAAAGAATAAACTGAAATCCAACATCAGACTAAATTCAGTAATTAATGCAAACAAAAATCTACAGGAACTCACTCAGCAACTAGTTATTGATTCAAACTGTGTGTGTGTCTGTGTGTGTCTGTGTGTGTGTGTGTGTGTGTGTGTGTGTGTCAGCACCAACCCCTCCTCAGTCTTTGGGTTATGAAATAATACCTGTCATCTGCCGACTGCTGAACCCTGAAAAGGGGGCAGGTTTTCCAGGTCAGCCCGCCATCTGTCAGCACAGCCCTCTCCTGTTCCTGCACATTAGCACCTGATTGGCTGGAACTGACAGCAGGTGGGCGGGGCCAAATGCAACCTCCCCCTCCCCTCCCTCCCCCTCCACCACCACCACCGCCGCAACCGCCATCATCATCATCATCATCTCCCCTGCTGGGACCCAGCAGAGGCAGTCACATGCGGACACGATGACAGTCGCAGACGAGGACCGAGACAACGCGCACACACGTGCTCACGCTGCGCAACACCCACTAGAGTGTGCACATACTGTACACACACACAACTACACACAAGCACACACACAAGTGCACTGAATGAAACTGAGACGATTCACACTCTGTAAAGGAAGCTGCTAAATCATAACGCACAGACTCAATATTGTAACAGCAGTGATTAATGTAATGGTGTTGGAACCTGATCATCACATATGCACATGTGCTTAAACAGAGCACAACAATGCAGCACAAAACGCACGTCAGCATGCAAACAAACAATGTGACAGCTAAGTATCTGGATGCACAGGGCCAATTAGAATCATGTGATTCAGCTCAGCTGCAATCACTTGATATTTGTTCATATTTAATAATAAAAGTGGGATTAAACTACTTGACGTGACCAGAAACAGCAGTGACAACAGGTTTTTGCCTCCTGTGTTTCATTTACGACATTAAAACCACTCAAACTAAAATGATTCTGTTGTTTAAAGCCAACACCCACAGGGGACGAGCTTTACTGTCTCTAGTGTCCAGCTCCATCGCTTGGGAACATGACAGAAGACCGGGTCAGAATTAGCATTAGCTGCTAATCCCAGTGTCACTGCAGCTTCTAGTGAGGTTTCAGGTTTTATTGTACTGTTTTATTGTATTGTATTGAACTGTTAACGATGTTGTGTGTATGTGTGTGTGTGAATGTGTGTGTGGGGTTGGAAACAGGTGTGTGACTGTCGTTCAACAGCTGTCGGGGGAATTTTTCCTGAATTTTTTCTAATGCAGAATTTGGTTGGACTGTGTGTTTGTGTATCCACGGAGCCAAATCTCTACGGAGATGAGTCGCCGAAATCAACAGGAAGTGGAGATTCAGATTCATTTCCCTCCTCCGATCGGCATGTGAACGCACCTGAGCGCTGATCAACAAAGATGGAGGTTAAATGATATTTGACTGTACAGATTATTAATTTGTAATGTGTAAAAAAACAGAAGCTCCATCCATTTCCTCCATCTTTCTCTCCCTCCCTCCTTCCCTCCCTCGCTTGCTCGCTAGTTCAGCTGTCTGGTCAATGGGACCGGGGCAAGTAGCCAAGCATGTACAGCCAAGCCTCCCTCCCTCCCTCCCTCCCTGCCTCCTCCACACCCCCCCTACCCCTACCCCCCCCCTCTTCCTCTCCCATCCAGACGGCCTCCTGTTCAGCTGTGCCGCTCGCCGCAGGTTCCAGCCAGGTCAGATGTTCAACACGAGTGACAACATGTTCCCTCCTCACCGCTGTTCACCACCACCATGCCTGGCTGTCACGCCGCCGGCCGGCCGGCCCCGCCGACATGGGTCCCACAAAAAAACAAAACACAAAAACCCCCCCCACACACATTTTGTCCTCGCCGACAGCGAACTAGGAAATCTGTGAAGTGACATTTACGACACGAAAGCCTCAAACTAATGAAGTCGAGGCACAGAAACGTTGATTCGGCGGAGGTTTTTACGGAGTGGGAGGGGCCACTCCGGCTTAAATCTGCACAATAAACAAGATTACAGTATTTCTCTGGCAGACACAGAAATTATCACATTAATGTCAGATAAATAATAATCTGACATTTGTTTTACTGAGTCTCTACTTTGCCTCATGATAACTTCATAATAATCTGGCTCAAACTCTAATATTGATAATTTCTCTCTTGTGTAACGTGACAGCTGCATGTAGGACACTGGATATTTATAATTATAGTAATACAGGTCATATTTAATCTTGTGGTTCTGTTTAAGAGCAGCTACAGAAAGTTCTTTGCTTGTTAAAATCTTTAAAATCCAGAAACTGGGTGAAAGGATCAAGTGGCCGACTAAGTGGAACGAACAATAACATTTTTTTCTGTACAACAGGTGTGGAAATGTAGAAAACACGGAGAGCAATCCTCACACAGGGTTTTAAAGAGTGACTGGAGTTTGTAATTTTCACATATATCCTCTTTTTGTTGTGCTGATGGTGCACATTTTGTTTTTCTAAATCTTGAAATCTTCTAAATTCATTAAATGCCAAATCTTTGATGCTTCCTGGTTGCTCACACTCGCAGCACATGATGTTTATGAAAGTGGTCCAGCTCATGGAGAGAAAATCTGAAACATTTGCAGAAAGTCACTTTTTCCTCCCTCTCCCTCTCCCTCGCTCTCACACTGCGGCGGCGGCGGCGGTGGTGGAGGTCTGTGTGGCCGAGTCAAAGGTGCAGGCCTGCATGCTCGCCGCCCAGGTGCAGAGCAGATAGGGTTGCAGCGCGTAAACGGCTAATTCCGGCGCGGCTGTGGGAACGCCAGCTGCCCCCGTATTTCTCAAAATCTGAAATTGTTTTGGATTCGCGCGCCAACAGAAGGACTCGACATGCAAGAGTGAAAGCAGCTCGTTTCCTGTGTCTTCCCACGTCAATAAAATAACTGCTCGGTACCGTGGAGAAACCTAACTTCTGTTCTCCAGCCTCCCCCGCCGTCTCCCCCTCCCCCCCCCCTGCCTGTGTGTGATAGATGATACAGAATGTATTTGAGCTGTATCAAAGCAGCAGGACTGGAGCTGAGAATATGCATATGTTTGACCATTAAAGCCTCACACAATATTGACTGTACTTTTCCAAACAAGTCAAACGCTTTCCCTGCGCGTACGCAACCTTTAAACCCTCTGCACACTTGTTTCTCCAAATGAGAGACGGCTCGCAGCCCGAGTCGTAACGAGATGTACTTTCCACTCGGTCCACGCCACCTTTGAACCTTCCCAAACTCCTCTTTGTTCTGCTGCTGCAAACGCAAACTCACTTCTAGAGCTCATTTATAAAATATTTTGGTGTTTTTTGGGAAAATCAGATGAAGATGGGTTTCATCAGATTCAGTAGATCAGGGTCAACGTCTCATCTGGTGAAATAATAAGTTGGTTTCATATCTGGTTTAGTTTGGAACATAAAGTTTTTTTTTTTATTCAAAATTGAATCATTTATATATTTTTCTATTTTTGTTTCAATTGCAATGTGTCTATCTTATTCTAGTTTACATACAGTATTTTGTTGATCAATTTAATTTTAATTTTTTAATTTTTTAATTTTATTAATTTATCTTCTATATTTTCTTGGATGTTTCTGTCACATACTGTATCTCAAATGTTGTTCTATTGATGTTTCAGTTGTCATACTGTCTAATTTTAAACCATAGTTTTGTTTTCATTTGTAGTTATTCTATTTTTTAATGACCTATTTTTTACATAGCTTTTCACACATTTTATTGTAATCTAGCATCTTTTTTTAGCAGATTTTTCCAGTGCAATAAAATAGTATTTCAAATAAAGTCTTACTTTACATATCATACTATATCCTACAGAAATAACATCAATGAATAAATAAGCATTGCTTCTATACAAAGACGGTTGCACCTGGGTCTATATAGTTGTCTGAATCCCTGAAGATCAGATCACATGGAAACTTGTTGAAACTCAGCAGCACAACAGATGCGTCAACATTCAACACTGTCGATGACACTGCGTACAAGCAAAAACAAACTGACTGTTGATGTCGCTTCTGCGGCAGCTTGTGAATTTTTGGCGGGCAGATGTTCTTCGTCAGGCGGCGGCCGACCTGCGAAGACGAGATGAAACAGTTTGGACGCCGTTTGACCTGCGGAGGGAAAGAAGGGGCTGCGAGGAGGAGGACGGCTCGTCCCGGTGGCCCTCGGGAAGATTTGGTTTGTAGACGGATGGATGTGGACTGAGATCAGCAGAATGGCATCTGCTTTACACACCCACACACACACACAGCCACACACACACACACACACACACTGCTGAGATATTCACATTCAGAGCCGAGCTGCAACTGAGCACATTTCATGTGTATGGGATCAAATTCACTTAACTCCACACTATAAACTCCTCTTAACCTCTTCGACCACTGACCCCTCGCTGCACCCTCCCACCGCTACGACCTCACACTGTGCAACAAAGCCCTGCTCAGACTTCTCCATCTGATGTCAGAGTTTACAAAAAAACTAAAACACCAGGCTTGAGTTCTGAGGGGAAAAGTGCAGAAAATGTTTCATTTCACCTTGACACAGCTTTAAAAAAAGCTCTGGTTTCTGTGTAACATGCAAATACAGAAAGACTGAGTCATCTAAGATAAAGAAGGAAAGCTCTGATCAGACAAACTTTATCAGTATCTACAGATTAATGTCAACTTGTTTTTCTTTTACTGAGGAGCATCATTTCTCTAACATTTAACATCTTGAAACATCTGTTGATAAAGACCTCCTGTAAAATTTACAAAACATCCTATTGAACATAAAACATCTTAACTTAAGTCATAAGTTTCATGTTTATATTGATGCATTTCAGTTCTAACCCTGTTCACCTGCAGTGTCTTTGCATTAAAGAGAAGATTTTCCTAGTTTGCAAAAGGGAGGATCCAGTATTTTAGACATTTTATTTTACAATAACTGGTTTTTAATGGCTGCACCAATGCATTCCATTAAGATATGAATGTGTGTCCATGCATAAACATGTTGGAACTTAAAATGAACTTTATCACCTTATCATATGGGGGATTTTCTTAATTGTGGGTTCTGGTTTGAATCTATAGAGTTGAGGTATTCTGTCACCTCTTTGATTTCCCCTTAAATCTGAAGTGTTAATAAGTGACTAAGAGATCATACACAGAAGGTTATTTTGGGGAGTTTTGCCTTTTAAACTGAGCTGACCTGTTGAATAAGACACTCATTCCCCCCTTAAATTCTCCTTAACCTCTCATTTCCTCCTTTAATAAGCCATTAAAATGGGAGCAGATGTCTTAAAATATGAGAAAACATTGGTTTTCACAGTGTGTGACTCTGCTTGTTCTGCTTCATGCTTGTTCATATTCAGTCTCAATCTGACATGTTTTGTTGCTGCATCATTGACGTGTTTCTGTTTCTACTTAAACCTCAGGATTGAAGATTTTAACTGGAATTTCTGCATGTTGATTTAACAGAAGGTTGAATTTGTAAAAAAAGCAGCTCAGATTTTGCTGCAGGATTTTGAAAAATGTGATTAAAAGCACATGCAGCAGTGATTGTGTCGTGAAGATGTAAAAGAAATTCAGGTGATAATTGTGCTTCCACCCTGAACGTATAAATGAACTCTTCATTTGCTCTCCATTTTCTTTCCCACCAATTAGAGACGTCTGCGGTGGCAGAGCACCACATTGCACTCTTGGACCTTCGTCAACGGGGGGATGAGGCGATTCTCAGCTCGTGTGAAATGGTGCTGGCAGTCTGTGCCACTTGCATTCATTCCCCACATAAACTCCTCTCTTTTTTTTTGCGGTTTCCTCCCCCGGCGATGCAGACAGCACAATAGTCTCACTGAGCGGTGACGATTAACACATAAAAGCGACACGGGGAATCTCGCTGCTAGATACTAGTGCACATGAGAGGGCAAAGCATTCATACCATGCCAAGAACTTCAGTGGGAGCTCCTTCTATCTGATTGGTGATCTTTTGTTTTGGCGTTGCCCTCAATTCGGGGGAACGTGCCCAATCAGATTACGGAGAGGGAGGCAGAGCGAGACGACAATCGCTGTTTTCTATTTACTACGTCTATCTCCAAACGGCTTCACTTAAGGCGGCTGCAGATAAGTCAAGTCTCCATCTTGGTTCTTCAACTTTTACACACATACGCTTCTTCCCTCCCCAAGATCTGGTTTGCACAAAGCTGGATTAAATTCAAACTTGAAGCACAATCAGATATTTTGACTCTAATCCAAAAAACTTCGACACCAGTGACAGGTAATCTCGGCGAACGATTTAAGACGCAAAGTGAAGACAAATGAACTATCACTGCTCAAATTAAGTTTCCTGTCAGAAAAATCAGGGCTCGTATGGCGGCGTGTCAGAGATCTGCATGGCCCTCAGCTCAAACAGAAGAAGAATCCAGGCCCTAGTCCATTCAGGCTGTGGTTTAAACCATTACTATCTATTGAAAAGTCAATTTTCATCATCATAGCTCGGTTCGGTCTTATTTTTTTTCACCATTTTCGCACTTCCAGCAGAAAAAAGAGAGTAAACAAAGTCAAACATTGACAAAAACGTCTCTAATGGGGCGGCGTTTAGCTCACTTGGTAGAGCTGCCGCCCCATATTGAGGCTACAGTCCTCACTGCAGGCGACCCCCGGTTCGAATCCCACATCGGGCAGCCCTTTCCTGCGTGTTATTCCCCCTCTCTGCCTCCCCATTTCCTGCCTCTCTCTCTCAACTGTACTATCAATTTAAAGCTATAAAAAGCCCCAAAAATATACGTTAAAACAAACCTTCCGCCTCTAATAAGCCTAAAAATGACACTTAAAGTGGTTCTGAGCATCATGGAATACTACAGGAGCCTACAGGGACCAAAAAGCATGCCAACACCTATTTATAGAGTCTATAGATCCAATCAGACATAAATGCTCTAAAGCAGGTCACTGCCTTTGTATATGTAGATCTCTATACTGCAGCTTTAGACCACATTCTCATATCTATTTAATTTCTATAAAATACAATTTTCTGAACATTTAGGTTCTACGAGACGTTATGATTTTTTATCTAACACATAATTAACAGTGAGTGTTGGATCAGAGGTGAAACCAAAGGTCCAGTCATGTGTTTCCAGTCTGACTCACTGGTCCAGGATCAGCATCATTGTTGCGAACTGGACTCAGGTGAGACGATGTAAACGTGAATGTCACTTTGAATTATACGACACGAGACAGTCACATGACTTTACATACATGACGCTGAGACATATGTCCATGTATGCTAATGAGTGCATATTTTACAGACTTGTGTTAATGATGACATAATGTGATTATGTGCGTATATATTAGTGTCAGCAGTTAATTAACATTGTATGATAATGATGTGATTAGTAATATTGTATTTATACATATGTTGATAATAGATTGATTGTCTGAGTGGACAGATTATTAGTATATTTATGTATAATTATATATAAACTATATGTGATGTATGATGTATAAATAATGATAAGACTTGTGCATATATATGAATATATAACACATTATTTTATATAATAAAGAGCCAAATATATTGATATTGATGAGTGTAAATTAAACAAAATGAATCAACTGCACTTTCAAAAGTTGATATTTACAATAAAAATCTATTTTTCCTTCATCATGTGTTCTTTTTCAGTCAGTGATTGACAGTTGATCTTTATGTGACTGGCAGGTTGTTTTTAAACTGTAGTTATTGATCAGGTTATTAGTTAAACTCTGTTTTTGTTTGATATTAGAGAGATAAACTCATATTTCATACTTGTATCGTGTCGTTTTTAATAATTAAACATCAGCTCAGTGGTTGAATTCGAATCCAATCAAAGTAAATGGAAATAATATTCGAATATTTTCAGAGTTTGACACTGAATATTGATTATTATGAATCCTAAATAGTGGATTTGTACTTGTAACTTTCAAATGACATACAATCGGCAACTCACAAGGTTGGAACAACAAACACAAACAAACAAACAAGGAGTTTGTGGTAATTAAAGCTGCAGTATTTACATTTTGATCGTCTTACAGTACAATTAGAGATTGGAAATATTGTCCACGGGCAGGCTGTCAGGGAGTGTGTGTGTATGTGTGTGTGTGTGTGTGAACCCATAAATAACATGTGTTTTCAGGTTCCTCACTCACACCTTATACTGTATGTAAAAATGTAAAGGTCAAATGTTGTGACTTGGGAACCAACAGCACTGAAATAAAATATTACAACATTATATTTATGACTGAATATTTGAATGTTTGTTATTTATCTGTTGGTTGTTACACAAACATTTTCTTGAGGAGTTTTGAGGCTTCTGATCATTTTAAAACACATATTTGTCTCATTTTACACCAATATTTTCACTACATCACAACTCGATCACACAAAAAGCTCCAGATGATGGAAAATGTAATAATATTGAACTGATCAATCAGTGGCATCAACCTGTAAAAAACACAGATCATCCATCTTTCAACTGAGATCATCTCTGATCGGGAGATTGTGAGTTTTGACAAATTTAAATTAATATTTCAGATATAAATAATAAGCTGAGTGACAGGTGAAATGGTAAAAATTGACAGAATAGATTATGTTAAATATTACATAAAATAGGGTAAGAGCACATATTAAATTAATATTAAATTCTATATTTTCACTAAAAAATATCTGCATATACAAATATGAAATTCAAAGCATCTTTTTACAGATTCTGATATTTTATCATTTTTTTTAAATTAGATTTTGAATTATTTAACAATTCATGCATATGTCAACAGAACTGTGCAGAATATTTTGATTTGATTCTTTAACTTTATTAAGAAGCACAGTTTATATCTGACACTAAATCATATTCCAGTTTGTTTAATGGAGGAAAATTCACAAAATATGGTTTAAATTGGACTAAAATGGGCTTCAGAGGAGGAGATGGTGATGTTTGAATTAGTGTATGTTTGTGTGGAAATGTTAATTATTGTTAAATTTGAATATTTCAAATATTTACTCTGCCTTATTTACTCTCCAAGGTGGTAAAGTCTTTCAATTCCATTTAATACTATTTAATAGGAGTATGAAACTGTTAATTCATGTAGATTTCATTAATAAAACAAGGATTTAGAAATAGAAAGTCGTGATTTTATGTTTTATTCTCACCGTGATGACAGAGCCGCCTCCTCTCTGTCTGTATATTTAGTTTAAAATCATCAGTGGTCAGTTTTTAGCACGAGGAGCAGAGAGGGTGAGCGATGTGTGTGGAGGCTCAGTGAGAGACGGGTTTTAAACTGTAGGGTGCAGCAGTCGTCTTTCAAACAGGACGAGCTGGAAGCAGCCGCAGAGCCGAGCACAGAGCTGGAGGTGGAGGAGGCAGAGCCGACCGAGGCCTCAACACAAGAACCACTGACGCTCCCAAACCAAGAGGAGAAGGAGGAGGAGGAGGAGCAGTGAGGGTGGTGGGGGGGTGATGTGTAATTACAGACTACATACCAACACCCCGCCGTAATTTACATTACTTGATGTCATGGAAAAATATTAGATGAAGATTGTTTTTATCCGCAGTCGGTAACACGACAGAGGGAATCCAGGCGAATGATGCAAGATGGGAATCTGCTCACACACACACACACACATAGAAACAGAAACACACACACAGAAGCACACACATATCTAACAGGCCACTTGACCACTTAAGTTGCAGTGATTATGCCATTAACTGACATGAACCTTCAGCCAATTCACAGCGTCACCGACGAGCAGCCAATCACAGGACGGAGAGACGGACGCCTGGCGTTTCACATACAGTCTGCTGAACGAGACGACTGATGCAGAAGCTGCTGCTGCTTTTTAAATATATATATATTTATATCTATCTTACACACTCGGGTCTATCTCTTTTTTTAAAATCCTACATCAGAGCGCCGAGCAGAACGAGCACTTCACCCAGATCTACACACTGATACGAGGGTGGAGAAACATCAGGTGTCAGGCTGTCAGCTCCAAACTATCACAACTACGACACTGAAGCCCAGTTATTATGATCAGAAAATGACAGAAAATGTAAAAGAACTGATAAATAAAAACATTTTCAAAAAGTAAAGTGAAAGAACAGAGGAAAACCTCTGATTTACACCGACAAGAAAAAAGAGAAATCGGACTAAATTCAATAATTTCTAATCAGAACAGTTGGCATGTGATAATGTTTTAGTTGAGTGATTTAATTAATTAGACAATTTATGATCTGAAACTTAACATAAGAATTACAGAAACAGTACTGAGCAAATTGTTGGTTTAGAAAAATGAGGAAAATTAAATTTCATGTTTTTCTTTCTGCACAGGTGACAGATTTAAAATGGTTTATTAATTACTGAGTAATGTGTATAAATAAGTCCTGACTTCATGTTGCATTGTTTTTGATTTTTTTTGGATGAATAACCCAAACTAGCAGAAAGTAATCACATTCCACGGCTGTTTGAGTATTTCAGAGGATTACATGGCTGCTTTACAATTACAAGCAGGTAGCCACTAATCTGTACTGATTCATTCTGAGAGCAGCTCGCTCACACAGAGAGAGCTGCGCAGCCGTTTGCTATGGAGAAGGTGTCGTGGGCTGTTTACTGATACTGTGCACAACGAGACCAGAATCACACACTTTAGCGCGGCGGGCCAAAGTTCAAGTGGGTCGCTGGGAATCGATCGGAGAAGTTTGCGCCAAAATATTGAGAGCGGAGCGTTTGAATTGACTCAGAAATGTAAAATAAAAACATACACGGCATCTGTTTCTAACCTCCATGTAAACACAGTCTTCTTCACTCGACACCGGAGCTAAATCCAACAATTAGCTCTTCATGCTTTAGTCCACAAAACAGCTTCCTGTTCCTTCCACTCCACAGCCTCGTATGGAAGCCTTGAAGTGCCAAATCAAATAAAAGCAACACATCAAGGAGAAATGTCTTTTAAAAAATAGGTTCCTATGTAATTCTATGCAAACTCTGGCTTCCCATATTTCAAAAGAATGCATTTTGTGTCTATATTTGTGTTTATTTTCATATTTATATTTTCTTCTGCGAAAAACAACTTCTTGCTAAAAAAAAAAAAAGACAAATAATATTTAAATTACAGTTTTTAAATCTAATTTTCACCTCTCTGATGAAATACCAGCGGAATCTGTGGTTTAAAAAGAGCGATGACCCCTCGTCATTCATCATACACACATATGGGAAATTAAATTTCAATTTGATTGAATGCTTTCAATTTAAAGTCTGCCCTGGACTTCCATACCCGAAGGCCAGCGCTGCATATGAGTTCATTCTTTCTCAGCCGGCCTCTTACCTTCTTCATCTTCTCACTGCTGAAAGCTGCACCTGGCAGATGCCGAAGGTGCAGCGTCTTTAAGTACAACGTCTACAAATGACACGGACATGGACGTCCACGGCGGCTGTCACATGAAGAAGACGCATTAGTAAATAACAGCGGGTTGATAACGGTGAAAATGCACCATCAAATGTACTTCATAATGCTTTACTGCTGCCATTCGCTGACATTTATATATCACTTTTTAGTGGTGGGCCAATGAAACGCTGGCTTTGAAATAAAGTCGGCCATGATTCATGTCTCTGCTGTGTCAGTCTTACATTAATATTATGACCATATCCATCATGTCGGCCATCTATAATGAACAGATGCTGTAAAACACAATTTGGCATGACAAGAAGGAGAGGTGGTGGAGGGAGAGCGTTTTCATTGATGGTGCAGCGTTGCCGGGCGCCGCAGCTCCAACCGGTGTGAATCTGCAGGAGAAGTCGAGCATTTTTTTTTCTTTACTGATGAAAAAACTGAACGTTGACTTCAAGAAGAATAAACAGCTGGCTCACCTGACTCTGTGTCTTTGTTTCAAATCCTGAAAAATGACGACAGCTCATAAGTCTCTTATTAATCAGTCAGATGTAACTCTGTTTGGAGCAGCTGGTCTTGGTCACATACCATCACTGTTACATGAATGGCTTTTAATTGAGTATATGTTAATTATAAGAAAAGGGAACTTTTAAGGCATTTGAGACTTTTTATCTTAAGTAAATGATGCAGAAATAAGGTAAACAACTAGTCTGTGTCAGATAATATCACTACTAATAAAGATATGTGACCTTTTGACCTCCAAATAAGTAAAACTATACTTATTTGTTATAAAATATCCTGTGTGTATGAGTTAAACTACAACTTTTATTTTTCCGTCCATATTTAGCTGGGCTTCAGTCACGACGCCTGTTTGTCTTCTGACCTGCGAATGATTTTGCATTTGAATCAGTGGATTGGGTCTGCGTGTAGGTGTGAGGGAGTATGAGCCAACGTATTGATCAAATACATGGCTGCGCTGACCTCTGGCCTGTGCAGAGAGCATGAATCAAAGTGTTGTCAGGATACCATTAAAGAAATGAAAAGAGGTTCAAGAGGAAAAGCAAAAAAAAAAGAAAAAAAAAAGAAAAGCTGCACTTGATAATGTTTGATTTATCAGTCCACCCAGAAGGAAAACTGAGAGCGGAGGGTTCACATCACACCCTACACCAAAAATACTCCTCAGCTCCTGCACTATATTTGACCAGCAGTGTACTATTTAGTGGCCAGACCACATGCAGCGGTTGTAGGTGTCTTCTCTCATCTTACACTGTGGGCACAGACTCTGCATTTTCTCATGTCTTCAGCTGGAAGAAGTTGGAATTCTCCGCTCAGACAGCTTCTTTCACCGCTCTGCCAGATTTCACGCCACTTCTCAGCTGTGATTTCTACACCGAGATCGTTCCCCCTCCGCATCTGTTTGGTCGCCTGTGTGATAACGCAGGTGGCGGCAATCAGTGGCAGCTCTAATATTTTGAAGAGGAATGGCTGTTTGTGTGTGTTGGTGCTGCGGCGGAGGAAACGGCCAATAAAGCTCAACTGGGCTTCTAAAAATGAAGTGTGAGTTAAACTAAAGTCTGTTTTGGAGGCACAGATGATTTGACGAGATGTTTTATGTTTTTATTCTTCTCCTTTAAAACCAAACGACACAAGCTGCCGTGCATGTGGCGATGTTTGCACCTAATGACGGCGACTGGATCCATTAATCTGCAGATCTGACAGATGTCGGTGCAGGTGAGTCAGACATGGTCAAAGTGTCGGTGTAGCCGTCACACAGCTCATTCTCACAACAGTTTACCTCTTAAAACGCACTATGTCAAAAATGCTAATTTCCTAAATGTGTTTTCCCGACTGCGTCCACGGCGCTGATGAAGGTGCATATTTCTCCCTCCGCTCGTACACTTTCATTCCCCCCCACCCCCCCCATGCTCCCCCGTTGAAAATTACACACAGTCTTGTTTTGTATGCAAAGATACCTCCCTTGCTCAGGGAAATTTTTATTTGTACGCCGTCTTTCCTGCTAATGCAACAAATGAGAAATGGCGATCCGGGCCTCGGGAAACGCTCGGGCCCCGGCAAACTGGCACTGTGATGTTTGAGCATAAGCCTCTCCTTTAAAAAAGCGTGTTGATTCTCCATACCCCAATATTGACCGACCGTCTCTGTTTGATGTATGCATGCCCCTCACCCCCTCCACACACACACACACACACTCTTAAACTCCCCCCACCGCCATGCAAACCCAATGTTTGGGCTTAACTTGTTAGTTCTGCTTCTGGAATAGCTGCTGATGCCCCGAGATATTAGTGTACGATCGACTGTTGTGATGGACTGACCCTCCGTCTGTCTGTCTGTCGCAGTCTGCACGCGCTAACTGATGAACGACGGATGCACTGCAGCACCAACTTTGTCATATTCATACGTTTACGTTGAGAAAGACACTGTGCACATCCACAGCCGCACAACAACATCACATGTCACATCTGGATCAGGTCTTAACCTGCGTCTAAGCTTCTTTGCGTCCATGAACATTTCAAACCAGCTTGATAACTTTGCTTTTTTCTCTCTAATGGGTGTGAAAATAACTTGAAAGTTCAACAGGAACATGTTTTTCTATTATCTGCTAGAGAAACATGTCCTTTGAAACCTCCTGACAGTGAGTGTGTCCAAGTAAAACCTCACTATCTGCATGGCCAGGTGCCATTAGAAACAATGGAGAAAACATGTTTTCACTGTAATCTGAACGCAGCAGGACAGGATATCAAATATTTTATGGTAAAAGATTTATGTTTTAATTATGAATGTTTAAGGTTGCATCTGATATGCTTGTATGAAGTTACCATATCTTTCTTAAAGCAAGAAAACTAACAACACTGAGATGTTGGAGAGGCTGAAATGTGCAGTGGGATCTTGTTTTGCAAACAAACACAGCACCTGCACTGTCACATAAAACCACAAGTACAAACGACAATGCAGAGAGAGTCTTAGCACAGCGAGCTCTGTGTGCATCTCTGGTGGGACAGAGAGTGCCGTTATTAAAACAGAAATATCAACATAACAGATAGGTATCTCCTTCAGATTGAAGATAATCCCCGCTGAGGCTCTGCGCCAAGATACGGAGAGCTGCTGCTGCCGCAAAGTTATCTCACCAGGAAAATATCCTTGTTTACTAAAGTGGCTGAACAGTGTAAACCTAATTACTGTGAACTAGGTCAGAAATCTGCTACTGAGTAAAGAGTAATCAAACTGAATATTTAATGGTGTATACTACCACAATCCCCCCAAAAGCAGACTGTACAGTGTCTCTATTTATTTTTACCTTTGCCCAAATTGTTCGCAGACTTCCTGCCCGTCTGTAATTTGTTAATCGAATCACCTGATGAGAGTTCTGCAGTCTGGTTGTGATAAAGAAGGGAAGAGGAGGGGGTCTCTATTAATAGATCAGTAGACTTGTGGCCTGCAGATGACAGGAAGAGGGGCCTGTCATGAGGAATGCCTTTGTTATTTTCCATCCAGGGAGGAAATGAATTTCTTGTGATTTTTCAGAAACGCTGCCCGTGGGCGCAGGCGTCGCCGCTCCGAGGCTCGGGGAGGAAACCGACTGAAGGAGACAGGAGAGCGAGCTGATGATGTGATGATGAGCGCTTTTCAGTTTTGATGTGTCCGTCTCAAAGAAAGAGAAGTTGGGCCGAGGAACGAGGGGCTCGCGCTTGAAAGGTTTGGAGACGGGCGCGTGGGAGGCCCGTCCTTCGCTCCAAAACCGTCTTTGTGAAATCCAAGAACGTATTATTGTGTCGTCATTTGATGTCCCTGCTGGAGAGCGATGAACGCCCCGTCGCTTTGCTTTGAACGCACCCCTCGATGCAACAACTTTTCCACCATGGCGTCCATCTTTGATGCCCACGGCCAAGCCGCCCAGCTAATGTATGTTGGCGGCGACGCTTATTTACAAGTCGTTTCAGCGTCAAGAAGCTGTAATGAGGCCTGAGAAGGTAAAAACAGAAAACAGGAGCGATTGTTGACGTACCTGTGACCTGTCAAACACTCACAGTCCGGTGATTTGTCCTTTCTAGTAAACTATTGTTCCTTGATGCACTGAGCTTTAATTGGTGTTGAGATCCCTCTATTGTAACGGGAGCAGGGTGGGGCTGTTCACACCAAAAATTACAAAGTCGATTACCATGATAATAAAATGTGTCCACTCGGTAAAGAGACCATGTGGTCTATGAAAGGACGGCCAGTTCCGCCAGCTCTTATTGGTGTAGTCTGGTTTGGCTGCAGTTTCCCTTGTTCTTGGAACCGGTATCAAATGGCACATGAACACTATAATCGGAGCAATTTTCCAAACATCTTCAACTTCCACTGCACAGAAATGGATCCAGGAGTGCGGCAACAAAACCGGGCCTTATGTCAACTTCTGATTCCAAAACGTTAATGATCTAGATCAAAAGGAGCTTCAGAGACGACTTGCTTTTGTGTTTTCCGAGTCCTTTTCAAACGCCGCCTTTGAAGGTTGAATACATGCCCAGAAAACGGTTTGATTAAACAGGTATGTGGGATGGTTAAACATATTGAAGACACTAATTACTACTGAACGCTCTGTGGTGTGGGGCGCTGGATGAGGATGTGGAGGAAAGGCCGCTGGGCTCAGGCAGAGAAAGCTGCTTTTGAAATTGAGCGGATCCAACAAACACAGTCGACATTATTTCATATGAAATTAATGTCATTTGTCTTATTTTCATCACGGACACGGAGGTTTTTCTGCTGAGCAGCCTGTGGCAGCTGCTGCAGAGGAGAGTGAACCGCTTTTTGGAAACAGGACTTCATCTCGTGGTGCATTCACTGCTCCCAGGTCAGCGGTAGAGACGGGAAAAGCTCCTGGGTCAGGCCTCATTTTAGGTGGCATCACATGGGCTCAGGATCCTGTTTGCCCTGGGTTTTGCCTGTCAGGCTTCACACACACTTGCTTCCCTCCTTATGTTAATTTGAATGCAGGCAAATGCAGGAATCATGGCGGCTATTGACCTTTGGTATTGTGTTTGTCCACAAAACTGTGATTAGTGACTTGAGAATTAAAAGTATTTTTCTCCATGTGGTGTTTACAGTTTGGTGTTGACCCCCTGAACAAGCTCGACATGAATAATTACTTCAAGAGTCGACTCACGGATGCTTGCTTGTGTAATTATTCATCGTTTGGAGCCATTTTGATTTAAATAAATCATAGGTGAGTCGCTCCTCTGACCCCCCTCGGCGTTTGACTTTGGTTTAGGTCCCTCTTTGCACGATTTCTCTGCTGTGATGTGGACCGAGAACACTTTTGACACATCTCTCGAAACACACTTCTAATTTGTCCCCCAGGCGCTGGTTATGACGCGAGCTGACACTGAGGTCTGACAACATGACTTCTTTCCTCCTCTGGCCAAAGCTGCCGCAAAGCTGCAGCCTCACCCGCCTCCAGACCGGAGAATCGGGGTGTCTTACGATTGAGTTGTTCCCCTCCCCTTTTGGGACATCGGTTCGAATTAACGCCACCGCCGTCTGACTCTTCAGGCATCGCCGCTGACAGCTGGAGCGCTCACACACACCAGGTGCTTCTGTCTCCGCCGAGGTGCCTATGACACCTACCTGTTTTTTAGCCCCCGACCTGTCAAGGGAGCCAGATTTAATTAACGTAATGATCAAAGCAGGAAAAGCAAGTTTAGCCCTGAGGTAGCAATCCCAGTGAGCCGCGCTCGCTTGCTAATTATTTAGCATTAAGGTAGACGGCACTTAGGCATACATGACTACTTCAAAGATTTGATTGGGGTTTGGTTCGTTACAACAGCAAAGCGCCCGGAGGAGCCGGTGGTGACATCAAAACATCAGTGTGGATAAATCTGCTGGTGTAAAGCATCTCGCTCTCAGCCACCAGGTAACCTTTCTTTATCCTCTCTGACAACGCCTGCTCACAACAAAACATCAGCTGTGTGAATTTAAATGAAGGGACGCGGGGGCAAGTTCAGGAAGCGACGGCGGAGGGGAGATGAAAGTTTTATTTTCGGGCGCGGCTGCAGTTTAAGGTGACCCAGAGGGACGGCGTGCTGCTGCCACCGCCACCGCCTGTCAGCCGCCGCCTCACATGAACTCTGAGGGGAGGATGAAAAATAATAAAACTACATTAAAAACACATAAATTAAGCTGCACAACTCCTGTGGTTACAGGCAACAAGCATAATAAAAATTATTCTAGACTCAGTTTGCGTGTTTTGATTACTATTAGTCCATTTTTGCTGTCATGTGACTTGAACTCGTGTTTCATTTGACAGTTTTATAGAGTTGCATCCTGAAAACTGAACAACAGGAACTCTGACTTGAAGACTTGGAGAGTGAAAAGTGCATTAAAAGACGTGTTTGATGCTAATTTCTTCCTCCAATGCTGCAGCTTTTGTTTTGTTGCCGCTTTCTTTTTGGCTCCGAGGCGAGGAAAACGTCCGTTGAGCTTTTTCTTGTGGGACAGTTACAGACAAATCAAGTGACTCCGCTTCAGATTAAGTCATTCCTCTTCTACTCCATTTTTGTGTTTCACTCACTTTTGGGAGATGTGTGGTTTGATATGTTGTAAAGCGAGCAGAATGGACATTAGTGGAGTCCAATGATTACACCGTTTGCCAGCAACCACCGTTTCTGCCACTGCCAGGAAAAACAGTTTCTTTCCAAGGCTGTTTCGATGACGAATTCAACAATTCTCCCTGTAATTTTGGACAATACAATCCTCAATTTGCATAAAACAAATTGTTGTTCATTTTAGTTTCTAAACCAGAGATCTAATAGAGTTGAAATCCCACCGGTTTCCCGTGGAGTTTAATGTCTTACACTTCATAAAGTCTTGGATTTTTTTAATGCCCTGCAGATTGTACTGTGAATTCAGGATGTAGGCGGCTCCACCTGAGAAAATCCATGATGCATTTTAGCCGGTAAAGAGTTTACTGTAGATCATCCCAGATCACATGCACTGATTTACTTCCTCTTGTTGGGTGGTCAGGTGTCTGTTTGTGCCTCAGGAGTGCACGTTATGTAGGTTTCCATGCTTCACATCTGAGCAGGGATTACTGGAAAAGCCCTTGTGCCTGCAAGACATCCTCTGCTCAGAGTCATCATCCAGTGAAGACCAGTTCTCTGAATCTGACCATGTGTCCGTCTCTGAGTCATCAACCTGAAACAAACAGAATATATGTTTTATCTGTTTATCTTGATCCTTCTCTGCTGAGGTACTGTATGGCAGCGAGGTCAATGGATTTGGAGGCAGTGTGCGTGTCTTAAACTTTTGGTCCACGCCGAAGCTCCATCAGATAATTATGGGTTAAATGAACCCGGGGTTCTGCAGAGTTTGTTGTCCTGCTGGATGAGTAAAAGCAGGCCTCCAGCCGTCAGCGTAGCCGGGTCTTTCCCTCCGGTGTAACGACATGAATAGACAAGAAAAGAACAGCTCTCAGACTGACACACAGGGCTCTCATTGAATCATGTGAACTAAGACGGGGAATTTCTGATAGCCCCCATTTCTGTGCACAGCCGCAGAGACAAAAGCCCTCACTGTCTGCTGCCGTGGAGCCGCAACTTACCTCCAGGCACTGCCAAATAAAAAAAAGGAAAAGAAAGAAAGAAAGAAAGATAGAAGGAGAGGCGAAAGAGAGTGAAACGACCTCCTGGTTTTGGGACCTGAGCAGTTGCCCATTGTTCCACTTAAAATGAAAATCCCTGCTCCTCCACTGGGGCCCCCAGTAACCTGTTCGTATGCAGCTGGTGACCACCTGTGGAGCAAGTCAAATTAGGGAAGGATTCCTACTGTTTCTGTTTATTGTCTGCAGGTTTTTGTGTGTGTGGTATTGTGCTTTGGTCCTTTTCTGCAGTGGCAGAGGAGGAGGTGGGCTGGCCGGCAGGAGAGCCAGTGACTCCCCAAAGCTTTTTGTTTTGTTGCTCAAATCATCATCAGGTTTTCTTCTCCTCCTCCGTGTTCGGCGGCCGGTGCTGGCCGCTGATGATTGTTCCCCACGGAGGGAAGAGGGTGAGAAAATTAGGATGACTTTCAAGAGGCGGTGGATGAGGAGGTGAATCAGATTTTTTTGCTACGTGTAGCGTCGAGCAACAAAACGATACGTAACAAATTCCTGGCGGCCTCGGGGGAACAAGGTCTCGTAAAACGTCGGACACCAGACCTCTTGTGTGACTATCTTTAAATCTTTTTAAAAAGATGGAGATGAGACATGACCTACGTCCATTTTCCCTCAAATTATCCAATTTGGCCTTTATGAGAGCCCATAGCCTGGGAGCCTCGAATTCCTTCTTCATCCAAAACAAGAGTTGCTCTTGTTTTCCGCTGCGACCACTCGGCACGGAGATACAGAACAGATATTAATCATCGTTTGGACACACCGAGAAAAAAAAAATCACTTATGGGTCACAGAGAAATGAGTCAGTATTGCAAAACTGCAAAACACGGTGGCTCTTTGTGTCCGTTTCCCGTTCCCAGGAATGCGGCTCGTCTTATGACTTGAGGTGGGGTTGGGGAGGTGAATGACATCACCGGTTGTGCTCACATTTAAATTCTGACACAGTGGCACCTTGTGTTCCTATTCACCCCCCACCACCTCCCCGCCATCCTCCTCTCTGAAGCCGGGATTGTGCTCGGCTCTGCCTTTTCTTTCCCCCCTCAAAGAATACCTCCTTTTCTCTGGCTCCTCTTAAGCAGCTGCCTGCGTATGAAGTGGAGAAAATGACACTCCATCTCATGATGAATGGTACTTGACCCCTGGATCCCCCGTGCATGTGGAGCTCACACGGAGACGCATTTACATAAGCCAGGAGATCTCACGCACGCACTTGTTTACATCCGGGGGAAACAAGCGACGTGGACGCCCGCCGCTCTCCGCCGCCAAGGTGCTGCAAATGAAGATTAAATATTTGTTGATCAACCTCGGCTGTGAATTGGACAACCTTTACCGATGCTTCACCCCCCCTTCCTGGCTTCTCGGTTTGACACACATCCGCAGTGGTGGGGTTGCCTCGCTGAGAGCCCTTTTGTTACATGATTAATTACTCTGAGCAACAGTTATGGCGGGATTAACAATTAGCTAGACCTGTCAAACAGTCAGTCTAAGATGGCAGACTAATTGAGCGGCTGGTTGGCCATTGTGTCCCAGTATAAGGCCAAGGAAGTGGGGATGGTTCACAAGCCTTTCATCTCTTTTACAGGCCTAATACCGCGGCAGAAAAGGCTCCGCTATCAGGAGCCGAGAGCTTGGGTAATTTTTCATGAATATTCATACGCCTGCTCTATCTGCAGTGAACTTTACAAAGTTACCTTCATGGTGCATGTTCTGGAAGTCTCTCTGCTAGAGAGGATGTTCACACACTGTAAAAAATGTCCACGTTGGGTTTCCTTGAAGCTTCGTCTTCGTTGTGTTTCAAATATCTGAGCTGAGGAAAATTCTGCTTTGAATAAGTGACAGTGCGGCTTCATGTTTGCACGCTACAGCCAGATCTCTGGACTCTCTGCTCATCATTGTGCTGCTTAAAGTATCATCACAACACAAAGAGGAGGAAAAAAAGGCCGAGTCAAGGCCAACTCTGGCCCGACAAAGAAACAACAACCCAAAGTTTCTTTTGAGCCAAGTTTTGGATGAGAGGGAGGAAAAAAAAAAGAGAGAGAAACCTGCAAGGCCACACAACTGAAGTGGCTTCCTCAAAGAGTTTTTATCCACGGTGTCCATGGGAAGAACCCCAGCGGAACAGCTGCAACGGCAAGCCATGGCTCCTCATGAAAGCTTTTGCCTGGAGGCGGGGAGGCGGACGACTTGAACGTGAAGAAAGTCAATTGTTCCCCCGCTGAAAGGCAAAAAGCCCAGGAGGAGCTGCTGCACCATGGTGTGTGGGACATATCAAAATATTTGACAGACTTCAGCATTATGAAAAACCTTCCTGCTTTTTTTTTTTTTTTTTTTTGATTTTATGGAAGGAGGGGGTTTGTTTTTCAGCCCAGCACCGACCCGTCACACTCCCATCAGGCCCCCTCGCTGCCCCATGTCATTGTTTGGGCCCCGAGAGTTCAAAGCGGGCCCTTTAGGAGCCGCTCAGTGTGTGCTGACACCATGTAATGAAATTAGTAGTTCTGGCTAAACAGGTTTCAATCAAAGAGTCGCAGCCAAGACCTCGTGCCCACTGTTCATGAATCACCTCATTCACTGACTTATGGCAGACAGTCGGCCACATTGTTGCTGCATTCAATGACCCATCATTCACACAGGTAGTCCCACCGAGAGTTAAACAGTGCGTTCAAAAGGGAGACCTGGCTGAGAGCGCGGCCACAACAACAAACCACGGCAGACAATGGACACAAAGACTCAGAGGTCAGAGCCGATAATCAAAAGATCAATTCTCACAAATTTCAAAGAAAAATGCCCCCTCACCTACGAGCTGTTTGTATTAAGTGAGTTTATACAAAGAGAACTGAATATCTGAACCTTTGCTGCTTGTTTTCAGTATTTTTTATAATAAAGTTACATTTTGAGTTTTTTAAATATAGAACAAAATCAAATCAAATCCTTGAAAATACTGGGAACAGGTTGGTTTGTGGCGATTTTCCACAAAATAAAATGAATTTCTACCTTTTGGTGTTTAAAATATACAAATGTGAAAGAAATCTTTTAAAATACCCAAGGTCTCGTCTTTATAATTCATTGACAGGAAAATCATTGTATTTGAGAAGCTAAAACGACAGAATATTATTATTTTTTGCTTTAAAAAAAAAAGATAAAATATTAAATGGTTGTATCATTTGTGTCGGAAGCTTTTCACGCGTTATTATTTCTGACTCCTGACACGGTCCTGCCTCTTCTTGGTCTCTGCATGAGAAGATTGTGACTCGTCTGCTGGTCTGAGATCAGCTGCGTTCGCATTAACGTTAAGTTACAGGCGACTGTTTGATGTTTATTTACTGAGCGTCGTCGTCGAATGCGTTCACCTGCAGGAATGATCCTTTAATGCACAACACATGTACGAGTGCTGCTGCATTAACAATGGCCTCCACAGTGTGTGTGTGTGTGTGTGTGTGTGTGTGTGTGTGTGTGGAGGCAGAGAGAGCCTGTGATGCATGTGTTTACATGTGTGTGTTCATGCCTCTGCATGATGCATGTGTTTATTTGTGTGCATGTGTGTGTGTGTGTTTTGCGCGTTGTGTGTGTTCTCGCCTCAAGCCCTGTCTCCTGAGCCTAACCCCCCCTCCCCCCTCCTACACACACACACACACACCTAAAACTGATGGCTTTGAATCACTGGCAACCCTGCTGCTAATTTATTTGTGCTGAGCATTATGGGAATTAATGTACCTGACATTCAGTGACAACAGCCGGCGCTTTGTGGCCCTTTTTACATTTCAACACATTCCTGCCATACACATGGCTGCCTGCTGAAAAACGTCCATCTTCCCACCTAGCTGAAAAGAAACACACACACACATACACACACACACGGCAGGCTCTGAACCTCTAGGTGCAGGAGGCTGTTAGCGGTGGCTGATGATAGTAGCAAAACATTAACATAATAATTAGTGTCTTGTAATTGTTTCATTAAAACCAGTTGTTCCATTTCTCCTCTTGTTCTCCCAGAAGATGCGAGACGGAGTTTGGACGTCAGCCAAAGGAAGGGAGGCTCGGTCCACGTTTGTACCCACTCAAGATGTTAGCCCGCTCGCCGGGAAGCCGGGGAGGGCTGTCGGCGGCGGCGGCGGGCGGCGGGCACGGCCACTGCGGCCATATGTGGGGACAAAACAAACACGGGGGGGCGACTGAGGCCTCACCCAACCTCAGGATGAGAGAGACACTGAAGAGGATTTATTGACTTAACTGAAACTAGACTGAAATGACACTAAATATTATTTTCCCCCGCCGCTCTCCTGTGATCTGGCTTGTCAAAAATAAAAGCCTGCGGTGCATAAAGTTGCTCAATAATGAACTAAATCCTGTATATTATGTCAGTTCCTTTAAAAAGGTCACACGGCGTAATCGTATTGAAAGCTGGCAGTTCATTTAGAGGCTGCAAAATACATACACAAGCGATCATGCATATACAGTGGCTGCCTGGCTGTGAAGTGCTTTCATTCACTCAAACACACACACACACACATACAGATTTGAGCCAGGCCTAATTAACATTTTAAAGAGGAATTCCACCCGTTCACTGTTCACTACGTTGCCGGTGTGAGCGTGATCGACTCTGACTACAGGAGAGAAACCTGTAATGTCATTAACATTTAAATTATGAAGCAGCTTCTGGTTGTATTTCACATGCAGAAATATAGTATATACGTCTGCACCCGGGGTCACTTTTCCTGCTGCAGGTCGGTTGCAGGAAGAATTAAAACGTTTAAAGTGTCGCAGGTTTGATTTTTTCAGGAGCAGAGATGTCGGATTGTAAAACACACATGCATCTTTTGACACAAAACAACCAAAATGTTAAGTAAAACTTCACTTACTGGCTTTTGTCTGGGAGTTTTGACCTCGTTTCAGCTGCTACAGTCGTCAAGGAGATGGCTCAGGAGTCGTAATGAGACCTACGTATGGAAATAAATTGATCAGACAGATATTTTCAAGCTCACATGTTCTACTTTTGAAAAACACAACTTGTCCTTTCATGATATCTTTATGAGCATCGTGACTTTTGCCTCTTTACGTCCTGAAAATGATGTTAATTTGTTGTTAAAGCGTGTTCCCAGGGATAATTACAAACATCTCAGGTCCCACTTGGAGCTCGACCCCCTGATAAAGGGCTTCATGTGATCTGGATGGAGTTGTGTGTGTGTGTGTGTGTGTGACCCAGATCTCAGCTCCACACAGCCTCCCTGTAAAGGACACTTCTGACGCTGGCATCAAGAGCAGGATATATGTTGCCAAGCATTGTTTCATAACTTATTGAAACCACGCCGACGCCAGGCTCAAGTTGGTGTTGAAACTTTCTCTCTTTCAAGTCACTTTTCTTCTTTGACTTTGAGAAAAGAGGCCGTTACAAACGTAAACACAAACAGCTCCGCAACAAATGTGCGGGATTTTGTTTCCATGTTCCTGCAGTGTTATTGTACATATGTGTTCCTGCCAAACACATGCACACACACACACACACACACACTGCTGCTGCTGCTGTTGTTGGTCTGCAGCTGCGTGCTCTCCACTCCATCTCTCTCAGTGCAATACAGTGAGGAGGCACAGGAGGCAATAAGAGGCATACGTCTCATTGGCCAAGTCTGACGGGGAGGAGGAGGAGGAGGGTGTGTGTGTGTGCATGCGTGCGTGCGCGTGTGCATGTGTGTGTTTTTAATGTGTGTGCATGACAGCCTGTGTCACACCACCAGATAGTTAGATACCACCGCCGGGGATTTGACATTTAGTGTTTTTTGACAAACTTCTGACGACCGTCTCCCGCAGATCATTATCAAAGCGTTGCTGTCTGTATAATCAAGATGAATGCTTCCTAACACAACGATGATCATTTTGTGGAGGAGCAACTCTCGAGGATCCGACGAGGGGGTGGGAGGGGCCGGCGCTGGGAGGAAGGGTGGGGGGTCTGCATCACTTGGGCGTGCTTAACACATACATTTCCATTTTCCCAAAGACAGATCTGTTGGCAGCGCCGATATAAAGCGACACCCCGGTGCTGACAATGTTTCTGTCAACTTATTGAATCCTCGGCAGAAAAAGGGGGCAATCTCGGAGGCAGAGCGCAATCTAAAACATTGATAAATAAATACGGGAGATATGAATATGTTTGTTTGTTTGTTTGTTTGCGCTGGGTGTCGATTTAATCCCCGCTCGCCTTGGAAATCTCCCCAAAGACTGATTGGTGTCATGCACCGCAATTAACTCCACGAGCACCGTCTATAAATCAACTTCCTGAACTCGGCGTGGAGGAGATGATGTTTTTGAAATTAGCACCATCCGCCTCTGTGTGTGTGTGTGTGTATTGTAAAGGGGGGGAGGGGGGCGTGGTGGTGAGATTTTCAAAATAACGGCCTCTCTGATATCTGATATTCAGAAAACACGCAGAAACAAGTTTCAGAAAATCACGTTCATTCTTCAGCGCGCTGCGGGGGCTAACGCAGCCGCCGCCGACAACGTTTTGAGTGGCGAGCTGCGCTTTTTTTTTTTTATTATTATTATTATTTTTCTTTTTTTTCATCTTTATTTTAACTGATCGTCTGTTCGGTTGCAACTGAAGCGCCGGCGCCTCCCTCACATTCACCTCCTGCGCTTTCATGGCATTATGAGGCATGAGTCGCTGTCAGCGCCGTCACACAGGAGAAACATTTAGGTCAATTATCGTCTCATTCAGAATCACACTCCACTACTTAGATTAAGAAAAACACTTATTTGCCCACATGGTCCGGGCAGAGTAATATTTCTCTGACTGAGACCAGCGTATCAAGAGAATGCTTTATTGCTTTACTTATTCATGTTTCATTTGCAATTCCTTGTGTATGTGTTTGCATCAAATATATACAGTGTGTGTATGTGTGTGTGTGTTTGTGTGTGTATTCCCTTGCAAGTGCAGCTGATAACACTAATCCTGTTTACTTCTCTTTTCCTCTCTCCTCAGTATTTCAAATATACCTTACGCCTTCTCTCCACTTCAAGGCGTATCCGTGGAGGAGAACGCGGCCCCTGCCCCGGCGATCCAGCACACACACACACACATACACATACATAAACACACACACACACGCCAGAACAAAGGGAGTCCCCCCATATTCGATTCCCTCTCTGAATATGTAAAACACAGCAGCAGCAGCAGAGTCAACGCTGAGAAATTACCAGAACTATCTGGGCCATTGACAGGCCTCCCCTGTGGTCAAATGGGCCACGGCTGTGTTTGGTGAGCGGCTCGCCGTAGATAACCAGCAGGGAGGAGACGCACTCGGGCGGGTGCGAGTGCGACTGTGATGTTGCACTCTGCCCTCGGAGCCTTCCGTTTCATTTTTTATTTTAAATCTCCTCTGTTAAAGCTGCAGTATGAACTCTTTTTTCATGGCGCCAAAAAAGGGACAGAGTGACTGTAATTTCATCTGCTGGCGGTTGATGGGGTCGTTGATCAGTCCTGATGGCTCAAACTTCTCCAGCTGAGATTAGTGGCTTTTAAAATTCACTTTCTGGCTACGACTAAAAATCTGCATTTTTACTTTAAAAACAAAGTTGTTATTGTTGTTTTTCCATTACCACACGCTGTGATACAGTACGACCTGGTCTTTTAGCTTTGGGATGTCGTCATTGCAAGTTGTGACCAGTTCAACAGATACATTTTCTCATCTTGTTTGGTTAGCATCAGTTTTAGCTGCTTGAAGAGAAGGCGCTAAAAAACAAAGACTGGGACAAAGTCTGAAACACGACTTCCCCAAACACAACTACTTCCTGCAGGAGAATTAGCCGCCATCACCTTCTCACTTTAAATATTTTACACCTTGGACTTGAAAGGATGATATTTTTCCGTGAACGCACACGTATGTCAGAGGGTTTGGATAATTCTGCCCTTTTAGGTGATGATATTTTGAACCATTTGTGATTCCCCTGACCCGTTGGCACCGCCTCGGCCCCTTTTTGGCTCGTGGGCGGCGTCAGGGGAGATCCTGATTCACAGAAGCCATGGCTGCTCCTCAAACCCGCCGGCAGATGCTCCCTCTCTCCCGCCTCGCCAGCCGGCAACGTGCCTCCTCTGACATGCCTGTGTGTCTGTCTATCTGTCTGTCTGACGCAGTCTGTCCATTCGTCCGTCCATCTGTCCGTCAAGAGCGCGACGCCCGAAAAACCTCGATAATAAACACGCACATTGGCATTTAAAGGGGAAGTAAGAGTCTCTGTATAGGATGCACACGGTCCTAGAAATAATGTCTAAAATTAGGAGGAAAGATCCATGGAAGGCAATATGTTCCCATGAATCATTTATTGGCTGACGTGTTTCAGTGCCCACGTTGGCTGATGAATGATTGATGGCAACATGTTGCAGCACTGAGCCCTTTTCCTCCTTCTGGATATTTTTAAACCAAAACTTTAATGTTTAGGTCAATTACAAAAACTACTGCACCTCAACCAGGTTTTAAAGCTGCACGACGACGCAGCATTTTAACATCTTTCAGCTGATCGTTTTGGTCTGTTTGGATGTTTGAAGGCTCAGGAAAAAGCTTGATTCAAGTAGAAAGATCTCAACTAAACCCAAACTCAACAGCCCTGCACAGAAAACAAATAATAGAGGATAAAACAACGAGGTGAGTAAGAGGAGGAAGATCTAAGGGTCTAATGTGGAGACAAAACCAGAGCTAAAGTTGGACACTTGTCAAAGTCGCTCAGTATCTGCTGAATGAATCTGTGAAGGTGATCATTTGTTAACGAACAGTTTCTCCTGCTCTAAAGTCACTAAAAATCCACTGATGCTTTAAAGATGAAAAAAATATTTAAAACAATCCTATGTATTGCTGTTGTCATGTAAAAGCAAGAGTAAATCTACAGTGTATAGATCTCTTAAGGTTTAAAAAGCTTTTCTGTCTTATTAAAACTCTGCAAAATCAGTTTGTTTTCATTAATTCTCTCCTTTAAAAGAAGATTCAGTGTCTGTTTTCTTCTACTTCTAAATATCACCCCATGTTTTACAAATAGGAAACTTTTCTTGACAACACACACTTGTTAATGAATAAATCATTCTCTTAATGACTGGAAGTTTGTCTTCTTGTGTGTGTGTGTGTGTGTGTGTGTGTGTGTGTGTGTGTGTGTGTGTGTGTTTTTCCTCCTGTAGCTGATGAACCCTGGAATGGGGCACCGGCCATCTGCGGTCCTGTGTGTGCGTCTGTGTGAGAGTGTGTGTGTGTCCCTGTGTGTGTGTGTTGGAGCTGTGGTCCAGCGTCCACTGGGGAGACTCGGCTGCTGCCCCACTTTTCTCGCTCTCATGTCGGACCGGGACCATCTGACGGGGCTAAAGACCAGTGTCACATGTCTATATTTGGCGTCCGTCACCGCCGCTGCCAGAGCTCAGCGCTGCAGTTGTTTTCCAAAATGCGCGGGGCAATCGATGATAATGAGGAAGGACATTTTAATTAGGGCTGTCGCAACCTGGGGACGACATGCGGGCTCGCTCGGTGGGGGGGCCACAGAGAGAGAGAAGAGGATTGGAGGAGGTCTGGTCACTGTCACACCTACTGGGAGTTTGACTGGTGAAAGTCTCACTGCATTTAAATGAAACGAACCACGTGGACTAATTAAAATATTGAAATTTATCATAAGCTCACTGATTGGCTGTTTGGGTGTCACATGCTCCGACCTAAATCAGGTGAACCTGCTGAGTGAAGACATCCTGGTTCAAAAAGCAACAAACTGACCTGACTGGACACATTTCAATAAATCTTTAGTGAGGCGAGCCAATCAGGATCAAGTCCAGCTGTGATGCATTTCATGCCGTTACCCTAGTTACCGGCTTCTGACTTGTAAAAATCATCCGTGTCGACATGCAGATTGTAATTCTGAATATTAACTGGACTGGAGGTTTTTCTGTGCCAAGCCGAGGACACACGGAAGCAGCACGTCGTCCAAAGGCCGTCAGTCACGGTTATCAAGCCTGAATCTAAAGGGACAAGTCAAACAACTGATGTGATTGTTAAACTCAGACCATGTTAGATTGATGCAGCGGAAAATAAAGTTTGTATAACTTCATAAAAAACAAACCAAAACAAAACTAAAGTTAATGTTTGACTAAGAAATGCTTCAAATGCACTTTTAAAATCTACAAAACTGCTGTTTCCAGAAGTCCAACCTTACACATGTGACAGTGAACTCCACAAAGACTCAGTTTTCCAGCCCCACATCTACACACGATCCACACAATTAATGCAAACATGTCTAATGACAGCCGTGCACATGGCTGACATGCAGCCTGCTCCCTGCCATGCCTGCAGGTCACTGTTAGCTAAGTGATGAAAAAAACAACAACAGGGCAAAACTCAAATGTATCGAATCGTAGTCGTGCGACGTCAAGTCTGCATGACAGCGCCTGCAGAGAAGGACAAAGTTTTGAAAATAAAACTCATTAAACATCGAGTCACGTCTGTGGCTGTAAGAGAAGAAACAGAAGAATTCCCATGAATTCCAAAAATAGGGCTTCTCAGAATTAAAAATTGATCACTTCATAGGGAATTTGCATGGTGTGACCCGTCTCGCTCCACATTCACAGGTCTCTCAGATCACAGTCACACGCAGAGAATGACTCCTAATGAGATCACCAGCAAAATAAACTTTCACTTTGAGATCAGCAGGATCACAAACAATCAGCAGCGGCAACGATGAGTGTCTGCTTGTCTGGAAAATGTTTATGTTTATTAGAGAAACGCAGGAAGAATAAATCTTTCATGAAGGGGAAAAAATGCATTTTATACAGTATGTGCTGGCTATATGTGTGTTGCAGATGACAACAAAGCAAGTGGCCCACTGCCACTGTATTTAATATTCATTCTACATCCCCAAGCAAAGACTACAAGGTGTGAGAAGAGAAGCCTGTGCAGAATCACACCAAAAATGCACAAGTTGGGAATAACTGCATAAATTATCATCTGTGCCAGTAATGAAAGTGGCTCGCCCCTGTGCATGTGCACAAACAAAAGCAAAACAAATCCACAGCGCGATGTGAACACTTCTTCACCTTATGAAAAATGAAAACAGGCTGAAAACCTGGAAAAAGCCAATGGCTAGTCGCGCTCAGCGCGCTAATCAACTTAAGGCAACATCAGAAAGAATAGGTAATTTGAGACACAAAAAGAATTAGTAATTTGGGAGGCACGTACCCAAGTGGCCAAATTATTTATGCCTAATGGAACGGGGGTGTGTGCATTCATTTGCAAGTAACCAATCTGCTTTATTACCTGTCACTGGAAACGCTCGCTAATGCAGCTGAAAGCCGTGCTCTGCGACGCCTTTAATTAGAGTGGAGGTGTGGAGGCACTTCCTGCTTGAAGGAGACTTGTTCTCCGGTGCCTGTCTTCCTGCATCATAAACCAACTCTGAGCTTAAAGGTGGAGAGGACAAGTAGTTTCTCTACAAGTTCACAGTTTCAAAGACGCTGATCTCTTTCATCTGGCTCAGTCTGAGCACTTTTCTCTTTATTAACCTAAAACAATCTCAAAATGTGACAATTAACTGATTAAATTCAAACTACACTCTAATTATGTTTTTTACAGAATGTCAGTTTTAGGGAAACAAACACTGATCTCTTCTCACTGTTTGCATTTCAAATATGAATCTGTGGCCTGTTAACAGAAGAGCCTTCCCTCTGCCGAGGAAGCAGCACATCGCTCTTCAAACATATGTAATGAGCTGCGGTGTCGGGGCGGCGTTGGCGCAGCGTGCCGGCTCGATGGTTGTGATTGGCTGTTTCCAGCCTGCGTGCCCAGAGGAGGCTCCCTTAAGAGCAGATCTCCTGTTAAGTATGAGATCCCTGAGAGGAGAAGTGTTGGAAGGACTCTGGTTTCTTTAAATATACCGGGCCGTCTGGGGAATATAATGGTTTCCATATATAATTAAGAAGAATACGACGTTGGAGGGTTTATGTGTCTCTGTGCTGCACCTTAATGGCTGCGGCGGTTTTGGCGTACGTATGGCGGCAGGGCTTTATTTAGACACACTCACATGGACGACATGTACAGATGGCTGCTCTCTCACAGGGAGGACGCTTCACAGAGAACCCACAGGTCAAAGGCCGTGGAGAACACAGAGGAGAAATGTCCGTGTGCAGAACAAAAGTGAGAAATTTGTATTTTTGTGATTTAAACATTAATGTGCACCTCAGCAGTAACAGCCACAGTTGGACAAAAGCCACTATGTCTTCAAACTGAAGACTTCTGAAGTCTTTTCATCAGATTTTTGGAAGAAATGTGCAGCAGGAGGTCAATCAGAGGATACATCCAGACCAAAACATCACAGGTTCATGTAAAAACTGTAAGAAAACACACTGAAATACGGGTACAGTGGATCTGCTTTGACCTAATTTGAAAAGAGGTGTATAAAACGACCTGGAAAATTAACTGACAAGGTGAAACTGTCCTTTTCCAGCTGACGTGTAGTGACTGACAGATATGGGCTGAATCAGCTCTGATTGAGTCTGATGAGGAGAAGCTGCACATCTGGAAACACACACGAGCGAGGCAGAGCCAAGAAAAATACCTGCGTACTGTATGAAAAAACTAGTGCTTCATAATAAGGATCATATCTTGGTCCATGTAGAAGCAGCGGCTCATCCCTCCCTCCCTGTAACTCATCATCAGTGTGTAGTCAAACTTTAGGAGAGAGAGCTCCGGGGGTCCGTCGGCAGGAAACGAGTGCTAATTGTGCTAATGAGCTTGTTTGGATAAGGCCTTATTTCTCCCTCTGTTGCCCCTCAGCGTCGCGAGCGGCCGCCTGGCTTCCAGAGACACGCCCGGGATGGACCGGTTCTGACGGTGACGGGCCCCTGGTCGAGGGGTTTCTCGGAGCCCGGCGCCCCGATGCCGACGCATCCATCAGCGGTAATAAAGCTGTGTGACACGCGGGCCCGCTCTCATCCATCATCGCTCATTTAAGATACAAGTTTGGCTTGGGTGTGACAGAAGTGAGGGATTATTGCCATTAGAGGCAGATCTTTTGTTTTGATGGCCCCTCTTAATGGGGTTGCATTAGGGGGAAGTCCTAGGGGCCAGTTTTTGGGTGATTAAGCAAGCAACACATTTACAAGTCTCTAATTGAGAGAACAATGCCAGGAACCTACAGAGTGCAGAGCTGTAATGAACTGAGCCTCCCTGAACTAGCGCCATGATTAGCTAACGTTGCGGCTCGTGAATACGCAACAAAATCCTCGTGCCGCCGAGGACGAGGGACTCCTTCACGCGCTGATTTGAGGAGGATTATGGGAAACAGGCGGACAGAGGGCTGATGGGAAACTCGGAGCAGGAGCAGAAGCCGAGAGAGGAAGTGTCAATTTGGCAAATAATGACTTTCTGTGTGCCACATATTAGTTTACATGTGAGGGGCTTTTCATATAGGAAGTCATTCGTGATGCATTCGCTGCTTTGAAGTCAAATAACGTAAATGACGGCGTCTGCGGTAATTCAATTCACTCATCAGGACTCGTCATGGCACAACACATCATCTTCTGACAGAGTGATGTCACCCACGTGTTTTTATTACATTAAAAGTCACCTGTCTGTTACATGTGCAACTTTTTAAAGGTTTTCAGTTGTTAAAGTTAAGAATGTCTTTAATTGTTATTTGCGCTTCTCAAAATAAAACTTTTTCCAGAAGTCTCAGTGCAGCAAACCTGACAATCTTAAAATAAAATAAGAGGAGCCAAGTTTCCTAAGTGTTTTTATTTGTGTCATTTGCTGGTGATTAATGAAACATGCTCTGCTCCATCCATCTCGTCTTTGTTCACACTGAAGTGAAATCAGGTTAAGTGGATCGTGTTCCTGTGCCGTGATGTCATATTTCACTGCCGCTCTGTATCTCAGGTTGTTGTGTGTCGTCTCGTGCCCTAATTAGGGAGGGAAAAAAAAAAAAAAACGAGTGGCAGCCAAATGAAGCAGTAGTCACCTGAGATGAAGGACACATCCTCTGTGCCAGGAGACGCCTCACATTTGATTTTTTATTTATATTTCTGCGCAGTGCAATACTCAGGGAGGGGAAAGTGGGTCAATGAACAGATTTGCAGAAACCAACTTTGAAACATCCGTGTTGTCTTTCTGTCTCTGGTTAAACATAGTTTTGTATCCGATTCCCCAGTGCCAATTACTCATTAAAAATGTTTAACAACATTTTAATTGAAGAATTAATTACCTTCGGCTGGGCAAAACCCTCCTAAATTTCATCTGGGGAGTCATCAAATTGTACAGGGGAGCCGCCATTGAAGTGTCAGGGAAGAGTGGGTGGAGGTGGAGGTGGAGGTTGGCGCAGGGAGATTACGTACTGCAGCGCGGCGGTGAGTCAACGGCGGTGGTAATTCATGAGCAAACGCGCCGGTGAGTGAGAGGCAGCGCTACGACGTTTTTCCTCGCGACGTGTGACTTTCGTCCCGCAGAAGCGCAGCTCGCAAAGTGTCTGCCAAGACAAACAGCGCTCACAGCCTCTGCATTATTCACAGCATTTGACTTGGAAACAACGAGACGAGGGCAGCAGGAGAAAAATGAAAGATTTACTTTTTCCCCTTTCGATAAATGTAATAAATAAATCCCCGGATCTGTGCAAACAAACCCCCTCGTACCAGCTAGGACAGGACAGGAAGTAAAAATAATATACATCCTCGCACTTCCAGGTGTTCAGACATGCAAATCATTCTCATTTCATGTGCTGAGATTTCAAGACGTCTGCAGAGAGTTTCTTAAAATCTACTTCTCTCAGAGTTTTTTTTTTTTTTTTTTTTACCTTGATGTTGTGGCTTTGAACAGTTTCATAGTAGGTGCATGAAATAAGTTTGGTGCTACAGGATGCAGGGATGACTTTCACAGTAAAAGCCTTGTATCTCTTCTCAGAGTTAAACTATGAAATATGAATCAAAGACTCACGAGGCTCCGACTACCTCAAACTACACCGATCTGAATATTAAAATAAACTCAAGTCTGGATGATGAATGTTCACACACGCTCACACACCTTTTGTAGAGGCAGAGAAGCTCCTGGTTGTATCTTAATTTATTTAATTACTGCTGTATAAGAGGCCGGACACTGTAGCTCTTGTTTGCCCTTATTTTTAATTAAAATGATCATTGCTTTTCTTATATTTTAACTTGTTTGAGTTGAAGAAATTTTCCATTTTGACATATAAACTGACTTTACTAATCTCTCTTACTAATCTATTAAAACGTGATACTTGACTACAAATAGCTTCCACAGTAAACATTACAACTAAAAGTTTAGTGTTTTTTAAAGGTTTTAATTGTGCTCATTAAAGTCGTTTCTCTTCATGTTTAGTTTGACATCAATTTCCCAATCATCAGCTTCCTTTGTGCTGCCCGGTGCTCCAGCAAAACGACTGAGGGTAGAACCTCCTGACTTACACCTCTCCCCCCCACACTCGCTTTGTCTCGCTCCTCTTTCTCTCCTTGCCTCCTATTTAGCCCGTGCATTTGATTAGTTAATCACCCCTCCCTCCCCTCCAAACACCCCCCATCCCTCCCTCTCCCTCCCCCCCCTCAGTCCTCAGGTGGAGGCAGAGCGCTCGGGCTTCTCATCCAGCCAAGCTGTTCTTTTGGAAGGGAAAGGAGGCAGCTGTGTTTACAGCCCGGGTCCTGGCGTACATTTAGCAGAATCTATTATTCATATCGCTCAGTATCAGAGCGAGATCTCCAGCCACCTGTCTCACTGACAAGCTCGCCCCCTTTTGTGGCGCTTTCCGTTCGGAGCAAATTACGCTCGTCTTGATGAATTGAGTTTTTATGAGCGTTGCTGTAGCGCCTGGGCATCCTCGCGCCGAGCCAGGGACCATCAGGGGCCCGGGGAGATTTTTCTAGTCAATGGGCAAACGTTTGGAAGAATGTAGCTGCGGGAGGGAGACGGGGGGAAATCAGAGTGGTTTTTACCTAGAGCTCATGTCTCCTGTCAGGCTGGGTTTTGTCCACTGTCTGCAGCTGCACTCCTGCCAGTGTATAATGATGTTCTTACACCTGTCAGTGTTTGTTTCCCATCCTCTCCCTCTCCCTCCCTCCTCATTGTTGTTTACCTCTCTCGCCCGAGTGCCGGCCCTGATCTGAGATTTGCAGAGAGAGAGAGAGAGGGAGAGGGAGAGGGAGAGGGAGAGGGAGAGAGGGAGCAGCAGCAGGAACAAAGACTTCCTTCAGATTCAGTTTTCTGTGAGACGCAGCTACCTGACGAGTCTGCCGGCGAACTGTCTCCCTCCTTTGACTCTGTGTGAACATTTTTAATTAACGGGGAGGTGCGCTAACTCGATGATAAGCACCCCTGATAACTTATAACATGATTCATAATTTATAAAGATTTTTGCTTTCATCTTCACTAGTTTGCATAAAACTAATTACTCCGTAAATGGTATTCATTACAAAATATATTTTTTCTCTCCTCACACAGGCACGTAAATCGCGGCGCCCAGCTACCAAGTGTTGCTGTGGGACTGGTTAGCATGCAGAGAAGAAAGGTAATGATGAGTTGTTAGAGGCGGTGTCAGGGGCAGACCTGCCTGTCTCTGTTTGTACTCGAACGCAGCTTTACATTCATTATTCCAACAAACTGCAGCTCAGAGTCTCACTTGATGTTAACCCTGCCCCATGCAGGTAAACCAGGACCAGAGGCGTGTGGGCTGAGCCGCGCTAACAGGAGAACATGCACCGAACAACCTGATCTCTAATGCAGTCAGTTACTGTGTCACTTACTGTACAGCTCTTCTCCTGGTTCATACACATGTACAAACACATGCTACGTGTTTGTGAGGCAGTTTGTCTCTATTTGGGAGCAGCTCCAAAAGGAAACCAATAAACTGTCCAGAAATTTAAATAAAACATATGATTTCTATGTAAACAATTAAAGAAAGGCTTCATATAGTGATACAACCTCATTTTGTGTTTATTTTCATATCTACTATTGAATCTATCTATTTGGGAAGCAAATCTGGTGAGCACGACTCTTATTTTGAAGGGATCTGTTGATGCTAGAAGATATTCCAACATATGCATCTGTTATTTAAACACACTGTAAAAAACACTGTATAAAATCCTACTTTTTCATTTTAAATGACACATTTTAGGTGTAATAGTTCAATTTTGAGTGATTTTTAAAATGTATTTGAATGTGAGGGGCCTCTGCTGTGCTCAAAGCCTGCAAAAAGGCTAGGATCGGCCCTGCCAGTCAACCACATAGCTCCAAATGGAAGAGGTCTCACTCCTCTGCATTAAAAAGCTCCTTACCTGTAAATCTGCTCGCAGGTGGCTCCAGTCTTGTGTCCTGCTCTTGTTGGATGAATTTCTTCCCTGAAAAAGAAACAACAGCAAAACAACTTTAGTTTAGAAAGGAAGAAAAAAAAACAGAAAAGAAAAGTGAGATGTATAAATAAACATGGTGAAACACATTGGCTGCCTCAACAGTCTGTTTTCAATTCCCATTCGATTAAAGTGTCCCTGCAGGAGCCGGTGAGGTTGGGTACGGGGTGAGGTGCAGAGACATAAATCAAAGCGATCCAAGGAATAGTAATCCTAGCTGAACATTTTGGACTGATTGATATAAATAACATTGTCCTCGCCATCTGTCCAAAGAGGGACCTTTCCAGTTAGTGTTGAGCGGCAACGGCAGAATAATTAATGAATGGTGTCCTTTGTGCCGGTAATAAAGAGGAGACAAATTATGTTATAATCCAACTGCTGCTCGTTTGTCACAGCCAAATAAAATGTCAAATAAAAGTGAGGGGCCACAGTGTTTGTTTAATGGAGTGCAAGCTACCTGCTCCAGAGTCTGACAGCAGGGTGGGATGGCTGTAAAAGAGGCAAAAGCCTGGATTCAAGTCTGCAGGAATCCACTCAGACTGAACGTGGTGCTGTGTGCTGATTATGGGCTGCACATTTAACAAATGTCCACAAAGAGATTTCTTCCAAAACGACTCTGGGAAAGATCTTTCATTACTAATCAAATAAGGAATATCCAATCTGTGATCTCAGTGCTGCAGCAGATAAACTTTGGTCCATTAGAGATGATTAAACATCTACATCACCTTTGTTAGCTTGTAAAAGACACAGTTAATGCAGTTGCACCTTGACCACGTTTGCTACTAACGCGCCTCCAAGTCTTTGGATGAGATCGATCATAAAAACATGTAGAAGAAACGACGTTAGAGGAGTAAACACGGGGCTCAGCGTCTTTAGGAGTTGGTATTCCTAACAGAATGTGGAGGGTTGATGTGTTTTCACATCAGGAGAGGAGTTGTTTTTAATGACCTGAAATATTTTACACTTATTTTGATGTATGACGAAGTATAGATGATACAGTTTTGATCAACAGTGTTAGTGCAGCGTTATGGCCTTGTGTTGGGGCCAAAGGTCACACTGTACCCTGAACCCTGCAGCTGCGAAATCCTTTTGATCACAAATATAAATATAAGGAAACAGATTAATCCTCGAACAACGAGTTGGATTTCTGTCTCTCCGCTCGTGTGTCATCTGTATGCTTTACAAGGAACATCTGCTCAGGTATTCATAACCTGAGATCAAGGTTGGATTGCTGCCATTGATCGGCACAGGCACCTAAATTGAATTTGTATCCTTCATCTCACCTCTCTGCAAAAAACCTCGACAGTCCAAACCCGATGTTAAGCCCCCGAGCGAGAGACGACGTCCAGGACGAAGGAGGAGCTCCGACGGCAAATTTGTGATTCTCGACACAAGAGGGGACTAAACTGTAAAACCAGTTTGGCACAAAGTGTGGTTTTAAAAACGTGTTAAAAGTTTGTTTTAACGTATCCAGACTGACAGAGGCCCTTTGACCTTTATTGATCCCATTAGAGTCAATTAAAAGAAGCAGTTGACACAGATCAAAAACACTTCTTACTTCTTATTCTTTCTTTGTTTGCTGAGTGTTAGAAAGTCCACTTGGTTTACAGAGGCTATATGTGTTGAAACCTCATCAGACAGCGATCAACACTTTCTATCGACTTCCTGTAGATTTCTCCAGCTTCAGATAAATCTGAGATGTTGTTCTTCATCTGTTCCTGGATCAAACACATGCATATGCTGGAAATAATAAGCCCCGTGTTTGACCCCGGTGGATGGAAAAGCTTTTGCAAAACCACCATCCATTACAGCGCCGCCGCTCGCAATACAAACCGAGGACAAAGTGCAAAGTGAACTTGAACTCTGAGAAAGTTTTCAGAAGGCATCCTGGGAAGCAAGGACGAGGGAAGAGCTGCCAAACACTGGCTGGTTGGGTAAAGGGTGGAGGAGGCAACCTAGACAGGAGCTGAGCACTCTGCAATATCGCCTCCAGGTCCATCAATCACCCTCCAAATTAAAGGCGAGGTGGGGCTTAGGCTTCACCAGCCACATTTGACATCAGTCTCACATCAGACGGTGATGAGGACATCACCCAGATCGCGAGGACGCTCCGTAGGTGCACTCATTCCGCCCACGTCGGCGTCTCGACGGGGCCCGCATTATCCGCGCCAACAAAAGGAGGAGCCGCTTTGTGCAATCAGCTCTGTTCTGTACATATTAAACAGCGCAACATTCTCAACTCAGGTTCATTTTAATTAGAGGGGAATTTGATCACTGCCGTCTCCCACGGGCGCTTTTGATGTTAATAAAACAAGCTGTACCTTAGCAAAGCAGCGCTCTCTTGCAAAGCAGGGGAGCTGTGGGGGTGAAGGCAGGGGGGGGGAGGAGAAGGAGAAGGAGGAGGAGGAGGGGGAGGAGGAGGGAGGGGGTAGAAAAGAAAAAGTTCCCCTCTGAAAGTGGAAACTACAGGGAGGTGTCGGAGGAGAGGCCGTGATCCTGCACCGTGTTGGGAAACCGAGGCCGGCGAGGAGCTCGGAGGGATTATCAAGCATCACTACCTTATACATGCACGCCGGCTCATAATGAACAGCTGAGGTGTTCCCCTTTATTGCTCTGACACTTTGGTGCATTCATTCAATAGATGTTAATAACAAAAGAACTACAAGAGGAGATGAACCTCGGCTTCAAAAGGATATTTGTCTGGGTGACGGGTTCAGACGCCGTACCTGAACAAAAGGTTATTTTTTACAACACGTCCTCCGAGAATGAAAAGTCATTGTGTGACATTCACGATTTAATGTTTTTGGAGGCTGGAGGTTTGTTTGAATCTATTTAAGTGCAAATTAAGTGCTCAGACGTCACTTGTTTTGAATGTTAAACGTATGATTTGGGCACAGGACTCACATTTAAACAGATTTTCTGAGTCCAGAAACCAAAAAAAACAACAGATTTAGCATCAGAAATGAATGGCGCACAGGTTTTCATTGTCTAAGTGAAGTGTCATATTTGGGGACAAATGGCGCCTCTTTAACACACTGTAAAGGCCCATAGTGTTGTCGCATTTGCTTTTATTTTCCCAATAAATGAAGTGAACGGTCATCTGTCCCTGAAGTAAACGCTCCATCTCTCCCTGCGCCTCCAGGCTGGTCGTTAAACGGCCAAACGAGCGATGGAATGAGTAAATAATTCAACAAATAGATGAATAAATAAAAGGGGTCGGACGCTGTGGTGGTTAACAGAAGGGGGGGAGGGAGGGAGGGGGTCATTCAGCTGGGGAGCCACCTATGGCAGAGGGGAGGGCAGCTTTCTCTCTCCGAACATGTACCGTCTGTACAATCCTGAACCTTGGCACCGGTACAGGCATCTGCTGCCGGCCTCCCTCTGCCAGTCCACCGTATATACACAAACATCTGCTTCCCTGCACGGAAAGGGAAAAAAATAATAAATAAATAAAAAAAACGGGGACACGCAGCACTTGACAGGTCTGCGTTTCAGCCTGGCCTCGGTTCTTTACACAAAAACCTTAATGCATCCTGTCAAGCCATTAGCCGGTGATACGATCAGCTCACAGGCCCCCATTAAGCCATCAGTGTCCACCTGTGATAAAGACGACCATTTGTTTTCTTAAAGCCCTACTTAATGTCCGTTTAACTCAATTTGTCAGGAAATGTACAACAATTTCCTCCCCCCACGGTCCTGAAATCTGGTCGGGGTTCAAAAACGCCAAAGAGGAGAGGGAGGGAGGTTTTTTATTTTTTTTTCTCCAGGATGCATATTCAAATGAGAGGATTAAATTGCCTCTCATATTGACGTATCGTGTTGCGCGGGCGCTGAGAGGTGGCCTGTGTTTTCCCTCTAAAAGCTGATTTTTGGACAGCGGGGGCAGGAGCTGGAGGTTGTTTTGCCTCCATTAGCCTCGGTCCGCGGCCCCTGCTCCCTCTCCTGATGCATCCGTGACAGCACTCTAAATCCGGTGCGCACGCCGCGCCATCGCCGCCGCCGCCGCTGATGCAAAAGCATAATAACACCTTTTAAAACAACATTGTCCCTGATGCTCGCACACACACATGTCAAATGATCACCCGCCCCCCCCTCTCCATCCCCGGTGAGGACACCTAACAGCCACTGGAACATCTGTTTATGTTTTGTCTACAGATACATCATTTGGATTTTGGCGGGGTGGCGGCGAGGCGGGGGAAACGAAAACATAATGATCCTTTGCTGTGTTGTAATCCCAGGCGCTTGAGTAGTAAATCAGATATTAACTCCAAAAAGGAGATTAGACCAAAAAAAAAAAAAAACAATTCCCACAACATAAGCGCCTCAGATTGGCAACCGTGGCCCTTTTTGGTGTATACAACTGCCCCGGCTGCCCCCTTCTTCTTCTTCTACAATGGCGGAGGGACAGCGGCGCGGCCAAGCAGGCAGGAAGTGGAGGGGCCCCTGGTAGCGGCGGCGGTGGCACTGTCGACATCTGTCGTGGTTGGAGAGCTCAGTGCACAGGAAATGGGGTGTCACGGCGCGTGCTTGTTGGCCATTATCCTGGCATCCTAATGAAGCATGGGCAGTCTCTGGATGGCATGTTGAATGCACGGATGGGCAGAGGCAGCACACACACACACACACACACACTCACACACACTCGCCCTCGCTCTCCCCTTCAAATCCTCCCCCTCTCGCCTGTATCCCATCTGCCCGAGCCCCTGAACTGCACCCAATGGGACGGAGGCTGGTCGCGAGCGCATGCGTGGTGCGCCGGGCATTTTCCTGCGACAGGCTGAGCGCGAGGCCATTAGGCAGCTCAGCACGGCCGGTGTGTGATTGGAAACACACAGTGAACAAGTGTCCTCTCGGCATGGATGCTGCCTCGCACTAGGAGAGCCGGGCGGCGGCGGCGCGGCGCCATCAATATACCTGGTCCTAATGGTCCTCGCACCACAGATCAAGTGGTGTTTGTCAGATCGCTGAAGGGCCAGAGGTGGCTGTTTATTGACACCACAAACAGAAAAGACTCCCCAGACTGACTCTACCTCCACCAGGCGCCCCTGACTGCACATCATCGTACGTCAACATGACAATTTATATAAGCCCATGGCAGGATGATACAGTTAAATATCTGCAGAGGTCAGAACAGGGTTTAGATGTTTGGAAAAAAGGGAATATTTAACAACTGAGCAGAAAAACTGCTGATAAAATAATCAAAATGGTCACATAGGGGTCAAATCAATCACAAGTACAGGTATCAGCTGAAATCCACTCTTGTTTAAGCTTTTACTGTTTTATCATGGACACTATTATCCTCCATTAAACTGCTACAGTTCATGTAATACTATGGAAAGACGATGGAAAATCAGTGTATGTCGTCTATTTGTCAAATATTATTTCTCAGAGCGCTGAACATCTATTTATCTTTCTGTGAAGATGATATGAAAAGCTTAAAATAGTTTATTCCCAATTGGAAAAAGAAAAATATAATTTAACTGATTATAATGTGAACTCCTCTGTTTTCAATAGATGTTAAAACTACTATGTAAACAAGATGATGTATTTTAAAGCACCACCTCCTGAAGAGTTGATTCATGTTTTGTTTATATGTCGTTCTGTTCTCATCATCCAATCATTTTAAGATCAGTAACTTTCCTGTTATCACTGAGTGAGGGCTGTAATCATGAATCTGTATGTTTATAAAAAGTTGTGAGCTTGTTTCTCCTCAGTCCTCAACAGGAAGCAGTAACTCGCAGCCTGTTCCAGCTTCTCTCCACACAAACGATCCCTCTTCAGGTAAAGAGTCTCTACTTACTTGTCTGCCCATAACTGTAATGGGCTAATGTGCCGAGTAAATGTAGCACTACAGCCCTGAGTGCTTCATCAATACGTCCGACTGATGCAGGACAGAAGGGGGATTATCACGAGCGCCAGATGCTAAGCCACTGAAACTGCACACAATCAATTAAGTCCTCTGTGCATACAGTAGCACGGCGCTGCACACCAGCTTATCCTGCAAAAATATCACTCAGCCGCTTCCTCACGTGAGCAGGAAGTCGGATACGGGCCCGAGGATGCTTTCAGGTGACGAGACGAGACGAGAAGTGAAGTCAACAATGAGGCAGCGACTGCTTTTGTAGCTCCAGAAGTGGATTCAGAGTTTTACGGAGAACCGCAGTCGACTTCCTGTTTCCTGCCGACAGTTAATGCTGATTCCTCTGAACCACGACCACAGTCTCTCTCTCTGACTTCAGCTGAGTGGATTAAATTGGCCAAAGCTTTGGGAGGCACTTAGTGACGAAGCCATCCTGCTGATGGAACCACTCATAAGGTTTGTTTTTACCAATCACCTATTTCTGTCTTTTATTCTGGGAAACAGTGGTTTGAGATCTAGTCTCCAGCTGGTCCCGCAGGCAACAAACTGACCAGGAGTCAGCAGAAAGACATAAGAGGACTTTTCATCATCAAATCAAGGATAATTCTTTCTAAATGCTTAGATAACAGTGTGAAGATGAAAGAATATGTGGCAGAAAAAGCTGGTTAGAAAACTTGAGCTGTTAGTTTCATCTATAAATAAAGATAACTACTGTATAGGAATCTGAAGGGATGAGTCAGGACTGATTGTATGAATGTGATGAAGCTGCAGCTTAAAACAAATCTGCACCGACACAAACAGGAGAGCATCATCCTGCACAAACACACACACACACACGCACACACTCGACAAGTCATTTAACACATCAGACGACAGCAGCAGCAGCACAACAGACTCAGAGGGAGGAGGAAACACCTCCAACACCAAAGCGGCCGGTGATGGACTGCGCTCATTTCTCACCTGCGATCGCTTCATAACGATCCGATCTGTTTGTCAGAAAGAAGGATCGACTACCTGCTGACAAAAACGCCCCACAATCCCCTGCGGCGGCCTGGGCCCTGACAGAGGAAGTAGGTAGTTAACCACATTACCTAACGTGTGGTGATGAATGCTGCAGCTCTCTGCGGGGGTCAAGGGTCACGCAGTCCCCCCCCTCCTCGCTGTGAGGAAGACAGATGAGGTTGGGAACGGCGGCGAGACACCTCTCTCACTCAGCCTTGTTTTCTTTACCCCCACAGCAATCTGATACCTGATTGGCTCTCAGAGGAGCCCGGGTTTGATGGCACATGATTAACGCCGGCCGCCGCAACACGACCCGACACCGTTACTGTAATTACTGATCCGGCTCAGGCGGAGTCGGGCTAATTCTGCTCAGAAATGGGTATTAACTCAATAACAGAGGGTGTGTTTGACACATTACGCTCATATTTACCACAGATTACTGTAAAGAAGCAGAGAGCGGACATGTCTCCAGTTAATGGGAGGACAGGGGTGCTTCCTGTCGGAACAGGAAGTGATGTGTCTCAGGTTGTCAGTGAAGAAAGAAGCCGACTGATAGATGAGTGAGAAATAGAAAATCTCAGCAGAACAGCAGCAACATGTGGAGGAGAAAAAGGCCGTGTGAGGTGCGTGAACGCTGAATCAGCATCTAACGTGTTACAAATGAGTTGAACGGGAGCGAGTGGACACACTCCTCCTCCTCCATCACTGAGCATGCAGCCTGGAAACACTGCTGCTGCTGCTCTGCATCTGCTCTGTGATCAGCTTCCTGTCATGTTGGTGATCAATAAGGTTTACTTTCTTCCCGGTTCAGTGCCTCTCCTGCTGGGATTAAAACCCGTGTTGCCCCTGCCTCCCTGACACTTTTTACAGTGTGTACCGGTGCCGTCAAACCTCACACGCTCACCTCTCTGACAGTGAATAAACGGGCGGCACTTACGCCGCTGATCCGAGTCTGTCGGTGGGAAAGAGAGCCCTTAATCTGCCCATAATCAGAGCTGACAGTCACCTACAGCAAGGTGTGGCTCCACGCTGGGATCCAGTCAGCGCGCAGCTCTGATCAGCAGAGAGAAAACTGCCAGGTCATTAATATTAATCGTCCTAATCGGGGGCTGGAGAGCGGCGCGCTGATCAGAATGCGGTGGAAGGTAAAAGCTGGGCACCGCGGGCGCTGAGTCGGCGCCGCGCACATCAAGGTAGAGCCGCGCTGTAACCTGCGGCGCTGTATTTGAAGTAGGTGAAAGGAAACCAGGTTTTTGTTATTGTTAATTAAGCTCTTTGTAGTGAGTCTAGACCAGGAGGCCTCCTCTCCTGTCTCTTTCACTTTTCTTCTTCCTCCTTTCCTTTTCTTATTTCTCCCTTATCCTTTTTCCTCCATTTTCATTTTCCTCCCCTCTTTCCTTTCAGCATAACTTCATTCACTCTTCACATCGTTTCTTCCTCCCTATCAAAACTTTTTCAGCTCAGTTCTTGTTTCCTCTCGACTTTCTCTTCTTCAAATTAATTTTCCTCCCCCCATCCCCCCCACCCCGTCCCTCCGTCGCCTCGTGCACCATCCATCTTTGCTCCCACTTTATTCTTTTCTCAGCTCTAATTTGTCCTCTTTTCCTCTCACTCTCTCCCTTCAGTTTTCTTGTCTCTCCACCTTCTCTTTGGTGTCTTTTTTTTTCTTGTCATCCTCATTTGATCCCCAGACTCCTTCTCCTTCTCCATGCTTCTTCAGTTTTCATTTCTTATCTTCCTCCTCTTTCCAGTCTATTTTCTTCTTTCCTGTCACCTTCTCATGTCCCTTCCCCTCCTCTCTCTTCCTCCCTCCTCTCATCTTCTTCTCTTCTTCTCCTCTGGTCCATATGTCTCCCCGACTCGACGACCCTGGCTCTGACAGAAGATCAGTGTCCTATTCTGACAGCAGCTCCCTCCTGTGAGCGATGATCACCTCTGTTTACCCGGCATCGCCACAGTGACGGCCGGCCTCTTCCCGACTCTTGCTCGGCGGAGGCCGTGAGCGAGTGTGTGGACCTTATCTCACCGCCGCCACACAGAGGATTACTTTACCAGAGGAGATGTAGTCGGGGATAAAGTTGTGCTGCTTCACCTCTCATTCTAACACAGGAACCATGTTAACAGCCATCTGATAGCACCTGACAAATGCACTCCTCTTTGTCGACTTATTTCCCTGTCACTTGTGTTTTTTTCTTCTTCCTGGGAAGCAGAAAGGTGCCGTTAGGATAAACATTTGGGAAGCAGCAGCTCGGCCCGGCGCTAATAATCAGGAATGAGCAAAGATCTGCAGTTGAGAAATGGTCGAATCCGGCCGCTGCAGCAAACAACCTGCAGGAAGCTTTTTCACGGCGGCGGAGAGGCAGAAGGAAATGGGTAAACAGTGTGTAGGGGGGAGAGAAAAGTCCTACACTCAGCAGCTTTGAGAGTCCGAGATGTGAAAAGTGACTGGTTGATTTATCACGGGGGAAACGGAGCCACAAAGTACAATTTTCTACCTTGGTCGCAAACAATAATTCATAATGATGTCGCCTCCTGATAGCGGCAGACCTTTGTGCCGTGTCGGTCCTGGAAAATGATCGTAATAAATGTCAGGACTTCGCAGGTAACTACTTTAAAAGCCATTAGAAGTAGCCGTGATGGAAGATACCGGCCGACGCCTCATATGTTGTGATAACAACTCGCTTTTGCAGATAAAAGAGTAGAAAAATGAGCGCTGTGTTTTATTGTGAGGTTACAGGAGCTCAAGGACTATTACAGATAAACAGGTTATGTCAATTAAAATGGCTGCACAGGGCTGCTCCTCCTCCCAGCGCCACAGGAGGAGGAGGAGGAGGAGGAGGAGGAAGAGGCTCATGCTCCTGCACACCGACACTCTGATGTCTTTGCTGCATCAAAACCCAAATCTCCACCTTGTTCAGTTTGACGTATTAACTGCGGGGAGAATAAGGAAATGTACGGTGCAGCATTTGGTAGCGCTGTCATGTCTCCCTGTTGACCTTTCAACCGCACAAACTCAGACGGAGCACTCCAGCAACAGTCATGCATCACAGTTTAATGGCGTGTCAGGAAAAGGCTCGGCGCTTTTTGTTGGTGCACATTTTTTATTGCCTCATCGGCAGATTATGAGAGAGCTAATGAACTCCGTGGATCTGAGGAGATAAAATAAATAAAGAAAAAAACAAAAACAAACCGAAAACAACCCCTCTGCTTTTGTTCCAACTTTTCTGGCTCTTGTTGAGACTTCAAAACGAGCCCATATTGAGCGGGGGAATCTAATACAGAAACTAATACTTGTAAGAGCAAATAAGCAGGAGCCGATGAGCACTGGTCTTTATGTACACTCAGCTCCTACAATATTGGATCTTAACGTGCTCGGTGTCATCCGTTTTGCTCTGAGAAGGCTCATAAAAGCGGCGGCTGATGTGACTTTAAAGTTCCCCGGGGGACGAGAGCGAGACTCTTTAAAGACTCTTTAATGCCACCGTCGGAGAATCTCGCAAAGATTCGGGGATTAAACACTAAACGACTTTACCTACACTTTCATCTCCTTAAAATGCAAAATAATCTAATTACTCGTGTGTTTTATTGCAGGAATGAAAACACCCCACCTGTAGGAGAAAGGTTCTGCTGTGCAAAATTATATTTAAACGCACTCAGCGCTTTAAAGAGACACAGTCCAACTTCTGAAGTAACAGAAAACACAAACTTCTTAAATTCACAAGCGATAAAACGCGCGACTGCTCAGGAGCTTTGCTGCTACAGTCTTACTTCAGCTTAAGTTAGCAAACATTTAGACTGATCTCTGCTCTGTTTCTATTGTTTTACTTCAGTTTAACATTTACTTTTAATCGAAACCCGTCACTTGTGGCAACAGATGCAACTGCTACAGTGGTTAAAATTAGCAAACAGTAAAGAAAAGTAAACATTTCTCATATTTTCTGCTAAATTAGTGACTCTGTATGAAACCTGCTTGTTGTTTTATAGATAAAATAAATATAACCTTTATCTTTAAACCACCACAGACAGCTGCATCTCTGTGCTGCTGCAGTAGCTGGAGATAAAAACTCAAACCATCCTTCTGTGTCTCTATCGTCCAATCAAATTACCTCTCTCTCTACCTCACTGCTTTACTTCCAATAGTTATTGATCTGACTCTTAGACAGCAGATGCACATGAGCTGATCGATCATGAACTGATATCAAGACAACGATGAACGGTGAACACGGTGCATTCAGTGCATGGCTTTGCCCCCGTCCTCCAACCTCTCCTGTGTGGACGAGCGTCATGTCCGTGTCCCAGTTTTGATGCTACATCAGGGAACATGGCTCAGAGCGACGCAGCCATGGACAGAGAGGTGTATGGGTAATGCGGCATGAGGCTGTCTGTCGTATCACATGTGCAGGACGTAGCCTGCAGCAGGGAGGAGAAGGAGGAGAGGTGGAGAGAAAGGGGAGCGTCGCTCTGAGGAATCACAGTCCCTGTCGCCTCACTTCTCCTGGGGGGACGACTGTGTGCTTTCCCCATCCGCCTGAGGTGTGTGTTGAGTCGAGTGTGTGTGTGTATGATGGCAGAGGGGGGGGGGTTCTGCCTTGTAAGAACTGAAGGGCCCTGCAGGGACCTCGACTTCTGTTGTCCCCAGACCCAGAGCCATGTGCTGTGCTTGGCAGCCCCGTCCCTTCTGTGCCCGGCCTGGGGTCGCTCTAGGAGGGAGGGTAGGTAGGGTGAGGTGGGGAGGTGGGGGAGGAGGGGGCACGGTGGATTTTGGCAAGGAAAGAGGGTGACTTATGTTGACCACGGGTGCAGCAGCACTCCTCTGTGAGCTCTTTTTTGAAAACGCATTGAGGAAAATACGATGAAATGTACAAATCTCTACTTTGAAATGATGCATTTTATTTACAGTTAATTATAACATAGGAAATGAGAGTGTTTTAGGAGGATTCCCAGTTCTATGGTGCAGAGATTCAATGAAACAAGGACTCATATGAGCCAGTTCTGAGAGCTACCATGATCTTCTGCAGCTACAAAAGGAAAACTACAAACGGAAATCCACTCAGAGCGAATTTGTCTGCACTCAGTAGATCCCGGTTTCATTTACCAGCCGCAGAAACAGCACAGAAGTGTCCTTTTTAATTGGGGAGAAATCAGAGAGGATGGTTCACGCAGAGATGACAAGAGAGCAGGGTTGGACGGACTCAAGCAGCTTCATTTAGATCTAATTTGTTTGAATGACAGGTCATTTTCAGAGTCCAACTTCAAGGGTTTCATTACAAAATGTCATTTATCTGCTCTGGGTGAACGAGAGGAGCTTTAGTCTTCAAACGTCCTCAAAAGATGAGCTATTACGCAAACTGCTCGTACCTGATACTTCGGGAAGAGCCTGCAATTGTAGACGAGGAGGAAGAGGAGGAAGAGGAGGAATCTCTAATTATGAAAACACTATGTTTTTCATCCAGGGAGGAGATGCGTGTCGGAGTATCCCACGGCTGTGGCCTCATTTTGCCCGACACCAGTGCCACGGTGGTGACACATCATTATACAGCACAGGGGAGATCCTTCAGCCTGTCTCATTATCATCAATAAGAAATCTGCTTCCGCTCGCTCAGGACGACTCGATAACGTCCGACGTTCTGACGCCAGGAAACAAAGTTTTTTTGCTAATTAAGAGCAGAAGAAGAGGTGTCAGGTGGACGTGGAGAAGTAAACAGCAGGTTTCAGACAGGAGGTGATGACGGGAAGGAGCCCTGTCCATATGATGGCTACAGTTATGTCCTCACATGCAATCATGATTTCAAAATATTATCCCATTAAGATGGAATATAAGTGAAGCGTCTCAACCAAACTGTTGGAAAGTGTTCATGTAAAGCTGCAGCCTCCGGTGCCAAAGTTGAACATTTTGCACACACGACGATCTCCATTCCAGCGTCACGTTCCTCCTGTCTCTTCTCTTCCCTCTGAGGGACTTTCATCACATCCCGTGGCAGGGAAAAAAAGCTAAATCTGGTTGTTTTCCGTTGGTGTTCCTGCTGCGCACCAACCAAACTTGACAGATGCTGATTGGTTGGGTTGTCTCTGATCTGCTATTGGACCCGGGAGCCGATACGTGGCTTGTGCCACAAGTCCAAATGTCTCTTGACTGCGCTCCAGAGGGAGCTTTAACAAGCCGCAGCATGCCTCACATTCTACATGGATCTGGATTTTTGACCAGAGCTGCTTCTATGAAATAAAAGGCTTACTCTGCTGATTCAGGATTACACTTCCACAAAGTTGGGACACTCACAAGACACATTAAAAAGAGGAGTTGTGATTGATGCATCCGAAGCCGAAGTATCTGGGCTATTATTTGCTTATACAAGTCGAGCCCCACGAAACATAGAATCCAGCGCTTCCCACAATGCAACCTTCTCATCAAATCCTCCCCGTCTGGTTAACGTCCATGTCTCTCAGAAGCCACAGCTCCGGCTTGTAACAGGCTTTCCATTAAAGCGCTGGAGACAACCCCGCTGACATCACCAGAGCTGTTTTCTACAGAAAAACATGAAATACAACTGTTTTCACCGGCTGAGTCATTCTCACGACGCGCTGACCTCTGTGTGTAAACATGGACGATCGCCTCATCAGCACAATCAGCAAAGAGTCAGACGTAAACAACAAGCAGCTGCAGCAGTGGAGAAAGGTGGACGCAAAACGGAGCGATAAACACAATCGTTGTTTCATATGAGAATAAAAAATACAGTGAGGGTGCAGTTTGAAACTCTCCATCATCTCATCAGTGGAGGATTTAATGGACTGACTGTCCTTTAAAATGCAGCATAATCTGTTTTAAATGAGGACTATCAATTATTTTGTGAGAGGAGTTGTCACATCGTCACTCGGAGGGGCGAGGTAACGTCCTCCTTCCTCCCTCCCACTGTCACCGCGCAGGTTTTCACTCCTCACTCCAAAGATAAAAAGGAGGCCAGAGCCAACAATACATTTTCCTAGCAGCATGGTAGCATGTATGTGCTTTCCACCGGTGCCAGGAACACAGAGAGTCGCACACAAGATAGCGCGGCGACAGAGAGGAGGGAGGGCTGGTCATAAATGCAGAGAGGGGAAGACAATCCCATTGGCTCTGCTTTCATCAGATAGGTGGCACCGTGAGCTAATCCCCGGGCTTAGCTGCGTGCCGCCCAGCATGGCACCCAGCCGGGTGTCACCGGGGCCACCCTGGCAGATCTGGCGGGCCATGTGGCTATCCCAGCATCCCCAGGGAGGTTCACAATCCCGCCATGTTGCATTTACCTTCTGTGCAGGTGGCCTCGCTGGCCCCCGGGCTGGCTACGGGCACAAGAGCTAAGGCAGAAAACTTCTCCTCACTTTTGGCAGCGAGAGTTTTAAAAAGTGTTTGTACTTTGAGAGCCACGGACAAAGCGGCTCGATGTTAGTAAACTGCACATCACATGCATTTCTTTCGACGTACTTTTTAGACTCTTGGCATGGCGCGCAGAGCAGAAAAACCCTGAGTGTGATTCTTATCTTCAAGTACAGACAGACAGGCGGCGAAACGCTTTGGCTTTCGGAGCTCAGGGTTCAGCCTTTTCCCGGGTTACAGCAGAGAACAATCCAGCGACGGCTGCTCCGTGTCGTCCACTAATCCTACACATCCCTTATGTCACATTTCTGTATTTTCAGCCTGACACAGTGTTTATGAGCTTCATTAAGCCAATAAACCTCATCCAGATACAAGTTTTAATGCACAGAAACACAAATTATTAAGAAAAAGTAGGTATTTTTTCACTAATTCATTTGTTTATTTTATATTTACTTTCTAACTGATTAATCTTTAATTGATCTCATACATAACCATTTGTGGATTTAAATTTATTTTCGATTTATTATTCATTTGATTATTTAATTATTTACTTCATATATTTATTTGCTTGCATTACTTACTGACTTCTTAAAAAGAAGTTCAATTATGCAAAGCAGGTTTTGTTTTATTTCCTGTGTCATTCATTTATTCATTATTTAAGTTTGTTCCGTTTTCAGTTATTGTGAAGACGCACGATGGTGTCGGTTATTATTTGGGGCTGTTATTTTGTTTCACACCTATTGTCTGTGTGCAGAGACTGTGACCCCCCCACCTCCAACCCCCACCCTCCTCCTCCTCCTCCTCCTCCTGTTTGGTTGATTGCAAATCTGCCGATAGACGTGACGTCTCATTCTACTGTTGCTCCTTTCATTGTGAGGCCGTTTCAACCCCCCAAAAAATGTAAATGTAAACATTACACCTACACAATACCCGTAATATTTCAGTGTGGTAATCCTCAATCAACAGGCCCCACTGGGGGGAAAACAGGCCTCTTCTGTGTGTGTGTGTGCTGGCACCGGGCCAGTTCCTTCCTCTGTACCAAACACTGAGCCGAGTCGGTTGCTTAGTGGAAACAGACAAGCCAAATCGGCGCAGAGTGACCTATTTTGTTGCTGTGTGCCGCTGGGAGTGTGTTTTTCCCTAAACTAACCCCTGCCTGCTCGCTGCAGCTCGGCTCACGTCTCTCTCCGAATAGACAGAGCAAGCAGGAGGGTGGGGAGGGGTTTGGGGGGGGGCAAGAAACCGAAAATTGCCCGGCAGTGGATGGATGAACGGCCTCGACGCCACACCTACTGATGTGGTCCGAGCTCTTCCCCTCTCTCTTCCCTTTTCACTCTCCACCCCTCTTCAGAGGCACCTAATTATGAAAACCCTGACTCATTTACATGGCTATGTTTGATCTAAATTACACTCCAAACCACACCAAATTAGGATCATCTGTGAATGTAAAACACTTTTTTTCCCCTCTCTCTGGCCCCCACCTCCTCCTCCTCCTCCTCCCGCTCTGTGTTCTTGCACCGAGCTCTGCAGGGCACATGTTCAAATGATGAAGGGGGGATTTACAGTTTTTTAACGTCCTCTGGAGACCTGAGCCGTGTCCCACCCCGCCGACTGAGAGGGACTGGAGTCGCCCACAATTATCCCAGGATCTGATCTGCACCCCCACCCATCCCCACGCCCAAATTAGACTGAGCCTCCTCTGACTGATTCCACGTACAGGCAGCACATTAATTACAATATGCCAATGGCTGGCCCGGGCTAATTGCAGGCGCTTATTATGCATTCATGTTCTCATAATGTACATCATCTTTCTGTGCTCTTCTGTCTCTCTCCAGCCTCGGCTGTTTGTTTTATTCTATTATCAACTCTCTGTTTTCTTTCTCAAATATCTTAAAGCTGCAGCAGTGATTTGCCGCCTGTTTTTTTCCGGCTGTTTAAAGTTGCAGTATACGAAAACCTTTCGCCACATTAAAAAGAATAAATCTGGCAAACAGAATTTGATTTGTGTAACCGTAGTGTGTTGATGCCTGCAGCTGCCTGTTACCTTCAGCTTTTAGACATTAGAGTGAGCAATGGTAGACAAGGCAGAGCAGCAACGCTAAGCTAACTGATGTCGGTGTGAAATCAGCCAGGACGGGCCCTCTAACATCCTCACACTGCTGTGCCCGGCAGCCAGCACAGACGCTGTGAAGTCTCTAAGCAGTGTTAAATATTAAGGTACACACTTATTCCATGTATGATTCACTTATTAACTCTTTAGATCCAATGAGGATTTTCCTTTTCCTGTTTTCTTCAAGTTAGCATCGGTGCTAGCAGGGTTAGCCGCTGCTGCTGTCAAGGCGGAAACACTGATGTCCCAACAGGTGAGAGGTCGCAGCTCTGGTGAATTTTGTTAAAGCTAAAAAAAATATATCACACTGATAAATCCATTGATATTGGATAGGTAGTTTTTCTCCTGCAGCCACTGGTTAGAAATAAGGGTTATTATCATAAGTGTAAATTTCCATCACACTGGAACAAATAGGAGCCAAAGGACACCAACAGAGACTGTCTGACTGCTGCTTCTGCTGATTTCCTGTGCCCCAAATTCAAAGCAGAGAGGATGAAAGCTCCGTCAGCTCCACCTTAAGTTTGCTGACAGTTTGTCGGAGGTGATTGACAGGTGTGAGGGCCAGAGCGAAACCACGAGAGGACAAGAGTGCACGGCTAAAAATACAGCCAGCCTGTTGCCTCGAGGTGCAAACTTGCAGCTTGCACCTATGAAGTGGAGGCAGTTGCCTCTCGCCGCCGTTTGGAGCCACCAGAGCGCCGAGTCGCCTGGTGCAGCTTTTGACAAAAACGGCTGATTATTGAACTAAGATCAAACATCTCCCCACAAATCTTTGAACAGGCAGCCAAACTACAGAGAGGACTGCTATTCTGAGAAGTTTGTTTTCATGCCTTCTGTTGTGGTTTGACTGGGCGGGCGAGCCGTGCCTCGTTCCCCCAAATCCGCAGAGCCTGGATCCAATAAACCACAGTATCTGACTGCGGCGGTGTGGTTGGCAGAGGCAGGACGCTTCAATCTACCTACTGTACCCCCTCCACTCTGCAGGCTGCAGCCTAGGTGCTTTTTCTCTTTCAACCCTCCTCCCCTCAAGACTTAATTCACAACAAATGTTTTTATGCTCTGCTCCTCTCTCTCTTGATCCCAGAAAGCAACGGCATTCCTTAAAAACAGTGAACCTCAAAACTCAAAGCCCACAGGTAAACAGCAGATCTGCCCCCAGGACTCAGACGTTCCTGTGAAGTGAAGGACGACGATGCTTCTTTGTTGACACAAGTCTTCTTGATTTCAGCCATCACGCTGATTTCTTTAATTTGCGGACCTGGAAACGTGCAGAGGGAATTGCTCCTGATAAAGTTCAAACAGGTTTTGACAGGGCTGTTGAGGTTAAAAATGAACGTAATACCGCTGGATTCGAGCTGAGCCGGAGCCATAATTTGATCAAACACATCAGTTCTGCTCTTCTGTCTTTTGTCATCTCTCCCCTTCTTCCACCTCCAAGCTTTGCTGCAGCTTTTAGTTTATTTGCAAATACACCACTCAAAAAAAAAGGAGAAGAATAAAAAAGACTGACACAAACAGAGTGCGGTTGAGGCAACAAAAACCCCGAGGGGTTTATAAAAACATCTTACCCCAAAAGAAGAAGAAAAAAAAGAGGATTAGATTGCTGCTGTCATGGAAAATGCCTGTAACTGCAATTTGGGTGTTTTTCTTTGGCGTACCTGAATTCAAACTTTCCATGGTCATTTAGTGTGCAGAGAACTCCATGACCCTCGGGGAAGGTTTTAAAGCTCAGCAACGTTAAAAATGCATCTAATGAAAAAGTGGCACTTTTTTATTTATCATCGCGGCCGCTTTTCGTTCAGATTTCGGGATTTGCTTTTTGAGTCCTGCTCATATTTTTTTTTTTTGCACAAAGACTTGGAGGACACAATGGCGCACATTGTCGGCTGCGTGTGCCAGTGGCATTGTTGAGGTGGCGTGCTGAATGTAGGGCCAGGGGTGGGCTATATTGTTCCTGATGTGCGACGCCTCGACATCCCACACAGCTTCTGTCGATTGTGATCCAAGGAATTTGGATGTTTTAGCCGCATCTGGCTTTCACATCTCTCTTATTATCATCTCCCACTGCGTCTTATCTTTGTTACGTCTTAGTTCAGGAGTGTGACGACTCTTTTAGTAGCGATTATCAAACACTATCGCTCCTCGGTGATAGAGTCTGTCACAGTCAAACAGGGTCGACGCAGCTCCGCCTACTTAAAATATGTTTCAACCGGTGTCAAGTTTGGATGGAGCCTGTTTGTTTCTCACTAATTAACAGGTCACACAGTTTGTGGACGTCCTCGCTCAGTGAATCTGAAAAGATTTGATGCTGAAATTCACACGCGCACAAAAACAGCAAAGACACTGAATGGTGCATCATGAATTATTAGTTTGCTGTGCTGATCAAAAGTTGTGAAAAAAACCTTTGATATCCTTAATTACTTCCCTGAGCACCAGCAGAAATATTTCCTCATGTTTCTGTGTGCCGTGACCTCCGACCTCTGACCCACTTTACATCTCTGTAGCTGCTGATGAAAAAGACATTCTATCATTCGCCTGTTTTTGCAAATAAACTCAACTGAGCTGAACCGAGCGGCGCCCTGGAGGTAAAGAGAGCGAGGAAGGAACAGTAGAACATGCAAATGCTGGGCGATATTTTGAAAAAGAGGGGGTCATTATTTTAAAATTTAAAATATCCATCACCTCCTCTGCAGCGTCTGACCTCCTTCCATCTCAATCAGAGACATCGGCCAAATGTCAAAACGCCAGTGAAAAGGCTCTCAGCTAATAACTCCAACGAGACGCATTTTAAGTCCCCCTTAGTTGCCTTTTGATCTCCTGAGCTGCGTTCGGCGGCACTGGAGCTGGGACCGTTTGTCATAGCCAGGGGCGCTGGGAACCGGCGAGACGGGGACGCGCCATGAAAATCTGACTGTCAACGTGCCCTCCTCAATTTATTAAGCGGCCCTCAGAGCGCGCAGCCAGGATTTTGACCCTGATAATACAAAGCCTAGGGGGGAAATGGCATCGAGAAGCAAGCTCCACATCCTGTTGTGCTGCGGTCAAAATGAGATGCTAATTAATTACCATTGGCATCTTTAGCGATGCGTGTCAGCTCCTATTTGGTGTATCAATCTGTTACGGGATCAAACCGAGGCATGCGAGGGGCCGCTGCTGGTTCCTGCAGCCGGCTGGATGCAGACGCTGCAGCCCGAGGTCACGGCGAACGCTGACTGCAACCCCGTGATTAATACGGACTTTAACTGGCCCCACAGCGCAAAATAACCATAATCAATCTGATCACATTACGGATCAATAATAATGAGTCAACCAGCTGCTGGGATGTGTCGCTGCAAACTCACTCTGCGGAATAAAAACGCCTCAGAACCGAGACCTCATGTCAGTGCCCGAAGTTTCTACAGCTCTGCAGCATGAACTGCATTCTGGGTAATGTAGGAGATCACTAAATTGTGCATAAATTCACCTTTAGCCTTGATATGAACAATATTTCTGCAGAGGTATCACTACTTCCTGCAGAATATTAAAGATAAAGACGTCATGTGAAAGATACAAAGGAATAATAACATGTGTAATGTTTCCGACACAAAGAAATGTCTCATCACTGAGGGAGAGCAGCACTGGAAGCTCTATATAAACAAATTAGGTTAAGGCCCCTGAGGATGTGACTTCTATAATGGCTTCCGCTGTATACAAAACCAACACAAGAGACGGGAGAATGTGCAAAATAAAGAAAATTAATCAAACAGGTTGACCAGGTTCCTGCTCCATCAGGAGGCCAACGGCTGCAGCAGCAGTCATTAACCGCAGATAATAAGCACAAGGTCAGGAGATTTCTGAATTATCTCCCCTTCTCCCCACTGTTCTGTCAGACTCCTATGAAGTTGTGTTCAAGAGCGGGCTCACGTTAATCAGCGGTTTAATTGCCACTTGCCTCGGAGTGTGTGGGGAATAAGGCCAATTTCCCCGAGTCTCTCCTTCAGGAGGTTGCAGACAGGTTCTTGGAAAGAGAGAGGTCTGTCAGTGTGGATTACTGTCACAGGCAGGGCTCTGTTTTCACACTTTTACACAGAGCGACACTGAAGGTATCACAAAGGTACCGATGCACAAAGTTTACTTATATATTAGCTACTGTGATCATTCTGAAGGTTAAATCCTATTCCTACACACCTTAAGACATGGAACCAGTTGTGCACGTTCAGCAGCAGCAGTAAAAGCTTTATTATCACTGATAGTAGCAGGAGTAGTGATGTTACAAACTGCAGCACATAGCTTGAAGTTATATATCAAGTTCCTGCAGCAGTTTTAGTTGCATTGAAGTTCCAGAGGCGACTCGAAACTTTCAGCTTCCTACGTCAACTGTATGTTTTATTTTTTAAATCTATATGTGCACAGCTCATGTAGGTGTGTGTCTGCACAGTATGTACTGTATATGAATGCTGTGAATAAATTACATCCTGTCCACTGCTTTGTGTGCAGACAAATGAAATAAAGAAGTGGTGTTATAGCAGCAGTAGTTTTTAGTCCATCAACAGGTCGGAGGAAAGAGGGGCTTTTCATGCAAATGTGTAATTTGGGCTGATACCAAACAACGCAGCCTTGACTTGACAGCCCTTTGTCAGCGTCTGAGCTGGATGCGTTGGACCACGGAGCTGCAGCGCGCTCAGAACAACGTGCAAAATAGACTTGAAGTGTAGTAATACATGTGTGTAAAGTGCGAGCCCCTCAGGGCCGGTTTGGATAGCTGTATTGATTTCAACTCAAATGTATCTGTTCTGTCAGAGGGGAACGAGAGAGAGAGACGGCTGAAAAACAGGAGCTGAGACCTAACTAGAAACATTTAGCAGCAGCAGCAGCAGACTGAATGTGTGTGTGTGTGCTCATCTGTTGTGCACTATACACACAAATTACACCACTAATTTCTCTCCAGTGGTAAATATTAAAAAAGAAAATAAAGTAAATATTTAATTCCACCTCCTCGTGCAGTCGCTTCGTATTTATCTCATTTAAACAACATTTAGTTCTCTTGTCTGTGTCCAACAAGCCCATTGGTTTACCATCTCCTCCTAATATTATTGCATTATCCAGCGAGTGCAAACTGTGCATCCCTTTAATAACTCCATGTCAATGTGATTAATGGACATTGCTTAATAAATTTCCTGTAATTAAGTGTCCACCTGCAGCTTGCCTGGAATCAATTACCTTTTTGTTTATGCAATTTCCTCGAGGTATTTAGTTATGTGCTTCCATTATGGAGTTGTAAGATAATATCTGCTTATTCTGCTAATTCCCGTGTTACCGTATGTGACATAGTGGGCTAAAGGCCCCGAGCAAAGAGGAGGGCAGAGCAGATGGATGGCAACGAGAGCAGCACTCGCGCACTCGTACTTCACGGCCTTAATGACTGATGTTTGCTGTTTGCTGGAAGTTAATAAAAAGAGGGAATCATAGCGCATGTTATCCGCACCGACGCCAGAGCATTAGAGACAAATCTGAGAGCTCATATTAAGCGAAGACAGATGAAACTACATGTTGAGAGAGATAAGAGAAGAGGTGGATTACAGGTGAGTTATGAGCAGAGTCTGAGCTCCAGATGGAAAACGGAAGAATTTGTTTAAACTGTAAATTCAAAGCAAAAAGTTCATTTATTTTTAAAGGGCCAGCGCCTCCAACTCTGATTCAACCTGAGAAAACTGTTGTATTATATAATATCTGTGGCTCCTTATGTAATCAGGTTTATCACAGCCGAGATTAAACACCTGAGATTTGAAATGAAGGGGAAGAAGAATCTGCTGCTTTCATTTTAAAGTCTGGTACTGGATCATATTAATATACAACTACATACATCTTCATAAAAGTGTAATTATCAAGAGCAGAGCTGCAAAATTGAAGCTGCTGCTTCAAACCAGGAGGAAGCACAACCGAGGCCGACGCTGCAGGTCAAAACTTGTTGAAAATTCACTCATTCATTCATGAAATATCTACTGTACTTTCATAAATCTGCAACGTGGATCCCATGTCTTTATTTCTCCCATGATTAGACTGAAATCTGGATGTTAGAACATCGCTACAGTGAAGTTATACAGTATGAAGCGGGAAATCAACAATATAATGTTGCACCAGCCTTTTTCTTCACTATCAAAGTGTCTGAGGCTCTGCAACCACAACACTACCACTTGTTTACATGTTTACAGTAACATAACAAGGTTTTTAAATGAAACCTGACGAGGTGAGACGAGCGCCAGGCGTCTTCCCTCTCCTCCCTGACTCCACCTAAACTGTGAATTTCTGCACAACGCCGCTGTTTGGCTGCATCAGACAGTCGTGCGGTCATGAAATCAAATGACTCATTAGTGCAACAAGGGTGACCTTTTCATCCGGGCGGTGACATGTGCGGAAGGTCACCGTGGTTAAATGGCACACCCCTAAGTGACTGTCAATCAAGCGACTGCCACCGTGTCGCCTCCCCGTCATCGTGCAGCAAATATTATGCAAGCGCGCTGCTTTAAATTAACCTTCCGCGGCTCGCGCACCGTGCTGCTCCAGCGGCTTCCAGCTTTGTCAAACACAACACTCCTTTTTGAAACGTATGAATTTTAATGGTCCGCGCGCGAATTTACACTTAAACTGGGTTGTTTAGAAGGAGATTCATTTTCCAACCACCTGTAAAGACAGCAGTCAGGGGGCGAAATGACTCAGAGCGGCTCAACAGCTCAATTTTCTGCCACTTTTTGAGGTATCCAGGTCTGGCATTACTTCAGCTCCGCTTCAGGGCTCATCAAAAGTAAGTGAAGGTGTGAGATTAGAAATTGTGTTTTGTGTTTCTCTCTCTCCTGCTGTAGTGGAGTTCGGCGCTACCGGCTTCATGCCCTGACAAGAAGTGACTGCAGGCACTCGAGGTGAGTCTGTGCGGGAAATCAGTTTAGAAATTACTGTTGGTGGGAATAAGTGTGGCGCACATGAATGAGAAATAGATGTCAGTGTGCATTTCAGCAGCCAATCACTTGAGTAGGGCTCTCCAGGAACACAAGTGAGAAGTGGGCAAATAATTGGACTCCCCGTGTCCTGTTAAAATATGTGTGTCGGTAAAAGCAGCCGGGGAAGGTGTACTTCAGCCGGCAGAACATGGACGACTTGATAAATATGAGCAGGGAGGCACTCGAGGCTTTCACTGCCCCCTCCGTCCCCCCAACCCCCTCCGAAATGAAGCAAAAAACAAAACGAGGCACGGCGATAATAAATGCATCCATCAGACAGAGAGGAGCATTTACTGCGCATCAATCTGCATCTGCATCAGGCCTGTGTTTGTCTGCAGAACACTCATTCTGATTCAAAGTCGACGCACACCAAACTTAATCAAACAATCTAATATGCTAAACACACGTAACACGCACAGTAACAACAAAAACATTTGCATACACAAAATGATGAGGTTTTAAGTCCCATTGAGTCCCATGAAGACGCCAATGAATGAAGATTTTATATTGTATATTGTATATTGTATTGTAATATATTATATTGAAAGTTGTAATTGTAAAGTGTCATAGATTTACACTCAGCGATAATCTAATATAAAACAACATGTTTCTGCAGTCAGAAGAAGCTGATTACTACAGTTTACAGTAACTTTGAGCAGTCGACAGCTCTGAAACGATGGAAAAAAAACTGCAAATGAGCTCCTGATTGTGTGTCTGAGACCATCTAATTAAAATTAGGAATTAAATTTGTGATGCACATGGATTTTTATTGTTTTTTTACGTGAATTTTCTTCATTTTAAATGAGATTTTCCTTGCTAACCCTAACTCTAACCCTTTTCCTCGCTTTTATTTTTTGTGCAAAAATTAAAACTGTTGGTTCGTGACCTCTGGATCAGGATGTGTGATTTATGACTGATCTGTCAAACTTAATTTGACAGATCAGTCTTAACTTTAATGAATAAACTAACGACAAACAGACAATTTCACCCGTCACACTAACTTTGCTTCAACCTCTTCCTGTGAGGACGCACAGGAAGAGGTGGAGAAGCACTGGACTGAGGATTGTGTGAAAGAAAAGTAAAAAAGGTAAAGTTGAATTCAACGTGATGTGTTGAATCTTATTGTTCCTGTCATGATACAGAAAGTTGAAGTTTTGTCTTTTCTTTAAGGCCACAGCAGCTTCATGTGTCACTTTCTCTCTGCAGCACGTTCAGTAATTATGTTTTTCGCATATCACAGTGAAGTTGAAGAAAACCAGACACCCTTCAAGTCTGATAGGCGGCGTTTAATTGGTTCAAATATCAGTGCCAGAAATAGAGTCAGTCGGCAGCGAGCATTACATAACTGTAATTTAGTTTGTTCTGGGTCAGCGGGTCTCGGCTCTCCGACGGTGCCATGTTAAAAAATGTGACAATTCTTGTTAAACACAGTGTGAACGATGCAGATCAGCAGGAAGGATTCGGCCCGGAGGTCACTGACGGATTCCTGCCGGCGTTCGAGACGACGGCGACACTTTCTAATGTTTTCTACGGCTAAAAGACGTTTTAGCTGCAGTTTTACCCAATTTCATGCCCCCGAACACAAAGACAAACACCACGACGTGACGGTTTTATCCTCCCAGCGCATGTGAGCAGGGACAGAGTTGGTCTAATGGCACTGATTACGACTAAAGTCTGGATTATATATATATTTATCATGTATTCACACATTTATTTTATTCTAAGTGACTTTTATGATGTATACTTTCTTATATTTGCTCCAAGCTGAGTAGATATCCCTGCAACAACTTCACAATGATAACTTTTCTTTTTATTCTGCAGGTTTTTTTTTATTGATTTCTTCATGTTTTAAAATCTATATTAGACACCTGCTTTATACGGCCTATTCTCTAGTTTAAGATGAAGGACAGGAAGGGCTCCTCCTCCTCCTCCTCCTCCTCCACCTCCGTCCAGCACCTTCAGGACCTGCTGCCGACTGTGACCCAGAGATCAAGGGTCATTCCTGGGCTGCATTAGTCCGGGAGTCCACGTCCTGAACGGAGAGCGTCCTCTGCCTCAGGACAGGTGTTTAAAGGAAATAGCTTGGCCCTCGTGTGTGATGTGTGTGAACACTGTCCTCCTCACTTCTAATTAATG